>NC_065447.1:197411460-198756460 GCF_917563875.1 Diabrotica virgifera virgifera | reverse complement strand
AAGATTTTGTATCTCGATCAGATTTTGTTTTATTTTTCCCAGAATGTAATTCTCTGGGTATATTTTTCCTATGGATTGTAGTGAGCTTAGTGAATCAGTCAAAATTATGTATTTCTGATTTGGTGAGGATATAATATATGTCAGTGCCCCATATATGGCATATAATTCTGCATTAAAAGTACTGCAGTGTATTGGCAACTTATATTTTTGGCACATATTCGAGGATATAACTGCTGCTCCCACGCCATCTGTTGATTTTGAAGCATCTGTATATATTTGAGAGAAGTTTGTATACTTTGATAATAAGTTTTGCAGATTTTGATGTATTATACTATGGTTAGTAGTATGTTTGTCCAATGAAGTTAAGGTGGTAATTATTTTAGGTACTCCCAAATTCCATGGCGTAGCAGGTTCAAAACTAACAGGATAGCAAGGAGGTAAGGTGGTGTTAAGAGATGAGAGATCCATTTTGATTCGGTGGTAGAAAGGTTTGTGTAGACGTGGTTTATGGGAGAAAAATGTTGATAATCGGTTAAGGTGATCATATTTGAAGGTGTGGTTATTAGGATTTGCATTTGATTTAATTGCATAGGTTAACTTTAAGTACATTCTTCTGTAATACAGTGATGGTTCAGCTGCTTCACAATACAGGCTTTCTATTGGTGTGGTTCTGAAAGCTCCCAAGACAATGCGGAGTGCAGTATTGTGGATTGAATCTAAAATTTTAAGAGAAGACTCAGTAGCCGATGAATATGCTATCGCGCCATAGTCTAATTTAGATCTGATTAGAGTTCTGTAGAGAGAGAGCATAGTTTGTCTATCTGCTCCCCAGTCTTTTTTTGACAATGATTTAATGATATTAAGTCTTCCTTGGCATTCGATTGCCAGTTTCTTAATATGTTCTTTCCAATTTAGATGTTGGTCGAATATCATTCCTAAAAATTTTACAGTATTTTTCCGAACTAACGAATTGTTATATAGTGAGAGTGAAGGGTGATTAGGGCAGCTTTTCTTTGAGAATAATATAAATTGTGTTTTTTCTGTAGAAAATTGAAACCCACAACTTTGCGACCATTTCTCTAGTTGATGTAAGAACGTTTGTAGCATATTCGTGATGTTTTCCATATTTTGACTTCTCGCATAGATAACAAGGTCGTCTGCGTATAAGAGACCTTTCAGTGGTAAGTTCATATTGGTTAGGACATCATTTATTGCTACTAAAAAAAGTGTAGGGCTTAACACTGATCCTTGTGGAATACCATTCTCTAGTTTTGTTTTTGGTGATAGCATACCATTAGTTTTAAGTTGGAATGATCTATTGGTAAGGAAATTGTTAATGAACGCTAGGCAGTGTCCCCTGATATTTAAATTATGTAGTTTCTTGACTATTAGGTGTTTCCAAGTGACATCATAGGCTCCCCCGATGTCAAAAAATATGGCGACGCATTTTTGATTGACAGCAAAAGCTTCAAGTATGTCATTTTCTAATGCTAAAATATTGTCTATTGTTGATCGATTTCTACGAAAACCACTTTGATTTGGAATGATTAGGTTTCGATTCTCAAGAGTCCATAAAAGCCTTTTATTTACAATTTTTTCCATTAATTTACCCATAGCACATGTCAAAGATATTGGTCTATATGAATTTGGATTACTTTTTGGATTGTTTGGTTTTAAAATTGGTATAATAATAGATTCTGACCATTTTGGTGGAAATTTATGTTGAGTCCAGATTAAATTAAATAACCTTAGTAAGTACTGGTGAGCGTTTGAAGGTAAATTTTTTATAAATTTTACCGGAATATCATCAGGTCCCGCTGCCGAATCTTTAAATGAGTTAAGGGCTTCGTTGTATTCTTCCATTAAAAAAGGAGAGTTTATATTACTTTTATCTATCTCATCGAAGTTAATTAGATTACGTTCTTCATGTTGCTTAAGTGTAATAAAGCTCTGGTTATACTGGGTATTACTAGATCTGTGTTTATAAGTGTTAGCCATTTCTTCTGCGATTTCGTTGTCGGAGGTAATAACCTTATCTTGAATATTTAGTGAGTTGATTTTTAAATTTAAACTTTTTCCCGATATTCGTTTTATCTTCTTCCATATGTCACTCATAGGAGTAGAGCTGTTTATTTTAGAAACATAATCAATCCAGGATTGACGTTTAGCTGTCTTTATTGTCAATCTAGTTATGGCTCGAGTTCTCTTATATTCTAGTTGGTTTTCAAGTGATTTATTTCTTTTATATTTATTAAAGGCAGTTTTACTTTCTCTAATGACCTTTTTACAAGACTCGTTCCACCATGGAACTGGTGTTGAATGTTTCGTTTGAGCTGTTTTACCGATTGAGTTTTCAGCTGCCTTAATAATTATTTGGGTCAAATTGTCTAGACATTCTTCGACATTAATTATTGTTGTCGAGCACTTGTTTATATATGATTCTATCTGTTGGGCGAAATGCTTCCAATCGGCTTTATCTATTTTCCATTTGGGAGAGAAATGGGTTGTGCGTTTATGTTGATTGTTTTCTATAATTAATGGATAATGGTCACTGTTGTATGTGTACTGCATTGGATACCAAGACAAATGTGGGTAAAGATCACTGTCACATATTGTTAGATCAAGTGGTGTAGCTTCTCCAGTTCTTATATTAAATCTAGTCGGGCTTCCGTCATTTAAGAGAGACAAATTAAGATGATCTATAATTTCTTCAATGGCGGTACCCCTTTGATCTTTATATGCTGATCCCCAGATGTGATTATATGCGTTTAGGTCACCCAAAATGATTCGAGGAGTAGGAATTTGTTTAAAAAGATCCTCTAGTTCGTTTCTGGAAATTACTGCTCCAGGAGGTAGATATATGTTGCAAATGTTTATATTAGTTTTCCCAATAACGGTGACAGCAATGGCCTCTAAGTTAGTATTTAGAGGTATTCTTATCGAGTCATATGAATTATTAATTAAAATTGATACACCGCCACTAGCAATGTTCTGGTTAAGTCTTATTTGATTATGACAAACAAAGTTTCTTAAGGTTATATTTTGATTTGGTTTAAAATTGGTCTCTTGTAAACATACAAAAGCTGGATTTTGTTCTGAAAGAATGATCTGTAGCATAGGTAAATTATTGAAATAGCCATTTATATTCCACTGTATTAATTTATTAAACTCCATTTTAATTTATTGAATTTATTTATTGATTTGTTTGTGAGGAGTCACTTTCTGTATCGGATACTAGGTCCTGTGGGATTTGCATCTGTAAGTGTTTTAGAAGAATTTTCCTTAATTTGGTATTTCGGGTCTTTGTAGATCTGTCTTGAGTATAGGGATATATTTTGTTTAACATATCGATGAGAGCTGTAAAGTTATCTGTATAATTTTCAACGGTAATAAGTGGATCGGGTGAACTCTTTATGTTTTCGAATAGGTCTGTTATCTGAACATAGCTTAGAACAAATGGTGGCGACTGCTGGTTTATGAATGCTTCTAGAGATTTTCCTTTATTTTGTTTTTTCTTTTTCTTGGGATTAAGTGCTATTTCCGCTGGATTGGTAAACATCGGTTTATCAGTGGTATCATTAGGGAGCGGGGGAGGACTTAAGGTATCGTCGATCGTTCTTTTTGAACTATTTTGTGAAGACTCAATATTCATATGTAAGGTAGTTGATTCGCTCTCAGTTTCTTTGGGGTTCAGTTGATTGTTTGTAGTTGGGGTAGCTGATTGAATTGAAACAGATGCTGGTGTGATGGTTGATATTTCTGGAGGATTTAATATTGGGTTTTTTTCTACTGTGGTTGGAGCAATAGGATTTGGTTTTGGATTGATAGGTTCTGGTATGCTGGTTGATATTTCTGGAGGAGTGAATGTTGGGATGTTTTCTACTGAGGTCGAAGCGATAGGATTTGAGTTTGGATTGATAGGGTTTTTGCAGTTAGTTGCCGTATGACCATTTTGTTTACAGTTGTAACATGTCAAGTTGCCACTCGATAAGAATATTCTGTATGAAGTATTATCGTAGTTGATTAAAAACGATTCTGGAATTGTGAGGTCTGTTGGGCTGATAAAGATTTGCCTTCTGAAGCTCATTATATGACTAAATTCAGGTAACGGTGCACCAATTTTTAAAAAGGACATTGTAGATTGAATAACAAGTCCCATGGACTCGAGTTCTTTAATTAATACATCATGAGGAATTGATGGACAAACATTAGAGAGAATAATTCTTTCGGAAGGAGTTATATACCTTCGAGCTTGTATAATCTGATTGTTAACCACAATGTTGCCGTTATTTTCAGTCATGAATTTTTCTACGATATTTTCAGATGATAAATACAAACATATTCTATTGTTTGATAATCTAGAGCAGAATAGTATATTTTTTGGATGGATGATTTTTCCCAGCGGGAGGAGGTAATCTTGTATTTTCGCATCTTCAATGGAATTAAAAATGATTGCCTGGCGCTTAGAGGGATGTTTTTGTTGAATAAGCGCGGTAGAGTAACTTCTTGGTGTAGAATTATCCATTTGAGAATTTCCTGGTAAATTTATTTCACCGCTTTGTGACATCTTGATCGATTTTTAAACATTTCTAAGTACGGACCTGTCCCCGGCTGGGAAAAAAGCCGAGTGGACACACAGGTCGATGGTAATTAAATGTTTTTGTTTAACGTCAAGCAGATTTCGATATAAAAATTTACAATAATGTTAAATACTAATTAGATGTTTTCTGTGGAAATTACAGTAAAACTGTACTTACAAATTTGGAAAGTTGAGATTCAATTGATCACTAATAACTTCACCAAGTTTGGTTAAATTTTGAAAACTTATTCTCACTTAATTTGAACTATTTTGTAGAGCCAAAATAAACACACCGTTCCGACATACAGTCAGGATCGGCCTCCTCAAAAATCTTTGTAAGTGACTAAAATAGTTATTATACTACTTTTAAAGAAAGAATACAGGTAAAGATAAATGAAAAACTAACACAGTTAAAGCGAAGTCAGAAAAGGGGACTCGTTAAGCCCATTGCTCTTTAATATAATGGTGGACGAAATAATAGAAGCAGTACCTAATGGTCATGGTTACAGAATCGGGAATAAAGAAATCCAAATATTATGTTACGCAGACGACGCCGCATTAATCGCCGAGACAGAAGACGATCTCCAAAGATTAACACACATCTACAATACAACAGCCAAGAAATACAATATGATAATATCAGCAGAAAAAAACCAAATGTATGACAACATCTAAATACCCACTACGACGTAAAATTTAAATTGATGGCAAAATAGTAAACCAGGAAGCAAGGTTTAGATATCTGGGAAAAGATATAACCAGTTACGGAGATGTTGAAGAGGAAGTACGACAACAAAGCTTAAAAGCAAGTAAAGTGGCGGGATCTCTTAATGACACAATCTGGAAGAACAAACACATAAGAGAAGACACAAAAGCAAAAATCTATAAAGTAAAAATTATAATTTTATTGACATAAACGACGGAGACAAGACCCGACACATCTAAAACGAGACGACTACTAGAAACAACAGAGATGAAAATACTTCGACGCATATAAAGGAAAAGTGTGTTGGATGGGGAGAGAAGCGAAAACATAAAAAGAGCATGCAATGTAGAAGACATTAACGGATGGGTGACAAAACGGAAACAAGAGTGGAACGATTATATTAGTAGAATGGCAGAGGATAGGATAGTACGAATAGCACGAGATAAGTAACCAAATGGACGGAGAAGTATTGGCAGACCAAGAAAAATTTGGTGCGATAATTTAAACAATTTAGGAGGCTAATATTGAAGAAGAAACAGACTTTAAAGCCTACTTATAAGAAGGAAGAAGAAGAAAAAGGCTAATTTTATCAGTTTTTGAATTAAACCCTGAACAGTTCTAGCAAAAATTTTAAACGTCGTTTTCTCGATACTTTGCTTTTTTGACTTATGACACTTTTTGAGCGGAGCGGAGGTGCGATATTTAGAAAATTCTGTAATAATTTGTGGAGTAAATTTTTTGTCATTTCTGCTTTCTAGGTCTTTTAGAACAATAAGTTCCCCGACTAATATATCTTTTGTAGTAAAAAAGATTCCCTATTAAAAATGCAACCCTGATACACCGCAGAATTTCAATTTGGAGAAGTGATTTTCTTCGGGCATTAATTTTATCTTTCCCGTTTTTGTTAGTGCCTTCTTGTCTCTAATTACATTTGCCTCTAATATATGGTGCGTATGTTTACGGCAACCGTTGCGGACATTTAAGGTTACGTTATTTGTGATACCGAAGGCATTTGTCTTTATAGCTATTACATTAAAGTTTTATATGCTGTTGTACACATAAATTGTGGATTAACCAAGGATTTATCTGTAGTAGTTTTTATGGAAAAACTGCAATATTTATTCGTATCTTAGTAATTACTTGGTTAGTTGAGATATTTTCCAAATTATCTGCATAACACTAAAGTCCATTTGTTTGCAACTGGCAGCTCACTACAAATGAAAATCTTTAAATCTCTACGGGTATCTCTCTCTCTCTCTCTCTCTTGTCGTTTCCCCATTCTGAGGATCGTGATTTCTTCTAATATTCCTAACAATTTTTTTTCCATTTTTCTCTATCTTCAGCCTTTCTAAGAGATTCGCAGAATAAGTTTCCAGCTGAATTCTTAATTTGATCTAGTTGGTGATTGTCCTCTTGATCTTTCAGATTTCCAGAAACAATTAATCTCTCCAAACTATCGTCACCTCTGAGAACCACGTGACCGAAGGTTTTCAGAATTCGTTGCAGACATATTGTGGACAGCCTTTTTTAATCTCGAGTTGGTCTAGAATGGAAAGTTTGCCTTATGAGCTGTCCAAGGTATGCGCAGCTTTCCCCTTCAGCACCACATCTCAAAAGCATCAATTTTTTGTCCAAGTCTCTGCCCCGTATAGAAATATTGAGAATACAAGGGCATTCACGGGCATTCAAGGGTCTTATCTTGATATTTTGAGAGATAGATCTGTCTTTCTTTCCAAACTTTAGTTAGGCGACTCATCGCATTTTTGCCATAACAATACGTCTCCGAATTTCTGCTTTACAGTTAGGTACCATCGTCAGTTATAATACTAGACCCGAGATAGACAAATGTGTTTACTATCTGGTATTCCTGTAACCTGTTAGTCAGTTGAATAGTGTCTAATCTGTCGACCACCATTATTTTTGTCTTAGCTGTATTGAATTTAAGACCAACTTTATTGCTTTGGTACTCAACTCTTCGCAGATCAAACATTTCTTGCTCATTTTCTGAGTTCTAACCAATACAACCGGCCATATTAATACCAAAACAGTACAAATTAAATTACTGCATATGCAGACGATGTCGCCATTATTAATAGAAGCAAGACACGACTAACGGAAACGTTAAAGGAAATTGATCCTGAAGCACTAAAAAGAGGGCTTTAAATAAACGAGACAAAAACTAAGTACATGACAATCAAAAAAACACCTGAGAATGAAAATAATATAGCAATAGACAACTATACCATTGAACGTGTGGATGCCTTCACATATTTGGGCACAGAAATTAATCAGAAGAATTCCGTAACTAGCGAAATTAATGCACGTATTTTAAGTGGAGATCGTACATACTATGCTAATAAAAGATTGATGACATCAAAATTACTGGATAAAAAAACCAAAATGACTATCTACAGAACAGTGATTAGACCCGTTTTAACCTATGGTTGTGAAACATGGGTAATGACGAAAAAAATGAAGCCCAACTCAGGACATTCGAGAGAAATATACTGAGAAAAGTATATGGCCCGGTGCAAGAGGAAGACGGCATATGGAGAATCAGGAGAAACGACGAGGTTAATGAACTGAATGAAGGGTATGATATTGTAAGATTTTGTTCTGAAGCTATTTTCTTGTGGCATTTTTACAATTCTATATATAATGGGAAATAAGCCAAAATATTATTAAAAAATGATTTTTATTAACGTTTCGACGCCCAAATCGGGTGCTGTTGTCAAAATACAAAATACTACTAACATAAACAAAAATGTTGTTGCTTAGTAAAAAAATTCTTCTAATAATTTATTTAATTTGACTCATTTATATCGGCAATTCAGATACATATTATACATTTTAAAGTAGAAGACTTTAAAATGATATTGCCAATATTTATGAGTTGCGTTCCTGGGACGACTTTACAGAAAGATAGTTCATTCGATTACATGAAATCAACCCCAACTCAAGAATATCCGTCACAAAAAAATCATAGCATGTGATCTGTCTTTAAAAAGACAACCACATGCAACGGTGACATTAAAATTCTCGCGTTAGAGATCTCATAGTAAATCACAAGGTAAAATCAGGGAAAACATGGTTTTTCAAAAAAAAAACCTCACAATTACTAAGTCAATAGTAGAGTTGGTACTTATTTTATATTTTAGTATTACTTATACAAGAATAAAAAAAACCGCTAAACGCCGTAAAAATGAGTGGCGCATACAATATTCCAGCTACAAAAGATCTGATATGAATATTACGTGGCGCGAAAATGTATTTTCATTTTGATGAAAAACAAAATTCTAGTTTTATTTTAAAAGATTTTTCCATAGTATTTGCTAAATTTGAAGTAAACGAGCCACAAAAGAATAACTTTGATATAGTTTGAATTTTGAAACTCTTTTGTGGCGTGTTTTGAAAACTAGAATTTTGTTTTGCATCAAAATGAACATACACTTTCGCGCCACGTAATATTCATATAAAATCTTTTGTAGCTGGAATATTGTATGCGCCACTCATTTTTACGGTGTTTAGCGGTTTTTTTATTCTTGTATCAGGGGTTTTTCAAAGTTATTTATAAATTAAATGTACGAAGTTGCATGCAATGTTTCTCGATTACATGTTAAGTTTTATAAATGGTCGCCTTTGTCGCATTACCTCCCAAATGATTTAGTGTCCATCGAATGTTCACTAGATTTTTTTTCTATTCGAAATAGATTGAAGAAGATATTGGGATGGCCGGTAAATAAACTCGGATTGCCCGTTGCCAGATCAAATTTAGCGTCGTAACCACTGCAACTACATAAACGGAATAATCGTTAATTGGATTATACTTTTGTAGCTTAATAACTTCTAAACGGCTTAACCGATCTTGATCCCTAAACATGAGTTTGAAACATATTGACAAGTAATATCTGATGCATCGAAGGTCAAGTAAGATAACTGAAGCTATTACAGGAATCATTGAGCTTGAAAAACCGTTTTTCCCATAGACAATAAATTTGATCATATTTATGAAGCCTATAACTTAAAAATTCGGATTTTCTGGAATATGAGGTATACACCGTTAGATTTGTCTGGAGTCCTTCTACAAATGCTCAGTTATTGGCGCAATTCGTAGGTTGAAATTTTGAGTAATTGTCGAAAAACCAAAATTTTCAAAGTTTAGTTTTTCGGCTACACTGAGCCGAGTATATTTCTGATCCTGACGGCTTACACACCATTTGAAAGCTTAACTCAACGCTATTGATTTGGTGTATTTTAGATTCACCTGTCTCTTCTTAAACCGAAGATATATACCCCAAAAATATGCCGTTTTGTACCTACCAAGTCCTATAGCTGGCTTATGGGTAGTCAGAAGTCACAAACTACACCGGTTCTGAATCGGCCCTGATCCCCTCTTCAAACACAGAAAAAAAAAATTCAGATCGGTGTAACTTTTCCACACACATAAAAACAGACATACATACAAACATATCCGCAAACATTTTCCCCTTTTGAAATAAAAATTGAGTCATACTTCTTAGCTCGGTAACTTTTAAATGGTATAACCGATTTTCAAAATTAGACATCTGTTGGAAAGGTAATGATAAGTACTATCAGAAGCCGTAAAGGTGGGACTTAAATTTTTGAAATTTTTGGGAGTTTTGGGGACGAGATCGAACAACAGACCCTAAATAAGAAGGGCCGTAAAATGCACACCCTTGGACCAAAATGGATTGTTGACATATTAATGGGTGAGTCTTTTCCTGAACTTTAAGATGGGAGTTGGCCCAATTTTCAATTCAGTCAGATTTAGAAAATCGAAAATTTGGTGTATATAATATTATTGTGGTTATTAGGGGGTTGTTTCCGATAACTTTTTTGATTGAAAAAATAGGGACTGGCATTCTTTTCATTATAAGTCACTTAATTTTTAAGCTACATACTTCATTTTTTATTTTTGAAGATAGATCTTTTTAAACATTTAAAATTAGTTTCTATAAGTTATCCTCGAAAAATGCATAGTTTTTCCCTCTTCTGACTTTGAAACTACATATAATATTTAGTGTTTGACGAAGAAAAGCTAACATATTTTATAATAAAGTACAGCTCGATTGTTATTGGTCTTAAAAAAATTAAAAAAAAACACTTTGTTTCTTTTTTAAAAGGTATAATATATTCGTTAAGTAAAGTTGTTTTGATAAAGCAAAAACTTTTTGAGTTATTAGCAAAAAACTGATTAATAACATTGATTTTTTCGACATGAAGCTAACACTTTCGATAACCAATAAATCGAAAACAATTAATTTTATCAAAAAAATAAATAAAACATTTTTTGCTTACAATTAATGTTTTTACCAACATTTGCGGTCAATATATAATAAAAATTTCCACCCCCAAGATGGGGTGGTAACCACCCCATCATAAAAGCGTCTTTCGGCATCATATAGATTTTCATCATTGGACTTTCCACTACTTATTGTCCAATTTTCAAGCAAATCGATCCATTCTGTAAAAATTGCGGAGTGAAAGGTTTCAGTTCCTGGATTAATAATTATACATTTGGAGCTCTATAACTTTTGAACGGCTTAACTTATTTTGATCAATAAACATGAGTTTGAAACGTACTGATAAGTAATATCTGATACGTCCAAGATTAAGTATGATAACTGAACGTATTACAGGAATTATTGAGCTTGAAAAACCGTTTTTCCCATAAGAAATAGATTAAATCATATTTATGAAGCCTATAACTTAAAAATTCGAATTTTCCCAAATATGAGGTATACACCGTTAGATGCATCTGGAGACCTTCTACAAATTCTCAGTTATTCGCACAATTAGTAGGTTGAAATTTTGAGTAATTTTTGAAAAACCAAAATTCTCAAAGTTTAATTTTTTAGTTTTTCGGCTATGGTAAGCAGTGTATATGTCTCAGCTTGATAGCTTTGGCACTGTTTGAAAGTTTAACCCAACCCTATTGATATGGTGTATTTGCGGTTTTCCTCTCTCTCCTTGAACCTAAGGTATATGCGCCCAAAATATGCTATTTTGTATATACCTAGCCCTCCAGCTGGCTTGCGGGTAGTCAGAAGTCAAAAATTACACCGGTTCTAAATCGGCCCTCACACCCTCTTGAAACACAGAAAAAAAAATTCAAATCTGTGTAACTTTTCCACACACATACAAACATACATACATACAAACATATCCACAAACATTTTCCCCTTTTTAAATAAAAATTGAGTCATATTTCTGAGCTCGGTTACTTTTGAATGGTATAACCGATTTTTAAAATTAGACATCCGTTAAAAAGATAATGATCAGTACTATCAGATGCTGTAAAGGTCGAACTTAAATTTTTGAAATTTTTGGGAGTTTTGGGTACGAGAACGAAAAACAGACCCTAAATGGGAAGAGCCGTAAAATCCACACCCTTGGACCAAAATGGAGAGTTGACATATGGATGGGTGAGTTTTTTTCTAAACTTTAAGATGGGATTTGGTCCAATTTTCAATTCAGTCAGATTTGGAAAATCGAAAATTTCGTGTATATATAGTGTCGCTTGTAGGTGTATTGTTGTTGGGGTTGTGCGCCACTGACGAGAACTGCCGTTCTCTGGTAATATCCATGTATTATTGATATTATTTATAATTTAAACAAAATTATAGTAAAGTCAGAATTTGGTATTAATTTTGAGAGTAAATTAAATGTAAGACCAAATACTTACGATGTCGGGATAATATCACGAGGTTTTTCCTGGTTTTCCCTTGTGATTTACTATGAGATCTCTAACGCGAGAATTTTAATGTCACCGTTACATGTAGTTGCCTTTTTAGAGACAGATCACATGCTATGACTTTTTTGTGATGGATATTCTCGAGTTGGGGTTGATTTCATGTAATCGAATGAATTATCTTTCTGTAAAGTCGTCCCAGGAACGCAACTCATAAATATTGGCAATATCATTTTAAAGTCTTCTACTTTAAAATGTATCATATGTATCTGAATTGCCGATATAAATGAGTCAAATTAAATAAATTATTAGAAGAATTTTTTACTAAGCAACAACATTTTTGTTTATGTTAGTAGTATTTTGTATTTTGAAAACGGCACCCGATTTGGGCGTCGAAACATTAATAAAAATCATCTTTTAATAATATTGTGGCTTATTTCCCATTATATATAGTTAAAATTGTAAGATATGTGAAAAGTCAAAGACTGTCATGGCTGGGACATGTTCAGCGACAAGAAGATACGAAAACAACAAAGAAGATATTACAGTGGAAGCCGGTAGGAAGGCGAAAAAAAGGAAGGCCCAGGACGAGATGGTTGTATCACGTGGAAGACGACGTCAAAACCAGGAATATAAGACAATGGAGAAGAAGGGCACAAGAGAGATCTGAATGGAAGGACATAGCCAGACAGGCAAAGACCTATCCAGAGTTACGATGCCAAAAGAAGAAGAAGAAGAATAATAATACGTTTCCGAACTTCTGCTTACAGTTATCATCGTCGGTTATACTAGACCCGAGATAGACAAAGGTGTTTACTATCTGGTATTCCTGTAACCTGTTAGTCAGTTGAATAGTCTCGAATCTGTCGACCACCATTATTTTTGTCTTAGCTCTATTGATTTTCAGACCAACTTCATTGCTTTACTCTTCGCAGGAGATCAAACATTTCTTGCTCATTTGCTGCTCTATATGTAGTGTCATTAGCAAATCTTAAAGTGGAGATTCTCCTACCAGCTACTGTTACTCTACCGGCCCATCTTTCTAAAGATATCGTCATAACGTGCTCACCATAAATGTTGAATAAGTCAGGTACGGGTATAGTTGAAATGAATAAGATATTTTTTTGAAAAATTAGGAGCTATACAAAACAATTGTTATTGTTTAAACAATTAATAAACAATTAGCGGCCAAATCCGCGAGTAGAACTTTTTACTTTAACATGTATATAAACTAACAAGAGTTTTAGAAAAATATAAGCTTGTTTGAATGTTTCCGAAACAATGCATATTTTCGTTCTAATTGCACTCCCCTATAAATGCTTATAAACTACAAAATTTCAAAAATTTAGCATTAGGATTTTTGACTATATTAATTATTTTTTTATCTTTTTTATTACGCTTTGATACTATCACTCTTCTACTTTCATTTGGCATACCTACGCAGAATTGCCCTGTACACATTATTTTCTGTCTTATGGTAATAGAAAACAAAGGTCTCTGGAATAAACAAATAGAATAACTTTTAAACTAATTAATAGATCGGTCACAAATTTTGAGGGTTTGTTAAGTACCAAACTCCCAACTTTGAGTGAAACCCTAAAATTCTAAGTTAAATTTAGTAAAAGTTATTAACAAATATGGATTTTCATCTATTTTGCATTTGCGAAGCAACAAATTGACTTTGAACGTTTAAACATCGCTATTTTGAAGCTTTTTCAATGTTCTAAAAAAACAAATTTTGTAATTTTATGTCAACTATTTAGCTTTTTAATGGGGTGCAAAAAACCGAAAAAATCGCGTTTTTTGCATCAAATTATTAATATTTAAAAAACGGACGCGAACTCTAGGCAGGAAACAGGTAGGTTTTCTTCCTATAGGTCTACAATAACTAAAAAAGGAGTCAGCTACCTGGATATTTGAGTGTCCTGAGAAAATCCTTATTTTTCTGGACTATAATAATAATTGTAAAAAACGGGTTTGGCAGTTGAAATATGGAATATGTAGTAAAACTCCTCTATTGCATCGTTCGGGTCAACGGCAGTCAGTGAGGGAAAGACACTTTCAGCATGAGTTAGGAATAATTTTTTTTCCACAGCCGTACGTTTGGAAAAATTACACAACAAATAGAGTTGTATCAATTTTTGTTAACGAGTAAATACAACATACAAGAGTACGTAATACAAAAATGTATGCAAATTTAATCATTTGGAAAAACAAGAATATCTTTACTTAAAGCTTGGTAATATTAAATGTAAACCAGCAATTCGTGTCATTTTGTAAATGTATCACTGATGCAAGCTGAGGCTTGAATTGTTCCATGCGTTCTCTGACAAAATTGTCAAAACCAAATTTACAATAAAATAAAATTGGTTTGACGACGATTTAAAACAGCCATTGTTATTATCTACTGATTTGACTTTAAAATATTAAGTAAGGCAAAATAATTCTATTTCAAAGAATAATTATCAGTAGTAATTACACGAGAGCTCTAAAATTATCGATTTGTATCCCTAGTGACACAATGACAGTTTTAATTTCACGACCCGAAGAGGAGTGAAATTATGTCAAAGTGTCACGAGGGCCAAACAAATTGATAATTTTTAAGAGCTCTAGAGTGATTCGGTAAGATTATTATTTCATGAATAAAATTGTCTTTTTAAATCATTTTAACTAATATTTTATTGATATCTTCGCCTGAATATTTGCTAAACCGGTTTCTTGGTGTTCTCTGTGACAAGTTGTAAAACATTAATTGTCATTAATTTCACTGAATGTATTTTTGCGTAGCAACGACGGGATCTGACGTAATACTCGACGACGGGAAATTATCAGTAGTAATTGCACAAGACCTCTAAAATTCTATATTAATTTTAGAGATCGAGTGCAATTTGTTGGGATTATTTCATGAATAAAACTGTTCAAAACCAAAATTTTATTGTAATTTATTTATGTAAGTACAAATTAGTACAATTAAACACACAGTTGTTATAAATATTTGACGGTTGAAAGTCATCACTTTTATAATTTGTAAAACAATAATTGTCATTAATGTCACTGAATGTATTTTTTTATAGCAACGAAGGGCACTTGACGTAATATACTTGACGACGGGAAATTATCAAAAATTATTGGGTGTAATATCACAAGAGAGTGAGAATAAATTGAAAATAATGCGACAGTTTTTCGAAAATTTGTTGTCTGGCAATAGACACGAGAGCCCACAGGGCTCGAGTGGTTATTGCCCAATGACAACAAATTTGAGTAAAAATGAAGCATTATTTTCTTATTTATTCTTACTGTCGTGTGATATTCGTAAGATTATTTTTTAATACGTATATTATGGATATTTTCTTAAATGTGACAGTTGTCAAAACTAGGAGACTGGTTACCATTAAACAGAAACAATCTACTTAAAAAAATTATATCGGTAATTTTCTACAGTTGATAATTAGGTTATTGATTATGTACTATAGAAAGGAACTACAACGTTAACGGGGTTTTATTATTTCATATGGTTAATGAATCTCTATATATGAAAAAACCGCGGAGTGCTACAATTTAAAGGGGTGCGTTTTTGAGAAATGGGTGAATTAGTCCCTGGGCACAGGTTACATTAGGGTAAGTTCTATGCACTTTTGGTACAAACACTTCTACATAAAAATTTTTCCTGGTTAAATTTCCTATCTAAATATAACTTTTTAAAGTCAAAGATACTTTTTTTTACAAAAATATATTCAAAAGAAAAAGCACAAAGAAACCCCAAAGAAAGAAATTTTGTTTTTTGTCCCATAACTTTTGTCCACGGGGATATAGGTATAGACATTGCTTCACGGAAAAAAAACTTTCATATTTTATTTTTAGAATGATGTTTGATAGAGGTCATTAGGATTTACAGTTTTCGAAATATGATTTTTCAAAGTTCGCCACTCACAGTAATTTTGGGCAATTTTCCTTGTTATTTCGCAAATATTGTTCTGTAACTTTTTTCTACGTAACTTTAGACATATGCAATGGTACATGTAAGAGGAATAGAAATCAATTATCTTTAAAATGTTCTACTGTATAATGTTGTACGACTTCTTTTAAAGATGTTATCTTTTTCAAGGCTTTATACTTTTAACGAGTTTTTATATTTTTTACGATTATTTTTAAAACTTCCCATTATTACTTTTTTTTACATATAGGTATATATTATATAATAAAACAGAAAGCTTATTCTGTTTACTTTAAAATGGTGTATTATAAAAAATTCTAGAATTATTTTTGAATAAGATATGCTTTTTCAAAATGTAATAAGTACTATCAACGATTTTTGATTTTAGGATTATTTTTTAAATTCCTCATTATAACTTTTTTATGTGATTGTGTGTTATGATTGAATTTTTTTTATAGGTAATACTTTGGATCAACTTGATTCGGCCGGGCAAACTTCAAAATATGGATTAATTCCAATATTTACTGTCAAAGCTCCTGCACCACAAGCTTTGCTTGAAAAAAATAGCATGTAAGTGTACCACAGGATGTACAAAAAACTGCGGTTGTAGGAAGATAGGAATTAGTTGTTCAATATTCTGCAAAAGGTGCATGTGCATGGGTACTAATTGTGGGAACTCTAAGATAACTGAGGCACACTGAGGTGTCAGAGGAAGATATTGAGGCTAATGCTAACGAAGAGATGGACTTTGATTTTGAAAATTTTTTAAATGTCAACGCTTAAATAATTTTAACTAAAGTGATGTTTTCTAAGACTAATGTTTATGTAATTTTTGTAAAAGAAATAATTTTAAATAATACAGGTAAAAAAATATCAAAGAATCACTCGGTTTCCATTACATATTTAAATATAGATGATACACCATTTTAAAGAACAGAAAGTAATCTCTCTTTATTGAGCAATATATAGTATATTCATGTACAAGAAAAAAAAGTTATAATGAGAAATTTCAAAAATAATCGTAAAAAATGTAAAAAATAATATTTTTTTTATATTAGGTATTATATAATATATAATATATAATATATAATATATAATATATAATATATAATATATAATATATAATATATAATATATAATATATAATATATAATATATAATATATAATATATAATACATAATATAATATTATATTATATATAATATATTATATAATATTCTTTTATTTTTGTTATATTATAAAGAATCGTTAAAAGTATTAAACCTTGAAAAACCATAATCTCTTTAAAAAAAGTCGTACAACGTTATACAGTAGACCATTTTAAAGCAATTGATTTCTATTCCTATTACGTGTACCATTGCATATACCTAAAGTTACGTACAAAAAAGTTACAGAACAATATTTGCGAAATAACAAGGAAAATTGCCCATAATTGCTGTGAGTGGCGAACTTTGAAAAATCATATTTCGAAAACTATAAATCCTAATTACCTCTACTAAACAACATTTTAAAGAAGAAATATATAGGCTTTTTTCTGTAAAGCAATGTCTAAACCTATATCCTCGTGGACAAAAGTTATGGGACAAAAAACAAAATTTCTTTTTTTTGGGTTTCTTTGTGCTTTTTCTTTTGGATATATTTTTGTAAAAAAAAGTATCACTGACTTTAAAAAGTGATATTTAGATAGTAAATTTAACCAGGAACAATTTTTATGTAGATATGTTTGTACCAAAAGTTCATAGAACTCGCCCTAATTTAACCTGTGCCCAGGGACTAATTCACCCATTTCTCAAAAACGCACCACTTTAAATGGTAGCACTCCTCGGTTTTTTCATATATAGATGTTCATTGACCATATGAAATAATAAAACCCCGTTAACGTTGTAGTTCCTTTTAGCTATCTTATTTTGAATATAATCTTCTTCTTCTTGACTGGCTTTACAACTCGGGGTGAGTCTTCGCCGCATCCACTATGGCCCTCCATCGTCTGCGATCTTGCGCTTCGATTTGCCATTGTTGTGCCCCAATCCTAGATAGATCGGTTTCAACATCATCCTTCCATCTTTTTCTGGGACGGCCCACTGATCTTCTACCGTCTGGTCTCTCGAAGAACACTGTCTTTAGCACTCTGTCTTCCTCCGATCTTACTACATGACCTGCCCATCTTATCCGATTAGCTTTTATATGTCTGACGATGTTTTCAGTACCATATAGAGTCACGAATTCAGCATTGCGACTCCTTCTCCACTCTCCTGTCAACTCATCTCTTTGAGGACCAAATATCATTCTGAGGACTTTCCTTTCAAATATCAGCAAATTTATTTATTTCTCGCTGATGTAGAGTCCATGTTTCACTCCCATATGTAACAACTTGGCGAATAATTGACATGTACAGTCTTAATTTAGATTGTCTTTTCAGCAGCTTAGATCTTAATAATGATGATAGGGAGTATAATGCTCTATTTCCCGCAGCTATTCTTGCTGAGACCTCTTTTTCTATGTGATTGTCTTCTGTGATTACTGCTCCCAGATATTTAAACTCGTTTACTACTTCAAAGTTGTGGTCATTAATAGTTACGTTCTGCCTAACTCTTGTTCTTGGATTTTTGGTCACCAGCATATATTTCGTCTTCTCTTCATTCATTCGAAGGCTCAGGTTATATGTTTCCTCCTCGAGCTGTGAAAACACCTCTCTTACATCTCTTGTAGAATGAGCGACTGCATCTAGATCATCGGCAAAGGCCAACAATAGTTTTGATCCTCGATTTGCGAATCCCCCTGTTAGTTCAGACGATATTTTACTTATTGCGTATTCTAAAGCCAAATTGAATAGCGATGGTGATAAAGGGTCTCCTTGTCTAAGCCCTGATGTTATACTAAATGGCATCGATGTTCTGTTTCCTATCTTTACCTGTGCATATGAGTCTGCCACGCACATTTGAGTGAGCTGCACTAATTTTCTGGGTATTCCCATTTCTAGCATTGCTAGCCATAGTCTGCTTCTTTTTATCGAGTCATATGCTTGCTGGAAATCTACGAAGATTTGGTGTACATCTCGGTTGAATTCCCAGTTTTTTTCTAATATAATCAATATTTGAATCAATAATCAATTTTTGAATATAATCAACAGCCTAAATTCTCAGTATAATTTAAATCTGATTGGACAGAATTAAACACGTGATCAAATATCTTACTATATGATTGGAAGTTAAAATCACTAAAAAATAATAAGTTTAATTTTTATTTCTATAGCTTTCTATTGGCCAGAATCTCCTATAAATGAAATAATCGAAAAAAATTATCGGCATTAATATCACAAGAGAGTGAGAATAAATTGACAATAATGCGACAATTTTTCGAAAATTTGTTATCTGGGAGATAGGCTATTGCCCAACGACAACAAGTTTGAGAAAAAGGAGAGCATTACTTTCTAATTTATTCTTACTGTCGTGTGACATTCGTAAGGTTATTTTTTAATACTTACATATAAAATTCAAGTCTTTGTATAAAAACATTCAGTGACATTGATCCCAATTAATGTGACACACATTTTTCAACTTGTCAAAGTGAACAGCACAGTTTAGCAAATATTTAGACAAATATGTTAATAAAATGTAAGTTAAAATTATTTATAAATACAGTTTTATTCATGAAATAATCTTACCGAAGTAAACTCGATCGCTTAAAATTGCCGATTTGTGATCTCCTCGTGCCAATTGAGCACAACCGTCGGAAAATAACTAGTTTTATATCAGTTCCAGATAAAATATTATATTTTTGTGAATTATTTGTACCATATTGTAAATTATGAAATTCTGACACAAAAAATTATATTACCATATTTTAAGGGAAAAGTTTATGATGCTCAATGTAAGTTTTTACTAATCAAAATAAATTTCGACAACATCGTTTATTTTCCTTTTAAACGACTCGCAAATATGTAACAAATTAGTTAGACCCAACGTTAAACCCGTCAGAAACATTTGATAAATTGCCTAATTTTTGAATCATGCTTGTGTGCCCATTTTTACAAAAATGACACATTTCACAACGCCACCAAAAGTGATTTAGTGTTATTAGATTTCACGGAAACAGAACACCGGAATTAGTGTAAACTACAATTTATTTATTCTTTCTTGTTTACGGGACATGAAAATCGGATTTCCTACATTTTTAAATCCATTCTCTGCACGAGAACCTCTAAATGAATTATAAATGTTTGATTAGTATAACTGTACAATTTTAAGCAATAATAACACTTTTTTTCGAAAAGTGTATATTGTTATAATCCAGCCGTACTTCATTGACTTATTTTACATCTTTCATTCATGTAACTTTCTGTCTTATTTTTTAATCTTATAGGTCTGGATCACGCCCGGAAGTCCGATGTAAAATTTCTCATCTTAAATACCATTCTTGGGTTATAATCGTTCATTCGACACCTCATTTGCCATTCTATCTGTATTAATAACGGAGGAGTTGTATTGTCATGGAACCGAAAGTATATATTTGTTCTCGTCTTGCGAAGGTGCGTCGAATAATATATCACTTGTACTATTCAGGTGACTCTAAAACAGTTCCGGTTCTAGAAATACAACTGGAAGTCATTGGACAAATTTTTCACCTTTAGTACCATCCTTGGATTAAGAGCTTTCATTTGACACCTCATTTGATATTCTATCTGGTATAATGGAGTAGTAGTTGAGTTTACGGGCAGAGAGACAGACGGACGTGGATAATTCAACGTTTTCAAATGTTTTCAAAATTGGTGGAAACAAAAATTTCTTTATCTATATTTTAGACATGAATCCATGAAACACAATACTAATATTTGCGGTCTATGTTTGATTAGCCTTATTTCAATTCTAGCCGTAAACAGCCACCTTAGTCCTGTCGCCAGGGGGGGTACAACGGCCTCGTTAATTCAGATGGACTTACCCAAGTTTTTTTTATGTATTTTGACCCGTAGAAAACGAATTTTTTGGGTAACAGTTGATCCGGATGTCGATAAGATTGTTACAGACCAAGAACTTGAGGAATCAAATAACAGCGATTTTTGGCAAAACAAAACAATATTTTGTATTTTTTGGGTCATTTTAAGCAAAAAATATTTCTACAAGTTTTTTAGTAGGATGCAGAGTTTTCGAGATAAACGCGGTTGAACTTTCAAAAAATCGAAAAACTGCAATTTTTAAACCCGAATAACTTTTGATTAAAAAATAAAATAGCAATTCTGCTAAGCGCCTTTGAAAGTTCAAGTAAAATTATGTCGGTTTTGATTATTTGCATTGCTAAAAATTTATTGTGTTATTGTTAAACAAAGCTACAAACAACTAGTGCGTGAGTGATGTTTCTATGATTTCTCATTTAAAATCGAACGAGTAGGTAGAATAGGTACTAGTGCAATCAAGACTATTTCTACGTTACATGCGTTAAAACGCATGTAAAAGCACGGGAAACCCTACGTGTTTATAGCTTTGTTAAACAATAAAAAAATAAATTTTTACCAATGCAAATAATCAAAACCGATATAATTTGACTTAAACTTTCAAATGCGGTAAGCAGACTTGCTATTTTATTTTTTAATCAAAAGTTATTCGGGTTCAAAAATTGCAGTTTTTCGATTTTTTTAAAGTTCAACCGCGTTTATCTCGAAAACTGTGCATCCTACGAAAAAACTTGTAGAAATATTTTTTACTTAAAATGGCCCAAAAAATACAAAATATTGTTTTGTTTTGCCAAAAATCGCTGTTATTTGATTCCTCAAGTTCTTGGTCTATAACAATCTTATCGACATCCGGATCAACTGTTACCCAAAAAATTCGTGTTCTACGGGTCAAAATACATAAAAAAACCTTGAGTAAGTCCATCTGAATTAACGAGGCCGTTGTACCCCCCCTGGCGACAGGACTACCTGTAATAAACTCATATATTAGGATATAATGTAGAATGCATGTCCAAATTAATTGTTTATAGTTTCACATTATTCTATGAGGCAAACCATCTGATTTTAGTTATTTTGGATTTATAATTAATGCCATTATTAATATGCCATGAGGGTGTGTAATCCATTTAGCCGAAAATTAAACTAAAATACTGCTGTCCGCTATAATATAGAGAAGTGGTGGTTATTAGTGTATAAATAATAATTTTGCAGCTACTAAAAATATACATAACCCATAAACTAAACATTGGCTCATAATTGGAGTTATTAGCAAAATTATTTCGTTAATCAATACAAACAACTCAAAAGTTTTAACAGTAATTGGATTCATTACAAAATAAACGTTAGTAAAATCCATACGCTGTTGTTATGTTTTTTTTTACCTACATAACTAGTATGGTATAACTAGATCCAAACCCAGACATCCAAAGTTAAAGTTGTCCTCCAACACCAAATTATTATATATGGTCCACATAATGTTCAGAAAAAGTCACACCATTTTGAGCGCCAAGTTTGGGGGGGAGAGGGGGGAGAAATCTGGAAATTCGTAGTTTTTCGTCAATATTTCTAAAACTATGCGGCTAAGCATGAGCAACCTTCTTTACAAAAATGTTCTACAGTAAATTTGAAACAAAAAAGGCCCTATGCTTAATCCTTCTAAAATGAATGGTTCCAAAGTTACGGAGGTAGTATAGTATAATTGGTCCAAAAAAGGCGTAACCCAGACATTAAAAGTAAAAGATTTCCTCCAACACCAAATAATTGTTCTATATGATCCAGATATTGTTCAGTAAAAAGTTACACCATTTTGAGCGACCGGTTTGGGGGGGATATGGGGGAGAAATCGGGGTAGTAGTTTTTTAGGTTTTTCGTCAATATTTCTAAAACGATGATTTAGCGCAGACAATGTTCTATACAAAAATGTTCTACATCAAATTTAAAACAAAAAAGGTGCTATACATAATTGTTATAAAATCAACAATTCCAGAGTTACGGAGGGTGAAAAGTGGAGGTTTTCGATACTTTTTATATTTTTTGGGCAATTTATAATATTTTTACTGATTGAAAGAAATTTTCTTTAACAGGATTTGCTATTTCAGTAGCCGATGGTATGTTAGTGATAATCCCTTGAAGAAACGTCAACCTAACCACCCAAAATCATCATCAATTACCCAAAAAATATAAAAAGTATCGAAAACCTCCACATTTCACCCTCCGTAACTCTGGAACCGTTGATTTTGTAACAATTATGGATAGGACCATTTTTGTTTTAAATTTTATGTAGAAGGTTTTTGTATGGAACATTATTTACGCTTAACCATAGTTTTAGAAATATTGACGAAAAATGTAAAGAAACTACTAATTTACCGACTTCCCGCATCTCCCCCCCCCCCCCCCCAAACCGGACGCTCAAAATGGTGTAACTTTTTACTGAACAATATGTGGACCATATAGAACAATTTGGTGTTGGACGATAACTTTCACTTTGGATGTCTGGGTTATGTCATTTTTTGAATCAATGCTATCATACTAAACATATACCACGAAATTATGCCACTTTTATTCAAATGATTATATCAATACGACGAAGAATACTGAAACTTGCGATAGTAACTAAGGAAGAATAGGATACACAAGAAAACAAGTAGTCCAGGGCGCATCTGTTTTGAGATGGATGTTGAGAGGTGACTCATATTTTTTTGCAGAAATTACTTGGAAATAACTCATATATTGGGAATTGAGTTATCCTGCCACTCAAAAAGGTGAAGACCATTGTTTAAATAATCAAAATGTCAAAAAACTAAAAAAATTTGATTTTTTTCTTCGTTTTTTTTTATTTTAATTTTAAAAGTATGTATTTATTTCCGAGAACAGTTGCAATGACAAAAAAAATATGTGTAATTAAATTTCCTGCCAGATAGGATTGGTCAAAAATTTTAAAAATTTTCACCCTGGTTGCAAAATAGCCATAATTGCGAAAAAATCATAAAAAAGCAAGTATTCGCATTTTACCTTTTTCGACCATTTGTTATTCACTTAGGACCTTCATATTTCACCCAGAAAAACATAATGATACAGTAAAACAATACTGTCAATTTAATGTTGTTCTGAAGCTTTTTCCTTGTGGCATTTTTATAATTAACTATTTTCTATGGGAAATAAGCCACAATTTTGTGTTCATTCATGGTTGGTTCTGAAAAGTCGCTAGTTGTTTGAGCTCCCGATAAATTTAAAAATAAAGTGGTAAGCGCAGCAAATTAATTATTTAAAATTTAAAAGACTAAGTAACACATCGTATATTATTAGTGAGTGAAAGATTTAAACAAAAACAATGGTGATTACCAGAGAAATCCGAGAAGAAATAGAACAAGCAGTAAATTCAGCTATTAGTAAGTGTATAAAAAGCGATACTCTTATCAGTGATATTTCAAAGCAAGTTTTTGAGTTAGTTATAAACACAATTGAACAGAAACTAAGAACGATTGAGGAATCAGTGGCGGAGTTGAAGCGAATATATGAATTGAAAATTGAAAACTTTGAAAACAAAATGCTGAAATTGGAAGATAAATTTACCGACGCCGATTTAGTAGAAAGCAAAATGGAAATGAAAATGGACCAGATAGACCAATTCATGCGAGCAACTAGCCTGAGAATATTTGGTATGAAAGAGAAACCTCAAGAAAATACGTCCCAAGAAATTATAAATATACTCAGCAAAAAAATGTCTATTACCCTGTCAAATAACGACATTGTGTCGTGCTATAGAATTGGTAAGATGCAACAGAATATAGTTAGAGGCATTTTCTTAAAATTAAACTATTTTACTACTAAAAAACTTATTTATAGAAAAAAAAAGTTATTGAAAAGCACTGGTATAGTTATACCTGAAGATTTAACCCCCTTAAGAGTCAAGATGCTGAACCAGGCTATAGAAAAATTTGGTTTAACAAATGTTTGGTCTGATAATGGTAAACTTCATATTACTAAGGACGGTAAAGTGATGATTGCAAGAAATAAAGACGAATTTGAAAAATTAGTTAATTAGTTATCTCTGCATATTGCTCAGGTATTTATTTTGATTCAATTAGGTTGTGGTAATTTATTGTTTTTATTTTCTTTTTATATTTTTATAAATATTTTTTTGTTCTTATCTACTTATTTCTACAAAATATGAACCAGAATGAAGTGTTCTATCTGTTCAGTATTAACTGCTTTTGTGTTGATTTTATTTTATATACTTTTCTCTCACGTACTACATAATTGCAGTAACCAGTTTAGCACTTGTAAGATAATTTTTCTTTTATTCTCTTTTTGTTATTTTGGGAGTTCAGACGTAGAAATCTGAGTAATGATTGATTATTTGGATAATTTAGATAATGATGAGATAAACACAATGGTGTTTAACAATTTTGAGGATAGCATGCAGAATAGGACTGACGGCGATAGATACTCTTTGGGCATCGTTCACTTTAATATAAGAAGTATACAAACAAATTTTCAAGAACTTCTAGTGTACATTGAAATGTCCAAAAACATTTTCGATGTTATAATTTTGTCAGAAACTAGAGAAATAACTGATCTTAGTAACTATATAATACCAGGTTTTACTATTCATTATAATGAATCATTAGCTAATAAATGTGATGGTGTTGTCGTTTATATTAGGAATAATTTAGGTGCCTCGGTAAATGTATTACCCTTCAATGAAAGTAAATTTTTAAGGGTAACGTTTTCTAGTAAAAAATTATCTAATACAATTTGCAAAATAGGTATAACGGCTTTTTATAGGCTTCCATCAACAGATATTAAACAATTTTTAGGGGATTTGGGTGAATATTTTGGAACAGTACAAAAACAAATTATTGAAATATTTGAAGGTGATATTAATATTGATTTAAAAAAAAGAGATGAAGTTTATACAAACAGTTATTTGAATATATTAAATTCTAATGGTTTTCTTTCCCTTATAAACAAGCCAACGAGAGTAACAATAAATACAAAATCAATCATTGATTATATATTTATAAAAACACAAGCTAATCTAAAACAGCAAATTAGTATTAATCCGTTCGTTTTTCACACTGACATGACTGATCACTTCACTCCAGCCGTTTTGGTAAATAATGAAACTAAAAAAAACCCTACACCTGAATCTCCAGTCATAATTAAAAACCTTAATATCGGAAAACTACAACAGCTTCTAAAAAATGAACACTGGAATGATATTTATATAAACAAAGTAGATTCACAAGTTGCATATGTTACATTTATTAATAACTTAAATAATTACATACAAACCTCTACGGAGGTAAAAAGTATGAATAAAAAAATATCAAAAATAAAACCCTGGATAACAGTGGGGCTGATATCGGCAATCAAATGACGAGATTTTCTTAAAAAGAAATTATTAAAACAATTTTCACCAGCACTTAATGCTGAATATAAAAATTATAGAAACAAACTTAATAGTCTACTAAAAAAAACCAAGAATGGCTTTTATCAAAATAAAACTCATGAAGCTGGTGGAAACACAAAAAAATGTGGAATATTATAAATGATATCTCTGGTCGGAATCAAAAATCTAAAAACATTGAACACATATTAATTGTTAATAATAATAATAATAATAATAATCCTAACCTGTAGGAGTAACCTGTGGGAGTTTTTTGTCAGTTCTTCTATCAGGCGCGGCCCCTTGCGAATGGGGGATGCTTTCTGGGTATTCGTAGCGCCAATACCCAGAGAGTAGCAGGGATACTTGCCGTGGAACAAAAACTGGCACCTGGCAGTAGGTATAAAATGCACACCCATGAGAATGGAGATAAATAATTTATGTTTAGGATCGCTGCCTGGGGATCGCCAGGGCACGTCTGGAGCCGGCGCTGGACGTGACAGCATGCGGGACGTCGGTGGCAGGGTGTTGAGGAGGCGGGCCCCTGTCATACAATCAGCTACAGCCCAACCACAACCACAACCACAAGCGAGCCAAACAACAACAAGAGCTCCACCCGCCGAAGGTGCTGCGCTGGATCATCAGCCGGCGCTCACTCAAGCGGGACGACCGAGGCAGCGCATGAAATGGACTGTGTCCATTAATGAAAACATTTTGCGCTTCTATTACAAGGTGACAAACCTCGGTCAAGAAACAATCGGCTACCGACAACAGCTGTATGCCGAATTTTGCAGGACGTACCCAGATATTCAAGTATCGGAGCAAAGAGTATCAGATCAATACCGGGTAATCATAAGGAACAACCTTATCCCAGAGACTAGACGCAATTCGATCAAAAGCGAAGTCGAACGGGAGATTAATAACCAAGGACAAGTTTTAGATCAAGTCCCTAATGAAATCCTCGATGAGCAGACTCCTGAGATTCCCGTGCCAGAAACTCAACCTGATAATACACAGCAGGAAAACAACGAGTTGCGCGATAGTCTAGCAAACGAAATGGCTCGTGCCGTACAAGAGTTTAATGGAACAAACCCACTTAGCAGACCACCGCTACCACGAATAAACTCTTGTAAGAAACTAGGTGCGCTGTTACAAATTGTGAACACTGAAGTCCTACCCAACTATGTCGTGGAAGCTCACACGTTGGAATATTTGCATATGCTAATCTACTGTGCAGCAACAGCAATTGCTAATGTAATGGGCGTTAAGATCAGAACACGACGGGTTACTAATAACGAAAGAACTGGTAACAGAATTGCACCCTGGGAAAAAAGACTGCTCGGAAAGATCGAATTATTACGTAGGGATATTGGTATAATCACAGAATACATACGAGGTGTAACAAGTAGAAAAGTCATCAGAAGAGCTGAAGATATAATGCTTACTACCGCAAGACACTCAAGATATGATCCAGAAAACAACACAGCCCATCAGTGTCTGGACACATTAAAACAAAAGCTCTCCGTTTATTCAGGACGACTAAGGAGGTACAAAGTTAGTAACAACCGCAAAAGCGACAATGCTCTTTTTGAAAGTTCTGAAAAGGCGTTCTATCGAAAACTCAATTCCACTGTAGAACGTGTCGATAAGACTTACCCAAGCCAAGAAGAAATTCATGAGTTTTGGGGAAATCAACTTTCCACGCCAGCTGCTCTTAACAACAATGCTGGATGGATAGAAGAAACGACACAGAACTGCCAACACTACATTACCACCCTCTACGAACCCTTCACTACTGAAGAAGTCTCAAATACCATCAAAGAGCTTCATAACTGGAAATCTCCTGGACCAGACGGAGTTCAGAACTTTTGGCTCAAGAAGTTTTGGAGTGTTCATGAATGCTTATCAACACTAATTAATCATGTTATTTCTAATCCGCAGGATATACCATCATTCCTAACTCAGGGAACCACTTATTTAATTCCGAAGGATCAAAATAACACCCAAGATCCAGCCAAATACCGCCCAATTACTTGTCTCCCAACTTTGTATAAATTGGTCACATCCTGTGTAGCCCGGCGTATCTACCAGCACTGTGCTCTGAACAATATCATAGAGCCTCAACAGAAAGGATGCGCTGAGGGTTCCATGGGTTGCAAAGAACAACTCATCATCGACTCAGTCATTTCTAACCAGGCATATTCCAAAAAGAGGAATCTTTTTACTGCCTTCATTGATTACAAGAAGGCCTTTGATTCAGTGCCGCACGAATGGCTTATAGATATATTGAGAATATATAAAGTCGATGATAATATAGTGACCTTTTTAGAGCATATAATTACGGAGTGGAAGACTAGAATTCACCTTCAAATACCTGGTGAAAATAACATCGAAACTGAAAATATCGCAATCAGCCGGGGCCTGTTTCAAGGAGATTCGTTGAGTCCACTGTGGTTCTGTCTAGCTATGAACCCATTATCTCAGCTATTGAACTCCACAGACGCAGGTTTTAGCATCAAAAATAACAACAATGTGGTGGCGAAGCTTAATCATTTATTGTATATGGATGATTTGAAATTAATGGCTTCCACTCGAAACCAACTCGATGAGATGCTAAAAACTGTAGAAACTTTTTCTAGTGATATTAGCATGCACTTCGGACTAGACAAGTGCCGTATTTTAAATATAGTCAGAGGAAAAGTACAGCCGGGAGGATTCGATATGCAAAATGGCCAGAACATCGAGGCCATGGGTGAAAACGATATGTATAAATATCTTGGAGTAAAGCAAGCGCGGAGAATTGACCATAAACAAATGAAAACAGAGATAACTACTGAGTTTATACGAAGGGTAAAACAGCTGCTTCGCTCACACCTTAATAGTAGAAATTTGTTTAAGGCACTAAACACCTACGCATGTTCCGCGCTTAGCTATTCATTTGGCATTGTTAAGTGGACAAAAACGGACATAGAAAATCTTCAACGAAAAGTAAGAACGCACCTCACAAAGGCACAAAAACACCATCCAAAAAGTGCAGTAGAAAGAACGACATTACCACGGAATTTAG
The DNA here is from genome assembly GCF_917563875.1 of Diabrotica virgifera virgifera. NCBI lineage: Eukaryota > Metazoa > Arthropoda > Insecta > Coleoptera > Chrysomelidae > Diabrotica > Diabrotica virgifera. Next base: position 198,727,124 of record NC_065447.1, on the reverse strand, counting down.
GAGGAAGAGGACTTATGGATATAGGTGAGCAATTAGACAAACAAATTGCTAATTTAAGATCTTATTTTCAGATGCAGGCTGAAACATCTACTCTACATCGCGCTATCTGCGCAGTAGATGACACAACACCGATAAAACTGAGGGAAGCAGAACTTCGCATAAACCACCTTACTAAGGACGAAAAAGTGCGCGCCTGGATGGGTAAACCTCTGCACGGGCGACATCCCAATGAGGTCAGCCAAGATTATGTCGACAATATAGCGTCGAACTACTGGTTGACATCAGGAAAGATGTTCCCTGAAACGGAGGGTTCATTACTGGCCATTCAGGATCAGGTTATACCAACCAGAAATTACCTGAAATATATCATCAAAGACCCTCATGTACAAAACGACAGATGCCGATATGGATGTCAAGCCCAAGAAACCATCCAACATCTTACAGGGGGCTGCCAGGCATTTGCTGCAACTGAGTACAAGGAAAGGCATGACGCAGTGGGAAAAATCCTTCATCAGGAGATAGCTATCAAGCTGGGACTTCTCCAAACCGACCATCTCCCATATTATCAATACGTCCCTGAGAGTATGCTTGAGGATGGCAACTACAAGCTATACTGGGACCGCACTGTTCTCACAGACCAAACAGTGGCGCATAATAGACCAGATCTCGTATTAGTCAATAAATTAACGAGACAAACAACCCTCATTGATGTGGCGATTCCTAACAACAATAATCTACGTACTAAATTTACTGAAAAGATCGCCAAGTACAGAGATCTGGAAATTCAAATACGGAGACAATGGAGAATGCAAAGTACCCAGACGATACCGATTATTATGTCTACTACTGGAGTCATTCCGAAGACCCTCCTCGAAAGCATAAAAAAGCTGGGTCTTAATGAACATCTTTATAAGACCATGCAGAAAGCAGTACTACTCGCAACGGCCAGATGTGTACGAAAATTTTTGGGAGATACACCTGCATACCAAGTCACCTAGGGCTCGATAACATGGAAAGAGTCCCACCAGAGCTCAATCCTTTTGATACCGTAGGTATCTGGGATGAGTCAATTTTCCCCTTAGAGGGAGTGTGAGCCGTATGGCTAAATCTGGATAATAATAATAATAAGGAGCCTGTGGGAGTTTTTTGTCAGTTCTTCTATCAGGCGCGGCCCCCTGCGAATGGGGGATGCTTTCTGGGTATTCGTAGCGCCAGTACCCAGAGAGTAGCAGGAATATTTGCCGTGGAACAAAAACTGACACCTGGCAGTAGGTATAAAATGCAAACCCATTAATATGGAGAATTATGATTTATGTTTAGGATCGCTGCCTGGGGATCGCCAGGGCACGTCTGGAGCCGGCGCTGGACGTGACAGCATGCGGGACGTCGGTGGCAGGGTGTTGAGGAGGCGGGCCCCTGTCATACAAACAGCTACAGCCCAACAACAACAACAACCACAAGTGAGCCAAACAACAGCAAGAGCTCCACCCGCCGAAAGTGCTGCGCTGGAACCTCAGCCGGCGCTCACTCAAGCGGGACGACCGAGGCAGCGCATGAAATGGACTGCGTCCATTAATGAAAACATTTTGCGCTTCTACTACAAGGTGACAAACCTCGGTCAAGAAACGATCGGCTACCGACAACAGCTGTATGCCGAATTTTGCAGAGAGTACCCAGATATTCAAGTATCGGAGCAAAGAGTATCAGATCAATACCGGGTAATCATCAGAAATAATCTTATCCCAGAGGCTAGACGCGATACCATCAAAAGCGAAGTCGAACGGGAGATTAATAATCAAGGACTAATTTTAGATCAAGTCCCTAATGAAATCCCTGATCAGCAGATTCCTGAGCTTCCCATACCAGAAACTCAACCTGATAATACACCGCAGGAAAACAACGAGTTACGTGATAGCCTAGTAAACGAAATGGCTCGCGCCGTACAAGAATTTAATGGAACAAACCCACTTAGCAGACCACCGCTACCAAGAATTAACTCTTGTAAGAAACTGGGTGCGCTGTTACAAATTGTGAACACTGAAGTCCTACCCAATTACGTCGTAGAAGCTCACACATTAGAATATTTGCATATGCTCATCTACTGTGCAGCAACAGCAATTGCTAATGTAATGGGCATTAAGATCAGAACACGACGGGGTACTAATAACGGAAGAACTGGTAACAGAATTGCACCCTGGGAAAAAAGACTGCAAGGGAAGATTGAATTACTGCGTAGGGATATTGGCCAAGTCACAGAATATTTACGAGGAGTACCAAGTAGAAAAGTCATTAGGAGAGCTGAAGAAATAATGCGGAACACTGCAAGACACTCGAGATACGATCCAGACAATAACACAACTCAACAGTGTTTGGATACATTAAAACAAAAACTCTCCGTCTATTCAGGGCGACTAAGGAGGTACAAACTTAGTAACAACCGAAAAAGCGACAATGCACTTTTTGAAAATTCCGAGAAGGCGTTCTACCGAAAACTCAATTCCACCGTAGAAAATGCCGACAAGTCTTACCCAAGCCAAGAAGAAATTCATGAATTTTGGGGAAATCAACTTTCCACACCAGCTGCTTTTAACAACAATGCTAGATGGATAGAAGATACGACGCACAACTGTCACCACTACGTTACTGCTAACTACGAACCATTCACGACTGAAGAGGTCTCAAATGTCATCAAAGAGCTTCATAACTGGAAATCCCCTGGACCAGACGGAGTTCAGAACTTCTGGCTTAAAAAGTTTTGGTGTATTCATGATTGTTTATCAACATTAATTAATCATGTTATCTCTAATCCGCAGGAAATACCATCATTTCTAACTCAGGGAACTACTTATTTAATACCAAAGGATCAAAATAACACCCAAGATCCATCCAAGTACCGCCCAATTACTTGTCTTCCAACTTTGTATAAATTGGTCACATCCTGTGTAACCCGGCGTATCTACCAACACTGTGCTCTAAACAATATCATAGAGCCTCAACAGAAAGGATGCGCTAAGGGTTCCATGGGTTGCAAAGAACAACTTATCATCGACTCAGTCATTTCTAACCAGGCATTCACAAAAAAAAGGAACCTTTTTACTGCTTTTATTGACTATAAGAAGGCCTTTGATTCAGTACCGCATGAATGGCTTATAGATATATTAAGAATATACAAAGTCGATGATAACATAGTGACCTTTTTAAGGCATATAATGAGAGATTGGAAGACTAAAATTCACCTCCAAATACCCGGTGAAAACAATATCGAAACCGAAAATATCGCAATCAACCGGGGCCTGTTTCAAGGAGACTCGTTGAGTCCATTGTGGTTCTGCTTAGCTTTGAACCCCCTTTCCCAGCTATTAAACTCCACTGACTCAGGTTTTAGCATTAGAAACAATAATACTGTGGTAGCGAAGCTCAATCATCTGTTGTATATGGATGATTTGAAATTAATGGCTTCCACTCGAGAACACCTAGAACAGATGCTAAAAACTGTAGAAACATTCTCTAATGATATTAGCATGCACTTCGGACTAGACAAGTGCCGTGTTTTGAATATAGTCAGAGGAAAGGTACAGCCCGGTGGATTCGACATGCAAAATGACCAGAACATCGAGGCCATGGGCGAAAACGATATGTACAAATATCTTGGTGTAAAGCAGGCGCGGAAAATTGACCATAAGCAAATGAAAACTGAGATAACTACTGAGTTTATACGAAGGGTAAAACAGCTGCTTCGTTCACAGCTTAACAGTAAAAATTTGTTTAAGGCACTAAACACCTACGCTTGTTCCGCGCTTAGCTATTCATTTGGTATTGTTAAGTGGACAAAAACAGATATAGAAAATCTTCAGCGAAAAGTACGAACACACCTCACAAAGGCACAAAAACACCACCCTAAAAGTGCAGTAGAACGAACGACATTACCCCGGTATTTAGGAGGAAGAGGACTTATGGATATAGGTGAGCAATTAGATAAACAGATTGCTAATTTAAGAACTTATTTTCAGATGCAGGCTGAGACATCTAATCTACACCGCGCCATTTGCGCAGTAGATGACACAACACCGATCAAGCTGAGGGAACCAGAAATGCGCATAAACCACCTTACTAAGGACGAAAAACTGCGCACCTGGATGGGCAAACCTCTGCACGGGCGACATCCCAATGAGGTCAGCCAAGACTATGTCGACAATACAGCGTCGAACTATTGGTTGACATCGGGTAAGATGTTCCCTGAAACAGAAGGTTCAATACTAGCCATTCAGGATCAGGTTATACCAACTAAAAATTACCTGAAACACATCGTCAAAGACCCTCAGATCCAGAACGACAAATGCCGATATGGATGCCGAACCCAAGAAACCATCCAACATCTTACAGGGGGCTGCCAGGCATTTGCTGCAACTGAATACAAGGAACGGCATGACGCAGTGGGAAAAATCCTTCATCAAGCGATAGCTATCAAGCTGGGACTTCTCCAAACGGACCATGTCCCATACTATCAATACGTCCCCGAGAGTATGCTTGAGGATGGCAACTACAAGCTATACTGGGACCGTACTGTGCTCACAGACCAAACAGTGGCACATAATAGACCAGATCTCGTACTAGTTAATAAATTAACAAGGCAAACAACATTGATTGATGTGGCGATACCTAACAATAATAATCTACGTAGTAAATTTACTGAAAAGATCGCCAAATACAGAGATCTGGAAATTCAAATACGAAGACAATGGAGAATGCAAAGTACCCAGACGATACCTATTATTATGTCTACTACTGGAGTCATTCCGAAGAACCTCCTCGAAAACATAAAAAAGCTGGGTCTAAATGAACACCTTTATAAGACCATGCAGAAAGCTGTACTACTCGCGACGGCCAGATGTGTACGAAAATTTCTGGGAGATACTCCAGCATACCAAGTCACCTAGGGCTCGATAACACGGAAAGAGTCCCACCAGAGCTCAATCCTTTTGATACCGTAGGTATCTGGGATGAGTCAATTTTCCCCTTACAGGGAGTGTGAGCCGTATGGCTAAATCTGGGATAATAATAATAACCTGTGGGAGTTTTATGTCAGTTCTTCTATCAGGCGCGGCCCCCTGCGAATGGGGGATGCTTTCTGGGTATTCGTAGCGCCAGTACCCAGAGAGTAGCAGGAATACTTGCCGTGGAACAAAAACTGACACCTGGCAGAAGGTATAAAATGCACACCCATGAGAATGGAGACTAATAGTTTATGTTTAGGGCCGCTGCCTGGGGATCGCCAGGGCACGTCTGGAGCCGACGCTGGACGTGACAGCATGCGGGACGTCGGTGGCAGGGTGTTGAGGAGGCGGGCCCCTGTCACACAAACAGCTACAGCCCAACAACAAGAACAACAACCACAAGCGAGCCAAACAACAGCAAGAGCTCCACTCGCTGAAGATGCTGCGCCGGAACATCAGCCGGCGCTCACTCAAGCGGGACGACCGAGGCAGCGCATGAAATGGACTGTGTCCATTAACGAAAGCATTTTGCGCTTCTATTATAAGGTGACAAACCTCGGTCAAGAAACGATCGGCTACAGACAACAGCTGTATGCCGAATTTTGCAGGGAGTACCCAGATATTCAAGTATCGGAGCAAAGAGTATCAGATCAATACCGGGTAATCGTAGGAAACAACCTTATCCCAGAGACTAGACGCAATACGATCAAAAGCGAAGTCGAACGGGAGATTAATAACCAAGAGTTAGTTTTAGATCAAGTCCCTAATGAAATCATTGATGAGCAGATTCCTGAGATTCCCATACCAGAAACTCAACCTGACAATACACAGCAGGAAAACAACGAGTTGCGCGATAGTCTAGAAAACGAAATGGCTCGTGCTGTACAAGAGTTTAATGGAACAAATCCACTTAGCAGACCACCGCTACCACGAATAAACTCTTGTAAGAAACTAGGTGCCCTGTTACAAATTGTGAATACTGAAGTCCTACCCAATTATGTCGTAGAAGCCCACACATTGGAGTATCTGCATATGCTAATCTACTGTGCAGCTACAGCAATTGCCAGTGTAATGGGCGTTAAGATCAGAACACGACGGGGTACTAATAACGGAAGGACTGGTAACAGAATTGCACCCTGGGAAAAAAGACTTCTCGGAAAAATTGAATTACTGCGTAGGGATATTGGTCAAGTCACAGAATATATAAGAGGTGTAACAAGTAGAAAAGTCATTAAAAGAGCTGAAGAAATAATGCGGAGCACTGCAAGACACTCGAGATACGATCCAGAAAATAACACAGCCCAACAGTGTCTGGATACATTAAAACAAAAACTCTCCGTCTATTCAGGACGATTAAGAAGGTATAAAGTTAGTAACAGCCGAAAATGTGACAATGCACTTTTTGAGAACTCTGAGAAGGCGTTCTACCGAAAACTCAATTCCACCGTAGAAAATGTCGACAAGTCTTACCCAAGCCAAGAAGAAATTCATGAGTTTTGGGGAAATCAACTTTCCACACCAGCTGCTTTTAACAACAATGCTGGCTGGATAGAAGATACGACGCACAACTGTCACCACTACGTCACTGCTAACTACGAACCATTCACGACTGAAGAAGTCTCAAATGTCATCAAAGAGCTTCATAACTGGAAATCTCCTGGACCAGACGGAGTTCAGAACTTCTGGCTTAAAAAGTTTTGGAGTATTCATGAGTGCTTATCAACATTAATTAATCATGTTATTTCTAATCCGCAGGAATTACCATCATTTCTAACTCAGGGAACTACTTATTTAATACCCAAGGATCAAAATAACACCCAAGATCCATCCAAGTACCGCCCAATTACTTGTCTTCCAACTTTGTATAAATTGGTCACATCCTGTGTAACCCGGCGTATCTACCAACACTGTGCTCTAAACAATATCATAGAGCCTCAACAGAAAGGATGCGCTAAGGGTTCCATGGGTTGCAAAGAACAGCTTATCATCGACTCAGTCATTTCTAACCAGGCATTTACTAAAAAAATGAACCTTTTTACTGCTTTTATTGACTATAAAAAGGCCTTTGATTCAGTACCGCATGAATGGCTAATAGATATATTGACAATATACAAAGTAGATGATAACATAGTGACCTTTCTAAGGCATATAATGAGAGATTGGAAGACTAAAATTCACCTCCAAATACCTGGTGAAAACAATATCGAAACCGAAAATATCGCAATCAACCGGGGCCTATTTCAAGGAGACTCGTTGAGTCCATTGTGGTTCTGTTTAGCTTTGAACCCCCTTTCCCAGCTATTAAACTCCACTGACTCAGGTTTTAGCATTAAAAGCAATAATACTGTGGTAGCGAAGCTCAATCATCTGTTGTATATGGATGATTTGAAATTAATGGCTTCCACTCGAGAACACCTAGAAGAGATGCTAAAAACTGTAGAAACATTTTCTAATGATATTAGTATGCACTTCGGTCTAGACAAGTGCCGTGTTTTGAATATAGTCAGAGGAAAGGTACAGCCCGGTGGATTCGATATGCAAAATGGCCAGAACATCGAGGCCATGGGCGACAACGATATGTACAAATATCTTGGAGTAAAGCAGGCGCGGAAAATTGACCATAAGCAAATGAAAACTGAGATAACTACTGAGTTTATAAGAAGGGTAAAACAGCTGCTTCGTTCACAGCTTAACAGTAAAAATTTGTTTAAGGCACTAAACACCTACGCTTGTTCCGCGCTTAGCTATTCATTTGGTATTGTTAAGTGGACAAAAACGGATATAGAAAATCTTCAGCGAAAAGTACGAACACACCTCACAAAGGCACAAAAACACCACCCTAAAAGTGCAGTAGAACGAACGACATTACCCCGGTATTTAGGAGGAAGAGGACTTATGGATATAGGTGAGCAATTAGATAAACAAATTGCTAATTTAAGAACTTATTTTCAGATGCAGGCTGAGACATCTACTCTACATCGCGCTATCTGCGCAGTAGATGACACAACACCGATCAAACTGAGGGAAGCAGAACTGCGCATAAACCACCTTACTAAGGACGAAAAAGTGCGCGCCTGGATGGGTAAACCTTTGCACGGGCGACATCCCAATGAGGTCAGCCAAGATTATGTCGACAATATAGCGTCGAACTACTGGTTGACATCAGGAAAGATGTTCCCTGAAACGGAGGGTTCATTACTGGCCATTCAGGATCAGGTTATACCAACCAGAAACTACCTGAAATATATCATCAAAGACCCTCAGATTCAAAACGACAGATGCCGATATGGATGTCAAGCCCAAGAAACCATCCAACATCTTACAGGGGGCTGCCAGGCATTTGCTGCAACTGAATACAAGGAACGGCATGACGCAGTGGGAAAAATCCTTCATCAAGAGATAGCTATCAAGCTGGGACTTCTCCAAACTGACCATCTCCCGTATTATCAATACGTCCCTGAGAGTATGCTTGAGGATGGCAACTACAAGCTATACTGGGACCGCACTGTGCTCACAGACCAAACAGTGGCACATAATAGACCAGATCTCGTACTAGTTAATAAATTATCAAGACAAACAACACTAATTGATGTGGCTATACCTAACAACAATAATCTACGTAGTAAATTCACTGAAAAGATCGCCAAGTACAGAGATCTAGAAATTCAAATACGAAGGCAATGGAGAATGCAAAGTACCCAGACGATACCTATTGTTATGTCTACTACTGGAGTCATTCCGAAGAACCTCCTCGAAAGCATAAAAAGGCTGGGACTAAATGAACATCTTTACAAGACCATGCAGAAAGCTGTACTACTCGCAACGGCCAGATGTGTACGAAAATTTTTGGGAGATACACCTGCATACCAAGTCACCTAGGGCTCGATAACACGGAAAGAGTCCCACCAGAGCTCAATCCTTTTGATACCGTAGGTATCTGGGATGAGTCAATTTTCCCCTTAGAGGGAGTGTGAGCCGTATGGCTAAATCTGGATAATAATAATAGCTTTATTGCCCAACAGTTTCCCATTTACAGGACAATGATAAAAATATTACATAATTTATAACACCTATAGGTAAGATTTAAGCAGTAGTACCAAAAAAAAATAACATTAATAATACAAGTTAGACTAAAATTAATATAAATTCAAACCGAAAAAGAAAATAAATTAATAAAAAAAATAAAATAAAATAAAATAAAAAATTAGTGCTTATTTCAGACACTCAATAGCTACTTTTATAAAGTTCCTTTGAGAACATGAAAAAATGTCACAATGCTTACCAATAACATTAAAATTTCTACATATTACATTAATAGGAGCCTTACATAGAATATTTGTACGAGCTCTTGTACACCTAAATAATACATTTGTTCTTAAATTTGACCTTGGAATATTAAAATTAATGTTTTGTAATATTGAAATACAATCAATTGCATTATTAACAAGTTTGTACAAAAAAATTAAAGATGCAACTTTTCTTCTTAATTCTAAACTACACATACTAAAACGATCACACAAGTAATTATTATCTATACCTCTAGCCGGATAAAGACCATTTACTTTAAACATTAAAAATTTTAGAAATTTTCTCTGAACGCTTTCAATTGCAATGTTATGACAATCATAGAAAGGACTCCATACAATACTGGCATATTCAAGTTTAGAGCGGACGTAAGTATAATATAGCAATGTTAATGACTTTATATTATTAAATGACTTACAATTGAGAATTAAAAACCCATAAGCCTTCAACGCTTCAGAAACTTTAACACACATATGTTCCACAAAAGTGAGTTTTGTGTCAAAAATTACACCCAAATCCTTAACCATGTTCTGCCTTTCTAATATTCTATCGTGACAACTATAGTTAAATACAAATAAACTTGATTTCCTAGAAAAAGTGACTACTTTACATTTTTTTGTGTTAAGTTGTAATTTGTTGCTGTGCACCAATTTTCCAATATTTCTATATTCTGCTGAAGTTGGTTACAATCATCCAGCTCCCTAATAGTAGAAAATATTTTCAAATCGTCAGCAAAGCCCAATCTTTCGCATGAAATATTTTCAAGAAGGTCATTAATAAATAGTAGAAAGAGCAATGGACCGAGATTGGAACCTTGAGGCACACCAGACGCAGCAAGATATTTTTCTGAGACATAACCATTATATGCTACAAACTGCATCCTTCCTTGAAGATACGATTTTAACAATAAAAGAGCACTGTCAGTAAAACCAAATGTTGATAGCTTGCTAAGTAATACTTCATGATCAATTCTGTCAAAAGCCTTCGAAAAATCGGTATATATAACATCAACTTGGCCATTATCGTCAATAACTTCAGAAAGATATTGGGTAAAAAAAACCAAGTTGGTTACAGTTGATCTTTTATTAACAAAACCATGCTGATGAGATGAAATATAAAGTTTAACAGAAGATAAGATCCTATTATATAATACGATTTCGAAAACCTTTGAAAAATTAGATAAAATAGAGACAGCTCTATAGTTTTCTATTTCTGACTTCACCCCAGCCTTAAATATCGGACACACCCTTGCTTCCTTCCATAGTTCTGGATACTTCATTTGTTGTATAGATAAGTTTATAATCTTGGTTAAAGGTATGACAAATGCACCAGCGCAATCTTTAATAAGAAACGAGGGAATCTTGTTAGGGCCTGATGTCATCTTATCTTTTAACTTTCTGATAGCAGCATTTATTTCATCCTCTGTAACCGATTGAAAATTAATTGATGTCATATATGGGTTTATTGGATAATTGCAACCACCTTCATCATCAGAAACTAAATAAACACTACTGAAAAATTCCGCAAAAGCATTCACTATGGCTTGCGGATCTTTGTAATCACTTCCCTCAAAACTCATGTTTCCAGGAATTCGTGATGATTTATTTCTAGAGTGAATGTAAGACCAGAACTTAGTTTTGTCTTGAGAAATATTTGTTTGAATATCCTCCAAGTAATTGTCATATGCCACCTTGACCTGATATTTTATTAGTCGTCGTAATCTTTTAAACTCAATAAAATCGGAATGAATCTTAGATTTTTTATATTTGCGTCGGAATTTAACTTTTAGTTTTATGTTTTTTATGATCTCGGAATCAAACCAAGGTGGATATTTATGAGCATGATTTTTGTAAACCGGAATATGCTTATCAAAAACGTCATAAATTTTATTATAAAAAGTTTGTACAGCAATATCTACTTCGTCGCAGCATTCGATAAAACTCCAATCACTCTGTAGGATATTTGAATATAAGTTAACAAAATCTGCATTCCTAAAATTATAAGCTTTATCAAGTGAATTTGGAATAAACGTTACTTCTTTAGAAAATATGTTGTTAAAATTTATTAGTAGAGCCGGATGATGATCATCCTCAGCTACAAGAGGCAAATCATCGTGAGACACAGTACATTTTATATTGGATGCTATCAAATCAAGTATTTGTTCAAGTGTATTTTTTATATTATTATATTGATCCAAGATATTAGTATTAAATAAATTTAAAATTGCTGCAGTTTTTCTATCCGATATGTCATTCTCAATAAATTTAGGCGCATTAAAATCTCCCAAAATAATCACAAAATTATAATTCAAATAATCAAGTTGCTCTAAAGATTCAAAGAAAAATTCAAAATCTAATAAACTTAACTTATCAGGAATATATAATACCATTACATAAAAAACGATATACCTTATGCTGCATTTAATAACTAACATATCAATTAATGGAAACTGAAGATCAAATGGTGAAGTATCCATTACCTCGGACTTTATAAAATTTTTTATTGCAAGCAAAATGCCACCGCCTTTTGTTTTATCCACTAAATCAAATTTACGATCTTTTCGATGTACATCGTAATCATCAGTAAATAATTCATTACTGGATACTTCCTCATTTAACCAAGTTTCACTTATAGCAATTATATCAAATTCAGAAACACTAACAGCAGCCAAAAAAGTCTTCAATTTACTGTTCAATCCACGCACATTTTGATAGTAGCATAATAAATCTTCTTTACAAGTTGAAAAGCTGTTGGGATTGTTCAGTTTAAATTTTGGACTATTCTTGGCACACCATTAATATACTTTATTCGGAAGTTTTGTTGGCCGTCCGAATTTTTTACAATAAGTTCCACTTTTAATTTTTTATAATGTGTAATTTGACGCGGAGTGCGATCACTCGCAACAGAAACATTTTTATAATTTCCATTCCTAAGAACTTTTGAATTGCGAATTAATTTTAATACTTGATTTTCATCGCGTAAAACTACTTTGATCGGTCGAGTTCTTCCATCAGAAAATCGACCAACCCTAAATAGCCTCAGATTTGAAATATCAAATTGCGGATCTAAGAGATTAATAATTTTATTAACATCCAGCTTATCATTAGCGACTTCACCCTGTTGACTGTGATCTGGAACTCCACAGATGACCAAATTTTTCTTGCGTCTATTTCTGTCGTTAAGTTCCTCGATGACTTCTTCTAAATCCACCTGCTGTGTACTAGGTTGTATTTTCACATTTTCAGCTTTCAACTCTTGAATATCATTTTGAAGTGATATAATTAATTTTTTCAAATCGCTTATTTGATTGCCAATTACTCTACAACTTGAACAAGACCAATTATATCCTTTATCAGGATCACTCAGGACACGGAGTCCCTCAGATGTTATGTTAACACAAGCATGTCGATAATGTCTATTGCAGACCGAACATTGAATCATTAAGTTGGTTTTAAACGATTTATTACAACACATACAAATTTTTGAAGGCATGGTGTAATAAGAATAAAACAATAAATGAAAAAAGAGTAATACACTAGCACGCCACTGGAACCAGCGAAAAAATCCAAGTTGATTATGTATATAAACAGTAGTTCTTTTTTGGTGATTATGTTTTAATTACACGACCAACGCAAAAAAATGCATTTAATTGTTTCACTAAATTGTCGATTAATAGTCTTTGATGGCAATAATTCAAATAAAACTTAATAAGTAAATACCTTATTTCCAGCAAAAATCAATTAAAAAGCACGGGAGCACCAATTTAACGTGTGTACACTTCTAAAGCTAAACTACTACTCAATTGTTAATGACAATATAACTGTAAGTAATAACAAAGAAAAAGCAGATATGTTTAATAATTTCTTTTCTAATATTGGTGCTGATATGGCAAATAGAATACCGGTGACGGTTTCACTAAATTGTCGATTAATAGTCTTTGATGGCAATAATTCAAATAAAACTTAATAAGTAAATACCTTATTTCCAGCAAAAATCAATTAAAAAGCACGGGAGCACCAATTTAACGTGTGTACACTTCTAAAGCTTAACTACTACTCAACTGTTAATGACAATATAACTGTAAGTAATAACAAAGAAAAAGCAGATATGTTTAATAATTTCTCTTCTAATATTGGTGCTGATATGACAAATAGAATACCTGTGACAAGTATACCTGATAATTTTATTGCTAATGATAAGGTTGAATCTAGCTTATTCTTAAAACCAGTAACTGAAAATGAAGTGACAGTACTAATATCAAAGTTAAAAAATAACTGTGCTCCTGGACCAGATAAATTGTATGCTAAAACAATAAAAAATACCCATGATCTAATCTCACAGCCATTAACTCATATTATAAATTTGTGTTTTCTAAGTGGTAAAATACCACTACAATGGAAAGAATCTACAGTCACCCCCATTTTTAAATCCGAAAATTCGTATAAACTGAACAACTATAGGCCCATTTCTTTAATAAATAATTTTGCTAAAATATTTGAAATGGCCCTAAAAGAAAGGTTGCTTGAATTTTTTCATATAAATAAGGTTATTTCAGATAAGCAATTTGGTTTTGTAAAAAAATCAAGTACAGAAAAGGCTGTAGTTGACCTACTGGAGAAAGTGATAGGAGCTGTGGATGAATCATTGAAATGCTTAGTGGTTTTCCTTGATTTAGCTAAGGCGTTTGACACGGTCTCTTATAAAATTCTTTTAGATAAACTAAGTAATTATGGGGTTAGGGGAATTGCACTAAATCTAATAGCAGATTATTTGTCGGAAAGAGCTCAACGAGTAAAAATTGGCCCAGAATTGAGTTCTGAAACTATAATAAAATTCGGAGTACCACAAGGAACAGTATTAGGACCACTTTCATTTAATATTTTTCTGAACAATATTACAAGAATTAATAGTTTCAACGGCCACATTGTTTGTTATGCCGATGGCACAGCAACATTATTTGTGGGGAAAACATGGGAGAAGGTTAAAACCAGCTCTGAATTGAACCTAAAACAGCTAAACTTATGGCTAAAATTTAACAAACTGACATTAAATATTAATAAAGCAAAATATATCGCCTTTAGCCCAACAATTGTTGACCAACCTACAAATTTTCATATAAAATTGCATAACGCAAAATGTCAAGGACAAAATTGTGACTGTTCTTCAATAGAAAAAGTTTTCTCTATAAAGTATTTAGGTGTCTTCATAGATCAACATTTACGTTGAACAGACCATATAACTCATGTCAGTAAACTAATAAGGGCGCTAATGCATAAATTTTATATCTTAAAAGATATTCTACCCAGGAAAAAATTAATCATGGTTTATAACTCGCTTGCAGAATCAGTCTTAAGATATTGTATTGTAGCATGGGGTGGCGCGTTTAACAAAACTCTTAACATTTTAGAAACAGTTCAAAATACTCTATTAAAAATAATTTTTAAAAAAAGAAAACTGCATCCAACAAAAAAATTATATGATGAATCCGAGATATTTAGTGTTAAATCCCTCTACATCTACAACTGTGTTTTAAATGTTTATATAAACTCAAACAAATTTAAATTTTAAAACAACCGATTAACTCGATCAGTAAAAAATATGGATATTAGTATTCAGCAGTTCAAAAAATCAGTAACACAAAGATCCCTAATGTTCTTTGGACCTAAATTTTATAACATAATTCCTATACATATCAAACAAGAACCTAAATTATTTAAATTTAAAAAATACATAAAAACCTATCTAAGAACCCACTTAAAATTATTTTTGAACGCAATGTCTTAATGTATGAACGACAGCGTAATCAGAGTAAAATTTGGGTGTATATTGGTATTATAATTAACAAAGTATTCAGCAGCTAGAGAGGTTTACCGTCCTTCTTGTTCTGTTGCATTATCTCTTCGATAGTTAGGTATGTTACTTCTTAGTTCCAACCTTAATACTACTTTTATGTACAATTGATACAGTTTCGATTGACATAGTACAGTGCAAAACGGGCAACTCTTGCCTAGGCATGGTGGTGAGTCAGTCGACACTAATTATAATATAGGATCTAAATGTAAAATGTTGTACACACATATTTTTGAATAAATTTGAAATTTGATTTGATTTTACTAAAAAATGAATTTATTAACGTTTCGAAGCCCAAATCGGGTTTCGTTGTCAAAATACAAACTATTATTAAAATAAACAAAAATGTTGTTGCTAAGTAAAAAAATTCTTCTAATAATTTATTTAATCTGACTCATTGATATTGGCAATTCAGGCGTATATTATACATTTTAAAGTAGAAGACTTAAAAATGATATCGCCAATATTTATGACCTGCGTTCCTGGGAGGACTTTACAAAAAGATAGTTCATTCACTGTAAATTTAATTAAGATCGGTCTAAAAAGATTTTGAAAAAAAAATTGCAATCCAGCTTTCTTTATTTTCTTTCTTCTTAGCCCACTTCTATCCAACTTTGGAAATAGACCTTCCCCAAATCTTTCCATTTCCGTCTGTGCTTGGCTGCGCTTTTCCAGTTAGTTCCTGCAGAATTTACAATATCGTCCTTCCATCGCATCTGAGGTCTTCTTTTTTCCTCTTCTTCCTGTCCACGGTCTCTAGTTTTTCTCACAAAACTGGAGAGCTTTCAAACTTTTACAG
Organism: Diabrotica virgifera virgifera; assembly: GCF_917563875.1. Classification (NCBI taxonomy): domain Eukaryota; kingdom Metazoa; phylum Arthropoda; class Insecta; order Coleoptera; family Chrysomelidae; genus Diabrotica; species Diabrotica virgifera. The sequence continues at coordinate 198,711,176 of NC_065447.1, read as the reverse complement.
GACTGAAAATGAAGCAGATAGCAAGTTAAAGTTTTTTTGCATATAGATAAACATTGTACTTTTCTTTGCGATTTATAAAATTAAAATCAGTTAATTATAATTAGTACGGCGTCACGAAATTTTTAAATAAACATTAATTTTTGGTGCTACGCGCAGGACAGCGGATACGTTTGCTCTCATTGGGCACTCCAATGACCTATCAAGAATTATCGAATAATAGCCCGATCAGGGAATACAAAATTTTACGAAAACCTCCAAAAATATAAAGAGAGGATGAAAATTTGGAAATAGGTAGTTCAAATTTTCTATTATTTTATAAGAAAAAGTTTACAATTCTACATCCCCTCCATTTTACAAAATTGGGAAATACGGGGTGAAAAATATTTTCTCGTGAGTGAAAAAATATACATTCAAAATAGGCCTGGAATTGGATCAAATCCCTAATTCAAAGCAACTTTTTTTCTATAGAGTTTTTTCACTAAGTCAATACTTTTCGAGTTATTTGCGAGTGAATATGTTCATTTTTAACAAAAAAAAAACATGTTTATGGATGGTTTTTCGCAGATAACTTAAAAAGTAAGTACTCTAGCGAAAAAAATATTCTTAGTAAAAATATAGCTTATAAAAAATTGAAAAAAAATGGTGTACGCGTGAGGTCTGCAGACCCAGTATAAGTAGAGTTGTAGCTAATGAAAAGTAGGTTTTTCTTCGTCAAATTCCAAATCGAATATTTCAATGCGAAATAACCAAAAACAGAGCATTTTTCGGGGAAAATCCATTACAACTTTTTTAAAGTGTTAAAAAAAGGTTTATTTTTGTTTTTAAAAAAAATTTCTAACATTAAAAATAAGTGAGTTACGCTCAAAATATTGTTGGTCCCTTTTATTTTTTGGTACAAAAATCGCGAAAATCACCCCCTAATTAGCTTCCCAAATAAAATTAATCGTAACCGCTTCACAAGTTAATTTACTTATGTATTGTTTATATTATTTATAAGTTTCATTGGTTCAAAGTGCTCTGTTTTGAAAAAAATTGGGTTTAAAATAAAACATTTTTTATTTTGAAAAAAAAAATGGAATTGTTCATGGAATTAACTTAAAAATTATTAGTAATACCAAAAATCTTAAAGAGTAATAAAATGTACATAAGCAAAATAACTTGTGAAGTCGTAATGATAAAATTTAATTATGATGCTAATTAGGGGGTGATTTTCGCGATTTTTTTAACAAAAAATAAAAGGGACCAACAATATTTTGAGCGTAACTCACTTACTTTTAATGTTACAAGATTTTTAAAAAACAAAAATAATCCTTTAACGCTTTAAAAAAGTTGAGATGAATTTCGCCGAAAAGTGCTCCCTTTTTGGGTTATTTCATATTGAAATATTCGATTTGGAATTTTATGAAGAAGAACCTACTTTTCAGTAGCTACAACTCTGCTTCTACTGGGTCTACAGACCTCAAAAATACACCACCATTTTTTTTTTGTTTTTTTAAGCTATATTTTTGCTAAGAATATGTTTTTCGCTGAAATACTTACTTTTTGAGTTATCTCCGAAAAACCGTTTAAAAACATGTTTTTATCTGTTAAAAATGAACATATTCACTTGCAAATAACTCGAAAAATATTGACTTAGGGAAAAAACTCTATAGAAAAAAAGTTGCTTAGAATTAGTCATTTTATCCAATTCCGGACTTATTTTGAATGTATATTTTTCACCTTCGAGAGGGGGGTATTCCCTTCTATTTTTAAAAAATGGAGGGGATGTAGAATTGTACACTTTTTCTTGGATAATAATAGACAATTTCAACTACCTATTCCCAAATTTTCATCATTCCTTTATTTTTTTTTGGGGTCAGATTGTTGTTGTTCTTTGATCGGGCTATATTGCGGCTGTGGAAAAATAAATGTGTTGATGTTAATAATTATTTTTTCTATTCTCATACTATAATATATCAATTATGATGTCACTACCTGTATCATAATGAACTTCATTATGATACAGATTTTCATTAAAATACAGATTTTTAACCAATAGAATCGCGATATGGCATTCGCGATGAAGGTGGCACACGCGCAGTGACCAATGGCGAGTCAAATACATACGCTTTGACAGTTCTCAATATGTAAACAAACCGTCAAAGTGACAAACTACTTAATTTGTTTGCGTTACAAAATTAATAAACTTGAATATATTTTTTGTTGTGGATGATCATAGAAAAAATAGTGTATACAACTTGCATTTAATTATCATTATGAAGCTCGTAATCTATAAGGCTCGTTTCTTATCCCTCATACTCGCTTCATAATGACAATAATTAAATGCTCGTTGCATAATATACTATTTAAGTTCAGGTAAATAGGGAGAAGTGTATTTTGAAGTGTGTAAATTAAATAATTCCTAGCTGAGCGCTTTCGGCTTATAAAGCCATTTTCAGAGCTATGGTCAAAAGTTTCAAAATACCACTATGAAGAGAGATGGATCCCATGTACGATTAATTGATGGAAAAAAACCTTGTCTGACTGTTGAAAAATGCTCAACTTTGCTGTTGTTTTTGAGGTCGGAAAATTTAAAAACATCTATTACAAGCACAAAGGACTTTCACACGAAAAATTAAATTACATATAACGAATACTTGATCATGGTAAGGTCAAGAAACCTTACCATCTGAAGTCTACGGTGTCAGCATGCAGAATCATTTTGCATGCTATTCTGCATGCTGACACCGTAGATTTCAGATGGTAAGGTTTTTTGACCTTATCATGATCAAATATTCGTTATATGTAATGTAGTTTTTGGTGTGAAAGTTCTTTCTGCTTATAATAGATGTTTTTAACTTTTCCGGCCTCAATAACAACAGCAAAGTTGAGCATTTTTCAACAGTCAGACAAGGTTTTTTTCCATTAACTAAAAAAACTGCATAAGAAATAGAAGCATTTTTAAATCATACATGGGATCCATCTCTCTTCATAATGGTATTTTGAACCTTTTGACCATAGCTCTGAAGATGGCTTTATAAGGCGAAAGCGCTCAGCTAGGAATTATTTAATTTACACACTTCAAAAGTACATTTCTCCCTATGTACCTGTAGTCATAAATGTGTACTAAACTATTTCAGTCTTTACATTTACTATTTAAGTTGTTTAGTTTTTAATGTTGTGAGAATATAGAAAGAAGTAAGTTTATACTTGTAGTGACTTTTTAAATAGTTTTTAAAACAACAGGTACTTGAGTGTAAATATATTAGGATTGCAATGAAAAATTATACATTCTATTTGGAAAATGTAAAATGTCCGATTTACACAATTTGATTTCCAACAAAATTTCTACCAATCTATATCTAACATATTATTATTTTTTTACTCTATATTTTGTTATATTTTAATACTTTAATTCCACAAAAATCAAACTAATTTGATTAATTCAGACAATAAACAAATATTATGATCAATACCCCAGGCTGTGAGTGAAAAAACGTGTTATATTTATTTATTCAGTAATTTTTAAAACTTCTCAGGTGGTGTAACGGACGGTGCAAGGAATAACTTCTACTAAAATGTAACCAAAAATTTTAGACGCTTTTTTATTTATGACATTTTTCATTTGCTTATTTTATAATTCTTAAAGATTTTTAATTTTGCAGCTTATGATATTCATTTTATAGAAAAAAATTTAAATAGAAAGATGTAGTAAATTGAAAAACCTACAGTTTGAGCTATGGCAAGTTTAATTTCGTTAATTTGTTGTTGCAAAACAGCCTGCGAAAGATCCAAAATGTCCGTTTTTGCAATTCCATTACTTATTGTAAAAATAAGTTTTTTTAAAATTTTTAAGGATATAAAATGAAGATGTTTCGATTCCAAACATAAAAAAAAATGTAAAGTACGATTGGTGAACATATTGCTTAGATATAATAAATTGTTTATACCGAGAGGCCAAATATCGAAGGCTATAACTTTTTGAAAACAAAAATCGTAGAGAGTTAATCCTAGATCCACTCTCCTTCTAAAGACTTATGTTTTCATATTCTGATGTAAACAAATGCGTAAAACATTTCTCAACCCCTTTATTTCGGGTTTGAAAATAAGGGGACAAATTTCGTTATAAACATTTAGAACTGAAGCTGCCCCTATACATCCTATAAGTTTCTAGACAAAAGGAAGATTCAAAACAAAATAAAAAAAATTTACGACCAACTAAAGCCGACATAATTGTTTTTGTTTTCTTACATCGTTGTGACTTTATTTATAAAAATCAAGAAATTATTTTTACAGTCATCGACTAAAGAAAGACTTATATTATCTTAATCTAAAAATTATTTTAAATAAAAATTTCACTTAATTATTAAAAATGATTTTTAAAATGAAGTGGAGCTTTTTTTTTCTTTGCGATAGTGATTTATTTTATCGGTTGTCCTTACCAACTTATAGTACATTGAATGTATATACAATAGTCGACTTTGCACTCACTACTGTGTCGACACTTACTCAACACACACACTACACATTACTCCCTTGAGTTAGTAATAAGTTATAGTATAAAAAAATCATTATGAAATTGACTGGCCAGTTGGTTCTGAAAACCAATGCCAATAAAACACAACACACACACATAGTACATTGAATCACGGTTTTTGCTCTAAATTTTAAAGAACCGCTTGGATTGAAATAAAATTTGGCAAACACATAGATAACATGTCAAAGAAGAAAATTGATATTGGGCCGATGTGTGCTTTTGACCCGTAGGTGAGTTTTACCCCTTATGGGGGTGAAAAAAATATACGTTCAAAATAGGTCTGGAAATGGATAAACTGACTAATTCTAAGCAACTTTTGTTTCATAGCATTTTTTCACTAAGTTAATACTTTTTGAATTATTTGCGAGTAAATACGATCATTCTTCAACAAAAAAAAAAGTTTTTAGGCGGTTTCTTGCAATTAACTCAAAAAGTAAGTATTTTATCGAAAAAAAAAACTTTTTAGTAATAATATAGCTCATAAAAAAGTGAAAAAAATGGTGTGCATATGAACTCTGTAGCCGCAGTAGAAGCAAAGTTGTAGCTAATGAAAAATGGGTACATATCCGTCAAATTTCAAAGTGAATATTTCAACGCGAAATAACCAAGAAGTAATGCACTTTTTTGAGAAAATTCATTACAACTTTTTTAAAGTTATTAAAAAAGCTTTATTTTTGTTTTTTACAATAGTTTCTAGCATCAAAAGTAAGCAAGTTTCGCTCAAAATAAAGTTGGCTCTCATTTATTTTGTCAAAAAACTAGAGAAAGTCACCCCCTAGTTACCATCTTAAATCAAATTAATCGTTACCGCTTTTCACAAGTTACTTTATTTATTGTATTATTTGTATGATCTGTAAGTACCACCGGTTCAAAGGGCTTATTTAAAAAAACGGTTTTAATGTTAATTGTTTTAATTTTTAATTTTGAAAAGAATGCCTTTTTCAAAATAACTTAAAATTTGGTAGCGATACCAAAAATCACAAAGAGAACAAAAATGTAGGTTTTGCTTTTCTGAATATTTTGTATTTTTTGTTTTTCTGTAATTTTTCAAAATTGATTAAGATGTGACTGTTCAAAATTTGCATACACTCGTGATTATTGACTAGCTCAAGTCCTTTCAACTACAGCCGCTTCAAAACTAAGCAGTTTGAACCGGTGAAACTCACAAATAATGTAAACAATAGATACACGAGTAAAGAAACTTGTGAAATAGTGACGATTAATTTCATTTGGGATGCTAATTAAGGGGTGATTTTCACGATTTTTTACCAAAAAACAGGGACCAACTTTATTTTGTGCGTAACTTCCTTACTTTTAATACTAGAAACTTTTTTTAAAAAACAGCAATACAGCTTGTTTAATAACTTTAAAAAATGTTTAATGAGTTTTCTCAAAATAGTGCTTAATTTTTTGGTTAATATTTATTATTACTAAGAACTCTTCTTTAACTGCGTCTAGGAATCTCATACATACACTATTTTTTTAACTTTTTATGGGCTATATTTTTGTTAAAAATATCTTTTTGATAAAAAACTTAATTTTTTAATTATTTGCAAAAAACATCCTAAAAACGTATTTTTTTTTGTTGAAAAATAAACGTATTTACTCGCAAATAACTCAAAAAGTATTAACCTAGTGAAAAAATTCTATGGAACAAGAGTTGCTTCGAATTAGTCAGTTTCCATTTCCATTTCGAGACTTATTTTGAAGATATATTTTTTTAACCCCCCCCCCCATAAGGGGTGAAATAATTTAATTAAAAATAATTTTTCTTGGGCACTCTGTATAAATAATTAAGGCATTGTAAACATTACTGAATAGAGAATTGAATAGCCTTTCAAATGAGCTAGCACACGACTCCTATTCCATATTCAAAAAGAAGGGATGGGGGAAGTGGAAGGGAGGGGGTTGACAAATGACAGATGTATGTACAGTAAAAATGTGTCACCCTTAGATCATAAATCGATTCATTAAATTCTAATAAATACTGCCAACTATCGAGGTGGACTGTTTTTTGGCCCACACTGTAGGATTTATCTACCAGTTCTATTTGTTCATTTTGTATTTCAATGTGTTTACTTGGTACTAAGTTCGTCATATATTTTGTTTTTGTTAATTCATTTTTAAGCATATTGTATGATAGGTTGTACTAAGTTCTTCCAACATTTCCTTTATTTGTCCCAAATCGTCTGCAATCAAGACTATATCGTCGGCGTAGCTTAGGTGGTGTAGCACATCTCCGTCCACATTTATTCCTTCTGTCCTTCTGTGCAACTATTCTAGAAGCATATACAGTAAGAGCCACCCTACTAGATACATGGGTAGGCACCTAATTGCTATGCTTATGGGCTAATCTGGTCCGTTCTCAGATGTGACTTTCACCCCGGCCATCTTACTGTCAAGAAACTATTCAAAATAATTGTTTTTCCATACAAAAAATACATTATAGTCCTGTCGCCAGTAGGGGTACAACGACCTCCTTAATTCAGATGGACTTACCCAAGTTTTCTTTATGTATTTTGACCCGTAGAAAACGAATTTTTTGGGTAACAGTCGATCCGGATGTCGATAAGATTGTTATAAACAAAGAACTTGAGGAATCACATAACAGCGATTTTTCGCAAAACAAAACATGTTTTTGTATTCTTTGGGTCATTCTAAGCAAAAAATTATTTAACAAATTTTTTGGTAGGATGCATAGTTTTCGGCATAAACGGGGTTGAACTTTCAAAAAATCGAAAAATTGCAATTTTTGAACACGAATAACTTTTGATTGAAAAATAAAATAGCAATTCTGCTTACCGCATTTGAAAGTTCAAGTAAAATTCTATAGGTTTTGATTATTTTCATTGCTAGAAATTAATTTTTTATTGTTAAACAAAGCTATCAACACATAGTGATTGAATGATATTTTTAATGCATTTATAATTTGAAATCGAACGAGTAGGCGCGCATACAGAATTTCTACGTACATTACGTCCATTAAAACGCATGCATTGGGCCCGGGAAACACTATGTGTTTATACCTTTATTTAACAAATAAAAACTTATTTTTTAGCAATGCAAATAATCAAAATCGATAGAATTTGACTTGAACTTTCAAATGCAGTAATCAGAATTGCTATTTTATTTTTAATCAAAAGTAATTCCGGTTCAAAAATTGCACTTTTTCGATTTTTTGAAAGTTTAACCGCGTTTATCTCGAAAACTACGCGTCCTACGAAAAAACTTGTAAGACCATTTTTTGCTGAAAATCACCCAAAAAATACAAAAAAATATTTTGTTTTGCGAAAAATCGCTTCTACGTAATTCCTCAAGTTCTTTGTTTATAACAATCTTATCGACATCCGGATCAACTGTTACCCAAAAAATTCGTGTTCTACGGGTCAAAATACATAAAAAAAAACTTGGGTGAGTCCATCTGAATTAAGGAGGCCGTTGTACCCCCCTGGCGACAGGACTATTAATAATTAATAGTATTATTACTCTGCTTTAAAATAACTATATTAAAACATCAGGAATATTAAAATACTTTAAAACTTTTACAACTTTAACAAAATGACAACTATAAACGTCAAAATTAGATCAGCTGTATTTAATATACAGTTGATCTATTATTTGTCAATTTTTTATACTCCATCTAATTTACTTACTGTTGCACGTCATCCGCGTCATAGTCCGTGACGTCACATGATACCAACACGAAATATTTAGGCGGTAGGTATGTTCTTTTTTAGAACCCTTTTGCCGAGTACACCGGAATTACAGCCACTAGACATATTTTATTATGTACGCTTAGAAATAATATTTGAAGATTTCTATTAATGTTAACTTAAAGAAATACACAATCATATGTTTCGTTTAATTTGTATCAATGGATTATAAAGCGTTTTTTTGAAGCACATTTGTTCGGAATGTACTGTAACTGTAATCGAACGAAGGTGACATTTTGGCATAAATTGGTAACATTTATTTGACATTTGCGGTATTGACACTTTAGATTTGTTTTTATTCTTTACTCTAAGTATTTAGTTTAATTATATTTATTGTTTTTATTATTTACTTTAATTATTAATTTAAGGTAAGATTATAACTTAATTCTAGTTTGCTATTTCTAATGTTTTTATTTATTTACATTGAATATTAATTTGTTTTGTTGTATAATTCAAGTTTGCAATAAGCATTTTTTATACTTTGGCAACAGTGTCAACTTAGATCTCTGGCATAGATAATGACGTGCAACGGTAAGTAAATTAGATAAACTGTATATTAATATTCAGTTTCTGGCGTTCTAAACGTCACTATCATAAAAATTAACATTGCAACAAGTAAAGGGTCCAGGACTGTACAGAGTATTATTAGATATTCTGATATTCCCATTCTAAGGAATATTATATACATACAGTGCGGTGGAATAAGTGTTGCCTCCCCCCCTGTTAACTTGTTTATTTTAAGAATGTAAGCAAAACGCTCGGACAGGTCGATTTTTAAACTAACCATAGTATATTATAGCATCAACGTTTCGAACTTTGCGCGATCCCTCTTCAGGTGACAGGCATAACTTTGATTTTTTTAAACGGTAAAGTACATTATGTGACACCTCATTTAACAGCTTTTAAAATACTGATTTCAAAAATGTATAATACTTTAATCCTTTTTGATATCGTAGGCGCAAAATTTCGGTCGAACTCTTTTTAAACGTATTTATTTTTTTCGAATTCTGAGAAAACGAATAAGTATTTTTGAAAAATTTAAACGCAGAATAAAAGATTAGGTCATTACCGAGGGCTGACAGTCCTTAAGAATAAACAAAAAGTTTCTTTTAAATGATATATTTGACATTAAAAATCACACTAAATTTTCTCTTTTTTTCACCACTGTGACTTATTAAAATAAACATTATAGGAGTTCTCAGGGACTTTAGACGATCGAGAATACTGTAATATTTCATTCTGCGTTTAAATTTTTCAAAAATATTTATTAGTTTTTTCAGGATTCGAAAAAAATGATTGCATTTAGAAAGAATTCGACCGCAATTTTGCGCGTACGCTCTCAAACAGGATTAAAATATTATACATTTTTGAAATCAGTATTTTAAGAGCTTTTAAATAAGGTGTCACATGATGTACTTTCCCATTTAAAAAAATCAAAGTTATGGCTGTCACCTGAAGAGGCATCGCGTAAAGTTCGAAACGTTGATGCTATAATATACTATGGTTAGTTTAAAAATCGACCTGTCCGAGCGTTTTGCTTATATTCTTAAAATAAACAAGTTAACATCGGGGGTAACACTTATTCCACCGCACTATATATTGTCTTTCACCTTTTCATAATATCTAATCGCACAGTGGTTCAGTTTGGAGGTTACAATAATTTATTATTATTGCGGCTACATTCGTACTTGCATTATCTTCGCCTGAAAAGTAGACAACATTGCAAGCAGTTATTTTAAAATGACCTTTATCTCTCCAGCGCGTTTCTGAGCAATTATTTAGCATGCTTATTGCAATTTAATGATGTCTCGATTGATATATTTTTGTATTATTGTGCACAATAATTGTTAAAAGAGAATGTAACAGTTTTTATTGTTTGAATACACATAAACAAAATATCTGCCAAACGAAACTATTATATTATATCCGTTTGGTAGCGCTGATTCTAGTGCAGGTATTTCGCTGACATTTTTTACTTAAATGGATTACGACCGGAATTTAGTGTAACGGACGCCAATATTTATGTCAATAACGAGTAATTTTGTTAATTGTAGTGGGAGTCATAATTTACAGAAATTGAATATTGATTGACTAGTTTGGGAGTTGCTGCTGCATTATATTTATGACGTTACTTCCTTGATCGTTATTTGGCAGCTGAAATTGAATACCCATTAGGCTCTAGGATAAGTACACCGGCATTAAATTATTGAAGCAGTGTTTGGCAGTAATTCTAAAATAGCTAACGTATAGAATTTTGTAATCATATTAATTTGTTTCAGGTCAGGATTCGTTTAACTACCATATTGTTGAATGAATGTATCGTGCATTTTTGCAATCGTGTCTCTGCGTGCCATGAAATAATAGGATAGATTTTAGAGCTGTAAGCTTTCCGCCATATTTTAGTTACATTATGCATTATAACGATTTAAATATTAATGTATTTTACTACAACTACATATCGGTTTATATGAAGGTGAATTAAAGGAACTATTGTTCCGAGAGCTGTGAGACTTTTTTGAGTAGGTATTTTAGGCAACCTGAAATTTTTCAGGAGACTCTTTCATGATAGCCTAATACAAAATGCCGGTCTGGCTGGAGGGTAGCGGTTATTTTCCCCAAAAATTCCCCCCAAAATTAAAAAAAGGGTAAATTTTGTTATTACAAAAAATATCATTGGGCCTGACTTTAAACTAAATTTAAATATTCAAATATAAAGAAAATAAACAGGCCAGGCGATTTGAGGGCGATTTTAACTCTACAAGATACTTGCATGGGCGCCCCAGGATTATTTTCAGGGGGTGCATCTGAACTTCCGATTGACGGGGTATTTTTTAATATTAAAAATAAATATTCTAAAAAAGACAGGTTTTTTTTGTGAAATTTTCCAACTGCCAGGTGATTAAACAAATTACACGTGCATATGAATGAAAAGGGCTATAGGTAATTTTTTAACAACTAACGAAAATGGATGGATACTAACAGATTTTGCCAAGGAATTAAAAAATATTAAATTTAAGCAGAGTTTTGTAAAGTTTTCAATTGAACATTAGTCTACAAATGAGATGGTGCCTTTTATTGGTAATTTATTATTAAATTTAAATTATGATTTTTGTACGAATTAGAGCCATCTTTATGTACGAGTTTGCTTGCTTTCCACGCATTAATCGGATGTGATTTTAATTCATTTTTTTAAAGGGCAAGATAAGACCTTTTAAAATAATAAAAAAAATTAATTTATCAGAAAGCATTAACGGATCTTGGAGTTGCCCACGTTACCGATACGCGCGATGAAATTTTCGAAACTTTGGAAGAACTTGTATGCGAAATTTATGGTACAAAAAATTTATAAATCTTCAACACAGCATGATTTCAAACATTCTGCCGAAATTATAAGTCTAATAATAAAAATGACCCTTTTAAGAAAATATTTAAAAAGTGTGATCCATCTACTTTGCCTCCGTGCAAAACCGAATTGAGACAACATCTGCTAAGAACTCATATCACGAGAATTTTGCGAATCGCATATTTGCAAGTCCCCAGTTCTTTAACACCTAACGGAAATGGATGGATACTAAATATGGATAAATTAGATTTTAATTGGTTTGAGGGAGATTGTTTGCCTCAATCTTATGATGCTATAGTTCATCAGCGAACCAAAGAGAATTTCAGAGATATTGCTGAAGGTATGCTTAGTTAACTCAATTTTCTGCTTCTTCGTGTGCCTCATCCTTTCATAACAATGGCGATCACCACGGCCCATTTTGTTCTGTCTGCAGCGATTCTGAAGAGTTCTATTAACGAGGATGCGCATCGTCTTCCCAGTTCTCTTTTTTCTTGCACTTTTCCTTATATAACCAATTACATCACGTTTTTTATTTCTTAGTATATGACCAAAGTAGCTCATTTTTCTTTCTTTCATAGTGTTGAGTATTTCTTTTTCCTTTTCCATCTTTCTTAATGTTTCCGTGTTTGTTACGTGTTGTGTCCATGATATTTTTTAATTTATTTTGGTAGCGCCCTCCAAGCGGCTATATGCAAAACTAAAAAGACAAACCTCTATAGCGTCGCCTCAAAGCAACAGTAGGATATGTATATATCCTACTGTTGCTCTAGTGCACCGATCAACCAGTTAAATCATATAGGACCAATGCGATGTGTATGGTGTATACGCATATACGGTGCACCCGTGCAACAGTAGGATATGTACATATCCTACTGATGCTTTGAGGCGACGATAGCCTAAAATATTGATGGAAAATTTTTCTTCAGATTTAAACAAACTTTAAGGACTAAAAAAATAAAATAAAATTTTCAATGGTCTATAAATATACAATTCTGGCATATAAGGGATTAGGCTAGAAATATAACAAATCAGTGGGCTTTAAAAAGTTTCTGTGAGTTAGAAGGTTTCTAGCTTTTCCGTTCCCAAAAAATGAATAAATATATATAGACCGGGCAGTATCGTCGCCCCCGCTAGCGCAATTATTCCGATTCGATTTTTTTGCACAAACTTACTCAAAAAGAGGTCCTTATAACATATCCACAGGGTGCCGGGCGGTGCCGTGGTCGAAAAATTAAAAAAAAAATTTTTTTAAACAAATTCACAAAAATAATTTTTTATTTCCAAAATTTTTTTTATACAATTTGGGTCATTCTGAGCAAAAAAGGTCTCCTGTCATTTTTCTCTAAAATTGACTGTTGTCGAGTTATACGCGATTAAAAATTTGAAAAATGCGAAAATGGCCATTTTCAATGCATAACTCGATCAAAAATGATTATTATGAAATTCAAAAAGGGACAAAATCAAGATTCAAATACCTTCTTCAGCGTTCTGAAGAGATTTTTGTCATTAATTTATTACAAAGCTGTTATTTTTAGTTATTAACAATTAGCGCTATAGTCTAACTGTATCGTCGCCCCCGTTAGCGGAACAATTTCGATCAGATTTTTTTGCACAAACTTACTCAAAAAGGGGTCCTCATAACATATCCACAGGGTGCCTTGCGGTGCTGTGGTCGAAAAATTTTTTAAACAATTTTTTTTAAACAAATTCACAAAAATAATTTTTTCATTTCCAACATTTTTTTTTAGATAACTAGGGTCATTCTGAGCAAAAAAGGTCTCTTGTAGTTTTTCTCTAAAATTGATTGTTGTCGAGTTAAATGCGAATAAAAATTTGAAAAATGCGAAAATGGCCATTTCAAGGCTTAATAACTCGATTAAAAATATGAATATTATGAAATTCAAAAAGTGACAAAATCAAGATTGAAATACCTTCTTCAGCGTCCTGAAGTGAATAAAATAATGCCAAAAATCTCTTCAAGACGTTGAAGAAGATATTTGAATCTTGATTTTGTCACTTTTTGAATTTCATAATAATAATTTTTAATCGAGTTATGAAGCCTTAAAAATGGCAATTTTCGCATTTTTCAATTTTTTAATCGCGTATAACTCGACAACAGTTAAGTTTAGAGAAAAATGACTAGAGACCTTTTTTACTCACAATGACCCAGATTATCTAAAAAAAATTATCAGAAATGAAAAAACTATTTTTGTGAATTTGTTTAAAAAAAAATTGTTTAAAACATTTTTCGACCACGGCACCGCCCGACACCCTGTGGATATGTTATAAAGACCTCTTTTTGAGTAAGTTTGTGCAAAAAAATCTAATCGAAATAGTTCCGCTAACGGGGGCGATGATACAGTTTGACTATACCGCTAATTTTTTATAACTAAAAATAACAGCTTTGTAATAAAATAATGACAAAAATCTCTTCAGGACGCTGAAGAACGTATTTGAATCTTGATTTTTTCACTTTTTGAATTTCATAATAATAATTTTTAATCGAGTTATGAAGCCTTGAAAATGGCCATTTTCGCATTTTTCAAATTTTTAATCGCGTATAACTCGACAACAAACAATTTTAGAGAAAAATGACAGGAGACATTTTTTCCTCAGAAGGATCCAAATTATCTAAAAAAAAATTTTTGGAAATAAAAAAATTATTTTTGTGCATTTGTTTAAAAAAAATTATTTAAAAAATTTTTCGACCACGGCACCGCCCGGCACCCTGTGGATATGTTATAAGGACCTCTTCTTAAGTAAGTTTGTGCAAAAAAATCGAATCGGAATAATTCCGCTAGCGGGGGCGACGATACTGCCCGGTCTAATAAGTAATTTAGAATAAAATGTAGCAGTAAAGTACTATTATCATACGTCCATAAATAATGCGAAAATAATATTCAGTACGAGTACGAAAAAGAGCTGACGTCTTTTTTATCAAAACGTAAATTGTGAAAAGAGCATTACAAATGATAAAGTAACGTTTTAAATTTCATATTATGCGAGTGTGTCACTCACTTTTCTCTGGTACATCAAGAAGACAGCCATTTCAATTTAATTTCCTATTCGTTTTCGTTTCATGAAAGGGAAATGATTATAAAAGGCTTTTTCAAATATAGATAAACCGCAGGGAGATATAAATATTTAATTTTCAATTTGTTTCTGGATGCTCAGGGCTTAAATTTTTGTTCAACAAATGGTTGTTTTGGTAAATATTTTAGTTGCGATTATTTGATGGATCGGCAGTTTCGTAGGTTAATGGAATATTTTCGCTTGGCTTCCAAACCATTAACGTTTAGTAAATATCGAGATTACCTGTTTTGCAAAAAAACAATTTTTAACTGAAAGGATGTGAAAATTATACATGGACCAAAAATTTTGATGTATTGTACCCTCGGAGATCCATGGAAAAATTTACACCCAAAATAACAAAATTCAGTTTGGCAACACTGTGTGAAAGTTGATAGTAACATATCCTTTTTAAGATAAGCACAACTGTAATTTAGTCCAAACAAATTAATATATTTTTTTTTGCCAACAAAAATGAGATTTTTTAACCAAATAATGTTTCAAATATGATGTGCAAAATAATTTTTAATTGGGTTCTGCTAATGGGCTTGCTTTTTGTTGTCATTAAAGTAAAAAAAAACTAAATTTCACTCATTAAATCATTATTGTCCGGTTATCGTCTTAATTATTTTAACTGTACTAATATCCGTCGAGTAATTCTGAAAGATTAATAGGCTATTAAAATATTTTATCTGTAGCGGCTTCTGGAATATCTTAATAATATCAAATTTCATTGATAAAATGCACATATCCCACCGATCTTCGCTTCGACCATACCTTTATACGAGTATAACCTCCGATTTCCGATGACTAGACTTAGGCAAATATGCAATTGCATATTTTGCATAAAACAGTGCGTCCATAAATTAACGCATAAATTCATTATTTCGTAAACCGGCGACTTTAAGGAAAAATTCCGAATCAGGTCGATTTCTATTTTTAAATTACAATTTTTTGGCATATATATCATACTAGTGACGTCATCCATCTGGGCTTGATAACGTAATCGATAAATTTTTTAAATGAGAATGGGGGTCATATGATAGCTCATTTGAAAGGGTATTTAATTCTCTATCTAGTATTACACACAATAACATATTTATTTATACAGGGTGTCCAAAAAGAATTTTTTAATTAAATTAATTGAGACAAAAAGAAAAATGTATGTAATTTATTTAATTTAAAATTCGTTTTACTTTTGTCAGAAAAGAGGAATACATGTTTATTTGACAAATAATAAATATTGCTTTTCGCTTAAATTCAATGTTAGAGCTGCCACCCACCTGCCTCTTGGAAGTTTAACATTACGCTTAAGCGAAAATCAATGTTTATTGAAGTTATACTTCTTTACGCGCGATGAGGTTGAATTTTTATATGTTAAAACCAGGTGCATACACATCACCCAGGCGCATACGCGCATTATAACTTTGTTCTGATTGGATGTTCAAATGACATGTCAAAAATTATCCAATATGGCAGCTGTAGGACAGCTGTGGTTTGAAGGAAAAGGTAAAGGTAAACAAATGTATAATATATTAGTTTTATTGTTGTGAGGACAGAAACAAAACAGTTTATAATATTGTAGTGACTTTTAAATAGTTTTTAAAAGCAACAGGTACGTAATAATTGTTAATGTATCATGCGTATAAACCTACCTGTTTGATCTGCCAAAATACATAGTATGTAATAATGTAATACTTTTATTTATATAACTTGATTACCATCAATATTCACCTAATATATTGTTTTCTTACTATATGTTTTGTTGTATTTTTTTTTTAATTCTAAAGTCCACTTTACATCAACAATAATTGAATAAGAAATTGACAACAAGTTATTCAAGGTCAAATTTGGCTTATACAAAACACAATTCTACATCCAATTTTGCCGTGAATAAAAAGAAAATAAAGAAATTTGACAAAATAAAACATATCCAATTGATCTATTTCATCAAATTCCTTCATTTTCTTTTACAAACCATACATTTTGTACTCGTCAAATTTGGCCTTGAATAACTTTGTCAATTTCTTGTTCAATTTATTGTTGATGTAAAGTGCACTTAAATCATTTCAATCTATCTATCAATCGGTTTTAAAACGTCTTGCGACGTTGTCCGATGCCTAATTTCCATGACACTCTATCATCCCATTGGCCCTCTCTAAGATCTCTTGCGCTCATCGCCTTCGTTACTCCCTCTCTCCAAGATTTCTTGGGTCTTCCTCTCTTTCTGCGGTTTGGTGGTACCCATTGCATAATTATTTTAGAGAGTCTTGAGTTATCCATCCTCTGGACGTGTCCGTACCATATCAGCTGTTTTCTTTCTATGTCTGTTGTTAGAGAGCCGTCAACCCCCATTCGCTGTCTTATCTCATCATTACGTATTCTCTCTCTGCGTGACACTCCTACTGATCTTCTAAAAGCGTCCATTTCTACTGCCTCCAGTTTTCTTCTGTTGTTTTCGGTTATCCGCCAAGTTTCTGCTCCGTACAATAGACTGCTTTTAATAAGAGATTCGTAGATATTGTGTTTTCTTCTTTTTCCTATTTCATGATTCCACAGTACGCTGTTTAGACAACCTATTGTTTTTCTGGATTGTGTTATTCTTCTCTTTATTTCTTCATCATCTTTCCCCGTTGTGTCAAAAACGATTCCTAGATATGTGTAATGTCATTTCAATTCAAAATTAAAATAATTTGATCAATTTTCAAAATATCACAAGTTTAATGACGTTCTACACCTTCGGCAAAGAATTAAGGATTTGCATGAAATTTTAGTATGTTATAGTTTACTTCAAAAAACTAAGACTTGATTTTTTAAAAAAAAGTTTTACCGTGCCGTTTAATTACTATTAAGGGTCAAAGTTAAGTTTTAACATGGGCTCTTATGGGAATTCTTAAAAAGTTAATAACTTTTGACCCAAATTTACGATTTTTAATTATTTGTGCTTAAATTAAAGGTATTTTGGTAAGGAATAACATATTAAACAATGAGGATTGTTTACCGTACCATTATTAAATAAAAGTGAAATTACTGTTTCGAAATTTAACAAAGTTGGTAGTAGTGAGATCAGCTGCACTCATAATTATATCCGAAACGTACGTATCAATCACATGACCTCGGTGGTCTAGTTGTTGAGCGTTCGGTCAGAGTTCAAAACGTCCCGGGTTCCAATCCCCTACGATTTATTTTTTTTTTAGTTGTTTTAATAAAAATTTTTTGAAAGTGGTAGATAAGAAAGAGTTTAATATTTAAATAGAATACAATTACTTCGTTAAAATTATATAATAGAAGTATAACTTCTTACTTGCGTACAAAGTACACACACATTCTTTTTTTTTTTAAATAAAACATTTTTATGTTTTCTGGCACAAATAAAATATATTTAGAATTAAAAAAAATTACATACATTCATCTTTTTGTACATCATCATTCTCTTTGCCTTATCCCTATGCGGGGTCGGCTTCCCTAATTGCATTTCTCCACACAATTCTATCTTGGGTCATATCAATGTTAATCCCCTTTACCAACATGTCCTGCCTTATCGTCTCCCCCAGGTCTTCTTTGGTCTTCCTCTCCTACTCCTTCCAGGAATCTGCACTTCAGCTATTCTTTGTATTGGGTGATTAATGTCTCGACGTTGAACATGACCAAACCATCATAACCTATGCTCTCTCATTTTGGTATCAATTGGTGCCGCACCTAGATTTCCCCTAATATACTCATTTCTAATTGTATCCTTCTTTGTCACTCCACTCATCCATCTAAGCATTCTCATTTCAGCCACATGCATTCGTTGTTCCTCTTTCTTTTTCACTGCCCAACATTCAGTTCCATACGTCATAGCCGGTCTTATGGATATTTTATAGAATTTTCCCTTTAGCTTCATTGGAATTTTTCTGTCACACAACACACCACTCGCTTCTTTCCACTTCATCTATCCAGTCCTAATTCTACTGCATGCATCTCCATTACTCTGTAATACCGATCCTAGGTACATAAAACTATTGCTTTTCGCAATCATTTCACCATCCAAAAATACCATTTTATTTGTAGTAACTCCATCTTTAAATGAACATTCCAAATATGTACTCTGTTTTTGTCCTACTAAGTTTTAAACCTTTTCCCTCCAGAGCTTCTCTCCACTGTTCCAGTTTTTGTTCTAAGTCTCTTTCACTATTTCCTATTAATACTACATCATCAGCATACATTAGGCATCATGGAATGCTACCCTGTGGTTTCGCTGTTATCTGGTCCAAAACTAATGAGAATAAATAAGGACTAAGCACCGAGCCTTGGTGCAATCCTACTTTCACCTGAAATTCATCAGTCTCTCCCACACCTGTCCTAACACTAGTCGTTACTTTCTCATACATATATCTTACAATCTTTACATATTCGCCAGGGACTCCTTTTTTATTGAGTGCCCACCAAAAAATCTCTCGAGGAACTCTATCATATTGTTGGGTTATTACTGTACTGATTTATTTATTACTGTACTGATTTATTTATGAACTATTACGCGAATTGACTTTTAATTATTATTAAATAAATAAAAGACTTACTTGAAATTGTTTAATTTATAACACTTACAATTTAACACTTAATTTTACAACAATATATCTAATTTATTTAACACTTACATACTAACTTATTTAATTCATTTGCAAATATTTATTTATCTACTTTAAAAATACAATTCAAACCCGTTCACAAAAACGTAACAATATAATATCGCGTCGAAATTAGTAACTGACTGGCCTGCGAACGAATTTCGGTTCTTTATATATACTTCGGCAGCGCTCGCTCCGAACGCCGTGGATAGGAATGGTATTGTCTCGTAACGCCGAGAAGCTTCGGGAAGAAATAGGCCAATTTGTGAGCGGACTAAATAGTGTCACAATATGCTTTCTCAAGATCAAGTAATACCATATGAGCGTTGGTCTCTTTATTCCTGTATTTTTCCATCAGTTGCCTTACTATGAAAATTGCATCTGTTGTTGATCTGCCCTGCATAAAGCCGAATTGATTATCGGATATTTCGGTTTCTTCACGTATCCGTCTATCAATTACCCTCTCCCATATTTTCATGGTGTGGCTAAGTAGTTTTATAGCCCTGTAGTTTGTACATTGTTGTATGTCTTCCTTGTTTTTGTAGACAGGTACTAATATACTGCTTCTCCATTCGTCTGGCATTTGTCCAACTTCCATAATTCTATTAAATAGACCTGTTAGCCACCTTATTCCTGTCTCTCCCAATGCTCTCCATACTTCCCCAGGAATGTCATCTGGTCCGACTGTTTTTCCTTTCTTTATTTTTTGAAGCGCTTGAGCCACTTCCTCGTTTGTTATTCTGGTAACCATTGCTGTTACTGTCTCCGTTAATTCCACAGGCTGTCTGTCAAATTCTTCATTTAATAAACTGTCAAAATACTTTCTCCATCTCTTTTTGACATCCTTTTCGTGAATTAGTATTTTATTATTTTCATCTCGGATATATCTAATCTGATTAAAATCTCTTGCTTTCTTTGCTCTCTGTTTGGCTATTTTATATATCTTTGCTTCGCCTTCCCTGGTATAAAGTTGATCGTATAGGTTTAAATACGCTTCTGCTTTAGCTTTTGCTACTGCTACTTTCGCTTCCTTTTTGGCGACCATATAGTTTTGAAGATCTATGTCCGATCTGGTTTCTTGCCATTTTTTATATAATTTTCCCTTCTCTTTTATTTTTCCTTGTACTTCATTTGACCACCACCTAGTCTCTTTATCCTCAAACTTCTTTCCTGATGTTTTTCCAAGTATTTCAATAGCCGTCTCTCTAATAATATTGGCATTTTCTCCAAATTGTGTTAGGGCTTCCTTTCATGTTCCAACATATTTTTTCTATTATTCTTTCCCTGAATTGACTTTCTTTCTCATATTTTAGCATCCACCACTTTAGTATCCATTCATCTTTTTGTACCAATTAATTTAATTTAAAAAAACATTTTTTGGACACCCGGTATAAATAATTATATTAATGTTTATATTATTGAATTACATACCCTTTCAAATGAGCTATTGCATGACCCCTATTCTCATTTAAAAAAATCATCGATTACGTCATCACGCCCAGATGGATCACGTCACTAGTATGATATGTATGCCAAAAAATTGTAATTTAAAAATAAAAATCGACCTGTTTCGGGATTTTTCCTTAAAGTCTCCGGTTTACGAAATAATGAATTTCTGCGTTACTTTATGGACGCACTGTATGCATACAAATGCAAAAATATCAATTTTTGCATATTTTTATAAAAGTGTGCGTAAAGTGCATATATTCTTGTTCTCATGATCATTTTTCAGTGCGTCATTAATTATGACGTCATATACTGTATTGGGTGTGTCCAGACTTATTTTATGTAATTATTGACGAATCTGACAGATGCCAGAATCGTACTTAGCCATAGGTGAAAAGCTTGTGGAATTAAACTAATTAGTAATTTAGTAGATTTGATTTTTACACAATATGTTAACATGTAGGTATTTTTTATAAAGGTTAATAAAATTAAAAAGTAAACAATATTGTTAATTAAATTTATAAATATGGAAACATTAAAAAATGACACAAAACTATCCATGACCTGTGTTTTTATCTTCTTCTCTAGGTGCTGTCTCCGCTTCAAAAGTTGGTAATCATCAGAGCGATCTTTATTTCTGAAACCGTGGCTCTAAATAATTCATTGTTATTATATCCAAACCAGTTCCTAAGGTTCTTCAGCCATGAGTTACGTCTCCTTACTATGGATATTTTTCTTGCATAATGACCTGGAGTATAAACTAACTTCTAACGAATTAAATTCTAAACCCAAATACAAAACTAACTTTTAACGAACTAAATTCTAAACCAAAACACAAAATAATGCACAGAAACGTTGTGAAACACAAGGGAAGTCGAATTCGAAATTTCAAAATGACAGGTACACAAAATACTGTCCTTAATAATAACAGTCACTTGATTCTGACACTTCTAAAAAATGGCCAAAATGGACGAAGTTTTCGTCAAATTTTCGTAATACGTGTATTTGATTGGCTAGAAAAAACGCGCATTCTAAATATCAACGAATCAAACGTAAGTTAGGAATAGACATCTTATGTATTGATGTGATCTTGATTATTGATATGAGATAATATTCTTATATGTCACTTAATTTAATCAATGTATTAATACTAATCTAATTAATTAACCAGATCACATATCAATATGTTTTCAATCTCAGGGCGAATTATAAATTAATTACTTACTTTCGTGGCTTCTAAATATTTCTTAATGGTTCCTAATCGGGATAGAAAAGAAAAGAGTAAAAAAAATACACATATGGGTTACAATTATAATCAAAATATTTTTTATTTTATTTAAAAGGCAATCAATGCTTAATATTTGCTATTTCTTATTATTCTTAAACATAACATTTACAAATGGGAATTTTATTTCCTTTTGGTTTTCAATTGAAAGTTTTTATTAACATTTAACTATTAGGAGTTATTAGGAACAACTCTATTCAAGTTTGATGAAGCTTTTCTGATATAATTGATTATGTTATTCAATTTTTTATGTGGAATTTAATACGAAAAACCCATACATTCATGTCCAAACAAATGAGACTGACCTTTTCCTGGTGAACTGAAAATGTCCTCACACAAAACCCGTTCCTGCTATCCTTGGCTGCGATCAAACCTCGTCCTGGCTTCCAGTAATGTACTCCTTTGAAAAACTAGCACGAATAGCTCTCGTTCCTGCTTCGGTCGTGATGCTGTGTTCTACCTTTTTCGAAACTGCTATCAGCTACCGGGACACTCTTGGCTCAAGGAGGTTCTTTTACTCTCGACCTGGCCTACTTCTCGTTCCACGATAGATACTCCACACTCACGGAACTACCGGCTTTCTCACTCTCCGTACACTACCGTCTACTACTCGACTTCACTTCTCCACAGCTCAAAACATTCTGATCTCACTTTTTCATCCATTCCCCTACTTTCTAAATATCCCTTCCAGATTCACAAATCAATCTTCCACCACCAACTCTCATTCGTAATATTCCTCAAAACCAATTTTTAATCTTTCTAAATATGCTTAATGGATTTCAAAAGAAAATATTTAATTCCCATTCTAAAATACTTTCTAACTATTTACAAATTTTAATGACCTATTCTCTCTTTCAAATGAGTCTTATTTAGCATAGGCTAATGATCGAAACCTTCCGCGAAAAACGATAATGAACTATCATCTATTTCACTGAGTTTTATTTAGCATAGGCTAATGATCCACCTTCCGAGAAGAACGATAATGGTACGCGTCATTCACTTTGTTTATCTAAGCACATTGTTCCGAGTTTCGTACGCTTATTCTAATCACTTCTTAAAATTAAATATAACAATTTGTTGTATACAGGTTGTTTTAAATTTATATGCCCGTGGTTGAGAAAATTGAAAATATTTTATATTAAATTGAATTCTGTTTATAATTATCAAAATTTAATTTTCATATCAAATAGAAATATAACAAATCCCCGCCTTGTATTCGATAAAATTTATCTGCATTTTTAAATAAATTTTCTCGAGGCAAAACCAACTCCCTGTATATTTCCTTACTTTAATCTACGTCTTATACCCCTTCTTCTTGTATTACTCTAATTAGTCCCACCTGTAGAGTAATTGTTTCCTTATTTTCAGTG
The DNA here is from genome assembly GCF_917563875.1 of Diabrotica virgifera virgifera. Lineage (NCBI taxonomy): Eukaryota > Metazoa > Arthropoda > Insecta > Coleoptera > Chrysomelidae > Diabrotica > Diabrotica virgifera. The sequence continues at coordinate 198,687,824 of NC_065447.1, read as the reverse complement.
TCCTCATCCTGTGTTAGAGTGTCGGCTATTATGTTGTCTTTCCCTTTTTCCCATATTAATCTTCTGTCTTTTTCCTCAGATTTTTCACATACTTTTACCGTGTATTCTGCATCCACGTTTTCATATGCCTCCTCTTCAAATGCCACTGTTTCGATCATATCTTTTTCGCTTTCATTTTTTTGCTTTATTTCTTCTTCTGCTGAGCTCGTCTCTTCTTTTGAGGAATCCCAGGTTTCCTTTGTTTCTGATACTCTCAAATTTTCTTCTTCTGGGCTCAACTCTTCTTTTGAGGAGCCACAGGTTTCATTTTCTTTTGTCTTTTTCTGACTTTTTCTCCCTTTTCTTCTTTGTCCTTGCTTCGTTGCCAAATTCATTTCCACTGTTTGTTCTTTACCTGATTCGTCCGTATTTTGTTTCTCCTGTTCCTTGTCCTGTTCTTCTTCTTTTTCTTCTGTTAGATTCATCGTATTATTTTTAAAATCTATCACTACATGTTTTTCTGCCAATTCGTCAACTCCTACTATCATGTCATGTGACATGTTTGGCATTATTACACATTGTAGTGCATACATCTTCTTACCCAGTCGTACCATTACTCGTATGCCTTCATTTATAGTTGCCAATGTCCGTTTGTTTGCGCCCACTAAATTTACCCTAGGTATTTTGTAAATTAAATTTGTTAAGTTAACTTCTTCTATTAGTTTTCTGTTGACCAATGTTATTTCAGATCCAGTGTCTATCATAATTTTAATTGGTTTCTCGTTGATAAATCCATCCACAAATTTTAAATTAACTCCATTTTTCTTTTCGTTGTTTCTTGCCAATTTAATAAACTCCTTGGGGTTACAAAAATTTCCTGTTTGATTTTTGGTTTTTAGTGAGCGCCGTCGTGAAAAAACGCCGGTTGCTCATCGTTGTTTATATTTTCGTCATAATGTCTCTCTCCGTCATATTCATCTGTCTGGGTATTATTTACTTCTCTTCTATTTTCTCTTGGTCTGTCGGATCTGTTTCGGTTTTCTCGATATCCCTGTTCATTTTGTCTACCATTATTTCTGTTTTCTTGATTTGAGCGTGTGGTGTTTCTATTCTGGTATTCTCGATTTCTGTCCTCATTCCATTGCCTATTTCTTTGTTCATAATTTCCTCTTCCGTTGTCTCTATTTTCGTTTTCCCTTCTGGGATTAAAATCTCGTCTTGTATCGTCCCTCCTATTTTCATTTCTATCTCTGTACTCCTGTGTTTCTCGGGGCCTGTAATCTTCTCGCGACCTTCTTGATTTTCTTTCTCTTAAACGCAATTCTCTTATTTGTAGGAATTGGCATAAACTATCTATGTCTTTGTAGTTTTGCAATGTGATATGGTCTTCCAGCGTTTCTTCGAAATGTCTTGCAATCAGTTCGACTAATTGTTCCGATGAGTAATTATATTGTAAATGTTTTGCGTTATAGTAAATTTGTAATGCATATGTCCTTTCTGATATACCCATCCTATCATTGTATTTCCCATTTTGCAATTCCTTGTTAATTTCCAATTGTTGGACTTTTCCCCAGAAATAATTCAAAAATTTTTGTTCAAATTCTTGCCAACTGTCAAATTCTTCTTCTTTGCAATCGAACCATAGGCTTGCTTCATATTTGAGATGGTTTCTGATAGTTTCTTTTGCTGTTTCGAAATTTCCGATGTGCTGTATTTTCTTTTTCAGGCTATTTATGAACGGCACTGGGTGTAATCTTCTTACATCCCCGCCAAACCTTATCTTCACGTCATCTGTGCTATGTATAACCATTTCTCTTCTTTCTCCGACATTTTGTTGAGTATTGATTTCTGCAATATTTCTTTCCACTTCTTCTATGTCTGCTTGAATAGCGTTTTGCAACTTGTTTTCCAAACTTTCCATTTCTTTTTTCTGGCAATTCGTTATCTCATTTATTTTGCTTTTGATTTCTTTAATCTCTGTCTCTTGTTGTTGCATGTGATCTTTAATTTTCACTTCATACTTTTCTATGCGTTCCTCCATTTTCTTGTTGTTCTCTTCTATTGCTTGTTTCATTTTTTGTTGTGTCTCATCCATTTTTTTGATCCAATTTTTGTTGTGTTTCATCCATTTTTTGTTGTGTTTCATCCATTTTTTGTTGTGTTTCATCCATTTTTTTATCCACTTTATCCATTTTTTTGATGTTTCATCCATTTTTTGATCCAATTTTTGTTGTGTTTCATCCATTTTCTTTGATGTTTCTTCGTGATTTTTATCCATTGTTCGTTTTGCTTCATCCATTTTTTGTGACTGGAGTTGCATAAGTTGTAATATCTTTTCTAATTCTGACAATTCTTTTTTTCCTGTTTCCATGATTGTTGTGTTTAAGATATCTTCTTGGTCTGAATTTTCCTCTTGATCTGAATGTTCTTTTTGTTTTTTGTTGTCTTTGCTTTGGCTTCTTGTCACAGACATTTGTTTTCAAGAAGTACTATCCCCGCCAAATGTGAAATTTTAATAGTATGTTACCCAAAACGACTTTTTCTCACCCAAATATTATAAATTGTCAATAAATATATCAAATGTAAATATCGTAAAAATAAAATATTAAATCAGTTATGCAAAATTTGTACCTAAAGAGATCTAAAATTTTATGTTATCCAATGTAAGTATCTCACTTTTTACCACAGGCATATAAATTTTCAAATACCGGCTTTACTCTTTCTATCCTTCAAATTTGCCACTAGAAATATTTTTCAATGCTTTCCACGTTGGACGACAGTTGATGTGATCTTGATTATTGATATGAGATAATATTCTTATATGTCACTTAATTTAATCAATGTATTAATACTAATCTAATTAATTAACCAGATCACATATCAATATGTTTTCAATCTCAGGGCGAATTATAAATTAATTACTTACTTTCGTGGCTTCTAAATATTTCTTAATGGTTCCTAATCGGGATAGAAAAGAAAAGAGTAAAAAAAATACACATATGGGTTACAATTATAATCAAAATATTTTTTATTTTATTTAAAAGGCAATCAATGCTTAATATTTGCTATTTCTTATTATTCTTAAACATAACATTTACAAATGGGAATCTTATTTCCTTTTGGTTTTCAATTGAAAGTTTTTATTAACATTTAACTATTAGGAGTTATTATGAACAACTCTATTCAAGTTTGATGAAGCTTTTCTGATATAATTGATTATGTTATTCAATTTTTTATGTGGAATTTAATACGAAAAACCCATACATTCATGTCCAAACAAATGAGACTGACCTTTTCCTGGTGAACTGAAAATGTCCTCACACAAAACCCGTTCCTGCTATCCTTGGCTGCGATCAAACCTCGTCCTGGCTTCCAGTAATGTACTCCTTTGAAAAACTAGCACGAATAGCTCTCGTTCCTGCTTCGGTCGTGATGCTGTGTTCTACCTTTTTCGAAACTGCTATCAGCTACCGGGACACTCTTGGCTCAAGGAGGTTCTTTTACTCTCGACCTGGCCTACTTCTCGTTCCACGATAGATACTCCACACTCACGGAACTACCGGCTTTCTCACTCTCCGTACACTACCGTCTACTACTCGACTTCACTTCTCCACAGCTCAAAACATTCTGATCTCACTTTTTCATCCATTCCCCTACTTTCTAAATATCCCTTCCAGATTCACAAATCAATCTTCCACCACCAACTCTCATTCGTAATATTCCTCAAAACCAATTTTTAATCTTTCTAAATATGCTTAATGGATTTCAAAAGAAAATATTTAATTCCCATTCTAAAATACTTTCTAACTATTTACAAATTTTAATGACCTATTCTCTCTTTCAAATGAGTCTTATTTAGCATAGGCTAATGATCGAAACCTTCCGCGAAAAACGATAATGAACTATCATCTATTTCACTGAGTTTTATTTAGCATAGGCTAATGATCGACCTTCCGAGAAGAACGATAATGGTACGCGTCATTCACTTTGTTTATCTAAGCACATTGTTCCGAGTTTCGTACGCTTATTCTAATCACTTCTTAAAATTAAATATAACAATTTGTTGTATACAGGTTGTTTTAAATTTATATGCCCGTGGTTGAGAAAATTGAAAATATTTTATATTAAATTGAATTCTGTTTATAATTATCAAAATTTAATTTTCATATCAAATAGAAATATAACAGTATATAACCATTGTAATGCTGCATTATTTTTGTGTTTAATCACGGAGCTACCGCTTTTTCCGTCTCATCAAACTTAATGCATTAGAGAGAAATCGAAAAACTGTGACGCACTGAAAAATGATCATGAGAACAAGAATAATTTGAAATTTTGGTTAAATATACCCATTTTTATATTCATATAACAAATAGATTGGATATTTAATTTTGTTTTATAATCTCTTGGTATTCAAATTTTTGGTATCGGAATGTAGTATCAAACTACTAAACGATAGCGGCCTATAGTTTTGTCAGGTTTTTTTTAGTATGAGGGTTCCAAAATCGGCAGTTTATACAGAAGGTAAAAATTTTTATTTTGAGGGTCAGCTTTGCTATCGTAAAATTAAAGGCCTCAACACGTGTCTTTGTAATTTGTGAATAATTATTGTGTTTTGAAATGCCGAAAATAAACTGTCTTTAAACTTGAATAAAACCTTCTTTCAAAGAGGTATCTGTGGATATAGATAGAGTTTATTGCTCATTTTGTGGCAATATGTACTCAGATAGAAGACATAAGTTTTTGTTAGAAAATTTTGAGCAGCATTAATTTGACAATTTATTGTTACTACAATTGCAAATAGTATTATCTATTTGTTAAAATACTTAAATATTTAATTACATAAATTTAGTTTGTAAAATGCATACATCCATGCTAATGGGGAACTTGCATAACATTTTAAATTCGAAAAAAATGCTATAAATCGCAACAGAACATAACTTCAAACATATATCAAAGAAAAAAAAGTTTTTTTGTCTTGGTTTGGCCCCTTAAAACGATTCAAATCGAGATAAAATTCAAATTATAGCAGGCAGCCCAAAACGTGCATTCATTGGTCGTTACGTCATATCATTATATTATTTGAAGTCCTCGCCTTTAATTCATTAGGTTTGGCATTCGCTTTGACACTGAATTTTATAAATATTTTGATAGTTCTTTCCTTTCCTTTAAAACTGTATCAAACTCAAATCTCAACAAACATACAGTGATGAGCGCGTTAATAACCGGCAAAATTGCACAAAAGATGGAAAACGTATTAAGTTGTGAGATAAAAAGGAATGATGGGAAATTTAGCGATATTAACCTATTAGTTTACATTATATTGATTGTTTCCCACCTTTAGACGCATCGGACGAGCTTGGCAACTACCACTGTCACAGTGAAAGTTTTAGTAGACATACTCCTCTAATACGTGTAAAGGTGGGAAACAATCAATATAATGTAAATTTATAGATTAATATCGCCAAATGTCCCAACTCTACTAGTTTTTTTTATCTCACAACTTAATACGTTATCCGTCTTTTATGCTATTTTGCCGGTTATTAGCGCGCTCATCACTGTATATTACAATGACATACGATAAATGTCATTATAAAATATAATGATGTGACGTCACAAGTGACGCGCGCTTTTTGGGTCGTGAAATGGTTAAATACACAGAAGATTTTAAATTTGAATTTCTAAGTAATTATAAATTTCTGAGGCGTGAAATTTTGTAAATCTTATTTTTAAACAAAACTGAACATTATTATGTAATAAAAAAATGTGCAAGTTCCTTATAACCTGTGAAGATATTTCATATTACTGATATAGTTAAATAATTTTGTAAACAAAAAATATTGTCATAAGTTTTTTATTACATGCATATTTTCTAGATAAACATGCATATTTTTACGTAAAGTACTACATATTTATGCGCATATTTTATACCTTTTTATTTGCATATTTTCTCAAGTCTACCGATGACATAAAATAGCAGTAGGTATATAGTCCAGGGTAATAAGGTTTTTTCCATGACACTTGAACAGCCAGGGTACTGAAGCGTTTTTTCGACTGGTAATACCTATAAGAGCAAATTGTAACTATTTCCTGCTTAGGATATGGCGGCCATTTTTATTTATAAACAATTAAGTGTCAAAAAACTGCATTTTTCATTTTTTTTTCAAATCAATGGAAAACAGGGAAACTTATGGTTTTTTAGTACAAATATCTTCGATATTATGGAAAAAGCTTTAAAATGACGTATTAAAAAGTTTGATATAATCATTTATTGTTAATATAATTGCGAAAAAAGTCGGAATTGCAAAAAAAATTATTTTCGCAATAACTGTTGTAAAAATTAGTATACATTAGTATACATTAGTATACTTTGAAATTTTTGTCAAATAAGGGTTCTTTGGCGCTTAATATGTGATAAAAATTTCAAAGCGATTCAATTAATTGTTTAAAAATTTTATTCAAATTGTTTATCCCAGAGAGCATTTTTTGCAATAAGATAAGTCAGAAGAAAATGACGTTAGAACCATTCCACATGTGTCAAATTAAAGAGCATGAGCTCTATTTTCAACTTGGTTTAAAAAAAGTGAATAAAAAATGCATTTATTAGTAATAAATAATTATGCAAAAGTATCGTAAATCTTTCCTTATAATCATTTTATTTTGGTATGTAAGAAATTATACATATTTATTACAATTTTTTATCAATTATCATATAGATAACATTACTTGGTAGTTGTGCACTTAAAACAGGATAAAAAAGTTAATTTTTTTGGAAAAAGTTCTTCAAAAATTTATAAAGAAAAATTGACGATACTTTTGCATAATTATTTATTACTAGAAAATGCATTTTTTATTAACTTTTTTAAACCATGTTGAAAATGTAGCTCATGCTCTTTCATTTGACACCTGTGGAATGGTTCTAAGGTCATTTTTTTCTGACTTATATTATTGCAAAAAAAATGCTCTCTGGGATAAACAATTTGAATAAAATTTAAACAATTGGATGGATCGTTTTGAAATTTTTATCACATATTAAGCACCAAATAACCCCTCATTTGACAAAAATTTCAAAGCTGTACTCTAATTTTTAAAACAGTTATTGAGAATTTTTTTTTCTACAATTCCGACCATTTTTCGCAATTATATTAACAATAAATGAGTATATCAAACTTTGTAATAAGTCATTTTAAATCTTTTTCCATAATTTCGAAGATATTTGTACTAAAAAATCATTAGTTTCACTGTTTTCCGTTGATTTAAAAAAAAGGGGGAATGCCATTTTTTGACAGTTAATTGTTTATAAATAAAAATGGCCGCCAGATCCTACGCAGGAAATAGTTATAATTTGTTCTTATAGGTATTACCTGTCGAAAAAACGCTACAGTACCCTGGCTGCTGAAGTGTCACGAACAGGGTATATTTTTGTCTTATTACTCTGGCCTAATATTATGTCCTGTTCGTCGACTTTAAGCAGACCTACGATACGGTACAGCGGCAACAGATGTACGAACTAATGAAAGAGATGGGCCTACCAAGTAAAATCGTCAGGCTGGTAAAAATGACTCTGGATATCACCACAAACGAAATAGCGTGGAAGGGGCCTAACAAATAATTTGAAGATCCAGATTTTTTAAGAAACGTATGTACATTTACCTCAACGGTTACATCAACCGACAAACAAATCGATTCATTCGGTTTGAACGTCCTGGCGCCATTGCAGAAAAGCCTCTCCACAGTGCTCGAGTTACCATTTGGGTTACTGTGTCTGGCCATGGGATAATTGGTCCTTATTTTCTTGAAGACGAAATAAGCAGTCAGCTACTGTCAATCAAGAGCGGTACAGACATAATATTGTGACACGTTTTGTCAGGGATTTAAAGACCTTTTGTCGTACTTGTACGTGTAATTTAAGAATCCGTAAGCAATGATTTCAACAGGATGGCGCAACAAGCCATACAGCCGAACGCTCCATAAATTTGTTCCGTGAACATTTTGGTAACAAAATCATTTCTCGTCGCACAGATTTCGAGTATCCACCTTATTCACCGGATTTAACACAACCTGATGCCATTTCGGGTGTGATGAAGAATTCCATATTTCGCTCGGAAAATCCGTCAGAAACTGTTGGAGAACATTTTCAATGGAGACTATTTTCAACATTTGGAGCAACCACTTTTCTTAAATATGTTTAATGATCTTCAGAAACGTTATGAAGCTTGTTTGCATTGCCATGGTGCACATTTTGAACATATGTATTATCAAAATTAATTCATAATATTTATTTACGAAAGAGTTCGTGAAGTATGCTTTTTACGAACGCACGCGATATTTAGAGCACGAGCGACAGCGGAGCGAGTGCTATACATCGCGTAAGTTCGGAAAAAGTACTTCACGCAGAGTTTCATACAATATTTTATCTACGATAAACAAATAAAAAACTGTAACTCTTCGTCACTGCAATTCATTTCGATTCTACAATTTTTAGAACTTTGACTTTTAAAAATTCTAACTTCTTTCAAACCACAAAACTGTCATAACTTTTGTCGTAATTTATTGCTCATTATGTCATCACCATGACAACGGAAAGTTAAGGATATCTGATTATATGAAAGTGTGTTAAAACAGTGCGAAAAAGTAAGTCCCATTTAAAATACATTGTTACTTCATGCACACTTTAAACACTTCACTCACTGCTATCTATAATGACAGTTTTCACAAACTAAAAACATACACATAATATGACATAGAGTAGATAAATATATTTTGTTACATTCGGTACGGTTTTTTTGGACGGATACTGCATAAGATAGTGTAGTTTAAGGTAAAGTTTAAGTTTTTAATTACATGAATCTCAAATGCTATTACATTGTTCCTTCGTTAAAAATATGACGCTTCTCATCTGTTATATTTCAATAGTCGCCTTTCTCGCGAGCTCCGCTTGTTATTAAATTTCGATAAAAAATCACAGGACAGCTCCGCTTAATACATGTCGCCATCAATAACTAAGGGGTTGGGGTTGTCGGCATGTCCAGGCAGAGAGCAGAATGGTGCTCTATAAATTACCTCCAATGCTGCCTTCCGGATGATGAATCACTGACAAGGCGTTGCTTCTCTGGATAGAAGGCCCTAAAGATAGCGTGAACCGCTTCGGAATCGATTCATATTATTTAGTATTGTCCTATAAAATAATGGAATGGGTTTCAAAAATGTTTCGAATGACGGCAGATTTATCAACACCAACTTCGGCTGCTCCACCTTCTTTTTACTTGTTGATTCAGAAAGGAATGTATTTATTTAAAATGAAATACTGATATTAACTGCAATTCTATAGTAACGTGATTCAAAAATACAATCTACTTCCGGTGATAGCTTTTTAAACGAAAATGACATGAAAACTGGAACTAAATATTCGAGCTCGACTTTTCAATGTGCAATTATTGATATATCACATGTACTATTTCGGCGGCTGTAAGGCGGCACTTTCTATTACACCTTTTTAACCGGAAGTGATGTAGAAACCATGTATATTATGTATTTATTGTCGCCTTGCAAGGCGCGACGAGTAATATATCGCTTGTACTACTGCAACGTTGCCAAAACATTGAACAATTTCGTCCTCTTTGTATTTTATAGGATTTAAAATTCCTATCTAAGGACAAACCCAGTATGCACAATAGCGATCTAAGTTTCTGTTGTAGAATCTAATAGCTCCTTCCTACGGTCTGCGATTCTACGGAACGCATTGTTGCTACAGCTGGAGCTGTGGTATTAATTAGTAATTACAATATTATACGATCTAGTAGCAGAAAAAATAAACCACGCCACGGGTCGATATCAGATTACAACAAAAGACTCGACGAGGAAATAGAAAAACCGATTTATTATGGAACAAGTTTCTTTTGCAACACTTTTAGAGCTTCCCAGATGGTTTTGGTAGTAGACTTTTTTAGCTGGTTTTATAAGTTTAAGCTAGGTTGCCCTGTACTTGGTAATATATTCAGTGATAGAGATGTTGGTAGTAAATTTCTTGATGTAGAGTAGAGAACGCATATTCTTGGAAGATATTCCGATACCTTTAGTAGTCCAGGGTTTGAGATGTTTTGGCTTAATTGTAATAAAAGGAAATGCTTTATTAAAGATACAGACAAGCTTATCTAAAAAATCACTAAAATTATTATCCACGTCCATAGCAGGAAAGCACCACTCAGACGTTATGCATAAATTTTGGAAATTACGAATGTTCCGGGTGGAAAAAATCCTGCCTAAACGTCGGGTTTTCGAGGAGGGTTTGCTGAAGATATTAAACTTCGTATAAACTGCTTCATGATCAGATAGTTCAGCATTAATAATTGTAGAGTGGACATCAAGTGGTGAGAAATCTGAGACAGTATAATCAATTATGGTAGATGAAGTTTTTGTAATCATTGTAGGAGAATCAACGTGCATTGTTAGACCATACGACCATAGACCATACGTTGTACATACTTTTTATTCAGAGAAAGAATTCTCTCCTGTAAGGAAGGATTTTTGCGAGTGGAGGTAATAATGTCGACGGATATCACCGCGACGTTCTCAGGCACTTTCTGAGTAAAATGAATGTCGACTCGATTCAAGTTTTCTGTTAGCCCAGATATGAAAATATCAAAAGGCACCGCTAGGAAAATATTCCAAAATGCGATTCAGAGAACCTATATGAAACGAGTCTTTGTACTCTCATACAGAGTATGGCATCAGTAAAAATAGAAAAATAGACGGTTTCGTTTTGATTTTTAAATATGTCTCCTGTCATCCCCCGATAGCGCTATTTCTAGGTCTACCTATTGTAAAGGAGCCTATGCTCGAAGACAAATTTACATCAAAATTTCCGTAGTTCTCGGTATACAATAAAACTATTTATACCGGAGTAACGTTAGAACGCCCTCTAACAGGGAATAAGTGAAATGAATGTCGACTCGGTTCAAGTTTTCTCTTAACCCAGATATGAAAATATCAAAAGGCACCGCTAGGAAAACATTCCAAAATGCGATTCAGAGAACCTATATGAAATGAGTCTTTGTACTCTCCTTCAGAGTATGGCATCAGTAAAAATAGAAAAATAGACTGTTTCATTTTGATTTAAATCTTTCTCCTGCCATCCCCCGATAGCGCTATTTCTAGGTCTACCTGTTGTTAAGGATGCTATGCAAGAAGAAAAATTTACATCAAAACTTCCGTAGTTCTCGGTATACAATAAAACTATTTATACCGGAGTAAGGTTAGAACGCCCTCTAACGGGGAATACGTGAAATAAATGTCGAGTCGATTCTGAGTAGTTTTTGAGTTTCCACGTTCTTCGGTGTCAACGGTGATGTTGTTGTATTTGGTATTAATTATTTTCATTACTCCCGGATCATCCTATTTATGTGTCTTTTGTGCTCCTCGCTATCCTAAACTACATGCATAGAGGAATTATGAAATTCTAGTTCCTTATAACTTATTAATCGTAAGGTATGCTGACATGTCATGAATAAATGAATGAAGTTTCGATTTAGCCTACCGAGTGGATATTCAAAAGTATATTATTCAAGACTTTCCTTGACCTCTTATCTCGTCTATGATAGATCTTCTCCAAGTTGGTTCTGAACGACCTCTTTTTCTTTTGCCTTGAGGATTTCGCTCTAGAGCAGACTTTGCAATACTGGAGCTATTTTTTCGGAATGTGTTACCAATCCCACCCCACTTTCTGGATTTTATATCATTTTGTACTCTCTTTTATTCGGTTAGGTGTAGCAGATCTTCGTTTCTGATTATGTTAGGCCAGAAATTAACAACAATAATATTGGTAGGCATTTATTAAAAAAGACTGGAAGCTTCTCTGTAAGGGTTTTGTCACTTTGCAGGTTTCACATCCGTATAGAACAGATATTACATTTGACTGGAATATGGTGAAGCAGCAAGATCCATTTGTTTTCTTCTCCAGTTTTGTGACGGATTACCCTTTCACAATTATCCTTGTAAAATAAAATTTGCACAAACATAACCTCACACACACGTATATTTAATTACGAATGTATTAGTTAAGATAAGTAAACTATTTTTAGTAGTAGAAAAACTATTTTCATTTCTCCCGGATTTTCATATTTTGCTCTATTTATGCCTCTTTTGTCCGCCTCGCTTTAGTACATGCATATGAATTATGAAGTCCTAGTTCCATATAACTTATTTATCGTAGGGTATGCTGATATGTCATGAATGAATGAATGAAGTTTCGATTTAGCCTACCGAGTAGATATTCAAAATTAATGTAATCATATCACATACATATTTTGAAGCAACAAAGGATCCAATTACGATACCCTATTATTTTGCAAATGAAGTGGTTTTGTTTTGTTGACAAGCGGCTGATTGAGTAAAAATTCATTTTTATAGAGAGATTTTTGTTCGATAAATTTAATTACTGGCAAATATTTTTTATGTATATACATTTTTAAGTTCGACGTGATATGCATTTGAAAATTGAGAATTTATCCAATTAAATATAGTTTTGGAATATTTGATATCTTCACAATAACAGCCATAAAATGCAAAATCAGTTTATTTTTATTTTAAACAACACGAATAAACCTAGTCTACAAATTGATCAGAATTTTTTGTTTGACCTCATGTTCTTGGAATTATTTGTAATCTAGATCTCACCTGGTGCATCCTAACTTATTTTGACATGAAATGCCCGCTTCTTTGTAGTGGCTACACAGCACAGTACTGACTCTGCTTGCCACTAACTGCTCACGATCTTCTTGTGGCTACAATGCGCAACACCATGGTACAATAAATTTCTCTTTATTTTACCGAATGGTTACCCTGAAACTTTATTGTACCATGGCGCAACACTAACTCAACCTTGCACAACTTCTCACATTACACAAGCTCGAACGGTTTTGTTCTCTTGGAATAGGGTCTCTACGTAAATCTTCATTCGAACATACCAAGGAGCACCCAAAATATTCCTTAGTATTCCGTTCTGGAGCGTTGCTAAATTTCTATAATTGCTTTTTTTTGGTACAGCCGCATGGTAGATCACAGGTCCACACCTGCTTCAATATATGTTTGTAAATCAGTATGTACTTTTTTAACTATTTATAATGGGAAATAAGCCACAATATTATTAAAAAATGATTTTTATTAACGTTTCGACGCCCAAATTGGGTGCCGTTGTCAAATTGTACTTTAAAATGTATCATATGTAACTGAATTGCCGATATAAATGAGTCAAATTAAATAAATTATTAGAAGAATTTTTTTACTAAGTAACAACATTTTTGTTTATGTAGTAGTATTTTGTATTTTGACAACGGCACCCGATTTGGGCGTCGAAACGTTAATAAAAATCATTTTTTAGTAATATTGTGGCTTATTTCCCATTATAAATAGTTAAAATTGTAAAAATGCCACAAGAAAATAGCTTCAGAACAACAGTATGTACTTTGTTTTGGATGGAAAGTTGAGAGTACCTACCTATCAGTCAGTACATATAATTTTACTTTATCTTCAACTGTACATTTTTTAAACGCTTTTATTTAGTTCAATAGATTGCGTCAAATCTTTGGATGTTAATTTGACTACTTTTTCTTCCATGCAAATGAATGAAAATTTGCAGACATATGCATTCTCGGTGACAATACACGAATAGACAACAAAAAATTTTTGTTTATGTTTATTAATTGTTTAAAAAAAAAACGATTTTAATGGAAAAACGCCTAAATTCTCTTGTTTTTTACAATGTAGAAACTTGAAACTTTTACGGATGGTAGCTAATGATATAACCTATACATAATTTCACTTTTTACGTTAATTGTTTACGTTATGCGTCATAAATAAACAATAAAGTTTTAAATTTTGAACACTCACATATTTGTTTATACAATACGATGCAAGTGAAAGGAATAAATTCGTTATTTCGTAAAAAGGCCACTTGAACCCTGGAATGCTACCTGGGGTACACTTGTACCCCAACCTTGTTTGTAAGTTACACCAATTTGCAGTAGTGGGTGTAGAAAATATGAAAATAAACTTGTGAATAATAATATAATAAAATATTTTTGTATACAAAATAAATTCTTAGCATGTTATCTTAAGATTGTTTTTGTCCTAAGTTCTTAAAACATACATATATAAATATTTTAGGTCGATTTTATTTGGGGTACCACTGTACCTCGATGTAGCAGATTGAGTTTAGAAAATAAGTGTGGCAATCCAGGGTTAAGGAAAAATCCCGAAAGAGGTCGATTTTATTTTTAAATTACGATATTTTGGCATATATGTCATACTAGTGATGTCATCCTTCTGGGCGCGATGACGTAATCGATGATTTTTAAACGCTTTTATTTAGTTCAATAGATTGCGTCAAATCTTTGGATGTTAATTTGACTACCTTTTCTTCCATTCAAATGAATGAAAATTTGCAGACATATGCATTCGCGGGAACAATACACGAATAGACAACAAAAAATTTTTGTTTATGTTTATTAATTGTTTAAATAAAAAAAAACGATTTTAATGGAAAAATGCCTAAATTCTCTTGTTTTTTACAATGTAGAAACTTGAAACTTTTACGGATTGTAGCTAATGATATAACCTATACATAATTTCACTTTTTACGTTAATTTTTTACGTTATGCGTCATAAATAAACAATAAAGTTTTAAATTTTGAACACTCATATGTTTGTTTATACAGTATGATGCAAATGAAAGGAATAAATTCGTTATTTCGTAAAAAGGCGACTTTAAGGAAAAATCTCGAAAGAGGTCGATTTTATTTTGAAATTACGATATTTTGGCATATATGTCATACTAGTGACTTCATCCATCTGGGAGCGATGACGTAATCGATGATTTTTTTAAATGAGAATAGGGGACATGCGATAGCTCATTTAAAAGGCAATTCAATTCTTTATTCAGTAATGTAAAAATTTATATAATTATTTGTACAGGGTGTCCAAAAATAATTTTTTAATTAAATTATTTGACAAAAAGAAGAATGTATGTAATTTATTTAACTCAGAATACATTTTACAGTTGCCCGTAAACAGAAAAAATGTGTATTACAGAAATAAACATTGCTTTTCGACTAAATTAAATATTCAAGCCAGCTCCCGCCAGCCACCTGCCTCTTGGAAGTTTTAACATTCAATTTAAGCGAAAGGCAATGATTATTTGTGATATAAACATTTTTGTGTGGTTTATGACAGCAGTAAAATGTATTTTAATTTAAATTTAATAAGTTACACACATTCTTCTTTTTTTTTAAACGCTTTTCTTTAGTTCAATAGTTTGCGTCAAATCTTTAGAGGTCAATTTGCCTGCCTTTTCATCAATGCAAATGAATGAAAATTTGCAGACATATGCATTCGCGGGAACAATACACGAATAGTCAAAAAAAATTTGTTTATGTTTAATAATTGTTAAAAAAAAACGATTTTAATGGAAAATGCTTAAATTCTCTTGTTTTTTACAATCTAGAAATTTGAAATTTTTACGGATTGTAGCTAATGATATGAACTATACATAATTTCACTTTTTACGTTAATTGTTTACGTTATGCTTCACAAATAAACAATGAAGTTTCAAATTTTTTGCCGATTCCGACTACTTTTTATGTTTGTATATCATATGTTTTATATACATATTTTAATAAACATGACGATATATTTTAATGTTTAAAAAGTGTAAGACTAAAAAATAAAAAATAAAAAAATATGAAAAGAAAGTTTTTAGGAAACGCTTTTCTTTAGTTCCGGGTGACTAGAATTATAAATATTAAAAAATCAACTAAAAAGCAAAAAATAAAAAAAATTGAAAAAATCCAACACATTCGTTAAAGAAAAGCGTGGGGCGAAAACCGTTTATTCGATGAAGACGCCCCACGCTTTTCTTTGACGAATGTGTTGGATTTTTTCAATTTTTTTTATTTTTTGCTTTTTAGTTGATTTTTTAATATTTACAATTTTAGTCACCAGGAACTAAAGAAAAGCGTTTCCTAAAAACTTTTTTTTCATATTTTTTTATTTTAACATGTTCTTTTCATTTGAGTTTGACGTCCAGATTCAAACCAAGGTATTTCGCTATTTGTACTGTATTATAAACATTTGTAGCTGTACTATAAACAGCTATGGGGGTACTCATCAGACCTAAGGTGGATTCTAGACTAGTTTGTCAATTCCGAGAGGAACTCGACAGACTGACGAAACAGAACTTGACAGCCACAGTCAAGTCAATCAGGGAATATGTCAATTTGAAAACAAGGTATGGGGCATTCCAGTCCCATTTTATGTCATCTTTCCACCTGCACCTACGGATAGGACAGGTTAGCACTCTTGGTGTGCTCATTTTATGGATTGCAGCATCGAACTTTATCTTGAAGTCGTTCGATGAAGGGATTTGTTTGGGAACATTTAAGTTTTGTGATCTTAGTAACTGTTGCGTTTTTATATTTCAGACTTTTGGTTTAATGCACTATGTTTATTAATTTTTTTTTCAGATTTAGCTTACCTTTGATTTTTTTATCTAACATATTTGAATATTAGTGTATTTAGTTCCCAAACTGTTGTGTCTACGGTAAGTTCTTGTGCACAGGAATAATCCAGAATATTAAGTTTTTATATTTTATTTTTAATTTAGGTCGATTTCATATCATTATGTAAATTTAGGTTGTATTAGTTGCTTGTTTCCCAGATATTTTGTTGTCTTTTCGCTTTACTTCATTTGTTCGATCAATTCAAGTCGTTTGTTTAGATATTTATCGTAACTTCAATATATTTCATTCATTTGTATATTTAACTTTGCTTAATTCATTATTTTATTTTCTCTTAGTCAGGCTTTTGCCTATTTATTTATATTAGTCATATTTTTCGGGTTTTAATTTAGTTGTACGTAGCAAGCGTAATATAACCATTTGGTAAAGGGTCTCCTGTAAGTTGTACCCTATATATTATATAAGTAGGAGGTATATAATTTTGTAATATATAACATGACTTGTTATATTTGATATACATATTAGTATAAACCATAACTTTTGTCATTTTAGAGTCACATATATGCATTTGGTTTAACTCAGAGTTTGTTAAAGATCTAGTAGATATTTTTAATAAATATTTACTTATTTTGTTTATCATTTATTTTTATTATTCCTTTATGTTCACATTTACTGATTTAATATATTTAATATTTGACAGCAGTGTAAGGTACCTGGGAGAGTGATCGAAGATCATTTTCTTGGCGCCCATGATTTGTTAGTGTTATTTAAATTGTTCTTCTTTAGCAATGATTTTCTTGTATTAATTTTCAGTACATTATTCTTATTTTAGTATGTACCTTTTATAGTCATCATCACTATCTACTTTTAGCTACCGTCTTCGACAGGCATGCAAATGAGCCGTATCCATCCTTGAGTGTCAAGTAGTCGTTCTCTATCATCTCTAGCGAGCCTAAGCCATTCAGTTTATATCTGTCTATCTATTTCTATTATTTCACTTTCTTCACTTTCTTCATCTTATCATTTTCTCCCCATACCAGTACCACTGAAAAAGTAGTATTTCATTACTTCAGCTTCTCAACGTAGAAGCCACACACATTTTTTTCCATTAGCTACATTAGCTATTGTTCCCATTTAGTTACACATTAAGCTTTTATCTGTTTCTTACTTCTGTTGGAGTTTACGATCCTCTTTAGGTTCACTCCAACAGAAGTTCATTTCACTTGTTACATTGGCGCCCAACTTGGGGAGGGTTCTAAGACAGTAGTTCTTTTAGTCCATTTCTTTTTCTTTTATGTGAATTTTTGTATTATTACTTTTTGATATATTTGTATACTTGTTATTTCTGATTTATTTTTGTCTTTAATTTTTTACTAATACTAAACAGGTAGACTTACTGCTTCTTTGTTGATTAGTTTATCTCCGATACCTCATTTTTAGTTTTAGTTGTACAGCTCACATTTTAGTTGAATTTTGTATTTTTATTAGAAACTTATTTATGTATTTAGACTGAGTATACATAACTGACATTATGTTCTATTATGATAAATTTTTATTCCTTCTACCAATGGTAGTATGTTTGCACGTACAATTAATCGTGGACTATATGCATACATTTTTTTCTAGAATGGATATATTTGATACATAACTAGAAATCATTTTCAGTATTTAGGTATTTTATTTACTTTATTGATTTGATTATTTATATATTTTGCTGGCATTTTTGATTTCTTGTGTGTCGCTAATACTGTCGCTTTAGATTATATTTTATATTTTTATTTCTGATTTTTGGGTAGTTTGTTAAGACAAGCACACATCACCAAGCAAAATTAGTCCAGACAATAACTTCTACACATGATACGTTGAATTCGCATGGTTCGGATGATTACAGATGTTCATCCATAATTTTTTTTCTTTAATTGGTAATGTTAACATAATAATCACAATTGGGATTTTAAAGTAGTTCCATTATCCATCTCATCTTCTAGTTTGTTAATGTTGATAATAATATTATATCAATGTGGATACCATAATAATATTATGGTACCCACATTGATATAATATTATTATTAATGCTTATATAAATCAGATACTTTAGGTTGTGTGTTTCGTCACAGACAGAACAGTGTCACCCTCGTATGGATTTCAAGAGCTGATGCACCTTCCAAAAGGGCATCAGCTACAAAATAGTTTGGTCCAGAGCCAGCCGTTATAGTAGCAAAAATTATCTTTTGTTATCGGAAAGAAGTCTGGATCTAAACATAATATAACTCTCACTGGGAAAATAATATAGCCAGTCAACTACATGGCAACCTGTATATTGGACGGACTCAGAATTCATTCGCATTCTCTGAAGCTTAGAAATACAACAGGCTTCCTTAGTGGACCTGCGCCAGTCAAGGAACACCTGCATTCAAAGGAACTGTTTTATATAGATGTAATCTGCAGATTTTATTGCGAAGAATCTAAAATAGTCAACCATATCTTCCAAAGCCTCGGAACTTTAGATCGTAGGCAGCAAGGGAGAGCAAGTAAGAGTTGGCAACAAGTTGTAAACTGTTGTAAATAGAGAAAAACGACTTACGAAACAGATTAGGTAAGGTTTAGGCTTAACTATGGCTATAGTAATACTTCAGTATCAGTAGTTTTGCTGATTGCGCGAGGAGTCGTGTTAAGATCAATTTTGTTTTTTAATAATCTATAGTTCATTTCTACTTATTTAAAATGATTATTGTGCAATATAAGCTTTTTCGATGACTATAGAATCACAATACCTAACCTAAAGTAATTCTAGTAACCATTCCTTCCACATATATTGTATTAGCGTAGTTTATGGCCCCAATTATGCAAATTTTTACAATCAAAAACTAAAAGGCGTAAAAATTAGACACTTCTCTAAACAATCACTGAACGCTGACAAAACGAAAACATCGTGGACAAAGGGGGAAATTCCAATTTCTGCGGCTGACAGTTTATAAATGCAATGTTTAGTTCAATTCTTTACATAGGTTTTAATTTCGTCTTTTTCTGGCACAGAAAAGAGATTCCTCCAGGCATTACACAACGAAATGTCGCCTGTCATCCATTGCATATCTTAAAAGTAGGGAAACCCTTTGAAAAATCTAAACTGGAGACAAACCAATGTTTACAGGAAGGAACTTAGATTCAGTTCTTGAAATTGAATTGTAGTTTCAAAAATGTTAAAAATATGAGAATAATTTTTCTACATAATAAGCACATTAACGTAAATAGTTTTCGTTAATAAAAATATTTGCGATCATAAACCCAATTCTGTTTTCATAATACCCAACTGCATATTCTGAAATGAAAATGAAATAGTTTTCAGAAAAATTGAGTTTATATAATTTTAAACCATAGTCATATTTTAAATATTTTAATAATTATATTAATTATTAAACACAGGGGGATAGTTGTAACAATTTTCATAAAATAAGGTATATCTTGTATACAGTATACCAATGCTGCTTTAACTCCTCCTAAATTAAATTAAAATGAAGAGTTAAAAAGACTAGTATTTAATCAACTAGCATTTTACCAAAAAAGTGCAATGTTTCAACGTACTCCGGCCACGCTTGGGGTGTAATATATATTCGGCAGGTTATAACAGCACAAAAATTAAGAATTTAACTAAATATTAAATATTTTATTTTCCAGTTTTTTTACAGAAACAAGTATACTGTTGATAAAATATTTATTTTTTATCAAAATGTCAAACGTTTATGGTTATCACGGTTTTATGACTTATGCAGAGTTGTTAGAGATTATGGATCTCTACGTATAACATTTTTGGAACTAATCTGGATCAGCTTCATAATTTTGATGCCAAGAAGAACGAATTTGCTTAACAGCATGTTTCATGGCACATTAGTATGCCAATTTTTGTATATCCATGGGAATTAGTCCAAAATATACAGGGTGTCCCGAAAAGATTGGTCATAAATACCACAGATTCTGGGGCCAAAAATAGGTTAATTGAACCTCACTTACCTATATACAATAGTGCACAGAAAAAAAGTTACAGCCCTTTGAATTTAAAAAATGAAAATCAATTTTTTTTTCATGTATCCAAAACTCTTAGAGATTTTTCATTGAAAATGGACATGTGGCATTCTTATGGCAGCAGCATCTTAAATAAAAATTAAATTAAAATATGTGTATCCCATAAAAATTTTATGGGGGTTTTGTTCCATTAAACCACTCCAAACTTTTGTGTACGTACCAATTTAATTATTAGTGTGGAACCATTAGTTAAACACACTGTTTTTAAAACATTTTTGCCTCTTAGGACTTTTTCGATAGGCTAGTGTTTATCGAAATATTTTGAATATTTATCGAATCTACCACATATTTTGTATATGGTTAAGAACGATTATAGAGACCTGTTATTAATCTGAAAATGTATATTTATATTTTACATTTTTAGGTATATTTTGAAAAAGAAGCCACATCTCGATACAAGGGTGACTTATCAAAAAAGGACTAAGAGGCAAAAAAGTTTTAAAAACACTGTGTTTAACTAATGGTACCACAATAATAGTTTAATTGGAACGTAACAAACATTTGTGGGGGTTTAAAGAACAAAACTCCCATAACATTTTTTTGTGTGAACGGTCGTGACTATGGTACAATATACCACGTTTTCAAGCCGTTCTAAGATAAAATTATTTTTGAATGGTAAATTACCTGTCAAATATTGTTGTTTCACTTGTGCATAAAAATTCTAGTGCAACACAAGTGCCCACCAATATAGACAAACGTGAGTACTTGAAATTACATTATTATAAACAATATTATCAGAAATATAACCTGCAAAATACTAATAAAACAAGATTGTGTCCAGAACGAAGATTAGTTTTCGAACTGGCGACAGGACCGGACTTACGGCACCTTAAAACATAGTGACTTCAAACGATATTACTTTATATAACACTACTTCAACCAATATGAATCAAACACAAAACTCATCACCAATCTCATATTCCAGTGTAGTAAATTATTTTAAACATCCAACAAAAGACCAGCCTGTTAGTTGTCCTGTCTAGTATGAAAGATACCAAAATTCACAACTACATCATAGCAGTAGGATCACTAGTAGGGCCTCGTAACGTCATTTTTGCATCAATAATTTCCAACAATCGAATTTGTATTTATATTTCCTCAAAAAGCATGGTCGATCTACTTCTCCACTCCTACAAATTTGTAAATATAAAAGAAACAGAGATAGAAATAAGAAGATTGAATACTCCAGCCGATAGACTTGTAGTATCTAATTCATGCCCTACAATTCCTAGCAACATTATAGAAGCAGAACTACAAAAGATGGGTACCATTGCCGTGTCTAAGATGACTATCTTAAGAGTAGGTATGCCGGAAAAATAATACAGCCATGTCCTCAGTTTTAGACGACAAATATTTATCAATCCTCTAGAAGATATGTCTATTCCTGATTATTTTCTTATAACACATGACAACACCCTATATCGTCTGTTCCTTTCCATAGATGGATATAACTGCTCAAATTTTAAAACGATAGACCACAAAGAAACTGAATGTTCTCATAGAACTGATCTGACCCCATTAAACCCTTCACTAGAACCTATCGAACCTAGAACAATAGCTCAGGAATCAAATGAGCAAACAAATTTAACAATAGAAACTGACTCACCAGTAACACCTATAAACAACACAAACCAAAACCCTCCTCCCAGGACATTATCAGTCTCAGGTAATTCTACCAAAATTCTAGCAGTCGAAACGTCTCCATCCTCTATAAATATTCCCAGTTAAACCAATCAAGTTAAAAGACAAATCTCTTCTTCTCCAGACATTATTGACAATAATGCACAAATTAACTCACAACCTTTTATGCCGCTTAACCTGCGTTTGTGAGCGCCGAGCGGCGAGCAGCAATGTATTCACTATCTGGAGCTGCCACACCGAGCACGGAGCACCCACGTACGGATGCGTACCTTAAGGAACTCATTAACATTTAGCTCAGCGGGGTGCTATTGTTGGAGGTGCGGAATTCGATAAACAAGGGATTTACCTGTTTTATGACATGTTCATTTGTTTGTGTAATGTCACACATCATTAATTAGAATAAAAAATTGTGTATATTATTTATAAAGTAAGCAAGAACAAATAAAAATATCTGTGACAAGTAATGATATAGTCGGTTCGCTAAACTCAAGACACAACTGGCTAGTGGTTTTAGTAAGTAATTTTGCCAATTTCGTAAAATTTGCAAAAAAATCATTATTAAATAGTTAGTAATTACTAAATAGTTAGTAATTACTAATGGTAGGGGAGCCCAAGCGGGGATTTTTGCAGTTTCTCGAACGCGTCAGATTAGCATATGGGAGAAACCTGGTACCCTGCAGATGTACCTCTACCATATATTGGCTCTTAACACAGGAGAGTTCGTTAAGGGGGGCCCGAAAAAAAAATATATCCTTAAAAATACTCGAAATTGTCAGATTAAGATAAGGTAATTTAAGTACATGCAAAAGAGAAAATATTTCAAAAATCTGACGATTTGAGCCGGGTGTAAGGAAATGGGCGAGTCCCAAAATTTCACAAGAAAAAAAGCGAATATTTCGCGAAATAAATGACAGATCGAAAAACTAAAAAGTAATTTTTTAATATATTTTAAAAATCTATCGAATGATACCAAACACGACTTCCCACGGAGAGGGGTGGGGGGTAAATTTAATATTTTAAATAGGAATTCCGCGATATTTCGCGAAATGAACATCAGATCGAAAAACTGTAAAATACACTTATTCGATACTTTTAAAAAATATATCGAATGGCACCAAACACGACCCCCCAAGGAGGTGGGGTGGGGGGTTACTTTAAAATCTTAAATAAAAGCCCCATTTTTTATTGCAGATTTGGATTCCTTACGTAGTAACTTTTATTAGAAACATTTTTTCGAATTATGGATAGATGGCGTTATAATCGGAAAACGATTATTGGAAATGGAAAATTAAATTAAAAAATGGCAAGCGCCCACTAAAATGGAAAATTTTACTTAACTTTTTTTGGTTTTAGGACCTACTCTTCAGAACCCAATAGGTCCCCATAACGCTCGAGTGACTGCACATTTAGCATACTTTGCTCCCCTACCATAAATAGTTAGTAATTTTGCCAAAATTGGCAAACAAAAAAATTACCTACTAAAATCACTAGTCAATTGTGTGAGTTTAGCGAACCGACTTACGCCAGCGCTCTGATACTCTTGAATGACGTAAGCGTATTTTTTATGTTTCTTTTATGAATATTGGTGCATCTTTTCATTGTACTCTGTTTTATTTTTGTCCCAGGCACGTTTGCATATCTTGGACTTTTTGAACTCTCTATTCTTGATGTATGTTTCATGCTCATTTACCCTGACAGTTAGTGATCCTGCAGTTCCTCCCACGTAGAAATTGTTGCAATCGCAGGGTATTTTATAGATGAAATTTTTAGATCTGTATTGGGTATTATTGGGTTTGGTTTTGGGCATGATAGATCTCAGAGTATTGGTTGTTTTGAATGTTGTTGTGACTTTGTACTTGTTTCCTATCCGTTTCAATTATTCTGATAATCCCTTTATATTAATTATGGTATTGTTGTCAACTTTGAATCTCCTCTTGGGGAGCATCCATAAACTACGTCGTTGAAAAGGGGGAGGGGGACTTTGCTTATTACGACGGTATACGACAGGGGGGAGGGGCCATGAGTGCACATCCGACGTCGTTTGGAGTTCACGAATATAATAAATATACCCTATTTTAGAATGAAAAAGAATTTGTATATTACTTTTATTGTATACTTTTCATTTCGTTTTTATCACTTGCAGCCTTAATAATATTGCCAGAAGTTTTATGCAGAATAACAAACAATAAAACATTGTCCTATGTCTTTAAAAAAACGCTTTTTTCAGAACAACGTCTGGAAGTAAAATAAATATTAAACTGTTCACTTATTTACTGGATACTCTGTGTGAAAAAATTCTCAAAGAATGAATAGAAATAAAATATTCTATTCTATTTAGTTAGTACATTGTATCTATTTATACTTATAAAAGAGACGCATTGAAATCAAAACAAAATAAGTATCAAGATTTATATGATGCAGTTAAGAAAGCATGGAAACTCCGATAAAAGTGTTGTCTTTTGTCCCTATAAAGGTCATTATTAGTTCAACAGTAAATTGCGAGAGTACGCGGATATTAATGAGCTACATAGTAATACTGATTTGATTTGGATACATTCGTAAATAAACTTTGATAGCTAACTTTTAAAAATCTAGGAATAACATGGAATTAAAAAAAAATCACTAAAAAGGGGGGCCATGAGTTGCAATTGCGACGTCGGTATGAGGGGGGTCAACTGCAAACGACGCTTTACGACGGAAGGGGGGAGGCTATTAAAAACTCCAAAATTTTTAAGACGTAGTTTATGGACGTTGCCTTGTGAGTGTCTCTGGAATGATTGTGGTGTTTTGTTGTTTCTTTTCTTCAAGGTTATGAAGTGTCTCTGGAATGCTTGTGCTGAAAATCCTTGTTTATAAATGACAAAGGATAGTCCTTTTTAACTAAACTTTGTTAGCAAGTTTTTTTCTTCCTGAAATGCATTTTTATTGAAGCAGGTCCTTCGAACTCTATCATATAGGGATTTGATAATTTATTTTTTTAAGATCAAGGGAAAATCCGAATAGTTGGCTGTATACCATAGTTTCAAAAAAAGCTATACAGAAGTAAAAACTTTAAATTGTATTTTGGTATAAAATAGTTTATTTAAAACTTCTAAAAGTCATCCACATGGATTGCAAAACGTTTTCGTTCTGAACAGAACATCTTCAGTGCCTGGAATGAAATATTTCCACGTTAGATTAAGGCAAAAAGGTTAAAATTGTGACTGTTAATGAGAAAAATATGTGGAGAATACTTACATTCTGCAAAGTAGTTGTAACTAGCACACCAATGAAGGTGGTAACTTCATAATATATGGCTTACATTATACCTTTTGATAAAATATTGTGACTACAAGTCGATGTTACAAGATTAAAATATGTATGTGCCTAAAGAGCAACATGCTTCCCTGCTCGAAAAAACTAGGTACTTGCCATTTGAATTAGCACAGACCAACTGATGTAAAATTAAAAGGAATGACAAAGAGTGACATGACAAGACAAGGTAAAGTCAATTTTTGGTTACGAACTTCAAAAAGTGTAGTTTTAATTTTTTTGGATTTTAATTAAAATGTAAAGGTAGGTAATAGCTGATTGAAAATATAATTAAAACTGTTTAAAAAATATGTTGAGAATCTATTGTAAAGTCTAAATAGCAACTCTCTAATCCAGAAAAAAATTTAGGTTTGTGGGAACTAAGATTGGTATATTTCACGGTTAGAAGCGTGACGTCACCGATTGTAAAATTTAAAGGTGAAAGTTTAATTTGGTATAATATAATGAGATTTATACTATATGTAAACAATAAATGACCTGAAGTGGAGAGATTGGATGGTAAATAAAGCGGATTTTAATGTAAATGTTATAGATATATGTACTGTTGGTTGCCTAACATGGTGAGGAATGTTCAAATTTGGCTGTATACTGTTGTAATGATGATTCTGTCTAGATTCTGTCTAGATTCTGACAGAATCATCATTACAACAGTATACAGCCAAATTTAAACATTCCTCACCATGTTAGGCAAACAACAGTACATATATCTATAACATTTACATTAAAATCCGCTTTATTTACCATCCAATCTCTCCACTTCAGGTCATTTATTGTTTACATATAGTATAAATCTCATTCTATTATACCAAATTAAACTTTCACCTTTAAATGTTACAATCGGTGACGTCACGCTTCTAACCGTGAAATATACCAATGTTATTTCCAACAAACCTAAAGTTTTTTCTGGAAAAGAGAGTTGCTATTTAGACTGTACAATAGATTCTCAACATATTTTTTAAACAGTTTTAATTATATTTTCAATCAGCTATTACCTACCTTTACATTTTAATTAAAATCCAAAAAAATTAAAACTACACTTTTTGAAGTTTTTAACCAAAAATTGACTTTACCTTGTCTTGTCATGTCACTCTTTGTCATTCCTTTTCATTTTACATCAGTTGGTGTGTGCTAATTCAAATGGCAAGTACCTAGTTTTTTCGAGCAGGGAAGCATGTTGCTCTTTAGGCACATACATATTTTAATCTTGTAACATCGACTTGTAGTCACAATATTTTATCAAAAGGTATAATGTAAGCCATATATTATGAAGTTACCACCTTCATTGGTGTGCTAGTTACAACTACTTTGCGGAATGTAAGTATACTCCACATATTTTTCTCATTAACAGTCACAATTTTAACCTTTTTGCCTTAATCTAACGTGGAAATACTTCATTCCAAGCACTGAAGATGTTCTGTTCAGAACGAAAATGTTTTGCAATCCATGTGGATGACTTTTAGAAGTTTTAAATAAACTTTTTTATAGCAAAATACAATTTGAAATTTTTACTTCTATATAGGTTTTTTAATTTATTTTTTGATTGATTATTTGTTGATAATATCTACTTAATTAGACATCCCACAAGAAAGCAGTTAAGAACCAATAACAAATCTGCAAAAATATTGTAAAATATAAACAATATCTTACAATTATAATCTAGCTACGTCACAGACTACCTACACACGACCATAATCCGAGCATTAATTTTCTACCTGTCCAAAACACTAGATGTGTGTACTCAACTGTAAAGCTATCAAATTGACCAAACACTACAATAAAATCCGAAACTCGCTGTTCATACGCCGCGCCGCTCCGGTCGGACGCATAACGTGCCTGCATTCTAACGAAATTAATTAAATTTCGAAATTTTACAGCAGTCTCCGCACAAAAAAACTGCACTACACTGAACTGCACCGAGTTTGATACAAAGTGGATGGACTGAAATTAGTTGTTTTTATCACGGTAAAAATCTTTGTACGCCGTCGATGATGAGAGAATAAAATCTATGTATTTTTATACTGAAACTAAATAGTCCATTAAAATGTTACATTTAGGGTTTCATGTCTTAGAGGAGTCAATTTTATTTTTTTACAAGGGGTTCAGCAGAAGCTTAAGTATAAGTTTTTGGGGTCGCCACCCCTGTCCCCCGGCCACCATATTGGAAGAAGGGGTGCAAAGAGCTTTCGCGCTGTATCTCCTAAACTAGCAATCCTACAGAAAATTTAATTACAGATACAATTTTATGTCTATTACTTTTTATCGTCAAGTGACCAACCAAAAAATTATAAACAAAAATATGAGAAAATTTTGTAAGAAGTTTCCTTTGGAGGTTATAACTTTTTTTCCGTTCATTTCACAATAAAATAACATCATAGCGATTTTGTAGAGGATTTTTCAATGAAAAATTTTCACTATAAAGTTGTTTAATTTTATTTATTATCGAGGATTTAGTGCGCTCCAATCTTGACCAGATTCTCGAATTCTCATAGGAATACAATAAAAAAAATACTTTTCTATCTATATATTAGTCGAGCGGCAGCAATCGTTATGCCTACCACGAAAATCAAATTTAAGGTGAATGGCCAATTTTTGGTCTATTTTTAAGTTTTCGAGGTCGCTGAATCCGATTATGAAGTGTATTTTTATCTAGATTTGGTGGAACATGTCCAAAAATCAAATTTTATACAAAAATGCCGAATATGAATTTTGAAGATTTTTCAAATTTACCTCGCTGTATCTTTGGTCGCTGTAAATATTTCCTTTTGAAGATTTTACTGTGTCATCTTTGAAGTATGTAGATAACAATGACATTTATCCAAAATATTTAAACTCATTAAAAAATGAGTTGTTAGTTTTCAAACATTTTGTCATCATATTTCGTTAGTTTCATGTTTACGTAAAAAAGTTGAGTGACAACTTTTTATCAGTACAGTAAATATAAACAAATTTTATGATAATCTTAATATATTAAAAATTCCACTTCCTGTCTACCTGAACAATTTGATATTTTCTGAAGATATTAATACGTTAAAAACAATTTACGAACATATCAAAAACTGTAAATATAAATTGTAGCAATGAAATTTACCCTGTATTTAAGAAATTTTGTAAAAACAAAGCAGGCATGTTTGTTAAAACAAAACTTTGTTGTTATTTTTTTTAAACCCTGTAGATTTAAGTAATTGTTGGATATTATAATTGAAAAAACAAAAAAAACAAGAAAAAAAAAGAGAAAATAAAAAAAATAAGAAGATGTAAACCTCCGAGATGTTGAATCGGGTTTATGTCTTAGCGTATTAAAAAAAAATAAAAATAAAATAAAAATTTTATTTTTAATTCAGTTGCAATGCGAAGGCAAAATAATCTTACTTTTCAATTAGAATACGGAGCGCAGTCCAGTCCCTTGAATCGCGATTTTCGGCTCTTATTGGAGCCTCATCGGAAAGAACCTAGGCTTGTTCTCCATTCTCTTTAAAAAAAAATAATAAAAAAAATAATAATAAAAATAATAAAAAAAAACAAATTAAAAATTATAAAAAAAATACGAAAAAAAATATTAAAAATTAAAAAAAAAATTACAACAAAAAGAGTGTATTAGTTAGATAATAATTGTAATATGTTAGTTTGTTATGTATTTAGAGTTACAAATACAGAAAAAAATCCTCTGATTGAAAAAACAAATTTGTTTGTTTTTAAAATAACAAAATGTCTGGCTAATTGGCTCGGTCAAGGTCATCAAATTCACAGACAACCTTTTTAGCTTATAATTTTAACCAACACAACAATAAAATATAATTCATAAAGAAGTTTTTTGGAAAATTTTAAGTCAAAATATACAATAGAAAAAAAGTTATGTTACCAACTTCATAGACAAGCGGCGCACCCCAAAAAACGCTTATATCATGAGATCCTGACCACGGTGTGGTGAATGGCTAATTTTTATCATACTTTATGATTTTGATGTTAAAAATTCGTTTTTTGCTCTTCTTAATAATGTTGCATTTTTCGGTTGCGTCATTCTTCTTCTGAACCGGCGAATTTGTCCTCAAACAACTTCTTGGGCCTTTTCTATATATGCTTAAGGTTATAAGTTTTATAGTGGGGAGAAAGGACAAAAACAGATTAATAATAACATAGGAATATAAAAATCATAATAAATTGTAAGAATAAAAAATAAGATAGAAAATTAAGCCAATCTTTTGTTTTTATTTTATCCCTATGAGCATTCGAGAATCTGGTCAAGTTTGGAGCGCTGTAAAACCTATATAAATAAATAGAATTAAACAACTTTATAGTGAAAACTGTTCGCTGAAAAACCCTCTACAAAACTGCTATAATGTTATTTTATTTTAAAACAAACTGAAAAAAAGTTATAACCTCCAAAATGAAACTTGTTAAAATTTTTTACATATTTTTGTTTATATCTTTTTTGTTGGTCACTTGATGATAAAAAGTAATAGAAACAAAATTCTACAAAATTTAATTTGCTACATTTAGATTTTCCGTAGGGTTAGTAGTTTACGAGATATAGCGCGAAAGCCCTTTGCACCCCATTTCCAAGATGGCTGCCGGGGGACAAGGGTGACGACACCAAAAACTTGAACTTAAACTTCTACTGTTCCCCCTACACGTTAAAGAAATAAAATTGACTCTTTTAACAAATGCAAGGTATGGCTTAAAAAATGTAATATATTAAAGGAGTAAAATCATTAAAAATCTAATATAAACTGCTCGTCAAAAGTTGAAGATATTGATATCATTCAAATAAAACTTAAGCTATCGAAAAATTCCTTATTTTCATATCAAATAGAAGTAAACAGTCCAATTAAATCCTTGTTTTATTCACAAAAAATTAGCAGTATATTTTCATTAAACCAATTTCGAAAGCATGGATTACCGTGTGTTCAGTGTGTCTCTAAGGTTCAAAACAGACGGACCACTCTGCAGCGCTACACTGTGGATCCACAAAGTGGCTGAAACAGGCGAATTTTTGTAGCCCAATGATTTTGTAATGGACTTCACAGTGGCGAGGATCGGCGACTGTGGCTAGCCTAGCCACAGTCGCTCGTCTGGGGTGGAACGTCCACTCCACATAAGAACCCACGGCCAGTTGTAAGGAAAATGTGTGATGTTAACGCCTTCTAGGTCCAAATTAATTAAAACTCTCTTTCTTGGTTCAGTTGCATTATATTTACAATTAACTCCATCAATGACTAACCATAACAACGTGTTTACATATAAAAGTAACGACCTACCTTACATTAACTAAATACTGAGTACAATAATAATATCTATATCATGGGACATTCACTTTTATATAGAATAAACTATTTCAACATCACGCGTGGCCTCGGTCATGGGCGATGGATTTTAATAAAAACATATTTTTGTACAGGGTGATATTATAATACTACATCTCTCCCCTTTGTTAAAATTACATATTCCTCTCCGTGTTTTAAAATGAAATATATACATCATCGCCTTTTAGGAGATATACCTTATATCACTTATATAGTTAAGGTCCTATATCGGCCGCTATAATACACTTAACAAAAATCCTATTATACACAAAAGTTCATATTTTTCCTATACTAAATTGGTATTTTATAAAAACTAAAAATAATTAAATCTTCTAAAAATAATTGTTTATAAGTAATTGTCACTAAATCACGTACTGTTCCTTCGTGTCTTCTAGTATTTTTTTTTTTCATTTACTAATTCACTTTCGTAAAACAATGAATAAAACTTCTAAATTTTAACCTAGTCTTTAGTGTTTTTAGTGTACTGCACTAATTTACGTCATATAAGCAGTGAGTAATTATATAATATTTTGAATCTACCTATTAATATTTCCCAATTTAACTAAACTTAATGTTACCTAAACTTCTTAGTAAAAATTTAAAGTTACTTTATTAATTCCTATTTCAGTCTTTTGATTAATTACTAGTCGTCCCTTCTTTTATAATACTTAATAATAAAAAAATTAATGTCTCTTGCTAGATTAAATATAAATAAATGTATCTCATCATATCAAGTTTAAAGAAAATTTTTTTTATTGTTCTTTTTTTCTAATACGAACACTAAGGTAACTAACACTGTAAGATATTGTCTATCCTTAATTCAAACACTTCCATTATTTTCCGCCAAAATTTAACCTGAATTCATTATCTACATTTAAAATTTAAGTCATTAATAATTTACGTTATTTTAGAGATTTCAAAAAAAAACTTCAAGCTTAATTTTTAAATAAAATTCAATAATTAGCTACTTATTTATACTAAATTTATACACATATTTTACTAAAAATTCTCTTTTTGTTCTCTTCTTCTTCTTGCCTGTTTCTACAACTATATATTTCTTAATTTTTCTTCATATAATAGCTCTTCTACAGTGTACATAATTCATCTTCATATAACAATCATTTGTCATTTAATCATCAATATATCATTTCATAATATAACATCATAATAATCACTTCCTTTACCTATCCCTGAATGCCTACGTTCGACTAATCAAAGTGGCTTCACTCGAGAGGACAGTTCCCATTCTTCTACATATTCCATATAAAAATCATAATACTCAATACTAGCTACGTAACCTCTGCATTTTACCTAAATAAAAGCGGGTATACCTTCATTGCATAGATCAAATTCTTCTACATATATCACAACCTCAATCCCCTGCTTTGAATCCGTTGTTTAATCACGAATAATCATGAATAAAATAGGTACCCTTCAAAACACAGAGTGGGTCTCTAATAAGCTTTCAAGCTTCTATAAATCACTTAGTATCTTCCTAATTTGACAAGAGCAGTGGGTTTCTTATTGTCTCAAATTGCCTCATAATATTCAGCTTATAATATTGTTAGTTCTTCTTCTTATCTATATAGTTTTTCTCCAAATTCCTTATCTCGACTCATCAGGTCGGTTCGTTAAAAATATATATCTTGCTTATAGCAATGTTTGTCTTAAAGCTCTTATATCAACGTATGTCATCACTAATCATTATTCATTAAAAAAATCGTTTACATACCATTTATCACACAAAAAATTATTAATTCATGTTCAAAATTTAACACAAAATCGATGAAAATGTATTTAAAAGATCAATAATAAAACAACTGGCTAAAAATTCAATAATAGTATACATATCCGACAAAAATTCAATAAAAATTCAATAATAGCATATGCAAAACTTAGATAAAAATATTTAAAATCGGTTCATATTTCAAAATTCTATAGATATTCTTAAAAAATTCAAAAATAACCATACCAAAAAATCAAAATCGAATAGAAATTTTCAAATAAATTCAATAAAAATTCAAAATTCAATAAAACTCCTGCTATTGAGTTCCAACGTTCAAATATTCAATGTTCAATAATAATATATAAAAAACGAGGGAAGCATTTTTAATAAAGATAGACAAGGGTACCCCCCGTTAAGATAGGCAAAATGCCCTCACTCCCAGAATTCAATGTTATCAATTTTTTTACATTCTATGCAACTAAAAAGTGAGATAACGCGGATTTTTAGCTCGCCACCCCCCTTACCCTCCCCCGACAGCCAAAAACGTAGATTTTTAGATTTAATTTTTTTTAGTTGGGTTTCAATTGATTTAAAAATTTCAAAAAATTCACAGGTGTAGCTAAGGCTTTTACAAAACACGTACATTTTTTATGGACCCATAGGTAAAGTGTACATAACCTCAATTTTTTTTTAAATTTTAAAACCTATAACTTTTTTTGGAGGGGGCTGCAGGTCCAATTTTTTTTGCATTTTGTGTATTTTATCAAAAGCTATCCCTCTAATTTTTTCAGATTTTTCCGTCAGGTGCGCTATCTTGAAAAATCAAGAAAACAGTTTTTTTAGGGAGTTTTTGGGGATTTTCTCCATTTTATAGACTGCAATATAGATCAACTCAAGGTTTATTCCTTGAGTATTCCTAAGGGTATATTATGATATTCAAAAATTGGGTGAAACACTTTTAAAGCCCCCAAAAACCATGTTTTTTAAAGTTTTTTAAGGATTTTTGCGGGTCTTATTATATTTTTTGTGGTCGATGCAGCCCGAATATATTTTTTTATCTTTTTTACATTCTATATGAATTTAAAAACTTAGGACTCACCGCAATTTTAGCCCACTTCCCCTATTACCGCTCCCCGCAGCCAAAAATATCAATTTTTCGATTTTTTTTTTAAGTTAGTTTGCAATTACATTATAAATGTTATTCTGAAGCTATTGCTTTGTGGCATTTTTGTAATTAACTATTCTAAATGGTAATTTTTTAGTTAAATTGTGGCTTATTTCCCATTTAGAATAGTTAATAATTATTAAATTATAAATTACAAAAAATTCACACGTACAAGCTGAGGCTTTTACAGAACATCTATTTTTATGGACCCGAAGGTCGAGTGTACATATTATAATCTCTTTTTTTTTGTTTTTTAATAGGTACGTATATTTTTTTTTTGATGGCTGCATGTCTATTTTTTTTTGTGTTTTGTGTATTTTATCAAAAACTATATTTCTGACTTTTTTCAGATTTTTCCGTAAGGTGCGCCATCTTCAAAAATCCGCAAAACTGGTTTGTACAAAAATAGATTAACTCAAGGTTTTTTTATAGGTTATGTCGGTATAACTTGAAATAACTGAGTTTTTAGGAAAATTTTATATAATTTGCTATTGAATAAACTTAAAAACAACCTGCTAGTTTTCACAATCATAAACTTGCCAGGATGACACGTTCCACAATTAAAATCACGTTTCACAATTAAAACTTCCCCTGTTTCCATACCTACATCAAAGTTTGTCCGACTAGACACCGTTAAGCTATTAACACATTTTCAGCTTGCTATTAATCAACTTTTTTTGGTACGCGGGATCCAGGCCTAATATTTTTTGAGATCAATACAGCTTGAATATTTTTTTCATTTTTTTTTTACTTTTGATGTGTTTAAAAAAAATAAGCCTTAGCTCAATTTTAGCCCTCCTCCCTCTCAACCTGCCCAATAAATCATCATTTTTTCTTTTTCATTTTTTGTTTTCTCATATATCTGTTGCTCAGTTTGTCCTCAAGTAAACTACATTTAACAAAATAATTTCAAATTTTTGCAATATTTTTATACAAAGCAAAACACAAAAATAAAACAGAATAATCAATTTAAGAAAAATACATTATTTTAATATATCATACTTCTTGTCGTTTTGTGAATCAAAACATTTTATTCTTTGTTCATTGGTTTGTATTTAGTAGGTATATACCCTAATATTACCTTATATTATACATATTCTAATTATTCAAACATGTGCTTGTACCATCTACATAACTTATATCTCTGCTCTGCCTATTATAATGTCATTTTGCTTCACGTTTACTGCCACGTAAGACACCATAAAAAGAATAAAGAAAGTATTACCAAAGAATATATAGCTCCCTATATACTCGTAGAGTATTCGGAGAGTATATTCGTTGGTATTACACTTTACAGTTATAAAGTTTTCATCGCTGTCTTCGTCTATTACAGGTATAACATCTGTATTGTCAAAGAGTTTTGTAAGAAATTCTGCTGGCTTGATGATTTTTGTAAAATATCTTCCATGCGATAAATATTATATTACGGCAGCTACATGCGAACAACAGCCTATGGCCTATGGTTACGTTGCCGTTTGCGCAACTCGCATCTACAACAGTATCTATCGTTTAATGTTTTCTAAACCATCTTCGTTTCGCTCATAATGCAAATAGTCCATGCTGTATGCTTGTCCCCATTAGATAAATTATTCTGATTCATTTTTTTGCACAAACTTACTCAAAAACAGGTCCTTATAACAAATCCACAAGGTGCCAGGCAGTACCGCGGTCGGAAAATTGTTTAAACAATTTTTTAAACGAATCCAAAAAATTAATTTTTTGACTTAGGACAAATTTGTTTTAGATTCTCTGAATCAACCTGAGCAGAAAAGGTCTCTTGTGATTTTTATATAAAATTGACTGTTCTCGAGTTATATGCAATTTAAAATTTGAAAAACGCGGAAATGGCCATTTTCAAGGCTTAATAACTCAATTAAAAATTATTATTATGAAAGTCATAAAGTGACCAACTCAAAGTATAAAGCCCCCCCCCTGCAAGAGCCTGAAGAAATTTTTGTCATTATTTTATTACTATTATTATTAATAATTAAAAATGAGTGCTAATGTGGTCATAAGCACGTGCGCATAAGCACGTATTGAAGCGACCGTCTGCGAGAGAGATGTACAATTCATTGGACGTTTTAAAAAAATATCAATTGGAAGTGAAAAATACGTTTTAAAAAAATAAAAAAGGAATTTTGAGGTTATATTGTACACTCGATCTACGAGCCTATAAAAAAATAAATATGTTTGTAGAAGCCTCATAAAATTTTTAAATTAATTGCAACTTAACTAAACACAAAAAATAGAAAAATTGGCGTTTTTGTGGGGCAGGGGGAGGGTGGTGGGCTAAAAATGCGATTAGTCTTATTTTTAATCACATATAAAGTAAAAAAAATGAAAAAAAAATATTCAGGCTGTATCGATCTCAAAAAATATCATTAAGCCCGCAAAAACCCTTATATAACTTAAAAAAAAAAACATGGTTTTTGGGGGGTTTAAAGGTGTTTTGCCCAATTTTTAATAATTCCAAAATACTCAGTTATTTCAAATTATACATAATCTATTAACAAAACCTTGAGTTGACCTATGTTGCAGTCTATAAAATGGAGAAAATCCCTAAAAACCCCTAAAAATACAGTTTTCCTGATTTTTCAAGATGGCGCACCTGACGGAAAAATCTGAAAAAAATCAGAGAGATAGCTTTTGATAAAATACACAAAATGCAAAAAACTGGACCTGTAGCCCCCTCCAAAAAAAAGTTATAGGTGTTAAAATGTTAAAAAAAAATTGAGGTTATGTACACTCGACCTACGGGTCCATAAAAAATGGACATGTTTTGTAAAAGCTCAGCTATACGTGTGAATTTTTTGAAATTTTTAAATCAATTGAAACCCAACTAAAAATAAATTAAATCTAAAAATCTACGTTTTTGGCTGTGGGGGGAGGGGTAAGGGGGTGGCAAGCTAAAAATCCGCGTTATCTCATTTTTTAGTTGCATAGAACGTAAAAAAAATAATAAAATTGAATTCTGGGAGTGAGGGCATTTTGCCTATCTTAACGGGGGGTACCCTTTCTTACTTACATTTTAACACGTGTGTCTTTTTCACTGGCTTCCTGTTCGGTTCTTGAGTCCTGGTCCATTTTCCGCCGGTTTTTCCAATTTGTTGTTACCATCTTACTTCTCACAAAAGCCTATTTCGCAAAGGTCGTCATGTAAGGAAAATGTGTGATGTTAATGCCTTCTAGGTCCAAATTAATTAAAACTCTCTTGGTTCAGATGCATTATATTTACAATCAACTCCATCAGTGACTAACCATAACAACGTGTTTACATATAACAGTAACGGCCTACCTTACATTAACTAAATACTGACTACAATAATAATATCTATATCATGGGATATTCACTTTTATATAGAATAAACTATTTCAACATCACGCGCGGCCTCGGTCATGGGCGGTGGATTATATTATTTACTTTGGTTATTAACTTTCAATAAAAACATCTCTTTGTACAGGGTGATATTATAATAATACACAGTCATCGGAAACGACTTTTGTGGATCCACAAAGTAGCTCTGCAGATTGGTCCGTCTGTTTTAAACCTTACTGACGAGTCTCAATATAGAAGGTATTCCGATATTCGCCGCTAAAGTATTTGGACCAATCTGTTAGTGCAGAAAAATTGTCGACCTGTCCAGTAAACTCGTCCATTTCGGCGAGGTACTGTTACAGTGTGGGGTGGAATTTCTTTTGATGGTCGAACTTACCTATTAGTTTTGAACAGGAATATGAAAGATAGATTAAGTCATTAACAATATTATTCCACAATTTCACGCCGATATTGCTCAATATTTCCTTTTTTTATGATAATGCAACTCCGCATCGGTCTGTCACTGTAGTTGAAACTCGATAAAATCAAGGTATTCCTCATTAAAAAAAATGTTAACTATCGTGATGTGATTGTACTACACACTCCCTTAATCCCAATTGTAAAAAAATCCCGCATAAAAACAAGACAAAGCAAAGGGACTACGACTTTACATTTCTCACGAAGGAGGGTGTGATTTCACTTTGGAGGCATGCCACGCCAAGCGCAATTCAAAGTCACCTCAGATCTCTGGTGTATTTCAAATTAATTATTCCTTCTTACATAAAACAACGCACAATGCATTTATTTTCTTCAGGTAACCGACGCGCGACGCTTCAACTTATTCCCAAATTTTGAGGACAGGCGTAACTGTACTCAAAACTGGAAAGTGTACTATCGTAAAATTTACGACGTATCTCAAAAAATTTAATATTGTAAATACAGTAATAAAGACACACACCCACCACCTTTTAAGTCAAGACTCAAGAAACAGCTACTGAGG
The DNA here is from genome assembly GCF_917563875.1 of Diabrotica virgifera virgifera. NCBI lineage: Eukaryota > Metazoa > Arthropoda > Insecta > Coleoptera > Chrysomelidae > Diabrotica > Diabrotica virgifera. The sequence goes on along the minus strand of NC_065447.1, from coordinate 198,649,794 downwards.
ACTGTGTGGGCATAGTGTAATTTTGGCGTAATCCCATATAAATACCATATTTTAACTAAATTGCTCGTTCGAAAGAAAAGTGACATAACTCAAAAAATGCATAATTCCTATTATCTTGTTAAATTAACCCAAATAATGTAACAAATGGGGTTACTTACTATAAAGATGGGGGTTGGGGGTCGGTCGAAATAAGAAAAACAACTGAAATAATATTTAGTTAAATAGGGGGTCGATATGAGACTTGAAAGAAGATTGATAGAGCAAGCAATGAGTCGTACATATGCGGAGGGCACACTGGTTGTAGTTAATGAGCTGGGTCGTGGATACGTTTTAGGGGATTATTAATTACAAAGATGTAAAATGTAAACGATACTTATAAATATGTCCTTAACTTTTCAAATCAAAAAAATTTCTGATAAATTTTTAACGGACGCTTTTCAGAAGACTTTCTTAACTCACTCAAGAATATAATTTTACTAGGAAGAATTGTCACCTAGATGTGTTGTACTTCTAACTTTATGAAATGGTGGTAGTGTGAATATTCTTTTGGCGGTAAGATGTCTTCTTCTTTTTTTAATTCCACGTTCAACTTCTTCCCAAATTTTGAGGACAGGCGTAACTGTACTCAAAACTGGAAAGTGAACTATCGTTTAATTTACGACATGCCTCAAAAAATCTTATATGTACAGTAATAAAGAAACACGTCCTCCACCTGTTAAGCCAAGACTAAAGGAAAAGCTACTGAGGACTGTATGGGCATAGGTTACGCGATTGCACCCGATCTGCGATGTATGTAATTTTTATTAAAACCACTTGTGGCTTAATCCCATATAACCGCCATAATTAAACCAAATCGCTCGTCCGAAAGATAAGTGGCATAACTTAAAAAATGCATAATTCCTGTTTTCTTGTTAAATTGACTCCAAGAATATAACAAATTGGGTTACTAACTCTGAAGATGGAGGTTGAGTCGAAATAAGGAAAACAACTGAAATAATATTTATTTAAATAGGGGGTCGATATGGGAATTAATAGAAGAGAGATAAAGCAAGCAATTAATCGTATATGTGTGCGGACGGCACTCAGATTGTAGTTGGTGAGCTGAGTCGTAAAGAAGTTTTAGGGAATAAGGAAATAACTACGAAAATTTAGAGGATACTTACAAAAATGTCCTTAACTTTTCAAATCAGAAAGATTTCTGATAAATTTTTAATGGGCACCTTTTAGAAGATTTCCTTGACTCACTTAAGAGGAGAATTTTAACAGGAAAAGTGCCACAAAGATGTGTACTTCTAACTTCGTAAAATGGCGGAGTGTCAATATTCTTTTGGCGATAAGGAATATTTTTAATCTGGAACAGTGACACTTTTGAGGTTATTCTCTGACGTTCGCTGTGAACGTATGGTTATTTATCACGAAAATCGTTGTATTTCGAGAAGTGTCCTAGGTACTTTTAGGTAACATTTAAAAAAGCGACCAATATTTTGAAACAAAAGTGACACATATCATAATTTTTTTGGATTTTCTTCCGACATAATTAGAAACATTTACTTATTCATGTAATTTGGTTTTAGTTTATAAATTTTAGCATTTACCGTTTAAAACTTACAGTTCAATTAGCTCTAAAAAATCAATTTTTTTTCTCTTCTGGAACAAGTTACTTTTTGAGTTGTGACACATTTTTTTTCCGCATGGGCGAATTATTAATTAATAATGAATAAACTATATTGGGGTAACATGCAAAATAGAATGAAACCAGGACAAAATATGATGTGCCGTCGTACAACGCACTTCCTTAATCCCAATGGTAAAAAAATCCCGCATAAAAACAAGATAAAGAAAAAGGACCACGACCTGACATTTCCCACGAGGGAGGGTGTGATGGCATTTTGGAGGCATGCCACGCCAGCGTAATCCAAAGTCGGCTCAGATCTCCGGTGTATTCCAAATTAAATTTTCCTTCTTACATAAAACAACACATACTGCATTAGAAAACATCAGGATCAAAGAGTGTGTGTCTGTTGGCCGTTGCCGATGCCGATGCGATGTTGTCTTTCCAATCCATCTGGCACGAAACAAGCAAATTAAATTAGAGAAAGAGTCGGATCCAGAATGGTCAACTAAAAGATTCGGACATTCGTCTACACAGTGCCGTGCCATTTTGATGTGTAATTGAGTAAAAATATTTTGCTTTAATCACTGTTTTGTGATAAAATATACTTACTGCCAGGCTTACCTAAGTTAGAGGCTAAAATAATTATATTCATTTTCATAGTTGAGTTTTTCGTGAACAGATTAGCAGATTCCTCTAAATTGTTTTATTTTTTTAGATTTTTGTTTTGTATTTACACTGTTTGGCAAAGTCATTACTCAAACTCCTTTTTGGAACTTATACCGGATGGAAGAAAAGAAATGTTTCTCTTATGTTAACCTTGTGACACTCTGTATTGAGGACAAAGTACAAGTGTGGGTATCCATCGAAACCATATTGTAGTCTTATGTTTTGTGAACATTTTGTTTTTTAAATGTGCCTGATATCTTTAGAATCAAATAAAATAGATGGTTTTACTATTTAAAACGTGTTTAAACTAAGACAAAACTAAATTTATAATAAAAAAATAAAAATAACAGTTAGCAAAGATGTTTTGGGGTGAAATTTGAGAGTAAGTATGGATTTGGTGTCTTTGGTGAAGGCTATTTAAAAAACGAGATGTATATTACATAAATGCTCTTTCTTTGAACAGTTTGTTCGTTTCGGACTTTATATGGAAAATAATTTCATCTTAGTGTATGATAAGTAGGGAGCGGATTTATATGCGATCAATTTTGATGAAATATGCGCATATATATGCAGTAAAAAAATTACGAAATATGCGCAAGATATGCACAAAAATTAAAAAATGCGCATTTCGATAAACCATATATTTTCTGTTCTATTCTATTCTAGGGGGATCGGAGTTCTTATTTATTATCTCTCAAATAAAATCATTATTTTTTATATATGCAATTTATTCACATTTTTTACAAAAACTGGTACCAATAGTTACCCATTTAAAATAAAATAACAATGTCATTATATATATCTTCGATTATAATTCACTACAATGTGTTTTTCCAAATTTTTTACGAGGAAACATTTTCTTTGATCAGATAAAATATTTTTAAAACTTGAAAAACTCCTTTCAACATCAACAGAAATAATTGGGGCGTATTTAAAATAACTTGTTAAAGCCGAAAATGGACCGTGATAGTCGTGACGTCAAAACGTCAAAAAAAGATTTCCAAACAGGTTGTGTCTAGGTACACGCTAAAATGTACCCAAATAAAAAAGTTAAACTTCATCAAGCTAGTGACTATTTAGCGTGGGCAGTGACTGTATATTTTGATACACGCTATTTTGATATGTATAGTGTTTGTTTGATAGAAAAATATTTGTTATGACGTTTAATTCCATCTAACTTTTTTATTTGCGTACACGTTAGCGTATACCTTAGACACAACGTGTTTGGAAAAATTTTGACGTTTTGACGTCACACTATCACGGTCCATTCTGCACTAAAATCAATTTCAAAATTTCCATTAAAAATTTCGCATATGTCCTCCAAAGTTTTAAAGCCGTTTAAAGACGGGATCTGATCTAAACATGAATATTTTAATTTCCGTTAGAAAATCGTAAAACTATGGTTAAAGGTGTAAATTCTCTTAACAATAGGGGATTTAAAATAATCACCAGAATTATAGGCACCTACTAAATTGGGATGCAAATTGTACTAAATATAATAAAAGTAAATAAAATTCGGATTTCCTGGTAAACCATCCTTTCATCATTTTAAGAACTTTGTGTAAAGATCGGGTAATTTCTAAGAAAAAATGAAAAGGCAGTGAATGAGCCGTCTCTCTTCAGGTAGTTCTCGAATTGATAGAACAGCCTGTGCGGGGAAATATTTTGTGTGGAATTAAAAATTTAAATTTTTTTAACGTAAATGTTTTTAAATAGGCACAAAATATGCATGTTTCTTTAAAAATATGCAAAATTTAGTAAAGTTGTCAAATATGCGAAATATGCATCCAATATGCATTAGTATGCTCACATACCTATCGCATGTCATTACCCCATCTTTAACCCTTAAACGCCCAAGGGTGGGTAAAAATGTCCACCTAATGCGTATTCCCTTGTAACATATTTATTACGTGTTTAAAGATTTTTCAAAATTATTTATTGTTAAAAAGAGAGCCCTTTATCGAATGTTAATTTGGATCTACCGATGTTTTTGAAAATAAAAGTAATATCTTGAGTTAAATATGGGTGGGCACAAAAAGTACACCCTTGATAAAACTTGTTACTAAAGGTTTCTATATTATTTTTCGTTGGTAGGAACATAATCCATATAATTATCGACATACAACTACATAATCGACATAATTATCAGCCAATGAGGAGGCTGAAAGGAAGAATGTGGAGAAAATCGACAAATCTGAATTACTGGCTTTTACTGATATATAAATTTTGTTGTACATTGTAATTTTGTTATAAGGTTTGTAAATTGTTTATATTAATATTTTAGAAGATGCTGTGTTTATTAAGCATAAGATTCTTAACTTTAATCCATTTCCAACAACTCTCAATAAATATATTAGCTAATTTCGAGGTGGACATTTTTTACCCACCCTTGGGCATACATGGAACCTAAAAAAGGTTGGGCGTTTAAGGGTTAAGTGAAGTAAATATTCAGATATTGAATTGGTACCCTATTACTCCTATTGATCACTTATACTTATGAAATATTGTCGGTACTCAATTAAAACGTCGTCAGCCCCTTCCTGTTTCCCTACGAGATATAGAAACTGTGAAAACTGCTATTTGAAACTCCATAGACTAAAATGAAATAGCCTGCTTAACCTCCAGCATGCCTAGGCGATATGAAGCTATTATTAGAATAAGAGAAACAACACGCAGTATTAGTGGTTATTTGTTTAAGTTGTTTCTTTCTGTTTTTCAAGTTTTGTTACCTGTTGTTATGTTTTATTAATAAAGTTTCAATTAGAACACATGTTAAAGAATAAAGCCGTCTATTTTTTTTATTTTAAAAATATCGGAGAAATTAAAAAAATTTAATATTTACAAAATATGAGATTATAACGTAGTATGGATGTATGCCCACCTCTGTGCCGTATGCTCCTCCCTACAAGGTGTCTCAAACTTATCAGGAAAAACATTTCTTTTCTTACACCCGGTATAAGTACAAAAAAGAAATTTGAGTAAACCTTTACCCAAATGTGTAAATACTAAAGAAAAATCTAAAATAATAAAAAAAATTTGCGAAATCCGTTATATAGGGGAGTGCAATTAGATTTTCACTTCGGAAAAAATCAAACAAGATAAAACTTTTTGTAATTTCATTAAGAAATGTTTAATAAACAGCATATCAAAAAGTTCTACTCGAGAAGTGGGTGCTTCATTTTTTATTAAACAAATGAACAGCGAAGTTAGATGTTCTTTTAAATAACTCCGAAAATATAATTTTTAGAACAAAAACTGACTTGACCATCGAAAAATTCAGAAAATTTTACAAAAAAAACCTTATATAAAGATTTTTCTAAAATTAATTCTCTAGCTTCTGTAATTTTTTATTTATAACGCTGAAGTCACCCTTCTCACACACATTGGCGCACTGTAAACTGGCGTTGGAAGAAGTGCACGGTTGAGTTTTTTAAAGTAATTTTTTAACTAATGGATCAAAAGAAATTTTACAAATTGGACATGAAATAAGATGAAATAAGCTATCTCATGGTTGCAATAAAAATAAATAAAATGTATGGACATAAGTACGGTGTGGGCGGAAAATGAGCCTTACATGAATTTTGTTTAAAAATGATTTAAAAATGTGTAACTAATACAATTTTACTTATAAAACTCTCAAATTTGCTCAACTTACCTCTCAATTACCTTACTAAACGATGTTTTATTCAAAAAAAAATCTCAAAAATTTAATTCAAATAATATGATGTCTCAAAAATGTAATTTTTGAAAACTTCGTAGTTTTACAGAATTCCCACCTATTTAAGACGGTATTACTCAAGTTTAAATAAATCTAATATAATTTTTTTGATATGTATTAAAGCTTAGAATGGAATCTTTAGAAAACACTGAATTATTTTGGTTTAAAAATGAAATAAACAATTTCTTTTTGAGAAAACTAAGAAAGATAACAAAAATGTAATAAAAAAACCGAAAATTACCAGCTGAAAAAATGTATATACAGAGTTGGGCTAAAGAATGGAACCAAGCAAATATCTTTGAAACGAAAAGACCAATATTTTTGAAACTTTGCATGCAAGTACAGTGACGCAAAACGCATCTGTTGCTATACTTTTTGTTACTAGTTCACTTCCGGTTTCACCGGAAATACCCTTAACTTATTTACTTTAAATGGGACACCCTGTATATTTTTGCAGATTTTGAAAGAACTTTTTATTTGTAATTCATAAATACCAAGTTTGGAAGAAAAAACTATTAAAACAAGAAATAAATCTCTTTACAGTTAAAAAATAGGTTAATTTATTTACGTTAGACCAACGATAATAAAAATAAAAAAAAATCATTTAAAATGTTGAAAATGATAGTTTGAGGTGATTCCTCTAAATCAATTGCAATATTTGTTTAATAACTTCGTTCAATTCATTAAAAATATTACACACCTCGTCATGAGTTCTAACACGATCACCATGACCAATATAATATTTCAATGCGATCTCTTTCACTTAAATGAACCATTTTGAATAGAACTTATTTCTGTCAATTAGTTCAGTAACAGTTACCTACTATGCTAAATTCAAAGAAATACAACAATAGTTTTAGTCTATAGTATGGACAATAGTACTCGTTTATTTTTAATACAAAAAATTATCTACAGACACTTTTTAACTATTTTTTTCTTCTAAATTTGGTATGTATGAATTAAAAATAATAAGTTCTTTCAAAATCTGCAAAAATATACAGGGTGTCCCATTTAAAATAAATAAGTTAAGGGTATTTCCGGTGAAACCGGAAGTGAACTAGTAACAAAAAGTATAGCAACAGATGCGTTTTGCGTCACTGTACTTGCATGCAAAGTTTCAAAAAGATTGTTCTTTTCGTTTCAAAGATATTTGCTTGGTTCCATTCTTTAGCCCAACCCAGTATAGAGTGATCAAAACCTTTTTCTGTGAAACTTACCTCAAATGCATTTAATAATAAGCTTCAACAATAATAAATGTTCAACAAAAAAAATTATTTTAGCTCTTATACAGTATGTCTGCGTAACTTGGAACCTATTGATAACTTTTTTAATATCAGTTTTGCGAAAAAAGTTATTCTTTATAAGATACTCTGCATTGTATATAACATAAGATGCAACCATCAAATATCAAATTTTGTTAAGTTTGTACGAGGTATGTCAAAAAATATGAATTTCACTCAAGAGTAAAGTATCTTTATATTTCACAATATCAAAAATTTTTATAAAGGAAAGTTATTTGGAATTAAAAACTATGTTCCAATATGTAATTATATCCTTCTAATCGAAAATTTGTTTTTTTTTTTTAAATATTGCTTCAAATTAATTATATCCAACATGATTAAATTTTCACTTATGATTTATGATAACTGTTTTATTATTAATTTTATGAAGAAAGTTATTCGTCATAAATAGCTGTGCATGGTCTAACACTTAATATGCAAATATAAAATATTATATTTTATCAATATTTTACGAGGTATATAAAAAAATATATATTTCGCGCAATAAATATGTACCTATATAGTTCACAATATTTCGATTAGAAGAGTATAATTGCATATTGACACATCATTTTTAATTCTGAACAACTTTCCATAATAACAATTTTCAGTAATATGAAAAATATAGGTATTTTTCACCTAACTGAAATTTTCATTTATTGACATATCTTGTACAAAATTGATAAAAATTGATATTTTATGATTGCATTTAAAGTTTTAGAATATGCAGAGCTTTTTACTAAGTATAACTTTTTTATTTATGATCCCATTGCAACAATTTTTTGAAAACGTAGAAGCACAATTTTCACATCATTACGAGTAAGGCCAAATTTAATTAAGAGCGAACGAAACGATTCATATTAAGAGCAAAAAAATACAAATTTTGTTCATCAACAGAAAAATTATTAAAATAACAATTTGTTAACGTTTAAAGCGGTCGTTTCTGAATATATATAGGTTTATGAAAGCTCTCAAAAATAAATATATGTAGAAATAAATACATTTTGTAAAGAAATTATCATTTTACAAATATTTTTTAATGTATCTGCCATTTTGGATCTGCCATTTTATAATTTAAATTATCAAAATTTGATTCAGGTTCAGCAACCTCTCAAAAATATCCACATATACGTAAACAAACACGTTTTTAAGGCTTTTTAGGAAAAAAATCCGCCATTTTGAATCCGTTATTTTGAATTTGCAAATTGTAATGTCAGATTCGGGTTCAGCATAATCAAAACTAAAATAAAAACATTTTTTATCAAAATAAAATATTGAATTCACTCATATTCTTAACATTATTTATACAAAACAATTGTTATTGTTTAAACAATTAATAAATAATTAGCGGCGAAATTTGTGAGTAGAACTTTTTACTTTAACATATTTATAAACTAACAAAAAAAGTTTTATAAAAATATAACCTTGTTTGATTTTTTCCGAAACATTGTATCTTTTCGTTCTAATTGCACTCCCCTAATATGTTCACGAAAAAATCAACTATGAAAATGAGAATCATGTTTAGCTATATCCCTAACTTATGCATTGCAGTCTTATCTGGTTTAAACATATTTTATGTTTATTTGGCACATTAACTTGAAATTGCAAAAGTTATGCTCTATTCTCTCTCTTCTTCTTCAGCCTGTTTGCATCCACTCCTGGACAAAGGCCTCTCCATGTGTTCTCAATTCTTCTCTGTTTTGTGCTATTTGGTGTCAGTTTCTTCCCGGCTTTTATGTCGTCCAGTCATCGTTTTTGTGATCTTCTTCTACTACGACTGTGTTTGCGTGGTCTCCAATGTACAATGTTTCTCGTTCACCTGTCGTTGTTTTGCAATGCCACGTGTTCTGCCCAGTTCCATTTCATTTGCGTAATTCTCTCAATTACATCTTTCACTTTCGTCCTGCTTCGCACATGCTCGTTTCGTGTATGTTCTCTTAGAGCTACTCCCAACATAGCTCGTTCGATGGCTCTCTGTGTTGTTCTAAATCTCTTGGCTGACAACTCTGTAAGTGTCGTGGTCTTCATTCCATAAGTCATAACTGGTAAAATACAAGTGTTGAATACCCTTTTCTTTAGACTTATTGGTATCTAAATCATTTGTATTCTTCTAGTTTTCTCTGCCGTTTGATACTGTTTGCCTAGTTTGATCATGTGGCCTAGGTCACACTTTTCGACACTTTCGATTTCACTTCTATCTAAGTCTATTGTGATATTTTGACTTATCATCATTTTTATTTTATTTAAATTCATTTTTAAACCGATTTTCTCAGATTCTCGTTTAAGCTCCTTCAGCATGCAGATCAGTTTCTCTGTATTGTTGCGTATAAGTAGATACAAGTACTTTGTCATGGGCATATCTTAGGTGACTTAAAAATATGCCATGGATTTTAATTCCGATTTTAATTCTTGATAGGAACTTAATTGTCTATTACGAACATTTTAATAAATCGACAGTTTCGACAAATCAATTTGAAAAAAAAATGACTGTCAAACTAACGTCAGAACGTGTATATATCGATCTGTAAATTAGTGCCGAAATTTGTAATTATTACTGTAATTACAAGTTATTAAAATTATTTTTCGCTCAAATAGTGACTAATAACAATTGTGTTAAGTGGTGATTATCAAGAACAAGCTGTATCTTTGGTCAGCAAGAGATTTTTTACGCAATAATCTTCCATCTTAAACACATTCAGTATAAAACTGTCAATAGTTTTTCACGGTTGCACTCCGGCCACAACAGTTAGTCAACCAGTATTGCAGTGATGTATTCCAGGTTGTCGCTTATTTTCAGATATCCAAAGCGTTAATATTTATAAACAAATTCAAGTTACTTTTGACTACATGAGTAACAATTTAAATCAATGTCCCCCCTGTGTTAGCAACACCATGTCTGGACCCAATTCTTCCAGTAATCTTACTAGTTCATTTGCAACTGCTACAATGACTAAAATACGTCCGAGGTATCCCAAAAAGACCGAAGCTAATATAATTCATGCAGAACCAAATTTAGTACTACTCGACTATGTCAAGGCCATAGGTAATATTGTTAATCCGAAAAACATCTGCTTCGCCTCAAGAATTTCCAATAACAGAATCTGTATCTACCTAACAAATTCTGAACTTGTTGATTAAATTATTACTGAACATCCTACAATTAAAATAAATACAGTTGAACTACCAGTACGGAGACTAGTAACCCCAGCTAAAAGGCTTATTCTACAACGCTTGTCCATCAATTCCACACGACATCATAGAAAAACATCTCAAGAATCTAGGTCTACAACTCGCGTCACCAGTGTCATATCTAAAAGCTGGAATCCCCGATGATGTATTTACCCATATTATAAGTTTCAGAAGACAAGTATATGTCACTCCATCCACGGAAAACTTTGAGCTCCAAACTCCAATAATAATCCCCTTTGACAACAACTCTCAAAGAATATTCCTCTCTACGGATAAAATGGTGTGTTTTCTTTGCAAACAACAAGGTCACACAGTAAATAATTGTCAATATCCTCGTAGAAATCCTTCCGTAAGTAAATAATCGTTTCCTACTGAACCCATCCCCACTTCCCCAATATCAAATAATGACACACTATCAAACCCAAAAAATAATCTAGATCTTAGTCAACAAATAAATACAGTCGATGTTCCCATTACTACCATAACCCCAAATAAATTATTTTCTTCCGCCATCCACCAGTCAGAAACGAAGTCGTTCTGACATCAGTGATACAAGCTCTTTAGAAACACAAACTTCTAAAAATACACCCACTAAAATCAATGAAATGCCCTCACCAGATGTAATTGTTCCCACTAAGCATAAAGCCAAAAATCTAAGAAAGACTCCCCCGATAAGTCTAAATTAACTAATTCCACAATTCACACTATCCAAAATCTTTTTCAAAAAAATCCAGACTCATTTTCCCTTCCTGTTAAAAATTTCCTAGCCTTCCTTGAAAATACATTCGGCAGTGATAACCTCTTGCACGAAGCACAGGAGTTCACTCAAAATGTCCAGGCACTCTTTGACGATATGTCAAAAATATACCCCTCACTTGAAGATACAACAGCGAAAAATAGATTCACAAGAGTCACTAAGAAAATTAAAAAACAGTTAAATATAGACAACACAGAAATAGAAAGTACAACATCTCAATCAATCAACGATGATAACAATGACTCTTCCTTGACTTCCTAAAGTCATTACTTTCACGTTAGTTCAGTGGAATTGCGATGGATTTTACCCTCGCTTAGAACGCATACAACAGCTAATCAACAATACAGAAGCCGATATCATTTGCTTTCAAGAGACTAATTTTAAAAACTCTTATAAACGAAAGCTTCCTAATTAGTTTCTTGAAAGACATTCAATTATTAACACAATATGATCTTTTGTCTTTATAATCTCTACCTGTTATTCAAAATTCGGTGATTAATAATTAATCACTATAATCAATAATTAATAATTATTGTAATAATTTTTTGACCTAAAGTTATCTAAGATTTTGAAAATAATTGTTATAATAATTAATTTTAAGTCCTCATTGTAATAATTAACTATTGTATAAGCAATATTGTTTGTGTCAATGTCCATTGCAGCCGAGACGCATAAATTTAAATAAAAAAATTTTTTTTAAATATTTTAATTTCTAAAAATATTTTGTTCTGATTTTATGCCAAAAGTCATTAAACACCTGAAAACTCAAGTTGAAATGCGTTATACGTCAATATAAAAAGAAACATGTACCGGGTGTCCCAATAAGAATGGCTCTCGGCCATATCTCAGGAACCGTTTATAGTAGAGCTTTAAAATAAAAAATTTTATAACAAAAGTTGCCTCAGGAAAAGCCTGGAAATTATTTTCATAATTGTGGGACCACCGCTAGAGGGCGTAATTGAATATCGAAAATTAAAAAATCTAAATTTTACAAAATTTTCCTAATGAAAGGGCATTGGAAATCCGATCGTCGTATTCTTCATAAAATTCTACGCATATTTGATTTGACAAGTTTAGGTCTACCTTTGGAAATAAGAGGTGGGGGTGAGTGGGAACCTTGTTATGAAAAACTGGCTGTGAGTCCGGTTCTGCTTAATCAAATTTTGCAAACTTGATCTTGTTGAAGACAGATCTTTTCCGTCAATGTAAAAGTTATGATTTCAAACCAACTTACTGAGTAATATGCCAGCTAGAAGGCGTTATTTAATTTTTTTCAGAAACCTAGTGTTCCTTGGAAAATATTAAATACAAATATTCATTTTTAATACCATATTACAAAATTAGACAAAATTAGCAACAGAATAGCGAAAACCGCATGTTAATACCTTTTTTCTATCTCGAGATATCTTACAAAACGTGTAAATTTAAAAACATAACTGTTACTGTCACCGGTAAACGAAATTCATTAAAAGTAGTGTGCTATGGAAACAACAAAGAAACATTTTCCAGCTGTCAACGTATATTAGCTCTTTTCAACGCTTCTCATTTGTTTCGAGCCTCGTTCATATCTCGTATATTAATATTATACATATATTATACGGCATATAACAGAGGCTCGAAACAAATGAGAAGCGTTGAAAAGCCCTATTACAAAGAAATAAAAACAACTATTTAGTGATGACATAAACGTTCAAATTTTTGCCCATCATTTTCGTTGCAAACATTTACTCTTTCAAGAGTAGATTGAACAGCAGTCTCAATTTCTGCTCTCGATATGCTTTGAATGGCGTTTAGTATTCTATGGATAATGTATTCTAGAGTAGTGTATGATGGGCAACAATTTGAATATTTAGGTCGTCACTAAGTAGTTCTTTTTGTTCTGTGTTTTATTTAATTTTAATAATATTGTTTCTCTTTATATTGTTGTTTTAATTAATTATATTTTTATACGTTGACATCTGGAAAATGTTATTTTGTTTTTTTCCACAGCACACTACTTTTCATTAACTTAGTTTACCGGTGATAGTAACAGTTATGTATAAAATTTACACGTTTCTCGAGATATCTTGAGATAGAAAAAAGGTATCGATTGCGGTTTTCGCTATTCTATTGCTAATTTAATCTAATTTTATAAAAAATGATTAAAAATGCATACTTGTATTTAATGTTTTCCAAAGAAAACTAGATTTCTGAAAAAAAATTAAATAACGCCTCCCAGCTGGCTTATTACTTATTAGGATGGTTCAAAATTATCACGCTTACATTGAAGAAAAACATTTGTCTTCAACAAGACCCAGTTTCCAAAATTTGATTTAGCAGAACCGGACTTACAGCCATTTTTTCATAACAAGGTTCCCACTCAACCCCACCTCTTATTTGCAAAGGTAGAGTTAAACTTGTTAAATCAAATATGCGCATAATTTGATGAAGAATACAATAATCGGATTTCCAGTGCCCCTTCATTAGGAAAATTTTGTAAAATTTAGATTTTTTTATTTTTGATATTCAATTACGCCCTCTAGCGGTGGACCCACAATTATGAAAATAATTTCCAGGCTTTTCCTGAGGCAACTTTTGTCATAAAATTTTTTATTTCAAAGCTCTACTATAAACGGTTCCTGGGTTATGGCCGAGAGCCATTCTTATTGGGACACCCGGTACAAATGTAATTTTAAACGATTTTTTACTTTTTATATCACTCTGCACAAATTAGAAAACAAAATGAGTTAGATTTTTAAACTGATATTGCGAGATCGGCGATAAAACAGTTCAACTTTTTTCATTTAACGACTCTCTAAAAGAAATAATATGTTAATATATGCAACAACGACTGATTGCTAGTACATTTTGTTTAAAAAAAAATCTCCGCAACAAACTAATTGTTACTAGCAACGAATCTATACAAAAAAGTATTTAGAAGTTTCCGCAGATATATAATTAGGAAATAAATCGTCAATATAAAAAATACAAATTAATAAAGTAAAGCAAACAACAAAACCAATATATTGCAAAATTGATAGAAATTGCAATTTGAACATACAACGTAATAAAATAGAAATGATAACTAATAAGTTTAAGCTGCTGCATGTTGACACACTTTCAAACGAATTTCATCCAGACAGGGAGATATACTATCAGTATACAGTAGGAGATAGTATACATCCCTGCCTGACAGGGGTGTCAGACAGGGATGTATACTATTATTCAATATATATGGAGAACATATTATGAGAAGAGCACTTGAAGTATGGTAAAAAGGCATCTCAATAAATGGTCATAAAATAAACAACCTACGTTTCGCAGATGAAAATCAGCCTTCTTGCAAATAGTCAAGCAGAGCTGATTGATCTTATACGACTGGTTAAAAACGAAAGTCAAATATTTGGTCTGCAATTAAACATATCAAAGACAAAGATCATGATAGTGGATAGACTACATAACAATCATCCACACATAACCACAATTGGTCGGTTTGAAATTGTGAGCTCATACTTATATCTGGGATCATTAATGACAAACACAGGGTCACTACAGGAAGAAATGAAACGTAGACGTGATCTAGCAAAAGTCGTTACAGCAAAAATGACCACAATATGGAAGAACTGTCAAATTCCAAGAGCGTTAAAGGTAAGGTTGATCAACTGCTTAATATTCCCAATACTGACCTACGGATGTGAATCTTGGACCCTGAGAAATTCGGAAAGAAGAAAGATAGATGCCACTGAAATGTTCTGTTGGATATGAATGCTACGAATTTCTTGGACCGACCATATAACAAATAATTCAATTTTATGAGAGCTAAAAGTTAGCCAACGAATCTCCAGTAAAGTCCATCTCCAACAATTAAAATCTTTTGGACATGTTATGAGAGCAAACACAGAAAACATGGAAAGACTCATTATAAAAGGAAAGGTGGAAGGCCGAAGATCACGAGGAAGATGGATCGATCAAATTACGGGAATATGCAAAAGAGCTATGCATGAGTTAAAAGAAATAACCAGAGACAGAAATCTTTGGAGACGGACAATACATGACATCAAGTCGACCACTACACTCCCTCCGGGGGTCAGGATTGAAGAGAGATGTGACACCAAAATATAGAAAAAATATAATTTAACTGTAATTGCTTAGTTAGTCATTAAGAAACTCTTCTACTGAATAATAATATGGTCTTTAAGATATATATGGGCTTTTGTCATTTTACGGAACTTGGGGAAATATGTTGCAGATTTAAGTTGTAACGGGAGATGGTTGTATAGTTTTTTTGCATAATAATTATATTTCTTTACTAATAATTCAGAGGACGGGATCGGTAAATAGACATCAAAACTTAAATTTCTGCTGGAGTCGTCATGATGCTGAAAAGACATACAGATGTTTACGAATTAAGCAAACAGTTTGCAAAATATATAAAGATGGAAGGGTTAAAATTCCGTGATCTTTGAAGTAACTTCTGCAATGTGTTGTTCTTCTGAGACCAAACAGGTATCTGATTGCTCTTTTTAGTAATTTAAAAATACCAGCTGTACTAGGCTTAAATACTTAATTGGGCAGCTGTAGTATAACCCCCAAAATGAAGACCATATAGATGAGACTCTAACAAAGGAAATATGGTGTTTTAGAAGATGCTATATTGAGTTCCTTCGAAACAGATCTTATAGCAGAGCAGACTGATGCGTGTTTCTTACTTAACAAATCGATATGAAGGGACCATTTGAGGTTGCTGTCTAAAAACATATCAAGAAATTTTACAGAATCAACGGTAGAGATCTGGCTGTTCTTAACAAGCAGTGGTTGAAGAGCTCCTTTATAGGAAAATTTTACTGTTTTATTCACGTTAAAAGAGATTAAATTAGAGCCTGACCAGGTTTTTATCTTAAGCAGATCAGAAGTTATAGTTGCATGAAGAGTTGCAATAGTTGAGTTGCTCCAAGTGATACTGGTGTCATCAGCAAAAAGAAAAAAATTTCCATCGATTTTTAAATTAGTAATGTCATTTATCAATATAACGAAAAATAGAGGACCGAATACTGAACGTCGTGGTACTCCACATACAATGTTTTGGAGAATAGAGTCAGTATCATTTGCTCTAACCAGTTGTTTCCTGGGCCAGAGGGAGACTGGATCCCGCCTACCAAAAAAAAGTTTATTAATAGCAAGCTGAAAATTTATTACTAGCTTAAATTTTTCTAGTCGGAGAAACTTTGATGTACGGAAACACTGGAACAGGGGAAGTTTTAATTGTGGAACAGGTTTCAGGTTTCGAACGTCAGACTACGAAAACGTCATATGTACTTTGTTTAACAGAACTTCCGATTGATTTGTCACCCTTTCATTAAACTCTCATCCAAAAATTTGACCACTATTTACCACCGATACAATTCCGATCATTTGACATATTCTACGTGCCAGACTTATTAAGATGCCCTAGCTTACTATTAAATAAACTTATAAATAACCTGCTAACGTGTCAGTATGACATCAAAATTTGTTAACTAGACACCGTTAAGCTGTTAACAAATTTTCAGCTTGCTATTAATCAACTTTTTTGGGTACGTGGGATCCAGGCCTAGAATAATAGCAATACAAAACTTTAACGCTAAGCTGAGACTCAGTTACTTTCCAAATCAGTGGAAAATAGCTGAAATAATCATGCTTCCTAAGCTTGGAAAAACCCCTAATGAAATATGCTCGTAAAGGCCTGTCAGTCTCTTGCCCATATTATCAAAAATATTTGAGAAATTTCCACTCAAGCGAATGGCGCCAATATTTCAGTTCGACTTTGGAGCAAAACACGGTACAATAGAACAGATACAATAGAACAGAGTCATTAAGCAAATTAGCAATGACTTAGAAAAGAACAGGTATTGTTCAGCCGCATTCTTGGGGCTAGCGTAAAATACTTGCATGCATACTAGGGCATGCACCTAGAGAAACGCTTCACATGGCTGACACAAAATATATATTCAATAGGCGAAATTAACTAGGACTTTTTTTTAGGCACAATTTTATTAAAAAAATGATTTTATTAACGTTTCGGCGTCCAAATCGGATGCCGTTGTCAAAATACAAAATATTAACACAAAATATGTCCACAAAAATTTTTGTTTGATTTATTAGTATTTTGTATTTTGACAACAGCATCCGATTTAGACGTCTAAACGTTAATAAAATCTGGTTCGTCCACATAAGTAGGAATAACAATTTTTAATTTTCTTATTTTTGTAAAGAATATTTTAATTCATTTTCTTTTCAATATTATGGGACACCCCGTATATACGAGTAGGCCAATACCTAATTCAGTGAGTATGTATTAATTTGTATCATTATTTTCAAGTAAAAACCTTAAAGTTTTTTGTATGTAATTACCTGCCTACTCGCCTCATTTTAAAAAGACAATTCGCCAACCAACTCTCTTGGTTAACAGTCACTTACAATTATTCCGAAAAGTGTATAGAAACTCAATATAGTCCTCGCGAGTGATTTATACTACTCAGCAATAGCAGTACGAAAAATAGCAGGCCTGCTCCAGCTTGTGCAACGAGAAATGACAAGGTAGGAAATATTTTTATTACAATTTACTTTAAGGTCTGGTTTTTTTACTGTTATTTTTTTTATTCTATTTTAAATTCACCCTATGCTAAACAGTCCACTAATAAAGCTCTCACTGAGTTAGTAGTCTCCTCCAAGATGAGTTATTGATCCGTTACGAGCCTGATAGATCCATTTTCTATATTTTTTTCTTGCATTTTTCATTTTTCTAAGAGGGTAATATAGTCGGGGAAAGTTTCTTTTAAACCTGAATTGTTTGATTTTATTGTCATACTTTGCTTATTTACAAAGATCAGAATCAAATTCAGGTTATTTAACCGCATTTCCTTTGACTTTATTTTTTTGTTATTCTTTAACATAAGGCGATAAAATATTCTTTACAAAATTAAAATCACGTATCAATTAGTAAATTGGTTTTTTGTTTATGCCGATCGTTAGTGGTACCTATACCTCAGTTAATGTTGTTTTTTAAGTAAAAAAGGAACACATTAATGTAAAAGTAATTGTCGGCCAATAGACAAATTTTGTTTTAATAATTATTATACAGGTTGACTCTATTATAGATGAAACTGTGTGTTTATTTTACACAGTAATTTTTATTTAAAGGGTTTATGTTTTACAATTATTTTTTGTCTATAAATATTCAAATAGCAGAGGACATAGTTTTCTATTTTATTAGCACAAAGTTCGGTTGTATTTTATTAATTTTCGTGTGGTGAACCTATTTTATTTCCTAACGCAAATTTCATATTTTTCTAAATTTATTAATTCTACATTTAAATTTACAAAATGGCAGATAAAATTAAAAAATATCAATCTTTAAGACAAGTTGAAGTGCAACAAATGACTGAAATTCATGATGTTGCTTTAAAGGTAGCTGCTGACGATAAGAATTTTTACCCGGTTTTGGAAGTTATGTATGAAGGATTGTAAAAAATTCGTGACAATTTTTATGATTTTCATAATAAAATAATTATGTTAGTTTCTGAGCAAGATAATGAGGACGCGCTATTTAAAGTCGAAGATGATTGCCGTAGTAATTTTGACAAATTATATTATAAAATTAAATTAACATACGTGCAAGCCTTTAGAAAATCTTCAACATTAAGTCAGCAAACTACACCAACTTCACAGTCTCAAAATCCTTTACCTATAAATTATTTTAATTTACCGAAACCGGAATTGCCATCTTTCAGTGGAAAAATAACTGAATTTAGAAGTTTTATAGATCAGTTTGATGCTCGCGTTCATACTCTTACTTACTTACAACCAATTGACAAATTTAATTTGTTACTATCGTGTTTAAAGGGTGCAGCGCGCGATGTTGTGGATCATATTGACATCACAGCAAACAATTATCCAATTGCCTGTGATCTGCTTTGTGAAAGGTTTAATAATGTTAGGGTAATCGCTGCCAATTTATGGAATAACTTTGAAAGTTCACCACAACTGACTTCAGAAGATCCAAAAGAACTACGCAAGTTGTTAGATACATTTTCGAAAAATGTGGCATCTCTAAATAAGCTAGGACTACCCACAGTACATTGGGATTTTATACTTGTTCAAATGACTTTAAAACGATTAACTGTTTCTTTAGTAACACGTTTTGAGCTTTTTCATAATAATTCAACCATCCCAAGCTATAAAAAACCGATTGATTTTTTAAATCAAAGTTGTCTCGCTTTAGATAATATTGATTTTCACACTAAACCAAAATCTAACTTTTCTAAAAAACCTAATTCTTCCAAATCTACATCATTGCTTGCTCAAACAGAACCTGAACCAAAATGTTCTATCTGTAAAACTAATGATACCCATGCCATTTATAAATGCTCCGTTTTTTGGCAAAATCTCCTGTAAATCGATTTCAATTAATAAAAAAGAACAAGATGTGTATTAACTGTCTTGGATCACATCGTTCTAGCCTATGCAAATCTACATGGACTTGTCACTCGTGCCATAAAAAACATCATACACTACTTTGCTTCTCCTCTTCTAAGAAAGAAGAGAATGTTCAAGATTCGGCGGCATCCACTTTAAATTCAACGACTGGATCATCCGTTTCCGTGTGTTTTTCTTCCGCTGATAAAAGTACTTTGCTTTCCACTGCATGTATTGAGGTGCTTGATTGTCACGGTAACTACCAACCTGTTAGGTGTCTATTAGATTCGGGAAGCATGACGTCCTTCATCTGTCAAAAGACCCTTAGGCGTTTAGGTTTACGTCCCATGAAAACTTCAGCTAACATCCAAGGATTAGGTTCTATGCAGTCGAACACTAATTTAGGTGGGGTTACCATTTCTTTTAAACCAGTACGTAAATCTTCTCCTATTTTGACAACCGATGCGTTAGTCTTGACAAAAATATGTGAGGATCAGCCTTTATGTAATTTAGAAGTTAATACTTGGCCCCATATTGCTAATTTAAAGTTAGCAGATGATAACTTCTTTCGTAGAGGATCCATATACATTCTTTTAGGAGCTGATGTATTCTCTACAATTCTTTTGGATGGACGTATTTACGGCAATCAAGATCAACCTAATGCAATTAATACTATATTTGGCTATGTGCTTATGGGAAAAGTAAATATTTCAAAGGCACATACTCTTACTTCTTTATTTTGCCAAGTTGAAGATACGGTTTCTTTGGATCAGCAAATAAAGAAATTCTGGGAATTAGAAGCAGTCCCTGAAGTTTTTTGCTTAGCTCCTGATGACGCTAAAGTGGAAAATATGTTTATGAATACTTATACGCGTGAACAATCAGGATGCTTTGTAGTAGATCTACATTTTAAGGAAGAAAATCCTGTCTTTCCTAATATTAGATCGCACTTGCTCTTAGTAGGTTTTATTCATTAGAAAGAAGGCTTCAAAAATGTCCTGAACTTTATGACCAATACCGCACCTTTATGAAGGAATTTGTTGAGCTCGGTCACATGGAAGCTGTCCCATTGAATAACTTCGATTCACCTTATGTTTACTATTTATCGCATCATTGTGTTTTAAGACCTGAAAGTCTAACAAGTAAATTAAGGGTCGTTTTTAATGGTTCCGGGCATCTTCCAAATCAACCCTCACTCAATGACAAATTATTCACTGGTCCTAAGCTTCAGACTGACATCTGTACAATTTTGATTAATTTTCGATTGCATGGTTATGTAATTACGGCCGATATTTCTAAAATGTATAGGCAAATTTTAATTAATCCTACTCAAACAGATTATCAAAGAGTACTTTGGCGTTCTAATAATTCTGAACCTGTTCGAGATCTTCGTATCAACAGAGTTGTTTATGGTCTCTCTTGTTCTCCTTATCTTGCTATTAGATGTCTACATAAGTTGGCTAATGATGACGGGGATTCGTTTCCTCTAGCAGCCGAGGCACTTAAAACTGGAACCTACGTTGATGATATCGTTTCTTCCTGTCCTTGTTTCGAAAATGCCTTAGCACTAAGAGACGAACTTATTGCCTTACTTGCCAAAGGAGGTTTTGAGTTGAAAAAATGGTCCAGTAATGTACCCGATTTATTGAAAGGATTAGCTGTATCAGATTTAGCAATAAAACCTCTTACATTTAATGATGATATTTCGTCCAAAACACTTAAAGTATTAGGGTTGGAATGGGACGCTTCTTCGGATACATTTGCTTTTAAAGTTCAAGTTTTAGACTCTTCTTGTACAAAACGTCATCTTTTGTCCAATTTAGCAAAAATATTTGATCCTCTTGGATTTTTATCTCCAATAACATTTCTAATTAAACACCTTATTCAAAGAATATGGACTCAAAAGATTGGTTGGGATGATGCTCCATCAAAAGAAATTATCCGTTTGTGGAAAAAATACATTGATGATGTAGCATATTTGAGTAAATTAAATTTACCTCGTCGTTTATTAATTGACGATATTTTACGCTTAGAAGTTCACTGTTTTGGTGACGCTAGCGAGAAAGGTTACTGCGCTGTCTTGTACTTTCGATGCTTATCACCTTCAGCCCAACCTTTTGTTTCTTTTGTTATAGCTAAATCTAAGGTCGCACCCATTAATAAGGGACTTACTATTACAAGATTAGAATTGTCTGCTTCGGTTTTAGTGGCTCGACTAGTCTCCTTTGTTTCTTCTGTTATTAAAGATAAAGTAGAAATCAAGGAAATGTACTGTTATTCTGATTCTGCTGTTACATTACGTTGGTTACAATCTTCCCCTCATCAGTGGAAAACTTTTGTGAGCAATAGAGTAGCTTATGTGCAGGAACGAGTAGCTTCTTCATGTTGGCATTATGTTCCTTCTGAAAAAAATTCTGCTGACATTGGTTCAAGGGGTTGCTTACCCTCTGAGTTAATTAACTGTTCCAAATGTTGGGCGGGGCCAACCTTCTTACATTCTGATCCGCTTACGTTCTTTGAACTTAATTCAAAGGAGTCTACTAATGTAAATTTTGAAGTGAGGACTGTCACATTGATTGCTGAAATTCCCAATAATTTTTTAGATATTTTATTGGATCGTCATTCGTCTTTAAATAGGTGTGTTCGATGTTTGTGTTACATTATTCGTTTTTTCCATTATGTAACCAAAAACCGATATGGTAATCTGGAAATAGGTTGTTTAAGTTTATTGGAGCAACATAACTCCTTACTGGTTTTTGTTAAACGAACACAGCAGATCTTTTTTAATACTTTAATAAATTTTATCCAAGATAAACAGCTGCTTCCAAAAAATTTAAGAAAGCTTTCACCTTTTATTGATGCAAAGGGAATTCTACGTGTAGGTAGTCGCCTAGCTAATGCGCCCATTTCGTATGATCGCAAATTTCCGGCATTACTTCCTAACAGTTGTAAATTAACTGATATAATTATTGAATCTACTCATATCTGCAATATCTACACGCTGGGCTTCAAACTGTTCAATACCTAATTTCTCAGCGTTTTTGGATTTTATCTTCCAAACGAGCCATTCGTAGAGTACTATCTAAATGTGTTAAATGTTTTAAGGTGAATCCTTTGTCTCCAGTTCCGTTAATGGGAAATCTACCGCTAGCTCGAATATCTCAACTAAAACCTTTCAGTAATGTTGGAGTTGATTTTGCGGGCCCTTTTCCTATAAGAGCTTCCAAACTTCGAAAGTCTCAAACTCTTAAAGCGTATTTGTCGCTTTTTATTTGTTTCTCAACAAAAGCTCTTCATTTAGAGCTCGTATCTGATTTATCCACTGACGCGTTTTTAGCTGCGTTTAAGCGATTTGTTAGTCGTAGAGGCCGATGTCAACATGTTTATAGTGACAATGGCACTAACTTTGTTGGAGCCAGAGCAGAACTTAACAGATTGGCATCACAAGCTGCTTCTCATGAATCTATTCAATGGCATCTCATTCCCCCTTCTTCTCCACACTTTGGAGGTTTATGGGAATCTAATATTAAGACGGTAAAGGGTCATTTAATTCGCACAATTGGAGAACAAGTACTAACTTTTGAAGAGTTATATACTATTTTTTCTCAAATTGAGGCCATCATGAATTCGAGGCCAATATGCCCGTTAAGTTCAGACCCAAACGATCTTAGTGCGTTAACTCCAGGACATTTTTTGACCATGGAGCCTTTGAGTGCTCCGCCCGAAGAAACGTTGCTCGATGTTCCGCACAATCGGTTGAATCGTTGGCAATTATTAAATAAGTTGCACCAACAGATTTGGGAACGGTGGTCTAAGGACTACCTCCAAACTCTTCATCAAAGGGCTAAATGGAATTCTCCGTCTCCAAACGTCCAACTAGGTACCTTAGTGGTAATCCGTCAAAATAATATTCCCCCGCTACAATGGCCTTTGGGCCGTATAATTGAGGTTCATCCTGGATCTGATGGTATAGTTAGAGTGGCCACAGTGAAAATTAATAGTGGTATATATAAACGCTCTATAGTAAAATTATGACCTTTGCCTTTTGAGCCGTAACAATACTGCGTATTGTGGAGGGGCGGTTGTGGTTCGTCCACATAAGTAGGAATAACAATTTTTAATTTTCTTATTTTTGTAAAGAATATTTTAATTCATTTTCTTTTCAATATTATGGGACACCCCGTATATACGAGTAGGCCAATACCTAATTCAGTGAGTATGTATTAATTTGTATCATTATTTTCAAGTAAAAACCTTAAAGTTTTTTGTATGTAATTACCTGCCTACTCGCCTCATTTTAAAAAGACAATTCGCCAACCAACGCTCTTGGTAAACAGTCACTTACAATTATTCCGAAAAGTGTATAGAAACTCAATATAGTCCTCGCGAGTGATTTATACTACTCAGCAATAGCAGTACGAAAAATAGCAGGCCTGCTCCAGCTTGTGCAACGAGAAATGACAAGGTAGGAAATATTTTTATTACAATTTACTTTAAGGTCTGGTTTTTTTACTGTTATTTTTTTTATTCTATTTTAAATTCACCCTATGCTAAACAGTCCACTAATAAAGCCCTCACTGAGTTAGTAGTCTCCTCCAAGATGATTTAAAATCATTTTTTTATTCAAACTGTGACTCAATTGCCATAAGGGTGGGGGGTATGGTTTGAAATCAACATATCAGCACAAATTTGTGAATTTTTTTCGAAGCTATGGTACAGTTACTTTATTTTTAAATTAAATAAACATATTAAGTACAATTCAAAGAAAATTTAGAAAAAAATTCAATACAAAATATTGAAAAGTAAGCCATTGGTAACAAATTTTGACAGGCAGCTCACAAAAAAATGGATTTTGCGGTGGATCAGAACTCGTCACTAGATCATACGAAACAAAAAATTCAAAGAGATTTAATTAGCTTATGAGTTTCACGAGGTCACAACGGTTTTTTTTTTAATTTTTAATGATTTTTGAATTTTTGGTATCACTCAAAAATAAAAAAAAATCAAGGGATTTATTATTATTGTTGAACAAAAAATAAGCAAAAAAATAAAAATATCCCGACGTTGTTACCTTATGAAATGTCTCAAGAAAATATGTGCAAAGTATCAGGTAGATCGGCCGAGTAGTTTTTCAGTTACAATGTCCACCGCATTTGAAAAAGCAGTTTTGAGAAAAATGAGTTTAAAGTTTTGACAACTGCATCTTCATCTTCTTATTTGTCTGCCAAATCGTAAAGTGATGCACATTGGAATATGTTTTTTGAATCGAAGAGCAATCTACAAAAGAGAAGGCAAACAGTTGTTTAACGTTTCTCACTACGCTCAAGCGTGCTGGCGCGAAGTCGCGGCAAAGCGAGTCGAAGGTAGAGATATTCAACACGCTGTATCTCTGGGAATTTTTACTCCGATTATTTTAAAATCTTCACAGAGTATTCTTGAAAATATGCACTTTTATTTGAATTAATGAATAATGTAAAAAAAATTAAATATTTCAAACCATACCCCCATAGGTGTAACAGTGACCTGGTGTCTGCAGTATAGACATTCATCAGTGTCAGCCTTTCCAAACATAGAGAGGTAGGCTCTAAAACACCCGTGTCATGTGAGTACCTCCGTCAGGAAATAATCCAGTCGCCTGTGACCACAGTCCATCCAATCCTTTAAGTTCCTGAGCAACATATTTGTCCACTGTGCCACATGCTCCGTGTTGTTTCATTCTTCCTGCCATCTTTCAATTGACCTTTCTATTTCTTGTCTTCTCTCGGTCATAGTGAGCTCAAGGTCTATTCTCTCATATACTTTTTTTCTTTCTACTACCAACACATGCAGCGGAACACATCCAGTGATGGCTCACATGGCTGTGGCAGACACAGTCTTGTAGGCGCATGCCACTCGCAGCACACTTGTTCTGTCCACTCGTGTAATGACCCCTCTGTAGGCCTGTATCTCTACCGCCTCACTCACGACTGGTGTCGCGAAGAGGACGATCGACTGCACAACACCGTGCAAGGCACTCCTCCTTTCGGATTTGGGTCCTCCAATGTTGGGCATCACCCTCCCCAACGCAGCCGCACTGTCTAAAACCAATCTGGACATATGGAATTCAGCCTGCTGGGGTACCACGTCACATTAAAATTTGGAATTACTTTAAAGGTTCCACACTAGACTACTAAGAATAATAGTCATCGCTCACTGGTACGTGCCAAATACAATAGTAGAAAAGGACCTAGAAGTCCCCATCATCAAAATAAGTGAAATAAAACGATACAGTGAGAAATATATTAAAAAATTTTAAACCAAAAGACCTTATAAACAGGTTTAGTTAAGTCTTAACTCGGAATAAAAAGAATGTGTGTGTACTTTGTACGCACGTAAGAAGTTATACTTCTATTATATAATTTCAAATAAATATACTTAACAGTTTATTTTTATTTTATTTAAATATTAAACTAACTTTCTTACCTACCACTTTTAAAAATTTTTTATTAAAACGATACCAAAAATTAAAAAAAAAAAGGATATGAATCGTCCGGGATTTGAACCCGGGACCTCTCGATCTCCGGTCACACGCTCTCCCACTGAGCTATATTCCCTTCGCTTTGACAGGTTACAAGATTTCTCATACATACTGACAAATTTAATAGACCAAGTGAAGTATACAAAAATATTTTAAATATACTTACTATTATTATAAAATATCTTATTCCCGAGGAAGACAAATCCAAAGACTAAAAAATTATAATAAATAATACATTTACTAAAAACACTAATATAATATCCTTTTAATGACTTATCTATTTGCGCTGACAGCGCTGATACATACATATCTTAAAAGATTAGCAACGAAATACATACTGTCTGTGTGCGCATGCGTCCGGTATTATAAAATTTCACTCTCGATCGTAAAGAAGTAGAACTTCAAAAACAAATAACTGTTTTTAATAACTAGTTTAATTATTGAAGGAAATAATTCAATGGACATATTTCCTACATGTCCCATTTAAATATCCAGTTTAATACTAATTCTGTGATAAACTCTAAATATACTGGGAATTAATATAGTGGAGTCAATGAAGGTTTTCAACTCCAATTTCGTTGAACCTCCATCGATTTTTATGAAAATTGGTAGGTATGTAGAGGATACCTCAAGAATCAAAGGTGACATGGTGCCAACTTGCGCTTTTACCCTGGGGGGGATGTTTTATTAAAAATAATACCACTAATCGATAGAGGGACAAATTATAAGTAAAATTTGTTATATAAAGTTATTCCAATAAATCAATAGTTTTTGAGTTATTAAAGATCAAAAGTTTTGATTTTTTCTGAAAAAAATCCATGTTTTAAAGCAGTTTTTCATAAATAACTCAAAAACCATAAGTTTCATTAAAAAGTTGTTATTAGAAAAATCGAAGATAATATAAAAATAAATAAGCTCCTTATTCGAAAAATCCTTTATTGTATATACAAAGTGAGTTATATGCAATTGAATGTATATTTTTTTCCGCGAGTACTCAAAACTTAGTATTCAAGCTTAAATAACAGAAAAACGATGCACTTTGTTAAATATAGATACTAAACATTTTAATAAAGTACTTAAAGGTAATTATCAAAAAGCTATATAAGAAGTCAATATCATCAAAAATAAGCAAGTTATGATGGAAATAAGAGGACCCTTTCAGATTTTTGGGGAAGAATGAAAAATGAAACATATGTCATTTCCACAAAAATTAAAATTTATAGTAACCCATTTAAAACTTTATTTATTTTAACATGAGTAATAACTTCAACAATTTTGACCGGTTTAGAATGCATATTTTTGAAAAAAAAAATACGATTAAAAAAATTAGAACTTTTCAAATTTTCGTGAATTTCATTTTCTTTTGATAATAACTCCAAAAATACTCGATATACTTAAAAAATGGTACAAACCAAAATTTTAGTTTTAACTTTGTTTAAGCTTTTTCTTTTTTTAATATTTTTTACGCAAAAAATAACCGAGATAGAAACATTTAAAACCTAAATTTTACTGCGAGAACCATATAACCGGGGCCATTTCACCTTGTATTTAAAAAGAAATAAAGGATTTAGAAAATTATTTTTAATACAGTATTATAGACCGTTTACTTAGCTCTGTAATGGTTTTTAGATAAATCTCATATTTCAAAAACTAACTGAGTTATTTTAAAAAAAACCAATAACATTTTCTTTGAAAAAATTTTATAGCGGAGATTTTGTATGTATACAGGTTGTGGGAAGTCCAATTAGTCGTTTTTTGTAGGAAATACGAAAAAAGTTTATTTAGGTGAGATTGGGGCATAGATAATATCAGAATTTAAATACATTTTCAAATATACATGGCCACCCATATTGATAGGGTGAAACAAAATTATCTTTTGTTTAATGGAACACCCTGTATATTTTTACATTTTTGGATTCTTCTCTATGTTTTATTTCTTAAAATATCAGGTTTTGTGATGTTATACGAAGTAGTTTAAAAGATTATTACGTTTTTTTTTTCAAATTTTATAGCAATATTTACCCCCTGTATAATTGTAGTGATTTGACATCAGAAAATCAATTTATGTTCAAGTGATTTTTACTATAGTCTATTATTGTTAAAAATTATTAATCTAGCAAAACGTTTAATTTTAGCTAATACAGGGTTGGTCGAAACTGAATGAGTGTTTTCTCAAAGTTTGAGAGTATGAGTTTTCTCAAACGGAGCAGCCTGTAATGCCTGTAATGAGCATTATAATGAAATGCTATTGTGTGGCACTTTATTATTTCCCACCCTGCCAGTGAGAACTGAGTTTATTTTTGAAATCCCTAACTTTATGTCTTTAATTATTTTAAATATTTTAAACGATTAAAAAACAATCAAATTAAATTGAAATGAATAACCGGTGTATGTCTTCCACATTTACTTCATATTTAACGTAGCCTGTACCATAACATTGCACAGATTATTATCCCTGTATAGCAACGACATACCATGAATGTGAATTCATACTTGAGAAATGTCCTATATCCAGTCTCACAAAAAAAGGGATTCTTCAAACATAATATATATGCAGACAAAATCAGCCAAAGTGATTTGCGATATCTAATAAAGGCCGTACCAAGTTGGTTTTGTTGAATATAGCATGAAAGCACGACGATACTTTAGTGATAAGCGTATTTTTCGTAGTAGCTATAGTATGTTGTTTTATATTATGTATTACCTATATTAAATTAGTTTTAGTATGTTTCGTTTATCTAAAAAAATGTAAAACAAACAAAAATTATGTTTTTCTTGTAGTTGTTTTTTCGTATAGATATTGTTTTATATTTTAGTAAATTGAATTTAGTTTTAGTATGTTCCGTTTGTTTGTAAAATTGTATTTAATTAGATTTGCTTTAATTACTAAAATAAATAAATTTTCAATTATATTTTATGTATTTGTGGAAAAGGAAACCTAGCATTAGCGGCCACATCTCTATAACGGCCAATTTTTTTTCTATATTTAGTGGCCGTTTTTGGCAGGTTTTACTGTACCAATAATATTTTATTAAATTATGAAATATTATTTAAATAAAAAATTTGTAAACTTGATAAAAGAAAGTTTGCTTAGAATTTACTCCTCTATCTAATTAATTATGGGGTTATTTTTAATAAAATAGTGTTCACCCATGAGAAGAGGTAACATCCACCCCCAGGATAAAAGCGCAAGTTGGTAACACATCATTTTTGTTTCTTGAGGTATCCTCTAACTACTTACCAATTTTCATGAAAATTGATGGAGGTTCAACGAAATCAGGGGTGAAAAGCTTCAGTGACTGCCTTTTTGGAAATATAAAAGAATAATTTTTTTCGTGATTGTCGATTTGCTAATTTTCTGATTTTTGGTTGCTATACGGTTTGAAAAATTAATAAAAATTATAAATCATGCACATAAATGTAAAAAAAATATTTATTTTATTTAATTAAACGAGCTTGCTTGAGCCAGAATGCTAAAATCTGCATTTTTATCATTAAAAAAAAAGGTGGATTTCACCCCTAAAATGCAGAAAGCGCAACTTGGTGCCATATCACTTTTGTTTTTTGAGGTTTCCTCTAAATAATCAACAATTTTCATGAAAATCGATGAAGGTGCAAAGAAATCGTGGGTGAAAACATTCAGTGACTACACTTTCAGAAATATAGAAGAATAAGGTTTTCGTGATTTTCGACTTGTTAATTTTCGGATTTTTGGTTACTATAAGGTTTGAAAAATTAAAAAAAAATGTAATTCATGCACATAATTATAAAACTAATATTTATTTTTCTTAATTAAACGAGATTACTTGCGCCATAATGCGGAAATCTGCATTTTTTACTATTTAAAAATTGGGGTGTATTGCACCCCTAAAATGCAAAAGCGCAAGTTGATGCTATATAACCTTTATTGTTTGAGGTATCCTCTAACTACTTACCGATTTTCATGAAAATCGATGGAGGTTCAACGAAATAGGAAGTGAAAACTTACAGTGACTGCACTTTCAGAAATCTAAAAAATAATTTTTAAAAAAGGGGTGTATTTCACCCCTAAAATGCAAAAAGCGCAAGTTGGCACTATGTCACCTCTGTTCCTTGAGGTATCCTTTAACCACTCACTAATTTTTATGAAAATCGATAGAGGTTCAATGAAATCTGAGGTAATAACTCATATCCACCTTCATTGACTCCACTAATAAAAGAAAACTCTCCAAATAATCATTCCACATCCAATAAGTATTATGCGTGAAACTGTTTTTGCTCTAAATATATAAATAATTAATTTTTTATTTATCCATAAAAGTTTTTCCCAGGTTTATATTATACATATTACACACCAACTAACATTTTTAATGTTTTTATATCAAGAAAATCTGATATTGATTCCCCGAATACGAACCCTTCAACTTCAAAAAATATCTCATTAAGGAGAAATTCAGTTTCATTCCGAAACTCTTCTAATTACAACAAGACTTTATATGAACTCGAAGGCTCGCCCGATTATTAATCTAAATCGGAAATCGGCAATAAGTCAGTTTGAAAACGGAGAGTCGACTTCATTCTTCTTTTATATAGTTCATTATCAAGTTATTTGGACGGCATCAATAGATAAGGATTTAGAAATTTGTAGAAGACAGGACCATACTCGAAATCATTTCACATTAATTATGGAATATATTGAATATAGAGAATACATATGGAAAATATCTATTAATAGTCCAAGTAATGAAGCTTAAAATAGGACAAAACCTCGCAATTTTTACAGAATGGATCAATTTGCTTGAAAATTTGAGAATAAGTAGTGGATAGTCCAAGGATCAAAATCTATATGATGCCAAAAGGCGCTTTTACCATGGGGGTTGTTGCCACCCCATGTCGGGGGTGAAAATTTTTTATTATATTTTAACCACAAAAGTTGGTAAAAACATTCATTCTAAGCAAAAAATGTTCTATATATTTTTTTGATAAAATTAATAGTTTTCTATTTATTCGCTATCGAAAGTGTTAGTTTTATATTAAAAGAATTAATGTTTTTAATCAGTTTTCTGCAAATAACTCAAAAAGTTTTTGCTTTATCGAAACAACTTTGCTTAACAAAAATGTACCTTCTGAAAAAATCAACAAAACCGTTTTTTTTTTTTAATTTTCTTTAAGACCAATAGTAATCGAGCTATATTTTATTATATGTTAGGTCTTCTTTGGCAAATGCTAAATATTGTAGTTTCAAAGTCAAAAGACGGGAAAACTATGCATTTTTCGAGGACCACTTGTTTAAACTAATTTGAAGTATTTAAAAATATCTATCTTCAGAAATAAAAAAAGTCTTTAGCTCAAAAATTAGGTGGCTTATAATGAAAATAATGTCAGACCCTATATTTTTTAGCGAAAAA
The DNA here is from genome assembly GCF_917563875.1 of Diabrotica virgifera virgifera. Classification (NCBI taxonomy): domain Eukaryota; kingdom Metazoa; phylum Arthropoda; class Insecta; order Coleoptera; family Chrysomelidae; genus Diabrotica; species Diabrotica virgifera. Next base: position 198,618,232 of record NC_065447.1, on the reverse strand, counting down.
GTGATCGAAAGCAAACCCCTAATCACCACCCTGATTAAAATTAGTCATTAGCCTTATTTCGTCTTCTTTACTTATGTATTATTAATAGGTTCTAGAAGTTTAACTGGTTTAGAATGATTAGTTTTAAAAAAAATGGAGTCAAAAGCAAATATCGAATTTTTGAAGTTTGGTAAAAAATTCCTTTTCTTCAGAATAGAAAGATTATCATCAAAGATATAAAAAAATATTTAAATATTAAATTGTAGCTTATTTAATTTCCAAGAAAATGGTTTGCAAAAATTTTTTCTACGTTAAAAATTGAGTGAGCTATTTAGAATTAAAACTTGTAATAACATGCAAAAATCACCTTTACCAACCTTTCAAAGTCACCACTTTTTGCGACTGAGTATTTTAAAAGGATTTGGTATTAACAGTCTTGTAGATCTTGTAAAAACCTACAAAATTATTTTTTAAGAAACTTTCTAAGATAAAAATTAAAAAAGCTACGTTTAAAAATCAATATATTTTTTTCGAAAAAAAAAAAGAAATCCAATTGGAAGCATAATAATGTAAGGTAGCTTTGCTTTTAGTCATTGGCCTTATTAATTCTTCTTTATTTATGTATTATTAATAGATTTTAAAAGTTTGACTGGCCCAGAATGATTAGTTTTGAAAAAACTAGAGTTAAAAGCGAATAACGACTTTTTGTAGTTTGGTAAAAAATGCCATTTTCTTCAAAATAGAAAGATTAGCATCAGATATACGAAAAAATGTTTTTATATGAAATTGTTGGTTATTTAATTCCCAAGAACTTGGTTTGAAAAAATTTTTTCTACGGTAAAAATTGAGTGAATGGTAAATGAGTATATATCGAAAAATATTGATTTTTTCTATATAAAACAAATTAACATTTTCGATAGCGAATAAATCGAAAAGTATTAATTTTATCAAAAAAATGTATAGAACATTTTTTGCTTAGAATGAATGTTTTTATCAACTTTCGCAGTCAAAATATAATAAAAAATTTCCACCCCTATGATGGGGTGGCAACCGACCCCATGGTAAAAGCGCCTTTCGGCATCATATAGATTTTGATCCTTGAACTATCCACTACTTATTCTTAAATTTTCAAGCAAATCGATCCATTCTGTAAAAATTGCGAGGTGAAATGCTTCGGTTCCTGGACTATAATAATAAATTATTTACATGATCGTTAAAAGGATAAAACTTAGGGCATCTCTCTCTTAACCATCACATATCCTGAACTGAATATAACGTTACATACTCCATGTTTATGTTCAATGTGTCGAATTAAAAAACGGGCACCAATTATTCCACAAAGGAGATGAAGATCTAGCAGTAGGAGACGTAGACTTATCAATAAAAAAGTGACATTTTGGGTCACATAGTTATAAGACTATATAGAAAAGGGTAAGATCAATAGAAATCCAAATCAACCAACGTTTTTCTGCTTCATGTGCCATTTCCTCTAAGAAGGTCGGCAACCATCATGGCAATTCGCACTTTCGATACCGCTGCTCTAATCAGGTTAGTAAAACCAAGCTCTCAAATTGTTTAACCAGGAGATGCGTCTTCTTCCACGACTCCTTCTACCCTGTATTCTTCCTTGTATTATTAACTGCAACAGGTTATAACGCCTCTCATGACATGTCCCAGATATGGCAGTTTTATATCTTCAATTGTATTTGAAACCTCTCTTTTCTTTTAACCAAAGTAACACGTGTAAAATTGTTCAGACCTCTGCCCCGACATCAAATCACGAATATGAGGCAGTAGAGCAATAATTCTACGAAGAAACTAATGAAGCAAACTAATGAAGCAACCAGAGTATTATGCAGCTGCTGCATATTCGTGTTGCAAAGAAATTGAAAATGTTTATACATTTTAATTCATTTACTCTTTTGTTGAGTACTAAGGAATCTTTCTTGTTGGAACTTTTACCACGCTGAGCAGATGTGTTGTGAATTATTTAAAATTCTCTCATATTAATTTCCTCGGCATCCTGTATGATTTAAAATTTTTGAAAATCTCCGGAGGTTGTAACCAAAGAATGTATTCCACCTGTTGTCAATCTGGTGGTATGGGAACGATATTTATTGTCGTTTTCTGTGCTACTTCGATTGATAACTTATTTTGTTTTTCGGTAGATGGCTCTAGTACATCCGTGGCATTTTGTTCTTTGCAATTCTTCTTCTTCTTCAAGTGCCGTCTCCTAATCGGAGGTTGGATATCATCATCACTTATTTTTATTTTTATTTAGCGTATGGCTTAAGTATATCACAGAATATATTTAGATTTATGCATTATACAATGCATCACAAACAGATGTCCAATTTTGTTATATATTCGATTGACCCTTCGGTTGCCATTACAAAGTCTATAGGGTCGCCTGTGTATGCTCTGCGTGGGCAGTCCTGAACAATGTGACTGATCGTCTGTCCTGCAGCGCCGCAGTCACAAGAAGGCGAGGGGAGTTTACCCCATCTGTGGAGGGAGTCGGCGCATCTTCCACAGTTTGTTCGAATTCAATTAAGGGCTGCCCAAATCTTACGGGGACGTTCAAATTCGCCAGGTTTCCCTATGATGTCCGGTAGACTATGGTAATGCGGATCTGTCCTACTTTCCCAATCTTCTCTCCATCGGGTATTTAAGTCAAAGTTGGATTGCTGCAGAGCTTGAGCAGATTGTAGAGGGGGTAACCTGGATCGTAGACGGTTTCCAAGAATATCGGGGATGTCGTTGTGGACTAGAAGCTGGTGACTGTCCATTATTTTGTTATATTCTTTAACCAATGCATGTTCGCGGCGTAGGTTGGGTGGTGCTATATTACTAAGGGTAGGTAGCCACATTGTAGGGGTGGGCTTAATTGTGCCTGTTATCATACGCATAGTACGGTTTAGTTGGGTGTCGACCAGGTGGGTATGCCTGCTATTTAGCCACACTGCAGCACAGTATTCTGCCACCGGATATTCTGCCACTGAGTTTCTGTATTATATTGTTGCGTGTTTTCAATTTTGCTGCTGTTTTCGTCAGATGTTCTCTGAATGTGAGCGTTTTGTCTAGAGTAACCCCAAGGTATTTCGGGTATTTATTGTGTTTTAACAGCTTGTTATTAAAATACACTCGCAATTCTCTGTTTGCCAACTTGTTGTTTAGATGAAAAGCTGATACTTCAGTTTTTGTAGTACTTGGCTGTAGTCTCCATTTCTTAAGGTATTCGCTGAGGATGGATAAGTCATTCGTGAGAGTGATTTCTGTAGTTTCTAAAGATTGGTGGCTTGTTGCAAGGGTCCAGTCGTCAGCATATCCAAACTTCCGAGATTCGGTTTCAGGCATGTCAGCAATATAGAGGCTGAAAAGTAAAGGGGCAAGGACAAAACCCTGTGGAAGACCATTGTTAAGTTTCATCTGTCTACTCGTCTCCTTTCCCATTATAACCTGGAAGGCTCTGTTGGTCAGCATGTTGTCAATGAGGTTAATTATCTTTCTGCAGGGGATAATGCGGGCCAGTTTATATATTAATCCCTGTCTCCAAACAGTATCATATGCTGCTGTTAGATCTATAAATACTGTTGCTGTCTTTTGTTTCTTTTGAAAACTAGCTTCTATAAAAGTTGTTAATGACAGCACTTGGTCCGTACAGCTTCGATGAGGGCGGAAGCCAGCTTGTTCAATGGGGACATTTTCTAGTATCCTGTGACTAATTCTGTTGAGGAGAAGCTTTTCTAATAGTTTATATACCATGCTGAGTAGAGCTATGGGGCGGTAGTTTTCTGGCTTATAGTTTGATTTGCCCGGTTTCGGAATTGCAATTTTCTTTGTTCGCTTAAGTGAGAAAGGAATGTTACCTGACTGAAGTATATCATTAAAGAACATTGCAAGCCACTGTTTCGTGTATGCACCACTGTGTATCAAGAACTCTGGATGGATACCATCAAAGCCAGGTGCTTTACCTGATTTCATTTCTTTCAGCGCATGTGTGATTTCAGAAATAAGTATTCTTGCTGAATATTCGGAGGTCGTTCTGTTCATTTGTTTTAATGCCCTTAAGTCTCTTTTCACGTTGGTAGTATGTGTTCGATCTCGTGGAGCTCTGGATAGAGATACTATATGGGAGGCAACCTTGTTAGGAGACATTTTAGACTCTCTGGATTCCAGCTGTTTAGCTCCTCCAATTTTCCGCAACAAGGACCATGCCTGCCGGCTTGATTTTTTGAAGTCAAGGTTTTCGACAGTCTTTATCCATTTTTGGCGTCTAGCTGTATCGATGTTGTGTAAAAGCTCATCGGCTATTTCTCGGTCACCACTTTCGAGAATCTTCGTGTATAAGTCTTCACATGTTTCAGTCCATCCAGGCAAATATTCTTTGCGATACCCCCTAGGGATGGTTTTCTTGGCAGTGCTTATTACTGCGCCCACAAACCTCTCATCATCATCACTATCTTTACTCTATCCACCGCTGCTCTAAAGAGTTCTATAGAACTGCATCTAAACCAGTCCCTTAAATTCTTTAACCATGACACTCTCCTTCTTCCTATACTCCTTCCGCCTCTTATCTTTCCCTGTATTATCAGTCTTAGCATTTCATATCGCGGTCCCCTCATTACGTGTCCCAGATATTGTAACTTTCTTATTTTTATTGTGTTTATTATTTCGCATTCTTTACCCATTTCTCGCAGTACTTCCGTGTTCGTTTTCCTCTGTGTCCATGCTATTCTAAGCATTCTTCTGTAACACCACATTTCAAATGACTGTAGCTTATTTATGTGTTCTTGCTTTAATGTCCAGCTTTCAAGTCCATATTGTAGTATCGAGAACACGTATCATCTCAAAGCTCTTGCTCTCAGTTCTAAGCTAAGGTCTTTGTTGCAGAGAACTGTTTTCATTTTTACAAACGCATTTCTTGCTATTTCTATCCTGGTCCTTAGTTCTGTTGTTTGATCATTTTTCTCTGAAATCCAGGTTCCTAGGTATTTGTATTTATCAACCCTTTCTATCGGTACATTTCCCAAATGTATGCTTGTTTGTATGTTTGTTTTCTTAGTTATTATCATGTATTTGGTCTTTTTTATATTCATTTTTAGTCCATATTCTTTACAGAAATTGCTTGTTTTGTTCAGTAGTAGTTGGAGTTGTTCAGCAGAGCTTGCTATAATCACGGTGTCATCTGCATATCTTATGTTGTTAATAGATCTTCCGTTAATTATTATTCCTTCACTTTGAGATAGCAATGCTTCTTCAAAAATGGCTTCACTATATGCATTAAAAAGTAATGGAGACATAATACATCCCTGCCGAACTCCTCTCCTGATTTCAATTTCTGGACTGGGTTCGTTATCTATTACAATTTGTGCTCTTTGATTCCAGTAAAGGTTTGTTATTATTCGTAAGCCCCTTTTGTCTATGTTTTTTGTATTTAGAATTTGGACTAATTTTTCATGTCTTACTTTGTCAAAAGCCTTCTCAAAATCAACGTAACAAACATGCACATCCACATTCATGTCCATGCATCTTTGAGCTAACACATTAAAAGCAAATAACGCCTCTCTGGTTCCTAGTCCGTTTCTGAACCCAAACTGACTATCATCTATTCCTTCTAGTTTTTTGTTTATACGACCATGTATTATTTTCAAGAATAATTTGAGAATGTGACTTATTAATGATATTGTTCTGTATTCACTGCAATCTTTAGCGTTTGTATTTTTAGGGATAGCACAAAAGGTTGAGAGTAACCATTGTTTTGGTATGTTTCCTGTTTTGTACACTGTGTTAAACAAGTCTACGATAATGTCTAAGGTTTCATCATTTATACATTTTAAGCTTTCTACTGGGATTTGGTCTGGACCTACTGCTTTGCAATTCGGAAAGGCCCAAAGTATGATGCCAGCGGAAATCGGAGAGAAGAGGATATGTGACTACTGATGAGGAGAAGAAACCTCCGAAACCAGTATAGACTCTTCCTGCACTCTCCGATTTAACCAGATTATTATGCAGCTGCTGCATTTTCGTGTTGCAAAGAAATTGAAAATGTTTATACATTTTAATTCATTTACTCTTTTGCTGAGTACTAAGGAATCTTTCTTGTTGGAACTTTTACCACGCTGAGCAGATGGGTTGTGCAAAAAAATCTCTGATGTGATCGAACTAAAATGAAATTTTTTTCTGTTATTTGTATATAAACATCGTAGTTTAAATCCATTTTTAGTGTACTATAAAAAATTCTGCGTGCAATTTTTTTTTAGCAAAAATGGTACATGTGTGAAGAACGGCTACTAGAGAATTGCCTAGGGCGTCAATCGGGCTAAATGCGGCACTGCGCATCTGAGTGCCATCGGAGTGGGGGGGAGTTGAAATGTAGATGATCTGGAGGATTGTGGCGGTGTAGATTGGTTCCTGCTTAAGCGCTGGTTTCCTCGAAAGCGGTGCCGACAACTTCCGATCGTAACACTGCGATGAATGACATAAAAAACTGTACCATGCAAAATAATAGCGTTGGTTTCCAAGGATACGTTGGAAGCCACCGCTTGCTGAGCTTGTACATTCCATTGCCCCAGTGAAGAACCTTGAATTTTTCACCGTAAGCTGGCGTAATTCATCGCAGTGCTATGGGCGCTGTTTGTCGGTGCCGCTTTCTAGAAAACGCAGGCTTTACATAAGTTAATCCTCCTCACCGCAATGGATATTGTATCACCCGAATGTTTTTCTCAAGGGATCGCAAGTCACTCAGGCTGGGTTAATAACTATTGCTTGCTTGCATTGAAACTTTTTTGATATTTGTTAATTTTTCGCTTTTTTGACTTTTTTTGTTTTATTTAATTTTTCACATGTATCATTTATAGTAGGGGAAGAAAGTATGCTAAATTTGCAGTCAGTGGAGCGTTATGGGGACATAGGGACCTATTGGGTTGTGAAAGTCAGGTCCTAAAACCAAAAAAAGTTAAGTAAAATGTTCCATTTAAGTGGGGAATTTCCATTTTTAATTTAATTTTTCATTTCCAACAGTCGTTTTTTCCGGTTAAAGCGCTATCTATTAATTATTTGAAAAAATGTTTCGAGTGAAATTTACTTATTTTTAAGTAAGAAATCCCAATCTGTAATAAAAATGGGGGATCCTATTTAAGATTTTAAAGTAACCCCCACCCCACCTCAGTGGGGCGTCGTGTTTGGTGCCATTCGATAGATTTTTCAAAAATATAGAATACGTGTATTTTGAAGTTTTTCGATCTCATGTTCATTTCGCGAAATATTGTGGGGATTCTATTTAAAATTCTAAATTTACCCCCACCCTTCTCCGTGGGGGTCGTGTTTAGTATAATTCGATGGAACTTTGAAAAATACTGAACAAATAAATTTTGTTTTTTGATCTGACGTGTATTTCTTGAAATATGTATTCGCTTTTTCCTTGTAAAACTTTGTGACTCACCCATTTCCTTACGCCCTGCTCAAACTGTCAGATTTTTGAAATAAACACTGTTCTGCATGTAAAGTTTGTTTAGCTGTAAATGGTTGACTTCAATTAGTACCGACTATAAACATCCTGGGTTAACCGATAATAGTATAAAAGGCCCGGTTTCAGGTAAAATTTAAATATGTTTCCTAGTAAAATTTGTCAATCTTCATTTCTTAATGTTGATTTAATTGCGTACAATCCAAACTCATTATAATTTCATTAATACAGAAAAGGCTTATATCTAAAAGCGTTACTATTAAAAACACGATTCTTTTCAGAACCACAAATTATTATTAACGTTTGAATGTTTTTTTTTATAATCTTAGCAATTAAAATAGATTTAACTTATTTTAAAACTCATTTAAAAACATTAATTTTGGGTATATCAGGCAAAGCAATATATTTAACATTCGTTTTTTTGTTTTTGTCGTCGTAACTATTGTCAAGTTTGTGGATTCTTTGCTTTATTGTAGGAGTACCGTCTAGTCAGTGTTAATTGTCAAAAGAACAACTCTGTCTACCTCGTTTGCTTATCGCTCCGGACCGGTCTTAACAATGGGCCAAGTCAGATAAATTTAATAATATTTACGACCGCACTAATTGAAGTCAATCATTTTCTGCTAAACAAACTTTACTTAACTTACCTTATCTTAATCTGACGATTTTGAGTTTTTGTAACGATAGATTTTTTTTCGGACCTTCCATGACGAACTCCCCTGTATTAAGACCCAATATACGGTAGGGGTACATTTACGGGATACAAAGTTTCTCCCCATATGATCATCTGACGCTCTCGAGTAACTGCAAAAATCTCGGTTTGAGCTCCTCTATTGTAAATTAAACAGAACGAAATAATATATGTCCCTATTTGATTTTTTTACTTTAAAAATATACCTAATATCTTTATATTTATTTGTACCTTCCTGATATGTGATTTTTAATCCCTATCTTAGTTAATTTTTGCCATCTGAAAAGACGTTCAAGCTCACTTAGTGCGGCCCTAGTTACAAGATAGAATCCGTAAAAGTTCACGGTTCTAAAGGCGATATTGAGTTTCTCTTAATTTGAAGAAGGTTCACTTGTAATCTAATTTTAAAGTTCACTTTCAGTTCTTAGTAGTAAAGGTAGAAAGTTAAGTTTATCTGACAGAATTTTTATTACTATTTCATCTCAAATAACATGCCTTAGCTTTTACACGATTCGCGATAAAAGTAGAAAATGAAAAAAGAAAGAGATTCACCAATGTTTTGTCGGTAATAGAAATTATATTTTCTACTGACAATATGTTTACCAATTTTCAATAAAAATATTGATATTCAACCTTTAGTTCAAAGAAATAAGGAAAAAAAATATCGTGTTGGTTACACATCCCCCTCCAGGCTGAAACCAAATTTTTCGAGTAATATGGTCATCTATAATAATAACCTATATGTTTCCTGCAGCCGATTTTGATGATATACATAGTTATAAACAAATGAAGATCAAAAAACGGCAAATTTTCGCTTTTTTCGTCTATAACCAAAAAGTTAAGTATTTTAAACAAATTTGAGAGTAATAAACTCATAAACCGTATAAAAAAATTCAATATGGCGTTCGCTGAATATGTATATCCTTATTGGTTACTTAGAAAATTGCCAAATAAATCATAAATTTTGAGTTTTTTTAAATATTCATAACTTATGTAAAAATTAACTTAGAACCTTCTTATTACACGGAATGCTGAGACTTATGGTGCTTAAATTACACCCTAAATTCCAAAGCAATTGGTCAAATAGTTTAAAAGTTATTTAATTTGTTTATCCAAAATTAATTTTTTTTGCAACACTGTAAGTCAGAAAATGATGAAGTTACAGTAATATTTTGGATAGTTTATGAAAGAAGAAAATTTACAGTATTAATTTAATTTAAAAAAAATGACAAAAAATAATTATAGATATTGCAAAATAATTTTGCAAAAACATGTGAATTAAAAAAATGGGGGGCTAACTTTGTCCCTAAATGTCCTAGAACAGTTGTTTTTCTTTCTAAATGTGTATAAAAATTCAGTCTTTCTAAATATGAAAAAATAATTTTTCTACGGGTAACGGTTAAAAAGTTATTCTAATTGTTTATAAGTAAGCAAAAAATGGACATGTTTTTGCAAAATAATTTTACACTGTTTAAAATTATTTTTTGTCATTTATTTTTAATTAAGATAATAGTATAAATGTTCTTCTTTCATAAACTGTCCGAAGTATTATTGTAACCTCATAATTTTCTGACTTATAGTGTTGCAAAAAAAATGAATTTGGGAAAAATAAATTAAATAACTTTTAAACTATTTGACCAATTGCTTTGAAATTTAAAATATAATTTAAGTACAAGAAGTCTCGGCATTCCGCGTTATAAGAAGATTCTAAGTTAATTTTTACCTAAGTTACGAATATTTATAAAAACTCAATATTTATGATTTATTTTGCAATTTTCTAAGCAACCAATAAGGTTGGACAAATTCAGCGAATGCCATATTGAAGTTTTTTATACAATTTATGAGTTTCTTACTCTCAAATTTGTTTAAAGTGCTTAACTTTTTGGTAATAGACGAAAAAAGCGATAATTTACCGTTTTTCGATCTTCATTTGTTTATAACTATGTATATCATCAAAATCGGCTGCAGGAAACATATAGGTTAATAATATAGATGTCCATACTACTCAAAAAATTTGGTTTCAGCCTGGAGGGGGATGTGTCACGAGAAAAACCATATTTCTCTAGACTACTTGGGATAATTCCGACTTTGTAAGATGAATATTTGGCGGTCATGAAACAAAATCTACAAGGCGTCTATCTTCAGTTGGTTGCTAGAATAGGTAGATGAATATGTTTGAATATTTCCTTTACAATTTTTCTTTTATTTAATGGAATAGACATTAGTCATTCAGCCAGTTGCAATAAAGAATATACAATTATATCCCTAATACAAAATTAAACAGAAACAATATCCCTAATACAATAAATAATACAATACAATAATAATACAATAAAAACAATAATGGATCTCTGATAAAATGATATAACATTTATGATAAAAAAGGATGCAAATCTGAACTTAAATCATAAAAAATATCATGACCGAATACAAATTTTATAAGACCATGCGTGTATCTGACAAGAGATTTATAATGATATTGTATATTTGTTGTGAGCCTGTAGCCAGCATAGACTGGATATTGAATGGTGCATGCATATCAAGTTTAATTAAATTTTTATAGAGAGAGTTTAAATGCTGTTGAAACTTAGTACATTCAAAAAAGATATAATCAAGATCACACTGCTTTCCGCAATGTTTGCAATTATCGTCTTCAATCACATTTATTTTATATAAATGACTTGGATAGCAAGCATGCCCAAAACGTAGTCGATTTATAGTCGTTATATATTTACGTGGAGCTTTAAAACTCTTAAACCAGGTACTTTGTGGAATCACTGGTTGTAAAGTGGTGTATCTTGTAGGGTTTGTTAAGCAGTAAATATTCCATTGATCTTTCCATATCGATAGTTGGTTTCTTTTAAAAATAGTAATAACATCTGATACACATAAAGAATATGACAATAAAGTGCCTGATGTTATACTGGATTTAGCTAAGTAGTCTACATACTCATTATCTTTGAGTCCAATATGTGCCTTAACCCAAATAAATTTTATATTGAAGCCAGAGTCTTCTAAATGCTTTAACATATCCTTTATTAAAAATATGTAAGGATTACTAAATGTTTTGGGCAAAAAAGTATTTTTGATATTCTGTAAAACTGATAGGCAGTCTGAAAGAATTAACGTTTTTTAATATAAGAGTTTTTAATATATTTCAACGCTTCGAGTATGGCCAATGATTTCGCAGAGAAAATTGAAAACTCATTGGGAAGTTTGTACTTGAATTCGAAACCTCCTGAGGGTAAAAAATAAGCACAGCCAGTCCCTTCTCTTGATTTAGATGCATCTGTGTATATAACTGTTGCATCACTGTAGCAGTTCAAAATAGATTTCAGGATATTGTTGCTAATTATGTTGTTTTCGTTATATGTGGGTATTATTACATCAGTTTTATGGAAGAGAGCAAAGGAGTCTAAGGTTTTTTCTACTGTGTTTAATTTCTTTGAAAAAATAGGATTGTTCTGTAATGCAGTACATAAAGGCGGAGATGGTTTCCTTTACAATGAAAAACCGTAAAAATGGATCATAGCTCAAGAGCCCGTAGCCGCTAGGCGTTCTATATTTAATAAAAGCTGGAAGTTTCTCTGCGCATGTCAGAAAAGAGGTAGCGAAGAGCTATCTGCTCCCTCTGCGAAGAGTTGGTAGGCACAAGAGGCTGCGGTTAATACTCAACGGAAAGATCGACGGCAAAAGAGGAATTGGTAGGAAGAAATATTCATGGCTCCGAAACCTTCGCCAATAGACTGGCTTATTAGCAAATGAATAATTGTTACATACCACGCAAGATTGAGATCGATATCGGCAAATTATAATGGAAGCTAACCACGCCTAAAATTTGGTCACGATACTTAAAGAAGAAGAAGTCTACTAATCATAAGTCAAAAATTGAAAGTATTCCCAAAAGAAGAAAACCAAAAATATCTCAGAAAGTAATGGGTTTAGCTGTAGGGAATGATTCATAAAAATTAAATAGTACTTATGTATTATCGAAATATTGTGAAAAAATATTAGTATATTATTCAACGAGCATGTAATGATGGTTATTACTCACGATGATTAAGTTTGCGACACGAGCCGTAGGCGAGTGTCGTAATTCATCAGAGTGAGTAGAATACTACACTTTTTCTACGACCTTTTTTTATTTTAATTAGTAAAAAATATAATTATCTACTACACGAGATTTAAATTATAATAATTTATAAAAATAATTAAATGTTGTTTACCCCTAGTACGTGGCTAAATAATTGGTTGCCTACTATTACCCAATTCTTATTTATTGTAAAAATACAACAAGAAATAGTCAATCCAAGTTCTATTCGTTTCCGAAAAATTATAATATAAATTATAATTATAATGTGTACCTACTGTCAGTGAATCTAATAAATAGGAAATGGCTGTTGTCGGAGGACGTATTTCATTTTAGTTATAATGTATATTTACATTTAACTATATAAATAATATAATAATATAACTATATATAATATGTTATAATATATTTAACACAATATAACTTGAATAATAAACACATTATTAGTAATAAATTCCAATTAACACAAACAAAATGCGCTAATGCAAAATAAATGATAAACGTCAAAATTTTTAGTAAACAAGACATGAACGTAAAAAATTGACTGACATTGTTACAGTTAAAATTCCTTTAAAATTTTTCGAAGTTAATTATTGATATAAATTACAACAATTATTGTATTAAATAAACAAGTTTAAGTAATTTCATTTTAGTGGAGTCACTGAAGGTGGATATGAGCTATTACCTCCGATTTCGTTCAACCTCCATCGATTTTCATGAAAATTGGTGAGTGGTTAGAGGATATCTCAAGGAACAAAGGTGACATGGTGCCAACTTGCGCTTTTACCCTGGGGGTGCATCCCACCCCTTCTCGATGTGAAAATTATTTTATTAAAAATAACCCCACATTTAGATAGGGGACAAATTCTAAGCAAAATTTGTTATATAAAGTTATTAAAATAAACCAAAACTTTTTGAGTTATTAAAGATCAAAAATTTTAATTTTTCGTAAGAAAAATGCATGTTTTTAACCGATTTTTCATAGATAATTCAAAAACTATAAATTTCTACAAAAAAGTTATTATTACCAAAATTGAAGTTAATAAAAGACTAGATAAACTTATTACCCAAAAAACCTTTTAGTATTAACTAAAAGTGAGTTATAGGTAATTGAATGCATATTTTTTTCGGCGAGTACCCAAATCTAAGTATTTAAGCTTAAATTGCGGGAAAATTATGAATTTTATAACATAAACTTATTAAACATTTGTGAAAGTAATTAAAAATATCTATCAAATGAGATACAAGACAAGTTAATAGCATTAAAATTTATGCTCCAAAAATTTTTCAAACTTATATCTTTTAAAAAATTTTCCAAACAATGTTATTGTTCTTTTCTAATAACTCTGTTAACTTTTAAGATATCAGGTTCATCTGAAAACAGTTTGAAAGGTAATTCCAAATTATATTAAATCGCGTTGAAACTAATATTTTACATCCCCTACTTTTTCAAAAATCAAAGATTAAGTGGACACGTTTACATGGTTCTCGCAGCAAAATTTAAGCTTTAAACGTTTCTATCTCGGTTATTCTTCACCCTACAGACATAGTAAAACAGGTTTAATATTTTATATAGAAAAAACTCAAATTTGGTTATGTACCATTTTTTACGTATGTTGAGTATTTTTATAGTTATTATCAAAAGAAAATGAAAATGACGATGATTTTAAAAATTCTGATTTTTAAATTTTTTTTTTTCAAAAATATGCATTCTGAACCGGTGAAAATTGTTAAAATCATTACTTGTGCTAATACAAAAATAATTTTATATTCAAAAAAAAAATTTTGTAAAACACAATTTTCTTTTCAAAACACAATAGATTTAAATGTCAGATATTTTCAGATATTAAAATCTTATCATATTATCAATGTTTTGGATCATGACCTTTTGTTAAAAACCTTTGAAAATCGACTACTTTTTCTCTACTGTCAATGTCACTCCAAACAGTTCCTTACAAAATTTTGACACTTGATAGTCAACGTTGGCCTAGATGGTTGTTTAAGTTTCCTGGTAGGGTTTCACCATGTTCCCGGAGGTTATATCTTTTAACATCGGCGTTTAGCCTGTTCAATACTAATTTGACATAATGTAAATCGAATTATAAATTCTACCATTGTTTGGTTCTGGGGCTATTTAGCAAGTATTCAAGTAAGTAAACATAACCACATTTTTTTCACTTTCAAAATTCCAACCATCTTTTAATTTTAATAGTGGGATTACTTATTTTATTGTAGATTCACTGATGATGGACCGATAGGTCTGAAAACTTTCTGAATTGGACACATTTTATTCAATCCATTGGGATTTTTAAATTTTAATAAATATACCAATTGAAGATACAAGTGCATGAAGGGTCTATGTGACATTTTCAAGTTATTGAGAAAAATGAAGTTAAAGTTTTTATACTAGAACTTTTTTACTATAAGAGCTAAATTGACTAAATTTATAGGATAAGTAGTCCTAAGGCTAATGTATTTAGTAACAATAATTAAACAAAAAATATTTATTATTAGAAAAAGATATTAGATTTTTAACGTACTTAGATCCTTGATCCACTGAGTAAGTAGCAGAAGTACCAAGTTGTTTAAATGCATAAAGGATATATGTAATAACAAAAATAACGCAATATACTGTTCTTGTTTATTAATTACATACAATAACTAATTGTTGGTTTAATTTGAACAAAGATAGTAAATCAAATTAAAAAAACTACACTTTCACTAAAAAGAAACCTTAACATGTTCTTCGCCTAGTACTTGGTGTTTTGCCTATATCTGCATCTTGCTGCTTTTCACAAATATTGGTGTAAAAAAGTCTATAAGGCTCATCAATAAAAATTAACTGTTGTTTTAAATCGTTAATTTTTTCTTCGGTCAAAATGTTTGTTTTGTTAGCCATAAATAAAATTCTGGTTCTGTAACTACTCTTGCATTCTTACGGATATCTACTTTTAGGAAAGGTGTGAATGGATCTAGTGTTTTTTTTTTTTGTACATATTATATTCACCATATTTTTCAACACGAATCCATTTTACCTCATTCCTCATATTTATCTTTTCTTTGTTAGTATCTTTTTTTCTGTTAAATAAATTTAAATTGTTTGTAATTTCTTTAATATTTTTAAAGTGGTTTTCCATGTTGATAATAATCGATCCTTTCTTACTCGATTCCCGAATAATATCTCTATACTGATCTGGACTGAACAAATTTTCAATTTTTCTAAGCTTTTTCCCTATTACTCCAAAATCTCTATCAGAATCTAGGAAGGAATGTGTCACTTCCGGAAACTTATGGTCTATAACCTTAACATATTTTTTTAAAATAAGGTATTGATATAGACATATCAGATTAAACTTTTTTTTCTGACCAGCACAAGATTCAGACCACATGATAAGATGATTTATTTTCTTGTATCTACTGGATAAAAGTTGCACAAATGTGTGCAGAGAACTACCTACTTTTAAGCTACCCTTTGTGGCTACATTTTCAGTCCAATTAAAAAAATAGGCCTTATCACCTTCGTCTGTTATGCTGTGAATTCCAAGATTGTAGATCCACATCTGCCTTAGATAAAAAGCTTTTGAAGTTGTAAGTCTTGGTAGTGGCATAGTCTGTTGCAGGTCAATCAGACATATTGCCTGTCTGCTTTCTGTTAGTCAAAAGCAAAATGGAAATTTTCTTTATGCTCATCATTTCCCAAACTTGCATCACAGGTAGAACCAGTGTCACTCTTGGGCTGTCCAAATGACAAATTAAATTCTGTAACGAAAATGTTACAGTAGAAACTCATTGTTACTGCAAACCTTTTATCCAGTTCATTTTCTTTGATATATTGTTCATATAGTTCATGCATTTTTGACATATTTAGTAAGGAAGATAAATACATTTTGTTGGCATTTTTGTTTCTGGAATAGTGAGACATGTCAGCAGGAAAAGATAAAATGCGCTGTTTGATTACATCAATCACTTCTTGGGGAATTTTGTTAGGTCTCGAATTGTGACGCCCTCTTCTATCAGGAGATGGTGCTGTTGCCCCAGAGTTTAGTTTTTGTTGAATTAGTTGAACCTTTTTGTTTGAAATTTGATACAATGACATGAAGGCAGTTTTACAAACAGATCGTATGCTTTTCTGACAGGTTATTGAATAAGTAAATGTGGCAGATTTATTCTTTGTTGCATTTTTTCTATGACGGTGAACTGGCTTTATTGAAATAGAGTTAAAGAGTATAGCATTTTTAGCATTTTGATCCAAAGCATAAAATTTGCGAAATATTGTCTCTCTCTCTCTCTCACCTTGGTATTGTTAATAATCCCATCATTTTGAGAGGTATAACTCAAATATATAATTCAAAATAACCGCCGAAAAGTATAACCTGACATTATCCAAAGAGAAAACCCAATCAATGGTAATATCCAGGAACCCAATTAGATGTAAATTAGTAGTGGACGACCATATAATCGAACAGGTAATGGATTGCAGATATTTAGGTATGGAAATATCTAGCGACAGGCATCTGTGGCAAGAATCAAAACAGCAGGCAACGAAAGCAGCGAGAATATCTGGTTTCCTGAGGGATATAATCTGGCGGAATAAATATATGAGCACCGAAAGCAAAGTCCGCATTTATAAGACATGTGTTAGACCCGTACTGACATACGCAGCTGAGACAAGGGCCGAGACAACAAAGACCAAACAAATAATGAGAACAACAGAGATGAAAACCCTAAGATCCATAAGAGGTATCACACTCAGAGATAGAATACGAAACGAAGACACATTGAGAGAGCTAGGCGTTCAAGACGTAGTGAGATGGACAAGAGCGCGACGACGCATGTGGAGAGACCACGTAGATCGGATGGACCCTGAACGTATGGCGCATTGGGCGAAAACACAGAAGCCCAACACCAAGCGACCCATAGGAAGACCCAAAAAACGATGGTATGAGAGTTGGAGCTCCGGATCGCAGCAAAGACTGTAACAGAAGAAACAGGACATAGTCCTATTACAATAAGAAGAAGAAGAAGAAGATTTTGAGAGGTTGAGGCTACAGTAGATATGTTCTCAAAAGACTCATTTGACTTACCCACTTCAGAGTTTTGCGGGTTATATTCATCAGAGTTGTCCGCTGTAGAAAATATGCCATTACTTGAGGAAAGCATGAAGCTGTCTTCTGCGGTGACATGTGTTTTTTGTTTTTTACGTTCTTGTTCGGATAAATCAAATATATTTTTCTTTACCTTGTTAATCCTAAAATTCTGAGAGGTTGACGCTTTAATAGATACATCTGCAGGATACATGAAAGTTTCTTCTGCGGTGACGTCTGCTTTTGTGTAGTCATTTCCATTATCTAAACTCGTAATGTTCTTAAAAGACTCATCTGACTCCTCCAGTTCAGACTTTTCTGGATTATATTTATCAGAGGTATCAGATGTAGAAATTATGTCATCATCCGAGGAAAGATTTGGAGTTTCCTCTTTCTCAGTGAAAATTGCAGCAATATCTAGAATAAAATACAAAATTAATATATTTTTATCTACAAAAATGTTAAGCTAATCTAACCTTCTAACCATCTTTCATCATCTCCATCTGTTAACTCCATATACTGGCTTATTTCTTTATTGGATATATCAAGTCCTCCTTTCTCAACTCCCTTTTCCTCATCTGCATCTTTCAGTTCTACGTACTGATTAGATTCATTTTCCGTAACCTCATTTTTTTTTAACTAAACTAACAATGTATTTACTCCTTAACGACATTTTTTCAATAAAATTATCAAGAGAAACATGAACACTGCATACCGTCTAGATGTAAATAATAACTACATAACCCTAGAACCCTACTTTTAGGATCTAAGTGATATATTACGGAAGGAGAAAATCAGTGTATTCAGGCATAAAGGATCCATGAACAACAAATCCATAGAAATCTCAGTGGATAAGGGATATAAGTAACATATTGTGTACATAGATCCTTTATGCAATTACATTTTAAAATTTACTGTGTACATAGATCCTTTACGCTCTAGTAACTTAGAAAATATTAATGTTAAAACATGTTTGACTTGTTTGAAAGATTTTTAGGTTCGAAAAACATACTTTTAACATAAAAAACATATTTTGAAAAAATTCTCACATAGACCCTTCACACACTTGTGTCTTCAATTACATAGAAGTGGTTTTTACTTCATGTTAGAGTTTTTTAATAATAATAGTCTCCCGTTTTATACCGCTGACGCGGCTTTGGGACTATAGCAGGGTAGTCTGCTATATCTAGGGCCTATGGTATACAACGAAGGTAACACAACAGGGACAGTTCTACGCTTCAACCGCCTATTATTACCCCTGGGTTTACCCAAGGTACTCATTTTATTTAGACTGAGTCAACCTGGGGCCTATAATAGACATTTTAAAAATGTCTAGCTGTTCTTGCTGTCGCTGGGTCTCGAACTCCGGCCTACCAGCATGCGAGTCAGACATCCTAACACTGAGCTATACTGACCCCGACTACGCCAACTAGAAACTTACCCTGTATATATACATAAAAGTAATATAAAGTTGCAAAATTTAAATCCATATTTAACTGGAATTGGTTGTTAATAAATAAAGTAATGAAAAATAAATAAATAGGTTCATGTGTGTTTGTTCCGTTTTATTTTTATGACTTTTTATCGTGTAATAAATAAAAATAAATATTGAATGAATTCAAACATGATACATTTCGATTTAATATCAAAATTAAAATCAATTTTTTTAATTGTTGTTTGGCGTATTCTATTTAAATATACTATTTGAACTAAAGTAATGTTTTAAAATTTAACTTCTATACCAATTCATATAGCTATTATTAAATAAATATACACAGAAATACATTCACATAACTCCTATATATAAATTTTAACTTATTATAAATGTTTTTTTTTGTAGGTAAACTTGCCTTATTGGTTTTTTTGATACTATACGATGGTTCACTGAATACTCATTTCTGAAAAATGTTCATAACGTAGCTCATGGCGGGTCTGCAATAATAATAAGAAATAGTATTAAACACCTTGAATTAAACAAACTAGAGAACTTAACATACAAGCCACCTCGATATCAACACAAAAGTGAAAAGTGACATGGCCAAACGATCTGATCTGTTGTTTATTGCCCATCAAATAAACCAACAAGGAAAATTATTTCACTGCCTACTTTAACCCGGGAACAGTCGCGCTCACTTCTGCCCCGTATGCAGTCGCGCGATTAGATTAAATCTAACAATATAAATTTAAATACGAATTAAAAAAAAAATTATTCTATAGCATTTTTTCACTAAGTTGATATTTTTCGAGGTATTTTCGAGTAAATATGTATATTTTTCAACAAAATCAATACGTTTTTAGGGGTTTTTTTGCAAATTACTCAAAAAGTAAGTATGTTATCAAAAAAAAAACGTTCTTAGCAAAAATATAGCTTCTAAAGAAGTGAAAAGAATTGTGTATGTATGAACTCTCTAGACTCAGTAGAAGCAAAGTTGTAGCTAATGAAAAATAGGTTCATGTCCGACAAATTTGAAAGCGAATATTTCAACGTAAAATAACCAAAAAATCATGCAGTTTTTACGGAAAAAATTATCATAACTTTTTTTAAAGTGTTTAAAAAAATATTTCTCTTTGATTTTTAAAAAACTTTCGTGCACCACCACTAAGCAAGTAACGTTCAAAATAAAGCTATTCCCTTTTTTTGTTTCAAACAACTCGGGAAAATCACCATCTAACTAGCATCTTAAATAAAAAAAATCGTTACTGCTTCACATTACTTTACTTATGTGTTATTTATATGATCTGTAAGTTTCATTGGTTCAAAGGGCTTATTTTTTTATTTGGTTTTGAAGTATTTTTTTTTAATTTACAATTTTGAAAAAAAAGCTCTTCTTTTCAAAATAACTTAAAATTTTTTGGTGATACCAAAAATTAAAATAGTAAAAAATTGTAGGTTTTGCTTTTCTGAATATTTTCGGTTTTTTGTTTTTCTGCAAGGCAAAAATTGGTTAAGATATGGCATATGGCAGTATCCAAAATTTGCGTACATTTTTGATTATTGACTTGTTCAAGCCCTTTCAACTAGAGCCCATTCAAAAATAAGCACTTTGAAGCGATGAAATTTACAAACGATACATACACCAGTAAAGCAACTTGTGAAGTGGCAACGACTAATTTCATTTGGGATGCTAATTAGGGGTTTATTTTCACGCTTTTTTACAAAAAAAGGGACCAACTTTATTTTGAGCGTAACTTCTTCACCTTTAACGTTAGAAACTTTTTTAAAAATCAAAAATAAAGCTTTTTTTAAACACTTTAATTTGTAATGAGTTTTCCCAAAAAGTACTTCATATTTTGGTTATTTCATGTTGAAATATTCGATTTGGAATTTGGCAAATATTAACCTATTTTCTTTAGTTACAATTGTTCTTTTGCTGCGTGTAGGGATCTCATACATACGTCTTTTTTTCAGTTTTTTATGGGCTATATTTTTGTTAATAAGAATGTTTTTTTCGTTAAAATACTTACTTTTTGAGTTTTGCAAAAATAACGTCCAAAAACGTGTTTTTTTTTTGTTGTAAAATAAACATACTTACTCAAATACGCAAATAACTCGAACAGTATTAACTTAGTGAAAAAATTCTATAGAACAAAAGTTGCTTAGAATAAGTCAGTTTGTCCATTTACGGACTTATTTTGGACGTATATTTTTTCACCCCCAAGAAGGGCTGAAACTCACCCCCAGGGCAAAATTACACATCGGCACACAATATCACTATTCTTCTTTGACATGTTACCTATTTGTATACCAAATTTCATGTCAATCTAAGCGATTCTTAAAAAATTATAGGTTTTGCAACAGTTTACGCCAACGAACGTACCTACTAACCGTCCGATAACGAGTCCACCAACGCCCATAAAGCTTTTTGAAAAGATCCTTATGCTAAGAATCGAACTTACTATCTTGGAAATAACTTATTACCAAACTACTAATTTGCCTTTAGACAAAAATATGGTACCATCGACTGCCATTGAGCAAATGCTCGATGGTAATTATTGAAAACAAGTCCTACCCTACTAGGGATGGCGGTTGTTGACAAAACACCGGTTTTAAGTTAAACCGGTTTTTTTAACTTACGATTTAACCTAGCGGTTATAACCGGTCAAAAACCGGTTATTCCAAAAACTGGTTTTAGGTTTTTAAATCAATATCCAATACCCAATAAGTTACAACGTCATATTTATTTACATTGCACTTTAGATTGTGATACTCCATAATGTCTATTTTTAATATAAAATCTTACAGTTTTTAATATATTGGAAAAAATCAATTATCATTTGGTAACTTCAAAGGGCTGTAACTGGTTTAAGTGCACATTTGTACTAAGGTAAATTAGGTTAAATCGATCTATTTTTGGTCCCAGAATATGTGATTTAATTTATGACCTACCTTTTTGTTGCACCCTTTATACTAATAAACTAACCCAATGAAAGTTTCGAGTCCAAATACATAATACCAAATAATTGAAAAATACAAAAGTAGTGAAATTAGGTACTTATTTATAAGACTATAAACGTAATTATGAAGTAAATAAAACTAAAACGTTTATACATAATATGTATATTAATTATTAAGAGGAAACAGTAGCGATCAACAGGTAGCAAAAACGCGTTCCAAGAATGCGGCTGTAATTTTGAATATTTTTTCGAGATATTTGGCACACGTATTCGTCATATAATAAAGAATGGCGGTACAGAGCCCAATTTGAAAAATATATTAATATGTGGAAATTACTCTGTAATTAAATACAATATTAAAAAAATGAGCCTGTACCGCCATTAAGAAGAACAAAAAAATATACTTTCTTCAAATAAACTTTTTTATCATATGCCTAGATTTTGTGTCATTTTGGAACTACTAAAAATTTTTATTTCATTAGTAGTTCCAAAATGACACAAAATCTAGGCATCGGATAAAAAAGTTTATTTGAAGAAAGTGTATTTTTTTGTTCTTCTTAATGGCGGTAAAGGCTCGTTTTTTTAATATTGTATTTAATTACAGAGTAATTTCCACATATTAATATATTTTTCAAATTGGGCTCTGTACCGCCATTCTTTATTATATTACGATTACGTGTGCCAAATATCTCGAAAAAATATTCAAAATTACAGTCGCAATCTTGGAACGCGTTTTCGCTACTTGTTGATCACTACTGTTTCCTCTTAAAACAAAAAATGAACATCAAAAATAGTAAAACTAGTACAAAACAAATAATGAATCATGGTTAAAATTCTGAACTGGATATATTATTGTCCTAAATGTTTTCCAAATTTGTTGTATATCCAAAAAATCACATTTTATACAAATTACACAAAACTGTTTTATTTTTTTCATTTTTTTAAGTAATTGCAAGGCTCCTTTGTGTATAGGTATAACATTTATTATATATAATACAACTATGACTGCACATTCTGCACAGCATACAGCTGATTGATATTGATACTTATATTTTTTAATATCTGTTTTTAATAGGATCTCCAATTCAACAAACTTGACCTGCTTATTCTCAAGTTCATCAAAATAGCTAGTTCAGCTTATCACATTTCTTAAGCACGCACCACACTCTCGCTGAGTTACTTCGGGAAAGTTGACCGAGGTCCAAAGTAATGCCACTATATACTCGTTCAACTTCGCGAGAAACACATTCACGCGGGGCGATATCGACTTCGGTTCCTTTGATTTGATCGCAAAAACCGCCACCTGCCTGTGGTAGCTGCCTGTCTACACTCTCGTACTCGCTGAACTTCGATCGACTTCTCGAGCAGTATAGTGAGCGTTTTAAACATATTTCAGTGAGCGCGAGAGTCATTAACGAATATAAACATTAAACAAATCAAGAATTATTGATGCATTTAAACAAACAGTATTTTTTATTATCCGGTAACTATTAAGGTTAAATTAACTAAGATAGCATATACGGTTTTTCACCGGTTATTACATTAAAAAGAAAAAACCGGTTATAACCGTGACAAAAAATAACCGGCAAAACCGGTTATTGCGAAGTAAAAAACCGGTTTTAGGTTATAACCGGTAGGTTTTTCCCATCGCTATACACTACATCTGCATTACTAGACGTCTCGCAGGCATTTGCTAAGGTCTGTAATGATTATCTTATTTTTAAAATCAAATCAGAGCTACCTCATCACATATGTAATCAATATCATAAAATATATAACAAATAGTTCCTTCTTAATTAATCACGGCGAAGCTTGCATTTCCCTAGAAATAATCAAAACCATCGAAAATATCTATCAGAACAACTCAATAAAAGTAAAAGTAGAACTGACTCAATTGAAGCTGGCAATGGGATAAGACGGCGTGATTCCCTGAGTCCTCTCTTGTTCCATCCCGTCATGGATGAAATAATAAAAAAGTAAAAACGAAAAAATGATACTAGATGGGAGAAAAAGAACTTTGCAATGCAAAAAACGAAATACTAATCTCTTAAAATATTAATATCCTTAAAAAAATACAAAATAGATGCTTATAATAGCAAATTTACTAAGATCTTGGAGCTGAAGGGTCAAATAATAGAACAAGTGATGAGTTTAATGTTTAGGAATCACACTTCTTAGTTACGGAAAGCTTGAAACGAAAGTAGAAGATAGAGAAATAAAAATATCTGGAAAGACGGGAAAGGCAGAATTTAGAAAACAGTCATCAGATCAATAATTATATGTGCGGCAGAAAGATGACCTAATACAGACAGAACAAAAGAAATAGAAGAAATAGTAAAGGTGAAAATCATTATAAAAATCGATAATAAGGCAATTAGACCAATCAAGTTAGTAAAAAATAAGCCGTTTTTCGACATAATTGAAAAGACGAGGTTTGACAGTTGAAGTGTGTAGTATGAGATATTACAAAAAGGCTACCATCTTGGGATTCATCAATTTTTTAGTGGAACATTTTTTAAATAAACAATCAAAACGTCAAACTTAGTTTTTTGCTCATAACTTAAAAACTTGTTTATTTAGAAATTTGACGTCCACAGGTAAGTTTTTTAGAAAAAAAAGATACATCGAATGAGAAAGATACACCAAATTAAAATCGGTTAATAAACAAAAAAGTTATTGCAAAACGGACGACAAAATCACTGTTCTCGAATATTGTTAATAACAACTTTATTGTTTATTAAAATATGTTCATATATACCTAAACTTGAGGGTATTATGGTGTTTGAATGGTGTGCAAAAAATGGTCCAGATCTGTTAAATAGTTTTTGCAAAATTTAATTTGTTTTTAAATTTTTTTGAAAAATGAGCTAAGTTCTGAGGCTGGTCCAGTTAATATGGCTGAATGTATCTCAATAATCAGGAACTCATTTCCTTCGTTAAGATATATACTAATACTCTATGAAAAAAAAAGTATAAAAAATTACATTTACGTACACAAAATTATTTGTTAATAAATAGCAGTTTTTAAGCTTATAAACAATTACAATAATTTCGTAGAAATTAGATCAAATTAAATGGCAATAAAAATACTGAAAGCTGGTTAAAATACACAACTTCCAAAAAAAATTTTTAGGTCCTACGACCCTTGGGGTCTGAGATAGCCCCTTTTTTTGAAAAAATCACTGTTACGTTAATTAACAACACTAAGATCTGAAATTAACCAATCTTTTATAAGAAAAGTCAAAGTTTTTAACAAAGATTTTGCACGAAAAAATGTTAAAAATTGTTTAAACAGTATTGTTATAAAGAAAGAGTATTTTGCGTTCCGACTAAAGTAAAAAAAAATGATGGGCCAGCCGAATGAGAATAAATTCGCGGACTAGCATTCGCTAGCGCTAGACCGTTGCAGCCCAATTTTAAAATTGACTGTATACCGGATTTGAAGCTTAATATTATATTTATATATTTTGGTAGAAACTTGAATTTTATGAATATTATTATGTTGCACATTTATTTAGTAAAATTATATTTTAAATAAATAAATTTAAAAAATAACAATAAAAAGGCCACAAAGTCAAAATATGCAACAGAAAAAAAGTCACGCGACCTTATAGACGAGTGGTACGTGGTACTCTCCCCAAAAAAAACGCTCATTTCTCGAGATATCAACCACGGTGTGGTGAATGGCTAATTTTGGTCTTACTTTATACTTTTTATGGTACTGAAAACGAAAATGAGTTTTATTTTGAATTTTAGATGGGGAAACATTGTCAATATCGCAATTTTACCCTAAAAATTAAAAAAAAAATGAAATCACGTTTTTCTTCAAATTAAAAGTTACACCACTTTTTCTCTATAAAACATTTTGTTCTCTGTACTCTAGATTTTAACTTAAAATTAATTAAACAGCTAAATTTCAAATTTTGTTACTCAGCTTTTGCGATTAAACTTTGCAATTCAAGAATCTGCACCTTTTACTTCAAACAATTTATAACTTTCTTTATGGCAAGACAGAAATATTGAAGCAGGTCCCATTGTCTTCAGAAAGGTGAGAAATATATACTATAAAAATATCAGAAAAAATTATTACAATGGAACAGAGTTGTAGCGAAGTAAACTCAAAAAAAACGTGATTTTTTTTTATTTTTAGGGTAAAGTTGCGATTTTGTTAATGTTCCCCCACGTAAAATTCAAAACGACCCTAATTTTAGTTTTGAGCACCATCAAAAATATAAAGTATGACCAAAATTAGTATCAGTATCTCGAGAAATAAGCTTTTTTTGGGGTGTATCGCTCGTCTATAAAGTCACATAACATTTTTCCTATTGCATATTTTAAATTAAATTTTTTTTGGAAAACTTCTTCATAAATTATATTTTATTTCTGTGTTAATTAAAATTATAAACTAAAAAGTTTGTCACTCAACTTTTTTAAGTAAACATGAAACTAACGAAATCTGACGACAAAATGTTTAAAAATTAACAACTTCTCTTTTAACGTGTTGAGTCATTTTGGACAAATCTCATTGTTATCTAAATGCTTCAAAGATAACACAGTAAAATTTTCAAAGGGAAATATTTACAGCGACCAAAAATACAGTGAGTTAAAATTGAAAAATCATCAAAATTGATTTTTCGCATTTTTGCATAAAATTTGATTTTTGAACATGTTCCACTAACTCTAGAAAAAAATTAACTCCATATTCGAATTCAGAGACCTCGAAAACATAAGGAATGACGAAAATTTGTCATTCACCTTAAAGTCGATTTTTGTGGTCGGGATAACGTAATTTTAATAGTTGCTGCCGCATGCCGGTCGCCAACCGCGCCCACTATTCAGTCAGTCGACTACGCCCGCTATTTTTTACTTTAGTCGGAACGCAAAATACTCTGTGTTTATAACACTCCTATTTAAACAATTTTTAACATTTTTTCTTACTAAAAACTTTGTTAAAAACTTTGACTTTTCTTATAAAAGATTGGTAATTTCAGCTTTTAGTGTTGTTAATTAACGTAACAGTGATTTTTTCAAAAAAAGGGGCTATCTCAGACCCCAAGGGTCGTAGGACCTAAAATTTTTTTTTGAAAGTTGTGTATTTTAATCAGCTTTCCGTATTTTTTATTGCCATTTAATTTGATCTAATTTTGACGAAATTATTGTAATTGTTTATAGGCTTAAAAACTGCTATTTATTAACAAATAATTTTGTGTACGGATATATAATTTTTTTTACTTTTTTTATAAGCTGTTAGCATATATCTTAACGAAGGAAATGAGCCCCGGATTATTGAGATACATTCAGCCATATTAACTGGACCAGCCTCAGAAATTAGTTCGTTTTTCAAAAAATTTCATAAACAAATTAAATTTTACGAAAACTATTTAACAGATCTGGACCATTTTTTGCACACCATTCAAACACCATAGTGCCCTCAATTTTGGGTATATTAAAACGTATTTTAACAAACAATAAAATTGTTATTAACTATATTCAAAAACAGTGATTTTGTCATCCGTTTTGCAATAACTTTTTTGTTTATTAACCGATTTTTATTTAGCGTATCTCATTCGATGTATCTATTTTTTCTAAGAAAGTTACTTGTGGACGTCAAATTTCTAAATAAACAAGTTTTTAAGTTATGAGTAAAAAACTAAGTTTGACGTTTTGATTGTTTATTTAAAAAATGTTCCACTAAAAAATTGATGAATCCAAAGATGGTAGTCTTTTTGTAATATCTAATACTACACATTTCAACTGTCAAACCTCGTCTTTTCCGTTATGTCTAGTAAAAACCTAACTTGATTGGCCTAAATAGGAACAGAACTAAAAGTAGGTACATACTTAAGTAGATGCAAAGTGAAGAACATCAAGGACTGGGTTTTCTTCTTCAGGTGCCGTTTCCGTATTATAGACGTTGGCCGTTATCATGTTTACAAGTTCCTGAAACCTCCCTCTATCGGCTGCTGCGCGAAATAATTCTTCTACCGTGGAACCACACCATTGTCTAATATTACTCAACCATGAAAGTTTCTTTTAACCAATCCATCTCTTTCCCTCCACTTTTCCTTGTATTATAAGGCGAAGTAGATGGTACATATTTAGGCCCTCTAATTATATGGCCGAAGTATTCTGTTTTTCTCCCCTTTATGATGTTAATGAGCAGACGTTCTGAATTCATCATTTGGAGAACATTTTCATTGGAAGTGTGCGAAACCCACGATATCTTTAGGATTCATCGATAGCACCACAATTCGAATACTTCTAATTTATTGACAATTGTGGTTTTTAACGTCCATGTCTCACACCCATACAATAATATAGACCACACGTAACATTTAAGGACCTTCTTGCGAATCTTCATCGACAGGCTTCGGTTACATAAAACTGGTTTCCAGGTGATAAAAGCCTTACGTGATATTTCAATCCTGGTTATTATCTCTTCATCACAATCGTAATTTACATTTAACCAACTACCAAGGTATTTAAAATGGTTTACTCGTTCTATCTCCTCTCCATCAAGAGAAAGCACGCCTTGATCTACATTTACCTTTCCAACTACCATCCACTTTGTCTTTGAAATATTGATTTTTAGGCCTCTTCGATAACTTGCTTCACTGATTAGATTTACTAATGTCTGGAGATCTTCTAAATTTTCTGCAAGAATGGCTGTGTCGTCAACATATCTGATATTGTTGATTACTTCTCCGCCCAGTCTTACTCCCTCTTGTCTGTCGTCCAAAGCCTCCCTAAAGATTTCTTCAGAGTACAGATTAAAGAGAATGGGTGACAAAAGACAACCCTGTCGCACACCCTGTTTGATGGGTAGTTGTTCAGTACGACTATCTCCAACTTGGATAAATGCTACTTGATTGTAATATAAGTATTTTAGCAGTCTTATATCGTAGTGGTCAAGTCCTGCTGCCTGTAGGCAATTGAAAAGTATATCGAAAAGTACCTGTAAGGACTGGGTAAGAAAGAGAAAAGTAGAATGGAACAATCATATAAGCTAAATGAGAACAAATAGGGTAGTAAAAACAGACAGAGATGGTTCCCCAAAGGAGGACGATCAGTCGAAGGACCACGAAAACGATGGAACGACAACTTACATTGAGGCATATTAAAAGCAGATAATGTCATTTTCATATAACACGAAATAGCAGAAGAAGAATGTTAAGGAGATTGTTAGAACATTTCTACCAAAGAGACATTACCAAGAAAACAAGTGCAGTGCGGCAACATAGCGCCTGTTACATCCCTGTGTTTTGTATTCGAACATCCAAAGGTGGCGATATGAAGTTACTATAGCAACCAAGTAGTTCATCGATTACAACAAAAAGAAAAAAGGCACCTAGTACGTTCTTTAAAGGTAAAATATTGCAAAACCTCTAAATTTTAAAGAACCGCTTGGATTGACATTGACATGAAATTTGGCACACACAAAGCTAACAAGTCAAAGAAAAAAAGTGATATTGTGCCGATGTGTGCTTTTGCCCTAGGGCTAAATTTCACCCCCTTTCGGGGGTGAAAAATATTTGTTTGAAATAAGCCCGAAATGGATAAAATGACTAATTCTAAGCAACCTGTTTTAAAAAGTTTTTTCACCAAGTTAATACTTTTCGAGTTATTTACGAGTGAATATGTTAATTTTTCTACAAAATAACCACGTTTTCAGACGGTTTTTTCGCAAATAACTCAAAAAGTAAGTATTTCGTAGAGAAAAAAATTCTTATAAAAAATATAGCACGTAAAAAAGTGAAAAACATGGTGTATATATTAGGTCACTATACCTAGTAGAAGCGGAATTATAGCTAATGAAAAATAGGTTTATATTCGTCAAATTTCAAATCGAATATTTTAAAGTGCCATAACCAAAAAACGAAGCACTTTTTTTGGGGAAAACTCATTTTAACTTTTTTAAAGTGTTTAAAAAAATGCTTATTTTTGTCTTTTCAAAAAATTTTTAGCATCAAAAGTAAACAATTTACGCTCAAAATAAAGTTGGTCCTTTTTTGGTAAGAAATCGGGAAAATCACGCCCTAATTAGCATCTCAAATGAACTTAATTGTTACCACTTTACAAGTTTTTTACTCGCGTACGTATTGATCATATGATCTGTTTAAAGTCGGTTCAAAGTCCATATTTTTGAAAAAGCTGTAGTTAAAATGGCTTGGACGAGTCACTTATCTCGAGTGTACGCAAATTTAGAAACACTGAATCTAAACCAATTTTTGTCTTACAAACAAAAAAAAAACAAAAAAAAAAAACAAAATATTCAGAAAAGTAAAGGTGACTTTTTTTATTGATTAACATTTTTGGTATCCCTAACAATTTTAAAGTTATTTTGAGAAAAAGCATTTTTTCAAAATTAAATTTTTTAAAAATTTTATTGTAAAACCAATTTTTTTCAAAAATAAGCACTTTGAATCGATGAAACTTACAGATCATATAAACACAACATAAGTAAGGTAACTTGTGAAGCGATAACGATTAATTTCATATAAGTTGCTAATTGGGGGGTGATCATACTGATTTTTTTTTGCCAAAACAAAAGGGACCAAATTTATTTTGAGCGCAACTTGCTTAAATTTGATGCTAGAAATTTTTTTTATAAAAACAGAAATAAAGCTTTTTTAAACACTTTAAAAAAGTTTTAATGTGTTTTCCCCATGAATGCTTCATTATTTGGATATTTCACATTGAACTATTCTACTTGGAATTTTTTGAATATAATCCTATATTTCAATAGCTATACCTCTGCTTTTGCTAGTTATAGAGGCTTAATCTATACACCGTCTTTTTCACTTTTTGATATGCTATAGTTTTACTAAGAATAGTTTTTTCGACAAAATGCTTACGTTATTTGCGAAAACCCGTCTAAAAACGTGGTTATTTTGTTGAAAAATGAACATATTCACTTGCAAATAACTCAAAAAGTGTTGATTTGCTGAAAAAACTCTATAGATCAACATTTGCTTAAAATTAGTTAGTTTATCCATTTCAGGACTTATCTTGGACATATATTTTTTCACCCCGAGATGAGGTGAAACTCACCCCCAGGGCAAAAACACACATCGGCACCATATCACTTTTTTTCTTTGACATGTTAGCTATGCGTATGCCAAATTTTATGTCAATCCATGCGGTTCTTTAAAATTTACAGCAAAAGCCGTGAAAGAATGTACTATTTTGGTTATTTTAAGGTATGGGTTTTTCACTTTGATTCAGATCAGTTAATAAAGATTGACTGCTTGGTTGATTCAGATCAATTTTCTATTGGTTTCTTATTGTTAGTATGCTGTTAGGTAAATTAATAAACTAATTGCATTAGATAAAGATTTCATTGTCGAAAACCAATAAAATATTTAAATAGATCAAGATAATAAAATAAGAGCCTTGTCACAAAAGTATGCCGTCTTTCGTGGACGAATCCATAAACCAGTTTAAGACTTAGTAGTATTCCTGAAATAGAATCCACGTTAATTAAATCTGCAGAGACGCTTTCGCGAAAACTCATCGCGTGTCATCAGCCAAATTGCCGGCATTACCGAAACTATTACTGAAATCTAATTACTGCAATATGCTTGGAATTCTGAGATGACAATTATCCTAATTTGCACCTATTATATCCTGTCTTAACTATAGTTTCCCAGCTCTACGATTTAGCGTCAAGATAGACTTAATTGGATAGGCATTTTACCACCGCAGTTTTCCGAAATGCATAGTCCCGGAAATCAAGCGTCGCCGCATCTTTTCACAATGACGAAAATAAACGAATAAAATCTATTTTTCAATTTAGGTTAAATAAAAATCAATGCAAATTAAAAATAATTTTAAATTATTTAAATGCCGTTATAAATTGTTACTTAATACTTAAATCTAATACTATCACTAATACTTTTTATAATACAGTCGAACCCGCTTATTAGAGTACCGATTATAGGAATAACCCGGTTTATGGAATATAAATTCGAGGTCCAGAAACGTCTTCATTTACTCCTTAATAAATTTATCCGTTTATTGGAATACGTATTAATAAAACAAGACCGCTTATTAGAATATTATTCAGGTCAACGAATAAATTTTTACATACAATTTCGAATTTCGTAAAAATTTAAATTATGTCTTGTATTATGGTTTCTCGCCAAGGGCTCCGAAGGCCTGTAGTGCTGTTTTTTATATTATTTGGGTTTGACAGATAGGTAATAAATATTTTATTGCATTTTTATGAGTACCAATTCAATCATTTGCCGACAAATTCAGTCGTAAAATAATTTCCTTTTTCTACAAACTATACCTATTGCCACCCTCTTGCCCGTTATGAGAAACAGTTCGCCCATCCTATATGCTTGTATAACTATTAAACGTTTTCGGGATGGCCAAACCATTGTAAATTTTTCTAATTTTTATAATATTTCAGAGCAACAAAAGTGACTAGTATTTTATGTAACAAAAAAACAAGCTACAATTACCGATTATTTATCAAGACTAAATAAGTAATTTTCTTATTAAGGCCATGGGTACATAATTCGCAAATATTTTACGGCTATCCCTACTTTTTCTGTCTTTACACGGCAAATTACGTGTAGTAAAATTCACACTGGTATGGATAGTAAACATTACTAGAATGTCATTCTACTTGAAAATGTCATCATTAACTTAAAGAGATGGCTTTTGAATGTTCTTGGATAACTGTTATTTGTATAATTGCAAATTATTAATTCAGTTAATAAATGTGATAATTGTTTCGCTAACTGTGTATTTAGTGATTGTAATAATTTATATGTACAACAAAAACTAATACTCAATCTATAAAAGAGAAGGTGTTAAAGTGATTTTTTAATAATATATTGTTACTATGGAACCCTTACAATTTTAAACATCTTTAACAACAAAATACTTGGATCACAGAATATATATTATCCTGATGTATTCTCTGCTTGGATCTTCCACAAATAATACACAATAAATAACTTTTTGCTAAGTTCACGTCTTAAATCAATTATTTATCAAATACACTATATATCAATATTATTTAATTAACAACTGAAATTATTCCAGATGCCATGTCAAATATTTAAAATTTTCACAGATTGTCACTGTCTGACTGACAATATGCTGACAATATTCTATTCATAATTGATGGATTCGACCGTTACTTGATGGAAGTTCATTTTGTCTCACAATAAAACAAGCTGAAGATACTGAAGTATAGAAAACAAACGTTTTTCAGTGTTTTATTGTGAGATAATATTCTATTCGACTGAGTGCGTTGTAAGACAAAGATAGATTTGGAAAATATTACCACGGAAATGGTGTCCATTTTTTCGAATCCTGAAAAAACTAATAAATACTTTTAAAAAATTTAAACGCAGAATGAATGACTAAATTATTACCGAGGGCTGAAAGTCCCTTAGAATAAATAAAACGTTTATTTTGAATGAGATATTTGGAATTAAAATTTGGAAATCACACTAAATTTCTCTTAGTTTTGCACTTCTGTAACTTATTACAATAAACATTATAGTTCTCAGGGACTTTCGGCCCTCACTTATAACGTAATCTTTAATTCTGCGTTTAAATTTTTCAAAAATACTTATTAGTTTTCTCAGGATTCGAAAAAAAGGAATCTCCATTTGAATAGCATTTCAGCCGAAAATAAGTAGCCATCCCCTTAAGTATATTATGTATTTTAATACGAAAATATTTACATAATCTCTATATTGCATACATTTCATATTAATTATTGTATGCATCCACATAATATAATGAAATTGGGTTTTTTAATAAATACATTATGCTATTGTTTTATTGACATAAAAAGGCCTAAAACCATATACATACATATACATATTAACATAGTATGTACTATTATTACGTATATTCGGTACACTTATTACGGCTAGCCACCAATGCTCGGTTATTAGAATATCCCGGTGATAAGAATATTTTTGCCTGGTACGAAGGCTATTCCAATAAGCGGGTTCGACTGTATAGTTATTACTTATACAGAGTGTAGTAAAAAGTGTGATAAAACCACTTATGCTGAAGATATAATTGCTCAATTACACCTAACTTTCCTCACTATAAAAGCTTATTTTAGCTTCGAGAGTCTTGTGTAAATTCTTCCACTTTTACTAGTTATTTACTTGGTCTCTCCAGTTTATTATTCCCACTTCTTTTATGCCAGTCCGGACTGCATAAAACCACTTCCTTCATTGCCTCCCTGTTCTTTTCTTCCCTTGTTCTTCTGATTGCAAAACTCATAATAAGATGTTTCTTCCTTGTGGCATTCCTGAAACACATCCCAGCCATCTGACTCTCTGCACCTTGGTTTTTGAGTTATTTTAAGTCCCTTATACATCTCTTTTAGATATACCACCAAAAACTTTTCTAAAGATTATCCTCTCCCAAAGCTTTTTATCTTCTTTCGGATTCATTGTCAAATGTTGACATGCATGCAACACCGTTGTCCTCATTATTATTTTACAAGATCGAATCATGGCTACCCTGTACACGCTTTTTGCCTTCAGCAATGCGTTAAATGATCCTACTGTTTTTCTACCTTTTAGGAATCGTTTATCTATTTTTCTATCTTCGTCTCCTCTATTTGTAAATGTTATTCCAAGGTACTCAAATTTTGTTACCTTCTCAAATTTATACTTTCTAACATTCGTTTTAGAGTGATCCATTTATTTTATTCTTTATTTCCTTCGCTCATTTCCACACACTTGGTTTTTCTTGTGAACATTTTGTGAACATTTTTCAAAGTTCTATTTTTGAACATGTCAGAGACACCAAATAATCTTAAAAACCTATGCACTGTAGTTTTTTGTGCAGAATCGTACCGCTTGTCTGAAGATTGGCTCCTTTGATTATGTTTTCTAGTACTAGGTTGAATAACTCTAATTACCGGGGGTCTCCTTCTTTTAATCCCCTATTATCGATATTAAACTGATTAAAGAAACTTCTATCATGACTGTATTGACTGTATTAGTAAGCGTCATTTTATCTCAACGTATCAGTTCCTCTAATATTCCTAGCGATCTCATTACTTTGTATAATCCGTTTTAGGCCTGGATCCCGCGTACCAAAAAAAAGTTGATTAATAAAAAGATGAAAATTTGTTAATAGCTTAACGGTGTCTAGTCAGACAAACTTTGATATACGGGAACACTGGAACAGGGGAAGTTTTAATTGTGGAAGTTTAAAAATTTGGATCGTCAGATTACGAAAACGTCGTACGTATTTTGTCGAACAGAACATCCAATTGATCTGTTACCCTTTCATTAAACTCTCATGCAAAAATTAGACTGCTATTACTAACCAACATGATTCCTGTCATTTGATATGTTCTTCGTGTTTCACTCATTAAAATGCCCAGTTGGTGATAGACACCAGTCTGATTTTAGCATGAGAGTTTAATGAAATGGTAACAAATCAATTGGAAGTTCTGTCCGACAAAATCCATGAAACGTTTTCGTAGTCTGATGTTCCAAATTTTTAACTTGTTCCACAATTAAAACTTCGCCTGTTCCAGTGTTCCCATATATCAAAGTTTGTCCAACTAGACACCGTTAAGCTACTAACAAATTTTCAGCTTGCTATTAATCAACTTTTTTGGTACGCGGGATCCAGATCTATTTCGTGAGATAGAGTCGTAGGCACCATATGTAAGGTTAGACAAGACGCACTGGTTGAATGCCCTTCTTTTGATCTTGATGGGCACTTTCGCTTTAAAAATGTATCTAACTTTACCGTAGGCAGCACAGCCCAGAAATACTCTTCTTTGTAACTCACCTTTTTGGTTTGGCTTAGTTAATTTCCAATCCCATTTTTTACTTGGGTACCTAAATATTATTACCTACTTGCCAGAGCTGTAACTAACAAAAATTATAATAAAATAAGCAAAATCAACTGCAATAAGTCAAGAAAGTTTGTTATACAAAATCCAATGAAAAACTATCTTTATACTTATAACAGTTAATCAGAGATGGCAGTGTGACACCTAACACATGTAAAAAGGGGCACGCCAGGTTTCCTCAATACGACACTACCTTATCGGCAGTCTACGAGAAGTGTACGGTAAATTGAAGCTGTAATTACAAAAAAGAAATATGTATCTTTGTACTCACTTTATAACGCTCAAAAAATTACGGGATCTGGATTTCAATGCTTATTTTTTTATAATTCTCGTATCAATGTTACGCGTGAAGTCGTATTGATGACAGTTGAGGCAACATGGGCGACCCTGTGAAAATATTATAATCCACTGCGCGACAAAATATCCCACGAACACTTGAAGAGAAAATCATGCATTTTTTACCGTACATATGTAATAAATATTGCAGGTTTCTTTCTATAGTATCCTCCTCTATTTACAGCAGTTGTTATGTAATGTTATATGTAGTTATGTCAGTTCATATTTTATTAGTTGTCAAAATATATTTATCGAAATGTTCTACTTATTCAATCTGCAGATATAACAAATTGGCGACGAGGTAAATCATTGAATAACCAAATTTTTAAACTACATATCAAACATGGATCCAGATCAATTTAAACAATTTATGATGGTAAACCAGGAAATTTTAAATCAACTGCATAAATTTTGGCAAGTACTTCAAATTCAAATGATACTAATAATTTTATAACTCTATTCGAAAATTTTGATGAACAAAAAGAAAACTTCAAAATTTACATAGAACGTTTCGAAAACTACCTTAAAATCAAACACGTTTTCGATGACAAGAAATTTGCTTAAGACTTACTATTGAATTCTATTGGCTCTGCAACTTTTTCAATGCTTTCATCCTTAGTTGCACCTCACAAAATTAGAGATTTTGATTACAACACCATTGTAAAGAAACTTGATAATCGCCTGAATCCAAAGAAAAATATTTTAGTGTTGCAGCATAAATTTCTTTCCTTATATCAACAAGAAAATCAGTCAATTTCCGAATATACTACTGCTCTAAAACAAGCTACTCTTGAATGTGAATTTATCTCTACGTGCGAATGTCAGGCAAACATTTCTGAACATTTTTTACGAGCTCAGTTTATTCGAGGCATCAAAGATAACTTAATTAGAGAACGTCTGCTGGAATCCAATGAAAAATCATTTGAAAAATTAGAAGAAAAGGCTTTAATCTTAGAATCTCCAATTATCGACAGTAAAGAATTTTCATCAAGTAACAATTCTTTAAATATCAACCAAATCAATCAATCTAGACAGAGACCAAATTCAGCGTCTTATAATAGGAAGCGTTCCCAGTCTAGATCAAGAATCAATTTTCAAGAGTTGGGGATAGACAATCGATGTTTACGATGTGGTCAGCAACATCTTGTTAAAAACTGTAAAATCAATCCTAAACGACTTTTTTGCAAAGGTTGTAAAAAATATGGTCACGTCATTTTAATCTGTATTTCAACGCTTTTAGCAAACAAAGATAAAACTAACTCGACCCATCATCTAATTAATGAATATCAACCATCAACCAGCGAAAGAAAACCAGAGGATATTTTTGGCATTAATAAAATTGTAGATATTTATGAAAATCAATCTTACACGGATGCTCAAAAGTTTTATGTGACAGTCCTTATTAAAAAC
Organism: Diabrotica virgifera virgifera; assembly: GCF_917563875.1. Classification (NCBI taxonomy): domain Eukaryota; kingdom Metazoa; phylum Arthropoda; class Insecta; order Coleoptera; family Chrysomelidae; genus Diabrotica; species Diabrotica virgifera. The sequence goes on along the minus strand of NC_065447.1, from coordinate 198,580,918 downwards.
AAACCGGCAATATTTGAAGTTGATTCTGGAGCAGGATGTACACTCATCTCAGAATCAAAATTTAAAGAACTAGATGATTTACCACTTCAAAAATCCGATATTGCCTTTAGATCATATACAAAAACGTATTTTATCCCCTAGGGAAAGCAAAAACATCAATACAATATCAAAATAAAATTTCAACAGAAGAATTTTACGTAGTTTCTCATGAATTAGTCTCCTTATTAGGGTGTGTATGGATAAGACATTTAAACATTAACCTTCAAGACATCGATAGCGCAACAGGAATCAGACAAATCAAAAATATACCGGCTAATGAAGAAGAATTTGTTCAAAAATATTCAGACATATTTGAAGAATCAATTGGACTTGTATCAAATTTTAAAGTAAATTTGCAACTGCGTAAAAATGCCAAGCCAGTCTATTTTAAAGAACGAGATGTACCGTATGCACTTAGAGAGAAAGTTGAGAAAGAACTTGACAACTTAGAAGCTCAAGGAATTATATCGAAAGTCAACCATAGTGATTGGGGTTCACCACTGGTTGTTATTCCAAAAGCTGATGGAGGTGTGAGACTTTGTGTAGATTACAAAATTGGTGTTAATGAGAGAATTGTGTCCGCAAACTATCCAATCAGAAAAATCGAAGATATATTGAACAGCTTAAAAGATTCACGATATTTTTGTCGATTGGATCTGTTCAAAGCATATCTTCATCTAGCAGTAGACGAAGAGAGCAGTATTATCCAAACTATATCAACACATCGAGGAACATATCGAATGCATCGACTGTCTTTTGGAATTAAAACTGCCCCTTCAGAGTTCAATCGAATTATTGATCAAATTCTATCCGGTCTATCAAAAACTCACTCATACTTTGATGACATAATTGTTCATGGATCCAGTAAACAAGAATGTCGACAAAATCTTGACGCATGCCTTCAACGACTAAAAATGTTCAATCTACACCTTAATCGCAAAAAGTGTGCTTTTTTCGAAACCAGTACAGAATATCTTGGTCATCTTATCAAGCACAACGAAATATTAAAGTCTCCAAAAAAGATTCAAGCTATTCTCGACATGCCACGTCCCACAGATGTGGATGGAGTTCGAAGGTTTCTTGGTATGGTAATGTATTATACCCGATTCATTCCTAATGCTTCAACTAAAACGTACCCTCTACGGAAACTTTTACAGAAAAGAGCAAAATTTATTTGGAATAATTCATGTGAAACAGCTTTCAACAAATTAAAAGAGGAAATTGCGAGTGATCAAGTTCTAATTCCATATGACCCAAGTTTGCCCGTAGTATTAGCTTGTGATGCAAATCCAACCGGTGTTGCAGGGGTACTATCTCATGTTATTGATGGAATCGAAAGGCCTATCGCATTTGCTTCAAGATCTCTTATTAAATGTGAACAAAATTATAGTCAGTTAGACAGAGAAGCACTTGCAATTATGTTTTCAGTAAATCACTTCTTCATGTATCTTTTTGGGCGTAAGTTTAAACTCATCACTGATAACAGCCCCCTAACGAGAATTTTTCATCAAAATTCAAAATTACCTTCAATGACTTCTGCTAGGCTACTTCGATATGCATCATTTTTATCAGGATTTGATTACGAAGTCGAATACAGAAAATCTTCTGATCACGTTAACGTCGACTGTTTTTCTAGAGCTTCTATCAATCAACCTTCATCTTCTTTAGAAAAAATTCTCAACAAAGAAATTAAATCTATCTGCCATGAGTCAATAAAAGAAATTTCAACATACGATCTAACCTATCAAAATATCAAAGTTGCCACAGACGAAGATCCTATTTTATCAAGAATTAAATCTGATTTAAAATCACAAAATCAAAATGAACATGATTTTATTTTAGAAGACGAGATCCTTTTTAAAGGTCAGAGAATTGTTATTCCAACTCCACTCCAACGACTGGCCCTATTGGAACTCCACAGAACTCACATAGGTATTACAAAGATGAAACAACTTGCAAGAAAGTATTGCTATTGGAAAAACATTGACAAAGACATTGAAATTATGGTCAAGTCATGTCAACCTTGCGCTGAAATTCGAAAATCACCTTCAAAAGCTCCACTGCACCACTGGGATACTCCAACAGAAAATTGGGACCGCATCCATATTGATTATGCGGGTCCATTCCAAGGTTTTTATTTTTTTGTTTTGATTGACGCTACATCACGCTGGGCTGAAAAAAAAATTCTTAGGGATACGCCAACATCAGAAAAAACCATCGATCTTCTGTTAGAGATATGTTCTACTCACGGATATCCTCAAGTTATGGTGTCAGACAACGCTACAATTTTTGTAAGTGATCAATTTAAAAAATTTTCAAAAAGTCATGGTATTTTTCAAAAGTTTATTGCTCCTGGTCATCCTGCTACAAACGGCTTAGCTGAACGAAACGTTCAAACCCTAAAAATGAGACTAAAAGCTATGTCTACTGATCGTTTACCCATGAGTAAGAAAGTACAAGAAATTCTTTTAAAATATAGAGCGACACCACTTTCCTGTGGAAAATCACCAGCTGAAATGTACCTGAACAGATGTTTAAGAATCAAACTCGACGCACTACGTCCACCAAAACTTAGATCAGAAAATCAACCCAATGGTGCAAGAAAATTAAATGTGGGGGAGAGAGTACAAGTACGGTATTACCAAGGTAACCAGGAACTTTGGAAATTTGGCACAATTGTTAAAAAGTATGGATTGTTATATTACGAAGTCCAACTTGATGATGGCTATTGTTTAAAACGTCACATTGACCAAATTCGTAAAACCATGGTACCTAAAAAGAATGTAACCTTTGTAAACGAACCAGAAGTAATTCATTATCAGCCACAGTATCAAGAACTCCCCCTGCATCTTCTGCCATCTATCCAACCTCCAGTCCATTTACATCCAAATCCAATCAACGAAAATGTAGATCCAATGATAGAACCTGATCATCCTGATAATGAACTGGTACCCATTAAGGAACCTGCTGCGGTACCCATTAATGAACCTGCTGTTGAAGAACGTAATGATCTTCCACAGTTAAGAAGATCTGAACGGATTCGACTTTTCAAGTCAAGATTTTAGATTTAGGTTTTTAATTCTTTTCTATTTTTTTAAGTTCAAAATAGCGTGGAGATTATAGTATCCTCCTCTATTTACAGCAGTTGTTATGTAATGTTATATGTAGTTATGTCAGTTCATATTTTATTAGTTGTCAAAATATATTTATCGAAATGTTCTACTTATTCAATCTGCAGATATAACACTTTCATTACTGATTTCTGCTGAAATAAAGAAGCAACAGTTGTTTTTAGAAGCAATTCTTATTATCAAGAAATCTTTTTTATTTCATTAATTGTATCTTCTAGATGTCCAATTAGAACGTTCACCCGCTCTATCACTTTTTCTAGAAATCGTAATTATTTCTTGCTTCTTGGAAAATACTAATTTCTGTTTTTAATATCTGTCTTATAAAACAACATATAAGCTACTCGATATCTTTGTTTCTCTTTCTAATCTACACTATAAAAAATAATGAGAATTTATTATGTATTATTTATTATTAGTGCGCGTGATTTATTGATATATTTTTGAAGTATATCTGGTTTTCATAAGTTTGGCAGTCGTCTCTGTTCAATATGATAAGTACGACATACATGACACTTTTTGACTTTTTTCCTGGAACTCATCTGCTAAAAACGGTAAAACTGCAGCCATTGCACATATTCCGTTCACTTGTTGGTTTTTGAATATTTTCCATTGCAAGCACAGTATTGTAAACAAAAATTCAGCTGTTGAAATGAATTGTCAGAAAAATGCTACTACAGTACCCATAGTCTGTATTTGTCATGGCCGGTTTGAATTGACTTGAGAAAATATTCACAGAGCTGTTGTTATTTTATATTATTTAAAGTAGCTTATGTCGGTATCTGTAAAAATTTGCTCAAAGTTTATTCTATTATGTATTGTACTTGGCTAATTCTTCCATGAGTTCTTTAATGCACTGGAATGAAACAATCTTTTTAGCAATTGGGGCGCAAAGAGCAACAGTGGCCTAACCCACGAGTATATTAATATCACGATCTTGCAAACCACTATTTGAAGTGGTTAAGTGTTCGAATAAATCGGCAAGGAGAGCTGGCCGAAGAAAGCAAAGGAAATTTAGAAATAGATCTTCATAATATTAAATTATCTTTCAGATATATCAAAACTTCTGGTCTTAACTGAAAAACTCTTTTTACGATGTTACCCCTTGAAAACCATCCGACTTCCGTGTGGTAAAGAAGATTTACGTATAAAGAACCCATGTCTTAACAATTTTTTCTGACAATGATTCTTTTGACAAATTAAACAATAAGACCAGATATACACACACGCAAACTTATATGGAATCACCATGTATTTCAAAGTAATATTTATTTCTTTTGAAAAAACTTGTTATTGTTGAGAATATTAATGGATTTTATTGAAAATAAACAAATATATAACACAATGGGATAGTACAGCTCGGTACGGTACCTATAGGTTATTTTCTTGAGTTCCAAATTGAACGCAAATAAATAAACTAACTTTTGCGTCCAAAAACGAACATATGCCTGATGTGTGGTTATAGAACTTACAACGAGGAAAGATTATTGGTCTTTTGGAGAAAGTAATGTTCTCAGGGGGACATAGCTGTAGAGCTAGGAGTAATATAGGGCGTTCTGTCAGAAACTTATGCTAGGTAACAGGAACAAGGAAAACTCAAAAATAAAACAAGGAAAGTCGACAAAAGTAATAACGGCTCTCCAAGATCGTTTAATTGTCCAATCAGCTGGAAGACACGGAAACATTTCTCACCTGCAGCTCCAAATGCAGCTTTTGGAAGCTACAGGTGTAACCGTTTCAGTTGAAACTATAAGAACAAGAGTTCGTACCAAGAAGTATACAGCAGGAGGCAGTTATGGTTTCCCAAATTATCCAGGCAACACAAGATTGATCACCTAAATTGGTGTCTTCACCACCAAAACTGGAACATTGGGAATTGACAAAATGTGCTATTTTCAAAAAAGTCAGGATTTGTGTAAAATCAGATGACCCACGAAATCGTGTACTTAGAGGTCGAGGAAGACAAGCAAGAACGAAAACTGTCAGACCTGTTCACAAATATACAAGGGGAAGTGTAATGTCCTGGAGAGGAATTGTGATCCGTTTAAAAACTCCTTTAATTTTCATTCAATCAACTTTAACTGTCCACAGGTATGTTGATAACCTGTAGTCAGGCTCTGGTTTGGTGCAACAGGAGAAAATTTAATTTTATTGCATGATAATGGACCTCTACATACCATTAGAGTGACTACAGACATCATTGAAGCAGAAGGTATCCCTTGTTTGGAGTGGCCTGCTTGCTCGCCCGTGCTTAATCCTATAGAGTATTTGTGGGATATGTTTAAAAGAAAAATTAGGGCTCGCCGGGATAATCCACAAAACACCGCACGACTAGTACAAGCTGCTCACACGCGTGAGCATGCCCACTCAAACTGAAGCTGGCATAAGGACTAGAGGTGATAACACTGACTACCACAAAATACAAAAAAAAATAAATAAAAACAATTTAAACATTATTCGTTTTACATTGAAAGGACATCGCACACATCTTATGGAAAATATAATGTCACTCAAATTCAATAAAATTTATACGAATAGATTCGTTTTAAATTAACGATCAAATCTTATCATTGCGCCAACTCTTAATTATGATTAATTACGGCGCAAATTGCAATTAAAGTTTATCGGAATCAGATTTTACGAGTCAGTAAAAGTGTCAGTTACAATCACTATTGCTCTGGGTGCTATTCAAAAGAGCTTAAACCCCGCTGGGCCTAAGCGGATTAGTGAAACTAATCCGCTGATTTATGGAGTACCGACAATTTGGGTATTTTAAAATATTTTTTCTCTCTCTAACTTATGTACGTACCCATTTGATTTCAGATTTATTTATATCAATTTCTGCTCTTATTATTAAAAATATAGAGTTGGCGCAATGATAAGATTTGACCGTTAATTTAAAACGAATCTATTCGTATAAATTTTATTGAATTTGAATGGCATTATATTTTCCATAAGATGTGTACGATGTCCTTTTGTATGCTATTGACTTTAAAACAATTTCTTTCAATTTGTTTTGAATTCAGCTTTTAATTTGTTTGTTAAATACTTTTTCTACGGCCGTTTAATAATATACTCATTATTCGCTATTTTTGAATAGATAACAACACCCATTACTTTACCCGTGAGTAATAATTCATTACTCACGGGCTGAAGTTACTCGCGGGTCATTACTCACGGGTTGAAGTTAGATTCAAGTGGTGCATGGCACTTTTAATATACCTATTAGCAAATAAAATTACTTTAATATATTAAAATAATATATTCATTGTAATTTATATGAACAATTAAATTTGAAAAATGTTTAAAGGATTTTTAACTTTTACAATGGGTTAGTATATTTTTTACGTTTAAATTTCAAACATTTAACATTTTAAGATTGACGTTATAAAAAGGTAAACAATAAACAATCGGTATTAATTTCGTAAAAGGACCTACGGATATGAAATTCATATCAATGAATTCTGTTTTATTGTAGTAAAGAAAAAAGAGACGTTCTCACAAACAATTTATTTTACAACTGACGACCGGTTTCGCTGTCTACAATATTCACAGCATCTTCAGGTCACGGTAAAAGTAAAATTAAATGCTACAAATAACAAAAAACCGGAGTTAGTTAAGTGGTCTGGTTGAAATCGAAGGGTAAAGATCAAGCCAATATTAAAGTATATATATTCATGCATACATATAAATGCTAAAATGTAAGTACTTAAATATGGTTTAACAACCCTCACACTCACATACATGCAAGCATTCAAATGTAGTGGCAACTAAAGTATGTCAAGTATAAGTATAAAATGTACACTTACTTTCCGGTATAAGGGAAGAATATAGTAGTATTCAATATCATACTTTTTCTCCAAATTATGCTGAAGGGAGAGATGTTAGAGGGACAGATTTGATTGTAATGTACAAACAAATCAAAAATAAATTGGCAGGATCTTGAGGGGATTAGTAAGGGAACACGACATTAAACCGTGAAACCAAAAATTGTTAGTTATACAGAGTGTCCCAAAAGTAGTGGAACGGTCGCATATTTCGCGAAATAAACATCGGATCGAAAAACTGAAAAATACGTTTTCAGTCATTTTCAAAAATCTATCCAATGACACCAAACACTAACCCCCACTACACCCCCTGGCGGTGGGGTGGGGGGTAACTTTAAAATCTCAAATGGAAATCCCTAGTTTTTCTTGCAGATTTGGATTGGTTACGTAAAAGTAAGTAACTTTTATTCAAGACATTTTTTCGAACTGTGGATAGATGGCGCTACAATTGGGAAAAACGATTTATCCTGATACCATAGGTAAATTATAGAAACGGTCTAATATCTCGAGAAATACACTTCCAAATGAGAAACCAAAAAAAAGTTTTTTAATACTTTTCGAAAACCTATCGAATAACACTAAACATGACCCTCCAACCCACCCCCTAGAGGTGGGGTGGGGGGTAACTTTAAAATCTTAAATAGCAACCTCCACTTTTTATTACAGATTCGGATTCGTCATGAAAAATTAAACAACATTTATTCGAAACATTTTTTATAATTGTTGATAGATGGCGCTTTAATTGGAAAATTACGATTTATTAGCGCCATCTATCAGCAATTTTAAAAAATGTTTCGACTAAATGTTATTTAATTTTTCATGACGAATTCGAATCTGCAATAAAAAGTGGGGGTTGCTATTTAAGATTTTAAATTTACCCCCCACCCCATCTCCAGGGGGTGAGTTAGAAAGTCATGTTTGGTGTTTATAGATAGGTTTTCGAAAAATATTAAAAACCTGTTTTTTGGTTTCTCATTTGGAAGTGTATTTCTCGAGATATTAGACCGTTTCTATAATTTAGCTATAATATCAGGATAAATGGTTTTTTCAATTGTAGCGCCATCTATCCACAGATCGAAAAAATGTCTTGGATAAAAGTTGCCTACTTTTACGTAATGAATCCAGATCTGCAAGAAAAACTAGGGGTTTCCATTTGAGATTTTAAAGTTACCCCCACCCCACCTCCAGGGGGTGTAGTGGGGGTTGGTGTTTGGTGTCATTGGATAGATTTTTGAAAATGATTGAACACGTATTTTTCAGTTTTTTGATCCGATGTTTAGTTCGCGGAATATTCGACCGTTCCACTACTTTTGGGACACCCTACATATAAAGTGATGTTATTTTTAAATTTTTTTAAAGTGTATATTTTTAAATTTATTGGGATTATTAGATGTTGTTCTGGATGTTCAAGAACTGATGGATGTAAGATTGGCTGTGCAATTTTCTTAAAACCAGAATTGGTCAATTGTGTATTATTTGTGGTGTGATTGTGAAAATGTTTTAATTTTTATTTGTTGGAGACATTGAAATTAAACTGAACAATAGTAAATAGGTAAAAATTTGCTAAAATTTAAAAGTGTCAAACTATAAAATCATTAATAAATAATTCAGAATTAAATTCAAATGTGAAGGTAACTAACTGTACATGAAATTAAATTTATAGTAATATAAAGTTATGATGATTTGTGCAGCAATGAATGAGATTTTATGAGATATTACTAAACAGTTAGAAAAAGGCAAATATGAAAAAATAGATGAAAAAATGATTCATTTATGTTAATATCTGTTGAATGTAATAAATAGTTGAGTAGATTGAAAAATTAATCTCAAAAAATCTTTGAATTCTGTTTTAAACTCTGCTTTGAATTCATTATTTGAATTCTGTTTTACTTACTGTTCATTGTACAAAAGATTTTAATTGTGAGCACATGTTCTTTTCCATGCAATTGCCTTAAAATATGTCTTATTTTTAAAAGCCACCGCCATTCCATGACACAATGACAACTGTTTATTGTTTCATAAGCTCAACGAGTGTACTTCTAACAGTGTTGCCATAGTTATATAATAATATATTTTCTTATGAAAAATAAAATATTTCGTTTTAAATAATGTTAGTAGTTGATAATTATATTTTTCTACTAATCCAAATAAAAAAGATCGTAGAAAAAGTATAGTATTCTACTTGCATTTAATGGCTATTACTCACTCTGATGAATTACGACACTCGCCAACGGCTTGTGTCGCAAACTTCATCATCGTGAGTAATAGCCATAATTGCATGCTCTTTGAATAATATACTATTAGTGTTTTATTTAATTGTTATGTATTTGTTATTAAATTGCTTTAAAATAAATATTGTTTGACTTCGTGTTTTTGTTTTTTCAAATTCTCACGAAATAGTAAGAAATATCAGATGATTCCATATAAGTTTGGGTGTGTGTATGTCTTGTCGTAACAATACATTTTGCCCAGTCAATATAGTTTTGATATGTATTTTGCATGTTTCAAACAAATATTCTCCGGTAGTATTGGTCTCTCTTCTTCTTCTTGTGCCACTCCTATCGGAGATTGGAAATCATCAAGGCTACCCTGATTTTGTTTACAGCTGACCTAAAAAGTTCATTAGTGGTGCAGCCAAACCACTCTCTCAAATTCCGCATCCACGACATTCTTCTACGGCCTGGATTCCGTTTTCCTTCTATTTTTCCTTGCATTATATTTTGAAGTAATGCGTATTTATGACCTCTCATCAGGTGACCCAAATACTCGAGTTTTCTTCGTTTTATCGTTAATAAAATTTCTGGGTCTCTTCCTATCCTTCGTATTACTTCAAGATTTGTGATTCTTTCAACCCAACTTATCTTCAGCATTCGACGGTAGCACCACATCTCGAAACTTTCAATATTTTTTATGTTGTTCTGTTTGAGAGTCCAGGCCTCTACACCGTATAATAGCGTGTTAAATACGTAGCCACTTAGCATTCTTAATCGTAGAGGGACGCTTATATCTCTGTTGCAGAAGAATTTTCTCATCTTTATGAAGGTGGCCCTGGCAATTTCGATACGTCTTTTTATTTCATTGTTTTGGTCTCCAGTTTCGTTTATTAAAGTTCCCAAGTATTTATAACTTGATACTTTTTCAATTTGAATGCCGTTTATACTAATATGTGCTGGTTGTGTCATGATTTTACTGAAGACCATATACTTGGTTTTTTTGATATTAATGTTTATGCCATAATTGTTGCAAGCAATATTTATGTTTGTAAGTAATCGTTGTAATTCTTCTACTGTTCTTGCAACTAGTACAGTGTCGTCTGCGTATCGAATATTATTTACAACCTCTCCATTGATTACGATTCCTTCATTTGCTTGCAAAAGGGCTTCCTGACAGATGCTTTCACTATATACATTAAACAGCAGTGGTGACAAAATGCATCCCTGTCTTACTCCTCTACGTATTTCTATTGCTTTTGATATCTCGTTTTCTATTTTGATGTTAGCTTTCTGATTCCAATATAAGTTGAGAATTATTCGCAGATCTTTATTATCTATGTCTTTTCTTTCAAGAATGTCTCTTAGCCTATCGTGGCGTACTCTGTCAAACGCTTTTTCAAAATCGATAAAACATGCATGTACTTCTTGATTAACGTCTAGGCATCTTTGTGTAAGAACATTCAAACCGAAGAGAGCTTCTCGAGTACCTAGTCCTTTTCTGAACCCCATCTGTGTATTACTAATATCTGACTCCAACTTTTGATAAACTCGGTTGTGGATGATTTTTAGAAATATCTTTAGTAGATGGCTCATTAAAGATATTGTTCGATGTTCTGAACATTCTTTTGCATTGGATTTCTTTGGCAGTGTAACGAATGTAGACAGCAGCCACTCTTGAGGTATAATACCTGTATTGTATACTGTGTTAAATAAGTGCAATATTATACCTATTGATTCATCATTCAAGAGCTTTAGTAATTCAGTAGGAACCTCATCGGGTCCATTTTCCTTTCCAGTTTTGGAATTTTTAAGTGCCATTTCTACTTCACATTTTAGGATTTCAGGTCCCGTTTCACCATTTACCTTGTCAATGTTATTTCTGTTGTCCTCAAACAATTCTCTTATGTATTCAGCCCATCTATTAATTTTTTCTGTTAAGTCTGGTCTCTAGTGGAGAACAAAATAAAATACTTTATTGACACTTACTTCATCTTTCCTCGTTATACATGGGTAGAATCTTTAAATATATTTACCAAGCAATTGGTGCGTTTTGATCTAATTCAGTATTCTTACAAAGACTCTTCGATAACGGGTAAACCTAGAAATACGGGACAGAGGATGGTAAGAAAATCGAATTAAATTAAAACGAGACCGTCTATTTTTATTTTATTTAAAATAAAATATCTTCTGTTGTTCATGTTATAAAGTGCGCACAGTTGGAAATATCTGTAGATGCATTAATGTTTGCAGAGAAGTACGTACAATTTTAAATATTTTCAAAATTATGTTATGGAATATTTGCTGTCATGTCACTTTTCAACGAAAACTTTTCGTTTATAAATTCGCAAAGTGTGTGTGTTATTTCGTTGCCGTTCCTGCAAAACTTAGAGCAGATTTATCGATAGATGCTTATGTAGTTTTGTCTTCTGAATCCAAATCTGAAAACGGCATTTCGATATCTCTAACGGTCTTCGAGATAATCGACCTCAAAGTCTAAAATGTGACGTCAAAATCCTTTTATTTTCTGCTGACACACCAAACGTCAGCTGAAATCGTTGCTAGTAAGTAGGCTAGTTTTTTAATCTGAATTTGTTAAGCAAAGCGTAGGTTATTTACATTATTTGAGTTTGATATTTCGTGAATGTCACACTAAATTTTAAATAAAGTATTAATAAAATATCAATGACATTTGATAGTGAATTTAATTATTATAAAAAATAAATACGATGTTCAAAAATATAATTTGAGTATATTTTGAAAGCAGTATTTTATTAACAATTTTAAAAGGTTTATACGAGTATATGGCCTCCCCTTTAATGGGAGTACCTACATTTATAATGATAAATGGACTGTTCCATTTGTTATGAAATAAAAATTGTTATTATAGTCGGTTCGCTAAGCTCAGACACAACTTGCTAGTGATTTTAGTTGGTAGGTATTTAAAAAAATTATGAAATCCTTTATAAAAGGTATATTTGTTAAAATCCCTATACAGGGCTACATCATAAAACAAACAGAACTAGTTTTCAATCGGTGGACCGATCATCATCAGTGTTTCTTGAAACAAACATGCTAACCACCAAAGTAAAAATATTAGGGTAAAAACCCTTTAAAATTAATCCGTCATAGGAACATATAAAAATTATGTGACTTTACACATGGATGTATAAAATATCCAATGTTTCACGCTCGAGGTACCATTGAGCTAAATTTGACTTGTCCATATCATGGCTGTGTGGAAGCATTACTATAATAAGTTAACTATTGAAGATACTGTAATTGAGGGTGTGGGTAACTTTGCCAAATTTTGCCAAAATTGGCAAAATTACTAATTATTTAGTAATTATTAACTATTTAGTAATTTTGCAATTACATCCTTCTAATGGAAAAAATATTTGAAGATTTTTCTCAAATTATGGATACCAACAACATTTTCATTTATAACTCTTTTATTTTTAATTTGACGAAGAAAAGTTATTCTTCATAAAAAGCTTTTCATGGTCTAAGATTTATGATGCAACCATCATATTATGTCAAATTTTATTAATTTTATACGAGGTATATAAAATATATGAATTTCGATCAAGATTAAAGTACCTTTATAGTTCACAACATTTAAATTAGAATGATACAATTGCACATTAACACATAATTTTTAATTATAAACAACTTTTCATAATAGCAATTTTCCATATTATGAATTAAAATACGTAAATAAACAAAGTTTTCGTTATGATAATGCTCGCATTTTCAGCTTGTTTTGGATAGTATTGTTAAAAAGGGGAATGCTTATAATTTTTATGTATGTGGCAATTGTATGTGGATTACTGTTTTTGCAATGCGATATGCAACTCTGTAGCTTACTAGTAGGTAAATGATGATGAAAAGTCGCTTGTTAATTATGAAAAGACCTATAGGTATGCTTCTTTCAAAAAGGTCTGCATGGTTCTTATTTTTTTCTGGAGGTTTGCTATTTAAATGCCGAACAAATCTTATCATCAAATAATGCACTGTGACTTATTCAAATTTGATCATATCATCACTATAAAATCTGTCTTACCTTTTATTGTTCATGTCTAATAAATAGTGCAGATGAAAAAACCAACGTATAACAAATAACTTACGAATACTTTACACTTTACCTTACAAGAAAGTGCAACGTTAATCACCTTCTTTGCTTAAATAAAGTCAAATTCATAGTTTCAGTAAATACAAGGCATTAATGTAGAGCCTTATCTTGTAGATATAAAAAGAAAGAAATTGTGTAACTAACTCAAATGTGGTACAAGTAATAGTATATTATTCAACGAGCATGTAATGATGGCTATTACTCACGATGATGAAGTTTGCGACACGAGCCGTAGGCGAGTGTCGTAATTCATCAGAGTAAATAATAGCCATTACATGCGAGTAGAATACTATACTTTTTCTACGACCTTTTTTTTTTTATTTTAATTAGTAAAAAATTTAATTATCAACTACTCGAGATTTAAATTATAATAATTTAAAAGAATGCCTAAATGCTATTTACCCCTAGTACGTGGCTGAATAATTGGTTGGGTACTATTATTACCAAATTATTATTTATTGTAAAAATACAACTAGAAATAGTCAACATAAGTTCTATTCGTTTCCGAAAAATTATAAGCTTAAATTTGTACCAACTGTCAATTTAATCTAATAAATAGGAAATGGCTGGTGTCGGTGGACGTATTTCAATAGTTATAATGTATATTTAACTATATACAGTATGTCCCTGTAAGTTGTATCCATATGGAAAACTTTTTTATTATTAATTTTACGAAAAAAAGGTATTCTTTATAAAAACTTCTGCATGGTCCAAAACCCAATATTCAACCATCAGATATCAAATTTTATAAATGTTATACGAGATATGTCAAAAAATTTGAATTTCACTCAAGAGTAAGGTAGCTTTATTTTTCACAATATTGAAAACTGCTATTATGAAAAGTTGTTTGGAATTAAAAACTATATTGTAATATGCAATTCCATCCTTTTAATTGAAAAACAATTTTTTTTTTTTTAAGAATTATGGATAACTAACATTATTTTCAGTTATTTCAATTCAGATAACTCTTTTATTATTAATTTTACGAAAAAAAGTGATTCTTAATAAAAAATTCTGGATGGTCTAAAACCTAAAATACAAACATCTTATATCAAATTCTGTCAATTTTATACGAGGTATGTCAAAAAAAGATAAATTTAGATCAAAACTAAAGTACCTTTATAGTTCAGAATATTTCAATTAGAAGGATGTAATTACATACTGAAATATAGTTGTTAATTCTAAATAACTTTTCATAATAACAATTTTCGATAATCTGAAAAATAAACGTATTTTACTCTTGAGCGAAATTTATATTTTTGATATAACTCGTATAAAGTTGATAAAATTTGACATAAGATGGTTGTATTTTAGGTTCTAGACCATGCAAAACTTTTTATTAAGAATCACTTTTTTTCGTAAAATTAATAATAAAAGAGTTATCTGAATTGAAATATGTAACTGAAATAATATTAGCTATCCATAATTTTTCAACAAAAAAATATTTTCAACTGAAAGGATGTAATTGCATACTAGAATATACTTTTTAATTCTAAACAACTTTTCATAATATCAATTTTCAATATTGTGAAAAATAAAGCTACTTTACTCTTGAGTGAAATTCAAACTTTTTGACATACCTCGTATAACATTCAAAAAATTTGATATTTCATGGTTAAATCTTAGGTTTCGGACCAGGCAGAGCTTTTTATGAAGAATAACTTTTTTTCGTAAAATTAATAATAAAAAAGTTTCCATATGAACACATCTTACAGGAAAATACTGTATAATATAATAATATAACTATACCTAATATGTTATAACATATTTAACACAATATAACTTAAAAAATAAACACAATATTAGTTATAAATTCCAATTAACATAAACAAAATGAGCTAATGTCACTGTCAGTAAAATAAATGATAAACGTCAAAATTTTTAGTAAACAAAATATAATCGTAAAAAATATACTGACATTGTTACAGTTAAAATTCCTTTAAAAGATTTTAGAAGTTAATTATTGATATAAATTAGAATAATTATTGTATTAAATAAACAAATTTAAGTAATTTTATTTGCAGTTTATATACGATTAATATTAAAAGTGGCATACGTCACTTGAATCTAACTTCACCCCGTGAGTAATGACCCGTGAGTAACTTCAGCCCGTGAGTATTGAATTATTACTCACGGGTACAGTAATGTGTGCTATTATCTATGAAAAAATAGCGAATAATGAGCATGTTATTAAACAGTCGTAGAAAAAAAATATTTTTGTTTAGTGAACCAAATCATAGAAGGCGTATTAGATATTCGCTTGATTTGGCAATGATATTAAATGACGAATGAATTTGGTAAAAGATAAGACATAAGACACGGCGAACTACTAACTAACTACTAATTAGTGGCAACTTTTTTTTAACAAAAGGGGTCCCCCATTTATTTCAAAAACGTTTGAAAAACACTGATCTACTATACATGCAACTAAATATTATGTAACTAAAACAAGCATTACCCGCTTACATTTTTCTGTACAGCTCAGAATCCTTTCTACAAGGATTGCCTTGTCAATATTATTTTACTTATTACAAAATGTATTAAAACACAAGATAAAAGTTAACTATTTTAATCCAAAAAAGTATATTTCAGCTAAAATTTAACAGTGTATAAAAGACGTCTTCGTCTGTTAGAATTCTTTTATTACTTTTTGTACTTGCCGCTTACACGGGGGAAGCAAACTAAAGCCTAATATCCGACATATATTTGCTTTTCGCACATTATTTCAAATATCCGCTTTTATTAACTTTGCAGGGATTTTCTCGCCCTTGTATTGCTTTTAATGGTGAGTTATTCTTGAGATTTTCATTTTCGTTGTCATGGGCGGAAAATAAAGATCCATTTTTTCCGAAAAAAAGGTCTAAATGATTTTCTTTATCAAACAGCGTATTGCTAATATTAACATAACGTAATATAATTTTTGTCTGGTTTCTTTTTATAAATTGGTATTTTGGATCTACCTTATCTTACGTCTTTTTTTTTGATAAACATAATTTGTTTATTATTATTCTATTATTTCTGTTACTTTCTTTAGTTTGGTCGAATTTTCCTTCTTCTTCATATTTACATCTTCTAAGAGATGTACAAGTCAGCAAGAGAGAGAATAAGTATACAAATTGAAATGATTCTAATACAGGGTGAGTCACCACTAACGGGACGGAAGATTACAGCGAAATGGTAAAAGATTTGAAAAAAAATTTAAATTAGTAGTTTGTAAGTTGATAAAATCTACATTTTAAAATTATTTTGAAATATACAGGGTGTCCCAATAAATGGCGGCGTATCAAAGTTATATTTTTTCTTATGGAACACCCTATATTTTATTGCATGTTTTAATTGTCCGCAAAAAATAAGGTATAGTTTCATAAGACTTCCCTATACCTATGTACAGAGTGTTCTGAGTTATGTTGACTTTTCTTAAAATGTAAAGTTTTAAAAGAAGGCTTATTCTCAAGTTATTTAAGAAATTATAAAAAAATTACTTTTACATTTAAATATTTGGATATTGGTTGAATGTATTTCATGATTAATTATTACACATTTATTTACAGGGTGTTCAAAATTTACAGTTTCATTATTGGATTATTCAATGTGTCATATGATTCTTATTTTAAATAAAACACCATGTATATTAATAAATAATTAAACTAAACAATTTTACCTCTTTCGAATGGTATATGGATGTCCTATACCTAGGTCTCATAGTTTTTGCGTAATTTACAATTAATGAAATTCTTAATCTGTAAATCGATTTTAAAACAAAAGATACAGTTAATTAATCGCATTGTATGACATTGTCACCTTTTGTCAGTACGGTCTGGTTTTTATTTTATAATTAATGTATTCCATGATTGATTATTACACATTTATTTACAGGGTGTTCAAAATTTACAGTTTCATTATTGGATTATTTAATGTGTCATATATGATGCTTATTTTAAATAAAACACCATGTATATTAATAAATTATTGTACTAAGCACAGGTTGTTCTTTTGAATGGTATAGGGCTGTTCTATAACTAGGAGTCATAGTTTTTGCGTAATTTACAATTTTCTTAAACGGTAAATTGATTTTAAAAATAATATTTATAGCCACTCGCGATTTTTAAACTGTACGAAATAAATATTTGTTTACTGTATCATAATGAAATGAAAATTATGTCTATTTACTAGACCATTATTATGAAAAGTAGGTATATTGGTCTGTATACAATACATTAAAAAAATCAGGATCTTCTATAGTCTAAAGTCCATAAACGATAAGTTAAATATATATCATAATCCTGTTTGGTCTAATACTGGTGTAGTTGAGTTTTATATGGATAATAGTGGTTTCTCTTAAGTATTTTAATAGTCATTTGACTGATTTACAATTCACCCGAAATTTTTTCTTTACTAGTATTTGGGTTTTCCGTAACAGAAAGCAGGACATCAAGCTCCTTGACTTCATCACAAATAACTGGTTTATTTTTATTCATCTTTCCGTATGCAACATTACCAGTAGCACGGAATCTATTGAAATCTCTCAAAAACGTCCTTTTTGGGTGTCTTCTATCAGGTTCACCATTTTGAGCGTAAACTTAAGAAGGTAAGATACAATTTAACAAACAGTCCCCAATGCAAAGTACCGCATGTCTACTCTTTCGTAGATAACGTGATTATTCATTTTTAGGAACAATTAAATTTGAATATCATACACGGATGTTTATATTTTTGATAATTACCAGACCGTACTGTCATAAAATGACGATTCATATAATGAGATACATCTTTTCTTTTAAAGTTGATTTACAGATTAAGAATTTAAATAATTGTAAATTACGCAATAACTATTAGACCTAGGTATAGGCCATCCATATACCATTCGAAAGAGGTGACTCCGTTTAGTATAATGGTGTATTAATATACATGGTGTTCCATTTAAAATAAGCATCATATGACACATTGAATAATCCAATAATGGAACTGTAAATGTTGAACACCCCGTAAATAATTGTGTAATAATTAATCATGGAATACATTCAACCAATATCCAAATATTTAAATGTAAAAGTAATTTTTTCATAACTTCTTAAATAACTTGACAATAAGCCTTCTTTTAAAACTTTACATTTTAAGAAAAGTCACCATAGCTCAGAACACTTTGTACATAGGTATAGGGAAGCCTTATGAAACTCTACCTTATTTTTTGCGGACAATCAAAAAATTCAATAAAATACAGGGTGTTCCATAAGAAAAAATATAACTTTGATACGCCGCCATTTATTGGGACACCCTGTATATTTCAAAATAATTTTAAAATGTAGATTTTAGCAACTTACAAACTATTAATTTAAATTTTTTTTCAAATATTTTACCATTTCGCTGTAATATTCCGTCCCGTTAGTGGTGACTCACCCTGTATAATGATTTTGACATGTATTGCAGTTAATGAAGGTGGATATGAGTTATTACCTCCAATTTAGTTGAACCTCCATCGATTTGCATGAACATTGCTGGGTGGTTAGAAGATGTCTCAAGGAACAAAGGTGGCATGTAGTGATGTTGAAAAAGTAACTATTCGTTACAAAGTACTCGTTACTTACGAATACCGAAAGTAACGATTACTATACAGAGAGGCAAATCGTTACTTTGATTACTCTGATTACTTCGTTACTTCGTACCAATCGTATCATAGCGAGTAACGACTATTGTGTATACTTTGATTACTTTGTTTACTCTAGTTACTTCGTTACTTCATACCAATCGTATTAGTGCGAGTAACGACTATTTTTTTTTATTTATTTTTATTTAATGTCGTCCGAACCACTGGGGTTATAAACGACAACAATCGAAAATAAATTATTAAAAATAAACAGTTATTACAATATTAATTAAATACATATGAACAAAAGAAACCTGGAAAATTTGTGGTATAATTAAATGTCCTTTATTCCTATTTCCGTTAAAAACTTGATGATGTTGTTGATATTTTTATCGTCTCCAAGAAGCTCAGATATGTCTCTGGGAAGTTTAAGTTTACTTCTCGTTTGCTGGTATTTTTGACAGTCGGATAATATATGTTTAATTGTTACATTTGTAGAGATCTGTAGAGATTTGTAGAGTCTAGTTATTTTGTAGAGATGTGTATGACGGGTGTGACCAAGTCGGAGCCGAGTGAAGATAACTTGTTTTTTCCTAGGTAAAGAAAAGGCCGGTTTTTGTACAGCGTTGCCTTCAATTTGTTTTAATTTTTCGGAGCACTGCGACCATTTGTTATGCCACGCACTAATAACTACGTTTTTAAGACACAATTTCACATCACCTGGCACAATTTTATTTAGATGAACTAGATCACTTATTGCTGCTTCGTGAGCTAGGCGGTCCAAAACCTCGTTACCGTGTACTCCAATGTGGGATGGAACCCAGATTAATACCACGTGTTTGTTTTCCTTTGAAGCATGTTGAAGTTCTTGATAAATGTCTTTATGAATAGGGTTGCAGGAATATATTCTTTGAATGTCACCAAGGGCGTTCATTGAGTCCGTTATGATTGTGTAATTTCTCTGGTTCGATTTGTTAATGAATTTTAAAGCTTCAAGGATTGCATACAGCTCTGCTTTGGAAATAGTCCAGTTGTTATGCAGCTTAAATTTAGCATTATGGGCATTGGAAAAAATTGCTGCCCCCACTCCGCCCGCTGATTTTGATGCATCTGTGTATATCTGTTGGTAGTTGCTAAATATATCCATAATCTCTTTGAAATGATTTAATATTATGGTTGGATGGGATTCATGTTTATTAAATCTTGAGAGATCAGTAATAATTCGTGGTTTCTTCACAGTCCATGGAAGAGGAGGATTTTCGGCAGGATGGTATAGGGTCGGGAATGTTATATGATATTTTTGCAGTAATCGGTTGATTCGTTCATAGAAAGGCGGATTGCATTGAGGGTGAGATGAGAAGTACTGATTAAAACGATTTGTATGCACATTATGATAAACTGGGTTATCTGGAGAGGATAGAACTTTACAAGCAAACGACAAACTCAAAAAATCTCGTCTAAATTCTAGGGGAGTTTGCCCTGACTCACTGCATATACTCAGTATGGGACTTGTTCGAAAAGCGCCCAAAGCGACTCGCAATCCCGTATTTTGAATGACATCTAGTTCTTTAAAAACAGATTTCTTAGCTGAGTTATATACCACTGAGCCATAGTCAATTTTTGATCGAACCAAGGATGATAAAATTCGTAGAAGAGTTGATGTATCGCTGCCCCAGGAGATGCTTGATAGTGTCTTCAAAATATTAATACTTTGTTGGCAAGTACCTTCCAAATTTTTAATGTAACTTTTCCAAACCAATGTTTTGTCAAATGTAAGACCGAGAAATTTTATTTCTTTTACAAAGATAAGATTCTTACCATTCAACGTTAAAACTGGATTATCCTCTTTTCGCTTTTTTGAGAAAAGGAGGCATTTTGTTTTTTCGCTAGAGAAGTTGAGTCCCGTTTTATCGGACCATTTCTGTAGATTATTTAATGTGCTTTGAAGAACTCTTTGGGTGGATTCTAGATTTGTTCCTCTTAGTAGGAGAACCAGGTCGTCCGCATACAGTCTACCTTTAACTGGCTGTTGACATTGTTCCAAAATATCGTTGATTGCAATAAGAAATAAAGTTACACTCAACACCGAGCCCTGAGGGATTCCGTGTTCCTGGATTCGGGTTGATGAGAGTGTTCCATTTGCTCTTACCTTAAATGTTCTGAGTTGAAGAAAATTTTGAATAAATTTTAGAAATTGTCCATTAATACCCCAGGCTTTTTTATTATACCATATCTCCATGTGCAATCGTAGGCTTTTGTTATATCGCAGAAAATAGCTAGGCAGTGTTGTTTGTTAATGAGTGCTTCGTGAACTTCAGATTCAAGATCAACTAGGTTATCGGTGGTTGATCTATTTTGACGAAAGCCATTCTGCTCCGGGATTAGCAGTTTTTTGTTTTCTAAGAACCATGTAAGGCGCCGGTTTATTACCTTTTCGAGTAGCTTACAAGTTGATGAGGTTAGGGATATTGGTCTATATGATTGGGGATCTGTTTTAGGTTTTTGAGGTTTGGGGATTGGTATAATATAGGATTCTGACCAATATTTTGGAAAGTAGTGTTGTATCCACATTTGATTTAAAACATTAAGAAAGTAAGATCTAGCGTTTGCGCTTAGTTTTTGGAGAAACATTATTGGTATATCATCCGATCCTGGAGAAGAGTTTTTCATGCCAAACAATGCATCGTTTAATTCTTCTGGTGAAATTGGAGAGTTCATGTAGTCATCCGTGTTCTCTGTGACGATTAGCTCCTTTTCATTTCTAGATTTGTATTGAAGAAAACTCGGAAAGTAGTTGCTAGTACTGGAATTTTGTTCGTAAAGGTCAGCAAAAATTTCTGTGATTTCTTCCGTTGAGGTAATTAACTTATCATCATGTTTTAAAAAACTAATTTGAGCGTTTTGCTGTTTTCCAGATAGTTGACGAATTTTTCCCCAAAATGTAGAGAGGGGGGTGGAGTTATTGATGGATGCCACAAAAGATTTCCAGTTTTGTTTTTTGGTTTGCTTAATGTTATACCGCGATTCAGCTCTTAGTTTTTTATATTCTAATTGATTTTGTGTAGTTGGGCATCGTCTGAATTTGTTAAAAGCCCGCTTGTATTTTTTTATGGATTCGTCACACTCATTATTCCACCACGGTACTGGTGTGTAAGTTTTTAGAGTTTTGGTTTTTCCCACTGCTTTATGCCCCGCTTCCAATAGTACCTCGGAAAATTGTACATAAGTTAGAGCTATATCCGAGGTACTAGGGTCAGGAAGGTATGACAGTTTTTGGTCTACTTCGTCTGAGAAGAGTGTTCAATTGGCCTGGTTTAATTTCCATTTTGAGAGAGGGGTTGTTGATGCGGTTTGGAAAGGACGGGTTATAAGGAGAGGAAAGTGATCACTACCGTACAAGTAGGGGTGGACTTCCCAATTTAAAGATGTTTGTAGGATAGGATCGCACAAACTCAGGCCGATAACTGAATGTTCTCCTGTTTGTATATTGAATCTTGTGGGTTCCCCTGTATTCAAGATGTTTAGTTTCTTACTGTCAAGTAATTGTTCTAGTGTTTTTCCTTTTGATGATCGAAATTTGGACCCCCCAGTACGGGCTGTGACTATTAAAATCTCCTAAGAGTATACGGGGAGATGGGATCTGCTGAAGTAGTTCCTCAATTACGGCCGTTGAAAAATTTTCACTTGGTAGGATATAAATGTTGCATATTGAGATTTTTATATCACTATTAATAGTGACTGCAACAGCTTCTAAAGATGTATTTAAATGTATTGGTTCTGTTTCGTAAATTTGGTTGATATATATTGCTACTCCACCACTTGCTTTATCTCTATTGGTCCTGTTTTTGTAAAAGCATTTAAAACCTTTTAACCTAGCATGGTAAGAATCTTTGAAATGAGTTTCTTGGAGGCAAATAACTGACGGTTTTTGTTGAGCAACTAGCTTTTGTAACATTTTGCAACGGGTATGGTACCGGTTAAGGTTCCATTGTATTATAGATGTGAATGTTAAGTATTTAAGGATTCTTGTGAGGATGAGAGTTCGCTGTCCATTGGTGTCGGTTTATCGGGTTGATAAATTTGATGGTGTAATTTTCTTTTAATGTTTGTGATTTTTGTTTTCAACTTTTTTGAGCATTGAGGGTATATAGTGTCAAGATCATTAAGGAAACCTGGTACATTGTCTGTATATGTTTTAAGAAGATCCAGTATGTTTGCATTTTGTGGAGCTGCTTCAAAGAAATTTAAAGTCTGGTTAAAGTTCAGTGTAAGCTTGTTTTTGTTGTTTTCAAACATTCGTTGTAATGGTTGCATTTCATCGTAAATGGATTTGTCCGGTTTTATTTTCTTAGTTTTGGGTTTTTGAAATGTGGGTTGTTTTTCGAGGTCTTCGTGCGGCGATGTGGATTCTGACATTTGTCGTTTAACGGAAACCGTTGGAGTTTCTTGGGCTACCGTTTCAAATGATTTCATGGATTCAGTATTCTCTTCGTTTTTCTTTTCGGAATGTACACTGCCATCTTGATTAACTGGAGTTGTGCTTATGTTTTGGTGAGATTGATCATTAGAGCCTATAGTGTTGGTGGCTTCTGTGCGTTGGGTGAAAGTGTCTGATGAAGTTGGCTCGTTATGTGATAGAAGTGGGCACACTGCAGCTAAGTGACCTGGTTGTTTACAGGAGAAACATTCGAGATTGTTGGTTGCTAGGAAAATTCTGTATGATATATTGTCAAAATTTATGAGAAAAAAGCTGGTAATGTTGCAATATTTTCTAATGGGGTAATATACGTTTGTCGGCGAAAACTAAGAATATGACTAAATTCTGGACGAGAGGCATTTATTTTAAGAAAGTTGATAGGAGATAGCAGATTTAGCCTAGCTTTATCAGCTCGGCTTCTAAAATAGAATATGGTATGCTAGGGCACACACCAGATAAAACAATTCTCCATTTTTTAAAATCCACATTTATAATATAAGTATTGAGCGAGTACGGTCCTGTCCCGTGAAGAACTTAATATCTCAACTTATCAAGGTTGAGAAATAATAGTTTCGACAATAATTGTTTAAATATATGTAAACAAACTTTGTTTATTTACAGCTTTTGTAGAATCAAACGTTAATCTGGATGAACTTGATTAAATCACTGTTTTTATTCACTACAGTAAATTTTACTTTTGCGGTAAAAACTTTAAACTTTATCAAAATTAGTTTTTAATTATCACCGTAATTGGCTATGCTATCGATACGATGTTTGCTTGACGGAGGTCAGAACGAGAATCCAGTAACGACTATTGTATCTACATTAATTACTTTGATTACTCTGATTACTTCGTTACTTCGTATCAATCGTATCAGAGCCAGTAACGACTATTGTATCTACTTTGATTACTCTGATTACTTCGTACCTACTTCGTGAAGGTCGTTATTATATCGGAATACCTATACAAAATACCTACCTACTGAGAAATACGATGCTCGATATGATTACCGGTACTCAAGTACAAAAGTAATCATAGAAATCAAATCATTTTTATCTCTTAAACAGATTGGTGAAGGTCGTTGTTATATCGGAACACCTATACAGACCTACCTACTGAAAAATACGATTCTCGATAGGATTACCGGTACTCAAATACAAAATATTCATAGTAATCAAATCTTTATCCCTTAAACAGATCGGCAAAGGTCGTTGTTATATCGATACTATGACCATCACCTATACATAATATGCAATGTACCTATACAATACCTATACAAAATAGGAATTCCTATACAAAATACCTACCTACTGAGAAATACGACTCTCGATTTGATTACCGGTACTCAAATACAAAAGTAATCATAGTGATCAAAGTAATGAATACTGTAAATGATTACTTTATACAAAATACCTACCTACTGAGAAATACGATTTTCGATATGATTACCGGTACTCAAATACAAAAGTAACAAACGTAATCATAGTAATCAAAGTAACGAATAGGTACTGTAAATAATTACTTTATATAAAAGTAACGATTTGTAACGAATACTCCAAAGTAACTATAATCAACATCACTAGTGACATGGTGCCAACTTGCGCTTTTACCCTGGGGGTGGATGCCTCTCCTTCTCGGGAGTAAAAATTTAACCCATAATTCGATAGAGGGACCAATTCTAAGCAAAATGTATTATATAAAGTTATTTAAATAAATCAAAACTTTTTGAGTTACTAAAGATCAAACATTTTAATTTTTCATGAGAAAAATGCATGTTTTTAACCGATTTTTCACAAATAACTCAAAAACCATAGGTTTTTACAAAAAAGTTGTTATTACCCAAATTGAAGCTAATAAAAAATGAAATAAACTCCTTACTAGAAAAATCTTTTAATGTTAATTTAAAGTGAGTTTATAGGTAATTGAATCTATATTTTTTCGGCGAGCAGTCTAGCAATTTAGTCTACAGTTAAAACGTTTCAGTTAAAGACAAGAATATAGACCGAGTTGACTTCTATAAATACTTGGGCCATGAGATCAAAAAAATTCGATACAGCTGAACAATTACTCTAAAAACAAGAATAAACCTACTTAGACTCGTTTTGGAAAGCTGAAGGATATTTTGGGTCAAAGATTCCAGTGTGTCTAAAAAGAAAAGTATTTAATCAGTATGGCATTCTGCCCGTGATAACCTATGACAGCGGTTCTCAATCTGTGGTACATGTACCACTGGTGGTACATATCATCATTTGCGGTGGTACATAAAACACAAAAAAAATTAAAATAATAGTACTAAAAATATAGGTGGTACCAAAAATAATAAAAAGAACTGTCGGTGGTACATGACTCAAAAAGTTAAAGAACCGCTGACCTATGATACAGAAACACTAACGTTCACAGAAATAACAATCAGTAAACGACAAGTTTACTCATGTTCATGTTACTACATGTTACTCAAGTAAAGATCAGGAGTTGTAACAAAATTAAGAAAACTTCTGTTGGAGTGAAAGTAAAAAGAAAGATATAGGTACTCCAACAGAAGTAAGGAAAAAAAAGAAGAGGATTTTCTGTTGGAGTGAATGCACAGAGAGTGATAAACTCCAACAGACGAAGGAAAAAGTAAATAAATAACTAATGGGACATAGATGTAGAGAGATGGGCTGTAAAGAGAAAGGCGTTGGGCGCCAGTGTAACAAAATGAACTTCTGTTGGAATGACATACTCCAACAGAAGTAATGAAAAAATTAAATACTACTTGTGTAACAAAAATAAGAAAACTTCTGTTGGAGTGAAAGTAAAAAGAAAGATATACTCCAACAGAAGTAAGGAAAAGAAAAGAAAGACTAGACTAGGTAACTAAATAGTTGTGGCTGAAAGAAGAGAATGTGGGGTGTGTACAGAAAAGAGTGAAGTGACTTCTACGTTGAGAAGCCGAAGTAAGAAAACAAAAAAAAAATACTACTTTGCAGTTGTACTGAAGAAAGGGGGATTAGAAGGGATAGAAGTAAAGTGGGAAGAGACAGAGGCAAACTGAATAGAGTTGGCTAGCTATAGATGCAAGAGAGCAACTTGACACTCAAGGATGGATACGGCTCGTTTGCATGCCTGTCGAAGAACAGTAGCTCTATATAGATAGTAATGATGACTAAAAGATGAAATAATAAAATAAGAATAATGTACTGAAAATGAATGGAGATGAATAATGACTAAAAACGAACAAAATAAATAAAACTAACTAATCTTGGGCGCCATGAAAATGATCTTCGATCATTTTCCCAGGTATCTTATACTGCTGTCGAATATTAAATATATCAAACCTGTAATAATGAACATAAAGGAGTTATAAAATAATTGATATACAAAATAAATACATATTTATTAAAAATAACTACTAGATTTTTGACAATCTCTGAGCTACACAAAGTGTATATCACGTGACTCTAAAATGACCTAAGTTATACAAGAAGCTATATATATTTTAAAGATAACAACAATAATGTTATCTGTTACAAACTTAAATACCTCTTACATATATATAGGGTACAAAATCACATAAGTCTTCTACCAAATGGTTATAGTACGCCTGCTACGCACAACTAAAGGAAACTGACAAAGATGAAAATACTACAAATAAATAGGCCCAAGCCTCACTAAGGGAAAATACAATAATGAATAAATAAAGTTAAATATACAATTGACTAAAGTAGAAATGAAGTTAAGATGAATACCGACGATGACCTAAATTAACCGAACAAATGGAATAAAGCGAATAACAGTAAAATATTTGGGAAACAAGCTAGTAATATTAAAAAATAAATTTACCCGAATTACATAAACAATATCAAAGCAATAATAAAGCATTAAAAACATAATTTTCTCTAGGCTTATTCCTGTGCACAAGAAGTTACCGTAGATACAAAGTTTGGGAACCAAATAATCTAATATACAAATATGTTATAATAAAAACCAAAGTTAAGCTAAATTGAAAAGAAATATTACATTAACCAAATGTCTGAAATATAAACACTATAGTTACTCAAATCCACACAAACTTAAATGTTCCCAAACAAATCCCAAATGACTCCTAAAAGTCCGCTACTGCATCCCAAGATGAGCACCTGGACGGTACGAACTGGTACCTCCTGTAGGTCCAGGTGTAGAATGAAAAGGAGCCGGAATGCCCCCAAATAGCTTGTTCCCAAAAATTACTACCCAGGATGACTTGTGGTTGGAAATTGTCCTACCTCTCCGATGGTACTGGGAGGTCTAAGTTTTCAAGGGAGTGGCTAAAAAGACAAAATTTCCGTTTACTTCAGTTGCTTAGTGTGTGAAAAAAAAAGGATCCAAGGAAAGATAGAAGAAAAACCAAGAAAGTGTTTTTTTGTATAGATAGTAATAAAAAACTCATTAGTGTTAGGCACAAGAAATTACTGAATACTTAACCTTGACAAACTTTATGTGAGAATTTCTAATTACAGCCACGTGGATTTGGGATTTAAATATAGAATAAATATGATTTCTTTAACATAATTAGAGGATATTGCTTAATAATGGAATAATTCAAAGCTAAAAGATACAGATACATAGCTAAAAATTAGGGTTAGGATTTTCTCTGAAAGATTTTGGAATAATTAAAGATAACTACTAATTTTAGTGAATAAATTTACACATAAGATTAAAGGCAAGCGTCCACAGACCCGCATCGTACGCATCGGACGCATCGTACGCAACGGATTTTAGTTTGCCTTGTACAGAAACTTATGTAACCGCGTCCACTGATCCGCATCGTACGGATCGCATTATCGATTGTCAAACTAAAATCCGTTGCGTACGATGCGTACGATGCGGGTCTGTGGACGCTTGACTTTAATCGGAAAAAGTATATATTTCACCATGAAATGGTGACAACAGATTGTTATAAAAAATTTAATATGAAAATTGTAGTTACCATGAGACTCGATGGTGTTGTATAGAAACCCCCATTGGAAGAATAATTATTTCTCCCAAATAATCCTCAATGGGTTGGAATGGAATTCACATTTTTCCTTTTTTAAAACTAGGTATTAACCGGTACTTGATCTAAATTTAGTCCCATGCCACTCTGAACAATTCCCAACTAAAAGTGAAAGCTCAGCTGAGTTTCTTTCCGACTGTCACAAGGACGGCCTCAGAACACGAAATACTATTGCTCGATAGGTGGCGTACATAGTACGTTCCATCACCGAAGTGTGACGTAACATCAGAAGTCTTTTACGAGAAATTAGAGAATTTAAATGAGAGACCGAGGGAAAATAATTATAATAATAATTAAAGAGCTAATTTCGTAACGTGAGCGTTACAATCCCCTTCTACTCGGGAAAAAAAATTTTATCCATAAAATTTTTTTTTCCTAAATATCAAAATATTAACAATTAAATTTGCAATAGTCTAACAATCCACGTTGATTCGCAAGATTACCAATAAGAATAAACTAATGATCAGGAAAAATAAATAAATTACTCAAATTCATACTAAAATGTTACTATGTTACTCTCTGCTACCAAATATTAATATATTGCTTAAAAGTCAAAACAGAACTAAATATTGCACTAAAGTTCATCATAATGCTAAGTGTCGAACTGGGCACCAAAACCAAAATTGAACTATCCATGGACATCAGATTTATAAAGGGTATATCCAAGGACGGAACAACCAGGAAAAGGTGTGAGCCAATTCGAACCATCACAAGTAAATATACCAAAGTGAAATTAAAAAAAAATCAGTAACTAAAATAAGTAAAGAATTGAACACTTTATCCAAAACTTAACTAACAATGGACACCAGATTCATAATAGTATATCCAGAGAAGAACAATCAGGAAGATTTATGGAACAATTCTCACTAATGCCAAATAATACCAATGCTGAACATACCAAAGGAATCCAAAACTCAATAACCAAAATAAATGTGGAATCGGACACTTAATCCAAAGTCGAACTATCAGTGGACACCAGATTCATAAAAGGCATATCCAAAGAAGAACAACCAGGCAAATTTATGGACCAATTCACACCAATACTAAACCACATAAACAGATCAGGTCTACGTACACCCACATACGGTAATACGAACCTATCCAACCAAATACACAAAATAAATGAAGAATCGGACGCTTATCCAGAATCGGACTATCAATGGACACCAGATTTATATAGGAGTATATCCAAAGAAGAACGATCAGGCAAATTTATGGACCAATTCTTACTAATACTAAATAAACTAAATTATTGGATCCAATGGTAACTAATACTGAACAAAATAAATAAATTAGGTCTACATACACCCTCATCCGGTAATATGGACCTATCCAAACTAAGTAATCAAAATAAGTCAGAATAAATATTGCTAACAGACTAAGTAACAGAGAGGTAACCAAACTAAATCAAAGGTAAGGTAAATACTTAAAGTGTATTGACTAAAGTATTCTAGAAAATACATAAACTAATTCATGCTGGTATTCGCGAACTATAGCATGTTGCTACAACAGATGTATGAGAATAACCAGACTCAGATAAAGTACTAATAACGTAAGAATAAGTAAGAAAGAAAAAGAATAAATGATGAACTCATAAGTTCTATGACACTATGATAAGTGCTAGGCAAAAAAAATATGTGATTGGTGATAGGAAAAAAAAAATAGGATAAGTGATAAGAAAAAAAATTGACGAGAACGAGCAACAAGTTTTAAATAAAACTGCAGATTCATGCATTCTCACATACATGGAATTATTCAGGAAATGTTCCAAAATCTAAATAACAAAACTAATGCCTAAGGAAAGAAATGGGAATATACTCAAATGAACAACTCATTTGTCTAAACACCTCAAATACTAAATTAAGGGATCTACTATGTATAGGGATAGTCAGCAACAGACATACTATGAAGTACGAGACATAATATAAACTAAACACTTCCCTATCAAATGGTAAAAATGTAACTGGAATAATGGGAATAACACTAGAATGGTTAGGAAATGGGCCCGTCATTTGCTGACCAGAAATATTATGATAAATAAACATCTGCATACTCAGCCATGAAAGACATAGGTTACGAAATTTAATCGAACAGCACTGGCCACGTACCGAACAACAACTTCGAACCCACGTATTCACTAAATCCTAGTACACACAGACTAATTCTTAGAGGAAATAATATGAAAGACTTAAGAATTCACACATACTTACATCAAAATTCCAAACTAATTCCAGAATCATAATGTATAGGAAATAAGGGTCTGAATTATTATAATGTACTTAATATATCTGTGACAAATGTCAATAGAGTAACCCAATAACAAATTAACAACCACATCTTTCCAATATGGCAAATGCAATAACAAGATATAAATATGATAAAAAATTAGTAAGTAATCAAATATTCAAAATAATATAACCTGAGATATGGTAGTGCAACATAGTTCCATAATAATATCCATATTAAACAAGAGTACTTGTATGAGTTCACCTATCCAAATATATATAAATATATAATAATCAACAACCCTTCTAACTTAAGGGTTAGGTGTGCAAAAACTAGACAAAAATACAAGTGAAGTTTTTATTAATTGGATAATCCTACTGACAGGATTAGCAATTAATAATATTGACTCATAATAATAATTAAAATGCACCATACCTAATACCAAAAAAAAATAAACTCATACATAAAGTACTACATAATAATTAAATTAATAAGTAATAAATAAAAGTCATCAAAACTAAGCCAAAGATGAAATCAAGCAATGTATGTGGGTACCTGCATTATCAGATGATAAAAAAAAATATTGGACTAAAATTTATAACCATACTAAAGATTGAGCTAATAATCTAAAGACAAACAGAAGAAGAGATTAGCTTGAACAACTCTGTTTCAAGGTAATCTTCTTCTGAAGATTGTTCTACAACTTAATAGAAAAATAGTATCAATGTTTCCTAACTAATAAAGAATTTATATTTGAATCTCAACCTAAAGTATCTGATTTATAAAAGCATTAAGTACATTATGGTACCCACACTGATATAATATTATTGTCAAAATTAACAAAACTAGAAGCTGAGATGGATAATGGAACTACTTTACCATACAATAATTATAATTGTTATGTTGAACACTACCAATTAAAGAACATAAATTATGGATGAACATCTGTAATCATCCGAACCATGCGAATTCAACGTATCATGTATAGACGCTAATGTTCTGGACTGATATTGCTTTGTGGTGTGTGCCTGTCTTACCAAACAATCCAAATATCAAAAATAACAAATATAAAATATAATCTAAAGTTTGTAAGACAAATATACATATGGAGAAAATATTAGCGATACACCAACAAATAAAAAATGCCAGCAAATATATAAAAATAATCAAATCAATAGCGTAAATAAAATACCTAAATACTAAAAATGATTTCTAGTTATGTATAAAATATAACCATACTAGAAAAAAATGTATGCATATATTCAACGATTAATTGTACGCGCAAACGTACTACCATTGGTAGAAGGAATAAAAATTTAACTAATAGAACATAATGTCAGTTATGTATACTCAATCTAAATACATAAATAAGTTTCCAATAAAAATACAAAATCCAAACTAAGATATGAGCTGTACCACTAAAACTAAAAATGAGGTATCGAAATAAACTAATCAAAACCAAAAGCAGCATAAGTCTACCTGTTTAGTATTCGTAAACTTTTAAAGACCAAAAATAAATCAGAAGTAACATGTATACAAAGATATCAAAAAGTTAATAAAACAGAAAATTCCAATAAAAGAAAATTGAACTAAAAGAACTACTGTCTTAGAACCATAAAACGGTTGGCACCACGCATTGGGCAGCCAGTGTAACAAAATTAAGAAAACTTCTGTTGGAGTGAAAGTAAAAAGAAAGATATAGGTACTCCAACAGAAGTAAGGAAAAAAAAAAGAAGAGGATTTTCTGTTGGAGTGAATGCACAGAGAGTGATAAACTCCAACAGACGAAGGAAAAAGTAAATAAATAACTAATGGGACATAGATGTAGAGAGATGGGCTGTAAAGAGAAAGGCGTTGGGCGCCAGTGTAACAAAATGAACTTCTGTTGGAATGACATACTCCAACAGAAGTAATGAAAAAATTAAATACTACTTGTGTAACAAAAATAAGAAAACTTCTGTTGGAGTGAAAGTAAAAAGAAAGATATACTCCAACAGAAGTAAGGAAAAGAAAAGAAAGACTAGACTAGGTAACTAAATAGTTGTGGCTGAAAGAAGAGAATGTGGGGTGTGTACAGGAAAGAGTGAAGTGACTTCTACGTTGAGAAGCCGAAGTAAGAAAACAAAAAAAAAATACTACTTTGCAGTTGTACTGAAGAAAGGGGGATTAGAAGGGATAGAAGTAAAGTGGGAAGAGACAGAGGCAAACTGAATAGAGTTGGCTAGCTATAGATGCAAGAGAGCAACTTGACACTCAAGGATGGATACGGCTCGTTTGCATGCCTGTCGAAGAACAGTAGCTCTATATAGATAGTAATGATGACTAAAAGATGAAATAATAAAATAAGAATAATGTACTGAAAATGAATGGAGATGAATAATGACTAAAAACGAACAAAATAAATAAAACTAACTAATCATGGGCGCCATGAAAATGATCTTCGATCATTTTCCCAGGTATCTTATACTGCTGTCGAATATTAAATATATCAAACCTGTAATAATGAACATAAAGGAGTTATAAAATAATTGATATACAAAATAAATACATATTTATTAAAAATAACTACTAGATTTTTGACAATCTCTGAGTTACACAAAGTGTATATCACGTGACTCTAAAATGACCTAAGTTATACAAGAAGCTATATATATTTTAAAGATAACAACAATAATGTTATCTGTTACAAACTTAAATACCTCTTACATATATATAGGGTACAA
This sequence comes from Diabrotica virgifera virgifera, assembly GCF_917563875.1. NCBI lineage: Eukaryota > Metazoa > Arthropoda > Insecta > Coleoptera > Chrysomelidae > Diabrotica > Diabrotica virgifera. Next base: position 198,547,557 of record NC_065447.1, on the reverse strand, counting down.
AATTACATAAGTCTTCTACCAAATGGTTATAGTACGCCTGCTACGCACAACTAAAGGAAACTGACAAAGATGAAAATACTACAAATAAATAGGCCCAAGCCTCACTAAGGGAAAATACAATAATGAATAAATAAAGTTAAATATACAATTGACTAAAGTAGAAATGAAGTTGAGATGAATACCGACGATGACCTAAATTAACCGAACAAATGGAATAAAGCGAATAACAGTAAAATATTTGGGAAACAAGCTAGTAATATTAAAAAATAAATTTACCCGAATTACATAAACAATATCAAAGCAATAATAAAGCATTAAAAACCTAATTTTCTCTAGGCTTATTCCTGTGCACAAGAAGTTACCGTAGATACAAAGTTTGGGAACCAAACAATCTAATATACAAATATGTTATAATAAAAACCAAAGTTAAGCTAAATTGAAAAGAAATATTACATTAACCAAATGTCTGAAATATAAACACTATAGTTACTCAAATCCACACAAACTTAAATGTTCCCAAACAAATCCCAAATGACTCCTAAAAGTCCGCTACTGCATCCCAAGATGAGCACCTGGACGGTACGAACTGGTACCTCCTGTAGGTCCAGGTGTAGAATGAAAAGGAGCCGGAATGCCCCCAAATAGCTTGTTCCCAAAAATTACTACCCAGGATGACTTGTGGTTGGAAATTTTCCTACCTCTCCGATGGCACTGGGAGGTCTAAGTTTTCAAGGGAGTTGCTAAAAAGACAAAATTTCCGTTTACTTCAGTTGCTTAGTGTGTGAAAAAAAAGGATCCAAGGAAAGATAGAAGAAAAACCAAGAAAGTGTTTTTTTGTATAGATAGTAATAAACAACTCATTAGTGTTAGGCACAAGAAATTACTGAATACTTAACCTTGACAAACTTTATGTGAGAATTTCTAATTACAGCCACGTGGATTTGGGATTTAAATACAGAATAAATATGATTTCTTTAACATAATTAGAGGATATTGCTTAATAATGGAATAATTCAAAGCTAAAAGATACAGATACATAGCTAAAAATTAGGGTTAGGATTTTCTCTGAAAGATTTTGGAATAATTAAAGATAACTACTAATTTTAGTGAATAAATTTACACATAAGATTTAATCGGAAAAAGTATATATTTCACCATGAAAGGGTGACAACAGATTGTTATAAAAAATTTAATATGAAAATTGTAGTTACCATGAGACTCGATGGTGTTGTATAGAAACCCCCATTGGAAGAATAATTATTTCTCCCAAATAATCCTCAATGGGTTGGAATGGAATTCACATTTTTCCTTTTTTAAAACTAGGTATTAACCGGTACTTGATCTAAATTTAGTCCCATGCCACTCTGAACAATTCCCAACTAAAAGTGAAAGCTCAGCTGAGTTTCTTTCCGACTGTCACAAGGACGGCCTCAGAACACGAAATACTATTGCTCGATAGGTGGCGTACATAGTACGTTCCATCACCGAAGTGTGACGTCACATCAGAAGTCTTTTACGAGAAATTAGAGAATTTAAATGAGAGACCGAGGGAAAATAATTATAATAATAATTAAAGAGCTAATTTCGTAACGTGACCGTTACAGAGTAGCAGATGTTTTTTTGAAAGAATTACTACACTAAATGGAACTGGACAGTTCATGTACCAAGAGCAGTTGATGATCAGTGGACAAAAATAGTTTTGGAATGGAGATGAAATGGACGACGAAACCTCTGACATAAAAAGGGTATCTAAAATTTGGGTTCAAATGGTATTTTTGATGCTAAAATCTTACTCAATGAAGTTTAGTAGGCGGAACAGGGAATAGCTGGACCGAACCACGGTGGAGTTAAAGAGTCCTCTTGGAACGGGTACCCGTTGATTGGAATAGTTCTAGTTACAATATTGATTTCACCAGGTAATTGAAGGTGGATTTTAGTAGTTCAATTGATCATTATAGGTAAAAGGTTAGGTACTATATCATATTTCAATCAATTTTGATTACGATCAACTGTATATTATATTCTTAGCACCGTTCGTGCAGCATTGAATCAAAGGACTTGTCAACAAAGTCAACTAAAAGATCTATTTCTTGGTGCATGGCTGGTAATAAGTGACTATACGAGTCGATTATCCGTTGTTTTTTGCAGCCTATTGAACCCTGGAGTATGGTTTCTATTATGGCTATATTATATTATTTAGAGCACAGTGTTGGTAGGTATGCAGGGTGACTCAGGATGTAACTAGTTTTTAAAAAGTTGGAAGACAAGTAATTGGGCGGTACTTGGCTAGATCTTGGGAGCTTTTTTATCTTTCAGAAATAAATAAGTGGCAGCCTGAGCAAGGAAAAATGGTATTTTCTTGCGAATGTACGTATCTCCAGATGTACACCTCCTCATAAATTATTAATCACTATTTTAATGGGTGTGAATTTTATTCTTAGTAGCAGGTGACAGTTTTTGTTAAATGGCATGTGACCCTACTACCCTACGGCTACGGATATCTAGAGAGTATCCTGCATTCACAGGGGTCCAAGCCTGAGAGGAAAACTAACAAAAGCTGACACAAAAGTAGAGATATCAAGTATTATTATTATTATATGGACCTATGTCTCAATTTTACTTTAAAATTAAGTTTATATAACGTTTGTTGTTATCGAAAGGCAAACATTATATTTTATTAACGATTATTTTAATCAAAAAAATTTTGATCATTAACAATATATTTGTATTGTGATAACGATTTTCTATGGGGAAATAGAAACGTCAAATAAATTTAATTTTAAAAGTAAAATTGTGTCTTATTCCTAAAAAATATAGTAAATTGCGTTAGGCCGTCCGCACATGGTTCGACGCTCGATGTATTCGACTCGATTCCAGTCGCGTAGATCTCTCCTCGCCTTTGAAGTTCCTTCGTTGTGGCATTGAGCTCCGTAGACGAGGTGTTTAGGATTGCAAATCTCCTCGTCTTGTACGACTCTCGTTCCTTGCGATCCGTAGTGCACGAGAAAGTTCGAGTGAGACGCACGTTTTCAGTCATGGAGGTAAGTTTATTTTATTTGTTTCCTTCGTTTTTTATTGATCATGGTGTTAAATTAAATTTTAGTTTTTTTTTAAATCGGTGATATGTCCTTTAATTGTAGTACTAGTAGCTTTGTGTAAATATATTGTTTGTAATATAAAATTCTGAAAACATTGAACTTCTGTTTCTAGGTGTTTATTATAAAATTCGTTGGGAAAGTATAAAAATACCCTCAATTGTGTAATGCCCATTGTATACAAATTATACTAAAAATGCAACAACACCGTGCTTTTCACAGATCAAAAATATTATAGTCATTTTGGTTGATATATAAAAATGGTTGAAAGATGTGAGCAAACTGAATCGACTAATGTGCGGAGAGCAATCGTTTGTGCCTCAAGGTTCGTACAAGACGAGCAAGACGCGCGAACTTCGAGACGGGTCTTCGATCGAGTCATGTGCGGACGGCCTAAAGATGCCACATATATCTCATCGTATTTTACGATAAATAATAATCAGATTTTGGGAAAAGATATGAAAGGCAGAATTTACAAAACAGTCATCAGACTAATAATGATATACGCGGCAGAACCACGACCCGACACAGAGAGGACAAAAAGATTGCTCGAAACAGCGGAGATGAAAACCCTTCGAAAAACCGATGGTAAGACTCTAGGGACAGAGCTAGAAGCACAGATATACTACGGAGGTGCAAGGTGGATAACGTTAATAACTGGGTAAGAAACAGAAGAATATAATGGAATGACCACATTAAGCCGAATGACAACAAATAAGGTAGTCAGGACAGCGAGAAACGGTTCCCCATTAGAAAGACGATCAGTGGGAACACCACGAAAACGATGGAACGACAAAGTACTAGAGGCATATTGAAAAAACAGGCAGAGTCATGTCTATACAAAAAGAAAAGAAGAAGACGAATTAAATAGTGGCTTATTGTTTCTATGAAAAATTAGCAAAAACTAGAATTGTTTGTTAAATAAAAACGCTAAGTCCCTTCTTACTGTAGAATTGCGCAACTAATAAGACAAGCTTGCAGTTTGTAATTAAAATTTATTTATTGATATGATGAGCAAGCTCCAGATTGAAATGTATAATAGAGATGAGCGACTGATATTCTTAAACATGTGATTTCTTCACTGAGTGAGTAATTACCGTATTGTGAATTATAAAATAAACTATAAAATTTCTGTGACATAAAGCAAAATAAAGCAGTTCTAACTTAATTTACAATACAGTGGAACCCCGATAAGTCGACCTCCGATAACCCGGAAGTCCGGCTAAACCGAACCGATTTTCATCAGACAACACAAAAATTTTTTCGATTTGACTGAGTTTTTTAGCTTTTTTAGCAAGAATGAACTATGTACAACTCTGCATAATTTAGATGGACTGTGCATATATATTTCATGTTTTTTATTAATTTTCACCATATTTTCTGGCTAACCCGGATATTCGATAACCCGGACAGGCCGCGTTCCCGATTAATCTGACTTATCGAGTTTCCACTGTACTTATCTAAATATTGAAATTAATTACAAGGTCACATTTGTATGCTCTCCTTGATCAGGTAGTGTAGTCTATTTTTATCTACTCTGATCTTACATTCTAAGGCCTTTCCATCCTTCCTAATTCTGTCTTCGATGGATATTCTCAAATATTGTCTAAGTATATTTGTCGAGTTTTCTTGTGTTGTTTTTCGTGATTCTCCATTACTCTATATCACAGGTTAGCCTGCTTTTGAAAATGGATTCGTTAATGTTATTTTTTGGTTGTTTTCTAGTCCAGAGCTCCAGCCTACTCAGTTGCGGTTTTTCTGGCTTATGCTATTCTTTTCCTTAACCTTTAACTACAGAGATCAGGTATTTTTTACCGGTGGGCTTTTCCAAAATGTGGATTTCGTAGCAACATCACCACTTACAAGTTCATGTGTCTCTGTACCTCTCGGGCAGATTGTATAACAGTGCTATGGGCCATTCCACGAACTTGCGCCTGTTTTGGATTACTTCGACAACGAATATTTTACTGTGCAACATAAGAAGTACGAAATTAAATGGCGCTAATAATTATTCCAATAAACAACAATGTAATTTGCAATTTACTTTCGTTCTTCTTATTTTGCACAGTAAAATATTCGTTGTCGAAGTAATCCAAAACAGGCGTATGTTCGTGGAATAGGGTATAGTCAAAGCGAGTAGTGTGTATTATCAATATTTCCTTTTGTAGCACACATCAAAAGTCTTAACCGGTAAAAATTACCGGATGTCTGTATTAAGTAAGTATTTTTATGTGGGTACTATATTTGAAAATATGAAATGTTTATTTTATTTTTTTGTGTTATTAGGGAAAAGTAAAGAAATGGACTGTGGTAGTCATCCTGGACCTTCAATGAAGTTTAAATTTGAAGATAAAAAATTTGACGCAACTTTGCAAAGATGGAATTGCTATTTAATTCTGTTACAATTTTACCCCTTGTAGATTTTTTCTCATGCGTGAATAAATGATCGTAAATGCTATTTTATGTTTCTTTTGTGATTCAATAGGTTTGTTCTAGCATCAGTTGCAAACGGTTTGAAACCATCAGCGAATAGTCGACCAGCGCGAGTAGAGGGGATAGCACTGGTGACTTTATTATGTTCTCTCACTGACCAACTGTTTGCTGACGGTTTCTAACTAGTTTGACTGATTGCTAAAACAAACCTTATGTTACGTTTATTTAAAAAAAAAAGTCTAAATTTTTGTTCATAGCATTTATGGCCGTTTGTTTCAATAGACCAAAAATGTTACCACAATTTCTGGTTTAATAGATTATTCTTTAAAAAACTTTATTATTATTTTATTAATATCACTCATTTTACCATTTTTCTCATATCTACAGACTCCAGAAAAACACATAATGCATATTTTTTTTGTTTCTTAATATTAACTTTATATTTTGACTCTACTTTAAAATGACCGGTAGAAATACCGGGGATATGTTGTTAAGTGTTAATAATGGGATATCTGTAGTTAAGGGTTAAATCCTCTGCTTTTAACATGATGTTTTCTAGTTAAACTCCTATTGGAAAGTTGTTTTTGAATATTCATTTCCAGATCCCATTTTTGCATTCTTTATGTAGTTAGCTCGTGATTTTAAGTAGTGTCGGTGAGATACAAGACCCTGAATTCAAACCTTTTGTTTACAGGAAATTTTTTTAAAATATTGTTACCCGTTCAAATGCTTGAAGATAACTCACTATAATTTTAAATGCCTTAATGAGAGTGTAACTAATATTTGTTTTTTGTAGTGACTTCCAAACCATTTTAAAACGAACCGTAGTAGACGTCGATAACTGAATAATTATCCACAAAAATAACGTGATTTTTGCAACTGGTGTTTGTAGTTCAATGAGATCTAGTAGCAATGTTCCATATGATGGACTAAATACGCTAATTACTGGTAGTTGGAGGACTATTTTTGGTAGATTGAAGTTATGTGAGCCGTGGTTCACTCTTCCGATAATAAGTACCATTAACAACTTGATTTACACATCATTTTGTTGAAAAGTTTGTCTGAATAGTTCTTAATTAATTTTATCGGAATTTTCTCAAAACTCTTGTGTTCGATACTTCCACAAAATGTATTATAATACTATGTGACTAGTTTTAAAGTCTTTAACTGAATAGGTTGAGGAGTGGAGAGCTGTTTGTCTTAAGTTGGTCATTCAGATTTATATCCGTATTTTTCCATTTATTAATTTCCATAGATTCTAATAAAGATAGCTTAAGGCCTTTATTTTGAAAATGAAGAATTTGAAACTGTTCATTAAAATAATGATTATGATCTAGAAGGTGAAGTGCGTATGTAGAATCTGGTTTCCTATTTTTGAAAGTCCTTTAGATTTTTGCTATTCGTTTGTCAAAGGTTCTGCCAGTTTGACCTATCTAAGTTTTCGGAGAGTCACCATAAGTCAGTTTGTAAACACCACTATGTAGTTGCTTTCTCTTTCGGCTCTCATTGTTCTTAATGTACTTGCTTAAGTTGTTGTTAGTTCTGGAAGCTGGTGTTATTCCTCTCTTTATGTATCTCTCTATTGTTGTTATCTTGCCTGTATGTGATAGAACAGAAGGCACTGGGTTCTTTCTAGTGATTTCAATTGCTGGATCCAGCATCCAGCAATCCGGCTGGATCCAGCCAACGACGATATGTTCCTGTAAAAATATGTCAAGGAAGGGAAAGGCAAGGAATTAAGTTTGATTCTTGACTGCCATATCAGGTGGAACAGTTTGCTCAGTAGGCTGGAAAGTTTCTACAGCCTAAAAGTTTGCATCGATAAAGCGTTGATAGACATTGATTTTGCGATAAAATTCTCCGCTAACGAGTGGCCCTGCTGTCGTTTGGTCAATAATCAATGACTTGATCGCCACTCTTCAACCGTTGAAACGCTGTAGAAGCTTTTTGCAGAAGAGAGACCACTTTAATAAAGGCAGACACAACCATCAAAATTGTCTTAGACAAACTAAATAGCCACAACTTTAGCCTTAGTGTCGAGTTATCGGAAGTACTAGGCAAAAGAATCGCGGAACGACGCCTCTCGGAAATTACAGGTGCATTAATGTACTTGTTCCGTTGGTGGTGTACGGAATCAATTAAATGGAATTAAAATAATAAGTAATAATAAGTAATAATAATTAATAATAATTAAGTAATATTTATTTATTTTTTGTTAAAAAGACGTGTTTATATCTCGTAAGAGGGAATGTTATTATTTGAGCCCAACGAGGGTTGTATGACCGACCGATGCCTGATGGGGTTGTGTATCCACTCGTTGTTGTTGATCGACTGAACTGAAAACACATGTCTGTGGTTTTAAGTTAAAGACTAATGTATTGATATAAAGAGGCTGGCCCTTTAAGAAGCGTCTTCGAATGCATTTAAAAAGTGATTTATTGACCTAGGGTCTGATAAGGTAACTATTTAATTGGGAATTTGTTTCCCAGAAAAAACATTTTATACAATCTGGTTTTGTATTTTAGAAGCGGAACACATGTGAATTTTAAATGACCCATATTATTTTCGTTTAGAAAAGAAACTTGATATTTAAAATTAGCAATTAAAAAAATAATAAATGAAGCGTGTCGCTATATACTTACAAAATCCAAATAAGTTTGACGAAGGACTAAACAATCCTGGAAATTTCCCCATGCCGAAAAAAATTGCAATGTGACGAGGGATGAAAAATTTGTTGAGTCGTATAAATAAACAAGTGATTGTGGAACCAGTGCAAAAGAACATAATGGAAGTAGAAGACGGGCCAGCGAGTCTGGAGCCCGAGAATTTTACTTTAGAAAAAGAACTCGAGATTAAACTGAAACGAGAGAAAGAGAGAGAGAAAATTTTTATAAAAAAAACTGGTTCTCAAAAATATTACGAAAAGATTTTGAAAAAGGAATGACCGATTATGAGACCGAAGTAGAGAAAAGCGATCATTTGTTCATGATTTATGCCTATTTAAAGACCTTAAAATCGACCAGGGTAGAGGCCAAAAGGGCTTTCTCTGTAACCGCCTATATGTGCAGCTCTGTGAGAATTAGGTTTATTTGTTAGGACTATCGTCTTATCACCCAAAATCGTGTTTTTATTTCGATTCCACAGTTTGCTGGATCCGCGCTTTGTCCAGCTGGATTACGGCTAATCTTGCAAAAATCCATCTGGACTGAAAACGCTGCTGGATTGCAATCCCTAGTTCTTTCTGTGGTGGTGGATAGACTAACTTCAGGGCTTTCTTATGGAGTTTTTGGTTTAACATTTTCTTAATTGTTTGTTCGTTGTAGCCATTGTTTACTGCTATTTGCTTAATGATGCTCAGTTCTATCTCGAAATCATCTTTTTACATGGGAATTTCTGTCAGTCTATGCATCATGCTATGGTAGGCTGCTAATTTATGTTGTGTAGGATGGGATGATGAATTGTGTATAGCTGTGTCAGTATGGGTAGGTTTATGAAATACGGTTGTTTCAAGCTGGTTCATAAAAATATCTGAACAATTTCAAAACATTCCGTATTTAAACAGTTCTTATATTGGGAAAGATACGTGGATGATATACCAGTATGCTTTACAGGAACTAACAGGAAACTTGACCAATTTTTATCATAACTTAATTTACTCCATAATAATCTTGAGTTTACAATAGAAACAGAACAGAATAAGTCCATAAACTTTTTAGATCTAACAATTACCAAACTGCACAACAAACATGAGTTCCTCGTATTTCATAAACCTACCCATACTGACACAACTATTTATACACAATTCATCATCCCATCCTATACAACATAAATTAGCAGCCTACCGTAGCATGATACATAGACTGACAGAAATTCCCATGTCAAAAAATAACTTCGAGATAGAGCTGAAGATCATTAAGCAGATAGCAGTAAACAATGGCTACAACGAACAAACAATTAACAAAATGTTAAACCAAAAACTCCATAAGAAAGATCTGAAATAAGTCTATCCACCACCACAGAAGGAACCCAGTAACTTCTGGTCTATCACATATACAGGCAAGATATCAACAGAAATAGCCAGATACATAAAAAAGAAAGGACTAACACCAGCCTTCAGAACTAACAACAACTTAAGCAAATGCATTAAGAACAATAAGAATCGAAAGAGAAAGCAACTATAGAGTGGTGTTTACAAACTGACTTGTGGTGACTGTCCGAAAACTTACATCGGTCAAAATGGCAGAAGCTTTGACAAACGGATAACAGAACACAAAAGGGCTATCAACAATAGAAAAACAAATTCTACATACGCACTTCACCTTATACATCATAACCAATATTTTAATGAACAGTTTCAAATTCTTCCTATTCGAAATAAAGGCCTTAAGCTATCTTTATTAGAATCTATGGAAATTAATAAATTGAAAAATACAGATTCAGGTATAATTCTGAATGACTAACTTGAGACAAACAGCTCCCGACTCCTCAACCTATTCTGTTAAAGACTTTAAAATGCAAATACCATAGTAAAATAAATCACTTAGGAAAAACACTCTGCCGAAACAGCTGTAGTCACATATTATTATAATAAATTTTGTGAAAGTATCGAAAACAAGAGTTTTCAGTATTTTGTTGCTAGATAAAATGAACTTCCATCAGGTAATGGTCGAATCAATCAATTATTTTCCCAGGATATACGACGCTGTTTTTGTCCTTATTATGTTTTATAAGATGTGTATAAATTTCCCATAAATTTCTACAGTGAACAAATATTTTTAATATTTCAACACATTAGAACCTTGTACCTGTCCCTTCAAAACTAGTTTTTTACCCATATACCCGCCAACTATCTTTCCCGCCAAACAACAATGCTAAAAGTTGCCCATCTACAAACTAAGAGTCTGTTTGCAACCTTCGTTGAATGCACAATGTATTTCAGAAGCTCCAAATAATGCAGTTTTTGTCTATTTTCACCTCAAGTATATCAATATAGTTAATGTCTGTGGCCTTATCAACTAGGCAGTAAGTGATAGTGCCAAACAGTAAAACAATATCAGCTATATCTACTGTAAGTACAAAGATAATCATATGTACATGTTGTTCAATTACCTCTCGTCAAGTTCGCGGTGTTGCCAGTACGGGAAACGGTTCGCTGTTCTCTCAAAAACTCTATGCGTAAGAAACTGTCTTACAAATCACATAATTTAAACTTATACTATCAACCTGCTATCTCTCATTCATTCTCCGACTAATTTAACTATTTAATATATCTTTTTTTGTTAGTATACGAACATTGTGTTTTTATTACCTATCCTCCTCTCCTTATCCCTCTCAAAGATTACTCCTTGCATGTGCTGAATTCAGCTGGTACTTCGAAAATAGAAAGAAGAAGAAATTCCCAAAATATGTGTGCGAGAATCGACCATAGAACTAGCCGAGTTCGCTACGGTGAGCTCCTTAATTCCACGTGATGTTCTAACGATAACATTACTGCTACTTATATCGATTTGGTAAATGATGACTTCTTTTGCCTAGTAAAATAAAAGGGAAAAATGGAGATGACCGGGACATGCTGTAAGAATGAAAGACGATAGATGGACAAAAAATTGCTTGAGTGGAGACCAGGGGCAGGCAAGCGAAGCCGAGGAAGATGTCCAATGCGATGGACAGACGACCTTAAAGGAATTGTGAGCAATTGGATAGCAGAGGCGTAAAACAGAGGGAGATGTAAATATCTGGAGGAGGCCTATGTTCAACAATGGACAAATTATGGCTGATATTTATGATGATGAAAAGATGACTAGATTTACTATTAAGTAAAATAAGTTTGTTTAAAAATAACGAGATAGCTCATCTCTAACGGGAAGGAGTCGGGATAATAATTGCACCGAATAGACTACAACACGTTATAAAAGAAACATATGTTTGATGAACGAAGAAATATGGACAATAATAACTGCATACGGAGTAAATGAAGATGCAAGAAAGGAAGAGAAAGATAAAATTTTCGAATAGCTCCAAATGCAAATTGATAATAGGGAAGAAAACATAAATATAATGGGAGATCTAAACGGTAGAGTCAGAAACAACAACAGCGGAATAGAGGAGTACAGGGGAAAGGAAGGAGAAGAAATACTAAACAGAAATAGTGAAAGAATAATAGAAATATGTATGGAGAACAAACTAGTTATAACAAATACAAAATTTAAACATAAAGAAGTACACAAATACACGAAAGTACAAGACAGCAGGAACGAAAAATCAATCAAAGATTACTTTTTGGTAAGCAGCAACAAATGGAAAAGAGTACAGGATACGAAAGTATAAAGAGGCTCAGAGATAGGCAGTGACCACCATCTAGTAATAAGGAGAATGAGAACAACAGAGGAAAAAGAAGAAAAAAGCAGAAAGTTAGTAAACGAAAAAATAAAAAGTTACAAATTAAAAGAGGAAAGATATAAGAAGAAATTCCAAGAAAAATTAGATAATACTCTGAAAGGTAGGGCAAAAAATACAAATATAGAAGAAAAATGGGAATATCTAAAAACCAGCATAATCAAGGCAGCTGAGGAAACTTGCGGGAAAGCAAAAATAGCAAGTACTAACATAAGGAGAACGGAATGGTGGACGGAAGAAATACGAGAGAAAATAAAGAACAGAAAAGACAAATGGAAGAGATACCTAAGCAAAAAACACCCGGAAGATTACGAGGCATACAAATAAAAAAGGAAAGAGGTTAAAATAGCGGTAAAAGCAGGAAAAGAAAGGTCATGTGAGAGATTAGGACAAAAAATGACAAAAAATTATAGGGAAAACCAAAAACTCTTCTACGGCGCATTAAAACAACTCAGACAAAAGAAAGAACACACGATGCCGAATATAAAAGACAAGAATAGAAACGTACTAACAGAAGAAAAACAAGTAATGGAAAGATGGGGAGAACATTTCAAAGAGCTAACTCATGCAGACAAGGACACCATATGGGAGATACAAGAAAGGAATGAAGAACAACAAGTGGAATCCATAACAAGAGAGGAATTAGAGAAAGCAATAGAAAGAGTAAAATTGGGCAAAGCACCAGGCAAGGAACATATCACCCCGGAAATGATAAAATTCATGGGGAGAGAGGGAATGGATAGAATGAAAGAACTAATAAATAATATCATATATAGAGCAGAGACCAAAGGACTGGAAGAAAGACATTATATTACCAATACACAAAAAGGAGACAAGAGAAACTGTAATAATTACCGAGGTATCACCATCTCAAGTCTCTCTGGGGAGGTATTCGCAAAAATAATAAAGACAAGAATAAAATCCCAAATAGAAACAACTATGGAAGACAAACAGTGTGGATTCAGGAGCGACAGAAGCACGCAAGACTTATTATTCGCATTAAGACAAGTAAGTGAGAAGGTAATTAAGAAGAATAGAGATATACATATGTACTTCATTGACCTGGAAAAGACGTTTGACAGAATCCGAAGAAAGGACGTATGGAAGACACTAAAAGAAAGGGGAGTCGACAGACACATAATAGAAGCAATAAACGATATGTACAAAAATAATACAAATACAGTAAGAACCAATAACGAGGAATCCAGAGAATTTACTACAAGTCAAGGCGTCAAACAAGGATGCGTCCTGAGTCCACTGCTATTCTCAGTGGTACTGGATGAAGCAATAAAGAAAGCCAAGAGAAGAATGAGAAAACTAACATTAAGATACTGGCAAATGAAACGGACTTCAGACTATCGGAGCTAATATTTGCAGACGACATGGTATTGATAACAGAGAAGACTTACAGAACAATCTTGAAATCCTAGAAGAAGAAGTATCAAACATAAATATGAAAATTAATAGAGAGAAAACAAAAACAATGATAATTTCAAATACGAGGAAGACACACGCAATAGAATTAGGCGGGAAACAACTAGAGCAAGTGGAATATTTTAAATACCTAGAAGTAATAATCGAATCAAATGGCAAATAAAACATGAAAATAAACGAGAGAATGGGACGAACAGGAAGCTTATTTAACGCTATGAAAACAACATTTTTGGGAAAAAAAACCAGAGAAATTAAAAACGGCAGTCGTTAAATCAGTAGTTAGACCAACAATCATGTATAGCAGCGAGACATGGACATTGACGGGGAGACAAAAATCCAGAGTCAATGCTATGGAAATGAGGTTCCTAAGGAAAATAGCTAACTGCAAGATAACAGACAAAATACGAAACGAACCAATTAGACAAAACCTAAAACTAGAACCAATCAATGAAAAAATAGTGGAGGGACAACTTAGATGGTTAGGGCAAGTGTGTAGAATGTCGAACGAGAGGCTAACAAAACGAGTGTTCGAAACTAGAGTGCAGGGGAAAAACAAAAGGGGAAGACCAATAATTATCTGGGTCGATGAAATCAGGAAAGAAGTCGAGAGGAAGGGATTGACATTGGAAAGTGCAAGAAACCTAACTCAAAATCGGAAAGCATGGAGACTACAATGCCAAACTCAACTCCACCAGCCTTACACCTAAAGTTAGAAAGGCTTAGGACTAAGTAAGTAAGTAAGTAAGTAAGTAAGTAAGTTTAAATATAACGAGATAGCTCATCTCTAACGTACAATTATAAAAGAAAATGCAGGGCACATGAGGGAGAAATCCAGTTTAATGAATTTTTTCCGTCAATTTTACACAAGAGCGTTTTTAATTTAGGAACCTCCTATACTTTTTAATTTTATTTGGAACGAGCTCATAATGCTGAAATAAACCAATGTAAATTTGACTTCAATATATGAAAAATCTTGTTTGCGTATGTCAAAGTTAAAATTTAATTAATTTTATTCCGATAATATATTTACATCTACAGTTCATCCTTGAAACCGTCTTTTTCACTTTTAGGGGAGTCAATAGAGTTTTTGCCTACGGAAAAAATCAAATAAGATAGAACTTTTTGTAATTTCATTAAGAAATTATTAGTAAACAAATATCAAAAAGTTCTAATCTAGAAGTGGGTGCTTCATTTTTTATTAAACAAATGAACTACAAAATTAGTTGTTTTTTAAATACCTACGAAAATATAAATCTTAGAAAAAACTGACTTGACCATTAAGAAATTCAGAAAATTTTACATAAAAACCTTATAATATAAAGATTAATAACTTTTTATTTGCAGTTTTCCGAAAAACAGTTATTCTTTATAAAATGCTCTGCATCGTATAGAATCTAAGATGCAACCATCAGATATCAAATTTTATTAATTTTATATGAGGTATGTAAAAAAATATGAATTTCGCTCAAGAGGACAGTACCTTTATATTTCACAATATCGATAATTGTTGTCAAGAAAACTTGTTGGGAATTAAAAACTATGTTTCAATATTTAATTACATCCTTCTAATTGAAATACAGTAGAGCGTCGATTATCCGAACGTCGATCAACCGAATGACCGGTTATGCGAACTCCCGAATCTCGCGCCCCACATTCGAGTACCATACAGGTGTTAGTAATTAACACTTAAAATATCTTCAATTTTCTTCAATACTGTATCTAAAAATATGTTGTTGCAAAGCCTACATTTTTTTGTTTCATTGCTATTTGTCATTAAAGATATAAATAAATATGAAGGTATATACATATGTATGGCTTTCATTCACTTGTGGTTAGATATGTTTGACTATATCAATATAGTTCGATTATCCGAACAAATCGGTTTTCCGAACACCCATGTCCCCCAATTAGTTCGGATAATTGACGCTCTACTGTATTGTGAACTATAAGGCTAAGAACAGAACAAGTAAGTCGCAGTGGAGGTGGAGGTGGAGGTCGCAGTCGATGTCTATATCCATGTAAAACAAACACATTGTAGTGAATGGAAGAGAACAGAGCAGGTAAGTCGCAGTGGAGGTTTAGCGCGATGCCATCCAGGAAGTTGACATCGATGCTTTTGAAAATAAAATGAGTTTGTTTTACATGGATGTCTACTGCGCGGCCCTCAAGGATTCTTCCCTGTGATTGGTCCGTTCGAAGCCAAGTTGTCATTACCTGCGCTATCTGAGTCGATACTTTTTATATAATCCCTTTTTTATTCAGTTTATTTTTGTATTTCTAAAGTAATTAAATTCACTAAATTTTTGAAATATGAAGGAGGATCTGATTATTTACAGCCGACATTTCATCACTATCATCACTTGACTGACACAAAATCGCAAAAGCACAATCTTTTTGTCATTCAAATTTCATTAAAGTACTTCACTTGATAGTGGTTCTAGCTCGACTGACAGCGCAGATGACCACCTTGCTATGACTAAACTAGTAGCATCCACCGCGACCTACACCTCCACCTCGACCTACTTGTTCTATTCTTACCCTATAAAGGTACTTAACTGTTAAGCGAAATTCATATTTTTTACATAACTCGTATAAAATTGATAAATTTTGATATTTCATGGTTGCATCTTAGATTTTAGACCAGGTAGAGCATTTTATGAAGAATAACTTTTTTACTTGAAATTGATAATAAAATTATTATCCTAATAATTGTAATAAAATGATATTGGTTATTCATAATTTGAGAAAAATTTGCATTTTTTTTTCAATTTGAAGGATCTAATTGCATATTAAAACATTTAAAATGCCAAACAACTTTTCATAATAACAACTTTTGATATTATGAAATATAAGGATCGGTACTTTACTCTTTAACAAAATTTATATTTGTGAAAATCTACAAGGAAAAGAAAGAATTTTTCCTGTAGCTGTCTGTATACCATCAGTCACACAAATTTTATTAAAAAATGTTTTGTAAACGGTATAAAAATTTTTATTAAAATCCCTTTAAGGGCTATATCACAGAACGTTTTCGTTTACAAAGTCATTATCAGTGTTAAAAAATAAACCTAAAAAGTAAGTACAACCGCGTTAATGAATACAAAGTGGATATTTGACATTTTAACCAAGGTTAAAGCAATTTAGCTATACTTACAGGTTGAATGCTAGCTGAGCCACCAAAGAAATATCAGGGTGAAACCCCTTTAAATGTAGGGGTCGACAAGACAAGAGTTCTTGTCTTGACAACAACCTCTTGTGTTGTCTTGAGAAAAAATCAAGCAATTTAAAAAAATCTCGTCTTGACGTTTTCTTGACATTTTATATTTTGTCTTGACTCAAGAAATTTCAAGATCTTGAAATTTCTTGATTATCCGGTTCGGTGATTCCCCCGGCGAACTTTTTATTGCATTGCGTGCTAACACGTCCACTAGGGGGAGTCCCGATCGAAAATATAAATAAATGCAAAATATTAGATAAAGAATGGGTTCTGATCAGTAAATTTTGTCAGTATCTGAGAAGCTTTAAAACACTTTCTTCAATACTCGAAGGTTCGAAGGGCAAAAATATCGCACACTCCTATTGGTGGTAATTGGAGTAAACTTACTTTTAGACACACTGGAAATATTGGGCTCATTAACTTGATAATTAAATTGATAGAGACACTACCGACGGAGTAGTTAATTTACTTCATTCAAGCTGCGAGAGATAAAATACTGAAACACTATAACAAAACTGATTATTGAATATACTGCATAGTTCTTATTTCGGATCCTCAGCATAAAGTACAGGCATTTTTCTCTTCATCTTGGAGAAAGCTTCTACAATCGGAGACAGTACAATAATTTGAAGAAATATTTAAAGTTTACTATTTTCATAAATCCCAGAATGATCTACATAATCCAATACCAGAGCCAGAACTTAGTCTGAAAAAAGAAGAACACGAATTTGATTTAGATATTACTTACCTATTTAAGAACGCTGACAATGATAACTTACAATCTTGGAAGTATGAAATTGAAAAATACATAAATGAGCCTAGGTCAGAATATACTGGTCTGAGAATATACTTGATTGGTGAAGAAGACACGAAAATATCTACCCGTCATTATCGAAAATGGCCAAGGATTTTCTCGGAACGCCAGCAACATCTGTACCTGCGGAAATTATATTTTCAATAGCAGCTTTAACAATAGCAAAGCCAAGATATCTGCTAGGCGTTGACTCCATGAGAAGAGTTATCTGCCTTAATTCATGGCTTATCAATTTTATTCCGATTTAAAAATGTGCTAAATTTGTTATTTAAAATAAAATCTAGTTTGCAATTTTATTTTCAATAGGATTGGGTAAGTATCATTAATTATTATTATTTTTAATTTACATGCTTGTAATTCGTTTTAGCAAAAAAAGTGTTCCATAAATTAAAATATGTTATGTTAAAATATTATTTCAAGATTTCTTGTTTCCTTGACAAGGAGTCTTCTTGTAAGAGCTGTACCATTTTTTGTAAATATGACAGGACTATGAAACAAAATCAGCTATTCCATTTTTCCACAGAATTTTTTAAATTTAGGAGAAAATACAACGCTTCCTTTCACCCCTGTACAATGACATGCAAGCGAAATTTTTTGTTACCGGAATAATACCAAACAATATGAATACATGTACCTACAAACTGATGTAAGAATCTTGAAAATCGGAGCACAAGTAATAAAGTTATAAATTGTCAAACTTAATCAAAAATTTTGGGTGGCGGAATTTTGTGGCGGTGAGTGTAGCTTCAATAATATCATTTTGTATATCACTTGAAACTCTCGAAAAACAGATGTTTCTAGATGTTGACTAAATTTTTTATCTTTTTTGGCAATTAATGTTAACAATTCACTGTAATTTCCTAGATTTTCAGAGTCGTCGCACTCAAAATGACCACGAAACGCTAGTTCTTATTTGGCCCAAAAACATACAGTATCTATTATAAATGTGCTAAGGATATACCTATCTATTTTTTTAACAAACTCATTATGTTTAGCAATATTTGCTTTAAAAGCTTGGTTAGGAGAAACTTTTGATTTTTGTTTTGCCAAACTGAATCAAATTGGGTATACATCTTACATGTAGGTAACGGAGAAATTTCATGTCTTCTTTTTAAAAATCTAACACTATTTAAATCGTGAACCTGGTCCACCCATTTTTCTGTAGAAACCAGAAGACATGGCCAACAATACAGTATATTTTTCTTGCAACCATAATATAACCAAGAATTTTCACTGTACCAACTTTTAAAATATCGAACTATGTACTTTTGTTGATTCGTTTTTTAAATAGTTTAAAATAGGTCTTTCATTTTTTTCTTCAAAATTATACAAGGAGAATTACTTTTCAAGTAGTTGATCGATTAAGAAGCGACACTCATCCATGGTTAACTGCACGCACACTTTTTATAGGTACTGTCACCAATTTTAAATCTGCTAACAGCGCTACTGATACACAGCGCGCTTATGCCGTCGCTTCTTCAAAATTTTCAGTCACTAGCCGGTCCCGAGCGCCAGCGTGGGTATATAACCATTGTAACCAGAAATGAGTCTGGTAACAGAGTTTAATAAAGTGCAACTGAGTCACATAAACTCGCCAATATTTTCGTGTCTACGAGTAGTTGGCTATTTACTGAGTTAGGGACTATTACCACATAATATAATAACATATTTCTATTGGCAAAAATATTGGTAAATAGAATTATTCATCGTCATAAAATATTTATTTGCAAGATTTTTAACTGTTACCCATGGTAACAGTGGTTACATGGACTCTTCGCCAGTGAACTGAGTAACATAAACTCGCCAATATTTTCGTGTCTACGAGTAGTTGGCTATTTACTGAGTTAGGTACTACTACCACATAATATAATAATATATTTCTATTGGTAAAAATATTGGTAAATAGAATTATTCATCGTCATAAAATATTTATTTGCAAGATTTTTAACTGTTACCAATGGTAACAGTGGTTACATGGACGCTTCACCAGTGATATTGACAATGTTTTGTTGTGTTTTCACAATTTATAACACAGCATTTGCGAAATCCCATTTTCTTCAATGACAGTAAGTATAAAACATGTTAATATGACAATTTTAATTGACAATAGTTGCGTTCGAGGGTACCTGAACTTGTCAGAGAATTGGATAAATTGTCAGAACACGCATGCGCACTTTAAAATAATATAAATAATATCGTTAATCGATAAATATACAAGGTATATTTACCAAGTATAATTTAATAATTAGTTATTAATAATAATTAAAAGTAAATATACCTTGTATATTTATCTATTAAAGGTATTATTTATATTAAGTGAGGTTAGAAATTGTCGGCGACAATTTGTAAGCTGTATCGAACGCACCTTTTATGAATTATTTATGAAATATGCTAAGAAAGTTGCAAGATTTCACCGCTACTCGCACACGATTGTTTCTCGTATCCCCTCCAAGTACTTGCACACAGCGAATAGAATGATTTTAAAATTACCGCCAGGGTAAATAAAATGTTAAGGTAGTGTGTAGGCTATCAAGAATCCTTTGTGTTGGTCGTTACCTCTCACCTGAGCACTACGTGCATCTTTCGAGCAAGGATGAAAAAATACATCCACATGGTTCTCAATAATCTTAATACATCGACTTAATGTCGCCTACTTTATAATGTTATATCTACCAATAATGTAATTTAAAAGTTTTTACACCTAATGAAGTGGCTAGTTCCAAATACTTGTAAACCGGACGTTCACACTGATGATGGTCAATTTAGAACGAAAACGTTTTGTGTTTTGCAATTTTCCACTACCTTGTGAAAGTTTCCATTCCTTCCTATTTTGCCACATATCATCCCTAAGTTCTCGCGTGCTCATCGCTTTCCGGATGCCGGTGGTCCAATTAACTTTCGGTCTCCCTCGCTTCCGATGTTCAGGAGGTTGCCATTCCAGACATTGTTTTGGAAGTCTCTCGTCATTCATTCTGTTTACGTGTCCATACCAGATCAGTTGTGTTCTCTCTATATCTTTCATTATCGTTCCTTCTATTCTCATTCGATTTATAATGTCTTCATTTCTGATATATGTTCTTTTCTGGATATACGTAATGACCTTCTGATTGCATCAATTTCCACTAATTCAATTTTGTTTTTGTTTTTTTCTGTAAGCCTCCAAGTTTCTGCACCATGGATATATTTTAAAGAATTTTTAATAAATTCATATATACCTATCATTCAACAGAAGTGTTTACTTCATTCTACGTTGTTAATTCACTTTCATTTTATAAGCTCTAAATCTAGTTTTGGTTGTACATTACATATTTGATTGAGAGTCGACCGTATTTTGCAATTTCTTACAGATGCAAAAGAGTTTAAATTTTAATTCAATTTCATCGGAACAGAAAGCCTTCTGCATTATTTAACATCATATTTCGGTCTATCTAGTAAGAACAGCAGCATTTGTCGTAAAGAAATAAATATTTCAACACTGAAACCAAACCAACCGCAACAAAATTCGAAAAAATACAATGGCCGAACATTTTTGCCCTTTTATTCATACGAGTGTACGTTTTGTAATAAATTTTTTATACGATACACATGCGTACAATTCATAGAGGGTCGGAATCACAATGTTGGCCATACAAGACTGTTGATATTTTGTTATGGAAATATAATTGGAACAAAATATTTAAACAACTAGGTATTTTGGTTCGACCACAATAATTATACTAACTAAAATTACTAACTTATTTGGATTTATAAATTGAATACTATACAGGGTGATTGATTAGTGCGGTAAAGCTCAATAGATCCGCTATTTTAAAGAAAAATTTTAGACAACTTTGAGCTACACATTACAAAATTAGTTAGAATGTTACAGGGTGTTTGATAACACAGTGGTAGATCAAACTTATGTTTTTTTTAATGGAACACCCTATATTTTATTTTAAATTAGAAATCCTGTTAACTTCTCCATCACAAAAATATAAAGGTTTGTTATGTTATACAGGGTATTTACTATTTACAATATAACCAATTTTATATAAAAATCGTAAAAAGTTCAACTCCCTGTATAAATAAAAATAAGCAAAACAGCAATGGTTTGTGAATGCCATACTTTTTACGTATTGTCAAAATTTTCAAGAATGATTGATATTGCTAATTTTCTTTATATCAAATACAGGGTGAGTCAAAACGCAAGTACATTATTTTCTCAGTAATTTTAAATGGAACACCCTGTATTTTATATCACTATTGAAAAGTACCATTACCGTACTTTAATTTTTAGATAACAGTCCCTATGTCTAAATTTATAAGTTTTCGAGATATTTTCATTTTTCAATGGACCAGTATCGTGGCCAACCAAATCACCAGAATTTAATAAACTGGACTGACCTTTTTTTGGGGTTATGTTAATAATAAAGTTTATAAAATACCTCCAACAACAAGGGATGGGTGAAAAGTAGAATACTAAGTGTATTTCGATGTGTTAATTCCCAAGTGCTTCGTAGAGTAAGTAGCTCATTCAATGATCGTTTTTAGGCGTGCATAAATGTGTTAGGAGGTAATTTTGAACACCTTATGTAATTAAATATTAAAAATATTTTATTAAAAGTGGCGTCTAATTTTTTCAAACATGTTTTTTTGCAAAATATATTACTGATAAAATATATTTCGTTCTTTATTTGTTACATTGTTACATTTACATACAAAAGTAGTGTTTAATTGTCTTCACAAAATGTTGTTTTTTTGTGTTTGTGTGCTTTTTTGTAAAATTTATTACTAAGTTTCTTTGTTTATTTGTTGCATTTACATAAAAAAGTAGTTTTTAATTGTTTCAAAAATGTTGCATGTTGTGGTTGTGGTTTTTTTTTTGTAAAATGTATTACTAATAAATTGTTTTAATTTCCTTATTTGCTAGATTGTTACATTAATTTCCGGATTGATAATCAGTATTCGTCCAACTGTCAATTCAGTCATAGCTTACATAAAATTTAGATAAATTTAGGCACCTAAATAATTTGCTCGGAAAAATAAAAATATCTCGAAAACTAAGAAATTTGGACATAGGGAATGTTATGTAAAAATCAAAGTACGGTAATGTTACTTTTTAATAATGATATAAAATACAGGGTGTTCCATTTAACATTACTGAGAAAATAATGTACTTGCGTTTTGACTCACCCTGTATTTGATATAAAAAAAATTAACAATGTCAATAATTATTGAAAATTCTGACAATAAATAAAAAAATATGGCATGAATAAACTATTGCTGTTGTGCTTTTTTTATCTATACAGAGAGTTGAACTTATTACGATTTTCATACAAAATTGTTTATAACTTTGTAAATACCCTGTATAACATAACAAACCTTTATATGTTTGTGATGAAGAAGTTGACAGGATTTCGAATATAAAATAAAATATAGGGTGTTCCATTTACATAAGTTTGGTCTGCCACTGTGTTATCGAACACCCTGTAACATTCTAACTAATTTTGTAATGTGAAGCTCAAAGGTGGCTAAAATTTTTGTTATTACCTTTTATTGCTATCTATTACTATAGCGGATCTATTGAGCTTTACCCCACTAATCAATCACCCTGTACAGTGTGATTTACTACAGTATGCGGCAAAATAAACAGTGCTGAAATGAATATGTTGATCATTATTTATATATTTAGTATACATGACATAGCCTTGCAAACATTATTTACGACGACGTACTCGATAAAACAGATGTTAAAGATGCCCTCTGAATAAAAAAATATTTTATTCTGGCCCGCAATTTTACTGTCGTAGACGGTGGCTCGGTCCGTCTCCTTCAGCATTCCCCATATGAATGCATCAGGTGGAGTTAGGTTTGGTGAGTGGCGATCTCTCCAAATGATCGAGCTGTATTCGAAGAGACTCCCTGGCAATGTGACAGATTGCTCGCTCCTGCTGGAACTATTGTTGATTTTAAGCTTGAACCGTTTTTGCGACCTTTTCCGTATGACCGAAAATAATACTCAACGATCAATTTTTTTTCTGCCAAACTACTATCCATCCATCCTGAAGCACCTATCATTAACAGGACATTTATAAGCGTTATAACGACGTTTTGAAACCACACAGTACGTTTCGGCGCCTGACACATACAAATTTGAGGCGTACGCATTTCAGTAGTGTTTACTTTTCCGCATACCGTATTACACCGTTCCGTGGATATAGAAAATATTGTATTATCATAGAAACGTAGAATAAATTCATTCAAGTATCTACACATAAGTCCATTTCCGTAGCCAAAAACACTTTTCTTTTCGTTTTGGTTTTAAGTAGCTAAACTTATGAATAATATTTAATAATACCCCATTATCCAGCCTTCTGCATCCAAAGTTAAACATAGGCCTCCCCTAATTGCTTACAGTTTTGTCGGTATTGGGCTTTCTGCAACCAATTCCCATCAATACTTTTGACGTCGTCTGTCCATCGTGTAGGCGGTCTACCTCTACTGCTTATGTCTGGTCGTGGTCTTCACACTGTAATTTTTTGGGTCCACTTCCCGTCCTTCATTCTGGCTACATGGCCCCCCCAATTCCACTTTAGCCATGCTACTCGCTCTATGACATCTGTGACGCCTGTCCTTCTTCTGATTTCTTCGTTTCTGACCCTGTCTCTGAGAGTCCGTCCAAGTAGTGACAGTTCCAATCTTCTTTGGGCCACTCTAAGTTTGGTTGCTGTGGCCTGGGTTAACGGTAATGTTTCGGCGCCGTAAGGCATGACTGGAAACACACATTGGTCGAACTTCTTCTTTTTCAAAAATTTGGCATGTTGCTCTTGAAAATGTCTGATAGAGCTCCATAGGCGGCCCATGCTAAGGTGATCTTTTTGTAGTTCGGCAGTTTTATTGAACCTGGAAATTTGGATTTTATGCCCTAAGTATTTATATTTATGGGCCAATGCTATTTCGTTAAAGTCGACTTTTCGATTTTCGCTTGGTACCAGGTGTGTCATGTATTGTGTCTTTCCAAAATTTATGTTTAAACCAAGTTTCTTACAAGCGGCATCTAACTCAGTAAGCATAGTTCTAATAGCTTTTAAGTTGTCTGTTATAAGTGTTACGAATCGTAGGTGGGAAAGTCTTTTGCAGTCGACATTTATTCCTGTGAAGTCGTACTCCAATTGTTTGAAAGCATGTTCAAGTACTACCGTAAAGAGTTTGGGAGATAACGTGTCTCCCTGTCTAATTATTTTTTTGATTTTTATAAATTTGGTATCTTTGACAAAGACAAAGATAAAAATACTTACGGTCTGATATACTCTTTTGTTTTTTTTTTAAATCTTTTTGTCTCACAGAACCTCACTCATAATTTTTATGGCATTTCTTCCTTGTTTAAGTTTGTTTATATTGCTTCATCCAGGATCACATCGTTTGTCAATTTGATGCGTAAATATTGGTACGTTTGGTTGTATTTTATTCATTTACGATTATTCAGTATATGCATATATGTTCCTTATACACATATACTCAGTTTTGTTCATATTTACATCCAGGCCCCATTTTTTATATTCTTCCATGAGTTTGCGGGTTATACAGTGCGACAAAGACAAATGGAGTAAATTTAATATTTCGTGTGTGAACGATTTTGGAAATAAATCTCGGAACAGGTTTGGCAGCATCTAAAGCAGCATAACTTCAAAAAATAATAGAACAAAACAGAATACTACAAAAATAGAGGTCAATCATCCTAATATCTATCCTCAAAATGGGAAATAAATCGGACCCGAATAATTGCAGAGGAACTAATATATTAAAAATAACATTAAAATTAACAACTCAAGTGACAACAAACAAACTGAATGATAACTGAATGAATTGTAACATAAGCAAAAGACCAACAAGGTTTTAGATCGGGAAGATCATACACCTACAGCATATTTATATTGAGGCAAATTTTAACAAAAGCCAAAATTTAGAGCAAATATTTAACATGTTAGTTTCCCGAAAAAAGACCAAATGCATGGTTATATGTAACATCAAGTCTTCTAAGTTGTAAATTAGAGCTGGAGGGTCATATATTAGAACAAGTGATGGAGTATAAATATCTAGACTGTATCTAGATTCTATCTAACTGTAGGGGAGCAAAGTATGCTAAATGTGCAGTCACTCGAGCGTTATGGGGACCTATTGGGTTGTGAAGAGTAGGTCCTAAAACCAAAAAAAGTTAAGTAAAGTTTTCCATTTTAGTGGGCGCTTGCCATTTTTTAATTTAATTTTTCATTTCCAACAATCGTTTTTTCCGATTATAACGCCATCTATCTATAATTCGAGAAAATGTTTCGAATAAAAGTTACTTATTTTTACGTAACGAATCCAAATCTGCAATAAAAACTAGTGGCTCCTATTTAAGATTTTAAAGTAACCAACCACCCCACCTCCGTGGGTGTCGTGTTTAATGCCATTCGATAGATCTTTTAAAAATATTAAATAAGTGTATTTAACAGTTTTTCGATTTGATGTTCATTTCGCCAAATATCGCGGGATTCGGATTTAAAATATTAAATTTACCCCCCACCCCTCTCCGTGGGAAGTCGTGTTTGGTATCATTCGATAGATATCGATAGATACATATTTTTAGTTTTTCGACCTGTCATTCATTTTTCAAAATATTCGCTTTTTTCTTGCGAAACTTTGGGACTCACCCATTTCCTTACGCCCGGCCCAAATCGTCAAATATTTGAAATATACACTATCTTGCATGTACTTAACTTACCTTATCTTAATCTGAAAATTTCGAGTTTTTAAGGATAGATTTTTTTTCGGGCCCCCCTTAACGAACTCCCCTGTGTTAAGAGCCAATATATGGTAGAGGTACATCTTCACGATACCAAGTTTCTCCCCATATGACAATCTGACGGGCTCGAGGCTCGAGGAACTACAAAAATCCCCGTTTGGGCTCCCCTACCATATGGAAAGCTCGAAACAAATGTGGAATATCAAGCGAATAAACCAAGCAAAGCCGCAGGTTGTCTGAATGAAATAATATGGAGAAATAAAAATATCGGAAAAGAAATGAAAGGCAAAATTTATAAAACAGCCATCATACCAATAATGACAAAGACACTATGAGACAGAGCCAGAAGAGAAGATATTATATCCTACGTTGATGCAAGGTGGGCAACATTAATAACTATGTAAAAAACAGAAGTGTAAAATGAAATGACCACATAACCCAAGGAGTTGCAAGGACCACGAAAGACGGCTTCCCAATAGACATCCTAAGTCTTGACGTCACAAAATTGAGAGGAGCTTATATTTGACTACAAAAAATTGTATTTATAATGTTAAACACGAATAAGGAATTTTTAATTTTTTGTTTATTACGTGGTTTGTGTGACAAAATAAGAATTTTCATTTAGATATTTAGTTAAAAAAACGTGTCAATTAAGAGATTTTTATTCGTTTTTGCCCATGTCCCAAATATGTTCCATAACGTTTTTCTGGTCCATATTAATTAAAAGTCTGTTGTTCAACTAACATTATATTTACATCGTATCAACGGTGATTCAACCATAATTGTTTACAAATACAACTCATTACCTATACCACTACATTTGT
Source organism: Diabrotica virgifera virgifera (assembly GCF_917563875.1). Taxonomy (NCBI): domain Eukaryota; kingdom Metazoa; phylum Arthropoda; class Insecta; order Coleoptera; family Chrysomelidae; genus Diabrotica; species Diabrotica virgifera. Next base: position 198,520,580 of record NC_065447.1, on the reverse strand, counting down.
ACATATCAAGTATCTAATAATAACTATCCCCGTCAATTCACCTATACTGCATTTTTATACCCGACATAATATGTAAATATCACGTTTATAATTCACGGTCAGGAGTCATTGTCTTCGTGCCGGGCTAATACCCTATATTATATTTTGATAACGTTATTTACCACTTAAAACATATTTTCTATAGATTGTCCCAACTATACTACATGCCCTCCGTTTTTTTAAGACAATCCTAGGAAAAGAACGATATATTCCTCTTTCCCTTTTACAAAATGTTTATGGTTACCTAATACTATTTTCAAATTAAATTTCCTAACTATCCTAATATCCTAATACCCTAAACATGTATATTCTTTTTCCTATTCTAAACCGGTTTTTTCTAATACTAAAAAAATGTTATTTATTATTATCACTAATTCACTTTCTGTTCCGTCTTGCCTTTTAGTCTTTTCTCCATTCACAAATTTATTTCATAAAAGCAGTGTCCACATGAAAACAGTGAATAAACTCATCCGGATTTTTAACATAGTCTTTTAGTGCCTATAAGCATCTCATATAAGCAGGGGAATAATCTAATCGACTTAAATAATTATACAAATCTCGTATCTAACTAAAAGTCTTAAGCTAAGCTAATATTACTCGAATCAGTTAATAAAAATGTAACCTTTACTCTATTACTTCTTATTTCAGTCTTTTTTCCATAAGTTACTATTTGCCTTACTAACTATAAAATAACGTAACTATAATAAAAATCTAATCTCTGTTACTGAATGTCTAAAAATTTCACTTTTTGTGTGTCTCTTTGCTTAATAATATCTACTAACACTATTGTAAGATATTGTCTATCCTTAATCCAAACACTTCCATTTTCCGCGAAAATTTAATCTGAATTCATTATCTAGGTACAATTAAAATTTAAGTCATTTATAATTTACGTTACTTTAGAGATTTCAAAAAGAAAATTCAAGCTTAATTCTTAAATATAATTCAATGATTAGCTACTTATTTGATTTTATTTCTCTTCTTTCATTTTTCCCACATATTTGAATAAAATTCTCTTTTTTTCTCTGTCTTCTTCTTCTTATCTGGTACTATAACTATATTTCTTCATTTTTCTCCACATAATAACACTTCTACAGTGTACATAATTCATCTTCATATACATATTTCATATAACAATCATTTGCCATTTAATCATCAATATATCATTTCATAATATAATATCATAATAATCACTTCTTTTACTTATCCCTCAATGCCCACGTTTGACTAATCAAAGCGGCTTTACTCGAGAGGGAAGTTCCAATTCTTCTACATATTCCATATAACAATCATAATACGCAATACTAGCCACGAAACCTCTGCATTTTACATAAATAAAAGCGGGTATAACTCCGTTGCATAGATCAAATTCTTCTACATATTTCACGACCCCAATCCCTTGCTTTAAATCCATTGTTTAATCACGAATAATCATGAATAAAATACGTACCCTTCAAAACACAGAGTGGGTCTGTAATAAGCTTTCAAGCTTCTATAAATCACTTAGTACCTTCCTAATTTGACAAGAGCAGTTCGTTATCTATATAGTTCTTCTCCAAATTCCTTATCTCGACTCATCAGGTCGGTTTGTTAAAAATATATCTCTAGCTTATAGCAATGTTTGCTTTCACTAATCATTATTTATTAAAAAAATATCATTTAACACACAAAAAATATTAATTTAGGTTCATATCATACAAAACTTAACACAAAATCGATGAAAATGTATCTATATTCTCAATAAATATCAATAATAAAAACAACTGGCTAATAAAAATTCAATAATAGCATATTATGCAAAAGTTATATAAAAATATTCAAAATCAGTTCATATTTCAAAATTTGATAGATATTCTTAAAAAATTCAGAAATAACCGTACCAAAATTCGAAATCGAGAAATGTTTCAAATAAATTCCATAAAAATTAAATATTCGATAAAAATTCAATAATAGCATATATAGTAAACTTCGATAAAAATATTCAATTCAAAAATCACTTCATGTTTCAAAATTCATAGATAGTCTTAAAAAAATCAGCAAAAATCAGCAAAGATAAATATTCAATGTTCAATAATAATATGTATATATAAAAAACGAGGGAAGCATTTTCAATAAAGATATACTAAATTTCTTACTTACATTTTAACACTTGTGTCTTTTTTCACTGGGTTTCCTGTATTCTTCCTGGGTCCTGGTCCGTTTTCGCCGTCTCGGTTTCCAATCTTTAGTTCCCATCTTCAGAAAATTCTCCAATTAATTTACAGGAACGCCATGTCATAAATATGTTCCATAACGTTTTTCTGGTCCATATTAATTAAAAGTCTGTTGTTCTACTAACATTATATTTACATCGTATAAACGGTGATTCAGCCATAATTGTTTACAAATACAACTCATTACCTATACCACTACATTTGTACATATCAAGTATCTAATAATAACTTTCCCCGTCAATTCACCTATACTGCATTTTTATACCCGACATAATATGTAAATATCACGTTTATAATTCACGGTCAGGAGTCATTGTCTTCGTGCCGGGCTAGTACCCTATATTATATTTTGATAACGTTATTTACCACTTAAAACATATTTTCTATAGATTGTCCCAACTATACTACACCCAGATGAGTTAATTTAATGCAATGATTAGAATGTAAACAATTTTGAGGTTATGTTTATTTTCAACCACTAAGGAATAAACACCACCTGAGCAAAAACGAATAAAAATCTCTTAATTAACATGTCCATTAACTATACCATACTAATGACCATTTAACGTTACAAACAAAATTGTTTGGAGTCAATAGGGCTTTTCATCGCTTGTCATTTGTTTCGAACTTCTGTCATCTGTCGTCTATATTAATATATCTACGTCATACGTTATTGGTATTACCAATGATACAAACCAAAGACGTATGACGTAGATATCTTAATATTAGACGACAGATGACAGAAGCTCGAAACAAATGACTGTGAATGAAAAGCCCTAGTTAAGCTCCTCCCAATTTTGTGACATTTGTGATGTCAGACTTAGGCTGTCCATAGGAAGATGATCGGTGGGAAGATCACGAGAACGATGGAATGACAACTTACCGGAGGCATATTGAAAAATCATACAGAGTCATGTCTACACAAAAAAGAAGAAAAAGAAGAAGAAGAAGAAGAAGAAGAAGAAGAAGAAGAAGAAGAAGAAGAAGAAGAAGAAGAAAATGATTTATATTAACCCTGTATATTTAAAATTAGTTGTAAATAAAATAGTAATAAAGAAAATAATTATTTTTAATATTTTTTTTTTTTTTTTTTTAGCTTAAATGCCTCGACAGCTAAGGCCATTGGCATGGTACAGTTAATTTAAACAATTATTACAGATTACAAGATAACAAAAATTCTTAATAGTAAAAAAAAATTAACAATTAGATATTACTTAGCTATTAAACTTTATTTTATTAAATAGATTAATGTCTTTCACGAGTATTATACCCTTTATGATGTCTTCAAACGACGTCTTCATGTTGTGGTTTCTGGTGTTCATACATTTGGCAGGCGGTTCAAATATGTTTTACTGAAAGGGTTGTGTTGCACTTTGATATTATTTATTAAATTTTATTAAAGAGATTAATGTCTTTCAGGAATTGTAGCACTTTGGAGAATTCAGTTGTATCGTTTAGGATATCTTGAAGCGACGTTTTCATGTTGTGTTTTCTGGCATATCTGGTGTACATTTGGCAGTCTGTTAAAATATGGCTTACTGTAAGGGTTGTATTGCACTTTTGACATGTTGGACGTTCATTATTGGTGGACATTAAGTGTCCATGTGTCAGTCTTGTGTGACCGATTCTAAGTCTTCTTATTACCCTTGATTCGTTGCGGGTGAGGTGGTTAAGACTTGGCCGAGTAATAAGTGTAGGTTGAATTCTGTGTAAGGCTGTGTCACAGTTATCCCAACGAGTTTGCCAAGATTGTAGGATTGACTTTTTGAACTTGGATTTAAGGTCTTTGCTTATTTGGATTGTTGTTTGGGTTATTTGGCTAATAGATGAAGTAACCGCTTCTTTAGCATGGTGATCAGCAGTTTCGTTACCGTCAAGGCCAATATGCGATGGGAGCCAGATAAGTGAGACCCTTGTTTCTTGAGCATGAAGAGATTGGTATATATCGTGTATATTCTGAACTAGTGGATGATCAGTAAACATTGATTTTAATGAGAATATGGAGGAAAGCGAATCGGTACAAATTGCTACATTTTTGAATGATGTGGAGATGGATTTAAAGGCTTGGAGAATGCTATACAGCTCTCCCGTGTGAATACTGCATGATGAAGGCAACCGAGAGGAACTTATAAGATCTTTCAAAGTAGTAACTGCGCATCCTACACCACAAGAATTTTTGGAAGCATCAGTATAAAGTATTAAATCAAAAGATGTTCTGTCTAGTATTTCTAGGAATGCTTTCTTTATAAGAGCAGGGGGTGTGTCATGTTTGTTGTAAATGGTAAGGGATGTGTTAAATAAAGGGAGGTGTTTGGTCCAGGGAGGAGTGACTGGAGAAGGGATGGGCAGGGTGAGAGATAGGTCTGTGTTCTTTAATAGACGGCCTAGTGATATTGGAAAAGGCTCTATGACTCTTTGAGAGGAGTTGCTAATGGAGTAGTCAGGTATAGAGGTGGTAAGATGGTAAATAGGGTTAGTAGGATTACTTGACGTAGTGGAAGCATATGATAGAAGTAGATGTTGTCTTCGAAGGGAGAGAGGGGGCTCGTTACTTTCGCAATAAAGACTATCCTGCGGGCTAGAGCGAAAAGCTCCGAGGCATAGACGAAGAGCAGTATTATGAACAGAATCTAATAGCTTTAGGTCATTTTTGGAGGCAGACATGTAGATAAAGCAGCCGTAATCTATTTTGGAACGTATCAGAGATCTGTATACTGTAAGAAGTACATTCTCATGAGCACCCCAACAAAAGTGTGAAAGAGTTTTTATTAGATTCAGTTGCTTAAGGCAGTAGCCTTTAGTAGTATTTATGTGATGTTTCCAGTTTAGTCGAGAATCAAAAATCATTCCCAGAATTCTACAATTATCCACTACAGGTACGGGGTTGTTGTTGATTGAGATTAGTGGGGCAGAAGAGGTGGCTTTTCTACTGAATTTAATAATTTTAGATTTGTTTGGAGATAAGCATAATCCTAGGTCTTGAATTTTGTTTTGAAGGAGGTCAACTGAAAGCTGTAACAGTTGACAGGAGGTCTTAACGTTTTTGCCATGGCAATATATAATAAGGTCATCGGCGTATTGAACGTATTGAACAGGCTTGGGGAAGTTATTGCATATGTCATTTATAGCAAGAATAAAAAGGGTAGGGCTAATAACAGAACCTTGAGGTACTCCGTGTCGCTGAGAACATATTCTAGAGGACTTACCATTTACAGATACTTTAAAGGATCTGGATTGTAGAAATTTTTCTATAAAGTGAAAAATATTTCCGTTAAGGTTACAATGACGTAATTTGTTTAATATGGATTTTCTAGAGATTGTATCATAGGCACTATCAATGTCAAAAATAGCTGCGACCATATCTTGTTGACCGTTGAGTGCTGTTGCTATGTGGGTTTGTAGAAGGGCAAGGTTGTCCCTAGTGGATCGATTACGTCGAAATCCGGATTGAAAATTTGAAATTTAATAATATTTTTCCAAAAACCATAGTAGTCTTTTATTAATCATTTTCTCAAGAAGTTTACAGGAAGTGTTAGTTAGAGAAATAGGACGATAAGATTTTGCTAATGAGGAGGATTGATCCTTTTTCCTTATCGGAATAATGGTAGAGTCACACCATTTCGTTGGGAATTGTTGGGAATTCCATACAAGGTTATAAAAATCCAGTAGTTTGCAAAGGGAGATATCGGAGAGGTTTTTTATGAAAATGTATGGGATTTTATCAGGACCAGCTGCATGGCTTCTACAAGAGGATAAGGCTAATTTTAGTTCATGTAGGGTAAAAGGTTCATTTACATATATGATATCAAGAGGGTCAATAGAATTATTTATAAGGGGAGGGACAAGAGAGGAATTGGATGTAGAATAGGAATTTTTATTTTTAAATTTTTCTTCAAAGTGAAGGGCGAAAGCGTTTGAAATTGATTGGCTATCACAGATGACTTTGTCGTCTATGATAAGATTAGGAACCTTATTACTAGATTTGCGACCCTGTATATGTTTTATTTGGTTCCAGGCCTGACTAGGGCAGGTATGGATTGTTAAGGTTGAGACGTAATTTTGCCAGGAAGTTTTTTTGCTTTGTTTTATGATATATTTGGCTTTGGCTTTAAGTTTTTTGTGGAGTATAAGATTGGCCGGGGTGTTATTGTGGCGCAATTTGTTTAGAGCGGATTTGGATTTGCGGACAGCTTCATCGCATGCTGAATTCCACCAAGGGACTGTTTTGCGGGTGAAAGATGATGTTTTTTTACCAACATACTTGTTAGCCGTTGTAATTATACAGTCAGTTATTTGTTTAAGAGCGATGTTTGCGTCTGTATGGAAAGTTTGAGTAGAGAGGATGTTTTCCGTTTCAATTGTGTATCTTGACCAGTCAGCAAATTTTAGATTCCAGTAATTGCGGATAGGATGTTCCTGATTAGAGAATGAAGATATTATGATGGGAAAATGATTACTGTCGTGCAGATCATCGCAAGTGTTCCAGGAAAGAAAGGGTGCTGATTTAGGGTCGCATATGGTAAGATCTATAGCGGAAAAGGTATTGGATGATAAGTTAAAGTGAGTGTGTGAGGACGTATTTAAAAGACAAGAACCAGACACACTTAAAACGTTTTCAACAATTTTACCTCTTCCAAATGTACGAATGGAGCCCCACATGGTGTTATGAGCATTAAAGTCGCCAGTAAGTATGAAAGGTTGTGGAAGCTGAAAGATTAGATCAACTAATTCTTCTTCTTTTAATTTATAGTCTGGAGGAATATATAAACTACATATAGTGAGTTTGGTTGGACACCAAGCAGTTATTGCTACCGCTTCGAGATTAGTGGTAAGAGGTAGAAGAGAGGAGTATATATCGCTTGAGGCAAATATCGATGCACCGCCACTAGCTCTAGAACAGTTAGTACGAATGCGATGATACCCTTCAAAATTTTTAAGTCGACCACAGTGATTTTGTTTAAAATTAGTCTCTTGAAAACAGATAAATTCAGGATTGTGGATTGTAATAAGTTTTTGTATTCTTTCTATGCGAGGATAGAATCCATCGCAGTTCCATTGGAGAATGGTGAACGTTATATTAAAAAAGAAGGTTAATGTAAGGACGAGTCAGTAGAGTAGCATTCGTCAGTAGTAGGATCTCCAGAGAATGTGTAAGAGTCGGGGTCTAGTTTGTATTTAATTTTGTTCTGAAGACGAGTTAGACGATTTTTTAAGGAACGTTCATTGGAAGCATTATATAGCTTATTTAAATCTTGTAGAAGAGAGGGAATGTCTGTAGTAAATTTGTATGCTTCCGCTAAAGGGTCAGAGTTACCGAAAGTATTTTCAAGAAAGGCAATTAGTTGCGTCTCTTGAAGGGAGAATGAGGTGTCAGTTTTAGCATATAAATTTTGAATGGTAGAGCGAGTTATATCACTTATTATTTGATTTCCATGTTCTTTTGACTTAGATTTTTTGGTTTTCTTTTTAGGTTGTTGATGAATAATTTGAGATGTATTGGTTTCAGAGTGATCTCGATTATTTGGATCGGAAATATTTTCTGGTAAGCTAGGGGTTGGAGTTTCTAGACGGCTATCGTTGGAGTGAGGTCTTTTGTCACCGGGTTCCGGTGATTGTGTAGATATAGACGTGACGGGAAGGTTCTGAGAGTCGTCAGTAAAATTTTGAACATTGTTGGCACTTTCAGTATGAGAAATGTGAGAGATATGATCAATAGTTTTTTCATTCGGTTGAGAGGAAATAGGATTGGATATGTTGGGGCAGGAGTCGGCAGTGTGATTTGGCTGTTTACAAAGGAAGCATTCCAATTTATCTGTTGATATAAATATTCTTTGTGGGATATTTTCATGAACAATTAGAACCGACGTTTGAAGGGAAAAGTCTTCTCGTTCCGGAATTATATAAGTTACCCTTCGGAAGCTCATAATATGTGCATATTCATCGTCAGTTGTACCACATCTGACATGAGTAAGAGGTGTAATAGTCTTTAATCCAAGATCAGAGAGAGCTTTTTCGATAACAGCATGTGGGATAGAAGGGCTAACATTAGACACTAAAATTCTTTTTGATGGGGATACAAGTCTGCGAATAGGGATAATTTGAGAGTTAATTGAAATATTTTGAGTGGTTTTTAATAGATTATCTACTTGCTCAGAAGAAGATAAATATATACAAATACGACCATAGGCAACGCGTGACGCAAAATGGATATTTTTGGGTGTAACAATTGTGCCGATTGCCTTAATGTAATCAAAAATGACAGTGTTGGGAGCGGAGGGCATTATGATAGCTTGGTCACTGGAAGGAGTAGTGGGTGGAGGAGCTTTTGTGAGAGTAGCAGCTGCATAAGATCGTTGATTTTTGTTTTTAGATGGAGATGGGTTTTGAGGTGGTAGAAAAGAAGTAGATTGAGATTCATTTTTGGAGGTTAAATCAGAGGTGACGTGAGATTGATTAGACATATTGCGATTCTGGATGCCAAAATCGCAACACTTGAAAATAAAATAAAAATAAAGGTATTAAATTTACAGATATTATACCAATATCTGCTCAACAAAAAGTCTACTTACTGATTTCCTAGTTGTTAATTACCATACACTAATCACCACTTTAACAAAAACATGTCCCATTTGAATTTAAATAAAACACGTCTGTTTGCAAAGACGGCCAACTCGTGAAAATGTATTTTTAATAAATTAAAATAATTTTGAGATTATTACTGCAGCTGCGATAAAAGTTTCAGATTACTTTTTCAATTACTATAGAGCAAGAAACAATTGAAGTACACCCCTAGATACTCGTATCCGTCCCTGATCTAGTTACCGCAAGTTGACGTTCCGGGGTCATTCTTTCTCATTTTTAATTTATTTTTTTTAATTATATAGCATTACTCGGAGATTATAAAAGCAACTTTATGACTGCCATCGTCTCCAAAACACTGGCAACTTTTCATTTCGTCGTTTCTGCTTGAACGAGAGAAAAATGAGGAATAAGGAAAAATGTTTTCAGGCGGCATGCGGAGGAACATCATCCCCAAATTAATACTGAATAGCATATTTTACAATGTGCCAACGAAAACAAGAATTATGGCGTGAAATTTTTCTTATTCTTTAAATATTTAGTATTTCAGAAGAACGGGTCGTAATATTAAGGAAGCCAAGTTTATTTTTTTGAGCAATCGTAATATTTTATATCTTTTAATATTTAGTATTTCAGTTGAATGGCTGGTAATAATAAGGAAGTCAAGTTTATTTATTTGTACAATCATCATAATTCATAAACGCAGCGCCCTCAAAATATGCCGGCCTTATTTAAAATGAGAAATTTTAGAATTGGTTATTATAGGGGAGTACAATTAGAACGAAAACATGCATTGTTTCGGAAAAAATTCAAACAAGCTTATTTTTCTAAAACTTTTTTTGTTAGTTTATATACATGTTAAAGTAAAAAGTTTTGCACGCGAATTTGGCCGCGTATTGTTTATTAATTGTTTAAACAATAACAATTGTTTTGTATAAATAATTTTAAAAATATCGTTAGATTCATCATTTTACTTTAATCAAATATGTTTCTATTTTGTTTTTGATTACACTGAATCCGAATATGGCATTGCAATTTGAAAATTCTTATACAGAAGCTCTTATACAGTATGTCTGCGTAGCTAAGATCCACATAGAAAACTTTTTTATTATCAGTTTACGAAAAAAGCTATTCTTCATAAAATGCTCTGGATAGACAAAAATCTAAAACTCAACAATCAGATACCAAATTTTATCAATTTTATACGAGTTATGTCAAAAATATGAATTTCGTTAAAGAGTAAAGTACCTTTATATTCCAGAATATCAAAAAATGCTATTATGAAAAAATGTTTGAAATTAAAAACTATGTTTAAATATACAATTACATCATTCTAATCGAAAAAAAAAAATTTCAATTTTTTCTCAAGTTAGGGATACTCATCATTTTATTATAATTATGATAACTATTTTATTATCACTTTTACGAAAAAAGGTTATTCTTCATAAAATGGTCTCCCTGGTCTAAAATCTAAGATACAACCATCAGATGTTAAACTTTTTTAATTTTATACGAGGTATGTAAAAAATATTATTTTTTTTAAGAGTTAAGTGCCCTTTTATCACAATATTTTAATTAGAAGGAAGTAATTGAACACCAAAACAAATTTTTTAATTCCAAACAACTTTTCTTAATAACAATTTTCGATATTGTGAAATGTAACGATACTTTACTCTTGAATGAAATTCATATTTTTTTATATACCTCGTATAAAATTCATTAAATTTAATATTTGATGATTGCATCTTAGATTATATACGATGCAGAGTATTTTAAAAAGAATAATTGTTTTCATAAAAATGATAATAAAAAAGTTATCAATAGGTTCCAAGTTACGCAGACATGCTGTATAGGAGCTAAAAAAAATTTTTGGCTGAACATTTATATTATTGTTGAAGTTTATTATTAAATGTATTTTAGGTAAGTTTTACAGAGAAAAGTTTTGATCACTTTGTATAAACATTTTTTAGCTGGTAATTTTCGGTTTTTGTATTACATTTATGTTATCTTTCTTAATTTTCTCAAAAAGAAATAGTCTTTTCATTTCTAAAGTAAAATACTTTGGTGCATTTTAAAGATTATATCATAAGCTTTAGAACAGCACTTATAAAACTGTAGTAGATCTATTCAAACTTGAGTAATACAGTCTTAAATTGGTGGTAATTCTATAAAACTACGAAGATCTCAAAAATTTAATTTTTTGAGACGTCATATCATTTGAATTAAATTTTTTTGATTTTTTTTGAATAAAACATCATTTAGTGCGATGCTTTAAAGGTAAGTTGTGCAATATTGAGGGTTTTATAAGAAAATTGTATTCGTTACACATTTTAAATCATGTTTAAACAAAATTCATGTAAGGCTCATTTTCCGCCCCCACCGTACTTATGCCCATACATTTTATTTCTTTTTATTACAACCATAAGATTTCCTAATTATTCTTCTTTTAGGTCCAATTTGTAAAATTTCATTTGATCCATTAGTAGTTAAAGAATTACATTAAAATAACTCAACCGTGCACTTCGCCGTACGCTAGTTTACAGTGCGCCAATGTTTGTGATAAGGGTGACTTTAGCGTTATAAATAAAAAATTATAGAAGATACAGATTTAATTTTAGAAAATTTTTTATATAAGGTATTTTTGGAAAATTTTCTGAATTTTTCAATGGTCAAGCCATTTTTGTTTTAAAATTTATATTTTCGGAGTTATTTAAAAAAATATCAAACTTCGTAGTTCATTTGTTTAATAAAAAATGAAGCACCCACTTCTCGAGTAGAACTTTTTAATTTGTTGTTTATTAAACATTTCTTAATGAAATTACAAAAAGTTCTATCTTGTTTGATTTTTTCGGAAATGAAAATGTATATGCACTCCCCTATTACAGCAATTTTGTTGCATTTAATTTATTTCATTTTTTTTATTAATCCAAGTTACCACTTGCACCAATGTGTTATTAGCGGCGTTAATTAGTAAACAAATCTGAATAATAAATCAATATTACTTACTGACCTTGGAAGTTTTTAACTAGACATATTTCTCCTAATAGAGCTGGTAGAGTCCTACAGACGAACTATCAGTATAGTAAGGTAACTTCTGCAGAATCTGTTGTTTCTGCGGGAATTTCGGAACTTGCTTAGTAAAAAAAGCCTTAAATGAATAGCAGGGCCAAATTATCTATAGGGTGTTGGCGAAGAGGTGGATGTATAGCAGGTTAAAGGATGGTTTACCATAAGACAATTGGCCGTACAACATCCGTTGTATACAGAATTATATCATATCTTTAATGATATTCCCATACTGGTTATATCATTAACAACATCAGGTATAAAGACGATACAACGATAATGGCTGAAAGCATCGAAGATCTTTAATTCGTTATAGATCAAGTCATTAGAGAATGCTCCAATAACGGACTTGGCATAAATACAACAAAGACAAAGTTACTTGTGGTTAGTAAACAAGACGTTCGACCATATGCAACTAATTGTGAGTAATAAACCGATAACAAAAGTTAATCATTTTAAATACCTTGGATGTTGGATCAACGAGACACTAAATTAGATAAAAAAAATAAAATTCGTATAGAAATTGCAATAGGAGCATTTATGAATAAACTTGCAACTAAGAATCAAGTTCCTAAAATGTTATGTGTATCCTGTATTACTATATGGATATGAAACCTGGATCATGAAGGTTGATATGATGAACAAATTTGAAGCCTTCGAGATGTGGCCATATCGTAGTATTCTCCGAATATCATGGCTTTAACCCATTTCAAACAGAGAAGTCTTAAGAGGTCAAGGCGAAGGTGACATGGTGAAGATAATACAAAAGAGAAGACTTGATCTGGGGTATATAATAAATGGTAGCAGACACTGCAGTTAATACTCAACGAAAAGTTTGACGGAGAAAGAGGAATTGGTAGGGAGAAATATTCATGGCTCCCAAACCTTCGTCAATGGACTGGCTTACCATCAGATGAATTGTTAAATGCCGCGCAAAATCGAGAACAATATTGGCAAATTGTCATGGAAGCTACCCACGCCTAAAATTTGGGCAGAGTACTCAAAGAAAAAGAAGGGAATATCGTATTGGGTAGTTCCAAGTTACCCAATGATATCAACAAAAATAGCCAAATAAATAAAAAAGAAATAAGGAACACCAGCTTTCAGAACAAATAAAAACTTGCCAAACGAAAAAGCAATTACAGCGTGGTGTATACAAACTGACATGTTGTGGTGATTGTCCAAAACTTACATTGGTCAAACTGACAGAACCTTCGACAAACATATATCAGAACACAAAAAGGCTTTCAATAATGGAAAAAGAGTTTCTACGTACGCTTCACGTTCTATATCATAATAATTCTTGTAATGGACAATTTCACATACTTCATATTCAAAATAAAGGCCTTATGCTATCTTTATCAGTATCTATGGAGATTAATAAATTAAAAAATACATATATTATTCAGAATAACTAACATATTCAGCAGTGCCGGATTAACCATTAGGCGGACTAGGCGGCCGCCTAGGGCCCGGGCACTTGATGGGGCCTTCATCCCACACAAATGCATTAATTAACATTTAATTATTTCAGCGGTTATTTAAAAAAAATTAAAATGTTAAAAAAATCAAATAGGGCTAACCGAGACAAAAAAAAGAGAATGATTAATTTATGATTTCCAATCAAACTCAGTTTTTTGCTTTGTCTTTTGTCAAATATCAGAAAAATACAACCGACTTCAAGACAAATTAAGCAGTTATCTTCAAAGGCATTTTTATATTCCATGTTCTAATCATTCCCTCAATTTGGTAATCAATTTTGCAAGCAAATTTTGATAACAGCTGGTAATTATTTTGGTATGGTACGTTTTTTTTTTCAATTTCTACCCACTGATGGGCCTTATAGTCCATTCACTCACGGTAAAATATTGCAAAACCTCCGGATTTTAAAGAAACTTTGCATTTGAAACAAGAGCTTGGACTGACATGAAATTTGGTATAAGCATACCTAACATGTCAAATAGAAAAGTGATATTGTGCCAATGTGTGTTTTTGCTTAAGTCCACCATTTCTCGGGGGAGAAAAAATATACCGTCAAAATACGTCCGGAAGTGGATAAACTGACTAATTCTAAGCAACTTTTGTTCAATAGAGTTTTTTCATTAAGTCAATATATTTCGAGTTATTTGCAAGTGAATGTCTTCATTTTTCAACAAAAAATAACACGTTTTTAGACGGTTTTTCGCAAATAACTCAAAAAGTAAGTATTTTATCGAAAAAATATTCTTAGCAAAAATATAGCTTTTAAAAAATTGAAAAAATGGTGTAAGTGTGCAGCCTGTAGACCCAGTAGAAGCAGAGTTGTAGCTAATGAAAAGTAGGTTCTTATTCGTCAAATTCCAAATCGAATATTTCAACTTGAAATAATCAAAACATTAAGCACTTTTCATGTAAAACTCATCATAACTGGTTTAAATGTTTTAAAAAGGCATTATTCTTGTTTATTAAAAAAAATTCTATCATAAAAAGTAGCAAGATACGCTCAGAATAAAGGTGATCCCATTTTTTGGGTGAAAAAAACTGGTGAAAATAACCCCCTAAGTAGCATCCCAAATCAAATTAATCCTTACCGCTTCACAAGCTACTTCACTTATGTATTGTTTTTTATATAGTCTGTAAGTTTTATCGGTATAAAGTGCTTATTTATAAAAAGGCTGTAGTAGAAAGGGTTTGAACAATTCACTACTGATGAGTGTATGCAATTTTTTTATTTAGCTTAATGCCTCGACCACTAATGGCCATTTGCATGGTACAGTGGATTTTTCCAATCAGGTACCTAGTGTAGTGGGTAGTGTGTGTGTGTGTTGAGTAAATGTCTTGTTACTTAGCAAAGTCGTCATTGTTTTTGCAAAGAGACGCTACTTGTATCCGAACGTCTGCTGTCTCTCCGGTGAGTACCGATCCCACAGGGACAGAAACTATTTTCATTTATTAATTTTTAATAAATTAAAAATTCTCTAGCCAGGGTATGCAAATTTTGAACAGTCATATCTTACCAATTTTTATCTTCCAAAAAAGCAGAAATTTGAAATATTCAGAAAATCAAAACCTATATTTTTACTCTTTAAAATGTTTGGTACCACTAATAATTTTTAAGTTATTTTGAAAAAAAAGACATTTTTTTTTCAAAATTTAAAAAAAATTGTTTTACTTTAACTCCCAATGTTTTGAAATATAAGCACTGTGTACCGGTGAAACTTACAGATCATATATAAAAAATAATATACTTACTTATGTTATTTCAAGATTTTCATAAATTTTCAAGATTTTTTTGCCAAAAAAAAGGAATCAACGTTATTTTAAGCTTTACTTGCTTAATTTTGATACTTAAAACTTGTAAAAAAACAAAAATAAGTAAAACTTTTTAACACTTTAAAAAAGTTGTGATGATTTTTCACCGAAAAGTACCATTTTTTGGTAATTTACGTTGAAATATTTGATTTGGAATTTGTGGAATAAGAATCTACTTTTCATTAGCTCCAGTTCTGCTTATACTAGGTCTACATACTTCATACATTCACCATTTTTTTAAATTTTGTATACGCTATATTTTTTCTAAGAATATTTTTTCGATAAAATACTTAATTTTGGAGTTATTTGAAAAGAACCGTCTAAAATGGTGTTTTTTTTTTGTTGAAAAATGAACATATTCACTCGCAAATAACTCAAAAAGTATTGATTTAGTGAAAAATTCGATAGAACAAAAGTTACTTAGAATTAATCAGTTATCCAATATTTTGAATGTAGGTTTTTTCACTACCGAAGGGGTCGCACTCATACCCAGTGCAAAATCACATATCGACACAATATCCCTTTTTTTCTTTGTCATATTAGCTATGGAATATTAATGAGAAGTTGTTGCGAAATGTAAAAAAAAAGAAAAATGATCTTTTTTACATAGTCGTAATTTATTTTTGGAGTAACTACTTCCTTTGGTACTTACTTGGTAAAAAATCATTAAAATTGAAATGGGAATACGCTGGACATGTAGCTGGGAGCGATCTAAACAAATGGCACAGAACAATTCTAACCTGGAGACCATATCAACACAAAAGACCCAGAGGCAGACCTGCTATAAGATGGACAGATGATCTAAAACGAACTGCCGGAAAAAATTGGCTACAAGTAGCGTAAAACAAAAAACAATGGAAAGGAAGACTTGAAGAGGCTTATGTTCAGATGTGGACGTGAATGGCTAGACGAAGAAGAAGAACTGCTTCCCAAAACAACATAAATATCTGTAAATTTGTTTTAAGTAAATGGTCGATATATAGGGGCCGATTTCTCATAACCGCCTAGGGCCCCATGATGCCTTAAACCGTCACTGATATTCAGTTGAAGATTTCAAAGTAAATAGAATAGAATAGAATAGAAATATGCTTTATTGTCACTGAAAAGTTTTACAATTTTATGGACAAAGCTTAGATACATACAGTCAAAAGAAAACATAATATCAATAACAAATAACAACAACAATTTACTAAAATTAGATAAATCGTCAATATATGTACAGTATAATATAAGATATAAAAGCCAAGACAAAAACAATTTATTGCAAAATTTATATAAATTGCAAATTGAACATACTTACAAAAAATAAAATAAAATACATAAGGAACTGACAAGTTTATGCTACTGCGTATGAAACCCAATTTTCTTAGTTATTCATTAAGAAATTCTTCACTTGAATAGTATAGTCTTTTAGATAGATAGGCTTTTGTCATTTTACGGAACTTTGGGAAAGATGTTGCAGATTTAAGTTGTAACGGGAGATGGTTGTACAGTTTCTTTGCGGAATATAATATAGATTTCTTTACTAACTCAGTGGATGGAATCGGTAAATAAATGTCAAAGATTGAATTTCTGGTGGAGTAAAGATGATTGGGCCTTGCTGGAAAGACATGAAGGTGTTTACGAATTAAACAAACCGTTTCTAGAATATATTAAGACGGAAGTGTTAAAATTCCGTGATCTCTGAAGTAACTTCTGCAATGTGTAGATCTTCTGAGGCCAAACAGATATCGTATTGCTCTTTTTTGCAATTTAAAAATAACATCAAATAGAGCAGCTGTACTAGAACCCTAAAAAGGAAGACCATATCGAAGATGAGACTCGAACAACGAAAAATATGATATTTTAGAAGATGCTAAATTGAGTTTCCTTGAGACAGATCTTATTGCATAGCAAGCTGAGGAGAGTTTCTTACTTAACAAATCGATATGAAGGGACCATTTGAGGTTGCTGTCTAAAAGAATACCAAGAAATTTTACAGAATCAACGGTACTGATCTGGCTGTTATTAAGAGGCAGAGGCTGAAGAGCTCCTTTATAGGATAATGCTACTGTTTTATTTATGTTAAAAGAGAATAAATTAGAGCCAGACCAGGTCTTTATCGTCAGTAGATCCGAAGTTATAGTTTCATGAAGAGATGCAATAGTTGAGTTGTTCCAAGTGATACTGGTATCATCAGCAAAAAGAAAAATTTTCCATCGATTTTTAAATTAGTGATGTCATTTATAAAGATAAGGAACAGAAGAGGACCCAGTAGTGAACCTTGTGGTACTCCACATACAATGTTTTTGAGACTAGAGTTAGTATAATTTGCTCTAACTAGTTGTTCCCTATTATTCAAGTAGGATTGGAACCAATTTAAAGAAATACCTCGAATTCCATAGAAATTTAGTTTTGTAATCAAGATGTCGTGATTTACACAATCAAAATCTTTGGCATAGTCGCAGAAAACAGTGACAGTATAAAGATTATTGTTTAGTGCTTGGTAAACCTCATGTAGAACAGAAAACATGGCATCAGTGGTACAATTATTTGTTAAAAATCCGAACTGATTTTGTGATAAAATGTTGTTATCAACGATAAAGGACATAAGTCGAGTTTTAATGAGTCTCTCAATAATTTTGGAGAGTACCGGTAGTAAGGCAATAGGTCTATATTTGCAGGCGTCAGATTTTTCACCACCCTTATGAAGAGAAATAATAATGGCTGTCTTTAGGCACTCTGGAAACTTACCTTTTTCGAAGGAATTATTAATTAGAGAGACGAGGATTTCCAACACATTTTCTGTGAGATTAGAGAAAATTTTTATAGATAGTCCATCAGTACTACAAGATGATTTGCTTTTGATACTATTGATTGTTTGGATCAGTTCAAAGTTATCGACTGGTCTTAAAAAGAATGAATTCGAGACCTTTCTTGAGTTAGGGAGATAGGAAATGGGATCTTGTTGCGGCAAAATAGTTGATGTTATATTTTTACTCACATTAACGAAGTTAGACTTTCAGGATTTGGAAGGGAAAATGATTGAGATGTGTGAGTTTTATTTCGAAGATCGTTTATTATAGACCAAGTTTCTTTTGCAACACTTTTAGAGCTTCCCAGACGATTTTGATAATAGGCTTTTTTAGCTGATTTTACAAGTTTTAGATATGTTGTCCTGTACTTCATGATATATTCAGTGACAGAAACATTGGTAGTAAATTTCTTGATGTAAAGTAGTGAACGCATATTCTTGGCTGATATGCGAATACCTTTCGTAACCCAAGGTTTCCGATGTTTTGGCTTAATAGGGATTAAAAGAAATGCCTTATTGAAGATGCGGAGAAGCTTATCTAGAAAAACACTGAAATTATAGTCCACGTCTATAGAAGGAAAGTGCCACTCAGAAGTTAAGCATAAATTTTGGAATTTACGAAAATTCTGGGTCGAAAAAATCATACCTAAACGTCGTCGGGTTTTTGAGGAGGGTTTGCTGAAGATGTTAAACTTCGTATACACTGCTTCATGATCAGATAGTCCCGCATTAATAACTGTAGAGGAGACATCAAGGGGTGAGAAATCGGAGACAATATAATCGATTATGGTAGATGTAGTTTTTGTAATCCTTGTAGGAGAGTTAATGTGCATTGAGAGACCATACGATTCAAATATGTTGGCCAGGGACACTTGGGTAGCACAAGCAGCAGCATAATTAATGTTAAAATCACCGCATAGAATTTTTGCGCTTTTATGAGGCAGGTCATCTAACAAATTTAGCAGGTTCTGAAAAAATATTTCCACGGTAGAGTCAGGTGATCTGTAAACGCAAATAATGTAAAGATTAAGATTTTTATTATAAATTAAGGAAAACTCAAAGAAGGATTCACTTAACAAAAAGTCATATTTTGTTACCACAGAAAAATCATTATTTCTAGAGAGAATTAGGGTGCCCCCATGAGCCGAACTTGGACGATGATACCTGGCAATTGTGGTATATTTTTCTACAAAAAGAGGCTCGTTGACTTCAAGCCAGTGCTCTGTAACCGCAACTATCGGGGGAAATCCTAATTCCTCCAGAAACAAAAATAATTCATCAGTTTTATTTCTTATAGAACGAATATTAATCAGAACCACGCCAAAGTTGTCATCACTAAAATAATTTGAGGCTTCTAGTCCCTCAGAACACGTCGTGTTGTTTAAAAATTTCGCTTTAAAAATTTCGAGAGCCGGTGGAGTAATAACTTCGGTGACATTCCCTCGACTTTTGTAGGTGTATAATTCTTTCCGAAGTGAGATAGGACCTATACGCGGCAAGATCAGCTTTCACTTCAGCTGGATCAATTCCATAGGGATGGTTAAATTCTAGAAGAAATTTTCATAGTTCTTCAGTTTTAGTAGGTAGTCCTTCGGAAGCCAAAAAAGTTTCACGCTGGTGTTGGTATATCCGTCATAAAATACAGAAGCAGGCTGATCGTGTAGATACACACGAGTAAATAAACAGAGTATAAAATACACAGAGTAAAATACATCACTTGAGAAAGGCACTCTGCCGAAACAGCTGTAGCGACTTTAACTTATAGTGGAGTCACTGAAGGTGGATATGAGCTATTACCTCTGATTTTGTTGAACCTCCATCGATTTGCATGAAAATTGGTGAGTGGTTAGAGGATATCTCAAGGAACAAAGGTGACATGGTGCCAACTTGCGCTTTCACCCTCGGGGTGGATGCCGCCCCTTCTCGGGGGCGAAAATTATTTTATTAAAAGTAACCCCATAATTCGATAAAGGGGCAAATTTCAAGCAAAATTTGTTATATAAAGTTATTAAAATAAATCAAAACTTTTTGAGTTATTAAAGATCAAAGATTTTAGTTTTTCTTGAGAAAAATGCATGTTTTTAACCAAGTTTTTAACCAAATAAAAAATGAAATAAACCCCTTACTAGAAAAACCTTTTAATGTTAACTAAAAGTGAGTTATCGGTAACTGAATGTATATTTTTTTCGGCGAGTAAAAAACTCTAAGTATTCAAGCTGAAATAACGGGAAATTGATGCATTTTATAACATAAACTTATTAAACATTTGTCAAAGTACTTAAAAATATCTATTAAATGAGCCCCCGAACATGTTGATAGCGTTAAAATTTATGCACCAAAATTTTTTCAAGATTTATCTTTTAAAAATTTTTCCAAAAAATGGTATTTTTTTTAATACCTCCGTTCGTGTTTACGATATCAGGTTTATCCAAAAACTGTTTGAAAGCTAATTTCAAGTGCTATTTAAGTACGTTGAAAGTAATCTTTTAAATACCTTACTTTTTTAAAAATAACAGGTTAAATGACCCCGGTTTCATGGTTCCCACAGCAAAATTTAAGATTTAAACGTTTCTATCTCGGTTATGTTTTACTCTATAAAAATAATAAAACAGATAAAATATTTGGCACAGAAAGAGCTAAAATTTGGTAATATAAATTTTTTACGTATATTGAGTATTTTTGGAGTTATTATCAAAAGAATAATATGAGAATTACAATAATTTTAAAAATTATGATTTTTTAAATTAAATCTTTTTTTTAAATAGGCATTCTAAACCGGTAAAAATTATCAAAAACATTACATAAGCTAATATATAGAATTTCTTGTAAAGATTACTATAAATTTTAATTTTTGTGGAAATGGCGAATGTTTTATTTTTCAGTTTTTCCTAAAAAATTCGAAACGATTCTATTAGTTTCATTATAACTTGCTTAATTTTGACGCTATTACCTTGTTCTGATGCTCATTTGATAGGTATTCCAAAGTACTTTGATAAATGTTTAGCAGGACTATTTTATGCATTGCATAGTTTTGCCGTTATTTAAGCTTGAATACTTAGATTTGAATACTCCTCGAAAAAAATACACATTCAATTGCAAATAACTCACTTTGAACTAATATTAGTTTGTTCTTTATTTGAGGAATGTATTCAATGTTTTATTATCTTCAATTTCAGTAATAATAACTTTTTGTAAAAGCTTATAGTTTTTGATTTATACGTGAAAAACCGATTTAAAACATGCATTTTTTACGAAAAAATAAAATTTTTGGTATTTAATAACTCAAAAAGTGTTGATTTATTTTAATAACTTTATATAACAAATTTTGCTTATAATTTGACCATCTATCGACTTACAGTATTATTTTTAATAAAATAATTTTCACCCCCGAGAAGGGGTGGCATCCACCCCAGGGTAAAAGCGCAAGTTGGCATCATGTCACCTTTGTTCCTTAAGGTATCCTCTAATTACTCACCAATTTTCATGAAAATCGATGGTTCAACGAAATCGGAGGTGAAAACCTTCAGTGACTGCACTATTATAATAAATTTTGTGGATGTATCGGAAAACAAAAGTTTTTCGATGTTTTATTATTAGAATTGCATATATATGTTTTACAATCGCTGTAAACATCAAAAGTAATGAGAAACCTTGGTCGCCTTCAATGCGGGTGTAATAACGAATAGAATGCGGTGCCGGACGCAAACGGAAAGAGGAAAGGGCAGGCGGCGAATAGGTAACAGCTAACAGCAGCAGTAGCAGTCGCTTGCAGGTGTAATCATGTATTAATTAAGCAGACACGTTAGGTCGGACCCCGTCAGATTTTCACCGTTCCACGGTAACTACATTGATTGCCTTTTAATTAAATCAAAACTCATCGGTTCCTGGCAGAGATTATTTAATTTTCACGTCTACAATGTAGGTTAATTCTGAACCGTTTGAAGTTGGATTATACTGAGCTGCGTCGGGTAGTTTTGTTGCATAGTTAGGCCCTAATTTTTCGTATTGTAAGTGCACTTGCCTATTAAACAAATCAGTTAACTTATCCAACGAATATTATTTCTACACAGATTTTCAGGTAAATATTTACTTTCAGGGAACATTTTTGTGTATTTTTAAATAATTAAATAGTCTAAGAGCTAGTGAACCCTCCGACTAACGGTCGTCCTGTAAGGCTAGAAATTTTTCTAGTGATAATTCATAGCACACCAAGGCAAAAAACCATGACCTGGCAGGCCTCAGCGGTGCACGTGTATCTACCAGGTGAATCGAAAAGTGCAAATTTAGGGGGTAAAATAAACTTTCTCCTGTAAGGTTTAAATTTAAGTATGTGTTTGAGTAAGTCATTTAGAAGAAATGTGTACAATGACAGGCGATTCTGAAGAGCATAAGACCTTGCCAGGCGATGGGAAAGATTAGGGGTTTTTCCTAAAATTATTCTTTCTGCATCGAACAATTTTTTTTTAGGTTTTTTGAATCATCCCAAACAGAAAACGTCCTTAGTGATTTTTCTCTTAAGTTAAAAGTTTTTGTTATATAAGCGATTGAAAATTTTGAAAATTGCGAAATCGGCAATTTTTAACCTTAAATCGGACATTTATCTAAAAATTTCAATGTTGCCAAGGTACGTAGATATTCTTTAAACATTGATTGATGAAATCCCGAAGAGTATTTTACAATAAAATATCGAAAACCCCTTTGTTTTTTTAATTGCTAATCAAGCGGATGCGACACTGTAGTATAAGTGAGGACGTTTGAGTTTGCCTAAATTCATTATCTCGAGAATGGGCAAATTTCAAGAGAAATCCTCAGACAGGTCGATTTTTATTTTTGAATTAGGACTTTTTGGCATATATATAATACTATTGACGGCATCCATCTGGGCGTGATGACGTAATCGATGATTTTTTTAAATAAGAGTAGGGGTTGTGTGATAGCTCCTTTCAAAGGTTATTTAATTCTCTATTCAGTAATATAAACATTAACATAATTATCTATACAGGGTGTACAAAAAAATGTTTTCTTCTATTTGTCAAAGTTAATTTAATAAAAAAAATTTTTTGTACACCCTGTATAAATAATTATGTTAATGTTTATATTAGTGAATAGAAAATTCAATAACTATTCAAATGAGCTATCACACAACCCCTACTCTCTTTTAAAAAAATCATCGATTACGTCATCACGCTCAGATGGATGACGTCACTAGTATTATATATATGCCAAAAAGTCCTAATTTAAAAATAAAAATCGACCTGTCTGAGGATTTCTCTTGAAATTTGTCCATTCTCGAGATAATGAATTTATGCAAACTCCAGTGGCGGCTCGTGATTTTTACAATAGGGGAGGCTATACCTAACTGTAAAATATCTAGACAAATTTGCACTAGCAAAAAATGCGCCAAAAAATGTAATTTAAGGCCCCATTTTTTGACAATTTTTATTTACATTTCATAATATCATCCTAATTCATAATTTCATGATATCATATCATTTTAAAAATAGTTAGTGTAATTGTAAAAGTTTAATACCAACGTTTGTGTCGTTTATTTGTTAACAATTCCATCTATTTGTTAATAGATACCTATGTATATCAAAATAAATAAAGATTTGAAGTTTTGCAGTCCATACATAATGAAGCTTTAAATTTTTTAAGATACTCAACTGAATTTTTTTAATTCTAGACGCAGCCTACTGCGAATTCAAAAACACGATAAATTACCGATATTTTGCTTTGAGTTAGAGATATCGGAAAAAGTTATTTGAGCAAGTTGTTCCAAATATTATTATAACCTTACACACCAAATTTCATAACAAAAGTCGCACTTTTAAAATTTTCATTATTTTTAGTCAGGACCCTAAAATTCGTTGTCCCGAGACTCACGCAACCACGCAACGGAGCCGAGAAGCTACTCTGCCTCCCTTGGTATATCTCCGAGCAGCGTGTGATGGCACCGTAGATGCCACTGTTAGGAGACCGGGTCTCCTTAAACGCCTGCTGCGCTGCACGGAGCATTAGCAACGGAGACTGCTGGGCTTCTCGGCCCCGTTCATGCATCTCGGGATAACCCAGGGTCCTGCCTACAATAATATGTAATACAACTGAGACGCGATCATGCGTTCTAATGCTAATGCTCCGTACGTATGGATAATTAATGATAATATGGAATTTACACGTTGTATAATAGTGAGAGTGCTTGTTGTTTCGCGGTTCATGATTCACAAAACAGTGTAGAGTGTGTAAAAAATTTATGGGGAGGCTGAGCCTCCCTTGCCTCCTCTGACGAGCCGCCACTGGCAAACTCAAACGTCCTCACTTATACCACAGTGTCGCACCCGTTTGATTAGCAATTAAAAAAACAAAGGGTTTTTCGATATTTTATTGCAAAAACTCTTCGGGTTTTCATTAATCCATGTTTAAAGAATATCTACGTACCTTGGCAACATTGAAATTTTTAGATAAATGTCCGATTTAAAGTTAAAAATGGCCGATTTCGCAATTTTCAAAATTTTCAATCGCTTATATAACAAAAACTTTTAACTTAAGAGAAAAATGACTAAGGGCGTTTTCTATTTGGAATGATTCAAAAAACCTAAAAAAAAATTGTTCGATGCAAAAAGAATAATTTTAGGAAAAACCCCTAATCTTTCCCCTCGCCTGGCAAGGTCTTATGCTCGTCAGAATCGCCTGTCATTGTACACATTTTTTCTAAATGACTTACTCAAACACATACTTAAATTTAAACCTTACAGGAGAAAGTTTATTTTACCCCCTTTTGCACTTTTCGATACACCTGGTAGATACACGTGCACCACTGAGGCCTGCCAGGTCATGGTTTTCAGCCTTGGTGTGCTATGAATTATCACTAGAAAAATTTCCAGCCTTACAGGACGACCGTTAGTCGGAGGGTTCACTAGCTCTTAGACTAAAATGTTTCTAAAACTATTTTGCTCTCTCGTCGAATAATATCGACAAGAATAAAAAAACCGCTAAAAACCGTAAAAATAAGTGGCACACACAACATTCCACCTAGAAAAGAGCTGATATGAATATTAGGTGGCGTCAAAATGTATCTTTATTTTGATGGAAAATAAAATTCTAGTTTTATTTTAAAACATTCTTTCATAATATTTGTTAAACTTGAAGTAAATCGCGTCATAGAAGTGTGACTTTGATACAATTTGCACTTTGAAGCTATTTTGTGGCGCGCTTTAATTCAAATTTAGCAAATATTATGAAAAAATCGTTCAAAATAAAACTATAATTTTATTTTCCAACAAAATGAAAATAAGTTTTTGGGCCACGTAATATTTATAACAGCTCTTTTGTAGCTGGAATATTGTGTGCGCCACTCATTTTTACTAGAGCTTCACGATACGATACAATATCGATACTTTTTAAGTATTGAGTATTGTATTGGTTATGTCAATGAAGTATCGTATCGACTATCGATATCGGCAATACTTTCTTATAAAAATATCGTATTGATATTGATTTCGATACGATATCGATACAATACTCGATAAAATATCGACATAAAAAGAATTACACATCTGAGCTGTGTAGGCTCTTTGTGCCCACTTTTGCATGTTTAGCAAATGGACATTATTCTAGAAATATTACGAATACTCCTTATAACTTATAGATTTGTATAAAAATTCAATATGGATGAATACTAATTCTGTATTGTTTAAAAACTGCTATTGAAACGATAGGAAAATCCCGGAGATTCGGAATAAATGACAATTCAATATTTTTGTTGAACTTCCATAATATTGTCACAAACGCCACATGATATAAACAGTCTAATCGCACAGTCATTTACTCACTCTCAAGAGTTTCAAGTTCAGGCACTTAAGTGTAAAATATTACAACAGCTGATGATTGGGTTGCAGATCACTTATAGTTTTATATACATAAATAATTACTTATGATCTAAATATTCCCCAAAATATAGTCCAAACAACTGTGGCGTTTGATTTTTTTCTCGATATCTATATTTTTAATAATATCGAGGCAAGCGTATGGACAATACAATGGTATTGTATTAATTTCAGATAATGAGTATCGTATCGACGTTAATATTGCTAAGGTATGTATTGTATTGATATCGTAATGGTTTTCGATACGATATCAATAGAATATCGATAATTTTATCGAATATCGTGAAACT
Organism: Diabrotica virgifera virgifera; assembly: GCF_917563875.1. Taxonomy (NCBI): domain Eukaryota; kingdom Metazoa; phylum Arthropoda; class Insecta; order Coleoptera; family Chrysomelidae; genus Diabrotica; species Diabrotica virgifera. The sequence continues at coordinate 198,494,425 of NC_065447.1, read as the reverse complement.
CTAATTTTAACGGCGCGGGCCGTAGCGGTTTTTTATTCTTGTATCAGCAGTTTTTCAAAGTTTTTTATTAATTAAATGTATGAACTTGAATTTAATCTTCCTCGATTACACGTTAAGCGCTATAAATGGTCGCCTTTGTCGCATTTTTGCACAAATGATCTAGCACTTACCACTCTTAACTTGTGATAGGGCAATCCGAGTTCATCCCCCAGCCATCCCATTTTTTTCATTATATTTCTTTATGTTCATCTAATGCTCACTAATTTTTTTTGTATTCGGAATAGATTAAAAAAATATATTGGGATGGCTTGAAAATGAACTCGGATTGCTTGATTAAATTTAGCGTCGAAACCACGACAATTAGACCATTTCAGCGATAATTGTTAAATGTAATATAATTGTGGAGCTCGACAACTTCTAAACGGCTTAATAAATTTTGATCACTAAACATGATTTTGAAAGGTATTGATAAGTCGTGTATGATGGATCCAAGGTCAAATACGATAACTGAAGGTAATAAAAAATTTAGTAAGCTTCAAAAACCGCTTTTTCCCATAGAAAATGGATTCGACCATAGTAATTGAATCGGTGAGATGTAAAAGGATAACATTCCATCACATTAAATAGCGCATATTATACACATATACTACATTTCCTGAAGTGAAATCTAAAAGGATAACATTCCTGGAATGTTATCTCTTGTGACCTCAACCAAATTATTTTCAGCATTGACATTTAAAAGGATAATATTCCATATTTATGCAAATTGTTGATTCTTTTTGTTTACTATTTTGTACTCTTTTATTTAGTTTTCACTTGTCACTTGACTTAGAAGTGGGGTTACTAGATTAAAAGAAAAGAGAGCAAGCTGGGATGGATCAGAATTTGTCACTACTCAAGGTGTTTTGGTTGAAGAAAAGAAAACTGGGCCTGATTGCTTGTGTAAGAAAAAATGCACAGATACACTTTCCTCTGAAGAAAGAGCAGGTATTATTAAACTTGTATACAATGGTTAACCTAAGAATGAGTCAGACACTTTTTTGATGGGCTTTATTAACAGGTCAGATGTGACTAGACATAGGCCTAAAAATGAAGACTCTAAGCAAATACAATCATCTTTTAAGTATTTTGCATTACGAAATAACACAAAAGTGGAAGTTTGTAGGAAAGCATTTTTAAGTTTACATTCACTAATCAATAAGGCATTACAACGTCTTTCTAACTTAAAAAACAAAGGATAGCTTCCATACCATAAAAGAGGGTTTCATAACAATCACCCCAGAAAATCTAATGATATCGTTAAAAAAATCAAAAATCATATTGAATCATATCCAAAGAAAACATCTCATTATTCATCAAAAACAGTTTTATATTTAGATGCAACCTTAAATATAAAAAAAATCTATATGTTTTTAGACAAATATCCTGAAATTTCGTCAAATAGTGTCAAATATAAGTTCTTTTTAAAACACTTTAAAGAACACTTTAATTTTAAATTCGGCAGGCCTCAAGTTGACTTCTGTTCAATCTGCGAAGAACTCTCGGTGAAAATGAAATCTTCTCTTAACCAAAATGCAAAGTTATCAGCTGCGGCTATTGTTATATATAAAAAAAAGGGCTAAAAATTTTACTCTAAAATAAAATATGTTCCAGAAATGTGCAATAACAGAACAGATATTACGGCAATTAGTTTTGTGATCGCGACTTTGCCACAGCAAAACCTGCTATTCGCAAATATAACCGTACTTTTACACCAGCACAATACAATAACGTCATTCAAGAAGCTAAAGTAAAAGCTGCAAAATTTCTAGTAGTACCTTTGGAACATGCAAATTTTCTTGATTTCAAACAATGGTGGCCTTTAATATTCAAGAAAACTACAAAAAGCCATGACAAGACACAAGATTTTAATATCAGTAAATTCAAGCACTTCCAGTATACCAGTGAGAAATATGGATTCGCCTCGTCCATTTATTGATTCTTTCGTGGTTGGAAATTTCAAGTTGTATAAAGGAGGAAGAGTGGGGCTTCCCAGAGATCAAGCCTATCACTGAATGTTGCCAGTGAAAGCTAACAAACTCGTCGATGTCAGAAAGATTTTGCATTACATACCAAAAGAACATAAATCTTTCTACGAACAGATCCTAAGTTGGGACCAACCGATTCCTATGGAGGAGAATGATGAAAATCTTATTAGTGATTTAAGTGACGATGAATAAACTGTGTAACAGCATTTAGATGTAAATAAATAAGATTTTAGTAACAAAATGATGATGATTTTTTGTTGACTTCTAAAAGGATAACATTCCAGTAATTAAAATAGTAATTACTCAATAAATGTGTACATATAGAACCTAATTGTTACATAAATATCTTCTTCTTATCCCATACCACAAAAAAGTAATGAAGAGTTTTATGCTGTTAAAAATAGTTAGAGATAAAACGTTTATTTTAATTTCCCAAAAGTTAAGTTTTTGGAACGTTATCCTTTTACATTTCACCGATTCAATTTGAAGCATGGTAGTAATTTAAAAACTCTAATTTTCCCATATATATAGTATACGTCGTTAGTCGTATCTATAGTCCCCTACAAACGCTCAGTTAATGGCGCAATCCGTAGGTTGAAATTTTGCATAGTTGTCGAAAAACCGAAACTTTCAAAGTTAAATTTTTCAGTTCTTGGCTATACTGAGCCGCGTGTATGTCCGATCCTGACTACTTTTTGAAAGCTTGCCTCAAACGATGAAATTATGTCGTGTTGTACCTACCCTGTTCTATAGCTAGCTTATGGGTCGTCAAAAGGCACAAACTACACCGGTTCTGAATCGGCCCTTGACCCCCTCTTGAAACACAAAAAAATTCAAATTGGTCTAACTTTTCCACACACATACAAACATACATACATACAAACATTTCCCCTTTTTAAATAGAAATTAAATCAAATTTCTGAACTCGGTAGCTTTTGAAAGGTATAACCGATTTTTAAAATTAGACATGCGTTGCAAAGTCATGATCAATACTATCAGAAGCCGCAGAGGTCGGACTAAGATTTTTAAAATTTTGGGAGTCTTGGGGACAAGAACCAAAAACAAATCCCAAATGGGGAGGGCAGTAAAACTCTTGGACCAAAATGGATGGTTGATATATCGATTGGCTAGTTTCTTATTATATTTCAAGATGGGATTTGCCCCATTTCTCAACTCAGTCAGGTTGTCAGAATCGAAAACTTCGCGTGTATAGTGTCGCATTTGGCGGGCTGTGCGCTACTGGCGAGAACTACCTTACTCTGATATAATCAAACACGTTGTGGTCACGTGGCTCTCTCGACTTAGCCTCAAATGATTATATTCTATAAGTATATGCATTAATGGTAACATAGATATATCATTTTTGTCTTAAATAATTTAAGACGTCATGGTAGCTACATTGATTGCCTTTTAATTAAATCAAAACTCATCGGTTCCTGACTGAGATTATAAGTCTAGGAACCGAAGCTTTTCACCTCGCAATTTTTACAGAATGAATCGATTTGCTTGAAAATTTAAGAATAAGTAGTTGATAGTCCAAGGATCAAAACCTATGTGATGGCGAAAGGCGCTTTTACCATGGGGTTGGTTGCCATCCCATCTCGTGGGTGAAAACTTTTTATTATATTTTGGCCGCGAAAGTTAATAAAAACGTTCATTTTAAACAAAAAATGTTATATAAGTACATTTTTTTGATAAAATTAATAGTTTTCGATTTATTCGCTATCGAAAGTGTTAGTTTTATATCGAAAAAATCAATGTTTTATTAATTGTACTCATTTACGATTCACTCAATTTTTGCCGTAGAAAAAGTTTTTTAAACCAAGGTCTTGGGAATTAAATAACCTAAAATTTCATATTGAAACATTTTTTCGTATCTTAACGCTAATCTTTCTATTTCGAAGAAAATGGCATTTTTACCAAACTACAAAAATTCGTTATTATCTTTTAACTCTAGTTTTTTAAAAACTAATTATTTTAAGCCACTCAAACTTCTAGAATATATTAATAACACATAAATAAAGAACAATAAATAAGGTCAATGTTGCAAAAAGTGTTGACTTTGAAAAGGTTGATAAAGATGGTTTTTGCATGTTATTACAAGATTTAATTGTCAATTAATAGTTCACTGAATTTTTGCCGTAGAAAAAATTTTTGCAAACCAGGCTCTTGGGAATTAAATAAGCTACAATTTCATTATTAAACATTTTTTCGTATCTCTGATTCTAATCTTTATATTCTGAAGAAAAAGCCATTTTTTCCAAACTACAAAAATTCGTTATTCGGTTTAACTCCATTGTTTTAAACTTATCATTCTAGGCAGGTTAAACTTCTAGAACCTATTAATAATACATAAATAAAGAATACCAAATAAGATAAATTGCTAATTTTAATTAAGGTGGTGATTAGGGCGGTTGCTTCCGATCACTTTTTCAGTGAAAAAAATAGGGACTGACATTCTTTTCATTATAAGTCACTTAATTTTTGAGCTACAGACTCTTTTTATTTCTGGAGATACATATTTTAAATACTTTAAATTAGTTTCAACAAGTTATCCTCGAAAAATGCATAGTTTTCCCGTCTTTTGACTTTGAAACTACAATATTAAGCATTTGACGAAGAATAGCTAACATATAATTAAGTATAGCTTGATTACTATTGGTCTTAAAGAAACTAAAAAAAAAACGGATTTGTTTATTTTTTCGAAAGTTACATTTTGGTTAATAAAGTTGTTTTGATAAAACGAAAACTTTTGGAGTTATTAGCAGAAAACTTATTAAAACCATTGAATACTTTCGATAGCGAATACATTGAAAACTATTAATTTTATCACAAAAATATATAGAACGTGTTTTGCTTAGAATGAATGTTTTTGTCAACTTTTGTGGTCAAAATATAATAAAAAATTTCCACCCCCCAAATGAGGTGGCAACCACCCTCATGGTAAAAGCGCCTTTCGGCATCGTATAGATTTTGATCCTTGCAATATCCACTACTTATTCTCAAATTTTCAAGCAAATCGATCCATTCTGTATAAATTGTGAGGTTTTGTCCTATTTTCAGCTTTATTACCTGGACTATATTTAAGTTTCATGTTTACAGTGTAGGTTAATTCTGGACCGTTTGAAGTTATATTTTACTGAGCTGCGTCGGATAGTTTTGTTGGATAGTTAGATTCCAACTTTTGTGTTAAACTTTTTCGTGTTGTTAATTCACCTGCCTATTAAACAAATCAATTATCTTTTCCAATAAATATGATTTCAACACAGTTTTTCACTTAAATATTTGGTTCTAGGAAACATTTTTATTTTATTTGTTTATTTTCAAATTATTAAATGTTTCGAAAACTATTTGGTTTCCTCAGCAAATAATATCGATAAGCGAATATGTGTTGTGTCTCATCAACTCAGCCTCAAATGATGTTCTTCTGTGAGTATAGTATACTAAATGTGTTGTGTAATCTTTGTCTCAAATGATTTATTTTCTTCTCGACAACACCATTTATGGTCATCTTCAAGAAAGCTCTCAATATTTATAAGATTATACTTAAGACCAAAGTTTTAAAATCTGCAACGACATACGGAAAATTATGAGAGGATCGTTTTTACATACACCCTTATAGGCCTCGATCTCGCGTACCAAAAAAAATGTATTAATAGCAAGCTAAATTTTTTTAATAGATTAACGGTGTCTAGTGGGACAAACTTTGATGTATGGGAACACTGGAACACTGGAGGTTTTAATTACGAAACGTGATCTGAATTGTGGAATTTGTCATGCTGACAAGTTTATGATTATGAAAACTAGACTAAAACTGCTTTAATATCAACCATTTCGTTCTCCCACGTATGTACTTAAACGGTTGTACAGAATTTTGAAGGATATGTCGTTAAAATAAAAATGTATACCATTTTTATTCAGTTGCAATGCGAAGGCAAGACAATCTTACTTTTCAATTAGAATACGGAGCGCAGTCCAGTCCTCTGAATCGCGATTTTCGGCTCTTAATTGGAGCCTCATCGGAGAGAACGTAGGCACTGTTCTCCATATCCTAAATGACCAGCACCGAGAATTTTTCCCACTTGTTGCAACCGAAGTGAAGGTGTTAGGTGACTAGCGTCATCTGGCAATTTAAAGATGAAGTAGTTTTCAATCCTAATAGCAAAATTAATAATATTGAAAATATTAAAAACATTACTAATATATTTTTAAATTGAAAACTTATTGTACACTTTCCTGGTGACACCTCCAAGGCTTCTACAATTTGCAAGCACATGGATGCTGCAGTGAAGACAAAGGGAAGGAATTCTACATTATGCAATTCACATCCCCCGTCTGCCGCTTGGTAACGTTCCAACGGAAAATGCACCTGGTTACTCTACGGAGTAATACGACTATAAAATAAAAATGTATACCATTTTGATTTAGTTGCAATGCGAAGGCAAAACAATCTTACTTTTCAATTAGAATACGGAGCCCAGTCCAGTCCTCTGAATCGCGATTTTCGGCTCTTATTGGAGCCTCATCGGAAAGAATGTGGGCCCTGTTCTCCATATCCTAAATGACCAGCACCGAGAGTTTTTCCCACCCATTGCAACCGAAGTGAAGGTATTAGGTGACCAGCGTCATCTGGCAATTGAAAGAGAAAGTAGTTTTCAATCCTAATAGCAAAATTAATAATATTGAAAATATTAAAAATATTACTAAAAGATTTTTAAATTGAAAACTTATTGGTACACTTTCTTGGTGACACCTCCAAGGCTTCTACAATTTGCAAGCACATGGATGCTGCAGTGAAGACAAAGGGAAGGAATTCTACACTATGCAATTCACATCCCCCGTCTGCCGCTTGGTAAAGTTCCAACGGAAAATGCACCTGGTTACTCTACGGATATGTCGTTACTCTTCACATACATTTTAATTCCCATTTAATTTTAATACTAATATTCATTGTTACAGCAGTAACGCTGCCAAAAGAGCTAGTAGGAGGCATCAAATTCTGCGGCGTTCCAAGATATCTTTTGCATATTCATTTTCTGGTACCAACCCTGTATACAAGTACGACGCTGTAAATAGCAAAAAATATAAATAGTTATCAGTGTTTATTTACTGATAGACTTTGAAGACAGTTACATTTTAATCTTACTGTTTACTTCATGACCTAATACGTGTATCTTCGTCTAGCCATTCACGTATACATCTGAACATAAGCCTCTTCAAGTCTTCCTATCCATTGTTTTTTTATCGTAATCTACTTGTAGCCAATTTTTCCCGGCAGTCTGTTTCAGATCATCTGTCCATCTCATAGGAGGTCTGCCTCTGGGTATTTTGTGTTGGTATGGTCTCTAGGTTAGAATTGTACTGTGTCATTTGTTTAGATCGCTCCGAGCTACATGCCCAGCGTATTCCCATTTAAATTTTAATGATTTTTGTACCACATCGGTGATTTTGGGTTTCTGTCTCATCCATGTGTTTGTTTTCCTGTCCTGAGTATATTCATATCCTTTTTTGTGATTGTCCATGTTTGTGCCCCATATGTTAATATCCGAATAATGCATGCATCAAAAACGACAAAAACTACTAAAATTTTTATTTCATTAGTAGTTCCAAAATGACACAAAACCTAGGCATCGGATAAAAAAGTTTATTTGAAGAAAGTATTTGAAGAAAGTATTTTTTTGTTCTTCTTAATGGCGGTACAGGCTCGTTTTTTTAATATTGTATTTAATTACAGAGTAATTTCCATATATTAATATACTTTTCAAATTGGGCTTTGTAACGCAATTCTTTATTATATTACGAATACGTGTGCCAAATATCTCGAAAAAATATTCAAAATTACAGCCGCAATCTTGGAACGCGTTTTCGCTACCTGTTGATCGCTACTGTTTCACCTTAAGAAATATTTAATTAACAACATATCAAAGAGTTCTACTCGAGAACTGGGTGCTTCATTTTTTATTAAACGAATGAACTACGGAGTTTGATGTTTTTTTAAATACCTCCAAAAATATAAACTTTAGAACAAAACTGACTTGACCATTGAAAAATTCAGAAAATTTTACAAAAAAACCGTATATAAAAATTTTCTAAAATTAAATCTGTATCTTCCATATTTTTTTATTTATAACGCTAAAGTCACCCTTCTCACAAACATTGGCGCACTGTAAACTAGCGTACGGCGAAGTGCACGGTTGAGTTATTTTATGTAATTCTTTAACTAATTATGAGTAATGTAATTCTTTAACTAATGGATCAAATGAAATTTTACAAATTGAACCTCAAAGAACAATAATTAAGCTATCTTATGGCTTATGGTTATAATAAAAAGAAATAAAATGTATGGGCGGTATATATAAGTACGGTGGGGGCGGAAAGTGAGCCTTACATGAATTTTGTTTAAAAATGATTTAAAAATGTGTAACAAATACAATTTTTCTTATAAAACCCTCAATTTTGCACAATACAACTTACCTTTCAAGCATCGTACTAAATGATGTTTCATTCAAAAAAATCTCAAAAATTTAATTCAATATGACGTCTTAAAAAATGTAATTTTTGAAATTTTCGTAGTTTTATAGAATTACCACCATTTTAAGACGGTATTACTCAAGTTTGAACAGATCTATTACATCTTTATAAGTGCTTTTTTAAAGCTTAGGATGTAGTCTTTAAAATGCACTGAATTATTTAACTTTAGAAGTGAAATAGACTATTTCTTTTTGAGAAAATTGAGAAATATAACAAAAATGTAATAAAAATCGAAAATTACCAGCTAAAAAAATGTTTATATAAACTGATCAAAACTTTTTTCTGTAAAACTTACCTAAAATACATTTAATAATAAATTTCACCAATAATGTTCAGCAAAAAATTTTTTTAGCTCTTATACAGTATGTCTGCGTAACTTGGAACCTATTGATAACTTTTTTATTATCAGTTTTACGAAAAAAAGTTATTCTTTATAAAATACTTATATAATCTAAGATCTTATGTAATCTAAGATGCAATTATCAAATATTAAATCTAATGAATTTTATACGAGGTATGTCAAAAAATATGAATTTCAGTCAAGAGTAAAGTATCTTTAAATTTCACAATATCGAAAATTGTTATTAAGAAAAGTTGTTTGGAATTAATAAATTTGTTTTAGTGTTTAATTACATCCTTCTAATTAAAATATTGTGAATAATAAAGGCACTTAACTCTTAAGAAAAATTAATATTTTTTACATACCTCGTATAAAATTAAAGAAGTTTAATATCTGATGGTTGTATCTTAGATTTTAGACCAGGGAGAGAATTTTATGAAGAATAACTTTTTTTCGTAAAAGTGATAATAAAATAGTTATCATAATTGTAATAAAATGATGATGAGTATCCGTAATTTGAGAAAAAATTGAAAAAACTTTTTTGATTAGAATAATGTAATTGTATATTTAAACATAGTTTTTATTTTCAAACAACTTTTCATAATAGTATTTTTTGATATTCTGAGATATAAAATTACTTTACTCTTTAACGAAATTCATATTTTTGACATAACTCGTATAAAATTGAAAAAATTTTATATCTGATGGTTGAGTTTTAGATTTTTGACTATCCAGGGCATTTTATAAAGAATACATACTGTATAAGAGCTTCTGTATAGGAATTTTCAAATTGCAATGCCATATTCGGATTCAGTATAATTAAAAACAAAATAGAAACATATTTGATCAAAGTAAAATGATGAATTTAACGATATTTTTAAAATTATTAATACAAAACAATTGTTATTGTTTAAACAATTAATAAACAATTAGCGGCCAAATCTGCAAGTAGAACTTTTTACTTTAACATGTATATAAACTAACAAAAAAGTTTTAAAAAAATATAAGCTTTTTTGAATTTTTCCGAAACAATGCTATATTTTCGTTCTAATTGCACTCCCCTAATATGTATAAAAAATATGTATAATCAAGCCTTAAATTTGAGAGATTATTAGATATTCTCTGTACTCTTTTCGGCAAATATAGTTTTCTTTTGTAACTAAAACATTTGTTTGCCGATCAATATGCTTCAATTGTTAAGTAAGATATTTTGAAGTCGTGTAACGTAAATATTTAAGAGCTGATTCTTTGACTTTCAAGACGGTGCATTTCAGAAAAGGGAAATGTTGAACACTCTAGCGTAAAGGCATCTTGATTTATTTATAAGCAATCCCACTTCAGAGCCTCCTAGATTTCCCTCGTTAGGAGATATTCCTTGGCGTGGAGATGCTAAAGGCAATTTACTTAATAACGACATTAAGAATGTAATCTCAAAGAGATTATTACCAAAGTGCATATAATTTTAACTTGTTAATTTAAGGTTTCAATTAAGAATAATTCTAAAGGGAATTTATTACAAATAAATAAGTATTAGATTAATCCTTGTCATTCCATACCTCGATAAGACAATCTAAATCGGTATTTTCTTATAGGGTAATCCATACAGTTATTGGCCAGTTAAGAAAATTTCAACTTTAAAAATTCGTAATTCACATTGTTCTCTGCAGATTGAATTGAAATTTATACAAAACTTAGTCTAAACAGTTTATTACTATATGGCTAAAAGGATTTAAAGAAAGTGTTAAATCTTTTTTGTCAATATATATTTATTAAAAATAGTTACAAAAATAAAATATTCATGATAATAAAGACTACAGTCATCGCATTTTAATTTATTCGATTGAATATCATTTGAACAAATAAAACATTTGACTTTTTTTGAATTCTTTTTGTTGCCACACTATTTTTTGGTTAATTTTTCTTCTCTTTTCCCTTTCCTTTCGTGTTTTTGTTTTTCCTGCTCTTCTTTTAACTCCTCCTTTTTTCGTAACATTTCTTGATAACGTGCAGATGTAATAGCAAAAGGAAGTCGTTCCGTGTTACGTTTATATTTTCTTTCCGGTAAAATAGGAGAAGTTTAAAAATTACCCAACAATTCGTGTTTAACAATAATTTTACTTGTAGAGGGTAAGTCATAAACATTAGTTTTGTATTGTTGAATATGGATATCATTGTACTACTACTCTCAGAAATATTTACATTTCAATACCACTTTGTTCTGATGTTTTTATTTCAATATTTTTAACGGGAGATGTGATAGCTATATTTTGAATAATATTAATGTTTTTGGCTCTATTTTTTAGAACCATTGGGTTATCCAAATATTTTGGATCATTTTAAAAAAAATCCAAATTTTGAAGAACAAATTCAAATTATCGTCGCTAGGTAGATTATTCTTTAGATTTTCTTTTAAATTCTCTAAGCTATGAATTTTTCAGGACCAAAGATACTTTCAAAAGTATTATAGTCCATCTTGGGTTTCTTTTGATGATCTAAAATGATTTTTAATTTTTTACTACTTCTTTACCTAAACATTTTGTGTAGTCAATAGCATCTGCTTGATATGGAAACAAACCGCAAACCTTGAAACCATTTACTACTGTTTCAGTTTTACAGCTATTTTTGTAGCTTGCTCCAATATAGAAGCAAATACAACCTTATTCACTACCCCTCCTGGATGCTGTTTTCCCAATATCTCACTGACTGCTGCCAAGCTTCTTTTAGTGGACGGAAAATAGAAACGTTACATGGTTTTAAAATCCTTGTGGCGTTAGGATAAAGTGCAATTACTTCAGTCTGCAGTTCATTGCATAATAGACTTAATTGGTAACTTAAGTGACTCTTGTGCACATCTACAAAAAGAATAACTGGAAGCTTAATATTATTTTCAATTAGGTGGGGGTAAAAAACATTCGCAATATACTGATAGAATGTCTCTGCCGTCATCCAACCATTATCGCTTTTGCCCACACCCCATTAGCAACTTTTTCTGGAATACGTTGATAATGATAAATAACCATAGGCACTCAAATTTTACCGTCTGCTGAAAACGTAAACATCACAGTGACGTTTTCTTTTCAACAGCTTTTTTCAACATTATAAACATTTTTTGAACCTTTCATAGCAAATACTTTTACAGCAGATGGACATATTTGAAATCCTGACTCATCTCCATTAAAAATTCTTGATGGATCAGTTAGAACTTCTTCTAGATGTTTTTCTTTAACATAGTTTTCAATATTTTAAAACCAGTTTTTGATGTCTCGTTCAGATACACAAGCGCTGGCTGCTCTCACACCTTCACTTGTTCTTTTAGAAACCTCTGGATGTCGCTTCAAAAATCCCCAAAAGAAATCAAACGATTAATACAGATTAAAATACATTTTTTTGGTGACACACTTTTAACCATCCATCTCCAGGTCGATTACCTATCTTTAAATTTATTTGGGCGCGGATTTTCGGTTAAAAATTTTTGCACGCTGCTTTTTAAGTCGTTAGCCTTTTTGGGGAAACGTTTTGAAGCGGTTTCTTGTATCCACCTGGAATATTGAATGTAAAATCAAATAAAAAAATATGAAAAAAAAAATTTTAAGAAACTTTTTTCTTTAGTTACGAGTGACTAAAATTAAAAATATTTAAAAAAAATCAACTAAAAAGCAAAAAATAAAAAAAAAATTAAAAAAATCTAACACATCCATCAAAGAATAGCGTGGCGCATGTTCATCGAATAAACGGTTTTCGCCCCACGCTTTTCTTTAACGAATGTGTAAGATTTTTTCAATTTTTTTTTATTTTTTGCTTTTTAGTTGATTTTTTTATAATATTTTTAAATTTAGTCACTCGTAACTAAAGAAAAGCGTTTCTTAAAGTTTTTTTTCATATTTCTATATTTTTTACTTTTTAATCTTACACTTTTCAAACATTACAATATATCGTCATGTTTATTAAAATATGTATAAACCATATGATGTACTAACATGAAAAGTAGTCGGAATCGGCAAAAAATTTGAAACTTTATTGTTTATTAATGAAGCATAACGTAAAGAATTAACGTAAAAAGCGAAATTATGTATTGTTTATATCATTAGCTCTGCAATCCGTAAAAGTTTCAAGTTTTTACATTGTAAAAAACAAGAGAATTTAAGCGTTTTCCATTAAAATCGTTTTTTTTTTTGTATTTAAACAATTAATAAACATGAAAAAATTTTTTTATTGACTATTCCTGTATTGTTCCCGCGAATGCATAGCATATGTCTGCAAATTTTCATTCATTTGCATTGAAGAAAAGGCAGTCAAATTAACGTCTAAAGATTTGACGCAAACTATTGAACTAAATAAAAGCGTTTATTAAAAAAAATAATAATGCTATGGATTACGATAAATTTAATGAACGTACCTAACCAGAGCAGTGTTGCCAATCGGCGGATAATTATCCGATTTGCGTACCTTTTCGAGAGTTGTCGTATCTTTAAATAAATCGGATATTTGGGGATATTTTTCAGTGTATCTACCATCGACTAAAACTTTTTCATCCATATATTCCCAACACCAACAACACATTAATTTTGTTTTGTTCCACCCAAATGTTTATAAATAGCCTATACTGGATCACTGGATGAATGTTAGTGACATCCGATACTTTTCATCTTTTGACAAAACGGACATGTGCCGATTCTTTTGTTTAGAATTTAAATGCACAAATGCATCCACTTAAGGCATACTAATCCAATCCAAATTTCAAAAACCGTCTGCGGGCCGATGTTATTTATGAGTTTTTAGTTTTTAGTCTTTAAACTTATGAAAGCTAATTCACGCACGATTTAATTTTATTTTCATTTTATGTATTGCAGTAAAATAATTTTATTCCATAAGTGCCTTCTACCCTATATATTTAACTCAACTAAATAAAAGTACGGCAGTTAATATAGATCGAAAACTTGCGTTGTTTCGGAAAAAATCAAAAAAACTTATATTTTTCCAAAATATAATATGCTAATTTTTGTTAATTTAAGTTAATTAACTGTTTAATAACAACATAAGCTGTTTTGTAGAAACAATTTTAACAATATCGGTGAATTAATCTTTTTACCTTGACCAAAAATGTTTTTACCTATTTTGTTTTTAATTATGCTGAATCCGATTCTGACGTAACAATTCAAAGATTAAAAAAGCTCTTATACAGTGTGGGTGCGTAACTTATTTGTGAACGATATGGGAATTTTGTTATTGTCAATTTTACGAAAAAGTTATTATTCATCAAATGCTCTGCATGGTCTAAAATATAACAATCAACCATAATATATCAAACTTTATCAATTGTATACGAGGTATGTTAAAAAATATGAATTTCGCTCAAGAGTAAAGTACGTACTTTTATAATTCACAATATTTCAAACAGAATCATATAATTATTGAATACTAAAACATAGTTCTTAATTAAGAACAACTAAAAATTATAGCATTATAACAATTTTCTATATTGTGAAATATTAAGGTACTTTACTCTTGAACAAAATTTATATTTCTGATGTACCTTGTAGAAAATTGATAATATTTGAAATCTGATGGTTGCATCTTAGATTTTATACCTTACAGAGTATTTTATGACGAATAACATTTTTTCATATAATTGATAACAAAAAAGTTTCCAATAGGTTCCAAGTTACGCAGACAGAGGTACTGTATCAGAGCTAAATTTTTTTTTACTTTTATTATATTTAAGCTTGTTATTAAATGTATTTTGGGTAAAAAGGTTCTGATGACTTTGTATAAACATTTTTTTAACTGATATTTTTCGGTGGTTTCATTACATTTTTTATCTTTCTTAATTTTCTCAAAAAGAAGTTGTTTATTTCATTTTTAAAGTAAAATAATTTAGTGCATTTTAAAAATTACATCTGATAAGCATTAAAAACACCTATAAAATTGTAATATATCCGGTTAAACTTATAGTATAAGAGCTGTGAGACATTTTTGAGTAGGTATTTTAGGCAACCTGAAAATTTTTCAGGTGACTCTTCTATGATAGCCTAATACAAAAATGCCGGTCTGGCTGGAGGGTAGCGGTTATTTTCCCCAAAAATCCCCCCAAAGTTAAAAAAGTGTAAAAACTGTTATTACAAAAAATATCATTGATATGACTTGAAAGTAAATTTAAATATTTAAATATAAAGAAAATAAGCAGGCCAGGCGATGATTTGAGGGCGATTTTAACTCTGCAAGATACTTGCATGGGCGCCCCAGAATTATTTTCAGGGGGTGCATCTGAACTTCAGAAGATTTCATCTGAATCTGTACATACTATTAACGAGTATAACATATACAACTATACATGCATAGCTATGTACAAATGTACATTCCTTTCCTGACAGGGAGGTGCAATTGTTATTTTGACAGGGTATTTTTTAATTTTAAAAATAAATATTCTACAAAACACAGGTTTTTTTGGTGAAATTTTGCAATTGCTATGTGATCAAACAAATTACGCGTACATATAAGTGAAAACCGCTATAAGTAAGCAGCAGTGTGAGAAAGAGCGTATACCGATAGCTATTTGCGTCATCTGTTGTAGTTGAGTGAGTCCGTTCGCTCGAGAAAATCACGTGACTTGGCCATATCCATGTTGTTGTGCCTCGAAACGTTAGAATAATTATTATATATATTATAGTTTTTTAAGTAATTTTTCTTAATTAAACGAAAATAATAGGTACTATAGAATAGATTTTGGAAATATTATAGAAAAAGACAAATTTATTATTATAAATATATAGGTAGAAAATATAAAACTATAAACTAAATTAATTCGGTGTCAGAATCTTGTACTTCTTCTTCATACTCTTCATCTGAGCTTAAATGTTCCATTCTGTTCTTCTTCGTCAGACTCCCCTCGAGACTCAGATTGCTCTTCTACATGATCTGTAAATAGTTGTAATATGTATTTAGAATTAATTAAAAATTAATCAGTGATTAATTAATTGAGTTGCTACGTATTCTCTGTCCTTTTATACGGAGTCGAAGCCTGGACAATCACGGGCGCATCTGAAGAAAGACTTACCATTGTTGAGATGTGGTGTTATCGAATAATGTAAAAAATATCATGGACACAACACTTAACAAACACGGAAACATTAAGAAAGATGAAAAAGCAAAAGAAATACTCAACACTATGAAGGAAAGAAAAGTGAGCTAAAATAAATATTCATTCTCTTCTCCTTCGTCAGACTCCCCTCGAGACTCAGATTCTTCTACCTGATCTGTAAATAGTTGTAGTATGTATTTAGAATTAATGAAAAATTACCAATGCTTAATACTTTTCCTTATATAACCAATCACATTACGTTTTTTATTTCCTAGTGTAGGTATGACCAAAGTAGCTCATGTTTCTTTCCTTCATATTGTTCAGTATTTTTTTTGCCTTTTTCATCTTTATTAATGTTTCCGTGTTTGTTACGTATGTTTATGATATATGTAACATTATTCGATAACTCCACATCTCAACAACGGCAAGTCTTTCTTCAGATGCGCCCGTGATTGTCCAGACTTCGACTCCGTATAAAAGGACAGAGAATACGTAGCAACTCAACTAGTTAATCACTAAATAATTTTTAATTAATTCTAAATACATATTACAACTATTTACAGATCATGTAGAAGAGGAATTTGAGTCTCGAGGGGAGTCTGACGAGGAAGAAGAGAATGAATATTTAAGCTCAGCTGAGGAGGTTGAAGAAGAAGTACAAGATTCGGACACACAATTAATTTAGTTTATGGTTTTATACTTTTCTACCTATATATTTATAATAATAAATTTGTCTTTTTCTATCATATTTGCAAAATCTGTTCTATAGTACGTATTATTTTTCTTTAATTAAGAAAAAGTTACTTAAAAACAATAATATATTATAATAAATACTCTAACGTTTCAAGGAACAACAACATGGATATCGCCAGGTCACGTGATTTTTCTCGAGCGAACGGACTCGCTCAGCTACAACAGAGGATGCAAACAGCTGTCGGTATACGCTCTTTCTCACACTGCTGCTTACCTATAGCACTTTTCATTTATATACACGCGTAATTTGTTTGATCACCTGGCAGTTGGAAAATTTCACCAAAAAAACTGTCTTTTTTAGAATGTTTATTTTTAATATTAAAAAATACCCTGTCAAAATAACAATTGCACCTCCCTATCCGGAAGGAATATGTAGTTATGCATGTATAGTTGTGTCTTTTATACTCGTTAATAGTATGTACAGATTCATATGAAATCTTCTGAAGTTCAGATGCATCCCCTGAAAATAATCCTGGGGCGCCCATGCAAGTATCTTGCAGAGTTAAAATCGCCCTCAAATCGCCTGGCCTGTTTATTTTCTTTATATTTGAATATTTAAATTTACTTTAAAGTCACGTCAATGATATTTTTTGTAATAACAATTTTTACCCTTTTGTCTAATTTTGGGGGGGATTTTTGGGGAAAATAACCGCTGCCCTCCAGCCAGACCGGCATTTTTGTATTAGGCTATCATGGATGAGTCACCTGAAAAATTTTCAGGTTGCCTAAAATACCTACTCAAAAATGTCTTACAGCTCTTGGACCATTAGTAATATCCCAGTGGTATTAATTCTGTAAAACTACAAAAAGTATGTATTCAAAAATTACATTTCTTAAGACGTGGTAATTTGAATTAATTTTTGAGATTTTTTTGAATGATCATTTAGTACGATGTTTGAAAAGTGTGTTGTGCAAATTTGAGAGTTTATAGGTATCTAAAATTGTAAGAGTACCATATATTATTCTGCGTTTAAATTTTTAAATAGTACTTATTAGCTTTCTCAGGATTGGAAAAAAAGAATGCATTTTAAAAGCATTGACAAGAAATTTTGCGCCTATGCTATTAGTGTAGCTGTAGTTTATTTTGTATTGATTTATTTATTATTTATTTTTCCAGTACCTAGTTTTAGGTAGTTATTACGTTTTAATAAAATAATATTTAAAAGTGTTTTTTTTTAATTAAATAATTATAATAAATATAACGATCCAAATAATGAAGTATTTGGATTTATTTATTTATTTAGAATTTAACACTTACGATAATACAAAATACGAATAATATAATAATAGTAAATAAATAGTATTTACATACATGAATTAGGTAATAATCAGCTAGGATACGAGATTTTCATCTATAAACGAAAATTTTTAAACTGTGAAATAGAGAATCCAGTAGATTAAAGGGCCGGTTGTTCGAACGCTAATCAGAAGTGGAATCAACTGATCATTATCAAATATTTAATTACTGTCAATGTCAACTTTGATTGGGTTGCTGAAAACATAATTGATTACAATTATGAGATTAATTGCTTAATTAATCAATTATGTTAATAATTGTTACGTTAGTTGAATTCATAATTAATGAATCAATCAATTATGTTAATTATCATAATGATCACTGATTACAATCAACTGGTTGGCGTATGAACAACGGATTTTGTTATTTGATGGTTGTTATGGGGACTAAAAGAATAACATTGGCAACATTGATTTTAATAAGAGAATAATTTTTGACCTAGCGTACCTTTTCGTGACAAATCGGATATTTTTCGAGCGATCATCGAATAATCTAGAAAAATGCGATTGGCAACACAGAACCAGAGTATTATCCACCTCGCAAGTTAAAATAGGAGACGGTCGAAGTGTATCTTTGTGTTCCGGATGTTTTAATTTAAATTCTCTACTGGATTTCGGAATTCCATATTTTTTTCAGCTGTTCTATACGATTCAGTGCCATTTTGGACATCCTTAACAGCTTCTATAAGTTTAATCCTATCGTATTTTCTAAGTTAAGGCATTTTACTACAATCCTAAAAAATTAATTTAGTGATTGGACGGACAAATTTAGTTATTGGACAGCTGTCCAATAACTGTAAAATCGATTACTAAATTAATTTTACTGCTATCTCCAGTTAATTATATATAAACCCGTTGAAACTTGTAGAAATATGTGGTAAGTATAGTTATCTAGTGATTGGACAGGTGTCCCATAATAGAATTCAGCTAGTTTTCTAGTTTAGTTATTGGACAGGTGTAATTAAATCCGAATTGAAATCCCTATTACTGTACGCGATCTACCTTAGGGACTATAAGTGCCTTTGCTACACCCTTTTAAATAAAAATACAATCTTACCTTAAAAATAACACGTAGTTTTGAAAAAAAAAAAGTCAAAGCAGATGCTTAACACAATGCTTAAATATCACTTCACTCACATATCCTAAAATTATTTACCGCCAAAATCACAGAACCCGTTAAAGGCAGAACATAAACATAAGAATGTACGTAATATAGAAACGAGTAGTACCACCTAGTGAAATATACTCTTGTTAGCACTTGCAGAAATCTTATAATCGTAAGTTAACACTGTAAGGTCCAATAACTGTCTCGTGTCCAATAACTGGCGTTTTACCCTATCGACTTTTTATATAAGGTTCAACAAATTAAATAATCGCTTTTCTTACATTTTTTCTGTTGTCTGGTTTTTCTTCTTACAGTGCCTATAATAAACTAAAATATATTTCATAGGTGTTACAGTAGGGGAGGCAAATATGCTAAATTTGCAGTTACTCGAGCGTTATGGGGACCTATTGGGTTGTGAAGATTAGGTCCCAAAACAAAAAAAATAAAGTTAAGTTTTCTTTTTTGGTGGTGACTTTCTATCTTTTAGCTTAATTATCCATTTCCGACAATCGTTTTTTCCGATTATAGAGCCATCTGTTCATAATTCGAAAAAATGTCTCGAATAAAAGTTACTTATTTTTACGTAAGGAACCCAAATGTACAATAAAAAGGGGGGCTCCTATTTAAGATTTTAAATAACCACCACCCCACCTCCGTGGGTAGTTGTGTTTGATGTCATTCGATAGATTTTTTAAAAATATTGAACACGTATTTCTCAGTTTTTTGATCTGATGTTCATTTCGCAAAATATCGCCGGGTTCCTTTTTAAAATGTTAAAAGTATCCTCCACCCCTCTCTGTGGGAGGCTGTTTTTGGTTCCATTTGATAAATTTTTGAAAAACATTGAACAAGGCTTTTTCAGTTATTTCGATCTGACGTTCATTTCGCGAAATATTTGCTTTTTTCGTGAAACTTTTTGACTCGCTTATTTCCTCACGCCCCACTTAAATCGTCAGATTTTTGAAATATACACTGCTCTGTATGTATCTTACTTTATCTTAATCTGACGATTTCGAGTTTTTCTAAGGACATATTTTTTTTTAACCCCCATTAACGAATTAACCTGTATTAACCCGACATTGGTCGCTAGGTAGGTTTGTACGCGAGTGGTCGCGCGTGAGATTTTCTCTCATATATCCAACTGTTGCCTTCCTTTACAAAATAAAAATTTTAAAACAGATTTTAAACTTTTTTTTATTAACTAATAATAAGAACATAATAATATAACATAATATACATAATAATCTGATAAGATAGAAAAAAATGATCGGAATTAAAGCAATATTAATCAATTTCCGTATCTTCATAATTAGAATCTAAGAATTAGAATTTTTTTTTACTTTTCTATTTTTGCAGCGAGGGCAAAATGAACAAAACTGAATATCCGATGGTTCAGGTTGTGATGAGATCGGTAATGTTATTTTGGCAATTCTTGAAATAGAATTCCGAAGGCTTAAAATTAAGTTTGGAATTGTCAAACGATTTATTAGAAGAGGTTTAATCAACGATAAAGCCAATTCCTTTAAAAATACACGACGTTCTTCTGTTTTATTATTATTATCTTTATATTAAATGTGACTATTGATGCCGCCAATATTTAACATTGAAAAATATATATTGGTAAGTGGCCATTAACAACTAACCCGTGAAACAGAATATAGGGTTTTCATTTCATCAACCACATCCACGGCGCCTTTTATTACATTATAAAAGGATATTATTTCAGGTTTTAAGTGGAAAAATAAAATTAATTTTTATACACAGTTGGTGACACCGATGGTCGCGCGATGAGAGAATATCTCACTTGAAGCGCACTGACTCAACAATCTGGTGATAGATACTAAGTCAACTGAGTCACTAGCATGTTATCGGTAACTGGATGCAAGCCGCACAAAACAGAGAGAGATGGAAGGGGCTGAGGGACACCTATGTCCAGCAGTATATGCGTAAGGGTTGATGATGATGATAAAGATATGTACCAAGTTTCTCGTCCATCTTTTAAGCCCTCTGCGTAACCTCATTTGATTGGGTATTGATTTTCTATTTCAGATGTTTGCAAATATATATTTGATGTCTTCATATTATTGATGTATATCTGTTATATTGGTTGTTTAACAGTTGATAGAAGTAGTCCTTCCGAGTTTTTAAAATTTCCATGTCATCAATACTAAGATGTCCACTGCCGTCTTGAAGGAAGTTTCTGATTCTTGCTTGATAGCCAGCCGTGATGTCTGAAACTGCTTTAAAATAATTGTTTTAATTATTCCGATTTTTTTCTACATCTCTAAAAACATACAACTCGAAGATTCGATCAGCGTCCTAGCAACGACTTGGCGTAGCATTTTACCCTCCCTAAGAGATGGTTCCTCCTGAAACTTTGTCGGGACTGGAACTGGATCTGTATGTGAAATCAGTAAATCTGTATGTGAACCAAATGAGAATTGAACGTGTCTCACAATACAACTATTTGGGAACTATAATTAATGAGTCGTGGGACAATACTCAAGAGATTAAATGTCGCATCGGAAAGGCAAAGAGTGCATTTTTGACTATGAGCTCTGTGTTCAAGAGCCATAACATCACTCTGAAAACAAAAATAAGGCTCCTTAAATGTTACGTGTACTCAGTGCTTCTATACGGAGTAGAAACGTGGACATTGAAGGCGGAAACTCTACGGAGTAGAAACGTGGACATTGAAGGCGGAAACTCTATCGAAACTTCAAGCTTTTGAGCTATGGTTGTACAGAAGGATCCTGTAGATACCATGGACAGACAAAGTGACCAATAAAGAAGTACTACGGAGGACGAACACAACCACAGATTTAGTCAACATCGAGAAGGGCCGTAAGTTGCAGTACTTGGGGCATATAATGAGAAATCAAGGCAGATACGAGCTACTCCAATGCATTTTACAAAGTAAAATTGAAGGAAAAAGGGCCCCAGGACGAAGAAGAATATCCTGGCTTGCTAACCTGAGAGCATGGTATAGAAAAACCTCAACACAACTATTCCGAATAGCAACTAACAAAGTCATCATAGCCAGAATGATCGCCAACGTTCGGAACGGACCCTAAGAAGAAGAAGAAGGAACTGGATGCTGATATCACCAATTGGACCCTCTTTTACAACTTCCAGTTGTATAAAAGTGCAAGAGGTTTTTTCTCCGCATTGATAACCATGCGGATTGCAACAGTACCTGGACTTGAAGTGGTACTCAATCAAAGTAATTTTTTCCATACATCTTGGTGCGTGAGTTGTCTGTCACTTGACGGACTTTATAATTTTTAATAAAACATCCCTTTTCGGCTTGAGTATCATACCGTTCCTTCAGTCTATCGCGACAGATACGTGTAATTATTTTGGTGGACAGTTAGGCAGTACCTTTTAGTTAGGCCGTAACTTTTCCGTATTGTAAGTGTCTCTACTTATAAAATGAAAGGATTAACTTATCCAGTAAATAATGTTTTAAGCTCTAATAGATTCTCGACCTTTCCAAATCTATTTCGCCAGTCGTTTCTGTTCATCGCCAACCGTTGCCAGTTGGCTGCGCCGATCTTCCTCTCTTCCTCGTCCATACCGTCTCTCCATTTCAGTCTTAGTTTATCTTTACTTCTATTTCCTACTGATACCGCTAACATTACATCTAATGCATTTTTGTCTAATAATTATACACAAGCTTTAGGATTGTCATCAAGAAAATAGGATTTTTATTTATAGGAAAATAGGAATTTAGGATTGTCATCATAGAAACAGACATACAACATGAACAACAACGAAATCAGAATAAACAACAGATTGAGATAACAATAATCGAAATAAATAATGCCATAAGAACTTTAAAGAACAAAAAATCAGGGGCACCAGGTGGAATCGTTATTGAACTAATTAAGTACGGAACAGACAAACTATACAGAATTATACACGAAATGTTCAGTAACGCTATAAACTTGAAATACCTGATGAATGGTCCAAAGCACATTTAACCTCGATACATAAAAAAAGATAAGAAGAAATCCGAGAACTACAGATGCATCAGTGTGATAGCATGTATGGGCAGGTTATATGGAAAAATACTGAAAGAAAAACTGGAAAAATCTATCTCAAATAAAACCGGAGAAGATCTTCCATAGACCACATATATACACTCCAACAATTAATTGAGAATAAAATAGTAAAAAATAGACCAGTACACACGCCAAAAAGGCATATGACATTGTTCCCAAAAAACAACTATGAAACACGATGAAGGAAATCGGAATAACTCAGAGGTTAAGAGAAGCTGTAAAAAACCTTAAGGGTAATAACAGAACAAGTGGGTCGAGGTGGATGTGTAGGTCGCGGTGGATGCCACTAGTTAAGTCGCGGTCGATGTCAACAGCACATAGCAAGGAGGTCACCTTCGCTGTCAGTCGAGCTAGAACCACTATCAAGTGAAGTAGTTTAATGAAATTTTAATAACAAAAAGACTGTGCTTTTGTGATGGTGTGTCAGTCAAGTGATGATAGTGATGAAATGTCAGCTGTAAATAATCAGATCCTCCTTCAGATTTTAAAAATTTACTGAATTTAATTACTTTGGAGATTCAAAAATACACTGAATACAAAAAAGGGATTATACAAAAAGTATCACCTACTCAGATAGCGCAGGTAATGACAACTTGGCTTCGAACGAACCAATTACTGGAAAGAATCCTTGTAGGCTACGCAGTAGATATCCATGTCACACTATATAGAGGTTACACAGTAAAATCACTCCTCTGTCGGCGCTTTGATCTCAAGAAGTAATACCGGCAGGACGCAATTGGTAATTCACCAGTGGTGTATGCGGGTTTTCCCTGTTAAAATCCGTGCGTTTCTATGCGACTAGCAATGCGAGAGTGGGGCAAAAGCGACTGCCAACATTGCGCGGTCGCCATGCGCGACTACAGACTTTAATTCCAATTTTTCGGAGAGTGGTTTTACTGTCCCTTTTTATACTGTGTCCATGTAAAACAAACTTATTTTATTTTCAAAATCATCGATGTAAACCTCCTGAATGGCATCGCGCTAAACCTCCACCGCCACTTACCTGCTCTGTTCTCTTTCATTCGGTAGAACGTATTTGTTTTACATGGATGTCGACATCGACCGCGACCTACACCTCCACCTCCACCGAGACCCACTTGTTCTGTTCTTACCCTTACAACAACAACAGGCAACAAAAACCGGCAATAAATACTCCAACGACTTTAAGACCACAAAAGGCTTATTGCAGGGATGCTTTACATCTCCGATATTGTTCAAAATATTCCTTTAACAAAAATATTAAAACCATGGAAAAAGAAAATGTGAAGGGATGGGAATAACAATCCGGAACAACTTCTTGTACACATTAAGTTTGGCAGGTGACCAAGTGGTAATGACTCAAGATGAAAAAGATCTGTCCAATATGCTCCGAAAATTAGAAGAGGAATACACAAAAAATGGGCTGGAAATAAACCTAGAAAAGATCGAATACTTAACAAGAGAACAAGAACCGGTGAGAAAATTGACATTGGGCGATAATAGGGAAATTAACGTCATTGAAAATTCAAATATTTAGGAGTCATACTCACAAAGAATGGAACCACAGAGCAAGAGATAACCAGCAGATTAGCACAGAAAAAAACGTGTATTAAACAAATAAATGAACGGGGTACTGTGGAATAAACAGATTACCAGAAATACAAACAACAGAATATACAGGGTAGCGAGAAAGAATGGACACACGGTAATTTCTCGTAAACCGCTGGAACGATTTTTATAAATTCTGGTGGGTAAGGGTTTTCTACTACGGCCAATAATATAGTGGTAATTACATTGTTATCAAATCTTCCGTTTTTCTGGAAATCTAATGAACTTTCTTATTTCAAATGGAACAACCTGTATATTTTTTGCGTTTTTTAATGTCCTTAAGAAATGCTGATTATTTTTCATGTTATATTACCTATAGTTACCTAAATGCCAGAATTTCAGAGCTATTACTACATTTATTAAAAACAAATTTAAACAAATTATAAAAATCAAATTATTCGGTCAGGCTATACATTATTTTAAATTCCTTGGATCATTGGGAACAAAAAAGATTATTTGTAATTTTTCTTTAAAGTTAATCGTTTCCGAGTTATAAACAATGAAAAACTGAAAAAATCGAAAAACTACGATTTGCAAGATTCAAATGCACACGTAAATTTTTTTTTAATTACGAAGTACCTAAATTCAAGCTCAAACTTTCTTTTATCAACTCCCTATAAGAATTTTTGGCACGTTTTATTCTAAAACATTGTTTTTTTTTAATTGTTAATGAAGCACATAATATGAAAGGACGGGCGATCGCTGTATTAACAACTAGAAAATAGTGTTTTAAAATGCAATAAGCCCAAAATTACTTATCGGTATCTGATAAAATAAGGTTAAAACTTGAATTTAGGTCCTTCGTTGTTTCAAAAATAATATTCTTTACTTGTGTTTTTGAGTCTAGAAAATCGTAATCTTTCGATATTTTTCAGTTTTAAATTGTTTATAACTAGGAAACGATTAACTTTAGACAAAAATTATAAAATACCTTCTTTGTTTTCAATGATTCAAAGAACTTAAATAATGTATATCCGATCCAAAAAATTTAATTTTTATAATTTTTTTAAAAACAATTTTTTTTAATAAATGTATCAATAACTCCGAAATTATGGCATTTAGTTATAGGGAATATAACATGAAAAATAATCAGTATTTCTTAAGGACGTCAAAACGCAAAAAAAATACAGGTTAAAAAATAAGAAAGTTAATTAGATTTCCAGAAAAACGGAAGATTTGACAACAATGTAATTACCACTATAATATTAGAAAACCCTTACCCAACAAAATCTATAAAAATCGTTTTAGCGGTTTCCGAGAAATTACCGTGTTGCCTACTTTCTCGCTACCCTGTATAACACCTTGGTACGTAATGTAATGACCTATGGAGCAGAGAATTGGGTAATAAACAAACGAAACAGGTCCAAAATTACAGCAACTGAAATGGAGTTTATGAGAAGAAGCTGCAGAATTACAAGAATAGATCGCATTAGAAATGAGGAGATAAAACGAAGAATAGTGGTAGAACAAGACATACTCAGCTACATCAAAGAAAAACATTTAATTTGGTATGGACATGTGAGAAGAGCATATCCTATAAGGTGGATATCAAAGATTTTGGATTGGATCCCAATAGGAAAGAGAAGAAGAGGTAGACCCCGAAGATCATGAAGGGATGAAGTGGACGAGGCCATGGAAAGACGAGACCTTAGAGATGGAGAATGGCAGAACAGAAAGGACTGGAGACGTTGGCTGAAAGAAAGAAGGCGAAGATTCGATGTTTAGCAAGCGACCGAGAAACAAGTATTTTGGTACTCAATTATCGTGCTAATTAAATAGTAATTACTAAAACAAATTTAAAACTAATTAAAGTAAAAACTAAGTGAAAGTGATTTGTATACGGTATACTGGAATTGTGAGTAGATAAAACTTATTACTTTCATCTATTTGGATTTAAATATTTTAATAAATCACGACAATTATTTTTATATTATCCAATTTCCATGAATGGGTATCGCAGCGAAAGCTGTAAAAGAGCACCGATTTTAGTCTGATTTTAAATCCATTTAAAAGATGTCATCTTCCAGTCAACTACCACAAATTGCATCATATTCAAAATCAATTAGTCAACCACGTAGTATATTAATCCCAGACAGATCTCAAGCTATTTTGTTTAACACTCTAGAGAATTGTACAATTAATGACTATCTTGAAGGATTGAGTCAGCATATAGAACCAAGAAATATAATTTTCTCATCCCGTATATCAAGCGGTAGAATATACATATATTCATCTAAAAGCTTAGTAGATAAATTCATAGCAGAAACAAAGAAGATAAAAGTAAATGGAAATATACTAGAAGCGACAAGATTAATAAGTCCATCAGTCCGCTTAATTATGTCCAATGTATGTCCAAGTATACCTTCCAACTTAATAAAAGACGAATTAATAAAACTAGGTCTAAATCCTCTCTCAGATATATCATACCTACGGATAGGAGCAACCAATCCTGCTTTCAGTCATATTCTATGCTTCCGACGACAAATTTTCATTTCACCTTTACCAGACAACTTTGTATTACCTGAATATTTTATCATCGAGTTAGAACAAACATCATACCGCATATTTATAGCCCAAAATTAAACATGTTTCAAATGCAAATTAACTGGACACCAGGCAACTAATTGTCCAAATAGTTCACCTCATACCTTTAACTACCCGCGCATCAAGTTATAACATAACTACACGCGTGGCGTACTTTGTACGCCACAAGAAAATACACTTAAAAACAGCGGATTTGTTTATTTTTTTTTAAATACACTTAGTTGTTTGTTATAAACCTTATTCGGCATCAGTGGAGAGTAAGCCAATTGGGATTTATAACTGGAATCATGGAATAAGTGGATTCCATGATAAATAAAATTACTAATAAAAAAAATTTTTTAAATGTGATTTTTTACAGGAGAAAAAGTATTGTTTACAAAGAAAAATATATTTTTTGCCATAATGACTAGAAAAACAATTAAAATATGTACTTATATTACGACTTATAGTAATATAATCCTGGGGTATATTGTCCACCACCGGAAACAACAAATAATAAAATGTAAATTACGATCTTTCCAGAACGCCGATTATAACGAAACTAAAACCAAATGCTAAAGCACATTCCAGTGATAGGTTAGAAAAATAAGCAAGGTCAAAAATTAAATTTTTAAATATATTTCCCGTAGAATTCTTATATCTGGCGTACAAAGTACGCCAGCGCGTGTAGTTAAAGGTTAAAATGATAATGCAGTTCAAACAGAGATAAGAAAAAATTCATCAATAAATCATACTCATCAAGATAATTTACAAAATACTCCCACAATTTCAAATACCACTCCCTCCACAATTACTACGTCTTCTCAAACCACATCACAAACAGAAGCCATCCCACATTTATCAATAAACCCATCTCAACTACTTTCACTACAAAATACACCTACACATTTGACCACTTCTTCAGTTAACACTACAATCGCAACACCTACATCGTCTGAGTCATCCTTTAATACCCAAACACAAAAATCAACCTCACCTTAAACAAGCCAACACTTACGTTCAAATAAAAATACACACATGAATTCTCACGAACCTCAGATAACTTCGAACAAAGCAACCGGAAAAAGAACCTTAGAAGATGCAATCTCGCCACCCACCGAAGACAACTTCGCAAAACCTAAACTTCAATTAAAGAAAAAAACCAAAACTGATGACAAAAACTTAACAGATGAGACATCAAATCTTCAAACATTACTAGAACCAGTTAGAAAATATGTAGAAAGCGAAATGCAATTGTTAAGCTTCGATCAAGTAGTGGATCTATTCGAAAATAAACAAGGAGCAAAAGACATAATCATAAAAATACACAATACATAATACATAATAAAAAGACATAAAATGCACTTATGAAGTTTCTAACGGAATTACATCCATATTATACTGACAAAAGAATGAAAACCAAAAGCACCAGATTAATGCGAAAACTTGGCAAACACATAGGTTTATTCTCTGCAGTAAAAACTTCATTGTCGGGAGAAGATTCCGACTCATCTGTAAATTCCTCTAAAGAATAATTACATTCACTTCTCTACTTTAATATATCTGACCTTTTTGTATTCAATTGACCTGATCAAACAATAATTCTTGATAGAAATGGAAACTTATAAAAAGCACTATAAGGTGTACACTGACGCATACAAATCATCAGACGGTGTTGGTGCAGCCATCCTTACACCCAATAAATCATTAAAATTTACATTCAATCGTATAACTTCGTCATTCACTGCAGAGTTGTATGTAATATTACAAGCACTTATCCACATTAAAGAGTCGAAACAGTCCCCGTCTCTCATAATAACCGTCTCACTAAGCTCCCTTAATACTATCAAACGTCTATACACCAATAATCCAATTGCCATAAATATCCAATCAGAAATAACGATCTTAAACAAAAATAAGATCACTGTCGACTTTATGTTTGTCCCATCGCACTCAGATATACAAGAAAATGAAGAAGCAGATCTACTAGCCCACTTAACATCCTTCAGCCAGGACTCCATTCTTATTAACGAGGTTTCTTCCGATGACCTGAAGTCAGAAATAAAAGTTAAAGCGTTAAGTGCGTGGAAAAATAAGTGGAGTGCATCGCAAAATAAACTCAAGGAAATCAAACAATTAGTGAAACCGTGGCTCCAACCAATAAACAGACCCGATCAAGTGAGAATAACACGTTTGCGGCTGGGACACAGCAACCTAACGCATAAACACCTCTTTACGCGAACTGTGCTGCCTATGTGTGAAAACTGTGAAGCAACACTCTCCGTGAAGCATATTTTAATTGAGTGCAAAACACATGAAGCAACAAGAAAGAAGAACGCTATCCCAAAGAATATAAAGGAAGCCTTAGGAGTAAACATGAACGTTAAAAACACAATAAGTTTTCTCAAAGACTCTGGGCTGTATCAATTATTGTAATCTTTACTAACTTTACCTTTGTTATATTTTTTAGATCGCTAATAACCCTTGTGGTTGCAACGTAAATAAATAAAAAAAAGAAAGAAGGCGGCGACAGCTGTAAAAATCCTTATGTAGATAGATAAATCAAGAAAATAGTAAAATTGGTACTCGAGTAGTACATTTTTATAGAAATGTAGAGTGTTAACTTAAATATCCCCATATTTTTGTCTGGCATACAAAGTACGTCAAGCGACCAATTGTGTAAATGATACGCTAGTGAACACTTAAGGGTTAATACCCGAAAAGCGTCTATCAAAAATATATGAATAAAATGGCTATTTAACAAAACGAATAACAAGAGTTGAATGTAAGCTCCACGATCCTTGTAATTAATATAAACAGAACTTTCCATCTAAAATATACGAACAAACCTCTTTCACGGTAAGTTCCCACGAATTCATTTTTAAACGTATCCAATAGCAATTTCTTATTGTAACTCCACCAGCTGCAGATCTAAGACATAAGTATTCTCGTGTCTCATAAACCACGTGACTAAGTCGGTAATGTCTGCCACAGTCTTGTATCCGTATGAAATATCGGTTTATTATTTATAAGACCCTCATAACTCTTTTGCAGATGGCTCTTGTTCATTGGACCGGAGTAGTCCTTAAGAACAACATTCGCTAAAATAAATCTCGCGTGTCACTTACCTAAATTAATAATGGCTTGTTTTCTAAGTATCTCTCCAATTTATTTTTTGAAGTGCCTACTTCTTTTTAATAACAAGCCGTATTGGAATTAAGTGCTTGTATTTTCTTTTCTTTACAATCGGATATAGGCACAAGTTCAGGATTTTTCTTTAAATGAGAAGTTGGAAAAAACAAATAAAATGATATAACGTTGAATTTACCTTTATAGAAGGTGTTCACAAAAATCTACTACATTAGGATACTAACAAGTTAATGCTATTTCTATATAACGATTTCTATAACGATTTTAAATCAAAGTGTTGTTGTGCTACCGTCCGTAATGAGAGGACATAACCTCAGGGTGTGAGCAACCCACTGTGATTCCTGTTGCTTAATCTAAGATAATTTCAACCATCATCATCATCATCATCAGTGGCGTTACAGCTCTTTATAAGCCAAAGCCTTTTTCACAGCAATCCTCCATTCGCCCCTACCTCTGGCAATTCTTCTCCATGCTCTAATTCCAATCAATTTTAAATCATTTTCTAGGTTGTCTTGGTACCTAAGTCTGATCTTCTTCTTGTTCGTTGTCCTATCGGCCCTCTTCGGTCAAAAACTTTTTTGACTATGGCATCTTCCTCTCGTCTGATTTTACGACCTATGACCTATCTATCTAAGACGTGCTACCTTAATGACTTTTACAACGTCAGGTTTTCCAAAACTTCTATACAACTCAAAGTTGTAACGTTTTCGCCACAAACCTTGTTTTTATGCCTCCATATATTTGTCTTAGGATTTTCGCCCAAAACGTTTGAGCAGGTATTGGCCATTCTGTGTAGGTGACCAAATTTCTGATCCATATTATAGCACTGGTCTTATTAGTGATTTGTAGACACTCAATTTAAGTTTTCTAGGTATTTTTGAGGCCATCTGTCTTCTTAAGCCAGTGTTTCCCAAACTTATCTAAAGCGCGACCCCTTTTTGTTAAAAAAATTGTTCACGACCCCCTACTCATCACCCAAACCAAAATAGCAACAAAAATAGCGTGCCTAATTTACAACTGATGGTTTCTCAAATTTTATTTTACTTTACTGTTTAAATTAAAACTAAATACATTTAAAAAATTCAACAATTATTTTAATAATTGCGATCTGTCCCACTAGTACACTAGTAGTACTTCTGCCAGACTAGCATTTACAATAAAAATAAATAATAAAAAGTCGACTGCACATTGTACACCGCGACATCTTTGTGTCTACATCGCAATACTTTCCCATGATATTAGCGAAGGCTCTACTCCTCACTTCGCTACTAGATGGCACTCTGGAACGTTCTCGTAGCCTCGTTTTGGCTTTATATAAGCGGCGATGTGCAATGAGACCTCAGTTTCAGTTCGAAACAGCACGTTGTGGCGAATGAAGCGGTATTAAGTAATGAATAAATATTTTGCGACTTACGTATTCCCGTTTACGTATTTACGTCTACGATAAATTACAAATTATGGATAAGTTTTTAAAAAGATGTGCAGAACCATCTACGTCTGAAAGTGGCAGTAATAAAAAGAAAAACAGACTTTACAGTGATGAATATCTTAAATATGGTTTTACCATTATTTCCAATAAACCACAATGTGTTATTTGTGGAGAAGTATTGTCAAACGAAAGCATGAAGCCATCAAAGTTACTTCGACATTTAAATAGCAAACATCCAGATAAAAAAGACAAACCCGTAGAATTCTTTGAAAGAAAGCTGAACGTCCTTCACAAACAGCAAGATACTTTTCAATTGGCAACCACTACTAACGAAAAAGCATTATTAGCAAGTTATAAAGTTGCTTATCGCGTTGCCAAAACTATTAATCCGCACACAATTGCTGAAAATCTGATTTTGCCAGCAGCTGTTGAAATGGTACATATAATGATTGGTGAAAAAGAGTCTGCAAAGTTAAAAACAATACCTCTGTCAAATAATACTATCCAAAGAAGAATGAGTGATATGACAGAAGATATTCAAGCGCAAGTTGTGGAAAATATTAATAAATGCACGTACTTCTCTCTTCAAATGGACGAATCCACGGATATATCTAACTGCCCAATTTATTACGTTTGTAAGATATGATACAAATAATGGCATTCAAGGAGATATTTTATTTTGTTCCCCATTGGAGACCAATACCACTGGAAAATGTTTATTCGACAGTTTTGTGAAACGCACAAGTAAATATGTTATTGACTGGGGAAAATGTATTGCTATATGCACAGATGGCGCTAAAGCTATGACAGGACATCAATCTGGTCTTGTCGTCAGATTACAAGAAATAATGCCTAATGCCACATGGAGAAATTGTTTTTTACATCGAGAAGCTCTGGCGTCAAAAGCTTTACCTCCTGAAATGGACTGTGTTATGAAATCCATCATTAAAGTTGTAAATTCCATTAAAGAAAAAGCTTTACAGACCCGTATTTTTCGAAAAATCTGCGAAGACATGGGTGCTATAAAATCTTCTGTATCACACCGAAGTAAGGTGGCTTTCAAGGGGCAACGTCTTAAAAAAGTATTTGACTTAAGAGCAGAGCTTTTAATGTATTTGAAAGATGAGAAGTCCCCATATGAAAATCAATTTTCCGATCCTATTTGGCTTTTGAAACTAGGTTTCTTTGCTGATATATTCGAACAATTAAATATTTTGAACAGTAATTTGCAAGGTGGCGACATTAATATAATTACAGCCACAGATAAAATTAAGGGGTTTATAAGAAAAATCGATTTATGGTCAACTTCACTTGGCAAAAAGCAGCTCGATTCATTCCAGTGCGTTCAGGAAATTATAGAAAATGTATGTTACAGTGCTACAAATTTTGAACAAGTTTATGCAGGCATGCAAGTTACTTTGCTTAATTTAAAACAACAGCTCTGTGATTATTTCCCCGAAGAAATTCAAAACAGTTACGACAGTTGCAGATGGATACTGAATCCGTTTTTAGCCGATTCCTTTCAACATGCTGAAATACCAATAAACATGAAAGAACAACTTATTGAAATATCAAGTGATGGAATGTTGAAGCTCCAATTTTTTTCCCAGAACCCGCACGAATTTTGGACAAAAAAGATGCAGGAATACCCTCAGTTGGCGATTGAAGCTGTAAAATGTTTGGTTCCATTTGTAACATCATATTTATGTGAGTTAAGTTTCTCGTCTATGACTGCCATTAAAACAAAAGAGAAAACGATATAATTGTGTGTGTCTCAAATACACAGCCTAGATTTGAAAAACTAGTTTCAAAAAAACAGGCGCATGGGTCTCATTAACATTGTAATATTTGACTTTATTTTTTTCTTTTACTTTTAAGGACTTTTAATATTTAGTTTTATGTTTCGTTTGATAATTAATTGTTAATTTTTATTTACGGCTTTATTAAAATAAAAATACATGATTTAACAAAGTAGTGTTTTTGTCTTATTTTGGAAATTTCCGGCGACCCCCCTAATACCTCATTGCGACCCCCCAGGGGGTCGCGACCCACACTTTGGGAAACACTGTCTTAAGCCATAGTAATACTTATTAGCGAGTACTATTCTTCTTTCAGACTAAGTTTTCAATCTAATAGCACATAAAATAACACCAAAAATATATTACTCTACATCCCACCAGATTGAAGGTGTTATTTTATGTGCTATTAGATTGAAAACTTAGTCTTTTTCTTGCAGTTGCCGCTAGGGCATCCCTGCCATTTCGTTCGTTGCAATTCATAACTGCACGCCAGGGTTTGTCCTGGTTGGGTCAGAGAGAGTAGCATATGTGCCTCCTGATGAGAGACTAATAAGTTTCGAAACCGGTAGAGGTCCTTGCTGCACTCTCTGATTGAACTAGAATATGGTGCGGCTGTAGTTTCGTGTTGCAACGAAATTGAAAATGGTTATTCATTTTTGATTCTTCTTTTAATTTCTTCACTGACATTGTTATGTTTAGTTAGCAGCGAGCCTAAGTATATAGTATAAGTATATAAAGGTGTCGACACCTACAGGAAATTATTTTCCTTGTGGATTAATTTAAAAACGTTTTGGAAGAGGGTTGACTCAAAGTTTCGCCCATGGTTGGAATCACCAAGGGAACACTAAATCGGCTGAAGAATTCATAATAGAAGGACACTATTCGAAATAGAAATAGCAAAAATGTAATGAAACGTTTTTGGACACATAAAAATCCCTATTCTAACAAAGCTATTTAATAAATGTTTTCATAATATCAAAATCCCTACAGACTGGAACGAGAGTCTAATGGTACTCTTACACCAAAAAGGGGACAAATGCAAGCTAAGGAATTATAGACCTGCACCGTTTCTCAGTCAAGTGTACAAACTTTTTATGAAAGTTATTAACAATAATATTTTGGTTTATAAAATTGATATACTCAGTGACATTAGAAGTGTTAGACCCAGAAGGAATCATTTCTGGAACTTAATTTTGGGCAACATAATACATTTTCATCAAGAATGAAACGATAACATTGGCATGACTTTTTATTGACATGTAATGGTCAAATTGGTTTGATCAAGTCAAAAAAAAAATAATGTGTTTGGCGACCCCCTAGCTGAATATACTTCTGTGCACGTCTAGGCATTGACAAAATGAGATGATCGATATCTGTTTTGGCACCTCGTTCCAAGCAACTTGAATTTCATGGATTAACTGTGCCCGGGTCTGTGGAGGATGGTGCAAAGTGGACAATATCCTCCCCGTCATACCCCACATAAGTTCGATAGCCGTCAAAAAGGGCATTTTGCCGTCTAGATAAGGCAGTAAAGTGGTTTGTAAGATGTCAACATACTGCCTCGAATAAACAAAAGTGGTGATCGGCTACCATAGGCAAAAACCCCCAAACCATTACTCCAACTGTTCTGTGTAGATGCCTCTCAACAGTAAAGCCGATATCTCGTCGCTCTCCACGGCGGCGTCTTATCATCTTACGACCATCATGCAAACCTAAACAAAATCGCAATTTATCGCTGAATGCTGCATTGTGCCAGTCTGCCACCCAATGCTGCCGTTCTCTGCACCAATTCAAACGTTGGTGACAGAGGTCCGCAGTCAAAGTAGGCATTCATCGTGGACGGAATGAAACTAGTTCAAAGGCTCGAATGCCTGGTTAGTGTAGGAAACAGATGTTTAACCTCGCAAAATGGACACAAGTCCGGTTTTATTTTTTTTTCTGGTATATCTGGATGCTTATTTTGAGACTAACTTTTTCTTAAAATATTTCGCCCCGGAACCCCCTTTCCATCCCTTTAAAAGTGGTAATTTGTGGTTTTTGCGAAGCGTAGCCCTTCCTGTACGTTTTGCAAAAAATTTACTTAATAGTAAAATGAAGAGCTATATTTTATACTATTTATTTTCCGACAGCATATATCTATCACCCACCGTTTAGCAGGGGTGGCGTCCCAAATTTGACAAATTTTTAAAAAATATGTTTTTAAAAAAAATTATTTTTCCCTAACTGTAATGAAAATTAAGAAGAAACCCTGCGGCAATTAATCACAAATAAGTGGCTGATTTTTTGTACCGGTTTCATTTAAGGGTAATTGCAAATTTCTTAATTACAGTGTGTTACATTTAAAAAAAAAAACCTTTTTATACCATCTGAACTGCCTATGCTAGAGTAAAAAAACTTTCAGCAATTATCCATGTACTGGTGTTATTTACAAATTTGTACAATGCACCCCCATATTTTCCCCGGAACCACCCCAAAAAAAAGAATTATTAAAGAAAATGATCAAAAATTTATTTTGGGCCACCACTGTGGCTTTAGGGTGCAACGAATATAAAATATGCATCGATCATAATGTGTAGAAGACAGTGTGTAATTTTATTTTCCATAAGTACGTTATCCATAAAATGAATAGGTGTCGAAAAAAAAAATCAAAAACTGGAGCCCGTCAAAGCATTTCATAGGTTTACGGCGCCACTGTGCCGTAACGGTTGCTTATACGAAAGGAATGCATAGGACCTTAGTTGCAGAGAAAATAGTGGTATTTAATTCTATATAAATTCAATTTTGTTTTAAAAAAATGCATAGGTAATGAGAAAATCATAAAAACATGCTCTCCAAGGGATAGGGGTAGTTTCTGCAGTCTTTTTTCAAGAATAGGGATAGTTTCCGCAAGGCTGTTGCAATAATCATATATATTTATGAAAAACCCTATTGATGGAGTATATGTCCATATGGGTCAAAAAGCAAAAAAAAATAAAAATTCCAACCCTCTTTTATTTATTTTATTTTTGCTACAGGGGTTGCATTAAGAAATCGCTTTTGGTGTCCATGCATGGGTAATAAGAACGAGCACAGAATTATATATGAAGCATTTTAATAAAGGGCATGGTGTGTGAAGGATTCCAAGAAAATCACTATCTTTATTAACTCTCATTGTTGGGGGGGGGGCTCCGGAAAAAAATGGGGGTGCATTATATAAATTTGTAAATAACATCAGTACATGGATAATCCCTAAAAGTTTTTTTACTCTAGCGTAGGCGGTTCAGTTGGTATACAAAGGAGTTTTTTAAAATGTAACACCCTGTAGTTAAAAAATGGGCAAATGCCCTTAAATGAAACCTATACCAAAAAATCAGCCACTTATTTGTGATTAATTTCTCCAGGGCTTCTTCTTAATTTTCATTACA
The DNA here is from genome assembly GCF_917563875.1 of Diabrotica virgifera virgifera. Classification (NCBI taxonomy): domain Eukaryota; kingdom Metazoa; phylum Arthropoda; class Insecta; order Coleoptera; family Chrysomelidae; genus Diabrotica; species Diabrotica virgifera. The sequence goes on along the minus strand of NC_065447.1, from coordinate 198,457,339 downwards.
GTCAGGGAAAAATATTTTTTTAAAACATCTTTTTTAAAAATTTTTCAACTTTGGGGAGCCACCCCCGCTAAACGGTGGATGATTGACATATGCTGTCGGAAAATAAATAGTAGGAAATATAGTTCTCTTCATGTTACTATTAAGTAAATTTATTGCAAAACATACAGGAAGGACTACGTTTCGCAAAAACCACAAATTACCCCATTTAAAGGGATGAAAAGGAGGTTCCGGGGCGAATTCTTTGAAGAAAATGTTCCTCATAATAAGCAAACCTTGATATACCACAAAAAAAATTAAACCGGACTTATGTCCATTTTGCAAGGTTCAACCTCTGTTTCCTACACTAGGTACGTATAGTAACAAGTCTACCTTCTACTCCAGACCATTGGACAGGAGTCTAAAGCGCCTATCTTGACGCCCGGTTGACCAGTTGGTCTTCCTCTACCTTCGTTTGTCCCCACATGACACACTCGCATAACTGTCATTGCCGTATAGTTAACACCACGGCCAATTTCGCGATACAACAAACCCACAACCACCTCATAACTCTATAGTCAATAATTCTACCCCTGTCAAAATCGTTAAAATGATGCTAATTTTGTTGTCTTCGAATTCGAAGCATATTCTTGCACTGGATACAAATAGACTGAGGAATAATAACTAGAAATTTCTGCAGCAAACGGTCTTCATAAATTAGTCTTTTCAAAAAAAAAATAAAGATAAAACTTTATTTTTACAAAAACTATAAAAGATAAAACATTGATATTGTTATCAAAGCATCCTTTAAATATAGTCATTGTTCTGCCAAAAAAATTAAGTTCAAGAAATGATTCCTTCTGGGTGTAACACTTCTAATGTCACTGAGTATAATTACCAACCGATAGAACTTGTTAGACGGAGAGCTAGAGGCGAGAAATCATCGTCATAAGTAATATGGAGTTTGGCATGTGAAATGTGTCTATTTTATATTGATAACTATGACCCCTTTCAGGCTGACACCTCAGTGGATACAGGAAATAGCAATAAGGGATGAAAGGGGAAAGTTGGTGCAGTCATTAAATGTTTTCATCTTCTATTTTGTTAAACCTCCATCGATTTGCATGAAAATTGGTGAGTAGTTAGAGCATAACTCAAGAAACAAAACTGATATGGTGTTAACGTGCGCTTTTAACCTGGGGTGGATGCCACCCCTTCTCGGGGGTGAAAACTATTTTATTAAAAATAACCTCACTAACAGATAGAGGGACTAATTTTAAGCAAAATTTGATACTTCTAATTATTAAAATAAATCAATACTTTTTGAGTTATTAAAGATCAAAGATTTGAATTTTTCGTGAAATAAATGCATGATGTAAAGCGGTTTTTCGTGAATAATTCAAAAACTGTAAGTTTTATCAAAATAGTTATGATTACCAAAATTGAAGATAATAAAAAATAAAAGAGATTTATTATTCCAAAAACATTGGAGAATTAATAAAAAGTGAGTTATAGGTGATGGAATGTATATTTTTTTTTTTCGGCTAGTACCCAAATCTAAGTATTCAAGCTCAAATAACGGGAAAACGGTGCATTCTATAAAATATATTTACTGTCAAATATATACTATAACACTTGTTAAAGTACTCAAGAATACCTATCAAGTGAGCTCCAGATGAAGTTTATAACATCAAAGCTAAGCAAGTGATGAAAATAAGAGAACCCTTTCGAGTTTTTAGGAAAAAGTGAAAATTAAAACATACGCTATTTATATATTTATTTTGAAATTTGTTAACAGAATAATTTTTAAAGGAATTTCGGGAATGAAGTTAGGATTATAATTTATTATCAAGTTCGTTTTATTACAATTTAAATATAACAAGTTAAAATTGCGAGCATTATTATAACGAAAACTTTGTTTTTTATGTATTTAAATTCCTAATATGGAAAATTGCTATTATGAAAATTGTTTAGAATTAAAAATTATATTTAATGTGCAATTATATCTTGCTACATATTTAAATATTTTGAGCTATAAAGGCACTTTACTGAGCGAATTTCTTGAGCGAAATTCATATTTTTTACACATCGACTAAAATCGATACAATTTTATATAATCTTATGTTTATGATTGCATCTTGGATTTTAGACCGTGCAGATCTTTTTATGAAGAATAATTTTTGTTCGTAAAATTAATAATAAAAGAGTTATAAATGAAAATGATGATTGGTAGGTATCTCTAATTTGAAAAAAAAATTAAATATTTTCTTTTTATTAGAAGAATGTAGATAATAGTTACATTATTATAATAATTATTAATTATTTAATTTTAATAATAACAACTATTGCATATATTAGAACACAGTTTTTAATTCCAAACAATTTTTCGTAGTAACCATAATTTACAACAGTGTGAAAAAAGGTACTTTAATCTTGAGCAAAATTCATATTTTTTAAAATACCTCCTATAATATAGATAAAATTTGCTATCTGATGATTGGATCGTAGGTTTTAGACGATGCAGAATTTTTATGAATTATAACTTTATTTCGTAAAATTAAAAATAAAAAAGTGTCCCATAATATATGTGTCCAACTTAAGTAGACACACTGTATATTATACAATATAATATACATAATACATAAATCATTGGGTAGACAGCACCAAAAATTAGTAACCTGCCATTTAACATTACTTACATTAAAATTAATAAGTAATATTTATTTATTTGATATTTCAATTCTTTTACAGTATATATGAAGTAATATATTTTTGAAATAATATGAAATTTTCATTAACATTTTTACGTACAGTGTCTCCATTGTAGAATTATCTCGCTATTTAAAATTGCTAAGAAATCATAAATTGCTGTCCCGAGATGCAACTTGTCTTTGAGGTCGGTTATCTCGAAGATGGTTTGAGATATCGAAATGCCGTTTAAAGATTTGGATTCAGGAGACAAAACTACATTGACATCGATACATAAGCTCCAGATATTGCAGGGGTGGCAACGCAGGAACGAACGAACCGACTTTGCGAATTTATAAACGAAATCAAAATTTTCGTTGAAATACTATTTATTTTTCCCTTTCGCTGTCACATTCACTAAAATCGCTATCATAATTATTTTCATCACTTTCGCTATTATGAATGTCATCATCAGCTTGCTCATCATCCATTTCTACTCATCGTCTGTTTCATTCTCAAAAATAATATCTCTAACAATCTCTGGCATTTGAGGCCCTTCAAACCATTTGAATTTATATGTGTTATCTTCAGCAAGTTCCCAACCATTTTGTTCAATAACCAGATCTGTTGGATTTTTTTATAGGCGTTCAACCAAATACTTGTAATGTATCGTGCTCGTAAAATATGTTGATATAGCTCAGATTGAGATGGATATATTCAATACAAACGCCGACTCCGAAATGACAGTAGCAAGTACCTATACAATAGCGTCAATTTAAGAGCACATGCGTAAAGTTATGAATGATAAAAAGAACATATATTATTATTAATTAAATCTATGTTACTAAAATATTATTTTTATATTATTTCGATATTTAAATGAATTTTTTCTATTGATATAAACTTAGTGGCGGTTCTAGCCATGGAAAGGGGGCAGCTGCCCCCCTTCAGTTTTTACAGTACTTTTCTACTATAATTTTCGTTAAAAAGGCACGCTATCTTGTTTATTCAGCGGTTGTGTTCCCTTGCCCCCACTTTTTTTGGTCTAGAACCGCCCCTGTATAAACTGAATATGTACAGAATCTGAGGGTGTCCAATAATGGGCACATCTGACATAATATTCAAATATATTTTTGCTATATTTTATATAAATGTCTTAAAGCAATTTTAAAAACTTATATAAATAATATAATAATGAAGCTCCAAATTTTTGGAACCTAAACTTTGAAAAATATTTGTAGCATAATGTTTAATGGTATCAACTTGTCCGGGAGCTCATTTGATACATATTTCTAAGTACTTTTACAAGTGTTCAGTAAATATATTTTATAAAATGCACCGTTCTCCCGTTATTTGAGCTTGAATACATAGATTTGGGTACTAGCCGAAAAAAAATATATATTCCATCGCCTATAACTCACTTTTTATTAATTCTCAAAGGTATTTCGAGTAAGAAATCTCTTTTATTTTTTATTATCTTCAATTTTGGTAATCATAACTATTTTGATAAAACTTACAGTTTTTGAATTATTTATTGAAAAACCGCTTTACATCATGCATTTATTTCACGAGAAATTCAAATCTTTGATCTTTAATAACTCAAAAAGTGTTGATTTATTTTAATAATTAGAGGTAATAAATTTTGCTTAAAATTTGTCCCTCTATCGATTAGTGGGGTAATTTTTAATAAAATTGTTTTCACCTCTGAGAAGGGGTGGCATCCACCCCCAGGGTAAAAGCGCACCTTGGCACCATATCAGTTTTATTTCTTGAGGTATGCTCTCACTACTCACCAATTTTCATATAAATCGATGGAGGTTTAACAAAATAGGAGGTGAAAACCTTTAATGACTGCGTTAACTTTCCCCTTTTATCCCTTATTGCTACTCCCTGTATCCACTGAGGTGTCAGCCTGGAAGGGGTCATAATTATCAACATACAATAGACACATTTCACATGGCAAACTCCATATTACTTATGACGATGATTTCTCGCCTCTAGCTCTTAGACTATGTGTACATAGGCTTGTGGCAGAAGGATGTTTATAGTATACCAAAACATTTGCCAACATTAAGAACATAGATAAAGAAAGAAGTGAATACCAACTACCCGTATTTCGTGCCTTCGTAGACTATGAAAAGTCGTCTGATAATATCAAGAGGTGGGCCATAGAACAAGCTATTAACAATGATTGTAGAACAGATTCCAGATATAGGCAACTAATACATAATATTATCTAGTACAACCAGACGAAAACTCAAATCCTGTTCCCACTAAAGGAGGACTTATATAAGGTGACATAATATCGCCAAAACTGTTTAATATAGTCTTAGAAAACGTCTTCGAAACTATAAATTGACATGGCATCAACGTTAACGGCAACAAGTTAAACCACCTCAGATTCGCTGACGACATCGTGATTATGAGAACATTTGAGGAACTACAAATTATGATGGAGGAACTCGCAGACAACTCACATACGTCGGTCTAAAAATGAATATGACAAAAATAAAGACAATGACAAACACAAACAAAATGCCTAAATCACTAGAAAAGGAGAATTTGTCAAACTCAATTGGATACTCAAGAACCTCAAAATATCTCAAAACGTGAGGAGCAAAGTGTTTAAACCGTGCATCCTTCCCATCATGTCGTATGTATGTCAAATCTGGACACTGACCAAGGCAAATATAAACAAACTAACTACGACACAAAGAGCCATGGAAAGGGTAATGTTAAGTATACGACTGTCAGATAAAAAGAGGAACGACTGGGTAGGATCAAAAACCAAAGTCAGGGATATCACAACACAGATTGCCTAATTCAAATGGAGCTTCGCAGGAGAGGCTGCTAGACCAAAAGACCAACGTTGGAGTGCCACAATACAACATTAGAGACCTTAAAAGGTAGACAACAAAGAGGAAGACCAACAATAATTGACATTAAAAAATAGCCGGAACAAATTGGAATTATGTCGCTCACGATAGAGATCTATGGAAGAAGTAGGGATAGGCCTATATCCAACAATGGACGATATAATGCTAAGAAGAAGAAGATTGAACTTATGTAATTTTATCATAATAATAAATACATCAATAATATAAAAATGCATATGCATATAAGTAAATTATCTTAAAATAAAGCATTGTATTCACATTCCTCATTATATGTAGTTTTAAAAAGGTGTACTCTTTCGAGGAAATATTTTAACAAACTTCAAAAGCCATATAATGTAAAAGTAAAAGCAAATATCTGCCGCATTCTACTATCTTCCACTATTTGTTTTGTTTTCTTTAAGCACAAAACTAGTTTTAGAACAATGCCATCCCGAGTAATTCCCTCTACATATATATGTTAAATGTACAAAATAAGATAAATTCCAAAATAACAAAATACGAACAAACGTGCATTAAAAGAAACCACAATTTTATCTCGAATATTTAAAAAAATTCTTTTTGTTAAAATGTACTTTATTTAAAAGCCTATTCATCTTCGTTAGTAAATTAAAAGCTTACAGCTTAATAGATATTCCTTTTTCTGCGTTTTTGTCTCCCTTGAAAAGGAAAACATCATAATGAGAGAGCATTTTATTACGACTTACTTTAAACAATTAACAGGTTTTATTCCGCACAGAGTGGCACGAAAAATATGCTGCAACAATCCTAAAAAGCAAAAAGTACTCTTATTTTCTGAGTGCCTGATTATGTTGAATGTGAGCGATAGTCATAGCAATTAGTATGTTGTTGATGGCTGTACGAAATACACTCAAAGTTGACCTCTTAAACACAAGCAGACCTGTATAGGCATGAAGTTCTGCGTCTTTTAGGATCTATTCTAACATATATATTTCCTTTCAATATTATTTAAAGCACAAATTGGATTATTTCTTATGATACATCGGAAAGTGAGATAGGATGTGTAGTGATCGGACTCACTCTCACAATAGACGAAGAAATAAAGCACTAAAATCGGCCTTACCTCCGAAAAAAAAGGATAAGACGGATTTTAATAATTCTGTTTGCATTCGATTCGTGAATGCGCCAGGAAACTTTGTGACCCAGAGCCATGATATAATATACAGATCCGCGGAAACGAGTTCAATTTTGTTACTCGGGGATTTTTGGGGTCGCTGAAAACGAATATGACGTCAAAGTGATCTCCGGAGTACCTGGTGCCCAGGGTACCTACTTAATACCTCGTCTTGTGAAGTGTTCGGAAATTTTTTTTTTATTTTTTCCCATAATCATCACTACGATGATGATTATTACTATTACAATCTGGTCATACTTGACCAATGAGCAATTTTAATCTAACCTAAATTACTACTGTTCCTTAAAATTAAGAGCTTACCCCATAGCGTCTCTTATCTAACCTAACAAGATAGTGCACTATTCTAGCATACACACTAACGCGCACAAGCACTATGCTCTGCTTTTCACTATCACCCATCACTTAAACTAGTTCATAAGGTTTTGTCTTCTTCAGTCTTCTAACTTGCCCAGTAGTATCGAGGAGCTGGATTGCCTCAATATTCTCGTGCATGTGAAGTCGTTGCTCGTGACTTCCTGCCATCTTCTTGATGATTATATCCACAGTTTCCATTCCTAGGTCTTCATGGATATCACAGTTTGTAACATACCAAGGAGCATCTACAATATTCCTTAGTATTTTGTTCTGGAATCTTTGTATTACTGTTATATTACTTGGTCTAGTACACCCCCATAGTTGGCATCCATAAGTCCATACAGGTCTCAATATTTGTTTGTAAATTAGTAACTTATTATGCATCGACAATGTGGAGTTTCTTCCAATTAGCCAATACATTTTTTATATCTTATATTTAGTTCTTCCCTTTTTTTCTTAACGTGCACCTTCCAGCGTAGTTTTGCATCTAATGTTATACCCAAATACTTAGCAGTATCTGCATATGGTACTTGGATATTGTTGATTATATTATGTATACACCGTTCTTAGGCGTCAACGCCCTTCGGTAGGGATCTATGGGGGAGTTTCACCGAGCCGCAAGCCCTTATCTCTTGCCGTACTGCTCCCTCATAGGTCGATCAGATGCCCGCATATTCCAGACTAAGCGCCAGATTCATATTTAGAATTTTATACTGGCGCGTTAGCCTTTTTGTTTTTCCGATGGCCTGGCTTGGGCTTGAACTCTCGTACCTCTCGTCGAAGAGAAGTGCGGGTCAGCCGCTAGTCGCACTGAGCTATCCGATCGACTTGTTGATTATATTAACTGTTATATATTGTATTTTTTTGTTGGTGAAATTAACATGGACAGATTTAGCTTCATTTAGCCTGATTCTCCATTTTTTTGTCCACTTATAGATTTGATTAACTGCTACTTGGACCTTGTTGGTCGCCTCTTCACTTGTCGTCCCTACTGCTTGAATAGCTGTATCATCAGCAAAGGTGGCAACTGTGTTGTCTTCCAGTACAGGTATATCACACGTGTATAGTAGGTATAGGACCGGACCCAACACACTGCCTTGTGGAACACCTGCTCTAATTTCTTTTAAGTCTGAAAAACAGTCTTCTTGCTTAATTCTAAAATGTCGTTCTTTTATGTATGACTGTAAAAGTTTTGAGTACTGTATAGGTAAAAAACATTTTAGTTTGTATGTTAAACCTTCATGCCAGACTTTATCAAAAACCTGTGCAGCATCAAGGAATACAGTTGAACAGACTTTCTTTTCTTCTAGGGATCTTTCGATAATATTTGTGATTCTGTGCACCTGGTCAATTGTTGAATGCTTATTTCTAAATCCGAATTGATGTGTCGGTATCAAATTCCTTGCTTCAATAATTGGTTTTATTCGCTTAAGGAGCAGTTTCTCAAACAGCTTCGATATTACAGGAAGCAGAGATATCGGTCTGTATGAAGAAACCTCATGTGCTGGTTTTCCTGGTTTATAAATCATACTGACTTCCGCCATCTTCCATATCATTGGTACATATTTTAATCTGAATGCACCGTTAAAGAGGTTTGTTAATTTTACGATACCTCTTCGGGGAAGATTTTTCAACAGCTCACCCGTAATTAGATAGCCCGGAGCTTTCTTCGGATTAATATTTTCCCTTATTTCTTCAAGCACTTCTTTTGGTGTAGTTAGCCGAATTTCTTCCTCTAATTGAACAGGTTCCTCCCATCTTTCTTCATCCCATTGAGGTTCATTTTTTTGGAATGTATTTTCAAGATGTATGGCAAATTGCTCTGCTTTTTGTGCACTACTTCTGGCCCAGTTACTATTTTCTAGTTTAATAGGAGGAGAGTGCATAATAGGTCTTTTCAGTCTTTTAGTAGCTTTCCATAAGGAATAATCTGTACTACCGTCATCTGTTAGCTCCTGTAAGTAAGAATTAATCGAGTCATTCTTTAATTGTAGGATAGTTCTTTTGAGTTGTTGACTTGCACGATTTAGTTTAGTCTTATCTTGAGGAGACCTTGTTTGTTGCCAAATTCTTCTCAGTTTTCTTTTTTCAATTATCATGTTCCTTATTTCCTTTGGATAATTGTTTCCTTTTAGCCTAGGTTTCAGCGTAGGAGTGTTTTCACATGCTGCTTGCTGGATATTGTTCACCAACAATTCTGCTTCTTTATCTAATTGCTCTGCGTTTTGTATTGGTACACTTAGATTTATTCTCTCTTCAAGGCTCAGCTTAAAACTTACCCAATCTGTCCATTTATTTGTTAATGTGGGGTTACTTTGCTTTTTAATAATCCTGTCACTCATAATTAGTACTATAGGGGAATGATCAGAATTTAAGTCCCAACAGTCATCAATGTCTATGAAATTAGTTGAAATCTTCTTAATAATAAAGAAGTCTATTAAATCAGGGGTCTTGTTTCTATCCTTAGGCCAGTAGGTTGGTCTACCAGTTGATAGTGCTTCACACCTCTGTTCTTTAATGGTTAACAAAAGCTCCTTTCCCCTAGTAGTAGTGATTCTAGAGCCCCAGTGTGTGTTCTTTGCATTGAAGTCACCTCCAATAATGAACCTTTACCCTAAGCTTTTCAAGAATTCATTATACTGCTCTTTTTTAATGGAATGTTTAGGTGGGCAGTATATTGAACTTATATTTATTTTAAAAGTTTTAGATTTTATGTGTACTGTAGTGGCTTAAATATGTTCAGTTTTATATTCCAACTCTTCATGATGACATATATTATCCTTTATGATATTGCACTGCCTCCTTTGGCCGCATTGTCAGGGTGTATTGTATGATATACCTTATATCCTTTAAATTTTATGTAGGATTGATTTGTGAAATGCGTTTCAGAGACAAGAAACAAATCAATTTTTTCGATGTCAAGGATTGCTTGTAGTTCTTGTTGATGATTAAGCAACCCGTTGGCATTCCATGCGACAATTCTAAGATCATTAGCCATCTCTTACCTTTGGAATAGCACCTTGAGCTCTATATTCCAGGGAAGTGGCCCTTTCATTTAATTTTTTCAACTCCTGTAATATCATTTGTAGAGTTTGTTCTGTTTCTTTTTCAATCTCTGTTGTTTTTTGGTATTTATCATTCTGATAATTTTGATTGCGACCTGTTGTTACCGCACTATATGTCTTATTACTAGTAACTTTCTGTGCTTGTTTTCTTTCACCAGCATTTGACTTGGTTTCAGTTGACCTTCTGTCTGGAGGGTGTGGCAAATTCGTCTTTTTCAGACCTCTGTTTTTTATTTTCTGCATTTTCTTTGCGACGATACATCCTCGGTAGTTGGCAGGATGGTTTTCGCCACAATGGACACATTTTGGTTTAACATTTTCAGGTTTGTCGCAATCTTTAGTAAGATGTATTTTTGTGCATTTAACACACCTTGGCCCTCTAGCACAGAACTTCCATGTGTGACCATATGCTTGACATCGTTTGCATTGCGGTATTAGTTTGGAATTTTTAAAAGGCTGAATTTCAACTTTTGTTCCTAGGATTTCCTTTATCCCATACATTTTGTTGATATCGTCGTCTGATTTGAAGGTTAACATAAACATGTCTAATGGCGGTTTGGTTTGCCACTTTAGTTTTTAACTGCATCTATGGCTTTATAGCCTCTTCTTTGCAGATCTTCAACAATTTTTGGGACGAGCAAGTGTGATGCAATCTCTTTACTATAACTTTTAGCGGTCTTTCTTGTTTGTTTTCGTATGAGTGATATTGGACATTTTCTTCTCTTAAAGCTTTTATTAATTTTCTGTACTCTTCACCGTCTTGTACATTAACTTTTATCACTTCACTATTCACCAGTTTAGTAGTAAAGTTTGTTATCTTCGATTTAAGGAAGTTATATAGGACTTTATATTCTTTGAAGCCTTCCACTACCACAGGTGGAGGCATTTTGGCTTTCCTAACTGCAGTTTCTTTGGAGCTATGTTTTTATGGTGAGATGTATGGTGAAGTATCCATCTTACATTTCTTACTGGCTCTTGATTGAACCCTAATCCACTCTGTCTCCTTAGCGAGCTCTTCTTCATCTGTTAAATATTCTATTTCATTTTCTTTTTCAGTTAAATTAACTTTTGTTGCCAACTCTGTATATTGAGATTTTAACTGTGCTAGTTCTCTTTCAAGTATGCTTACTGTATCACACAGTTTGGTTTTGTGGCTCTCGGCAGCTTTCGTTTCGCGACCTTTTATAATTTTCTTCAAAAAGCGCCTGGTTCACTTGCATAATCATATTTTGGTTGGCTTCTGCCATTGGTTCCTGTGTGTCAAGCACAGGCTGCTGGTTGTAAGCCATATTTACAATAATTCATATAAATAAACAATTTGACTAATTTAATAATTATTGTTTGAAGGACTGGCCTATTTTATTTTTATTTATAACACATGCGATAAAACGATAAAAACATACATAGCAATAGCAGGCCTGTCCAGATCCACTCTGCGGAGACAAGACCTGCTCTCAACGTTTGTTGTTATTGTTTTTCTATTGTATACTAATTACAGATACTAATAAATTATATTCAAATAAAAGAACGGCTTACCGCTTTTATACTGATTTCGTTTCACTACAGAACAGAGTCACATACACGTGCTTATCTTCCGACAGTCAATCGAATACTCCGGAAAATTCATTAAAAATTAGTCAAAAGTCATTACTCGGGGAGTTTTTGGGGCCGTTAACGGTGAATATGACATCGAAAGTGATTTTCGGAGTACCTGGTGCCCAGGGTATCTACTGTTTACCTCTCTTGTGGAGTTTTCGGAAAAAAAATTATTAAAAAATTAGTGAAAAATAATTACTCGGGGGTTCTTGAGGTCGCTAAAGACAAATATGACATCGGAAGCGATCTTCGGAATACCTGGTGCCCAGGGTGCCTACTTCTTATGGAGTTTTCGGCAAATTCATTAAAAAATTAGTCAAATATCATTAGTCACGAGATAAACAGTAGGTACACTGCGCACCAGGTACACTGGAGATCACTTCCGATGTTATATTCGTCGTCAGAGACCCCAAAAACTCCAGAATAATGAATTTTGATTAATTTTTAATAAATTTGCAAAAAATTCCGGAAAACTAGGTAAACAGTAGGTACCCTGGGTATCAAGTATTCCGTAGAGCACTTCCGATGTCATATTCGTCATCAGCGACCGAACAACTACCGAGTAATGATTTTTGGCTATTTTTTAATGAATTTGCCGAAAACTCCATAAGAAGTAGGTACCCTGGGCACCAGGTACATATTCCGGAGATTGCTTCCGATGTCATATTCGTCGTTGGCGACCCCAAAAACCCACGAGTAATTATTTTTGACTAATTTTTTAATAATTTTTTTGCCGAAAACTCCACAAGACGAGGTAAACAGTAGTTACCCTGGGCACCAGGTACTCTGGAAATTACTTCTGATACCATATTCGTCGTTAGCGGCCCCAAAAAACCCCCCGAGTAATGATTTTTGACTAATTCTTAATGAATTTGCCGAAAACTCCACAAGACGAGATACACGGTAGGTACCCTGGGCACCAGGTACTCCGGAGATAACTTTTGACGTCATATTCGTTTTCAGCGGCCCCAAAAACCCCCGAGTAATTAAATTGAACTCATTTTCGCCGATAATTGACGAGTTCTGAATTTTTCTTATTGTCTGCTTGAGATGCACTTTAAGAATGCATTTTTTGTATGCAGTTTTTCAATATTATATCATGGCTCCATGTCACAAAGTTTCCTGGCGCATTCACAAAGCGAATGCAAAAAGAATTATTAAGATCCGTCTTGTCCTTTTTTTTTAGGAGGTTCAGGGCTTTATTGCTTCGACTACAAGGTGTGAGGAATTAGGCAATTTAGAGAAATTCTACACTTAATTTAAGAAACTGTTAAAAAATTGGAACATGGATCGTTCAAAAATCGATCCAAAATCCTGGAAAGCTACAAGTAATCAAAAAGAAATGTAAAACCAGAATATTTAGGTGTAGGACTCTAAGAAAGTCACTGGAGAGGTAAACATTATTTTAAAACAACTTCTGGCGGCTACTTTTTATGCTTATGGTCATCATCGTTAGCAGCTATTCTATCCATCGTTGGTTGTAAGCCTCCCTTAGGTGTATCCATTCATAACTGTTTTTTGCATCCAGTCGTGGCCAGCCATTCACTTGATGACATCAGTATATCTTGTTTGAGGTCTGCCTCTACTTCTTTTGCTTGCCATTGTCTTCCTTGTCTTCCATTCTTCCGATGTGTTCTGCCTAGTTCCATTCTAACATGAAAATCTTCTGGATCACATCTGTTACTTTTGATCGTCTTCTTACCTCTTCATTAGATTTGCGATCGCTAAGATAATGTTGAGCATTCTCCGTTTCATAGCTCTCTGGGTCACTTGAAGTTTTTTGACTACGCTTTTGTTAAAAGTACAAGTTTAAGTTCCATATGTCAGAACTAGCAATATACTGATCGAAGGTTTTTGCTTTTAAAATATTGGGTAAGTTTGATTTAAATACTGTTTGTAATCGACTAAATGCTGCCCATTCTAAGGCACATCTTCTATTTAAATTCTTCTATTTAAATCAGCCTTTAGGTTAAGCTTGGACAGTTCGATTTTTTGTCCTGAGCAGGTATATTACGACCCAACCTTTTCTATATTATTATTATTTACCAGAGTTATATTCTTACATATGTCGAAAGATTCGTCGAAAAATCCTATTTCTTTTGATTTGGTATTTAGGTCTAATAGCATTTCCTGCAATAATTCTTCTCTGTCTTTTGCTATTAGCGTAACATCATCGGCAAATCTCAGATGGTTTAGGTTTTCGCCATCTATCATCCTTCCTTTATTTGCCCATTCCAAAGTTCTAAACATATCTTCTAGAGCTAAAGTAAACAGTGAGGGTGATATAGAATCTCCTTGTCTAACCCTTCTTTGTAGTTTTATCTTTTTAGTTTTTTCTTCTGTTTGTATTTAAGATGGTTGCATTGTCATATTATTATATCCCTATTAATTTTTGAATATCGGTCTTGATACATGCTCATAATACAAGTACAAAAATAAAGTCGTAATAATAGTACTCTACAAACTAAACGACTGCGTAATTGGAAATGACACAAAATTGCGAATATCCACAATACTCTAGTGACTTCATTTTAAAGTCCTTAAAAGGAGACCCCTAAGAAGAATTATGTATCTAAACTCCTCAAAAATCAATGAATTCCAACAAGACTTACAAGCTCTCTTACAAGGACTAAACCTCTTTTTAGGTCAAGTAGCGATATTTTCACCTGCTTTGTGGACTACCAAAAAGCATTTGGTACAGTTCAAAATCGAAAAATGATGGATGTTCTAACAAAATCCCAAATGGATGATAAAGACCGGCGTATAATATAGAATTTATACTGGAACCAATCAGCCACAATAAAAACAAATCTTGGAGGTGAACCTACGGAAGCGATCCAGATTCTACGAGGCGTTAGACAAGGATGTATACTTTCACCTACCTATATTATTTAACCTATATTCAGAGGAAATATTTAGTCAAGCCGTGGAAAATTGCGAAAAATAAATACTCCTAAATGCAGAACAACTAAACAACATCCGCTATGCAGACGACGCCGTTATTTTTGCAGACAGGTTGAACAGTTTACAGCAACTAATAAACAAAGTAAGTGAAGTAAGATTTGGACTACAAGTAAATATATCAAAAACTAAATTTATGGCCATCAGCAAAAATAAAATTAGAGACGTCCAACTGCTTATCAAGAATAGATCAGTGGACCGAGTAAAACAGTATACCTATCTTGGAACAATAGTAAACGAACAATGGGATCACTCGCAAGAAATAAAATGTAGAATAATGTATAATAGAGAAGGCTAGGAGTGCATTCAATAACATGGTCAAACTCTTTAAAAGCCACAACCTTAATCTAGAGATAAAAGTAAGGCACCTACGATGTTATATCTTCTCAATATTATACTACGGAGTTGAATCCTGGACACTCACTGAAGCGATGGAGAAAAAACTTGAAGCTTTTGAGATGTGGCTATACAAGCGAATCCTAAGGATATCATGGACGGACAAAATAACCAACGAGACCGTATTACAAAAAATGGGGAAAGAAAGAGAGGTGGTGTATACTATTAAAAGGAGAAAGTTAGAATATCTCGGACACATAATGAGAAACGGCACTAAATACAGATTACTGGAGGTAATCCTTCAAGACAAAGTATTCGTAAAGCGAGGAATAGGGAGAAAAATATTTCATGGTTAAAGAACCTAAGAAAATGGTTCTCCACAACAACTAATCTATTTAAAGCATCAGTTAATAAAATAATTGTAGCCAGAAAAATTGCCAATATTCGAAACGAATAGGCACCAAAAGCAGAAGAAATTTGTGATCCTAAAAATACTTGGATCTATCTCAAAAATACTGCAAAAATTATATGACTCTGGTTTTCACAAACCGTAAGTCGCGGATAACTGATGACACTTGGGCTCTGATTCAACGCAGTACCACAGTATATAGAGGTTACACAGTAAAACCACTCCTCTGTCGGCGCTTTGATCTCAAGAAGAAATAACGGCAGTACGCAATTAGTAATTCACCAGTGGTGGATGCGGGTTTTCCCTGTTAAAATCCGTACGTTTCTATGCGACTAGCAATGCGAGAGTGGGGCAAAAGCGACTAAGAACATTGCGCGGTCGCCATGCGCGACTAGAGATTTTACTTCCAATTTTTCGGAGAGTGGTTCTACTGGTGTCAGTACTATAGGTTTGGAACGAACGATGAATACCGAGCATTATCGAAAGAAATACGAAGGCAATGGGTGCGTTCGGACGACCACAGCGGCTGACTGTCAGGACAAAGCAGCTGAGTGGTTGTATCCAGCGCTAATAGGGAAAGCCTAGTAAATCTCTCAGCGGCTGACTTCCAGCAGTTTCGTCTGGCAGCTATCGCTTACTCAGCTGTCGCTGTGGTCGTTCGAACGCAAGAGGTTGTCTCGTAAATATGTGGGCGGAAGCGAGGGGGAGGGGAATGCCTACATCACTCGTACGACAAAGTCAACTTTGACAGTTGCTTGTGGTTGTTTTCCGTATATTTTTGTGGAATTTTCTTATAATACCGTTTATGTGTTTAATATTTGTTGAGTTTTTAAGCATATAAGGACAATGTTACTATAAATACTTATTTGGGTGCTATAAAAAGACAGTAATGACTGGTGAAGTGTGTTTTCGTAGCCGTTATATAAAGGTTAGTTTAAAAATTATAATAATGTAGTTGTTATAATAATGTTATAATATGTTATAATAATGAAATATTTTTTTGATGAGTGGTGGTTTTAACATTTATAGCATAGCTATGTAACAACTCCAAAATTCCTGAACCAGATGGAAACAAAATGAGGTTTTTTACATTTCCCAAATACCTTAACACTTAACATTATCAAATAATGGGTAATGATATATTTCCATAAAGATAAATGGGCCTCTAAACATAAGAAAATATGTAGCAAACACTTCCTCGTGTCTGATTATGTTAATATTATGTTATGAGTTCTTTGTACATATTTTACTTAATAATAAATTATTTATATTAGTTTTTTTGTTGTTGCATACCACTAGAAATTATAAAAATGCTGCACGTTCCACGAAAAATGTAATTACCTACATAATTAGTATAAGTATGTGCTTTTAAACTTTTTGTTATATATTTTTTTTGGGGGGTTTTTGTGCGAATTAAACTGTTTTCTCCATCTAAAACACACATAATAAACGTTAAATCAATTCTAATTTTTTGTCAGTAGACTATTGATTTTTAAGGGAAAAATTGATATAATTACCAATATAAGAACCACTTAATATACCTATACCCAAGAAAATCCCAAAATATATTGCAAAACTTAAGTTTTTGAACATTTTATTACCATTGAAACTTATGACAATTTTAAAATTATATTTTATTTTATGACAATTTTAAAATTGTCGTACGGATGACGTATTCCCGCCTTCAAAAAGCGAGCATTTGATTGGCCTATAGTTACAAGCCAACCTACCGAATATCTATGAACCTTGGTCCGAACGCACCCAATGCCTCAAAGACAAAAAGCGGATTACATGTCCTACAAATGTAGAGAAATAGAAGAACAGAGGTGTCGGTACTAACCAAGAGATTTCTTTGAAAAGGTCAAATTTCTTACCAGAGAGTTTATCTCTGAAATGTGGTCTGTGATGGATAATTTCGCTTTTGGATGATCAGCGCTGTTCAATTTTTAACACAATCCCAAAATATGGCACTTTTTGACCCCAAATTAGTTGTCCAACTCAAACATTATTTTAATTTCAGTATTAGAGAGATATTGCAAATTTAACAAAGCCTACGTTGCGCTATTTACACCGCGCTATTTTGACAGAATTCACATTTTTCAGACGTGTCATAAGTACAGATTGATATTGCTAGGGTTACCATACGTCCGGATTTCGTCCGGACAGTCCGGATTTGAGAGACATGTCCGGATTGGCGTCCGGATATGAGAAATGTCCGGATTTCTTCATGGTGTAAAAGGTTTTTACTAAGGGGATAAATTACTTGAAACTTTGGGCGAAGAGCTTTGACAAGGCTAACAACTTTAAATGGTTAACGCTACAAGATGATCCTACCTGGAAAGAGATGGAAGAGAGCGCTTTAACTGGAGTCAGCGTTGTACCGAATTCTGTTAATGTGAATGAATTATTTGATGAGCGCTCGTCACTTCTTCAAGTTCTAAAAAAGCTGAAACCTAAATGGACTTTACTACCTAAAGAAGAAACCCCAAACACTGATGACAAATGGAAAGAAATATTTTAAGCATTTTCTAAAAGCAACGTTTCCTTTACGAATATTTTTAAAATAGTAGAATTCATCTTTTGTCTGCCTGGTACTTCGGCTCCTGATGAACGTATCTTTTAGTTAGATGATGAATTTTATACGGACGGCTCTACCTGTTGTAAATGAGTTTCTCAATATTAAAGCAAATTCTGTAATGTCATGTTGCGAATTCCATGACAAAATAAAAAATGACAAGCCATTTTTGAGAAATATTATGTCTTCTAAAAAGTACGAAAGAAGAACAAATGAAGAACGACCTATCCCTGGACCTACAGTACAGACTAAGCAAAACTTAAATGTGGTAGAGGTAGCAACACACTCAAATTCACATTTTCTACAACCCCTTGGACTACCCCTGTCCGGATTTGGCCTTAATAAATTATGGTAACCCTAGATATTGCTCAACATTTTGGTTGCGGTATTTTTACGGCTCGATTAAGATTAGTTGTTTTTCTAATTTGCATGTAATTTAAAATAGATCACGGCTTAGAAGCTCTCTTTTTGACCAATGCTAATGATGAAGACTTCGAGTTTATCATTGTGCATACCAGTCTGAGAGATGAACATATATTACACGCTCAAAATTAAAAATTTGATTTAAATGGTAGGTTTGAATTTTCTTCAAAATATTGTACAAGAGAAACAAATGATCTTTAAATGTTCTTGTAATAAAAGATTTTCCTGTTGCACTCTTCATGTGTTCCTGAACTAACGTCCAATTTTTTGGATAGGTCAATTGATTTTGACCTAAACCTTGTTTTATTAAACACAAAATCGTCATAAGATTTAAATCTGATTTGTTTGCTATTGTCTGAGGTACTCATTTTAGAAAATTATTACAAATAAACTTGATATAAATGAAAGACAAATAACAAACAAAACCTGAAAAGAAAATAGCGCAGCGAATACCGCACAGCGTAACAGCTCCCCTAATAACGGCAGGCACTATTTCCAATAACGCAGCGTAAGCCAAATCTCACATCTGCGCATGCTCTACTGTCAAAATAACGCGTATTGTAATACAGCTAGTGCAAAAGTATATCTGCAATATCTCTCTATTCTCCACATTGATGCTGATGTATTTATTAGTGTTAAGAATTGGCCGACCAATCAATAATATACAGTTTGCCGATGTCACTATTTTATTAGCGGAATGTCTTGAGGATTCACAAAAATGGTTGAGAGAGGGGTAGAAGTCAGCGAAGAAAACGGACTGCCTCTAAACACAAAAAAGACACAAATGTATGGTAATAACAAAAGCATAACAGCGCCAATAAAGCATAACAAACAGGGAGAACAAATTAAAAAAGTTGAAAAATATAAATATCTGGGTACAATAATTAATTAATGAAAATAATGAGTACACAGAAAAGACTAGAACAAGAATAGGACAGCCAAGAAATGCTTTCAACAAACTGAAGAAAGTACTCTGTAGTAGGGACATTACAATTTCTTTAAAGATAAGACTTCCGAGATGCTACGTGTTCTCCGTATTAGGTTATGGGTTGGAGGCTTGAACATTAAAGATGTTTCCAACAGATTGGAAGCCTTCGACTTATGGGCCTACAGAAGGATTTTAAGAATAAGATGGTTGGATACAATCATGAAAGTCGAGATGTTGAGAAGAATGGCAAAGATAAATTTTAAATAAAACTAAAGTTAGAAAACTGCAATATCTGGGACATCTCATGAGAAGCGAACGTTATAACTTGTTGCAGTTAATAATACAAGGAAGAATACAGTTAAATATCTCCTGGTTAAACTATTTAAGAGCTTGGTTTAACTGCAATTCTGCTGATCTCTTCCTCTTTTTTAGAGTAGGGGTATTGAAAGTGCGAATTGCTATGAGGAGACGGTACGTGAAGAAGAAGAAGAAGATTTATTAATAGTTGACACATTTAGTGGTAAGAGACGTTTGAAATCCAAGTGATTTTTTTCAGTTGTTGAGATCGCAGTATCAAGACCAGAAATATCTTTATAAATTTGGTTCATCGATGCAGAGTGCAGACAGAGAAAGTACATATTCGAAGGGATTGAGTTGAAACACGACGGAATTCGCCTACGTAATTTTGATACGTAGTTTGCATATCGAGTTTACTTCTCCTGCTACTAATTTCCGGTAATTTGGCTGCGCATCAACTGAGCGTGCCGATTGTAGGATTTTTAAAGTCATTCCCATTCCCAGCCAGCAGTTTCGACAAAGTGTGGCACGTACCACGTCGTAGTAGTTAGTGATTAGTAAAATTAGAAGTGTTACAGTACTAATGAAGTTTTTTTAATATCTACAAAAAACAAGACATACCAGATGTAACAACATACCTTGTCATCTGGTATGCTCCCTAGTGACCCAACATTTGAATAAAAAATGGCGTCCGATGAAGAAAAACTTTGCGTCTTTCTTTATTTCAAAGACATTTAGTTGAGTCTATACTTTATCCCAACCATGTATAAGTATACTGAATAAAAAAAGTTATCGAGAGGAAACTTTAAAAGACATGAATGTGTTTCACCGTGGAAAAGAAAAATTAGTATACGTTTAATATAGTCCATAGAAGTCTCCTAAAATAATTTGCATTTAAAATTGAATTTAATGAAAGCATGTGTTGCAGCAAGGTTCCCCATGTTAAACATTCAATGGGGTGTGCACAGACCTCTAATTAATTTGTTATTAAATAAAAATGTAAATTTCTGGCGGGCTGATGGATTAAAAACAGTAATTCCACGTGTTCGTGGAAAGGTAGGGTGGAAAACGCTAATTTTAGATTTTTGCTTCTAGCGAAATGGTAAAAACTTTGGTTTGTACGAAATTTTAAATGGGGTACATGGTAATTAATTTTAAATAATAAATCTTAGGAAATTTGGAAGTCATGATAAAAAACCTTTACTGATTGTATGAATTATTTGACAGCTTTGTTGCTGAGTTAGTCCAGTCGTCAGAGACCTTTCTAAAAACGAATCGAACAAGCTAAATTTTGCTCATATTCTTAACCCCGGGCTTCTCCCTAAAACCCCCCCTCACAGTGTGGGAGGGAAGGAAAACATCGATTTACCGATAATCTGTACGCAGCTGGAAATAATGTGTCAAACAAGAAATGTAGCTAAAGTAATGTTTAACCTGTTTGTACTCTTAGAAACAACGCTTGAAGCGTCCGGCGACTTTGTCCAGTGTTCTATAGAACTGTTAATTTTTTACGATTCTCATGAGATTAATAAAATGTATCACTTTTGATGACCGATTGCTGTGCAGTTTCCATTGTTAGAGCCTCTAATTTTCAAGCAGTATTGCAAATTTTTTTTTAGTAAAATCATAGAGGATTTAGATATAAGTCAGGTTATTATTGACGGCATTGTTTTGTTAACTACCAGTAGGAAGGATTCATAAAGATAGAGGTTTTAGAAACAATGACAATAGAAGATGGCAAATTTGATGGCATCATGAATAAAAGATATTAAGAATCATAACACTAAGTATTAATATGTAATATTGCAAGGGAACTACTGCTGCAATATGTAATGCTGCAAAACATAATGCTCACACAAACGAAATGAACTATATGTGTAGTACGCTCAACGAAGAACACGAGGAAGGCGTGACAAATGTGAAGAACAACAAAGAAAGTCAGACAAAATATACAGAAGGAAAAAGAGGAGATACGGAAACGACCAAATACTAAGAATGTATGAATATTTCAATCAGGGCCATACTAGAGGAACATATAAATTCCTAAAACAACGTAGAGAGGGATGTAAACCACGCACTAACTTTTTAGAAATAGTGAAAGAAAAATTATCAGTGGCGACGCAGCAAAAATAGTAGAATCGAAAAACTATTTCGAGAGTCTGCTAACAGAGCAAGTACAAACAAATACATCCCATTCTGTACATGATATCGAGATAACAATATATCAGAACCAGAATAATGAGTTAATAGGTTTGTTTTAGCATCAGTTTCAAACGGTTTGAAACCATCAACGAATAGTGGACCAGCGCGAGTAGAAGGGATAGCACTGGTGACTGTATTATGATCTCTCACTGACCAACTGTTTGCTGACGGTTTCTGACTAGTTTGACTGCTTGCTAGAACTAACCTAATATTAGAGCCTTTAACTACAACTATGGCGTTTATTGCATTATTTATTAAAGCAATCTTATATTTATGTAATTATGGATTTAAAAATAGGAAAACATTTTTGACTAGTGAATTTAAGAAACAATATTCGAAAGGTCTTAAGAAGGTTAGTTTTCCTGACAAAAGTATACTATTTTGGAACTTTTACATTTGACAAAAATATAGAACTTTCAGACCTCGTAGTGTTCCGCTAAATAATTCTGGTTCTTTAAGTAAAATTTCTGTCTATTAATTATTCTCTCCCATATTGTATGTGTGATATCGTAATTTTTAAAAACATTTTTATTTTTAAAAAAAGGTACTAATATACTGTTTCTCCATTCGTTTGGTATTTGCTCTACTTCCATAACTCGATTGAAATAACCGATTGGCGAACTGATTCCCCACTCTCCTGAAGCTGTCCACACTTTCCCAGGAATATCATCTGGTCCGACTGCTTTGCTTCTCTTTATTTTTTGAGCAACGTTCTCGGTTGTTATTTTGGTGAGATGTTACTTTCTGCGTTAGTTTAATTGGTATTCTATCAAAATCTTTAAATCATTTAACAAACATGGTTGGATTTGCTTTACCCTGCCTGATATCAATTTGCTTGTATAGATCTGTATACACAGTGGCGGATCCAAGGGGGGTCATGAGTCATGACCTTCTCAAATATTAATTCAATTATCAAAAAAAAAACGAGAGACGTAAAACAAAAAAAAATAAGGCTTATTCAAAAAATAATTGAAAACCCACTTATCCTAGGGGTGGTAAGAGTAAGTGACGTTGCATCAGAGAAAAGTAATTAAATCACCCTAAAGGTCCGTGACACCCCAAAAAAATTTCAGAATTTACCACTGTGTATACACTACTGATTCTGCTGAAGATTTTTGTAGTGTTACTTTCTCTTTCTTTTTGGTAACCTTATAACTTTGAGGATCTGTTTTGACCTTTTTTCTTGCAGGCGAATATTTCTATATCCTTAAATAATAATAGCGCTAATTAACATACCTCAGAAGGTGACTTTTTATGGGTCTAGTAGATTATCATGAACAAGTAACTGTTTTAGTACTAAAAAGAAATTTTAAAAGTAATATTAAAGCGGTGACCAGAACAGTGAAATCACTGACACAAAAAGTGGAATATGTAAGCTCTCTTTTAAGTATTCTAACAAAAACAAGTTTTATTTTCACCAATTTTGAAAAAAGGTGAAAATCTTAATTTATCCATATCTGTCTGTCTCATAAAAGGATCCCGCAACTCTCCTTATGGAAAAGTGGTCCCGGTCAAATTTAACGAAAGTTTGGTCAATTATACTTCTCGATGTGTAGATTAAAAAAGTCCATGGGACCTGGGTCTTAAAAACTACTATTCTCGAGCTACAGCCTTCTGAAATTATTGGATTCGAGTGCTCGGTTTACGTTAAGTGTACTAATTCACGGTCAAGTGAACGAAAATATTTGTTACTGGAAGAGGAGAGATTCATTTTCTTAATGCATACTTGCGTCTTGTATATGAATTTATGGTCAAAAATAGATGCATCGTATTTTAGTCTTCAGGAAACCTCCGAAAAGTCCTCAGAAGACTAAAGAAGTGCGATATACAATGTGCTACTAGAGCCGATTTAAGAATTAACATACTCGAGAATTAAAGAAAAAATTGTTCTTCATTTAACGAGATTGAATGAGATGTAGCCATCAAAACACATTTATAACCAAAGACCGGATGGTGCGAGGAAAAGACGTAGGCCCAGACTACGATTTAAGGACCAGGTGGAAGACGAGTTACGGGTGTTAAGAGTGCGAAATGGGAAAACCAAGTCGAAGGATATGAAGGACTGGAAGATAATTCTTGAACAGGCCGAGGTCCCCCAGGGGTTCTAGAGCGAATGATGATGAACTTTTTAATACCAAATATTGTACAATGGAAGGTGCTACAGCTGAAGATGCTCAACAATTATTACAGAGGTTATTAATTCCTAATGTTGTACACGCTAGAGTTGAGATTGATAATCTGATTAGAAGAGATGGTCAATGTAGAAGGATATCATGGTTTTGCAATTTTTCCTGTTTTCGACTTAGAATAGTACTTACCTTAAAAGACCTTACGATTGAGGTATATCAAATTAAACCTGACTCCGTTACATACAAGATAAAATAATTAGAGACAATGACGAAGTGCTTCAAATTGATGAGAATATGGATGAACCGGGTTTCACAAGAGTTAGAATGTTTTCTAGGTTTCGGCAAGCTACAAAACACCAAATATTCATTTCCTTTACGGATGATGAAGATGAGCCTGCAGAAGAACCGATTAGCGGGTACCATTTATCGTACGTGTCAATCTGGTCTGAGAACTGTGGGTACTTGTGCTCATATAACCAGTGTGTTACTATTTTTACACTTTGCAAGATATCAACCCAATGTTAAGTATCCTGATAGGTCGTTAGTTAACACGACATATGATGCATCTAACCGAAATCAGCAAAATATTAACGTACAGATAGTCGAAGAAGACTTAGACCCGATTTTTCCATAGACAATTGTAATTAATATTTAGCAATTAACTATGATAAATGGAAAATAAGCCACAATTTAACTAAAAAATGATTTTATTAACGTTTCTACGTCCACATTGGACGTCGTTGTCAAAAAAATCATTAGTTTAGTTAAATTGTGGCTTATTTCCCATTTAGAATAGTTAATTACAAAAATGCCCGAAAGAAATAGCTTCAGAACAACATTAATATTTAGCGGTTACTGACTACCAGGTATTTTGTTTTTTCGTATTGCGATCAAGTCCATGTTTTCTACTTGACTTATATCTGATATACGGGACAAGTTTCATGTCAGCTAATGTATTTTTTATGTTCCGTCAACTTTTTCTTTAGTTCTGGACCGTGTTACGGGGGAATTCCTCCATTCCCCCTCCTAGATCCGCCACTGTTCAGTAGTGTTCTAAAGATAAGGTGGAACTGCAGCTTTGCTGGTATTGCATAACTGTTAAGCATTTATGAAAACATGATAATTCTTACATCGCTCTAGTAGCACATTTTATATCACACTTCTTTAGTTTTCTGAGGAATTTTCGGAGGTTTCCTGAAGACTAAAATACGATGCATCTATTTTTGACCATGAATTCATATACAAGACGCAAGTATGCATTAAGAAAATGAGTTTATCTTCTTCCAGTAATAAATATTTTCGTTCAGTTGACCGTGAATTAGTGCACTTAACGTAAACCGAGCACTCGAATCCAATAACTTCAGAAGGCTGTAGCTCGAGAATAGTAGTTATTAAGACCTATGTAGGTGTCCCGTGGACTTTTTTAATCTACACATCGAGACGTATCATTGACCAAACTTTCGTTAAATTTGACCGGGACCACTTTTCCATAAGGAGTGTTGCGGGGTCCTTTGTAAATACAACTCCACCGTCATTAAACCAGCTAAAATGACAAATGAGGTATGGAATGATAGCTTATAACCCAATAATGGTATTAAATATAAGAAATGTAAACTAGTACTGCCAGTTTTAGAGTTGCAACCGGAAGTACTGTTTTAAAGTTGCCGAAATAGTGTAAGCGAGATACTATTTGACCCATCTTATCAACACGAGAACAAATAATATATAATTGCGGTGTCATGGTTGACCGTCACTCCGTCTGTCTGTCAGCGAATATAACTCCTCCGTTATTAAAAAAGATAGAACGTTAAATGAGGTGTCGAATGGCCTTGCAATCCAAAGAGGGTATTAGAGGTGAGAAATTTGACCTCGGAATTCCGGTTTTAGATTTGCAATCGGAACTATTATTTTAAAGTCGCCGATATAGTAAAAGCGATATGTTATTCAACGCGCTGTAGCAAGACGAAAACAAACATATAGTTCCGGTTTCATTTTTGTCTGTCCATCCGTCTGTCTGTCCGACACGCTGTAGCGAGACGAAAACAAATATATATTCCCGGTTGCATGTCAGTCTGTTTAGACGTGTAAAGGATTTATATTAGCATCCAAAAATAAGAGTATTTAATCGATTTAGTTTTTAAAAGTCTTCGGTAAATATTATGCACATGCATTGTTTGCATTTCGTAAATGGGTGACATTGATTTTATGAAATCTAGGCCACACATATTGAAGTCAGCAATTATGCTTGTATTAGTAATTCACGGTCATATTAAAGTATGGTCAATCATAACAAACAATTAGGATTTATTTATAGATACGTAAAAGAATAGGGAGATATTATTCATTATTGAGAAACCGACGTAGTTAGAGTATAGACATTATCCATCCCGACACCAACTAGTTACTGTCGTACATGGTGACTTAAATAAATATATTTCGGTAATTATTGTTTCAACTTAATCAACCCCATCATCGGGGGTTGGTACACCCGTACCACCATAGCCGTCTGTCTGTCCATCCATCTCTCTGTCCGCAAATATAACTCCTACGTTATTAGAACTAATATAGTGACAAATGAGACGTCTAGTGAGAGCATATAACTCAAGGATGGTATTAAAGAGAAATTTAACCTCGGACTTATGGTTGCAGAGTTGCAACTTACTTCCGGTTGCAGAGTTGAAACTGGATGTATTGTTTTAAAGTCATCAAAATAGTACAAGCGATATATTGCTCAACGCGCCTTAGCAAGATGAGAATAAATATATACTTCCGGTTTTTATATCACTTTTATATCCGGTTAAAAAGATGTAATTGGAAGTGTCACATTATAGTCGCAGAAATAATACATGTCATATATCAATCATCGTGTCTTGAAAAATCGAGCTGTAAAATTTACTTCCGGTATCCATTTCCGATTAAAGAGTTATGACCGGAAGTTTGGTAAAAATGACTTCAAATTACTGAAATCGTGTATCAATCGATGCAAAGTTACTCGAAGAGTACAAATATTGACTTCCAGTTCAACTTCTGGTCACATTGGGTAAAACCTAGGACTTACTAAGTCAAATTACTTGTTTTGCGTTTAAATTTATCAGGTCGTGTAATTACGTTCATAAAAGAAAGTCATAATATACATTACCTTGTATTGCTCATTTTACCTCAAACTGTTTATTTGTTTTAATCTTTCTTTACTATTTTCTTAATCTTTTCTTACAATTTCGTAAGCTACGGCAAAGCAGACTGTGGTTGTATTTCAATTTCCTTAACTGAAATATATATCTGCAAAATATAAATTAATCGAAAAATTGTGAATTCGCGGAAATCCGGCAAGATATTAAACTGTATACAATTTGAGTTCTAAGCGGATCATCTCGGTATTCCTTTTAAAATATATCAATGGGCGTTAAGGGCATAACCGCTACAAAAGAATTTGAAGAAGGGAACTTTCAAGATTGATCAAAATAGAAAGTTAGACGTTTGAACCAAAATATATATATATATATATATATTTATATTATTATGCTTTATATTTTCTTTCTGTTATGAGATTGATTAATAAACTACAGAGGTATCAACTTGCTAAATACTACCCTAAACCATCTCTATACTATATGTCGCTACCTCTGCTAATTGATTTTAATGTATTACCTTTAGTTTGTGGCTTCTAGTATTTTTCGTTACTTACTTTATCCAGGACAAAACAGGAAAATAAATATCCTCAAAATCATATAAATTGTATAACTATTATTTATTTCTATACTATACCATAAATATAAGATTCAAAGTGTATGCTAAACTTTATTCTGTTGTAAAAATTTCTTATCAAATAAAAAAAACTTTAATTCTACTATCTCCTTTTTTGAACCAAAATTCATTCAAATAATTCGGTAAACTGTTCTTATTATTATAAAAAAAATCAAAATTTAATTTTCGCTTTTTAAATACATTACTCATATCTTCTATGAATTTATGAATGAATAAATTATCCTTTAAAACTGTTAAGTTGACAAAAAACAAATATGGTATATATAGAGTTTTTCTCGTGACACATCCCCCTCCAAGCCGAAACCAAATTTTTTGAGTAGTATGGACATCTATATTATTAACCTATATGTTTCCTGCAGCCGATTTTGATGATATACATAGTTATAAACAAATGAAGATCGAAAAACGGTATATTATCGCTTTTTTCGTCTATTACCAAAAAGTTAAGCACTTTAAACAAATTTGAGAGTAAGAAACTCATAAATCGTATAAAAAACTTCAATATGACATTCGCTGAATATGTCCATCCTTATTGGTTGCTTAGAAAATTGCAAAATAAATCATAAATATTGAGTTCTTATAAATATTCATAACTTAGGTAAAAATTAACTTAGAAACTTCTTATTACACGGAATGCCGAGACTTCTTGTACTTAAATTATATTTTAAATTTCAAAGCAATTGGTCAAATAGTTTAAAAGTTATTTAATTTGTTTTTCCCAAATTAATTTTTTTTGCAACACTATAAGTCAGAAAATTATGAGGTTACAATAATACTTCGGACAGTTTATGAAAGAAGAACATTTATACTATTACCTTAATTAAAAATAAATGACAAAAAATAATTTTAAACATTGTAAAATTATTTTGCAAAAACATGTCGATTTTTTGCTTACTTATAAACAATTAGAATAACTTTTTAACCGTTACCCGTAGAAAAATTATTTTTTCATATTTAGAAAGACTGAATTTTTGTACACATTTAGAAAGAAAAACAACTGTTCTAGCAGATTTAGGGACAAAGTTAGCCCCCCCATTTTTTTAATTCACATGTTTTTGCAAAATTATTTTGCAATATTTATAATTATTTTTGTCATTTTTTTTAAATTAAATTAATACTGTAAATTTTCTTCTTTTATAAACTATCCAAAATATTACTGTAACTTCATCATTTTCTGACTTAGTGTTGCAAAAAAAATTAATTTTGGAAAAACAAATTAAATAACTTTTAAACTATTTGACCAATTGCTTTAAAATTTAGGGTATAATTTAAGCACCATAACTCTCAGCATTCCGTGTAATAAGAAGGTTCTAAGTTAATTTTTACATAAGTTATGAATATTTATAAAAACTCAAAATTTATGATTTATTTGGCAATTTTCTAAGTAACCAATAAGGATAGACATGTTCAGCGAACGCCATATTGAAGTTTTTTATACGGTTTATGAGTTTATTACTCTCAAATTTGTTTAAAATGCCCAATTTTTTAGTAATAGACGAAAAAAGCGAAAATTTACCGTTTTTTGATCTTCATTTGTTTATAACTATGTATATCATCAAAATCGGCTTCAGGAAACATATAGGTTATTATTATAGGTAACCATATTACTCAAAAAATTTGGTTTCAGCCTGGAGGGGGATGTGTCACCAACACGATATTTTTTTCCTTATTTCTCTGAACTAATAATATAAAATAACCCTCTCTTTTCACAAATAATCTGACTAACCTTTTCTATGTTATTTACTTCTTCTCATGGATTGTGTTGTCCTTGGTTCTCCCACAACGTGCTCCTCGGATGCTGCGACTGTCCTTCTCCTTCAAACTGTTTCACAAACAAGAACAGCACTCGCTCGAATTCTCTCCTCAATTAAATCTCTGACTCAATACAAACATTATCAATCTTTATAATTCCAATATTTCTTCTCTCAGCTCGATATCTCGTGCAAGTTGATATAAACCGGCTACTCGTTCCAGACAGAAACTGGAATCTATTCGGGCACAAGGAGTTTGTACTTCTCGATTTTATTACAATTTCATCTCAACACGAATCTGCTTCCACGGTCACCAAATTAACCACTTTACACAAAAATATTACTTTAGAACTGGACTGGTTAATTCCGATCTTAATTACACAGTAAATTCTTTTTCTCTCCTTAATCTGAGACTCATCACTCTTTTCTCCTTCCATTGGTCTCCTCTCTAATTAAAAGCATTCTCCACCATCATATCCCTACTTTTTTTTCTTAAGAACAATTAGTCTTGTATACAAATTTTATGTCTTGTCAATTTTCAGGAGATATTAAAATTAAATTTTACTTACATTTTAGAAGAACCCTCTATTCTAAACTAAACAAAATTGTTTACCATCGTTTTTTTCTAGGAAACCATTTAGAAACATGGTCTATTGTTTCACTTGAATGAGGCACATTAACTTTCTAAAACGACTGTATTTTAGTTCATTGGTGTGAAATGTATAAATACGTTCGTAGAAACTTTACCACTAGACTTTCGCTCTTTCACGAAACATTGCTTACGGTTAAATTATTTTATTTACAAATTTTGGTCATATACAGGGCGATGAAAATTTACGATCTCGTGGTCTTTGATATAAAATTAATCCTCTAAATTCTCCCCACAAAAATTATTTAACAATATATATTGATGGGGCATATCTAAGGACATACCGAATGTCACGTTTCAGTTTTCTCTATTTTAAAATGTTAAACTCTCGGCTTCGTTTTAAAATACATCTTATTTGCCATTGAATATTATTTCAATAATACCTATTTAAAGACAACACTTCTTCTTTCTTATACTCCTTTGGCATATATCTTCTTCGCTATTAGCCGCCTGTATTGTTTTAATTTAGGTTTAACACATCTTGTCTTTAGTCCTCCAACACTTTTGTGATGCCGCCCAACACTCGCCCATTTTGTGATTTGTCTCATGCTATACTTACTATGCTGTCTTGTGGAATCCTGCTAACAGTATCGTCCTATTCCTGTTTCCGTTTACCTGTTCTACATTACATACGCTTCTGATGTTCTAATCCACTACGCTTTTTAGTGATATTGCTTTTGTATATATTATTCTCGTCGTTTATCCATATAGTATGTTTGTCGTTTCTAGCTGACGTTTTATTTTGGATGTGTAGGATCTGGTCTTCGCATGTGTTTGTCATGGCTAATGGTATTGTCATAGGTCTAATTGCTGTTTTGTAAATCCTTACTTTTGAATCTTATATAAGGTGTGTGTTCTTCCTGACTGTCATTAAGAGATCCTGCCACTTTATTTTCTCTCACGAGTGGTCGAAGTTTTTCTGCAATCACTCAATGGCTAGATAAAAACTCAGGTGTAAGAGAATGGCAGGGAAAACCTAGAGACAGAAAAAAATAGAGGGATGTCGTGTAAGGTGATAAGCTCCAAATCTTGGGCCAATGCTATTTAAATGCATAATTTTTTTCGAATCCTGAGAAAGCTAATAAGTATGTTTGAAAAAATGAAACGATGAATGAAATATTACTTGATTACCGAGGACCGAAATTCCCTTAGAATAAAATGTTTCTTGTAAATGAAATATTTGAAATTAAAAATCACACCAAATTTTCTTTTGTTCTTTTCACCCCTGTAACTTATTAAAATAAACATTATGGAAGTTTTCAGGAACTTTCGACCCTCGGTAATAATTGTCTTTCATTCTGGGTTTAAATTTTTCAAAAATATTTATTAGTTTTCTCAGGATTCGAAATAAATGAAATGCATTTAAATAGCATTTGCCCAATATTTTGCTCCTACCCCCTAAAGAAAATTACATAAGCAAAATGGACTGATTTTCCCAAGAAATAGGATCAAGAAAGCTTTAGATGTCATCTAATTGATCTCTAGTTAATGTCAACCAATAACTTTATGAAAAGGTATATTGGTCACCAAATTAAAAATAAACGAGGACATCTATACTAAATTTACAATCAAGGTGCAGTAGAAATAAACAAACCAAGACATGTTAAATGCTACTAGGAGAACTCCCGAATCATAATTTACAATGTATAAATTTTGGAAATCATGATTTGTGATTTACAATGTATATACATTGTAAATTATGATTCGGGAGTGCTCCTAGTAGCATTTAACGTGTATTGGTTTGTTTATTTCTACTGCATCTTGAATGTAAATTTAGTATAATACTTTAATACTGACTAGAAATAAAATACTCCAGAGCTTAATCCCTTTTTTTTATACAATATAACCTTCCACAAATAATAAAAAAATTGTAAGAAAATAAATATTGTAGTAAAAGGCACCCACAAAAAAAAGTAGGATATCTACAATATAATATTATTTATTTAACAGCTAGAAGAAACATCATTTATAAAAATCCATACAAAGAAAAGTCGACCAATAAAAAACTATCATGTTTAGTGGAACCCTCTACGCCAGTGGAACACAAAACAATAAATTAGGCTAAAGTGACTAATTAAAGGATTTGCTAAGAAAAAACAGGGAATTTTTACTAAATTCAATTGAATTACTTAATTCAATTCTAAATGTTTTATTGCGGAAAGTACATCATTAACAGTTTCCTAGCATAACACAATTATTATTTCTCCCATGATATTTGCTCCTCTGCTGGAGGGGGCGTACAATTTTGTTTATATTCATTAGTAACTAGTCAGTCATCATGGATTAGTCCTTGGGCCCACCGTTTCAAAATAAATTATTACCTCCTTCATGAGACTTTTTTATTCAGTTATTCATGTTGAGTCGGACAACTTTCCTATTTAGGAAAATTTTCGGGATGGGGGTATTTCGTAAATATAGAGGTTTCTAAGCTTTGGTGCGTCCGACTGTCCGTATTTGGTTATATAAGAACCTACTTTTCATTATCTACAACACTGCTTCTACTGGGTCTGCAGATTTCATCCATACACCATTTTTTTCAGGTTTTTATAAGCTATATTTTTAATAAGAATATTTTTTTTGTCAAATACTTACTTTTTGAAATATTTGCGAAAAACTGTCCAAAAACATGTTTTTTTTTTGTTAAAAATGAACATATTCACTCGCAAATAACTCGAAAAATATTGACCTAGTGAAGAAACTCTATAGAACAAAAGTTGCTGAGAATTACTCATTTTATCCAATTCCGCACTTATTTTAATGTATATTTTTCACCCCCGAGAAGGAGGTATTCCCTCTATTTTTGTAAAATGGAGGATATGTAGAGTTGTAAACTTTTCTTATATAATTATAATTTGAACTACCTATTTCGAAATTCTCATCCTTCCTTTATTTTTTTTTTGAGGTTTTCGTAAAGCTTTTTGTTCTTTGATCGGGCTATATACCTATTTACTAAGTCCCTCACGAAAATTTTCCGAAATAGAAAAGTTGTCTGATGGGCCCAATGATTAGGTTCCGTTTTTTTTTATCTTTTTGGAAGAAAATTTAGTCTTGGAACATGCAAAAGATGTTAAAAATTGGACTCCAAAATTTGCCAAAAACGATCGATTTCATAATGATCCACAATTTTTCTTGCAAAATTAAAATTTCCACAGAAAAGTGATTTTTTCACAAATAAAGATTTTCTCCCTTTTTATTTTAGTTTACTTTAAATCAAATTAGGAAGCAGTAAAATATATTTGACATAAAAGTTTTTGATCTAGGGAAAATTTTAATTAAAATATTAAATCGACTAAAGTTTATGGTTTTTCCATCAAAATTCATCAGTTAACGAGAAATCTCTGAAGTAGCACATCCGGTCGAATATAACATCATTATATTCTATTCATGGTCCAGAAAAAGCTCGCTTAACCTGTTGAACAAATCCTGATTTTCAACTCCGGAACTCAAGCAAACACAAACCTGTCTCTAAATATGATTCATCTTTTAGTCTTTCTACCTAGATTAATAAAATCGTTTCATTAATCTGAGCTTTCTACTGTTATTTTAACAATTTTTCGTACACAATGGTAGGGGAGCAAAGTATGCTAAATGTGCAGTCATTCGAGCGCTTTGGGGACCTATTGGGTTGTGAAGAGTAGATCCTAAAACCAAAAAAAAGTTAAGTAAAGTTTTCCATTTTAGTGCGGACTTGTCCATTTTTAATTTAATTTTCCATTTCAAACAATCATTTGATTTAGATCGTTTAGATTATAGCGCCATCTATCCATAATTCGAAAAAATGTCTTGAATAAAAGTTACTTATTTTTACGTAAGGAATCCAAATCTGCAATAAAAAATGCGGGCTCATATTTAAGATTTTAAAGTAACCCCCAACCCCACTTCCTTGGGGGGTCGTGTTTGGTGCCATTCGATAGGTTTTTCAAAAATATTAAATAAGTGTGTTTTCAGTTTTTCGATCTAATGTTCATTTCGCGAAACATCGCGGGATTCGTATTTAAAATATTAAATTTACTTTTCACCCCTTTCCATGGGAAGTCGTGTTTGGTATCATTCGATAGATTTTTAAAAAATATTGAGTACATATTTTTTAGTTTTTCGATCTGTCATTCATTTTTCGAAATGTTTGCTTTTTTCTTGTGAAATTTTGGGACTCAACCCATTTCCTTACGACTCGCACAAATCGTCAGATTTTTGAAATATACACTGTTTTGCGTGTACTTAACTTACCACTTACCATATCTTAATCTGACGATTTCGAGTTTTTCTGATAGATTTTTTTCGCCCCCCCTCCCTTAACGAGCTCCCCTGCATTAAGAGCCAGTATATGGTAGAGGTACATTTTCTGGCTTCTAGGTTTCTCCCCATGAAATAATCTGACGCGCTCGAGTAACTGCAAAAATCCCCGCTTGGGCTCCCCTACCACAAGTTAAATCAAGATTTCCTTTTTTTATAGCGTAGCTTTTGCACTAAGGTTTTTTCTTATCATACATAATAATTCCACAACAACACAATTTTTACAAAATTTTAGTAATTTTAATGGAACTTCCTCTCTTGCTACCTTAGTGGACGATAATGACTAAAGAATTTCTCCTTGGCGATTTTCAAACTACGAAAGAAAAGATTAAAATAGATTAAAGCAGTTATTGTTAGTGAGAATTGAATACTGATTTACCAAGTGACTTTTTGAAAAGACGGATTACTCCTTAGAACTTTCATTATTTTGGTTTTATGAGGCTTGCTTTAAATTATTTCGTGGATTACGGGATTGTAGGGTATATCTTTGAAGTGCTCATTAAAATATAAAATGGAATGATGAACATGGAAAATTGGTAAAATATTGTAGTCCGAAATGAGAAGTGGATCTTTTGAAATCTTAAGATGTGCTGTATAATAAAAATTGGACCCAATTAATATATAAAAAATTCAAAATTGCTCTCTCTCTTTCTCTCTCTCTCTCTCTCTCTCTCTCTCTCTCTCTGCGTAATATTAGATAATTAGACAGAAGAATACAATAATTTTAAGGCAAAAACCCTTAATGAGGAATACAAGAGGTAAAGGAGTTTAAGTGATTTTTTTAAAGATTAAGCTATACGCTGTGAGCTCGTAGGTAGAGGGGATAATTACAAATTCCCAAGCTCTAGTAGTGACAAGTTTGTAAACCTTTACTGGAAATTTGCTTTTTGACGTTCTGCATTAAGAGTTGCATATTATAGCTTTTAAATGTCTCACGAAAGTTGTTGTATTAAAGAGTGTCGAAATACTGGTTACAATAGTAACTGTGTATTCTACAACTTTCCTGTCGCTAAGCATAAGGTGATTTAACGAACAAAAATGGATTGATGCAATTAGAAAAAAGTAAGTAAACACAATTTTAATTTTAAAACGGTAGAAAAATTTGAGCTAAAGGATCAGTTAGCACACTCTCGAATTTTGACGGTTTCAATTTTACAATCCAATCCTGAAACAAAATTTGAATGCGTGAAGATAACGACCAATCACAGCAAACGTACGATGCCGTTAACTGTCATTCATAAGTTAATATTTAAGAAGTATTATACTATAATTTTAATAAATTATTATACTTTTTTGCAGAATAAATTTTTTCTAATATTAGTTGTCAACATAAACGTCAAAACGATAAGCAAAATCCTATAAATAATCATATTGAATAGTAAATTCTGTACTTACTGCTATTAATTATCGATTACAATCCAATAACTTCTTTACGTTGTAAATATTACACGATAAGGATTAAATAATAAGTTTGAAACAACTATTATTTGCTTTTGTACTGTCCTCTTTAAAATTCCGGCCGAAATAGGAACACTAGTCAACCGTTAGATGGCGATAGCAGCCATACCAGCGAAAATCACAGAGTATAGGCAACACTTTTTTCTTTCCAGAAAATTTCCGGTGAAAGTTATACTAATAATCCTGTAGGTAGGTGGCGATACCAGCGAAGCTCGGAGCGGATACATATAATTAGAGAGAGGTTCTAAATTATGGAATAAATTCATTTTCCTTGAGAATAGGCCACTTTTGAGAAAACTTCCGAGACAGGTCGATTTTTATTTTTAAATTATGATTTTTTGACATATAGATATGCCATAATAGTGACGTCATCCAATTGGGCCTGATGACGTAATCGATGATTTTTTTTAAATGGGAATAGTGGTAATGTTTCAACTCATTTGAGGTTATTCACTTCTTTCTCTATTCAGTAATATAAAAATTAAGATCATTATTTATACAGGGTGGCCAAAGAATAATTTTTGATCACAATAAATTATTTGCCGCAAAAATAAGAATGTATGTAATTTATTTAACTCAAAATACATTTTATTGCTGTCAGAAAAGAGAAAAAAAATGTTTATTTGAGAAATAAACATTGTTTTTGAAAAAAAAATGTTTATTTGAGAAATAAAAACTTATTTCTTTGGCCTATACATATATTCAATTAAATAATTACATGCAAATACTTGAATGCAGTTAACAGTAATGATTTTTATCAGAACATATTTTATACATTGAGACCTAAAAGTAAACGATTTATAAATACTTTTTGGGATATTTAGATACGTTAACAAATTGGACTCAATATATTAAACGTAATAAAAAGCTGTCTATAGCGAGTTTTTGTTCCGATTTATTCGTCCCTGCGTATTCATATTCACCGAAATTCCATCTGAATTTCCTACGATTTTTACGTTAGCAATAAATTCTGATTTCCGTCAGCGGTCACACATTTTCAATAAAAAATTTCACCCGAGTGTATCACATATATACCCGAAATAGAAAATGCTTCTTCCGGATTCACTTTATTTTATAACCAAAAAACATCTTCTCCGAATAACACCAAAAGTTATTTATTATTGTCCTTCTTTTTGGAGAAAAATCCAACTGCATAAAATATTTGATCGTGATGTGATAGAACCGGAGAATTTTTTGGTAGGGTGAATATATAAGATTCCAGGTTTAATACTAGTTTTAGCACAGTCTGTTTTAATAAAAAATTGAAAAAATGCATGGTGTGAAATATCAGAAATGGTTTTCTAAAAATCATTTTTATTTATTTATGTATTTATTAAACGAATAATTCTAAATAAACAAGCGCTTAAATATATGGTATTCACTAAAAATAATATCAAAAATATTAAAGAAATAAATTCTATAATATGGTTTAAGCTCAATGTAAAGTGAGTTTCCCGTGAGTATGTTGAAAATTGTAAGAGATGCATACATACTCGCGATAGAATCTAACTCAACCTGAATAGAAACTCAACATAAATCAGTGGACGGTCTAAATTGACTAAAGAGAAATAAATCCCCAGGCATTGATTCAGTGGTGGATTTAGGGGAGGGGGGGCTAGAGGTGCTGTAGCACCGGGCCCCCAGGTTGAAGGGGCCCCCAGAAGACCTACACATTTGTCTAAAATTACGTATTTGGCATTCTGACGCGCTGTCGTACTTACCAAACTCCTCTTATTTATTGTAAAAATTACTTTGAAATTATTGTTGTATTGACAATTTCATATAATCTTTTTTCTGAGAGAAAAGGAAATGAACACCCGATAACCACCCTTTTATGACATGACATAAATGGCAACAGATTAGCAGGTATACTTTTACATCTCCTTTTTGGAAATCTTACAATACAATGCTTTTAAATCGCTCTGAAAGTTAAAGGTGTTTGACAAAAATAGATGTCTTTCAATGGGTGCCATAAAGTTAAGAAATGAAATATAAAATATACCTACTTTACCCTTTAAGCTTAACAACAAGTAAAGCTTTTGTTTACAACCAAGTAAAGTAGCTGAAGAACGTCAAAGACGACAATTAATAATTCATACCTACTTGTGTTGGCGTTAGATTTTAGTCATTTATCATTAGGTTGTGACTCGTGAGTTGATGCTGGTGAATTTTATTTATTCGGTTCGGATTAATTTTTAGTTCTAGTGTTTGTGAGTGCTAATTAATATTTTTTAAATATATTACGATTATACGCTTGTAACTACATACCTATAATGTCACTTAAGCAGCATAAAAGCGGAGCCGCTAAGCGAAAGGTGAGTTTATTTACTTAATTTATATTAGCTCAACTTTTAGCCTAATCAAATAAAAAAACATAATTTAATTTGGTGATAGTAGAAATGGAAATTTCATGGGAATACTAGAACTAATTTCTGAGTTTGATCCTTTCCTTAAAACACACATTGAAAGGTATGGCGGTAAAGGTAGTGGACACGTGTCATATTTATCAAAAACTATATATGAACAGTTTATTGATATTATTGGCGGTGAAGTGAAAAACAAGATTATTGGTGAAGTTAAAAACTCTAAATATTTTTCTTTGATCGTGGACTCTACGCCCGATATATCACACACCGACCAACTTTCAGTGATTATTAGATATTGCTCTTCTAATAAAGTTCATGAACGATTTTTGACATTTTTACCTATATTTAGTCATACTGGTGCTTCTTTGACTAGTGTAGTTTTAGAATTTTTAGAACGTCATGATATTAACATTATGAAGAGATAATATGAATTGTCTATAACAGACTATGAATTGTCGCGGTCAATCTTACGACAACGCGAGTAACATGTCTGGGAAATACAAGGGACTTCAAGCCGAAATTAAAAACAGGAACAACCTTGCATTTTATGTGCCGTGCTTTGCACATTCTTTAAATCTAGTGGGTCAATGCAGCGTAGAGACATCTACAGAAGTATCTCATTTCTTCATGTTTTTACAAAAATTGTACGCATTTTTTGCTAGTTCAACTCATCGGTGGGATGTTCTTACAAGAAAGATGCAAGAAAATCGTACAAAATTTACACTGAAGTCACTTTCGTCCACCAGATGGTCATGTCGAGAGGATGCTACAAAAGCATTAGAAGCTAGTTATGATCAAATTCACGATGGTCTTAATGTTATTCGCGACGATCCCGATGAGAAAAAGGAAACAAAATTAGAAAACTTTAGTAAAAATTCTTGAGAAATTTGAAACTGCTTTTTTAACCGTATTTTGGAACGAAATTTTAAAACAACTTGGAACAGTTAGTACCATTCTTCAAAAACCTGGTCTGGATCTAAACACTGGCACACTTCTACTTCAAGGACTACACAGTAGTATACAAGAACACCGTGAAAATTTTGAATACTTTGAAGAAAAAGCAAAAAAATTGAGTTTATACGTTAAATTTGATTATTCAAAAAAACGAGCAGATTCAAAAAAAAAATTCCAGACGGGGCCTCTTCACATTTAGAAGGTTCAAACAAATTTAAAGTTGAAACATTTTATTTATCGACCAATACATTAGTGACAGAGTTAGACAAGCGACGTGAAGCATACGGTTATGTATCTAATCTTTTTGCATTTTTTGGAAATTTTCGCACTATTGAAGGTGAAACATTAAAACAATATGCGCGAGATCTTATCGAAACGTACCCGCTTGATATAGATCATGCATTTATCGAAGAGATTATATTTTTTCAAAATTTTATTTTATCTCTTCCTAATTCCGAGAATTCTATAGTAACACCTAAAGACATGTTGGATATTATTATCGAAAAAGACCTTGTTTCAGTGTTTTCAAATACCTATATTGTTTTAAGAATATATTTAACTATACCTATCACGAACTGCGAATCCGAAAGATCATTTTCAAAATTAAGCTTTATTAAAAATAAATTAAAGTCATCAATGGGCGAGAACAGATTAGTTTCGTTATCGATCTGCTCTATTGAGAATGACGTATTGGGGGAAATTGATTTTGAAAGTGTCATAAAAGCATTTGTTGAAAATAAACAAAGAAAAAAAGCGTTACCTTGTCTTAGCCTTGTATCTTCTGCATGATTTTAAATGTACTGAAGTTTATATTGTTTTAATATTTAAAGTGCCTTGTCAAAAAAGAGTTGGGTAGAGCCCTCTATAAGAATTAGCACCGGGCCCACTAATGAATAAATCCGCCCCTGCATTGATTCAATACCATGTGAAATACTACAGTTACTAGGTAACAAAGGATTACATATCATCCATTCTATCTGTGTCGCTGTTTGGAATTCAGGAAAATGGCCATCTGATTGGTGTACCTAAATTTATATCCCACTACACAAAAAAGGAACTACTACCAGATGTGAAAACTACCGCACACTGTCACTAATAACACATCCTAGTAAAATCTTGTTGCATATCATCAAAAACAGATTAAAAACCTATCTACATTACCAAATACCTCAGGAACAAGCGGGGTTTGTAAAGGGTAAAGGTACAAGGGAACAAATCCTGAACTTGAGACAACTCATTGAAAAGTCTAGAGAATTTCAAGTACCCATGATTATATGCTTCGTTGACTACCAAAAGGCATTCGATTGTGTAAGCTGGATAACTCTGTGGTCAATTTTAATAGAATGGGCGCACCAATGCACCTGGTGACACTTATTAAAAATCTGTACCAGTCTA
The DNA here is from genome assembly GCF_917563875.1 of Diabrotica virgifera virgifera. NCBI lineage: Eukaryota > Metazoa > Arthropoda > Insecta > Coleoptera > Chrysomelidae > Diabrotica > Diabrotica virgifera. The sequence goes on along the minus strand of NC_065447.1, from coordinate 198,416,719 downwards.
ATATAGCGACAGTACGACTAGATCAGAAGTTCTCAAACCAATTCAAGAACGAGAGAGGTGTTAGAAAAGGATGCGTGTTGTCACCTGACTTATTTAACATTTATGGTGAACATGTCATGAGGATGGTTTTAGAAGGATGGGCCGGTGGAGTGATAGTAGCTGGTAGAAAAATCTCCAATTTAAAATTTGCTGATGACACTACACTTATAGCAGCAAATGAGCAAGAAATGTTTGATCTTCTGCGAAGAGTTGAGTACGAAAGCAATAAAGTTGGTCTGAAAATCAATAAAGCTAAGACAAAAATAATGGTGGTCGACAGATTTGACACTATCCAACTGACTAACATATTACAGGAATACCAGATAGTAAACACCTTTGTCTATCTCGGGTCTAGTATAACTAACGATGGTAACTGTGAAGCAGAAGTTCGGAGACGTATTGGTATGGCAAAAAATGCGATGAGTCGCCTAACTAAACTTTGGAAAGACAGATCTCTATCTCAAAACATCAAGATGAGACTGGTGAATGCCCTTGTATTCTCAATATTTCTATACGGAGCAGAGACTTGGATTCTTCGCGCATGCGAGCGCCAAAAAATTGATGCCTTTGAGATGTGGTGCTGGAGAAGAATGCTGCGCATACCTTGGACAGCTCATAGGACAAACGTTTCCATTCTAAACCAACTCAATATTAAAAAAAGGCTGTACACAATATGTCTGCAACGAATTGTGCAATTCTTTGGTCACGTGGTTCGCAGAGGTGACGACAGTTTGGAGAGATTAATTGTTTCTGAAAACGTTCCGGGGAGAAGATCAAGAGGACGATCACCAACTAGATGGTCTGACCAAATAAAGCATTCAGTTGGAAACTCATTCTGCGAAGCTCTTAGAGCAGCTGAAGATAGAGACCAATGAAGAAACATTGTTAGGAATATTGGAAGAAATCACGATCCTCAGTAATGGGGAAACGAAAGGAGAGAGGTCTAAATTGCTCTGATCATGCTCCACGCTGGGCGCCAATTAATGTGTGGCACGTACAGTTGAGTCCGCGAATCTTTACCCTTGCGTCATCATTTAACGCATACGAAATAAGTTGATGATAAGTCGGAAATTGAAATTTACTAAACGCAACAGCAAGTGACAGTATGTAAGTGACTTGCTGTTGCGTTTAGTAAATTTCAATTTCAGATTTATCATCGACTTATTGCGTATACTTTAAATCAGCGTTTCCCAACCGGTGGGTCGCGACCCAACAGTGGGCCGCGGGCGGATTTCAGATGGGTCGCGGCGTGGCTCTTACAGTAGCTGAGTAGCGTACAGTGACCGTGTTCTTTATTTTATTCTATCATCATGGATGAGGGATGGGCCGCGAAAATGAAAAAACATCAGAAGGTGGGTCGCCAGACATAAAAGGTTGGGAACCACTGCTTTAAATGATGACGCACGGGTAAAGATTCGAGGACTCAACTGTACTCATAATGGTAGGGAAGCCCAAGTGGGTATTTTTGCAGTTACTCGAGCGCGTCAGATTATCACATGGGAGAAACGTTGCACCCTGTAAATGTACCTCTACCATGTATTGGCTCTTAATACATGGGAGTTCGTTAAGGGGGTTCCGAAAAAAAAGTCTATCCTTAGAAAAACTCGAATTCGTATTAATTAGATAAAGTAAGTTAAGTACAGGGTTATTCACTAATTTTTGACCTCCCTGTAAACTGCCTTATTTACAGAATTAGAAAAAAATGTAAAATACAAAAGTTATTTGATTTTTAAATTATGATTTTTTGACATCTATATCATACTAATGACGTCATCCATCTGGGCGTGATGACGTAATCGACTATTTTTTAAATGAGAATAGGGGTCGTGTGCTAGCTCATTTGTAAGGTTATTCAATTCTCTATTCAGTAATATAAACATTAAGATAATTATTTCTAGAGGGTGTCCAAAAAAAATGTTTAATTAAATTTATTGACACAAAGTGAAGAATATATGTAATTTATTTAATTCAAAATATCTTCTACTGCTGTTATAAAACAGAAATAAAAGTTTATTGCACAAATAAACATTGCTTTTTGCTTACCTTCAATGTTTAATCTGCCAAGAGGCAGATGGGTGGCAGCTTGAACATTGAATTTAATTGAAAAGTAATGTTTATTTGTTCAATCAACATTTATTTTTGTTTTCCGACAGCTGTGGAATGTATTTTGAATTAAATAAATTACATACATTCTTCTTTTTGTGCCAATCATTTTAATTAGTTTTTTTTCATACCCTGTATAAATAATCATGATAATTTTTATATTACTGAATAGGGAATTGAATAACCTTTCAAATGAGCTAGCACACGAGCCCTATTCTAATTTAAAAAAAAATAGTCGATTACGTCATCACGCCTAGATGGATGACGTCACTAGTAAGATATAGATGTCAAAAAATCTTAGTTTAAAATTCGAATAACTTTTGTATTTTACATTTTTTACTAATTCTGCAAATAAAGCAGTTTGCACTGGGGTCAAAATATAGTGAATAACCCTGTACATGCAAAACAGTGTATATTTAGAAAATCTGACGATTTGAGCGGGAAATAAGGAAATGGGTGAGTCACAAACTCTCACAAAAAAAAAGTGAATATTTCGACAAATGGACATCAGATCGAAAAACTAAAAAATACGTGTTCAATATTTTTCAAAAATCAATCGAATGATACCAAACACGCCCCTTCGCGGAAAGGGGTGGGGGTAAATTTAAAATTCTATTTAGAAACCCCGCGATATTTCGCCAAATGAACATCAGATCAGAAAACTGCAAAATACACTAATTCAATATTTTTGAAAAATCTATGGAATGGCACCAAACACAATCCGACCCCCCTAAGTTTAAGATTGCATCATCTGCGTAACAAAGTATTCACATAATTTGGTTACCCATTTTGTATCCCTGATTCATTTTGTTAACACCTCCTATAACTGCATCCATTTTTAAATTAAATAGGAATGGACTGAAGCTGTCCCCTTTTCTAATGCCGACATTGATTTTGATTTCTTCCGTGAGCCTGTGTGTGATTTTTATTCGTGTTTTGTTATATGTATTGAGCTCTTTGATTATGTTTCTATACCTCTGACCTACTTTAAAATCTTAAATAGGAGCCTCCATTTTTATTACAGATTTGGATACTTTACGTAAAAATAATCAAGTTTTAATTAGAGAGATTTTTTCGAATTATGAATAGATGATGCTATAAACGGAAAAAAATATTGTTGTAAATGGAAAATTAAATTAAAAAATGGAAAGTCCCCCACTTTATGGAAAACTGAACTGTTTTTGGTTGTAGGACCTACTATTCACAACCCAATAGGTCCCCATTTCGCTCGAGTAACTGCAAATTTAACATACTTTCCTCCCCTACTATAAAGTAATATTTATTTTTATTTAAAACAAAAATTCATGTTGGACATATTTCTCATCTTACACATAGAAAATATGTCCAATTGTTTCATCAAAAAATACATTATTAAATACCTATAATGTTGAACAAATTTAATAACTGAGATATATCCATAGATTAACTCTAGCAATAAAAAAATTGCACTTAACTGGTTACTTGAAAACAAAGTAGAAATAAGGACAGTTACAATTCCATTTTATTTCATTTAATTCCAACGGGTACACGACAATTAGACCGAAATCATTAGACCGAAAGCAGTAGACCGAACTCATTAGACCGAAAAGCACTTTACCGAAAGCTCACTAGACCGAACAGCATTAGACCGAAATGGTAAATAAATTTAAAAAGTTTGCAGTAAATTATGCTAAGATGTTGTATATATGTCTTTTTGCTTATTGTATTTTTTTGTATTATTTTATATATAGACTGTGTAAATTGTTACTCTGTACAGTCTGAAATAAAATAATTTTCATCCGTTAAACTAATTAGTGAAGGTAAAAATAACGTTATGACGTTAATGACGTTAACACCATTTTAACTGTTTATAATAACCATCCAAATAACATTTAGTTGTAATTACATTAGTCTTTCTCTTTTACTGCGACAAGTAAAAAGAACTGCTTTTCGGTCTTCTGCTGTTCGGTCTAGTGAGGTTTCGGTAAAGTGCTTTTCGGTCTAATGAGTTCGGTCTACTGCTTTCGGTCTAATGATTTCGGTCTCTTTACAGTAAACCATTCCAACAACAGATCTGAACGCATCCTCCTCTACGTTAACGACACGGCTCTACTCCATGGCCTGGAATCTTATATGGGAAAATTGGGGAATTTTCCCCACCACTTCCACACCGATCAGCTAAATAAAGAGAACCTTATCCTTCGTTTATAAAGTGTAGTTTTGTTTTAGTTACGAAAGAACTTTGGTGTTGTGTTAATACAAAAACTAAACATGGTTTATTATTGTTGTTAGTCTAAGAGCTAGTGAACCCTCCGACTAACGGTAGTCCTGTAAGGCTAGAAATTTTTCTAGTGATAATTCATAGCACACCAAGGCTAAAATCCATGACCTGGCAGGCCTCAGCGGTGCACGTGTATCTACCAGGTGAATCGAAAAGTGCATAGTTTAGGGGAAAAATAAACTTTCCCCTGTAAGGTTTAAATTTAAGTATGTGTTTGAGTAAGTCATTTGGAAGAAATGTGTACAATGACAGGCGATTCTGAAGAGCATAAGACCTTGCCAGGCGAGGAGAAAGATTAGGGGTTTTTCCTAAAATTATTCTTTTTGCATCGAACAATTTTTTTTTAGGTTTTTTGAATCATTCCAAACAGAAAACGTCTTTAGTGATTTTTATCTTAAGTTAATAGTTTTTGTTATATAAGCGATTGAATTTGAAAATTGCGAAATCGGCCATTTTTAACCTTAAATCGGACATTTATCTAAAAATTTCAATGTTGCTAAGGTACGTAGATATTCTTTAAACATTGATTGATGAAATCCCGAAGAGTTTTTTGCAATAAAATATCGAAAACTCCTTTGTTTTTTTAATTGCTAATCAAGCGGGTGCGACACTGTAGTATAAGTGAGGACGTTTGAGTTTGCATAAATTCATTATCTCGAGAATGGGCAAATTTCAAGAGAAATCCTCAGACAGGTCGATTATTATTTTTGAATGAGGACTTTTTGGCATATATATAATACTAGTGAAGTCATCCATCTGGGCGTGATGACGTAATCGATGATTTTTTAAATAAGAGTAGGGGTTGTGTGATAGCTCATTTGAAAGGTTATTTAATTCTCTATTCAGTAATATAAACGCTAACATAATTATTTATACAGGGTGTACAAAAAAATTTTTTCTTCTATTTGTCAAATTTAATCAAAGTTAATTTAATTAAAAAAAAAATGTTGTACACCCTCTATAAATAATTTTGTTAATGTTTATATTAGTGAATAGAAAATTCAATAACCTTTCAAATGAGCTATCACACAACCCCTACTCTTATTTAAAAAAATCATCGATTACGTCATCACGCTCAGATGGATGACGTCACTAGTATTATATATATATGCCAAAAAGTCCTAATTTAAAAATAAAAATCGACCTGTCTGAGGATTTCTCTTGAAATTTGTCCATTCTCCAGATAATGAATTTATACAAACTCAAACGTCCTCACTTATACTATAGTGTCGCACCCGCTTGATTAGCAATTAAAAAAACAAAGGGGTTTTCGATATTTTATTGCAAAAACTCTTCGGGATTTCATCAATCAATGTTTAGAGAATATCTACGTATCTTGGCAACATTGAAATTCTTAGATAAATGTCCGATTTAGGATTAAAAATGGCCGATTTCACAATTATCAAAATTTTCAATCGCTTATATAACAAAAACTATTAACTTAAGAGAAAAATCGCTCTAAAGACGTTTTCTGTTTGGAATGATTCAAAAAATCTAAAAAAATTTGTTCGACGCAAAAAGAATAATTTTAGGAAAAACCCCTAACCTTTCCCTTCGCCTGGTAAGGTCTTATGCTCTTCAGAATCGCCTGTCATTGTACACATTTCTTCTAAATGACTTACTCAAACACATACTTAAATTTAAACCTTACAGGAGAAAGTTTATTTTACCTCCTAAATTTGCACTTTTCGATTCACCTGGTAGATACACTTGCACCACTGAGGCCTGCCAGGTCACTGTTTTTAGCCTTGGTGTGCTATGAATTATCACTAGAAAAATTTCTAGCCTTACAGGACGACCGTTAGTCGGAGGGTTCACTAGCTCTTAGACTATGTGTACAAATCATAGAAAAGTTAGAAAAATGCATAGGTAAATAGTAATTAGTTTATAACTGTTTTAGCTGAAACAACAAATAAATACACTTACCTATATTTAGAAAAACATTGTCTAACTTTTTTTATATCCCTTTTCCTTACTAAATTTGACAGCAAAAATAATATATTTTGTAACTTGAGAATTACGAATAATTTATGATTATTACTTAGATATTATTTAAATAAATATTATTTAATTACTATTATTTAAGTAAATTCTGGTAATTTATTTTAATAATATAGGTGAGATTATTTCTTGTAAAATAAGAAGATATTTTAATTAGTAACGAAATTGCCCGCAAGAGGCGCTAAACGGATAAAATTAGTGCTTGTCTATTTGAATTTCCCGCCAAATGGTGATTAGTTAACACATCGAACGCAAATGGCTTAAGGAACCAAATTTTTACAGTGAGTTGCCTATCTATCCGGTAATACTATATATTATTTATCTATGGCTCTACTCTCCCCGAAGTCAGGAGAGAAAGGTCTCGGTTCTAGTAGGAGGCTAAAGCGCAGCTTGACTATAGAGTCATGTGGTGCAATAAATGGGTGGAGGTACATACAGCAAAAATTTAGTTAATACTTTTTAAACATCCCAAATGTTCTAGATTAACTATTAAATAGGACAACCACGTCATTCTCAACGAAGACAGAATTTAAATCATCGGTGTCCTACTTACTTTGGTGTCGAATTTTTAAAGATACTTAACTGAAACACTGACATTAAAAATATTCTAAATAGGGTCAGAAACCTCCTAAAGGCATTATATGGTTAATTTGAGAATACTAACCATGTTACTTTCCTACATACTTTAAAACTGAGTTTACTTCATCAGACTAATAGTCAGGTACAGAGCAATAATCTAGGAAGTCTTCAATACGGGACAAGCAAACGCGAAAAGTAAATGATTGTCTGTCAGCATTAATCCACCAAATAGCCCACATTTCCACTGCCCAACATTGAATTGAAACCCTTAGCAAAAGGTACGTTTTACGAACTATCGAAAGGGAAAGAGAACTGGAGATATATCCCAGTAACTAATACGCAAGCAAGCGTCCTTCCTATCTCGCCAAAACTAAATCAAGTAAATCACAATAAGGCAAAATCTGCTTGAGGTGGCCCGAGCCCAAACTTTGTAGAATTCACCAAAATTTGGTCTTGATCACTATAAATTATAGGAAAGTTAACTCCTAGAAAACATCACACCATACACAATTTCTTAAGTCGAATTCAGATCAGGTTACCCTATCCACAATATTTATATTGATGGTAGGAGCAGCAACCGTCTCATCTGAGGCAAAAAATGACCCAACAGACAAGGTATTGGCATATCCATAAATCCTTCAGCACAACGGTATGGCATGCAGGTCTGGTCGAATAACTACACCAAGTCTTAGTGCCAAAATAATGGACACCATGGAACTAGTGGTAATAAGAGGAAAGCTGGAAGGTTGAAGACCAACTAGAAGGTCTCTAACACGATATACAGACCAAATGAAGACTTTAATGAAAAAATTCCTACATGAAGCCGCCCATCTTGCACAGGATCGTAGCCAACTCAACAGTATTTAGAGTATCATTAAGTCCTTACAAGGGCTCAGAGAATGGGGGGGACGAGGTTAGTATTGGGGTTAACCGCTGTCACTAGATATGGCTGCTTGACTGCTTGGAAGTTTTGGTCATTGACAATTAGATCTTCGTTAACATTTCCAGCTTTTATGTTTCTGTTAGTTCCAATTCCTCAATAAGAGACAAATAAACTGACTAATGGACACGGAAAGGAAAATCCTAACGAGAATCAAGGGAAAAGTCATGATTATATGTTAGCATCAATCCACCAAATAGTCAACGATCAAAACCCTTAGCAAAAAGTACGTTCTACCAACTGTCGAAAGCTCGAACATCTCGGACCTCGTTAAGCAAAATCGTCATAACTTGTCTCGTCGTGAAAGATGATTTATTGTGTAGGTTTAAAGAATTGCTATTTAAGAATTCAGTTATAGAAACACTAAAAATAAATAGTGTCTGTCCCATAAAAACACTGACTGTATGATAAATATTATACACGGTGTAACAAAAATACAGGTCATAAATTGAATAGCATATTCTGGGACTAAAAATAGTTCGATTGAACCTAACTTACCTTAGTACACATATGCACATAGAAAAAGTTGAAGTTACAAAATAAAAATAAAATTTTTCCAATATGTCGAGAAATATTAGAGATTTTTTATTGAAAAGGGACACGTGGCACTCTTAGGGCGTGCACCCATAAAAATTTTATGGGGGTTCGTTTCCTTAAACCCCCCAAACTTTTGTGTACATTCCATTTAAATTATTATTGTAGTGCCATTAGTTAAATACAATGTTTTTAAAAATTTTTGGCCTCTTATTACTTTTTTGAAAAGCCAGTTTTTATCGAGATATTTTGAATATTTGTTAAGTCCACCACATATTTGTATAATAACGTGTGATCCAAAATTATTGTCAGCATAGGTGGCTCTGAACGATAGAGATAGCTATATATACAGGGCATGTCTATTCTTAAGAGACTACAGTAGCGATCAACAGGTAGCATCAAACGCGTTCCAAGATTGCGGCTCTAATTTTGAATATTTTGTCGAGATATTTGGCACACATATTCGTAATATAATAAAGAATGGCGGTACAGAGCCCAATTTCAGAAATATGTTAGTACGTGGAAATTATTCTATAACTATTAAGAAGAAGAAAAAAATAAACTTTCTTCAAATAAACTTTTTTATCCCATGCCTAGATTTTGTGAAATCTTGGAACTACTAAAATTTCTTATTTCTAACAAGAAATCGAACATATTATAACTAAATAACTAATTAGGCAACATAGAGAAATTATCACTGTCATTTTGACAAACCTGCGTCAGATTTTCTCTAATCTGTTATGTCATCTTTATCGATATCTGTTCAGTGCAGTAGTGTGTTAATTTAAGAATTCGTTTTAATTGTTTCATAGGAAAGTAATGTTTATTGATAGTTAATTTATTATATATTTGTTTGTTGTTGTATAAGTTGTTGGCCTCTTTGAAAGAATAGATTGTTGTTAATTGTGAGTTTTATAGTTATATGTAGGTAGGTAAGTATATTTTACGTAAAAATATTTTGAATTATTATGCGAGTATATAAAGTTTTAGGAGGATTTTTTATTTGAAAAATATTATCAATAGTTTAACAAAATGGAAAAAGTAAATCAAACTAAAATTAAAGTGAAACCTTCCAAAAAGAGTCCATTAAAAACCGTGCCAAATTTATGCGAAAATCTAAATTTGTTTCGCATCACAACAAAAAGTGATTATTTATTATTGTTTTATTATTTGATATTTCATGCAAATACCTTTCTAAATACCTATCTTACCATAAAATTTTCACCCATTTTGGTTTATTTTTATAAATGTATATTTATTAATAATAAAATCGTTTTGTATGACTTCCATTTAGCGCGACTATGATATTGTCAAAATATTAATCTTCGATAATGTCAAAGATTACCACTGTTGCCAAAGATTATGATACTATATCCCGAAGTTATATTTTGTTGCTACCTGTGGATCGCTACTGTTTACTCTTAATTCACATATACTTTCCAGTTTAGGTCAACTTTGCAGTGTACGCCAACTTAACAAGAAAAGTTAGGTTATGTATGGAGATGTTGGTGGTGGACATACAGCATCTTGTTTGATTTTATTTATTATTGTTACTTATAATTTTGTTAATTCTTTTTATTTTTGATTAAAGTTCTGTGTTAAAGGTTTTGACTGATTTTTTATGTTTTATAATGTTAATCAAAATTAATTGATAAACCAATGATATAAATTCAGATTAAAACAAGACATGCGTAATTTTTTGCACGGCTAGCTTTGATCCCAATAATTGTGGATCGCTCGTTATTATGGTTTATAGTCCTGTCGCCAGGGGGGGTACAATGGCCTCCTTAATTCAGATGGACTTACCCAAGTTTTTTTTATGTATTTTGACCCGTAGAACACGAATTTTTTGGGTAACAGTTGATCCGGATGTCGATACATTTTTTATAAACAAAGAACTTGAGGAATTACATAACAGCAATTTTTCGCAAAACAAAATATTTTTTGGGTGATTCTCAGCAAAAAATGGTTTTACAAGTTTTTTCGTAGGATACATAGTTTTCGAGATAAACGCGGTTGAACTTTCAAAAAATCGAAAAAGTGCAATTTTTGAACCCGAATAACTTTTGACTAAAAAATAAAATAGCAATTCTGCTTACTGCATTTGAAAGTTCAAGTCAAATTTCATCGGTTTTGATTATTTGCATTGCTAAAAATTAAGTTTTTATTCGTTAAACAAAGCTATAAACACATAGTGTTTCCCGTGCCCAATGCATGCGTTTTAATGTACTAATCTACGTAGAAATTGTATGTATGCGCGCCTACTCGTTCGATTTCAAATGGGAAATGCATTGAAAACATCATTCAATCACTATGTGTTTATAGTTTTGTTTAACAATAAAAAAATTAATTTTTAGCAATGAAGGTAATCAAAACCCATAGAATTTGACTTGAACTTTCAAATGCGGTAAGCAGAATTGCTATTTTATTTTTCAATCAAAAGTAATTCGGGTCCAAAAATGGTAATTTTTCGATTTTTTAAAAGTTCAACCGCGTTTATGTCGAAAACTATGCCTCCTACGAAAAAACTTGTAAGAACATTTTTTGCTTAGAATGACCCAAAAAATACAAAAAAATGTTTTGTTTTGCGAAAAATTGCTGTTATGTCATTCCTCAAGTTCTTTGTTTATAACAATCTTATCGACATCCGGATCGACTGTTTCCCAAAAAATTCGTGTTCTACGGGTCAAAATACATAAAAAAGCTTGGGTAAGTCCATCTGAATTAAGGAGGCCGTTGTACCCCCACTGGCGACAGGACTATTATTACGAGACCTGGTAAATGATTTATTTATAATTTACATTTTTAGGTATATTGTGAACCATATTTAAAAAGAAGCCGCATCTCGATAAAAGGTGTTTTATCGAAAAAATACTAAAAGGCAAAAAAATTTATAAAAATACTGTTTAACTAATAGTACCATAATAATAGTTTAATTGGAACGTACACAAACATTTGGGAGGTTTAAAGGAACAAAACCCCCATAAGATTTTTATGTAAACATATTAAAAAAGAAGCCGCATTTCTATAAAAACTGGCTTATCGAAAAAATGCTAGCAAAGAAGAGACACTTATATTTTAATTGGAGCGTACACAAAAGTTTGGGGGGTTTAAAGGGAACAGAACACCATAAAATATTTATGGGGTGTATAAATTTGACTGTTATTATTTTTTAAGATGTGCCTGCCATAATAATGCCACATGTCCATTTTCATAAAAAAATTTTCATAAAAAAAGAGTTTTCGATATATGGAAAAAAATATATTTTCATTTTGTAACTTCAAAGGACTGTAACTTTTTTTGTGTCCACATTTGTACTAAGGTAAGTTAGGTTGAATCGACCTATTTTTGGTCCCAGAATATGTGATTAAATTTATGACCTACATTTTTGTTACTCCCTGTATAATTATATTTTATTATTTTAGGAAACAATAAGCCTTATTGGAACATATTGCGTAATGCTTACGATCTTTTTGAATTCCTATAAATCTAACTGAGCTTACACAATTCACTCCTATCTCAGTATTATCTACTCTATAAGAAAAGGATACTTCATAATATGATTAATTTTTTACTTTATCGCAAAACTCAAAGTTCATTCTCAAATAGAAGAGAACCGGGATAGGATAATACGCAAGCAAGCGTCCTTCCTATCTCGCCAAAACTAGATCAAGTAAATCACAATAAGGCAGAATCTGCTTGAGGCGGCCCGAGCCCAAACTTTGTAGAATTCACCAAGATTCGATCTTGATTACTATAAATTATCGGAAAGTTGCAAGAAGGCCTCTGGAGCAGAAGGGGACTTGGAGTTTACGTGCTTCGAAATTGACATTGTTTATACGTCATGGGTAAGTTATTAATTAATGAACCCCTGGTCGGTGTTGACCGCGGGTTTTCAAGTTTCGCGATAAATTGATGAGCAAGCTGAAATGTATTTGGAAGATTAGCTATCACTGTCTTTCAGGTGAAAGGGTTAATGGAAGTGTCACTTTGTTAATATAACTGCCAAACTTTGGACCAACAAAACTATTATTGTAATCGTATTTCAGATAGTTTACTGTCGGTGATTATAGCTAGGGAAATGTATAGTTTCAACTGATTGCAACACCTTTTATATTCATTTAAGCAAGTATTAAAAGATTGACTATCATCATCATGATAATATCAAAAAGGTAAACTGGAATGAAAATTATCTCATTAATATTCTCCTCAGCTATATTCACAAGTTGTTTAGAATAAATATTTTACTTCAGAAGTTAATACAGATTCCCCAACTTGAAATTGATAAATTTGACTTATATTTCTTCTTCTTCCTTTTTATAATCAATTCTGCTTGTTTATAGGCTGATTGGTAGCTCTATGGAAGGTTGACGCTCCATCTTTTGCGCGGTCGTCAGATGCGTAACAGACCGCTGCAGCATGAAGCTTGCGAGGGCCCCAATATGTCAGGTGCCCCATCTTCTCTAATATAGGAAAAAAATTGTTATTGTATAAAAAAAATATTATATTATTTTATGCATACATACGCAACGTTTTTTAAGCAGTGTAGTATTGAAAATGAAGTTTCCCATCAGTTAAATATGTTTGTATTAATAAAATTGTAAATGTATTCGCTGGTAGTAGTGCACACAGAAAGTTTATCATCTCATAGAATAATACTACGTAATAATATAATCATTTAGTAATTTTTGTTCCAATAAAGATAAAAAATGTAAGTTGTCATAAACAGTGCATGAATACAGTAATAGCTCTGTAAATGACCGTTTTGGAGTGTAATTTTCAGGTGTAAGTTTGGCAAGCAGCAAATGGTTGTTAAGAAATTCATCAAACGAAAATTTAGGCCTCGTTAGATTATTTTTGAAATTAATGGAAAAAAGGGGACCAAAGATTTTATCAGACACTCTTTTTTACCGTTCACCCCAACTGGAAGGATGGATCCTGGTTCAGAAACTCTCCACTTGAGATCAACACCGATCTAAGTGCACAAAAATGTCAGCTGAAAAAATTGGAATAGACAAAAAAACTGTGTCAGCCTTGTTTAAGTAAGGTGTTTCTGAACAGGAGTTAACTAAATTGACGGGTCACTCAAATTAAAGCTCTCTAAAATTAAAACCATATCTTCAGCTGGATTCCAGTCACCACCAAAAATTGATCGAAAATCTCAGAACTACAAATGAAGCTGGATCTTCGAGTTCCCAGATACTGCAGGTCAATGATACACAAAATCATGCTTTGGTAAAAAAGAATGGACAAACTACTATAGCTTATAATAATTGTACATTTAATATTGTTAACAAATAAATAAAGATTATGTTTCGTGGATATGGTGCATTGATTGTCTCTTGAAATAGTCTTGTCGAATATCATTCGAGAAAAATTATTTACCGGCAAAATTTTCTTCTGGTTCTATTCAAGTTTGTTGCCTTTTGACAATTTTCGGTTATGAAATTTTGATAAAATCACTCGACTGACGTCCCGTGATTTAACTGTTAAAATTTAATTCGCGAAAATTGCCAGGCAACAAACTTTCATATCAGTCGAAAATGTTGCCGGCAGAATTTTCTCTCTTATGATATTATATTTGAAAAAATATTTTTAGCAAAAATGTAGCTTATAAAAAAAACAAAAAAAAATGGTGTATTTATGAAGTCTATCGAGACACTACAAGCAGTGTTGTAAGTCATGAAAAATTTTTCTTATTCGTCCAATTCCAAATTGAATATTTCAACGTGAAATCGAGCGTGAGAGCCTAACTCGCTTAGTTTTGGTGCTTGAATCTTTTATAAAAAATAAAAATAAAGTGAGTTTTCCCCGAAAAGTTCTTAATTTTTTGGTTATTTCACGTTGAAATATTCGATTTGGAATTTGACGAATAAGAACAATTTTTCATGAGCTACAACTTTGCTTTTAGTGAGTCTGTAAAATTAACTTTTTAATAGGTTACATTTTTGTTTAAAATAGTTTTTTGATCATTGAGTAATTTGGAAAAAACTGCCCGAAAACATGGTTTTTTGTTGACAGATGAACATTTTCACTCGCAAATAACTTGAAAAGTATTGACTTGGCCACTTCGATGGTGACACTGAAAGTTATACGGTATTGTATCGCCGTATTTCAACTTCATTTACTAGGCTAGAACACATATATTACACAAGTCGCATTTATTAATTTTTTTAAAGGGGGACCCATTTCCATATGTGCGGGGGTGCCCGACGGAGTTTGTTACGCTACTGGCGGTCGTCTAATATTTCTTCAGCCGATTGTTGATTTATCTCTTGCTATTTTGACCACTGCCATTTTACTCGTTAAGAAGATTTCGACATGGCAGAAAGCTTATGAACCCAATTAAAATAATAAAAACATCATATCTGGGCCACATACTTCGTAACGACAAATTAATACTCTCTGCTGCATGTCATCATGCAAGGAAGAGTAGAGGGGAAAAGAGGCTTGGGAAGAAGCAAGAAATCTTGGCTGAGGAGTATCAGAGATTGGACTAACCTCAGTGTTGAACAGATATTTCACGTTACAAAAAATAGAGAAGCGTTTAAAAAAGTGATCGCCAATGTTCGTTAGAAGACGGCACAAGAAGAAAAGGAATTTTGACCACATGAAACTATTTAATTATGCTTATATTGTAATTCCATTCAGTGTTTTTATTCGTGTGTATACTATAAGTTACATTTTCCGCTAATGTCTTCTTCTTCATCTTTCAATCTCAGCATATTTCCTGGATTTCTTCCCAGTTGCCTCATCTCTGCTACCGTTTCCAGTAGTATTTTTGTCGTAACTGTGTCGGGTATTGTTTCTGATGAATATGTCAATATTAGTCTCACACGGGTTCTATAAGATCTTGACTTCATCTAAGTGTTAACATGTCGATTTCGCTATAATATAAAGCATTCTGCCAGTCTATTTGCTTTTGGTACTTGAAGTATCACTTCTTTGTTCAGATCTCCATAGATGCACAGTGTAATTCTAAGGTATTTTATTACCAATATTTGTTCCATGTAATTATGTGTAAAATATATTATTAAACGAGCTATTCTTCTGGTTTTTTCGCTAGATGTTTTGGTGATACTATATTATAGGAGTAACGTCGGTCACTGTATGATTGGGAATTAACCATCTTTCTATTTCCAGATCCGAAACTGTGCTTAATAATATACACAGGTGCAAAAAAGTCGATATTTTATAAAGAATTCGACACATTTTTGGAGATGCAACTTATAGATTGTCCATAGATTTAAGTTGAAACATTAAATATACATAAGAAACACACTTTATGGGAAAAAATTATTTATTTATTAAAATATGACATTATTTAAAAATTTACAACATTACGGAAACAACTGATCATTATCAAATATTTAATTACTATCAACTTTGGTTGGGTGACTGAATTGTCACTAATTGTTTAGTTATTATTTGATTACATTATATTCGTTACTGATTGATTATTTGTTACATAAACGTCAACTTGATTGACGTTAATACGAAGGAGAAGGTATAACCCTAAAGATGACAAAACTTATACAAAAACTAATATTGCACTGCAAGGTACCAGACGCATGGAGAACCAGAATAATGATACCAACGTTCAACAAAGGAGACAAAGAAGACACAAACAATTATAGAGGTATAAATCTACTGAATACCGCACTTAGGCTAACCACAAAAGTCCTAACCAAGAAAATCAATAAACTATCAACTTTATCAGATAAACAATAAGGATTCAGATCCGGAAGATCCTGCGTAGACGCCGTATTTGTACTGAGACAGATCACAGAAAAGGCTATTGAGTGTGATGTATGTAAATAGGTAGTATTCGGAACGCACTCAAGTTGGTAATATTGTAAGAGTGACGTGACAGTGACAAGTACAGTGAAGCGGAAATAAAACCATTCTTAATCTAGACACGATAGATACAAGTTGTTTCATTATAACCTCTCCTCCAAAGTTAACCTAGGAACCCTACCACGTGTTACATTATATTATTACATGGTGCCGAACTAAATCGAATACGTTAAAAAAAAAAGAAGATATAAGTGCAATGGAATTTAAGGCAGCTATAAACTCGATGCAAATGTCAGGTAACGTGTATGAAAATTGGAAATTCTTCATACAAAGATTCAAAAACTACTTACAAGCTACAGAATTAACAAAGAAACCTGAAATAACCCAGTGTGCACAGCTATTACAGTTAATAGGGGACGAAGGGTTCAAAATATATAACACGTTTAAGTTCTCAACAGAAGAAAAAGACAAGTTAGAACTGTTAATAAAAAAATTTGAAGCACATTTCAAGCCAAAAAGCAACGTGTCAAATGCAAGGTATTGCCTGTTCACCAGAAAACAAGAAGAAGAGACTAGCAAAGACAAAACTTTAATTGATCTAAAGACTTTCATAAAAAAAGGTTGGCCAAAAGAATTAAATAATGTACATAAAGATTTAAAAGCATTTTTTAAGATTAAAGATGAAATAACCTTCTTTGATAGTTTGTTGATGAGGAATAGTCAAATTATAATTCCTCATGTAATGAGAAAAGAAATGTTAAAAAGAATTCACTATGGCCATCAAGGAATAAATAAATGTAAAATGTTAGCTAGACAATCATTATATTGGCCTTCCATGACAGTTGACATTGAGAATGAAGTTAAAGGTTGTCCAATTTGCCCACAATTTGAAAATGCAAAGAGAGAACCTTTGACTCCACACAATATACCAGAAGTCCCCTGGGAGGAAGTTGGCTCTGATATATTTTACATAGGTCAAAAAAGTTATTTAATGGTGGTAGATTATTACAGTAAATATCCAGAAATTTGTCTGTTGAACGATACAACCAGTTCAACTATAATTACACATTTAAAATCGATATTTGCTCGTCATGGAATACCAAAAATATTTTACTCTGATGGTGGACCACAATACACAGCCAATGAATTTGTTAAATTTTGTCAAGAATTGGAATTTAAAAGCATAAAATCAAGCCCAGAAAATCATAGATCTAATGGTCTAAGTGAAAGATATATTCAAACCTACAAAAAAGCGCTAAGAAAATCTCTTAGAGATGGTAAAGATACATATTTAACATTGCTACAACTTAGAAATACACCAATTGATTCAAATTTACCATCACCATCTCAACTTTTAATGTCACGAGTACTTAGAACTCAGATTCCCACCACTGAAAAAATTCTAAAACCAAAATTATGTAATGCTAAAATAGTAATCAGCGATTTTCAGAAAAGACAAAACAGTCAAAAAGCTTATTATGATAGAGGGACAATAAATTTAAAACCGCTTAAAAATAATGAAAAAGTTTATATTAAAGATAAAAACAAATTGAGAGAAGGTCTTATCACACATAAATTAAGAGATAAAACCTACTCGATTAAATTAAGAGATTCTGGGTCAGAAATTGCAAGAAATAGACAATTTTTAGTTCGCATTCCTGCAACTTCTGACGATGAACATTCAGATAACGAATCTGAAACTAGTGAGTCACAAAATTTTGAAAGTGTCTCTGATAACCATTCTGATCATCACTCTCCAATAAACTTACCTCCACAAACCTCTTCAGGTCGAATTGTTAAAAAGCCTGATAGACTAGATTTATAAGTAATTTTATTATAAAATAAAAGGGGGTAAAGGATGAATGAAACAATTGTGGAAATTTATAAGTGTTTATTTAAAGATTTGTTAAAGAAAGTTATGTTTATTTTGTCATTATAAAAAGAGGGGATGTGATGTATGTAAATAGGTAGTATTCGGAACGCACTCAAGTTGGTAATATTGTAAGAGTGACGTGACAGTGACAAGTACAGTGAAGCGGAAATAAAACCATTCTGAATCTAGACACGATAGATACAAGTTGTTTCATTATAACCTTTCCTCCAAAGTTAACCTAGGAACCCTACCACGTGTTACATTATATTATTACATACAATAAACCAGCATATATATATTTTATAGACCTGACAAAGGCTTTCGATCGCATCCAAGTTGAAGACGTCTTACATTTGCTGTATAGAAGAAACATACCAATCAATATTATACAAACCATCGAAAACATCTACTTTCATAATCGGATACAGGCAAAGATAAATGGAAGCTCAGTTTATACCAGTACAAAGCGGAATCAGACAAGGTGACTCGTTAAGCCAACTGTTCTTTAACCTTTCCGGAACCGTGCTATAAAAACTTACGCTGCAGGCCGTGCGGGGCAACTATGTTACCCCACTAAAATACTTTAATAATTCATTTAAATTTTACATTATTGTTTGGAAAGTTATATAATAAGGCACTAGTAACTGAAATAATTTGTTTTTATTATTAAAAAGATTTACATTTTTTTATTTTTACCTGTAATTACAATTTGATTTTATTCCTGATTTTTACAGTCAGGGCATAAAAATGTTTTACTTTCTTTTCGATGTATGGTACAAATTGGTTTTCTGCATGTACTACATGATATTTGAGTCTTTCTATCACGTGCCCTGGCACAAAAGCTGCATCTTCGACTTGTATATTGTTGAATGTCTCTGGCAGGGGTTTCTGGTACTGTGTGCCCCGAGGAGTTAATTTCAATTTTAGTATAGAATTTAAACTATATTTGATAATTTCTATAAAAACCGATTTAGTATTATATTTTCTAAGATTACCTGGAGGGATAAAAAAAATAAAAATATTTTGAAAAGTTATAAAGACAAAACCGCATCTGGGGTAACCAAGTTGCCCCGCACGGCCACGGAAAGGTTAATATAATACTGGAGGAAATAATAGAAGCAGTACGTAAAGGTCATGGTCACAGAATGGGGAACAAAGAAATCCAAATATTATGTTATGCAGACGACGCCGCATTAATCGCCGAGATAGAAGACGATCTCCAAAGATTAACACAAAAAATCAAGAATCTATAAAGCAGCAATTAGACCTATATTGACATACACGGCGGAAACAAGACCTGACATATGTAAAACGAGACGACTACTAGAAACAACAGAGATGAAAATACTCCGACGAATATCAGGGAAAAGTCTGTTGGATAGGGAGAAAAGCGAAAACATAAGAAGATCATGCAATGTAGAAGACATAAATGGATGGGTGACAAAACGGAAACAGGAGTGGAACGAACACATTAGTAGAATGGCAGAGGATAGGATAGTACAAATAGCACGATATAAGTCACCAAATGGACGAAGAAGTATTGGCAGACCAAGAAAAAGATGGTGCGATAACTTAAACAATTTAGGACGCTAATACTGAAGAAGAAACAGGCTTTAAAGCCTACATACAAGAAGGAAGAAGAAGAAGAAGAAGACATCTAAAGTACGGACTTCGTTTAGGTGATTTGCCAACTCAATTTGAAGCTAGGCGTATATTTCTGAAACACAAAAAAACAACATCGCCTAATCCTGACTTTCTAGTGTAGCTGTCGTTTTGATTGAACCACTGAATGGCTCTTTGAATAGCACAACTACTTACACCTGGCACCACTTTAAATTTACTTATTAACCGTTCAGTTTAGATATACGGAATATTTACATGGAATGAATGAAAATTGAAATATTTTATAAAATACTGTATATAATACAGGATGTGTCAGTTAAAGTAAAAATATTATGCGATGCTACATTTACGCTAAATTCAACTAAATTAATGAAACAACCTGTGTAATGAAATAATAAAAATTCAAACAAGCAATCGGACTTCTTAAGTTCTAAGCTTTCACCCAACCATAAGTTAAAACGAAAGTCGATATTTGACTCTTTGTGTAACTTTGTGGTCGGTTGATATACGATTTGACTAATTTTGAGTAATTTTTGTCCATCTTCGGTAATAACTTTTTAACCGGAAATGATATCAGAATCAGAACTAAATATTCGAGCTCGACTTTTCATTATGCGTAAATTGATATATCACCTGTATTTTTATGCAACTGTAATGTGGCACGTCCGGTTACATTTTAACCTAAGGTAATATAAAAACCCGAAATATTGCTGATTTGTTCTCGTATTGCTAAGGCGCGTCGAATAGTACATCGCTTGTACTATCTCGGCGACTTTACAAGAGTACTTTTGATTACCACTCTGGAGCTGGAAGCCTGAAGTTAAATTTCTCACATTTATTGCCATCTTTGAGTTATTAGCTTTGTTTCGACACCACCTTTGTTATTTTCTCTGTCCTAATAATGGCCGATTTGTGTTTACGGATGGACATAAATACATGCAGATCAGGACTTTCATTGTTTAATGGTGAAAACAATTTAGTTGATTGGTTAGTACCTTGGCTAGGTACATCGATGGAATTTGTTGACGTGTTTTGTATAACCACGACGTGCTTGATTATAATTAATAATGTTAAACCTTACATTTTTAGATAATTAAAACAAATCAGGATACCTTATATTAGTGCGGCAGATTCTTGCAAATATTATAAGAATTGCACATTTAATGGTACAAGCATATAATTTGGTCCACATATACTGCACATGTAAAGGTTCAAATTTAGATATGAGGCCATCTCAGATTTTGCCTTTTACAAAAATGGCGGTCATTCAAAATGGGCGACTATACATATGTGACTATCAGCAAGATTTCAACCAAATTTGGCACATAGGTTCTTTTTGTAATTTAAAATGTCTGTGTAGTGAACTGGAAGAATCGGTTTACCAGAATATGTGTGTTTTCTGGTTTTTTATGAAAAACTATTTTATATTATGTAAATAATTTATTTTCAATTTTTTCACCCTGTATA
Source organism: Diabrotica virgifera virgifera (assembly GCF_917563875.1). NCBI lineage: Eukaryota > Metazoa > Arthropoda > Insecta > Coleoptera > Chrysomelidae > Diabrotica > Diabrotica virgifera. Next base: position 198,395,503 of record NC_065447.1, on the reverse strand, counting down.
CATTAATTTTTCAAAATGGTAATACCACCATTAAAAAGAGCGTAAGAATATGTTTTAGGAAATATTTCGAACTTTTTAGTTATGTTAATTACCATTTAATAAATGCATAACGTATATTCACATGTACCTGTGTGTGGCAGCTTCGTGCAAATATTATTATTGTGCATGTAATGGTAGAAGCATATAATTTGGACCACCTATACCACACATACAAAAGTTCAAATTTCGATATGAGGCCATCTCAGATTATCTCAGAGGCCATCTCGCCTTTTACAAAAATCCTTACAGTCTTTTCCAATTTTTTACAAAAATGGCGAGCATTCATAATGGCGGCTATACATATGTGACTAATAGCACGATAACTTTTGAACGAAAAGTCCTATTCCAGCCAAATTTGGCATCAAGGTTCTTTTTTTGATGAATAAAGTCGAGGTATTGAAACGGAAGAATCGGTTTACCAGAAGTTGTGTTTTTACTGTTTTTTAATTAAAAATATGTTGTTTTTTTTTAATTCTTTCACCCTGTATACATTAATTTTTCAAAAAAGTAATACCGCCATTAAACAGAGGGTAAAAAAATATTTTTTAGGAAATATTTTGACCTTTTTAGTTATGTTAATTACCATTTAATAAATGCATAACCTATCTCCACATGTACTTATGTGCGGCAGATTCATTTTGAATGCCCACCATTTTTGTAAAAAGCAAAATCTAAGATGGTCTTATATCTAAATCTGAATCTTTGTATGTGTAGTGTGTGATCCAAATTATATGCTTTTACCATTAAATGCACAATAATTCTTATATTATTTGCACGAATCTGCCGCACATAGGTTCATAGGTACATGTGGAGATACGTTATGCATTTATTTATTGGTAATTAACATAACTAAAGAGTTATGGATCAAAATATTTCCTAAAAAATATTTTTACGCTCTTTTCAACGCCGGTATTAACTTTTTGAAAAATTAATATATACAATATACAGGGTGAAAGATTTGGTAAAAAACAACATGTTTTGACATAAAAATCAGAAAAAACACAACTTCTGGTAAATCGATTCTTCCGGTTTAAGACCTTGACCTTACACATCAAGAAAAGAACCTATATACCAAAGGACATCGCACACATCTTATGGAAAATATAATGTCACTCAAATTCAATAAAATTTATACGATTAGATTCGTTTTAATATACCGATCAATTCTTATCATTGCGCCAACTCTTAATAATGATTAATTACGGCGCAAATTGCAATTAAAGTTTATCGAAATCACATTTTTGGAGTCCATAAAATGTTAGTTTACAATCATTATTGCTCTGAGTGCTATTCATAACAGCTTAAATCCCGCTGGGCCTAAGCGGATTAGTGAAACTAATCCGCTGATTTATGGAGTACCGAAAATCTGAGTATTTTAAAATATTTTTTCTCTCTCTAACTTATGTACCTACCCATTTGATTTCAGATTTATTTATATCAATTTCTGCTCTTATTTTTGAAAATAGAGAGTTGGCGCAATGATAAGATTTGATCGTTAATTTAAAACGAATCTATTGGTATAAATTTTATTGAATTTGAGTGACATTATATTTTCCATAAGATGTGTGCGATGTCCTTTGGTTGGAATCGGACTTTTAGTTCACAAGTTATCGTGCTATTAGTCACATATGTATAGTCACCATTATGAATGCCCGCCATTTTTGTAAAAGAAGGTAAAATCTCAGATGGCCTTATATGTAAATTTGAACCTTAATGTGTGTAGTATATATGGACCAAATTATATGCTTCTACTATTAAATGCACAAAAATTCTTATAACATTTGCACGAATCCGCCACACACAGGTCCTACATGTGAAGATACGTTATGCATTTATTAAATGGTAATAGGTCTGGATCCCGCGTATGAAAAAAAAGTTGATTAATAGCAAGCTGAAAATTTGTTAATAGCTTAAAGGTGTCTAGTCGGATAAACTTTGATATATGGAAACACTGTAACAGGGGCAGTTTTAATTGTGGAACAGGTTAAAAATTTGGAACGGTGAGACCACGAAAACGGCACATTTATTTTGTCCGACAGAACAGACTTAAACTCTTCGAACAGAGATTAAACTCTCATGCAAAAATCAGACTGCTATTTATCACCTGTCATAATTCCTGTCATTTGACATATTCTACATGTTCCACTCATTAAAACGCCCATTTGGTGATAAATAGCAGTCTGATTTTTGCATGAGAGTTTAATCTCTGTTCGGAGAGTTTAATTCTGTTCTGTCGAAAAAATACATGTGCCGTTTTCGTGGTCTGACCGTTCCAAATTTTTAACCTGTTCCACAATTAAAACTTCCCCTGTTCCAGTGTTCCCATATATCAAAGTTTGTCCGACTAGACACCCTTAAGCTATTAACAAATTTTCAGCTTGCTATTAATCAACTTTTTTTTCATACGCGGGATCCAGACCTATAATTAACATAACTAAAAAGTTCAAAATATTTTCTAAAAAAATTTGTATTTTCTTTTCAATTGCGGTATTACCTTTTTGAAAAATTATATTTACAGAGGGAAAAAATTGAAAAAAAAAACATATTTTTACATAAACAACCACTAAAAACACAAATTCTTCTGGTTTACCACATCCATCTTGTAAATCAAAAAAGGAACCTATATACAAAATTTGGTTTAAATCGGACTTTTCGTTCAAAAGTTATGGTACCATTAAACACATATGTATAGCCGTCATTTTGAATGCCCGCTATTTTTGTAAAAGGCAAAATATGAGATGGCCTCATATCTAAATTTGAACCTTTATATGTGTAGTATATGTGGTCCAAATTATATGCTTGTATCATTAAATGTGCAATTGTTTCACATATCGGCCGCACTATATTTAGGTATGAAGACGCCTTATAAAAGTATAGCTAATTTCTACGGATAATTTAAAAATGTCATAAATATAGGGTGTTCCATAATAGGTTTGTTCCAACTCGATACAAAACCGTTCTTGAACGGTTACGAGTATGCACATTAACAAAATATGTGTTACTGCGCATAATTATTCGTTATTGCGCATGCGCGTAACGATTCAAGAACGGTTTTGTATCGAGTTGGAACAAACCTAATAAAAACTATAATTTTAATATACCTACCAATATTTTTTGGAGCAATCTTATACCCAAACTTTGACAAATATTTTATAAGTGGTATTGTAAACACACGTTTCTACAAAAATCGATTTCTGTTAGTTTTATTTCTTTTTTTATTTAGTGCTAAACTTCGTCGAACAAAACGTTAATTATGTTAACGGTAGTCTTCTACCACTAGCAGCAACGCAAAGTGAGTCAACTCACACCTTTTATGACACATCGCTTTCTATTTGCATACACACATAGCCAGCGCTAGTGCAGTTTATTTTCAAGCCAAGTTTATGGGGTAGAGAGTAATCCGCAGATTTGTTTGTTCGCCGTTTTAAATACTAATTATATTTGCCATCCCTATCTAGCTCCATATTTCATCGCTTTCTGTCCCTCGAAATGGTGGATGGTAGAGAATGATAATTTCACAACGGCCGGTCTGCCGCTCCAGATAACTGATATTTATTATTATTACGGAAAGCCATATTGCTACACTTCGATTTCCGTTGAAACGGCCGAAATAAAATGAAACATTGTGTGTTGTTCGCTGCTTTAGTGTGGATTTTAGACTGTTGCATTCAGGACCACAATGAATTCAGGCCATTTGAATGTTTATTCACTAAAAATATATATTATACTTATACGTTATATTTAATTTGGGGGATTAATAAAACTTTCAATAATATATTATAAGAATTTAGTTATTTGAATATAAATATTTTATAAATCTGTAAATATCTCCATTTATGCTTCTTTGAAAAGTGACAATATTAGTGTGACTTGCTTATTAAGCTTTGATCACATTCGTATTTGAACTATTGTCACTTAAATTGGCAAGACACGGTGGTATAGAGGTTTGTCCCTTAATATGAACGTTAATCTTATAAAACATTGTTCACATTTTCAAAGAAAGCAATGTGGAGACGGGAGCAAAACAAGAGTCGTGGACTGGAGGTGGCATAAATATTAAAACAGTATTAAAAGAGTAAAACAGTAGGGGCAAGCAACGCCTAATGGAAGTGTTCAAGGAAATTGATCCTGAAGTACAAAATAGGGCTTAAAATAGACGAAACAAAAACGAAGTGCGTGATCGTTAAAAGAACACCTGATAATGAAAATATTATCGTTATAGACAAAACTATACCATTGAAAATGTGAATGCCTTCACACACATCTGCGCATAGAAGAACCAAAATGGCTATCTACAGAACATTTTTTATACCCATAGGAACCTATAATTGTGTAAGCTGGATGTACAGGGTTATTCAGGGTCATTCCATATCAACTCAACCAACCTAATTTCCACCCCTTGTCAAATTTGGTTCTAATTTGGAATAGGTACTCATAGTGGCTAATAAGGGAAACAAAAATACAAAATTTTAAATTTTTATCTCAACCTTTTTCCGAAATATGATTATGTAAAATTTTCCAAAAAAAAATCCAAAACAACGCGATCATATATTAAGTTTTTTTCCAAAAAGGACATAATTCAAATTGTTCATAATATTCCTACAAATACATAATACTGTTGTTAATAACATATAAAAATTTTTTCATGGGATGGTGGTGGGTTCAACATAAAAAAATAAATTTTACACATACAGTATAGAGCAAATGAAAGGAATAAATTCGTAATGTCGCAGGCTGGCGACTTCAAGGAAAAATCCTGAAACAGGTCGATTTTTATTTTTAAATTGTAATTTTTTCGCATATCATCCATCATCCATCTGGATGATGTAATCGATGATATTTTTAAATGAGACTATTATAGGTCGTGGGTTAGCTCATTTGAAAGGTTATTTAATTCTCTGTTCAGTAATATAAACAATAACATAAATATTTATACAGGGTAGCAAAAAAGCTTTTTTAGTCAAATTAATTAACAAAAAAGAAGAATGTATTTAATTTATCTGCATCTGGCAACAGTAAGATCTATTTTAAATTAAATAAATTAGATGCCGTATTTTTTTGGTCAATTAATTTAATAAAAAAAATTTTTGCCCACCTGTATAAATAACTATTATTATTAAGTATTTTTCAATTCTAATAGTAAATTATTAATATTGAAAATATTAAAAATATTACTAAAAGATTTTTAAATTGAAAACTTATTGGTACACTTTCCTGGTGACACCTCCAAGACTTCTACAATTTGCAAGTCAAATGGATGCTGCAGTGAAGACGAGAGGGAAGGAATTCTACACTATGCAATTCACATCCCCCGTCTGCAGCTGGAAAAGTTCCAACGGAAAAATGCACCTAGTTACTCTACGGAGTAATACGACTATAAAATAAGAATGTATACCATTTTTATTCAGTTGCAATGCGAAGGCAAAACAATCTTACTTTTCAATTAGAATACGGAGTGCAGTTCAGTCCCTTGAACCGCGATTTTCGGCTCTTATTGGAACCTTCATCGGAAGGAACGTAGGCACTGTTGTCCATATTTTAGCTGATTCGTATCGAGAGGTTTTCCCACCCATTGCAACTGAAGTGATGATATTAGGTGGCTAGCGCCATCTGGCATTGAAAGACGAAGTAGTTTTCAATCCTAATAGTAAATTATTAATATTGAAAATATTAAAAATGTTACTAAAAGACTTTTAAATTGAAAACTTATTGGTACACTTTCCTGGTGACACCTCCAAGACTTCTATAATTTGCAAGTCAAATGGATGCTGCAGTGCAGACGAGAGGGAAGGAATTCTACACTATGCAATTCACATCCCCCGTCTGCAGCTGGTAAAGTTCCAACGGAAAAATGCACCTAGTTACTCTACGGAGTAATACGACTATAAAATAAATAGAATAAAAATGGTATACATTTTTATTTTATAGTCGTATTACTCCGTAGAGTAAGTAGGTGCATTTTTCCGTTGGAACTTTACCAGCTGCAGACGGGGGATGTGAATTGCATAGTGTAGAATTCCTTCCCTCTCGTCTTCACTGCAGCATCCATTTGACTTGCAAATTGTAGAAGTTTTGGAGGTGTCACCAGGAAAGTGTACCAATAAGTTTTCAATTTAAAAATCTTTTAGTAATATTTTTAATATTTTCAATATTAATAATTTACTATTAGGATTGAAAACTACTTCGTCTTTCAATGCCAGATGGCACTAGCCACCTACTATCATCACTTCAGTTGCAATGGGTGGGAAAACCTCTCGATACGAATCAGTTAAAATATGGAGAACAGTGCCTACGTTCCTTCCGATGAAGGCTCCAATAAGAGCCGAAAATCGCGGTTCAAGGGACTGGGGTGCACTCCGTATTCTAATTGAAAAGTAAGATTGTTTTGCCTTCGCATTGCAACTGAATAAAAATGGTATACATTTTTATTTTTTAACTTATATTATTGTTTATTAATTACTGAATAGAGAAATCAACAACCTTTTAAATGAGCTAGCACACGACGTCACGTCTCATTTAAAAAAAATCGTCGATTACGTCATCACGCCCAGATGGATGACGTCACTAGTGTGATATAATATATGCCAAAAGATTACAATATAAACATAAAAATCGACCTGTTTCGGGATTTTTCCTTAAATTCGCCAGCTTGCGACATTACGAAGTCATTCCTTTCATTTGCACCATACTGTATGTATAAAATTTATTTTTTTTATGTTGAACCCATCACCATCCGATGATAAAAATTTTATATGTTATTAACAACAGTACTATGTATTTGTAGGAATATTATGAAAATTTTAAATTATGTACTTTTTGGAAAAAAACTTAATCAAAATATTTTTTTTTTTGTTTGAGAAAAATTTATGTATCACAACATCAGTATATCATCAATATATATATATATATATATATATATATATATATATATATATATATATATATATATATATATATATATATATGAAACAAATGAAATAGAGAATGTGGAAAAATCCCCTTACGAACAATTCACACATCCACCATTTCAGGTTGGGAAAAATTTCTTGAATAGAATCAAAGATCCAAACACCTGTTCTTAGAAATGTGTTTCGCCCTCTTCAACCTCTCTGGGCTTATCAATAAAGATGAGAGGTTGAATATCTTTAGACACATTCCATCAAAAAACAACATTCGAGACCCAGACATAGCAGGAGCGTATATCTACGCCGCATAATCTGACCATGACAGCCTCACGTTTTAATTCCCTAATTACTATAAGTAAAATATATGTTTGAAAAACAAAAAAACAAAAGATGTAAATCTTTGAAACACACTCAGTGATCAAAAGATCTAAGTTATTGGTTTACCGACCAAACGTAACTAAATCAAACAAATGAAATAGAGAATGTGGAAAAATCCCCTTACGAACAATTCACACATCCACCATTTCAGGTTGGGAAAAATTTCTTGAATAGAATCAAAGATCCAAACACCTGTTCTTAGAAATGTGTTTCGCCCTCTTCAACCTCTCTGGGCTTATCAATAAAGATGAGAGGTTGAATATCTTTAGACACATTCCATCAAAAAACAACATTCGAGACCCAGACATAGCAGGAGCGTATATCTACGCCGCATAATCTGACCATGACAGCCTCACGTTTTAATTCCCTAATTACTATAAGTAAAATATATGTTTGAAAAACAAAAAAACAAAAGATGTAAATCTTTGAAACACACTCAGTGATCAAAAGATCTAAGTTATTGGTTTACCGACCAAACGTAACTAAATCAAACAAATGAAATAGAGAATGTGGAAAAATCCCCTTACGAAAAATTCACACATCCACCATTTCAGGTTGGGAAAAATTTCTTGAATAGAATCAAAGATCCAAATCTGGGTCTCGAATGTTGTTTTTTGATGGAATGTGTCTAAAGATATTCAACCTCTCATCTTTATTGATAAGCCCAGAGAGGTTGAAGAGGGCGAAACACATTTCTAAGAACAGGTGTTTGGATCTTTGATTCTATTCAAGAAATTTTTCCCAACCTGAAATGGTGGATGTGTGAATTGTTCGTAAGGGGATTTTTCCACATTCTCTATTTCATTTGTTTGATTTAGTTACGTTTGGTCGGTAAACCAATAACTTAGATCTTTTGATCACTGAGTGTGTTTCAAAGATTTACATCTTTTGTTTTTTTGTTTTTCAAACATATATTTTACTTATAGTAATTAGGGAATTAAAACGTGAGGCTGTCATGGTCAGATTATGCGGCGTAGATATACGCTCCTGCTATGTCTGGGTCTCGAATGTTGTTTTTTGATGGAATGTGTCTAAAGATATTCAACCTCTCATCTTTATTGATAAGCCCAGAGAGGTTGAAGAGGGCGAAACACATTTCTAAGAACAGGTGTTTGGATCTTTGATTCTATTCAAGAAATTTTTCCCAACCTGAAATGGTGGATGTGTGAATTGTTCGTAAGGGGATTTTTCCACATTCCCTATTTCATTTGTTTGATTTAGTTACGTTTCGTCGGTAAACCAATAACTTAGATCTTTTGATCACTGAGTGTGTTTCAAAGATTTACATCTTTTTTTTTATATATATATATATATATATATATATATATATATATATATATATATATATATATATATATATATATATATATATCACTGTAAAGAGCTTTAAAAATGCTGCAAAATGACACCTATCCCAGCATTATACATAGCTCAATTAGGACAGCTTCTACAACCATTCCAATAAAGTATGGTCGCGGTGTTTTGGATTATTTTGGAAAATTTTACGTAACCATATTTCGGAAACGGCTTGAGAATTAAATTTAAAATTTTGTATTATTCTTCACCTAATCATCCACTATGAGTACTCTAAATTTTAACAAAATCTAAATAGGTCGGGAAAAAAATTAATTCAAAGTGTGTTGATTTGACCTGGAATAACTCTTCACTATATTTTGACCCTCCTGTAAACTGCTTTATTTGCAGAACTAGAAAAAAATGTAAAATACAAAAGTTATTCGATTTTTAAATTATGATTTTCTGACATATATATCGTACTAGTGACGTCATCCATTTAGGCGTGATGACTAGGGAGCGGATTTTATGCTAAATGCATACTGCGTGCATATTTCGCATATTTGAGCACTTTACTAAATTTTGCATATTTTTAAAGAAACATGCATATTTTGTGCCTATTTAAAAACATTTAAGTCCAAAAATTTTTTTAATTTTTTAATTCGACACAAAATATTTCCCCGCACAGGTTGTCGTATCTATTAATACGAGAACTACCTGAAGAGTGACGGTTCATTCACTGCCTTTCATGTTTTCTTAGAAAATACCCGATCTTTACACAAAGTACTTATAGTGCATATAGTACGCCCTTATAAAATGATTGTAGGATGTTAAAGTGATGAAGGACGGTTTACCCGGAAATCCGAATTTTATTTACTTTTATTATAATATATTATTTAGTAGGTATATATATTTTTTTTCATACCTATAATTCTGGTGATTCTTTTAAACACTTTATTGTCAAGAGAATTTACACCTTTAACCATAGTTTTACGATTTTCTAACGAAAATTAATAAGTAATTTTAAATACGCCCCAATTACATACTTCTATTGATGTTGAAAGGAGTTTTTCAAGTTATAAAAATATTTTATCTGATCAAAGAATATGTATGTTTCCTCGTAAAGAATTTGGAAAAACACATTGTAGTGAATTATAATCGAAGATATATTTATAGTGACATTGTTGTTTTATTTTAAATTGGTACCTATTGGTAGCAGTTTTTGTAACAACTGTAAATAAATTGCATATAAATGTATAAAAATGATTTTATTTGAAAGATAATAAATAAGATTGATGCCCCCCTATAAAAGAACCCCCTAGAATAGAATAGAACAGAAAATTTGTGGTTTCTCGAAATGCGCATTTTCTGAATTTTTGTGCATATCTTGCGCATATTTCGTAATTTTTTACCGCATATATATGCGCATATTTCATCAAAATTGATCGCATATAAATCCGCTCCCTAGTGATGACGTAATCGATAATTTTTTTAAATAGGAATAGGAGTCGAGTGCTAGCTCATTTGAAAGGCTATTTAATTCCCTATTAATTAATATAAACATTGATATGATTAATTATACAGGGTGTCCAAAAAAATATTTTTTAATTAAATTAATTTTCACAAAAAGAAGAAAGTATGTAATTTATTTAATTTAAAATACATTTTACTGCTGTTAGAAAACAGAAATAAAAGTTTATTATAAACATTGATTTTTGCTTAAATCCAATGTTCAGACTGCCAAGAAGCAGATGGGTGGCAGCTTAAACATTATGGGAATGAATTAAATAAATTAAATACATTCTTCTTTTTGTGTCAATTAATTTAATTAAACAATTTTTTTTTGAGAGCCTGTATAATTAATCATGTTAACGTTTATATTACTGAATAGGGAATTGAATAACCTTTCAAATGAGCTAGCACTAGATCCCTATTCTCATTAAAAAAAATAGTCGATTACATCATCACGCCCAAATGGATGACGCGATTAGTACGATATATGTCAAGAAATCATAATTTAAAAATCGAATAACTTTTGTATTTTAGAGTTTTTTCTAATTCTGTAAATTAAGCAGTTTACAGGGGGATCAAAATATAGTGGATAACCCTGTACAATTAAGACATGTACGTATGCTAAATTATTAATAAAATGTCAGTTGTGTGGACTGTATATTTTTATGTTGCTGTTTCAAGTGGAATTTAGAGAGGAATTATGATAATACAGAAAAGATTATATGCTTATAAAAAATCTGACCATTATATATTTATAATTCTTTGTTTATAAAGTCTTTGTTTCACCATTCGCGATTATATCACGTCACATATACCGGTTTCACACGCTGTTGCTTCGCGTCCAACTTTTAATTGTTTTTAACTGATTAACCGTTTGTTTATGTCGGATTATCGTCTAACAATATTGCAGAGAGAGAAAAAGCATTTGTTCAGCAATAATGAAACCCAGAGAAAGGTTCAAGTAGTTGAATGATAGAGCATTATAGATTACTGTAGTAGCACTTTGAATGATCGGGTGATAGTGGGTGGAGTGGATGATAATTTCACAACGGCCGGTCTACCGCTCCAGATAACTGATACAATATGAAGACACTATTTATTATTATTACGGAAAGCCATATTGCTACATTTCGATTTCCGTTGAAACGGCCGAAATAAAATGTGGATTTTAGACTGTTGCATTCAGGACCACAATCAATTCAGCCCATTGGAATGTTTATTCACTAAAAATATATACTTTATATTTAATTTAGGGGATTAATAAAATGTTCAATAATATGTATATTATTACAAGTTAGATATTTGTTGAATATTAGTATTCTGTAAATATAAAAATATCTCATTTTCCGCTTCTTTGAAAAGTGATAACATCAGTCTGAATTCTTACCACAATGTTGACCACATTCTTATTTAAATTCCTCCTCCTCTATCTTTTTCTCCACTATCCACTTTTTTCTATGCAAAATTGGTTAAAAAGATATATGAAGACACTGCTGCGGATCAGGGACAGAGAGAAATAAATAAAATATGCCTACTCCAATTCTCCCAAAAGGAGAATCAAACATGTTTTTAGAACTAACCTTAAACTTTTATATATAAAGATTTTCCTTCCGCTAAGATACACAAGATCATCCATCCCAGATTTACTATATTCTAGTATCAAAAAATACAGAAAGGCATTTTTTCTAGTGTAAAAACTTATCCTGGTTCAGACGTGGAGCCAGATACAAATCTCTTAGTACCAGAAATAAAAGTACGTAATAAAATTTAAAATGAAGTCGAAAAAAAATGACACGGAAACGACCAGACCAAAAAATTAATAATTTCGGATAAACTCAATGAACTACTGATTATAGTACAACAAAATGTAAAAACCAAACATATCTACAATAATTATTTAAGAAAGCGTAAAATACAATTGACGTCTGTTTCAAAGTGCAATTTTGGATGCATAATGAGACATAATTACATATAAAGAAAACAACGTAAATCATAGATTTCTCAAAAGATATTAGATTTAATGAAACATAAATTTACGTAAATCATAGATTTCTCAAAAGATATAAGATTTAATAAAACGGCATATACTTAAAATCCAGCAAATACAAAACTATAAAGAAACACGAAAGTTGAACACTAAAGTTACTATTAGAAAAAAAATTTAAATTGCCAAAGAAGCATGGATGCTAGTGAGAGAGAGAGAGAATTAGAAAGAAAGAAAGAGAGAGCGAGATAGTGAGAGGGAGACAAGGGAATATAGGAAAAACACAGAAAGCATTATCAATTAATATCTACAAAAAAGTTTAGGAAATCAAAGGAAACCGTAAATTCTCAACATATTCAAAAGTAAAATAGAAATTGGTTGAAGCATCACCAGGGGCGTTTCGTCAAGTCATGATATCCTTGAAAATGTCATAACAGTATTTGTTCAATTTTGAGTAATGGCCAATTAACACATAACATTATAAAATACACTGGGCAAAGGACAAAACAGATTAAAATGAAATGTCGGTACTACTACGTCAGGCACATATCAAAAATGGAGCTACAATGAGTACCTACTTGTCACTTATACTATTGTACTATGTACAGTGTCATTGTACCTCCATCTTAGATATATAGGTACCTGACGCAGTACCGGCAGTAGTACCGGCATTTAATTTTAATCTCTTTGTCCTTTGTCCAGTGTGTGTTAGTGTTATATGTTATTTGTTAATTGGCCATTAATCAGAACTAAACAAATATTCTCGAGGACATTTTCCTGATTTCATGAAACGCCTCTGATGATGCTCTAGGAGCGAAAGTATACTTGGACCAGATTTAATGAATTTAGTGTTCGATATCTGCCTTTATTTCCGTAAAATTCATATTCAAAAGTAGTACATAAAAAAAGACATTCCTTGTTACACAAGAAATACAAAAAGTAGGAACCATCTACATTTCTAATTTTTTGAGAGTAATCGTACTCCTTTTCTGTCCAACACCAGATAGACACGGGCGCTAGTATGATTTTCAAAAAAATCTCTGAAGGGATTAAAAAGAGCAAAGTAGCTGGACTGTATAATATTTGTCCAATATTAAGTACCGACTTAAAGCGAGAGTACCTTTTTGTACTATAATACCTCATAATTTAATAATCAAGTGTCAAAGATGCTTAAAAGTTAAAGACAAAAAAATTATGCGACAAAATAACCGTTCCTTACTCAAAAAGGACGCTTATGACCGGTATTAGAAATTCGCAATTTATGGAATCGATTTATCTCTGGACGGTAAATACGCGTACCATTTTTCGTTTTTCCAAATAGTAAGTTCTAAATTAATAGTAAGTAAGTAAAAGTAAGTAAGTAAGTAGTAAGTTTCTAAATAGTAGTGTTCTGGAGGTATTTAAAGAGAAATAAATAAATAAATAAAAATAATTACTAATTACTAATTAAATAAATAAAAAGACTAATTGCAAGACTCTATGTTCAAAGAGCTGTAGCTCCCTTAAGAAGCATTTTCGGAGTAGGTGATTTGGGTTAAACCGTAATATATTGAGCGCAGGAATCTACAGTTAACATATTTCCAATTATTAATGAAACATCCTGTGAATCTCTACAATCAATCATACAAACGTTCAAGTTAAACTACCACATTTTCCATATTATTTTATTTATTGAAATATTCCGCTGACTATGGTATTTTAATTAATGTTGCACTAACAGGTAACTATCTCAAATACTCAAAGCTTTATTGTTGACAATCATCTAATTGGCATAATCCTATTAGCTATAATCTTTGGTCAAGTTGTTAGTATAACGAACGTACAATCTCTGTATGCGACTGCTACTGATAATAAGCAAAGCCTGTCATCCTATTTATTATTTTCGTTACACAATCTACCAAGCTCATTCATACTGGGCCGGTGATAACGGGCCTGCAAGAAATGCACTGCAGGCGTGCGCCCCTGTTTGAGGGGCGCCAGAATGAACTTTTTTCTGCTGGTGTTATGCAAAATACTAAAATATAAAAATTCATGTTTTAAATGTAGTTTAAATTCGTCATAATACCCTAATCTGTGTTTGTTTGTTTTGCATATCACACATGTTAAAATATACAAAAATATGCAATGCCGCATCCATGTAGTAATATAATTTATTGGTCAAAGATATCATATTTCAACCAAACAACTTTGCTCAATGAGAATGTTGTGTTTATTAAGTTATTGCAAGTTGTTAGTATTGTATCAGCAGTTATGAGAGGAAATGAATGATTTCTAGTACAATAAACAATATTTTGATAAAAAAAACTCATACAGAAGTAAATTCTTCAAATTGTATATTGGTATAAAAATGTTTATTAAAAAACTTCATAAAATATCATCCAAATGGACTGCAAAACGTTTTAGTTCTAAATTAAAACAACCTCAGTGCCTAGAATGAAGTATTTCCACGTTAGATTAAAGCAAAAAGTTAAAATTGTGACTGTTAATAAGAAAGATTTGTGGAGAATACTTACATTCTGTTGAGTAATTGTTGTAAAACTGCTCATGATATATAGTTTAACATAGTATAGTTTAAGAAAATGTGATGACTACATGTCGATGTTAGTAGACTAAATTAAATACATGCGCAACAGGGCATACAGGGCAACATGGGCAATATGTTTCCCTGCTCGAAAAATATTAGGTCCTTGCCAGTTCAATGAGCACAGACCAACTGAGAAAATACGAAATGGACATTCATTATGACAAGAGTGGCATGACAAGACAGGATAAAGCCAATTTTTGGTTAAGAACTTCAAAAAGTGCAGTTTTAATTTTGGATTTTAGTTAAACTGTAATGGTTGTTATAAATGTCTGAAAATGCAATTTAAATTATTTAAATATTCAAATCTATTATAAAGTCTAAAATAACAACTCTCTATTCCAGAAAAACTTATGGTTAAATGTGTGACGTCATCCATTGTAAAATGAAAAGGTGAAAGTTTAATTTAGTTTAGTAAAATGAAATATACTATATAGTAAACAATTAATGAACTGACGTGGAAGAATTGGAAGCTAAATAAAGCAAAAACTCCAATATTAAAAAGTTTTTTAAAAAATGTACTGTTGGTTGGTTGCCGAACATGATAGTATTCATTTTCTCATAGACATCTTTCAGTGCGTCACAGTTTTTCGATTTCTTTCTAACGCATTAATTAAATTGTATGTGACAGAAAAAGGGCACGTCTGTGATTACAGACATTTATAACATTTATTCTAGTTGTCGATAGATGGCGGTATAATTGAAAAAAAAAAATTATTTACGAATTATTTAATATATCTACGAATATAAACTGTACAATTTATAAGACTATACATATCAAAGAAAATACAATTTTATAAATGCAATAAACACAATTGATTTGTTTTTATGCCAAATTGCAAATAAATTGTGACAAGTGACAGATTTAGCTAAAATGTCATGTTAGAATAAATGTTATAAATGTATATTATCACGGACTGACCTTTTTTTCTATCATTTATGACGCACTGAAAAATGCTCATGAAAAGAAGCATAAAAATTCATATAATGTGAGGCAAACAGTATATGCAAAAAGCAACTATGTTGTATGTTTAGATTTAGCAGCATGCGAAACAGTATATGCAAAAAGCAACTATGTTGTATGTTTAAATTCAGCAGCATGTTATTGTACTGATTAATTATGTCTGTAAAAAATGGGGATGAATTGTGGAAAAATAAAAGTAACTAGAAGATAAATACAGATCGGGGAGTAGATGTTGATGTTAAAGAAATAATTTTAAATAAAATATAATAGAATGAATAAAAGTATGTAATGAATTTAATAACAGAAAAGGGAGATAAAATATGTGACAGCCAAATCTAATTGAACTTTATGTAAACGTTATCACGTTATATCCCCCACGCAGCGTGCCGCCGCTGGAGATTTTGCTTAGTTACGTCATGATCTACGTATTCCCAAATTTTGGTACACTATCTCAATCACGAACGAACAAAAAAATTATTATATTTTTTATATTTTCTAATGCCAACCAGACTTTTGTCCCCCACGCAGCGTTGCGCCCCTGGAGATTTCACTCAGTTACGTCATGGCCTACTTATTCCCAAGTTTTGGTGCACTATCTCGATCATGAGCGTGACAAAAAAATAATAATAACCACGATTTTGACCCCTTATAACTATCCTCATCCCCGGCTCTGGTGTCCGCCCGTATGGGAAAGTCATGTACACAACTAATCCAACATATCCCCGTATAGTTTGTCCATATTACTTATCACGAGCAAAATTCGCTTCTATCTCTTCGACTATATGTTAATGTTTAAGAAAGTTATTAACATCTATAAAAAAACAAAATTTCTGAATTTTTTACAATTTTCCAAGTAACAACTAAGGATATAGACACTTAAAAAAACACCCTTTTTAATGATTTTATATGACATCAGCTTCTTACTCTCAAATTTGTTTTAAGTGCTTCACCTTTTGCTAGTAGACGAAAAAAGAATATGTGTGTACTTTGTACGCACGTAAGAAGTTATACTTTTATTATATGATTCCAACGAAATTAATATATTATGTACTTTAAACAGTTTGTTTAAATTTTATTTAAATATTAAACTAATTGTAATACTTACTACTTTCCAAACATTTTTATTATAACAATACCAAAAATTAAAATAATAAAAGAATAAAACACACACAAACACATTGAAAAATGCACCAAAGAAATGATTTCTGAACAATAATTGTTGGCAAAAATTTTAACTAAATACGCATTTTCTAAAAAAATTTATATAATAAATATATTCAATCGTAAAATGTATAAAAAAAATTAAAAAATAAAAACTTGCATTGGGATTCGAACCCGCGTGCTTAGAGTTGACATCCACTTACACACACCCGTCACCCGACTTGACCACTTCCACGTACTTGTCGTGTGGGAAGGTAGGCTAACTGAACGTTTTACTGTTTGACAGTTCTGAATTTAATCAAATTAGTTTGATTTTTGTGTGTGTGTGTGTGTGTGTGTGTGTGTGTGTGTGTGTGTGTGTGTGTGTGTGTGTGTGTGTGTGTGTGTGTGTGTGTGTGTGTGTGTGTGTGTGTGTGTGTGTGTGTGTGTGTGTGTGTGTTCACAAAGGGTATTAAAATACAACAAAACATAGAGTAAGAAAACAATAGGTATATTAGATGAAGAGTGGTAGAAATTTTGTTGCTAAACAAATTATGTAAATCAAAGCATCACCTACTAATAGATAGGTACATACATTTTCCAAATAGGTAAGTACCTATGTCATTTTTTATTACAATACTGAAACATTTACAATTAAGTACGTACCTGTTGCTTTTAAAAACTATTTAAAAAGTTATTACAATTATAAACTTGCTTTGACTGTGTCCTCACAACAGTAAAAGCTGATATACAATATTTGTTTATCCGTAACCTCCATATTGAAAAATTATTGTCATGTCATTTGAACATCCAATCAGAGCCAAGGTATAATGAGTCTGCGCCGGGGAACAAGGTTTTTGATGAATTCGCGCATATTAAATTTCACTCCCATCGCGCCTAAAGAAGTCTAACTTCAAAAAGCGAAAATTTATCGTTTGTGGTCTAAATTGGTTAATAACTAATTAAGTCCAAAAGATCAACTGCAGGAAACATATAGGTTCTTGTTATAGAGGTCCATACTCCTCAAAACACCTGGCTGGTCCATCACCATCATCTAGCCTCAAAACTCCACTGCTGAACATAGGCGTCGTCCTCGTGTTTCCAACCCCATCTATCCTCCCTAAATTTTTATTAACCTTATTTAATCGCCAGTCCATCGTGTAGATTGTAGATGGTCGATCGACGCTTTTCTTGTCTGGCCTTGGTCTCCATTCCAATAAAATCCTTGTCCATGGACCGTTTGTCACTCTAGTTATGTATCCTGTCCATTTCCATTTTAGTCTGGCTATCCTTTCCTATACCATGTCAAGATTAAAAAAAGGCTGTCCACAATATGTCTGCAACGAATACTGCAATTCTTTTGGTCACGTGGTTCGCAGAGGTGACGACAGTTTGGAGAGATTAATTGTTCTGGAAATGTTCCTGGGAGAAGATCAAGAGGACGATCACCAACTAGATGGTCCGACCAAATAAAGGATTCAGCTGGAAACTTATTCTGCAAAGCTCTTAGAGCAGCTGAAGATAGAGACGAATGGAGAAATATTGTTAGTAATATTGGAAGAAATCACGATTCTCAGTAATGGGGAAACGACAAGAGAGAGAGAGAGAGAGAGAGAGAGAGAGAGAGAAAGATCCTTTCCTTCGTTTCATACCCCAGTTTTTACTGTAATTCGACGTTGCGAATTGTTATCTTCTTCTCTGCGTCTATAGAGCGCTGTGTAGAACTCCTCGACCATTAAAGATATTTCATCTCTGTTGTCTTTAGTTGGTGTGCCTTTCAATGAATTATCAATATATTTTTCGGACTCTTGCATATTAGTTGGTTTTGTCCACTTCTCGTTTGTTTCTTATTTATCATTTTGAGTCTTTCTTTTTTGGTCGATAGTGTGATTTTCGCTCTTAATAGCGTATGATTATTGCTTGAACTAAACTGGTTTAAGATATTTACGTCTTTGTATAGTACCAACAAAGAAAATAATATTTTTTTGTTTATTAAGAAACAGTCGAGTTCGTTCCTTGTGTTCCTAACAGAGCTTCCACATGCCCATCTTCTGTATTTTTTCTATTTAAAGATGCTGTTAAATTAATACAGATTGTTTTAAAAAAGGCTAGGTCAGAGTCACGAGAAAAATCTTATTTCCTGGATTGTAACTCCTAACTAGAGAGCGGAATATATGCAAAGTGCATATAGATGCATATATTGCATATTTTTAGACAACAAACACAACATTGCATATTTAAGCTAAACACGATTTATTTTGCATATTTTAAAAATAAATTATATAAAAGTTTAAAATTTTCCTCTCTTAGTTGGAATTTTATAACTTCAATATGAACGAGCTCGTTATTTATCTATCTATCGCTCATTATTATCTATCTGGACTTTCCCATTACTACCTGAATTTAACAATTATGGGTATTCCCAGAAAAATATTATTTTATTAGCGTAGCAAGTCGTAGGTACCTACCTGCTTTTAGGGGTCTAATATTTATTTTGTCAGTTTCCGGCCAACATTTGTTTAAAGTAAACGTTGTATCGTATTTAGTGTTTTTGAAATTATTGGTATATATTAAATTTAAATATGTCTACCATTCAAAAAAGTGCTTGGATAAAGTGTTTTCCCGAGTTAAAGCTAAGTGGAGACAAAGTAGTTTACAAGGCCTGTTCCAAAATCGTAAGTTACATTCATTTTCACATTTCATTTTTTAAATGAGGAACTGACAAACAAAAGCATCATGTCCCACAAAAGAAATTTTTCTGGAAAGAGTGTTTATATTCGACAAATTCGCTTTTACTTCTATAAAGACGGACATAGAGAGAAGCATCAAAATACAAAAATCCATCAAATTGTAGACAATTCCGCTTTTGTTCAAATTAGTTTTGGCAAATTAGTTTACTGTCTAAATTAAAATATTGTCCTATAACATTAGTAGATGTAGAACGAACTTTTTCTGTGACTAAACACGTTTTTAGTGATAGAAGGCAAAAGTTGCTAGTTGAAAATTTTGAAAAATATTTGATTACAAATTCATACTATAATTTAGATTCTTAATTTAATTATAATATCAGTTTTTGTGTGTCGTTTCATTTGTTTTTATTTGAAAAATAAATATGTATTAAACATAAATGTAGGTGGAATTTTTTAAACATAAATGTTTATATTTAATATATTGTTTTATTTTTGAGTATTTTTAATATGCATTTGCATATTTAGACAAATTTAGAAAAAATACCTGCATATTTGTAGTAAAAGTAATGCATATATATGCGCATATTTTGGTAATGTTGTGTTGCATATATTCCGCTCTCTACTCATAACACAAGTGTATGTCTCTGCATCCCTGCGCTTAAGGGCTTGTTCATATAAGAGCAATTTGCCAACGTCGACGCCGCGATTTACCAGTTTAAACGCTCGCGCTTGGTAAACTGGCGGTTGCATATGTACGATGTTGAGCTGTTGCATTTGTTTCTATGTTAACTTGAACCGCGGCGATTGGGTTTTTCAGGTAAACCGCGGCGTCAACGTTGGGAAACCGCCCTTATATGAACGAGGCCTAAGTATAATATTTTGTACATACACACAACGGCAAAATTAGATGTTAGATGTATCGAATTTCCTAAAACTGTCTTGTCCGATTTGAGTGATTTTTTAGTATGTTATAGCTTTATAATTTAAGAATATCAGTGTAATAGTATTCTGGCTAGACAGATAAATGCCATTTTATACCAGGTGTAACAAACATACTGTGTTTTTTCCTAAAAGTTCGGAACACCTTGTGTAATATTATAGAATAGATAAAATATTCAAATTAAAACTCAATTGTAGCCTTAGTCTTTCTTAACATCCTCTATTTTGATTTATTAGCTTGTGTTGGATAATAAAAAAGTTAGCTACTTTAAAAACTAGCCACGTTCTTGATTAGTACAGGGTGTTGCTAAATAAGTGCGACAAACATTAAGGGATTATTCTGCATGATAATATAATGACACTTTGCTTTATAAACATATCGATATATTTTTGGCAATGTAACATAAGTGACATTTTTGGCGAATCATATTTTTCCATTAAACTAACGCTATTATTGCTTAGAAGTCTACAAAGTGTAGTAAGCCTATACATATTATGTTTAATAGCATTAGTTTAATGGAAAAACATAATTTTCGCCAAAAATGTCACTTACGTTACTTTGCCAAAAATGTATCGATATGTCCGCAAATGCTACGTTTCCGAGATACGGGGTGTTGAATTTTTTCTTAAAAACTGACGATATATTTATTGCTCTAAAACCGGTTGAGGTATGCAAATGAAATTTGGTAAGTTTTAAGAGGTAATTATTGCGCATTTTTTGACACACAATTAAGAACTTGAATATGACGGGTAGATATTGCCTCAACCGGTTTTAGAGCAATAAATAAATCGTCAGTTTGTAAGAAAAAATTCAACATCTCATAACTCGATAACGAATCATTTGCGGACATACGTTTATAAAGCGTCATTATTTTTTCATGCAGAATTACGCCTTAAAGTTTGTCGCATTTATTTAGAAACAACCTGTACCGATGAGAAGAGCATGGCTAGTTGTTAAAGTACCTGTCTATTAAAATGCTTTTTTATTAAACGCTTTTCTTTACTGCAATAGTTTGCATCAAATTTTTAGACGTTAATTTGACTGACTTTTCTTCATGGCAAATGAATGAAAATTTGCAGACATATGCATTCGCAGGAACAATACACGAATAGTCAGTAAAAATTTTTTTTCTTTATTAATTGTTTAAATACAAACGATTTTAACGGAAAATTCTTAAATTCTCTTGTTTTTTACAGTGACGAAACTTGAAACTTTTACAGATTGTAGCTAATTATATGAACTATACATAATTTCACTTTTTACGTTAATTGTTTACGTTATGCTTCATAAATAAACAATAAAGTTTCAAATTTTGAACGCTCATATATATGTTTATATATAAATCGACGTTTATTCGTGTCAAATTTCAATACGATACGAAACAAAACTTCAACCAAAACTCGAATTCAAGAAATTCGTGTTTTTATCGTAGTCTTAGAAAAACCACCAGTAGAGACGTTTTGTGCTACAATTAACATTAGAATTCGGTTTGTCGTATTAATTAATTAAACGCTTTTCTTTAGTTCAATCGTTTGGGTCAAATTTTTGGACGTTAATTTGACTGCCTTTTCTTAAATGCAAATGACTAAAAATTTGCATACATATGCATTCGCGAGAACAATACACGATAGTTAATAATTTTTTTTTTGTTTATTAATTGTTTAAATAAAAAACGATTTTAACGGAAAAAATGCTTAAATTCTCTTGTTTTTTACAATGACGAAACTTGAAACTTTTACAGATTGTTGCTAATTATATGAACTATACATAATTTCACTTTTTACGTGAATTGTTTACGTTATGCTTCATAAATAAACAATAAAGCTTCAAATTTTTTGCCGATTCCCACTACTTTTCATGTTTTTAAATCATATGTTTTATACATATTTTAATAAACATGACGATATATTTCAATAATTGATGGACAAAACCTTTCAGTGTTTTATTGTGAGATATATTTTAATGTTTGAAAAGTGTAAGACTAAAAAGTAAAAAATAAAAAAATATGAAAAAAAATATTTTTAAGAACCACTTTTCTTTAGTTACCAGTGACTAAAATTAAACATAAAAAATCAACTAAAAAGCAAAAAATAAAAAAAAATTGAAAAAATTGAAAAAAAATTGAAAAAGAAACAAAAGTTTTCAGTGTTTTATTGTGAGATATATTTTAATGTTTGAAAAGTGTAAGACTAAAAAGCAAAAAATAAAAAAAATATGAAAAAAATATTTTTAAGAACCAATTTCCTTTAGTTACGAGTGACTAAAATTAAACATATAAAAAAATCTACTAAAAAGCAAAAAAAAAAATTGAAAAAATCTAACACATTCGCTAAAGAAAAGCGTGGTGCGAAAACTGTTTATTCGATGAAGACGCGCCACGCTTTTCTTTGACGAATGTGTTAGATTTTTTCAATTTTTTTTATTTTTTGCTTTTTAGTTGATTTTTTTATAATATGTTTAATTTTAGTCACTCGTAACTAAAGAAATGCGTTTCTTAAAAATATTTTTTTCATATTTTTTTATTTGTTATCCAACATAAGCTAATGAATCAAAAAACAGAATGTTAAGATAGCCTAAGGCTACAATTGAGTTTTAATTTCAATATTTTATCTATGCTATAATGTTCCACAGGGTGTTCCGAACTTTAAGGAAAAAACACAGTCTGATTGTTACACTAGGTATAAAATGACATTTACCTGTCTAGCAACAATATTATTACACCGATATTCTTAAATAATAAGGCTATAACATACTAAAAAAATCTCTCAAATCGGACAAAAGGTTTAGGAATTTTGAGACATCTAACATGTTCCATTTTCAAGGTGTTCCGTTAATTTTGTCAGTGTGTGTATTTATTACATTAATTTTGTACAATTTGCTATATTTTTTATAAAATCAATAGTTGTTCGTGAAATATCAAATCTTTGCAAACATATTCAACTACTGACTTCTTTTTCAAGTCACTCTAATCTCAATATCGTTGCAGTTTAGCCTCTGACATTATAAACGGAGCAGGCTGGCTTAGAACAT
Organism: Diabrotica virgifera virgifera; assembly: GCF_917563875.1. Lineage (NCBI taxonomy): Eukaryota > Metazoa > Arthropoda > Insecta > Coleoptera > Chrysomelidae > Diabrotica > Diabrotica virgifera. The sequence goes on along the minus strand of NC_065447.1, from coordinate 198,372,047 downwards.
TAAATATTTGATCGGAAATAAATGGAAGAATGGAGCATTATCGCAATATTGGAGTGATGGTGGATGTTCGGAATTTTACACACAACAGCACAAGCCTGCTTGATATGTTTGACGACTTTAAAATAAACGCTATTTCTGCTTGCTTGTTGATTAAAAATTTATGTTCTGCTGAATAATTTATTAACTTTCCTTTAGTACGTAAATATTTATGAAGGTATCAAGATGACAAGAGTTTCTTGTGTACTCAGTTGAATATTTTTAGGTTTTTTGGTACATCAGATCGCTTTATATTGTTCTAAGTTTAGTTTTTGTGGTAGCCTAGTTTTTGTAAAATAGAATGTAAAAAATATGTAAAAATTGTATTACAAAAAATATCTTTGAGGCAACATATTTTTTTAAAGTAAATTTAAATATCCAAAAATAAATAAAATAAACAAGCTAGGCGATTTGCAAGGGATTTTAACTGATATAGTATTAGACCAGGGCGCATCTGTAAAAATATTAGTACATTTGGACGTTGAGAGGTGACTCAAATTTTTTTGCAGAAATTGCTTGAAAATAAATCAAATAATAATATTTGAGTTATCCTCCCTCTCAAAAAGGTCCGGAATTTTGTTTAAATAATCAAAATGTCAAAAAATTAAGGAAAAATTCGATTTTTTTCTTGGTTTTTTGATTATAACTTTATTTGTATTCATTTTCGAGAAAAGTTGTACTGACATAAAAGTTGCGTAATTAAATTTCCAGTAATACAGAATTCGTTAAAAATTTAAAAAATAGTCACCCTTGTTGCAAAATAGCAATAATTGTGAAAAAAACATACAAAAACAAGTATTCGCATTATACGTTTTTCAACCATTTATGCTACACTTAAGACCGTCATATTTCACCCTGAAAAACTATATGATACAGTAAAACAATACTGTACATTTCATTAAGATCGGTTCAATAGATTTTGCAATATAAATTTTGCAATCCAGCTTTCGTAAAAAAAATCATTTTTTCAAAATGTTACAGGACTGAAAATAAAGCAGATAACAAGTTGAAAATTTTTTTGCTTATAGAAGTGTACTGTACCTTTCATTTGCAATTTTGCAAAATTTAAATCGATTAACACCACGGCGTCAGGAATTTTTTTAAATAAACATTAATTATTGGTGCTACGCGCAGGACAGCGGATAGTTTGTTTTGATTAGGCATTCCAATGTCCTTTGATAATGATTGATACATTTTAATTTTTATTACATTTCGATATAAATAAATAAATTGTTTATTGCAAAATAAAAACACATACTCTATCCTTTGAAATAACCCTTTTATTAGCAAAAATTTTCTCTGTTAATATATTTTAAGTTAAATAATATAAGTTTATTATTTTTAAACATATGCAATTGTTTAAACAATATTTCACAAACAATAATAAAATTAGTTTGATTTTTATGGAATTAAAATATTAAAATACAACAAAATATAGAGTAAGAAAATAATATATTAGATAAAGATTGGAGGACATATTTTTGGAAATCAACTTGTGTGAATCGAACACCGCTGTCCTGCGCGTAGCACCAAAAATTATTGTTTATTTCAAAAATTTTGTGACGCCGTGGTAATTAATCGATTTTAATTTTGAAAATTGCAAATGAAAGGTATAGTACACTTCTATAAGCAAAAAAAAAATTCAACTTGCTATTTGCTTTATTTTCAGTCCTGTAACATTTTGAAAAAATGAATTTTTTTTGCGAAAGCTGGATTGCAAAATTATTTTGCAAAGGCCTAACCTAAACATCCAGAGTAGAAGTTTTCCTCCAACACCAAATTGTTGTATATGGTCCACATATTGTTCAGTAAAAAGTTACACCATTTTGAGAGTCCGGTTTGGGGGGAGATGGGGGAGAAGTCGGTAAATTAGTAGTTTTTTAAGTTTTTCGTCAGTATTTCTAAAACTATGCTTTAGCGTAAACAATGTTCTATACAAAAATGTTCAACATAAAATTTAAAACAAAAAAGGTCGTGTACATAATTGTTATAAAATCAACAGTTCCAGAGTTACGGAGGGTAAAAAGTGGGGGTTTTCGATAATTTTAATATTTTTTGGACAATTTTCTACTGATTTTCTTTAACAGAATTGTGTTGTATAATATACAAGAATAAAAAACCGCTAAACGCCGTAAAAATGAGTGGCGCATAAAATATTCCAGCTACAAAAATCTGATATGAATATTACGTGGCGCGAAAATGGATTTTCATTTGATGCAAAACAAAATTCTAGTTTTATTTTAAAAGATTTTTCCATAATATTTGCTAAATTTGAAGTAAACGCGCCACAAAAGAGTAACTTTGATACAGTTTGAATTTTGAAACTCTTTTGTGGCGCGTTTACTTCAAATTTAGCAAAGATTTTTCATCTTTTAAAATAAAACTAGAATTTTGTTTTGCATCAAATGAAAATCCATTTTCGCGCCACGTAATATTCATATCAGATCTTTTGTAGCTGGAATATTTTATGCGCCACTCATTTTTACGGCGTTTAGCGGTTTTTTATTCTTGTATCAGGAGTTTTTCAAAGTTATTTATAAATTAAATGTATGAAGTTGAATGCAATGTTCCTCTATTACACGTCAAGCTTTATAAATGGTCACCTTTGTTGCATTATCTCCCAAATGATCTAGTGTCCATCGAATGTACACTAGATTTTTTTTTATTCGAAATAGATTGAAAAAAAAATTGAGATGGCCGGTAAATGAAGTCGGATTGCCCGTTGCCAGATCAAATTTAGCGTCGTAACCACTACAACTACATAAACTATTTCGGGAATAATCGTTAATTGGATTATACTTTTGTAGCTTAAAAACTTCTAAACGGATTAACCGATTTTGATCAGTAAACATAAGTTTGAAACGTATTGACCAGTAGTATCTGATGGATCTAAGGTCATGTATGAAAATTGAAGCTATTACAGGAATTATTGAGCTTGAGAAACCGTTTTTCCCACAGGAAATAGATTTTATCATACTTATGAAGCCTATAACCTAAAAAATTCAAATTTTCCGGGATATGGGGTATACACCGTTAAATTCGTCTGGAGTACTTCTATAAACGCTAAGTTATTGGCGCAATTTTTAGGTTGAAATGTTGAGTAATTGTCGAAAAACCAAAATTTTCAAAGTTTAGTTTTTCAGTTTTTCGGCTATACTGAGCCGTGTGTATGTCTGATTCTGACGGCTTAGACACCATTTGAAAGCTTAAGTCAACACTATTAATTTGATGTATTTGCGGTTCTCCTGGCTCTTCTTGATCCGAATATATATACCCCCAAAACATATGCCGTTTTGTACCTACCAAGTCCTATAGCTGGCTAATGGGTTGTCAAAAGTCGCAAACTACACCGGTTCTAAATCGGCCCTGACCCCCTCTTCAAACACAGAGGAAAAATATCAAATCGGTTTAACTTTCAAACACACATACATACATAAATATCCACAAACATTTTCCCTTTTTTAATTAAAAATTAAGTCACATTTCTAAGCTCTATAACTTTTGAATGGTATAACCGATTTTCAAAATTAGACATGCGTTGGAAAGGTAATGATCAGTACTGTTAGAAGCCGCAAAGGTCGGATTTAATTTTTGAAGTTTTTGGGAGTTTTGGGGGCCAGAACGAAAAACAGACCTAAATAGGAAGGGCCGTAAAATCGACACCCTTCGACCAAAATGGATGGTTGACATATGAATGGGTGAGTCTTTTGCTGAACTTGAAGATGGGAGTTGGCACAATTTTCAATTCAGTCAGATTTAGAAAATTGAAAATTTCGTGTATATAATAGTGTCGCGTGTAGGGGGGTGTATTTCTGCGCCACTGGCGAGAACTGCCGTTCTCTGGTAATTTTTTCGATATAAAACTAATAGCTTCGATAACCAATAAATCGAAAACTATTAATTTTATCAAAAAAATGTATAATGAATATTTTTTGCTTATAATTAATATTTTTACCAGCATTTGCGGTCAAAATATAATAAAAAATTTCCACCCTCGAGATGAGGTGGCAACCCCCCCTGGTAAAAGCGTCTTTCGGCATCATATAGATTTTGATCCTTGGACTATCCACTACTTATTGTCAAATTTTCAAGCAAATCTATCCATTCTGTAAAAATTGCGAAGTGAAAAATTTCAGTTCCTGGACTAATTATACATTTGGAGCTCTATAACTTCTGAACGGTTTACCTGATGTTGATCACTACTGCTCAGCGCTGTAAAGTTCCAACGAGAATAGTTCCCTTCGTACTCCAATCAGAGTAAACAAGTAAATCAAAAATGAACAACCATTTTCATTTTCGTTGCAACACGAAACTACAGCCGTATTATATTCTAGTTCAATCAGAGAGTGAGCAAGCACCTCTACCGGTTTCGAAACATATTAGTCTCTCATCAGGAGGCACTTATGCTGCTCTCTCTGACCCAAGCAGGACAAATCCCGGCGTGCAGTTACGGATTTCAACGAACGAAATGGCAGGGATGCTATAGCGGCAACTGCTAGCATAAGACTAAGATTTCAATCTAATAGCACATAAAACAATATCAAAAATATTACTATACATCCCACCATATTGAAAATAATGGGAATCTTCTCTGGTTACACCTCCGATGCTTCTAAAATTTGCAAGCCATAACGGACGCTGAAACTAAAGATGAGGGAATTTTACAATTTATAATTCAAAGCAGATCGGACGTGGAAAATCAAGCGCTAGAAAGAAAACCTGCAACAGTGAAAAGAAAACAGTAAAACCTGCCATATCCGGATCAATGTGGCGACTGACCGATCCGGATATGAAAAAATCCGGATATCAAGATCACTTCTTTTACAGTCTCTGAAACGTTTTCTCCTTCATACATTCCAGTAATCAACGCCGTCAATAACTTTCGTCGATACACGTTTTATAGATTCTGTGTATATTTCATTATTTCGCCATCTTTTAGTTCTTTTGGGTCGGGATGAGAGGGTGCGTTGTCCAACAGCAGGACTGGTTTTCTCGGTAGATCCGGACGGCAGAACCGTCCGGATATGGGGAGGTCCGGATATGATAGGTCCGGATATGGCAGGTTGTACTGTACAAAGAAAAAATGTAGCAGTTAAAAAGCAAACCAGAAAATACGTTAACCTGATCAGATTATTCTACAAGCGATATAGAGCCAGACTGGAACATGCTGGAAAAATGGTAGAAGATCTAGCTAGATAAAGCGGTGTTAAACAGGGATGCGGATTGTCCCCATACTATTTCTAATTATAACAGATTGTATCCTGAAGAAAGTAAGCGACAACCTATGGAGGACTTAAAGTTGGCAGACGATATTTGTCTCCTAACCGAAGAAAGCAACCATATGCAGAAGAAGACCAACACGCTTACAAAATACTCCAGCATAATGGGTCTTAAGATAAATACAGAAAAAACGAAACTTTTAAAAAACAACAGCCAAGAAACTAAGATTAAAATAATATGGACTACAAATAGAGGAAATAAATAATTTGACATATCTGGGATCAATCATGAAAAAACCAGGCAGTAATAGATCAGATATAGAAAAAAGAATAGAAACGGCACAACATGTGTATAACACCTTGAAGAAAATCTGGAACACTCAGAATTAATCAAAATATTTAATAGCTGTATGTATAGAGTATTTATTATTGAGTATATATTGGGAGTAAGAGTATATTATTGTATGGCGCAGAATCTTGGAAGCAGGAAGAAACAACTACCAAAAGATTACAAATCTTCATAAATATGTCGCGGAGAAAAAATTCCTAAAAATATATTGGCCTGATAAAATAACAAACCTAGAACTATGGAGAAGAACAAAACCAGTGAAAATAACAGTAATATTAAAAGAAGGAAATGGAAATGGATTGGACAATGGACATCCTCTATGGAAAGAACTCGAATAATAACTACACGGAAAAAGAAGAAGAAGAGAAAGACCCGATAATAGGTGAAGAAGAACTGTAGCAAGATATTACGAAAGCATTGGCCTGAGATGGAGCGAGGTCAAACATAGAGCGAGAAATAGAGCATGAATGGAAAACACTTGCACAGGAAATTTCGAAAGAATATAATAGAAGACGATGCGCTGATCCAGCACATCAGTCATCTTTCATTTTTTTCTAAGAAACTCAAGAGCGCCCAATACTCCATAAGGAATGAAGGTAGTGGAGTGAGAAGCATCCATCCATCTGGAGGGTGCCGAGAGGCGACATACAAACTGGATTGCATGTCACACATGCAGACTATAAGTATATAAGATTTAGTAAAAAATGTTTCCATGACACTTCATTGACATATCGCGTACTAATTCTACTCTACGCGTCTTCATGTCCGTTGCTCATATCAATAGTAACGATCTCAAAAAGTAAAATGAGATTCCAAAAACTGAGGGCCGGTTTTTCAGTGCTGGGTTAATCTATTTATTTTTTGGTCACCGAAATATTCATGGTTAATCAGTTTTTCAGTACTAGGTTAGAGCTTAAACTCGTTTAAGTTAACCACGATTTTAACCGATCCTCGATAGATGGTTTTACTCCGAATTTTGCGGTTACGCTTGCGCATTGACTTCTTATGACGTTTTTTAGATTTCTTTTTTGATTTAGATTCATAACGACTTTTTGAATGTTTTCTGAAACAAAGAGGATAGAGTAAATACATCAATAAATAATGAAGACAATAGAATACAACATAATATACAGTGGTAGGGGAGCCCAAGCGGGGATTTTTGCAGTAACACGAGCGCGTCAGATTATCATATGGGGAGAAACCTGGTACCCTGTAGATCCTCTACCATATATTGGCTCTAAACACAGGCGAGTTCGTTAAGGGGGTAGTACGTTCTTTGAAGGTAAAATATTGCAAAACCTCTAAATTTTAAAGAACTGCTTGGATGGATTGACATGAAATTTGGCATACACTTAGCTAATAAGTCAAAGCAAAAAAGTGATATAGTGCCGATGTGTGCTTTTGCCCTAGGGGTGAGGTACCTCCTTATTATTATAAGGAAATTATTATTATTGAAATTATAAATTATTATCGTTATTATATGAGAAAGAATTATAAGGAAATATATTTAAATATAAATGTAACAGGTACTTATGTTTACACTTACTGTAACAGGATTTAATGCATGATTCTTAGTAATATTTTAAAAAGATTATTTTATTGCCTACACAGCAAAATACTTAATTATTTATCAAAGAGTCTGACTTCTTATTTCCTGGTCAATCTGTTCAAATATTGATAAGACCGTGGTCTTTGACAAACAAAATCGGAACAAAAGTCTAAATCGTCCCAGTAATTCTAATTCTCTTCTGTTATGAAACCGAGGTAGACGTTATGAACTAAACAAAGATTCCGAACTTGAAATTGCATTGAATTAATCATTTTTTTAATTTGGTTATGAAATTGTCTTTTATTTATTTTTCTGTCAAATTGATCATTATTTCTCGAATTGCACATGCGCACGTACAGTTACTGCTATCAACAGAAGAAAAAAGTGGTTAGCTAACCGAGATTTTCTTGATTTAACTTGATTTAAAGCACTGAAAAACGCTATGAGGGTTAAAATACTGGTTAAAATTTAAACTAGGTTAGCTAACCAAAATTTTAACCGCTCACTGAAAAACCGGGCGTTAGTTTTGATTTTATTTAAACGTTGCTAAAAGTTTTCGATCATACTATTGATAAGTTTATATAGGGTGTCTCAAAAGTAACGGAACGGTCGAATATTTCTCGAAATAAACATCGTATCGAAAAACTGAAAAATACGTGTTCAATAATTTTCAAAAATCTATCGAATGACACCAAACCCGGCCTTAACTCCACCCCCTAGAAGTGGTGTGGGGGGTAACTTTGACATCTTAAATAGAAACCCCCAGTTTTTATTTCATATTTGGATTCATTATTTAAAAGTAAGCAACTTTTATTGGAAATATTTTTTCGAATTGTGGATGGATGACCCTATAATTGGAAAAAACAATTTATCGTGATACCATAGGTAAATTATAGAAACGGTCTAATATCTCGAGAAATACACTTCCAAATGAAAAACCAAAAAATATGTATTTAATATTTTTTAAAAACCTATCGAATAACGCTAAACACGACCACCCACCTCAACTCGTGGAGGTGGGGTGGGGGCAACTTTAAAATCCTAAGTAGCAACCTCCATTTTTTATAACAGATTTGGATTCGTCATGAGAAATTAAGCATTCATTCGAAAAATTTTTTAGAATTGTTGATAGATTGCAGGGGGGTAACAGAAACCCCCGCAGCGTGAAGCTTGCTGGAGGCCCCAATCGCTTAGGGGCCCCATCTTGTCATCTTATATTATGTAAAAATCTGTTATTGTTATATTACTTTACGTTGTGTGTTTAAAATTAAAAACGTAAATTTCTAAATAGACGTATTTGTCAAGTGAATCATCTCATAATGTCTAGAAACTTAATCCCTTCCGGCCTACCGAAATTTTATGGTAACGACAATAAACTATAATGCTTTGTACGTGACTATTGAAAGATTTGAGAATTGCAATTTGCCGAATTTTAGAACAATATTTCTAAATCTAGAAATGGGTTTTCTCTTTAATCTTTGCCTACGTTTAGTATTTCGATACAATTATCCAGAGGCGTAACAGAGGCCTTCGTAGCATGAAGCTTACGGGGGCCCCAATATGTCAAGGGTCCCATCTTTTTGTCTAATATATGTAACAATGTGTTGTTATATTATTTGCAAACACGTTTTTTAAGCAGTGCAGTATTGAAAATGAAGTTGTCCATCCGAATTAATAAAATTGTAGATATATTTGCTGATAGTAGATAGTGCACGAAGAAAGTTGTTCATCTCATAGAATAATACTAATGTAATCATTTAGTAATTTTTGTTCTATTTTATTCGATACCAATAAAGATGAAAAATGTAAGTCGTTATAAACAATGCATGAATACACCAATAGCTCGCTAAATGACAGTTTTGGAGTGAAATTATCAGCGTCACGACGGCGACGGACGTATTTGCTTGATAATTTGGAGTTAGGTTCTAGTTACACTCCACTTCAAAGTTGGATTTATGCCGTTAGTTGCTTTTAGTTCGGGGGTGACACCTCTCCCTGGGGTGTAAAACATACGTTTAAAATATGTCCGGAAATGTATAAATTGACTAATTATAAGCAACTTTTGTTCTTCTATAGAGTTTCTTTATCTATGCTGATGCTTTTCAAGTCATTTGCGAGTAAAAATATTTATTTTTCAAAAAAAAACAACGTTCTCAGACGGGTTTTTTTGCAAATATGTAACTCAAAAATAAGTATTTATCGAATTAAATATTAGTTTTCGAAAAAATATTTGTAGCAAAAATGTAGCTTTAAGATACACAAAATGGTTTACTTATTCATAAAGTCTATCGGCACAGTAAAAGCACAGTTGAAGCTCATGAAAAATTATTTTTATTTGTTCAATTCCAAATCGAATATTTCAACCTGAAATAACCAAAAAATGAAGCAATTTTCGGGAAAAACTCTTAAAACTTTTTTTAAATGTTTCAAAAAAAGCTTTATTTTTATTTTTTATAAAAGTTTCTAGCACCAAAACTATAAGTACGAGTTACGCCCAAAATAAAGTTGGCCCCTTTTTTGGTAAAAAAAAAATCGTGAAAATCTGCCCCTATTTCGCACTCCAAATAAAATTTATCATTAGCGCTTTACCATTTACTTTAAATATTTATTGTTTATATGATCCGTAAGTTTGACCGGTTCAAAGTTCTTATTTTTGAAAAAATTTAAATGTTTTTTTATTTTGGAAAAAAGCCTTTTTTTCAAAAGAAGTATTAGTGATACGAAAAGTCTCAAAGAGTAAAGAAATGTAGGTAGGTCTTGCTTTTATAAATATTTTGGCTTTATTTTGTTTTTCTGTAAAACAAAAATTGGTTAAGACATATCTATTTAAAATTTCCATATACTCGTGATTAATGACTCGTTCAACCCCTTCAACTAGAACCCTTTTAAAAATAAGCACTTTGAACCGGTAAAACTTACAGGCCGTATAAAAAAGTTAGGTAATTTGTAAGGCGAGAATGGGAGAGATTTTCACAATTGTTTACCAAAAAATGGATTAACTGTCTTTTTAAGCGTAACTGGCTTAGTTTTGATGCTAGAAACTTTTGTAAAAAATAAAGCTTTTTTTAAACACTTTAAAAAAGTTCTAATGAGTTTCCCCGAACAGTATTTCATGTTTTGGTTATTTCACGTTGAAATATTCGATTTGGAATTTAACGAATGAGAAAAACTTTTCATGAGCTACAAGTTTTCTTTTACTGAGTCGAAAGACTTCATTTTTGTTTCATTTTTTTATAAGCTAGATACATTTTTGCTGACAATATTCTTTTCGATCGAATACTTACTCTTTGAACTATTTGCGAAAAATCGCCTAAAACCGTGGTTTTTTTTGTTGAACAATATACATTTTTACTCATAAATAACTCGAAAAGTCTTGAGTTGACCACTTCGGTGGTGACACTGAAAATTACACGGTATCGCCATATTTTACGTTGATTTACTGGGCTGTAACACATATAGGTATTTGTTACACATGTCGCATTTAGTAATTTTTTAAAGGAGGCTCCATTTCCAATTCTGCGGGGGGGGCGACAGAGTTTGTTACGCCACTGATAGATGGCGCTAATAAATCGTTTTTTTTTTCAATTATAGCGCCATCTATTAGCAATTCTAAAAAATGTTTCAAATAAATGTTGCTTACCTTGGCGAATCCACATGTGCAATAAAAAATGGAGGTTGCTATTTAATATTTTAAAGTTACCCCCCACCACACCCCTAGGGGGTAGGGTGGAGGGTCATGTTTAGTGATATTCGATAGGTTTTTGAAAAATATTAAACACGCATTTTTTGGTTTTTTTATTTGAAAGTGAATTTCTCGAGATATTACACCGTTTCTATAATTTATCTAAGGTGTCACGATAAATGGTTTTTCCCATTATAGCGCCATCTATCCATAATTCGAAAAAATGTCTCGAAGAATAAAAGTCGCTTACTTTTACATGAGAAATCAAAATCTAAGATTTTAAAGTTGCCCCCACCCCACCTCCAAGAGGTGGAGTGGAGATCGTATTTGATGTCATTGGATAGATTGTAAAAAATTGTTAAAAACGCGTTTTTTAGTTTTTCGATCTGATCTTTAGTTTGCGGAATATTGACCGTTCCGCTATTTTTGGGACACCTTGTATAATAGATACATTAAAAACCCGTCTTCTATATACAATTTTTCCATGATAAATTTTTATTGATTTCATATTTATTTACTATATACTTCACATTTCCATAACACCCCAAGTTTTACATTTTAAGTCTCTGGATGAAAGTTTTCCGAATACATCTTCTTTGAAGTATAGTCTCGCATTTCTTAAAGAGCCAAGAGCTCCTCCATCACCTCATCGTCGTCGTTCACTTTATCTCTGATGGTAATTTTGATGTGTAGAGATGTGCGTAGATTATACGAGAGCTAATTTTGCCACCTTGATGAATATTTACTAGTCTCGCCGGCGCTTGTCAGTCGAGCTTTTGACTTTAGACGTTAGCAGTTCTGAAATAAATGGCTTCTGGCATGAAATTATCGCGAAGAAGGATCTCAAAGTGAAAAGAAATTTGTATTATGAAAGTTTAAAGGAGCCGCTTCCCATTTGCTGTTGTTTTATACATTGATACGCAAATATAAGAGATCAAGTAATAATTAACTTTCACAAGCATAAAGGTTTACATTTTTACAAATTCCTATTATGTAAATTTCAGGGAGCTAATTAGTAACCTTTACATTTTACTTTAATACTTAGATATTGTAATAACCTCCTTACACCAACAATAAATTCACGAAGCAGATTTAAGGTCAAATTGGACGTGTACAAAGCACAATTTGACCTCCAATTTTGTCTTTATTATTTTCTTTTTCTTCTTTCTTTATAGACATTAGTCTGTATGTTTTTGAAGTTATACTTCTTTAGGCGCGATTGAGATTGAGGGTGGTTATTTATTATTAATCTGCGCGCATGCGCACATCGACAGTATGGTATTAGTCGTTATACGGTCTCTGATTGGCAATATGGAGGTAAGCAAATATTGTATAATATATTAGTTTTAATGTTGTGAGGACAGAAACAAAAAAGTTTATAATTGTAGTGACTTTTTAAATAGTTTTTAAAAGCAACAGGTAGGTAATAATTGTAAATATTTCAGTATCCTAATAAAAAATTTCATAGGTACCTACCTATTTGAACCTACCAAAATACATAGTATGTAATACTTTTATTTACATAATTTGATTACCATCAAAATTTCTATCCATATTCACCTAATATATTGTTTTCTTACTCTATGTTTTGTTGTATTTTTTCAATTCTAAATCATTTCAATTCAAAATCAAAATAATTTGATTTAATTCAAAACTGTCAAAAGTTTAATCCGTTTAGTTAGTCGATCTTCGCAAATAATGACGCACTGTCTCCGTGGCGAAGCGTTTAAGGCGAATGAACCCCAATACCAACCGCGCTGATAAGCGGGTTCGAACCCCAATATAAACTTTTATTTTTTTATTTTTTTTATACATTTTATGATTGTAAGTATATTTATTATATAATTTTATTTTCAGAAAATACGTATTTAGTTAAAAAAATTTCCGCCAATTATTGTTCAGAAATCATTTGTAGCATTTTTTAATGTGTTTGTGTGTGTTTTATTATTTTATTATTTTAATTTTTGGCACTTTTTTAATTAAAATGTTTGAGAAGTAGTAAGTATAAATTAGTTTAATATTTAAATAAAATATAAATAAAAGTATATTAATTGCGTTTAAATCATATAATAGAAGTATAACTTCTTACGTGCGTACAAAGTACACACACATTCTTTTTTTTTTAATGTGCCTCCAGTAAGTTGTCATTCCATTTCTTTTAGTTGTCTTCCCACTGGTCTTCTTGGGAACCGCCTTTCGCCGTTTTGTATATTATATTTGGTGCCATTCTCGGCCTATGTCGTCGTTTCATTCTACTTTTCTGTTTCTTGCCCAGTTACTAATGTTTTTTACTTTATATCTCCGTCGTATATCTGTACTTCTAGCTTCGTCCCGTAGTGTCTTACCATCGATTTTTTAAAGGGTTGCTATTCCCATCTCTGCTATTTTTCGCATTCCTTTTCCCTCTTTGTGCCAGGTCCTGTTTTTTTAAGTATCTCATTATTGGTCTGATGACTGGTTTTTAAATTCTGCCTTTCATTTCTTTTCCGATATTTGTATTTCTCCATATTGTGTCATTCGCCATATTGTAACGACAATCGCGTTATAAACAATGTGTTCTGGAAAAGGCCAGATGGAAGAAGGTCTGTAGGGCGGACTAAAAAAAGGTGGAAAGATGCAGTGAAAGAAGATCTAGAGAAAATGGGAGTGCGACAATGGGAATTAGTGCCACATGACCGACAAACATGAAAGGCAATAGTAAACGCGGGAAAGACTCACGAAGAGTTGTAGCGCCAATGATGATGATGATATTGTTTCATTCAGGCAACCTGAGGCTGTGTTCACTCTATTCACTTGATCTTCTTCTGTTTCGAGCTTTCCTGTGTGATGCCTAGATGTTTAAACTCAATCACTTTTTTCTATTTTTAGACTATCCAGCTTTAATTTACATTTTAGTAGATGTGCTGTTATAGCCATGCACAGCACGACCACATTCACTTGACGTGTTGACGTTCGGTTTTCCAAATATTCTGACTTTTATTTCGGTAAGTTTTCACCTAAACCTAAACCATCTGAGATTTGCCGATGATGTTACGCTAATAGCAACAGACAGAGAAGAATTGTAGGAAATGCTATTAGACCTAAATACCAAATCAAAGGAAATAGGATTAACAAGCTGAAAATGCGAACATTATCATAACGAAAACTTTGTTTATTTACGTATTTTAATTCATAATATGGAAAATTGCTGTTATGAGAAGTTGTTTAGAATTAATAATTATGTTTTAATGTGCAATTACATCATTCTAATTTAAATGTTATGAACTATAAAGGCACTGTACTCTTGATCGAAATTCATATTTTTATATACCTACCTGGTATAAAATTAATAAAATTTTATATGTAATGGTTGTATCATAAATCTTAGACCATGAAGAGCTTTTTATGAAGAATAACTTTTCTTCGTCAAATTAAAAATAAAAGAGTTATAAATGAAAATGTTGTTGGTATTCGTAATTTGAGAAAAAACTTCAAAAAAATTTTTCCATTAGAAGGATTAAATTGCATATATCAGACCATAATTTTTTATTCCAAACAATATTATTTCATGTAGTCGGTTCGCTAAACTCAGATATAACTGGCTAGTAATTTTAGTCAATAATTTTGCCAATTCGGCAAAAAAAATAATTACTAAATAGTTAATAAGTACTAAATAATCAGCAATTTTGCCAATTTTGGCAAAATTCACAAAAAACAAAAAAATTACCTACTAAAATCACTAGCCAGTTGTGTCGAGTTTAGCGAACCGACTATAATAACAATTTTCATTTCATAACGAATGGAACATTTCCTTTTTTTGTAATTAAAGGGTAGGGCTTATACTCGTATAAACCTTTTTAAAGCGGTTAATAAATTATTGCTTTTAAAATATACTTAAATTGTATTTTTGTGCATCTTATTTATTTTATATAAAACCTAATTAAATTCACTATCAAATGTCATTGATATTTTATTAATACTTAATTTAAAATTTAGTTTGACATTCACGAAGTGTCAAACTCAAATAATGTAAATAATCTATGCTTTGCTTAACAAATCGAGATTAAATAAGCTGAAAATCGAGCATTATCATAACGAGAACTTTGTTTATTTACGTATTTTAATTCATAATATGGAAAATTGCGATTATGAAAAGTAGTTTAGGATTAATAATTATGTTTTAATGTGCAATTATATCATTCTAATTTAAATGTTATGAACTATAAAGGTAGTTTACTCTTGACCGAAATTCATATTTTTTATATACCTCGTATAAAATTAATAAAATGTTATACATGATGGTTGCATCATAAATCTTAAAACATGAGGAGTGTTTTATGAAGAATAACTTTTCTTCGTCAAATTAAAAATAAAAGAGTTATAAATGAAAATGTTGTTAGTATCCATAATTTGAGAAAAATCTTCAAATTTTTTTTCCATTTGACGGATGTAATTGCACATATCAGACCATAATTTTTTATACCAAACAATATTATTTCATAAACTGTCGGTTCGCTAAACTCAGACACAACTGGCTAGTGATTTTAGTCAATAATTTTGCCAATTGGGCAAAAAAAATGATTACTTATTAGTTAATAATTACTAAATAATTAGTAATTTTGCCAATTTTGGCAAAGTTCGCAAAAAATAAAAAAAAATTACCTACTAAAATCACTAGCCAGTTGTGCCGAGTTTAGCGAACCGACTATATTTTAATTTCATAGCAAATGGAACCGTCCATTTACGAAAAAGGGGAGGCCGTATACTCGTATAAACCTTTTTAAAGCTGTTAATAAATTATTGCTTTTAAAATATACTCAAATTGTATTTTGGAACATCTTATTTATTTTATATAATAATTAAATTCACTATCAATGTCATTGATGTTTTATTAATACTTAATTTAAAATTTAGTTTGACATTCACGAAGTGTCAAACTCAAATGTAAATAACCTATGCTTTGCTTAACAAGTCGAGATTAAAAAACTAGCCTACTTAATAGCAACGATTTCAGCTGGACGTGTAGTGTGTCGGCAGAAAATAAAACGATTGTGACGTCACATTTTAGATTTTGAGGTCGATTATCTCGAAGACGGTTAGAAATATCGAAATGCCGTTTTCAGATTTGGATTCAGAAGAAAAAAGTACATAAGAATTCATCGATAAATCTGATCTGAGTATTGCAGGAGCGGCAACGCAATAACACACACACTTTTGCGAATTTATAAACGAAATGTTTTCGTTGAAAACTAGCCTATTTACTAGCAACGATTTCAGCTGAGGTGTAGTGTGTCGGCAGAAAATAAATGGATTGTGACGTCACATTTTAGACTTTGAGGTCGATTATCTCGAAGACGGCTAGAGATATCGAAATGCCGCTTTCAGATTTGGATTCAAAAGAAAAGACTACATAAAAATCCATAGATAAATCTGAGCTGAGTATTGCAGGAGCGGCAATGCAATAACACACACACTTTTGAGAATTTATAAACGAAAAGTTTTCGTTGAAAATAAATCAAGCAAAAACTAAATATCTAGCCAACGAATCTCTAGATATAAATGGAAATATATCTCTGGACAACAATATTATAGAAAATATTGAGTCGTATATACATATGTATACTTGGGACAAAAAATAGAACTGTCTAAAGCCTAACCTAAAGGCTGATTTAAATAGAAGATGTTCCTTACCATGGGCAGCTATATCAGAACTAGAATATAATGCGGCTGTAGTTTCGTGTTGCAATGAAATTGACAATGGTTATTATTTTGTGATTTACATGTTTACTCCGATTGGAGTACGAAGGAAACCATTCTCGTTGGAACTTTACCGCGCTGAGCAGATGGGACGTGAATTATAAATTGTAAAATTCCCTCATCTTCTTTAGTCTCAGCATCCGTTATGGCTTGCAAATTTTAGAAGCCTCGGAGGTGTAACCAGAGAAGGTCCCCATTGTTTTCAATTTGGTAGGATGTAGAGTAATATTTTTATTATTATTTTGTGTACTTCTTCTTCTTCTTAAAGTTCCGCTCCTATCGGAGATTGGAGATCATTCTGGCAATTATAATTTTGTTGGTTACGCGCCGGAATAGTTCAATTCAGCTGCATCCAAACCATTCACGGAGATTGCGTAGCCACGAGATTTTACGTCTTCCTACGCTTCTTCTGCCTTTGATTTTGCCCTGCATTATATTCCTTAATAGTTCGTATTTTTCACCTCTCATGATGTGCCCCAAGTATTCCAACTTCTTGATTTTTATGGAATTTAAAACTTCGCATTGTTTTCCTAGTTGTTCGAGCACTTGTGCGTTTGTTTTACGATCTGTCCATGATATTTTCAGAATACGTCTATAACACCACATTTCGAATGCTTCCAAGTTTTTAATGTTGGATTGTTTTAGTGTTCATGCCTCAACCCCATACAAAAGGGTGGAGAAAATATAACAACGAAGCATTCTTATCCGGAGCGTTATATTGATATTGCGATTACAGAAAAGTTTCCTCATTCTGTTAAAAATGGATCGTTCAATTTCAATGCGGCATCTTATTTCTTTTGTCTGATCAGTAGATATCTTCTGTGATCCATTCTCCAAGGTATTTGTACGAAGATATTTGCTAAATTTCTGTATTATCCAGTATTAGTCTAACACTGCTGTTTTGTGAATACCATGAACTTGGTTTTCTTCAAATTTTTTTTAGTCCATAATCGTTGCAATGTATATTTAGTTGTTGAGCAAGGTGTTGCAATTCTTCCAGTGTTCCCGCTAGAAATACGGTATCGTCAGCATATCTTATATTATTAAGTGGCTCACTGTTTATTTTTAGGCCCACGCTAATTCTGAGATGGCTTCACTATATAAATTAAATAACAATGGTGATAAAATACACTCTTGGCGCACTTAGTGCGCCAAGCACAATAGTGCATTTTGTGTACTATTAGATTGAAAACTTAGTCTTTTGTTAGAAGTTGCCGCTGGGGCATCCCTGCCATTTCGTTCGTTGGTTGGGTCAGAGAGAGCAGCATATGTGCCTCCTGATGAGAGATTAATAAGTTTCGAAACCGGAAAAGGTGCTTGCTGTACTCTCTGATTGAACTAGAATATAATGCGGCTGTGGTTTGGTGTTGCAACGAAATTGAAAATGGTTATTCATTTTTGATTTACATGTTTACTCTGATTGGAGTACGAAGGGAACCATTCTCGTTGCAACTTTACCGCGCTGAGCAGATGGGACGGGAATTATAAATTGTAAAATTCCCTCATCTTCTTTAGTCTCAGCGTCCGTTATGGCCTGCAAATTTTAGAAGCCTCGGAGGTATAACCAAAGAATATTTCCATTGTTTTCAATCTGGTAGGATGTAGAGTAATATTTTTATGTAATATTATTTTGTGTGCTATTAGATTGAAAACTTAGTCTTTTTTTCTTAATCAATATTCCTTAGAATCGTGATTCTGCAATCCAAGAGATAAGGAGATTGTCAAAAAATTAAAATACAAAGTTGTTACATACAAACTGTTTATAATTATTAGCCAATAATTTTTGAAGTTATACTTCTTTAGGCGCGATTGAGATTGAGGGTGAATTTATATTGATCTGCGCACATGCGCACACCGACAGTTTGGTATTAGTCTTTATACGGGCTCTGATTGGGTGTTAAATGATCTGTCACTAATTGTTCAATATGGAGGTTATCGGTAAACAAAAATGTTGTATAATATATTAGTTTTTATTGTTGTGAGGACAGAAATAAAATCAACACACATGCGCACACCGACAGTTTGGTATTAGTCTTTATACGGGCTCTGATTGGGTGTTAAATGATCTGTCACTAATTGTTCAATATGGAGGTTATCGGTAAACAAAAATGTTGTATAAAATATTAGTTTTTATTGTTGTGAGGACAGAAATAAAATCAAATTTATAATTATAGTGACTTTTTAAATAGTTTTGAAAAGCCACAGGTACGTAATTCTAAATGTTTCAGTTGTATTCCAATAAAAAATTATCTTCATACCTATTTGGAAAATGTAAAAAAAGAATGTACTTACCTAGTACTTGCTATGCTATACCCCTAGCAGGCAATGCTTTAATTTACATAATCTGATTACGAACAAACTTTCTACAAATTTTCATCTAATGTATCGTTTTCTTACTCTATATATTGTTGTATTTTAATTCGACAAAAATCAAACTAATAAAAATTCATATAAACAAAATGTCAAAAAGTTGTTCAGTTTGTGTATATTCCCACATGACGTATACGCGAAGGTGGTGCAGTTTGAAATCGCTTCGACTCTCGTACGGCGGGATACACGGGAAGTAGGTTCAAGCCCAATGCAAGTTATATCATTTTTTTATTTTTTTTATAGATTTTATGATTTTAAGTATATTATTATATATTTTTTTTCAGAAAATACGTATTTAATTAAAATTTTTGGCAACAATTATTGTTCAGAAATCATTTGTGGTATTTTGCAATGTGTTTGTGTGTGTTTTATTCTTTTATTTTTTTAATTTTTGGTATTGTTTTAATAAAAATTTTTGGAAAGTAGTAGAGAAACTGTTTAAAGTACATATATTGATTTCGTTGAAATCATATAATAGAAGTATAACTTCTTACGTGCGTACAAAGTACACCCATTCTTTTTTTTTTTAGTTGGGCATATTATTTCAGATCTTACAGATCTCAAAAACAAAAAACATTACAATTTTATACCTTTAATTTAGAGTTGCACATAAAAAAACAACGGTGATACACAAAAAAATTACAGGGATATACCCAAAAGAAATCCTATAGCACTTTACTGCGTTAAGTTCATATAGAAAACAAAATAAAAATAAGGACCAAGTTCTCAAAGTTTAGTCCAGGAACCGAAGCTTTTCATCTCGCAATTTTTACAGAATGCATCGATTTGCTTGAAAATTTGAGAATAAGTAGTGGATAGTCCAAGAATCAAAATCTATATAATGCCGGAAGACGCTTTTACCATGGGGGCGGTTGCCACCCCATCTCGGGGGTGGAAATTTTTTATTATAATTTTGACTCCAAAAGTTGATAAAAACATTCATTTTAAGCAAAAAATGCTATATACTTTTTTTGATAACATTAATAGTGTTCGATTTATTCGCTATCGAAAATGTTAGTTTTATATCGAAAAAATCAATGTTTTCCGGTATTATACTCATTTACTATTCACTCAATTTTTGGCGTAGAAAAAAGTTTTGCAATCCAGTTTCTTGGGAATTAAATGAGCTACAATTTTTTCGTATATCTGATGCTACTCTTTCTATTCTGAAGCAAAGGGCATTTTTTATCAAACTACAAAAATTCGTTATTCGCTTTTAACTACATTTTTTTAAAAATTAATCATTCTAAGCCAGTAAAACTTCTGGAATCTATTAATAATACATAAATAAAGAAGAATGAATAAGGCCGATGACTAAGAACACCGCTAACTTACATTATTATGCTTACAATTGGATATCTCCTTTTTTTTTTCAAAAAAATATATTGATTTTTTAACCGTAACTTTTTTATTTTTTATCCTAGAAAGTTTGCTAAAAAGAATTTTGTAGCTTTTTACGGGACCTTTGGGGCTATTAATATTATATCATTTTAAAATCCTCATTCGCAAAAACAGGTGACTTTGAATGGGTTGGTAAAGGTGGTTTTGCATGTTATTACAAGTTTTAATTTTCAATAGCTCACTTAGTTTTTGCCGTAGAAAAAATTTTTGCAAATTTGCAAACCAATTTGTTGGTAATTAAATAATCTACAATTTTATATTAAAATATTTTTTCATATCTCCGATGCTAATCTTTCTATTCTGAAGAAATAGCCATTTTTTACCAAACTACAAAAATTCGTTATTCGCTTTTAACTCATTTTTTTTTAAACTAATCATTCTAAGCCGGTCAAACTCTAGAACCTATTAACAATACATAAATTAAGAAGACCAAATAAGATTAATGACCAATTTTAATTAGGGTGGAGAGTAGGGGGAAGTTTACGATCACTTTTTCGTTGAAAAAAATAGGGACTGACATTTTTTTTTACTATAAGTCGCTTAATTTTGAGCTAGGGACTATTTTTTTATTTCTGGAGATAGATATTTTTAAATGATTTAAATTAGATTGAACAAGTTATCCCCGAAAAATGCATAGTTTTCCCGTCTTTTGACTTTGAAACTACAATATTTAGCATTTTACGAAGAAGAGCTAACATATAATAAAGTATAGCTCGATTACTGTTGATCTTAAAGCAAATTATAAAAAACTGTTTTGTTTATTTTTTCAAAACGTACATTTTTGTTAAGCAAACTTGTTTTGATAGAACAAAAACTTTTTGAGTTATTAGCAGAAAACTGATTAAAAACAATGATTTTTTCGATTTAAACCAACACCTTCGATAGCGAATAAATCGAAAACTATTACTTTTATCAAAAAATGTATAGAACGTTTTTTGCTTAGAATTAATGTGTTTACCAACTTTTGCTGTCAAAATAAAATAAAAAATTTGCACCCCCGAGATGGGGTGGCAACCACCCCCATGGTAAAAGAGCCTTTCGGCCTCATATAGATTTTGATTCTTGGACTATCTACTACTTATTCTCAAATTTTCAAGCAAATCGATCCATTCTGTAAATATTGCGAGGTTTTGTCCTATTTTAAGCTTCATTACTTGGACTAGTTATATTGTCCTTTTTTATTGACCTCCATATGGAAATATTCAGCTTCTATTAATTCGTTGCATCATAAAAAGATAAAAAAAAACTTATAGCTTATCCTGTTTTTATCACAAACTCCATAGGCTATATTTGATTACCTCGTATAACTTTATTGACTGTATACATCACCAAACTACACTACTGACTGCCAAAGATATTACAAAGGGATACTATTTGATTTAAAAAAAAAACGCAAAAATCTTCTGTACTGGGGAAAAGCCACTACTGGCACATTGGTGAACTAATGTGATTTCCTAAATTTCTAATTCAGGTACCCGAAAGTGGGTAGCCGAAAGTACCCGAATGAGTGGCGAAAATCTTCGACCCAGCTTCACCACAGGCTTTTGTAGAGGCTGACCCCATTAACCTTAATAATATCTTTAAGTGGTCAATTTAATTTAATATCAGTCAGCGAGCACTGTATAAACAAACAGCTCAGTTTCATTATGGGCGGCTCCAGAAATACACAAAAGATTGGTTTTTGCTTATTCTGATTGAATAGGCACTAAGTGGTGTGTATTCTGTAACATCTCCGTTAAATTTAAGAGGCCTCTAAAATTTAACTTTTAACGGTCCTCTAAAACTTTTCGGTTAGATTGTCATTCTGTAAACACATATTATAGAGGACCGCTAAAATAATATTATTTTAGAGGAATCCTCTAAAAGGTTTTGGAACAAATACGGCAACGTCGCACGTTGATCGTTTTGAACTACTTTTAACCTAGAAATTGACCGAAAACTGACTGCTAGAGGCCAAAAACCTTAAGAAGAAGAAAATGACAGTTTCCTAGAAAATAATACTTATTATATTTAATTATTTTTTAGTAAAACTCATATTTTCCAATTAAACATTTTTATTTATAAAGTTATACATTAAAATATTGCTGAAAAAACGCATATCTTATTTTTTCTTCTCCCCTTCGACACTAATTTTGGTCAAATGGTCTATTTTCAATAACATTAAGGTCATCTTATTAATCTGCATCTGGTTATAAACCTTCTGAAACTTTACCTTTGTAATCATTTGGTACGTTTTGTAATGTTCCACAATAACTTTAAATAATTTTACCTGCATTAATAGGATTTAATTGCTTTGACAAACATCTTTGACTTCCAACACTTTTTCAATAACATTTCTTTCTAGGTACTTAGGTAGGTATTACCTACTTCCTTTGAAATGTAATTGTAGTTATTTACTTTCAGGTCAATTATTTACTTTGTGTCTATGTTGTAATCTGAAATCAGCTCTACAAAAAGAAACAAACATTTGAATTTTGTTACTTATAGGTGTAGTGTGTCAATTGTAAAGTAAAAATGAGACTTACCTTTCATTATTATTTATTAAGTACTTCTTCACCAAATACATTATAAAAAGCCATTTTCCATTTTTAAATATTTATCTCCAGTATAATACAAGAATAACAAAGTACTATTCATACAAACATAACCCAACAAAAATAATCAAACCACATTTAACGGACTGCTAAAAATTTAGCGGGTACGTTTTGACATCCTCTAAAATATTTTTATTTAGAGGGAGTTTTAACGGTTTAGGTTATGATTTTAACGGATGTATGATTTACAGAATACCAAAATATTTTTAGCGGGCGCTAAAATTTTAGAGGCCACTAAAATTTAACGGAAGTGTTACAGAATACACCCCAATTGTGTGGATTGGAATGTTTATAACAAACAGTTGTAATGATAATTTAGAATAACACACTGCCGTTCAAATATACAGGGTGTAACAAAAATACAGGTCATAAATTAAATCACATATTCTAGAAAGAAAAATAGTTCGAATGAACCTAACTTAACTTAGTACTAATATGCACATAAAAAAAGTTACAACCCTTTGAAGTTACAAAATGAAAATCGATTTTTTCAAATATATCGAAAACTATTAGAGATTTTTTAAGAAAAATGGACATGTGGCAATCTTAAGTCAGGAACATCTTAAAGAAAAATTATAGTGAAATTTGTGCACCCCATAAAAATTTTATGGGGGTTTTGTTCCCTTAAACCCCCCCCAAACTTTTGTGTACGTTCGAATTAAATTATTATTGTGGTACCATTAGCTAAATTCAATATTTTTAAAACTTTTTTGGCTCTTATTATTTTTTCGATCAGGCAGTTTTTATCCAGATGCGGCTTGTTTTTTAATATGTTTACATAAAACCTTTATGGGAGTTTTGTTCCTTTAAACCCCCCAAATGTTTGTGTACGTTCCAATGAAACTATTACTGCGATACCATTAGTTAAACACAGTGTTTTTAAAACTTTTTTGCCTCTTTGTATTTTTACGATAAGGTACCTTTTATCGAGATGAGGCTTCTTTTTTAATATGGTTCAAAATATACCTAAAAATGTAAATCATAAATAAATTTTCATATTATTACTGTCTCCATAATAGTACTTAACCATATACAAATATGTGGTGGATTTGACAAATATTCAAAATATCTCTATAAAAACTCGACTTTTCGAAAAAGTACTAAGAGACAAAAAAGTTTTTAAAACATTGTGTTTAACTAATGGTACTACAATAATAATTAAATTGGAACGTACACAAAAGTTTGGGGGGGTTTAAAGGAACAAAACCCCCATAAAACTTTTATGGGGTGTCTAAAATTCACTATATTTTTTTCTGGAGATACCTCTGCTTTAATAATGCCACATGTCCATTTTCAATATAATATCTCAAATAGTTTTCGATATATTGGAAAAAATCGATTTTTTATTTTGTAATTTCAAAGGGCTGTAACTTTTTTTATGTGCACATTTGTACTAAGGTATGTTAGGTTAAATCGAACTATTTTTGGTCCCAAAATAGTTGATTAAATTTATGACCTGTATTTTTGTTACACCCTGTATAAATTTAAAATGCATGTTAACGTTTATGGGTTCCGAAAACTACACAAAATGGAACGAAAATAAATAAACTAAATGTTAAAGGTTAAGAATAGGCCTAGACAAAATTGTCAAAAACTAACGACCTCTCAGCATGATAATTTCGTTGTTCAAGTAGCTAGAAGAGACCCAACGATTTCACACCTACAGATCCAAAGGCAGCTTTTGCACGCGACAGATGTAAGTGCTTCAGTTGAAACGATATGGAAAAGACTTCAATCCCATGGAATATATAGCAGATGACAGATACACGTTCCAGAGTTTTCCAGGCAGCACAAGATTGATCACCTTAATTGATATCTTCAACTCCATAACTGGAACATTGGAAAGTGGCAAGTATTTGTATAAAGTCAGATGGCGAAAATATTCGTGTACTTAGAGGGCGAGTAAGACACCAATAACGGCCAAGAATGTCAGATCTGTTAACACTTATAAAAGAGATCGTGTCATGTTATGGTAAGGCATTATGATCGGTGAAATAATTCCTTTAATTCCCATGCAACCAACTTTAACAGCTCGCAGGTATGTTAATTCGGCTCTAGAAACTCTAGTTAGGCTGTGTAGAGGTTCAATGGGAGACAATTTAATTTGGTGCATGATAATGCATCTTCACATATCAGTAGAACAAGTACAGACTTCCTTGAAGCAGAGGATACCACTGTTCTGGAGTGGCCTGCTTGCTTTTCCAATCTTAACCCTACAAGGCATTTGTAGGATATTCTTAAAATAAGAATTAGAGCTCACCGGTATAATCCACAAAATCCATTAAGCGCATGCCCAAGCGAATTAAAGCTTGCATTAGGTCTAGAGGTGACACTGGTTACTTCTTCTTCTTAGGGTGCCTGTCCGTTCCGAACGTTGGTGATCATTCTGGCTATGATGACTTTTTTGGTTGCTATATGGAATAGTTGTGTTTTGTATACCATGCTTTCCGGTTAGCAAGCCAGGATATTCTTCTTCGTCTTGGGGCCTTTTTTCCTTCAATTTTATTTTGTAAAATGCATTGGAGTAGTTCGTATCTGCCTTGATTTCTCACTATATGTCCCAAGTACCGCAACTTACGGCCCTCCACGATGTTGACTAATTCTGCGGTTGTGTTCATCCTCCGTAGTACTCCTTCATTGGTGACATTGTCTGTCCATGCTATCTTCAGGATCCTTCTGTACAACCACAGCTGAAAGCCTGAAGTTTCGATAGAGTTTCTGCCTTCAATGTCCACGTTTCTACTCCGTGTAGAAGCACTGAGTACACCTAACATTTAAGGAGTCTTATTTCTGTTTTAGTAGGTGAGGTCATGGCTTTTGAACACAGAGCTCATAGTCAAGAATGCAATTTTTGCCTTTCTGATGCGACATATTATCTCTTGAGTGTCGTCCCATGACTATTAAAAAAATATATTTGATTGTTTTTTTCAGTAAAATAATAAAGAATAAAAAAGTAAAAAGAATATTGTTGTAAAGGAAATCAAATTAAGCATTCAAAAATAGCATGAATAAAAAAATATGAAAAAATATTTTTAAGAAACGCTTTTCTTTAGTTACGAATGACTAAAATTAAACATATTATCAAAAAAATCAAGTAAAAAGCAAAAAATAAAAATAATTGAAAAAATCTAACACATTCGTCAAAGAAAAACGTGGTGCGTCTTCATCGAATAAACGGTTTTCGCACCACGCTTTTCTTTAACTAATGTGTTAGATTTTTTCAATTTTTTTTTACTTTTTGCTTTTTAGTTGATTCTTTTATAGTATGTTTAATTTTAGTCAATCATAACTAAAAAAAAAAGTTTCTTAAAAATATTTTTTTCATATTTTTTTATTTTTTACTTTTTAGTCTTACACTTTTCAAACATTAAAATATATCGTCATGTTTATTAAAATATGTATAAAACATAATATGGTATACAAACATGAAAAGTAGTCGGAATCGGCAAAAAAACTGAAACTTTATTGTTTATTTATGAAGCAAAACGTAAACAATTAACGTAGAAAGTGAAATTATGTATAGTTCATATAATTAGCTACAATCTGTAAATGTTTCAAGTTTCTTCATTGTAAAAAACAAGAGAAATTAAGCATTTTCCGTTAAAATCGTTTTTTTATTTAAGCAATTAATAAACAAAAAAAAATTATTGACTATTCCTGTATTGTTCCCGCGAATGCATATGACTGCAAATTTTTAGTCATTTGTATTGAAGAAAAGGCAGTCAAATTAACGTCCAAAGATTTGACCCAAACGATTGAACTAAAGAAAAGCGTGTAATTAATTAATACGACAAAACGAATTCTAATGTTAATTGTAGCACAAAGCGTCACTACCGGTGGTTTTTCTCAGACTACGATAAAAACACGAATTTTTTGAATTCGAGTTTTGGTTGAAGTTTTGTTTCGTATCGTATTGAAATTTGACACGAATAAACGCCGATTTATATATAAACAAATATATGAGCGTTCAAAATTTGAAACTTTATTGTTTATTTATGAAGCATAACGTAAACAATTAACGTAAAAAGTGAAATTATGTATAGTTCATATCATTAGCTACAATCCGTAAAAGTTTCAAGTTTCTACATTGTAAAAAACAAGAGAATTTAAGCATTTTCAATTAAAATCGTTTTTTTTTTTATTTAAACAATTAATAAACATAAAACTTTTATAATAGTCCAGGATTACTAGGGCTATCTTCTCCCGGTAAGGGTGGTTAACCCTTATCCGAGGGGTGGAATGATTAATAGTCGTTTCACTGTTAAAGTTGTTTTATTATACTCGCATGAGTACAAGCTGGTAGCAACCTACGTAACGTCGTCTCGCGGAGTGTAGATGACACTATCTTTTAATGTGAATAATCTTACATCTAATAAAATAGAATGACGAATGTGGAATGTGTAATGAGGATTCCCTTATTATGTTTTGGTTGTATAAATATATTTAAAAGTGCAAAGTCAGCGTCGACCCTGAAAAGTGTTTATAGTGGCTGTATGTATAATTACACCTCACGATCTAGGTCAACAATGTTTATGTAACGAAAGAAGGTTGGAATTGTTTATGATGACATTTAAATAACCGAAAGAAATTAGCGTAGATAATTAAAGGGTGTTTTTAAAAGATATCTAATGAGTACAGATGAATTCTTGTACACCTTTCCCTCCTAAGAATTTTCTGACTACGGGCAGAAAATTTTGCAAGTAGTGCTACCAACCCATACTGTGTTTTAATCAATACAAAAAATTTATTTTATATACAAACTTCCTAAAACTACGTAAATACATAAATAAAAATAAAAATGTTCGTTTAACAACATTGTTTCATCACACTTGTCACTCACTGTGTTTTCGGATTGTAAGCATATAATCTATTATGTATTTCCTTGATTTTATTGTTTTCTATTCTGATTTTACAATTAACGTTATTTACTTCTGTTATTGTGAAAGGACCTACATAAAGACTATCAAACTTACCATTCTCTTCCCTTTTTACCAGGACTAGGTCTCCTATTTTAAAGTTTTGAGGTGTTGCTTTGAGCTTATCCTTTTCTTGCCGCTCTTTTTTGTGTTTTAATAAGAAGGTTCTGGCCCTCTCGTGTGCGCTTTGTAGTTTGTATCGTAACTCATTGTAGTAGGCATCTATATTGTAACATGGTTGAATCTCCTGTGTAAGGTCTTCCGGTAGGTTAACCTTCCTGCCATATGGCAGTTCGAACGGTGTGTATCCATGATACGCGTTATGGGTTGTATTGTAGCAGTGTGTGAACATTCTGCAACACACATCCCAATTTTCTCTGTCTTCGTCTATGAATGCTCTTACATACTCGTTCAACGTTCTGTGTAGTTTTTCGCAACTTCCAATGGACTGTGGGTGGTATGCCGTTGAAAAGTTGTGCTCTATTTTTAATAGCTTTGTT
Source organism: Diabrotica virgifera virgifera (assembly GCF_917563875.1). Lineage (NCBI taxonomy): Eukaryota > Metazoa > Arthropoda > Insecta > Coleoptera > Chrysomelidae > Diabrotica > Diabrotica virgifera. The sequence continues at coordinate 198,343,695 of NC_065447.1, read as the reverse complement.
AATTCCTGCATTACTTCGTTCTTATACTCTGTGCCTTGGTCTGTTCTTATTTGCTTCATGAGTCCTTATGTTGGTATGAAATGATCAAAGATTCCTCTTGCTATTGTCTCTGCTTCTTTATTGCACACTGGTATGCTGACCGCGTATTTTGTCAGTTCACACAACATTGTGATACAGTATCTATTACCTTCATTACTTCTAGTGAATGGACCTATTGTATCTATGTATACTATGTCCCATGGTTTGGAAGATGTGTCCGATATCACGAACTCTTCGACATGTGTTCTTTTCGGTTTGTTAATTTGACATTTGTGGCATTGTTTAACGTATTTTCTTACGTCTTTTTCCAAATTTTTCCATCGGAATCTTGCCTTTAGCTTCTTTATTAGTCTATTATTCCCTACGTGTCCTCCGAACATCGGGTGATTATGGTATTCTTCTATTAATCTGTGTTTTTCTTTGTCATCTTTTATTGTTTCTGGTACTTCACATATGTATATTTCTATATTCTTCAATTTTTTATTTCCTTCTTTAATAAATTCATCAATTGTGCACAATTTAAAAATAATATCATTTACGTATATCTTTACTTTACGTACTGCATTCTCTACCGCCAGCTTATCGAGCTGTGCCAACGCTTGGTTTAAATCGAAATGATCCAATCCTGTGGCTATGCTTTTGCTGCATTTTATTTTGTTTTTGGCCCTAATTCTCAGTCTTGGTGAGATTAGTTCTGCTCCAAAGGACAAAATTGGTAGTCTATGCGCCTCTAAATTATTTAGTACCTTCCTTACTGTCTGTTTGGTGGCTTCTGGCTGTAGTGCGAGTTCACTTTCAGCCTTTGTTTGTCTTGCTTCCTTCTCCTTTTCTCTTGCTTGAGCTCTTGTTATAGCTAGTATATGGGTGTTGTCTATGTATAGGTTCTTTAGTTGATGCAATGTTATTCTTGAAAGGCTGTCTGCGTAGTTACTTTTCCCTGTTATATACTCTATTTCGAAGTCATATTCTTCTAGGTCTAATCTGATCCTCGTGAGTTTTGAGGTTGGTTCTTTCATTGCAAATAGGTGTGTCAAAGGTTTATGGTCTGTTTTTACTTTGAATTTTGGTGCTCCATATAGATAACATTTAAAATAATTAATTCCCCAATGAATCGCTAGTAATTCCTTAACGATTATAGGTTTATTACATTCTCCTTTACTAAAACTTCTTGATGCATATGCTATAGGTAGGTCTATTCCGTTGTAATCTTGACTTAGGATTGCTGAACAACTCTCATTGGATGCGTCTGTTGTTAGGATAAACTGTTTGTTGAAATCAGGATATTTTAAAATTGGTGGTTTCGTAAGAGATGCTTTAAGCTTTTTGAATGCTTTTTCACACTCCACAGACCAAAAAAATTCTACTCCTTTCCTCGATAATCTGTTGAGTGGTCTGCATATTTCCGCAAAATTTTTAATAAAACGTCTATAATAGTTGCAAAATGCTACAAATCTCTTTGTTTCTTCCGCTGTCTTAGGTGTCGGATATTGTTCAATTGCTGCATACTTCGCTTTGTCGGGTGATACTCCCTCTTGAGAAAGATCATGTCCTAAATATGTTACTTCCCTTCTAAAAAATTGACATTTTCCTGGGTTAAGTTTCAAATTGAATTTTCGACATGTCTCAAATGTCTTTTTCAGGTTGTCTAGGTGATGTTTTTCGGATATTCCAATTACTACGATATCGTCCATGTAAAGAAATGCTTTGTCTGGTGTTAATCCTGAAAATGCTATTGACATCATTCTTGAAAAGCTATTCGGGCTTACATTTAATCCAAAAGGTAATCTGGTAAATTGAAATGCTCCGTTTTCCGTGCTAAACGATGTGTATTTTCTCGATGACTTTTCTAATGGTATTTGATGAAAACCTGACATTAAGTCTATAATTGAAAACCATTTTGCTCTTCCTAGTTGATCTAATATCGAATCTATTCTTGGTAATGGGAATTTGTCTGTAACTATCTTCTTGTTCAATTGTCTAAAATCTATGCATAATCTCCATGCTTTTCCTCCATTTATAGCTTTTTTCGGTACCAGTACTACTGGGCTGTTGTACTCGGATGTAGATGGTTCTATGATTCCTTGGTCTCTTAGTTTTTGTACTTGACGATTTAATTCCTCTGTTTGCGCATGAGGTGTCCTATAATTCTTGATATATACCGGAGTTTGGTCTTTAACTCTTAGTTTCTGTTCGTAGAAATTGTTACAGGTTAACATATCATGCCTTAGGGCGAATATGTCTGCATATTCTTCGCATAACGATACTAAGTTATCTCGTATATATTCTGGTATGTCTAATTTCAGTGATTCTCGTAATTCTTTTTTCCTATCCTTGCTGTCGTTGACTAGTCTATATATATATATTGAATAGTTTAATGTCCAACGTCCTGATTGTGCTTGCCTCTACATTTACTGTTTCGTATGTTGTGTTCAAAATTTTGATGTATGGATTATTACTTGAAATAATTGCTCTTGCTATGAATATTCCTGGTTGTATTTCTTGTTGCTCCACTATCCTGTCGTTCCTTAGCGTTTGAAAAATTTTGACTATTCTGTAAATTTCACATCGGGGTGGTATTATTATGGTGTCATTATCTATATTATCCAGAATTTTCGTACTAATGTAACAATCGTTGTCCTCTTTAATGTGCATTTTAAGGTTTGCGTAGTCCAGTATACATTGAAAGTTAGAAATAAAGTCTCTCCCAATGATTCCGTCTGTTGGAATTGGAAAGTTAGGTGCTACCAATTGAAAGATGTGTTCGAATCGAGTTCCTTTTACTTCTAGTGTTGTCTCAACTTCTCCCATTGTTTGCAACTCTCCTTTAGTGACTCCTTTTATTTTCGCCTTTGTGTTTGGTTTCACCTGTTTCTTCATAAAATCTTGTGAACATTTTAGTATTGAAATATCAGCTCCTGTGTCTATGATAAAGGTGCTTGTGTTTTCAAGGATTCCTGTTTTCATTCGTACAAAGTTCGTTAGGTTCAGGTCGAAGTTGTAAATGTTATATTTTATTTCTGCCTGTGTGCTTCCAACTTCTTGTTCATTCAAAACCCCAACTGCTGGTTTTCTTGTTCTTCTTGACTGTCCTCTATCTCTAGTAACCTTACGTTCCTGTTACGTCCTCCTCTCTGGTTTCCTCTGTATGTTTGATTGTTAAATTTTCTGTATCTTCTGTTCGAATAATTTCGTTGATTGTCCGTTGCTTCTCCTTCGTTCCGTTGTCCGAATTTATTTCTTCTTCCTCTGTCATATTTGTTATGGTGTCCTCTTCTGTATTGCTGCTGTCCTCTCCTATTCTCGTAGTTTGTCCTATAATTTAAGACTCTTCCTTGTGCATTTTCTTCAGTCGTATCGATCGATAAAAATTTAGATACTACTTCCTGCGGTGATGTAAAGTTACCTGCTTCCAGTATTAGCTTAGCTTTCTCTGCATTAACGTTTCGTTTCATTGTTGTTACTACTGTTTCCGTCGTATATTTCTTCGCTAACTCCAGTGGCATTCCTTCCGCTATGTATGCTACTTTTAATTGTTCTGCTAACTCTTCCACTTCAGATGCGTACACTGCTGCATCTCTATGCCCTTGCCTTTTCTTGGCTAATTTGGCTATTAAATTCTTCGGATTATCACCTCTTAGTTCTTTCTTCAGTGCTTCAGCTATCCGTGGAATCGTATCTTCCGTGGTTATTAAGTTCCTAGCCTTATTGGTAAGTCGTGTTTTTATTAGCGTTACAGCTGTGTCTTCATGACCTTCTGCCAATTTTCCAAGTAGTTCTAATGCGTCTAAAAATGGTTGTAATTTCCCTGCGCTTCCATCGAACTCGTTGGGCAATATCTTGCTTGCGATAATCAAAAATTCATTGATTGTCAGAGCCATGTTTAATATTGTTATATCTTGTTTTATGTCACCTTTTTCCTCTTTTATTTCGTCGTTAATTATTTCTTCTTCTACTTCCTCGTCGCTTTTTCCTTCTTCTACTTCCTCGTCGCTTTCTTCCTCTTCAACTTCCCCGTCGATTGGTTGATGTATTGAATTTGGAACCACTGTTCTTACATTTACTGCTTGAAATGAGCGTATAACTTTGTCTCTGATTTTTCCAAAATATTTGTTGCACGCTTCCCTCTGTTTGTCCGAAAGTCCTTCACAGTTTTTCTTAGTTAAGTGCGTGAACTTGTTATAGGATTTAATTAGCTGTGTCGTTACTTCTTCCTGTATGTCCTTAGATTTCGGTACTTTTTTCTTTAAGACCCTTCTGCTTTGTCTTCCTACTTCTTGTGCAAGTTCCTTAACTATTTTGACAAAATCTTCCCAAGTAACTTTGTTGCTACTCATTTATACATAATTTTTCTATCCTCAGTTCCTGCACTTCTTAGCGAAAATATAAATTCGATAGTCTTACGGTGTATATAGATATGTAGTATATAGATATATAGTAAAAAAAAATAACGAGATAAAATAATACGTCAATATATGGTAAAAAATATGTAAAAAAATTGCAATAATAATAAATAAAAGTTCAATAATAAATAACGTTATATTAACCCTTGTAAATAAGTAGTTAGAATAATAATGTAAATGTATTATGCATATAGCGTATATTTGTTATATATTTATATCGTATATTTATATTTATAGTGTATATTTACGATAGCAAATATTAAAATCATAAAAAAATTGCAAAAATGTACCCTCGTAATGAATAGTATAAATAATATATACCTCAAATAATAATGGTAATATGCCATGTGAATAACTTTAATATTTGTGATAAAAAATTCCAATAATACCCATAAAGATAATTAAAAATAAATAGATAAAAATACTAGAAATATACCTTACATTACTGCTATACTATTCATTTGTTATGAAATATCGTGGAAATACCATAAGAACAAAATATAGACTCACCACTTTTAAACGTTTGTGTTCGTATCACCAAAAGTTCTCGATCCACGTTCCCTGGCATTGTCCATTGTCCCACGATGTTCCATCTCCATACCATTGTCCATTTAGCTCCATGTCAGGCCTGCTGTCTCCATCCTTTCTACATACTACACTGTATTCTAGGGTGGTCGAGGTACCAGAACATTGACGTTTTTCTCCATTTCTCGTTTACCAGTCCTGTGACGTCTTTCCAGTCTTTCTTCCCTGGTCTTGGATCGCCATATAATAGTCCAGGATTACTAGGGCTATCTTCTCCCGGTAAGGGTGGTTAACCCTTATCCGAGGGGTGGAATGATTAATAGTCGTTTCACTGTTGAAGTTGTTTTATTATACTCGCATGAGTACAAGCTGGTAGCAACCTACGTAACGTCGTGTCGCGAAGTGTAGATGACACTATCTTTTAATGTGAATAATCTTACATCTAATAAAATAGAATGACGAATGTGGAATGTGTAATGAGGATTCCCTTATTATGTTTTGGTTGTATAAATATATTTAAAAGTGCAAAGTCAGCGTCGACCCTGAAAAGTGTTTATAGTGGCTGTATGTATAATTACACCTCACGATCTAGGTCAACAATGTTTATGTAACGAAAGAAGGTTGGAATTGTTTATGATGACATTTAAATAACCGGAAGAAATTAGCGTAGATAATTAAAGGGTGTTTTTAAAAGATATCTAATGAGTACAGATGAATTCTTGTACACTTTTTTTTATTGACTTTTCGTGTATTGTTCCCGCGAATGCATATGTCTGCAAATTTTTAGTCAATTTCATTGAAGAAAAGTCAGTCAAATTATCGTCTAAATATTGGATGCAAACTATTCAAGTAAAGAAAAGCGTTTTAAAATTAATTATATCTGGGTGAACGATGTGACAATACTAAATCCCTCATAAGCCTCCGTATTTTTGGTACATATTTGCTCTAAAATAATTAAAACTTTGGTAATATAAGTTCTGAGTGTATATTGTTAAATAAAACAAAATCCATATCGCTGGCGGAGCAGAGTGTTAATAAGAGCCGCCTAAACAAAACGTGATGTTTTCCTACTAAATGTTTACAGAGCCAGGAGCAGAGAGCAAATGTAAAATGGAAAGCGTGCTCGTGCACAAAATAGTCTTTTTTTGTTTAGATGGCACATTCCATTTGTTAGTTTTGATTATTCTGGGTTTTCATGACGCGACGGTCTGAAAATATGCTAACAGTCCCTAGTCACACCTAAAGAAATAAAATAGGAGCTTTCAGAGCTCGTCTTTGTTTCTTGTCATATTACTTAAATGAACGAGTAAACGAGAGATATGCTTTATTAATTGTTCTTCCAAGATATTTGTGAAGTTTGGTAAAGGAAGCTGAATTTGAAACTCGAGTAGAGTTTATAATAGCTTGTAACTTTACACAATAACTATTATGTTCTGAAGATATTTTCTTGTGGCATTTTAGCATTTTTTTATTTTCTTTGATGGGAATAACTAAATTAACCAATAACCATTTTAACCAAAAATACGTTTATTTTGACGTTGTCGCGAGAAAAACTACTCATGATTTATAATGAAAATTTTTTACAATACAAAACACCAACAAATTCCTCTGCGGAATGTACTGTTATCTGGTTACCAATAAAACAAGAAGAAATCAATAAAAATAAAATACCACTATTAGTAAGTCAATTAAATATCATCGAGGATACATAGTTTATGTTTTAAAATCAGATACATATAAAATAAGATCAACATGCACATCAAACTGCAGAAATTACCAGAAGAATAAGAATGACTTGGAACATACATCTAATTGAAATATGGGCTAAGAAATGGAAGATAAAAATCAACGAAGCAAAATCAGTTAACGTAGTATTCACTAAATGTCACAAAGAAACACCGAATATCCTAATGAATAACAAGAATATTCCTAAAAATGATACGGTAAAATATCTCGGATTACACCTTGACAAGGGGCTAACATAGAGAACACACATCTTGGCGAAGAGAAAGCAATTAGGAATAAAATACAAAAAACACTACTGGTTACTCGGCCGAAAATCCACCTTATCTCTATCTTATAAAATATTAATGTATAAAGCAATCATCCGGCCCATCTGGACATACGGGATTGAACTGTGGGGAACTGCAGCAGACAACAACCTAGCAATACTGGAGCGGTTTCAATCCAAGGTTCTTCGTGTTATCACAAATGCACCGTGGTTCATTCCAAATGCAGGCATTTACAGGGACTTGAAGATCGAGACAGTGAAGCAGATGATCACCAAATGCAGTGATAAATATTTCAAACGATTGGAAAAGCACCCCAACGAATTAGCAGTGAATTTATTGGACAACTCTACACATTGCCATTTAGAACATTGTAACAGTACCAAAGTTATTTGAAATTTCGATCTAGTTTACATTTGTAACATTTTCGTTACACCCTATATGTCATAACCGTTGAATTTATATTTGTTTTTAGAGATTGTTGAGTCTCGCATGATGGTGTTTTGTCGATCGTACGGTTCTCAGGATTTTTAGCGGTGAATTGGATCTTCCGATATTGTTTTGTTTATCTTCGGCTAGCTATCAAAAGGATTTAATGACTTTTTGAGACATAAAGACTGGGAACTGTTTATGCTAGAGCTGAAATATCGTCATAAATAAGGTCTCCAAGTGCCGATAAGTGGTTGTGTTAGTCCACTGAGCTACACGTGCAGAATTGCTGACGCATATGAAAACGGGCCTTAGCTATGAATACGTCCAAGTCAGCTTTTTTTGTGAGAAGGATAGGCGGTACGAAGAATTGAGATCTGTCTGTTTGTTTTTTTTGTGATTGGTCGAGCTGTTGTGGTATACGCCAGAGGGTTCAACTTGAAGCGTAAATTGCAACTTCTTAATGGCAAAGATTTAATTTATTGAGTGTTTTGAATCTGTAATTGGTCGTTGGATTGTCTATGGGAAAGATCGTGTGATGTTTTTGGATAGGGCGTTTAGGTTAGAGTCTGAGGAGAGAAGAGACAGTTCCATCTGGGCCGTCTTCAAGGCAGTTCTGTTAGGGCCGCTATCGAGTTAAGTTTGGTCTGACAGTTAGTTCTGTTAGGTCTGTCTTCAAGTTCAGTTCTGTTATAGTCGTCATGAAGTGAAGTTCCAGTTAGTTTCCAGTGAAGTAAAATTTAGTTACAAGTTTCTTCGGCCGGCTGATAGAACTCAGCCCGGCGACACATGGCGGACAGAGACGTGAACTCCGGCAATTTTAGCTGTTGTTAGGTTATTGTCGATATTGTTTACCACTTTTGGTATCAGTTTTTTTTACATGCAGTTAGATCCAGGAATTATGCAGAAGAAGTTTTCGTTTTGTGTTACTATATTCAACACCCTAATTAAAGCATGAATTTTGCTTCCATTCTAATATTTTTTTGATTCCTTTTAATGAACTATAAAACAAATGACATTTAATATTTTTGTTCGAGTAGAACTAATTTGATTTTGAGAATTCAGAATGCATACAATGCTGAATTTTTCTATAAAGATTTTTCTATGAACTATGGTTTCATCAATTATGTACTGTTGCTCTATCAATCATTTATAAAGTGACTTTAAAGTGATTGTAGATACTTAGGTGTGGAAATATCTAGCGACAGGCATCTGTGGCAAGAATCAAAACAGCAGGCAACGAAAGCAGTGAGAATATCTGGTTTCCTGAGGGGTATAATCTGGCGGAATAAATATATGAGCACCGAAAGAAAAGTGTATGTATAAGACATGTGTTAGACCCGTACTGACATACGCAGCTGAGACAAGGGCCGAGACAACAAAGACCAAACAAATAATGAGAACAACAGAGATGAAAACCCTAAGATCCATAAGAGGTATCACACTCAGAGATAGAATTGGAAACAAAGACACATTGAGAGAGCTAGGCGTTCAAGACGTAGTGAGATGGACAAGAGCGCGACGACGCATGTGGAGAGACCACGTAGATTGGACGGACCCTGAACGTATGGCGCATTGGACGAAAACACAGAAGCCCAACACAGAAAAGCAGAAGAAACAGGACATAGTCCTATTACAAGAATAAGAAGAAGAAGAAGACGACTTTAAAGTGAAGTGAAATCGCGCCTTGGACTTAACAACCACCAAGAAGAACCAGGACAATGATTGTAACATAAGGTATAATTTTTTGTTATGTAGAACTTTTTTTTCATTTTTTTATTTGGTAATCTCGATCTCAATTTGTAACACCATGAGATCACAGATTCATAAATTCATTTTTTTGTTCTAATAAATAAGGTTTGATTTTCAAAATACAAATTTATTATTTCTCTTTTTCTTCTCTCTTGTATCGTAAGAACAATAAAGAATTGGCTGAGTATAGAGTAGATAAGGTAAGTCACGATATATTTGTTGTCACGATATATTTGTTTTCACACCATATTTGTTTTCATATGAAAGTATTTTACATATTTTTTATTTGACAATATTTTTGTTTTATTTTGATTTATCTATATTTCCTTTATTTCTATTTTTTTGTATGATATCACTGATGGAATGTAGACCATGACACTTACTAACCAACCTATCAATAGACTTAAAACAACTCAAGGATCTATTGAAAGAATTATGATACATGTAAGTTTAAGAGCCAAACCACACGGACCACGCTGCAGCGCTACTCTGTGGATCCACAGAGTGGCTGAAACAGGCGATTTTCTAGCGCCGGCGACTACGCTGCGAAGTGGATCCTTTGGAAGGGTGCGGCGGGTAATGTAATGGGTGAGAAAAAAAGGTTGTTCAAATGATTAAAAACTTGCCGGCTAATATATTTTTTTAAAAAGTGTGTTCGTCAAAATCAGTGTTTGTAATGTCCATAGTTTTAAACATTTTATAAAATTTCATACTTAAATAACTTTAAGGCCCACCACATACGGTGAAACGCAAATGTAACGAAACTGAAACTGTCGGTTACTTTTGAATTTCATTTGAGTTTATGCAGTAGACGCCTATGAGAGACCACACATGATGAAACCATATGGACTATGGACCATTTCAGACCGCCGGCCGTTTGAAACGCATATATTTCAGTTTCATTGAACCCGGTGTGCAGGAAACTTGTGTTTTTATCGGGTTTCGTGTTTTTGTGTCGTGGGTACTTTAAAAAAACGGCCAAACCCGATTTCGGCCAAACTAGTTTGTCCTAACCGCCTTAGGATAAACTAGTATGGCCTAGGCCAAACTAGTTTATCCTATCGCGCGTAGGACAAACTAGTTTATCCTGATATAAATAAACACACTTCAGGCCAAACTAGCTAATCCTGATATAATAAAGATTCACACTTCAGGATAAACTAGTAAGGCCTTCTTCTTCTTCTTCTTCTTGTAGTGCCTATGCGTTTCGGATGTTGGCGACCATCATGGCAATCTCTACTTTTCACACCGCTGCTCTGAAAAGAGCCTTTTTTAGATGCGTCTGTAAATACGATATGATGATTTTTAAAATAATTTTCTGTCTAAATTAAACATAATATTTCTCGCGCGCAAAACGCGCGCAAAACTAGCGTATAAATCGCGCAAACCTCGCAAAACGCGCGCATAAGGTGCGCAGAACGCGCACGTAAGGCGCGCAATACGCGGATAAAGTGCCCAAAACGCGCGCATAAAGCGCGCAAAACGCGCATAAAATGCGCAAAAGGCGCGCGTAATGTGTGCAAAACGCGCGCATAAAGTTCGCAAAACGCACGTAAGGCGCGCATAAAGTAGGCTTAACGCGCATGAAGTTCGCAAAACGCACGTAAGGCGCGCATAAAGTAGGCTTAACGCGCATGAAGTGCGCATAACGCGCGCATGAAGTGCGCATAACGCGCGCATAAAGTGCGCAAAACGCTTGCGTAAAGAGCGCAAAACGCGCGCATAAAGTTCGCAAAACGCGCACGTAAGGCGTGCATAAAGTGTGCATAACGCGCGCATAAAGTGCGCAAAACGCGCACGTAAGGCGCGCAAAACGCGCGCATAAAGCGTGCAAAACTCGCGCATAAATCGCGCAAAACGCGAATAAGGCGCGCCTGACACGCGCGTTGTTGGTGCATTATACGCGCGTTTCGCGCGCGAGAAATACGATGTTTAATTCAGACATAGAAAATTATTATAAAAATCATCATATCGTATTTCCAGACGCATCTAAAAAATATCTAGAAAAATCTACGTACGTGGTTCAACACAACCACTACAAGTCTTTTAAGAGCAGCAGTGTGAACAGTAGATATTGCCATGATGGTCGCCAACATTCCAAACGGATAGGCACTACAAGAAGAAGAAGAAGAAGGCCGTACTAGTTTATCCTGAAGTGTGAATCTTTATTATATCAGGATAAACTAGTTTGGCCTGAAGTGTGTTTATTTATATCAGGATAAACTAGTTTGGCCTACGCGCGATAGGATAAACTAGTTTGGCCTATGCCAAACTAGTTTATCCTGAAATCAGGTTTGTCCGGTAACAGATACATCCCTACGATAGTACATTGAGAAGAATATCAATTATATGTCTGTGGCTGCCAATCAATGAAACTGATCTGTATGCGTTTCAAATCGTCGGTTTGAAACGGTCAAAATGGTTTCATCATATGTGGTTTCTCATAGACGTCTATGGCATAAACTCAAAAGTAACTGAGGTAACAAAAGTAACAGTTTCGTTACATTTGCGTTTCACCGTATGTGCTGGCCCTTATTTGTTTTGTTCAGTTCAAATGCATCCAGTGTATAATAAAATGTAGGTAAATATAAATATGTAATAGAGAAAACATTGCTTATGGGATTTATTCTTTTCGATAGGACCTTCTTTAAAATCAGAAACAAATAATTCAAAGATGACGTCCCACGGTTTTCCTTTTAATGGCCTATAAATATGCCCTCGGGTTCTTGTATCACATATTATATCCTGTTTTGCACTTCAATCAAAAACCGTTCTGAATCGAGATTCATTTTAGGTGCTCACCCTATAACCTCTCGTAAACATCTGTGGCGGCTACAAAAGTGGTCCGTCTGAATTGGGTGTGCCACTAGTGGACGCCACTAGCGTCTGTGGCCGGCGACTGTGGCCGGCTACACTCGCTCGTGTGGGGTACGCCGGCCACTCTACATAAGAACCCACGGTAAATCTTCGTCAGCCACTCTGTGGATCCACAGAGTAGCGCTGCAGCGTGGTCCGTGTGGTTTGGCTCTAAGAGATCATATGAGAAACGAAGATTTCAGAAGAAGAACCAAAGTAAAAGATGTTATTGAAACTAAATCTAAATAGAAATGGGCAGGACATGTAAGAGAAAGCGAAGAGAACTGGGTAAAGAGAATAATACAATGGCGACCAAAATACATAAAAGATGGATCGACAACATTAATGGAAAGACAGGGAGAAACTGGCACCAGATAGCTCAACACAGGTGAATATGGAAAACACAAGGAGATGCCTATTTCCAGGACTGGAACAGAAGAGACTGCTAAAGAAGATGAAACGAAAACGACAAGAGACTATTACATTTAATTGAAATAATATTAGAAAATATTACTCCAGTCAACTAAGATAGCTATCGTTCACCCCAGCCTAGCTCAGTCTCTCAGAGTGTGTGTTCGTCTTGTTATAATCTTGTGTGTGTGTGTGTGTGTGTGTGTGTGTGTGTGTGTGTGTGTGTGTGTGTGTGTGTGTGTGTGTGTGTGTGTGTGTGTGTGTGTGTGTGTGTGTGTGTGTGTGTGTGTGTGTGTGTGTGTGTGTGTGTGTGTGTGTGTGTGTGTGTGTGTGTGTGTGTGTGTGTGTGTGTGTGTGTGTGTGTGTGTGTGTGTGTGTGTGTGTGTGTGTGTGTGTGTGTGTGTGTGTGTGTGTGTGTGTGTGTGTGTGTGTGTGTGTGTGTGTGTGTGTGTGTGTGTGTGTGTGTGTGTGTGTGTGTGTGTGTGTGTGTGTGTGTGTGTGTGTGTGTGTGTGTGTGTGTGTGTGTGTGTGTGTGTGTGTGTGTGTGTGTGTGTGTGTGTGTGTGTGTGTGTGTGTGTGTGTGTGTGTGTGTGTGTGTGTGTGTGTGTGTGTGTGTGTGTGTGTGTGTGTGTGTGTGTGTGTGTGTGTGTGTGTGTGTGTGTGTGTGTGTGTGTGTGTGTGTGTGTGTGTGTGTGTGTGTGTGTGTGTGTGTGTGTGTGTGTGTGTGTGTGTGTGTGTGTGTGTGTGTGTGTGTGTGTGTGTGTGTGTGTGTGTGTGTGTGTGTGTGTGTGTGTGTGTGTGTGTGTGTGTGTGTGTGTGTGTGTGTGTGTGTGTGTGTGTGTGTGTGTGTGTGTGTGTGTGTGTGTGTGTGTGTGTGTGTGTGTGTGTGTGTGTGTGTGTGTGTGTGTGTGTGTGTGTGTGTGTGTGTGTGTGTGTGTGTGTGTGTGTGTGTGTGTGTGTGTGTGTGTGTGTGTGTGTGTGTGTGTGTGTGTGTGTGTGTGTGTGTGTGTGTGTGTGTGTGTGTGTGTGTGTGTGTGTGTGTGTGTGTGTGTGTGTGTGTGTGTGTGTGTGTGTGTGTGTGTGTGTGTGTGTGTGTGTGTGTGTGTGTGTGTGTGTGTGTGTGTGTGTGTGTGTGTGTGTGTGTGTGTGTGTGTGTGTGTGTGTGTGTGTGTGTGTGTGTGTGTGTGTGTGTGTGTGTGTGTGTGTGTGTGTGTGTGTGTGTGTGTGTGTGTGTGTGTGTGTGTGTGTGTGTGTGTGTGTGTGTGTGTGTGTGTGTGTGTGTGTGTGTGTGTGTGTGTGTGTGTGTGTGTGTGTGTGTGTGTGTGTGTGTGTGTGTGTGTGTGTGTGTGTGTGTGTGTGTGTGTGTGTGTGTGTGTGTGTGTGTTTGAGCATTATTGGCTTCGGAGTCAATGTCCATTCGCCATCTTACCTTTTTGGGATTATTTGTATTATTTATGCGGAAGCCCTAAAGGAGTGCTTCCTGCTTTCTACTGATTTGTTCAGGTATATATCCAATCACAATTTGGAATTATTTCTTTTCATTGTGATTTTTTTATCATTTTTTTATGTATTTTTTTATTTACTTATTTTTTTTATTTTTCATTGTCTTTTTTTTTCAATATAATTTGGGATAGTAGACTAGGACACAATTTGACGCTCAGGGGTCGATCAGAGCATTTAGACGAGACAGGTGGACCTCGGATAGGCGTAGGGCTTAACACGAAAGGAAAAAAAACATAGGTTATAAACTTAATCTAATACATAAAATATGTTTGTACAAAATTTGATAAACATTGCAATCTTCTGCTCTTAATAGTTGAGTTAGGTTATATGGTCTGGTGATTTTGGGTATTTTGGCCAATTCGTCATTTAATAATTTAACCTCGTTTATTATTCTAGAACAGCCTAGGATCATGTGCTGCGCTGTAGCTTCTTCTCCACATGAACAATTAGGAGAATCACTCAATTTTATTTTATATTTGTACTGGGGAGTTAAAACACAAAACAGAGAAAAACCGCTTGCTTCCCGACAGTCTTGAGAACCAAGACTGGCCAGGAGGCTTGGTAACTATGTTTTTATAAATTTTTCGTTACTATACATTTCTCTCCATTCGGCTAGTATTATGGGTTTTACGTGGCAGGCACTTTCACTGTGGGGACATTTACAACTTAAATGTTATAATAACTAACTAACTGTTATAGTCTTAGAATATGAACTCTGAAAATTTAGAATGGAAGCAAACAAAACAGTATTTTTAACTAATCATGTTTATTTGTTCAATCAAGATATAATAAAAATGTGAAAAAATGTGACTTATTAAATGCATTAACAAATATATTCAAATTCTTGCCAAAAACTAACAATTCTTGGATTATAGTTATGGCTTTTGGTATCTGGTTCGATGGTAACTTCTTGATGTCGAATGGTACTGCCGTAGACTTCTTGTAGACCTGGGTAGAAGTTCGGCCCTAGGCCCCTGCAGCTGGAGATGATAGTCGTTGCAGTCTAGATGTCATGTCTTTATAGTTGCATTACCGGTGATGAAGTTGGTGGCTCCCGAAGGGAGAAAGTTGATTTTTGTCCAAAAAACTATAAGATAAAAACACATATCAAACATCAAGAAGAAAAACCAAAAACAAGCCTTTGTCAAACAATCGTAAAAAGTAGTTATTGGCAATGGAATAAATAAACTTAATAATGACGGGACTAGTCAAATAATTTGATTTACACGTGCATATATGAAAGTTAAAAAGATATATTAAAAACTAAAATATCAGAACCCATGCTTTGACATTGGAGGTTAGGTATAAAAAATATTAGAAATAACTGTTAGATGTAGAAATGTAATTAAAATATAATATTATGTATTCTTACCCCAAGAGAATATGGTCTGATGAAATAAATTGTGCCTTATGTAAGGATGGGAAAAACCTACCGGTTTAAACCTAAAACCGGTTTTTTACTTCGCAATAACCGGTTTTACCGGTTGTTTTTGTGTCCCGGTTATAACCGGTTTTTTCTTTTTAAAGTAAAAACCGGTTATTAGGTTTTTACGGTGATTAGGATTAGGTTAGGTATTATTTTGGATCTCGATCATAATTATTATTCTCAAGTAATTATTCCAAACAAAACAATAATTCAAATTTTATTTTATTTTATAAAATATAGAAGCAAACAACTGAAAGTGCAATCTCACATCAGCCAGAAACAATTATTAAGTTTTATTATAATATTTCCTTGAAAAGATATTTGTAATCATAATATTTACATAGGAAGTGATCTGCGCAAACTTCATCTATTTTTCACACTTAACTCTTGACATTGGAAGTGGGTGAATGACTTTTTCTGATTACCAAAAATAATGCTCTGACTATGAATATCGAATTACTGATTACGAATACGAATCTCCAAGAATTTCTCCACGTTTTCAAAACGATACACTCATACAGGAAGTATTAAATGAGTTAAAATGTACCTATTCTATAAATATACAAACGTGTTAAAAGTAATACATGTTCTTTCGATAGTACTAATTTTGATCATATTGATATCGAGTCGAATGGAGTATCGCAAACTAAAGTGTATTATAAATGTAACTTTGTAACCTATTGGATTAAAAAAACCGAAAACCGGTTTTTGGAAAAACCGGTTTTCGGTTTTGGCCGGTTATAACCGCCAGGTTAAACCGTAATCAAAAAAAAACGGTATAACCGAAAACCGGTGTTTTGTCAAAAACCGCCATCCCTAGCCTTATGGGCTCATCTCTTTAAATAGATTAATTTGGCCCCTCCACTGTTATTTGGTTACCAATAAAACAAGAAGAAATCAATAAAAATAAAATACCACTATTAGTAAGTCAATTAAATATCATCGAGGATACATAGTTTATGTTTTAAAATCAGATACATATAAAATAAGATCAACATGCACATCAAACTGCAGAAATTACCAGAAGAATAAGAATGACTTGGAACATACATCTAATTGAAATATGGGCTAAGAAATGGAAGATAAAAATCAACGAAGCAAAATCAGTTAACGTAGTATTCACTAAATGTCACAAAGAAACACCGAATATCCTAATGAATAACAAGAATATTCCTAAAAATGATACGGTAAAATATCTCGGATTACACCTTGACAAGGGGCTAACATAGAGAACACACATCTTGGCGAAGAGAAAGCAATTAGGAATAAAATACAAAAAACACTACTGGTTACTCGGCCGAAAATCCACCTTATCTCTATCTTATAAAATATTAATGTATAAAGCAATCATCCGGCCCATCTGGACATACGGGATTGAACTGTGGGGAACTGCAGCAGACAACAACCTAGCAATACTGGAGCGGTTTCAATCCAAGGTTCTTCGTGTTATCACAAATGCACCGTGGTTCATTCCAAATGCAGGCATTTACAGGGACTTGAAGATCGAGACAGTGAAGCAGATGATCACCAAATGCAGTGATAAATATTTCAAACGATTGGAAAAGCACCCCAACGAATTAGCAGTGAATTTATTGGACAACTCTACACATTGCCATTTAGAACATTGTAACAGTACCAAAGTTATTTGAAATTTCGATCTAGTTTACATTTGTAACATTTTCGTTACACCCTATATGTCATAACCGTTGAATTTATATTTGTTTTTAGAGATTGTTGAGTCTCGCATGATGGTGTTTTGTCGATCGTACGGTTCTCAGGATTTTTAGCGGTGAATTGGATCTTCCGATATTGTTTTGTTTATCTTCGGCTAGCTATCAAAAGGATTTAATGACTTTTTGAGACATAAAGACTGGGAACTGTTTATGCTAGAGCTGAAATATCGTCATAAATAAGGTCTCCAAGTGCCGATAAGTGGTTGTGTTAGTCCACTGAGCTACACGTACAGAATTGCTGACGCATATGAAAACGGGCCTTAGCTATGAATACGTCCAAGTCAGCTTTTTTTGTGAGAAGGATAGGCGGTACGAAGAATTGAGATCTGTCTGTTTGTTTTTTTTGTGATTGGTCGAGCTGTTGTGGTATACGCCAGAGGGTTCAACTTGAAGCGTAAATTGCAACTTCTTAATGGCAAAGATTTAATTTATTGAGTGTTTTGAATCTGTAATTGGTCGTTGGATTGTCTATGGGAAAGATCGTGTGATGTTTTTGGATAGGGCGTTTAGGTTAGAGTCTGAGGAGAGAAGAGACAGTTCCATCTGGGCCGTCTTCAAGGCAGTTCTGTTAGGGCCGCTATCGAGTTAAGTTTGGTCTGACAGTTAGTTCTGTTAGGTCTGTCTTCAAGTTCAGTTCTGTTATAGTCGTCATGAAGTGAAGTTCCAGTTAGTTTCCAGTGAAGTAAAATTTAGTTACAAGTTTCTTCGGCCGGCTGATAGAACTCAGCCCGGCGACACATGGCGGACAGAGACGTGAACTCCGGCAATTTTAGCTGTTGTTAGGTTATTGTCGATATTGTTTACCACTTTTGGTATCAGTTTTTTTTACATGCAGTTAGATCCAGGAATTATGCAGAAGAAGTTTTCGTTTTGTGTTACTATATTCAACACCCTAATTAAAGCATGAATTTTGCTTCCATTCTAATATTTTTTTGATTCCTTTTAATGAACTAAAAAACAAATGACATTTAATATTTTTGTTCGAGTAGAACTAATTTGATTTTGAGAATTCAGAATGCATACAATGCTGAATTTTTCTATAAAGATTTTTCTATGAACTATGGTCATTTCGTCATTTAATAAAAATATGGAACAATTCGTCATTTAATAATTTAACCTCGTTTATTATTCTAGAACAGCCTAGGATCATGTGCTGCGCTGTAGCTTCTTCTCCACATGAACAATTAGGAGAATCACTCAATTTTATTTTATATTTGTACTGGGGAGTTAAAACACAAAACAGAGAAAAACCGCTTGCTTCCCGACAGTCTTGAGAACCAAGACTGGCCAGGAGGCTTGGTAACTATGTTTTTATAAATTTTTCGTTACTATACATTTCTCTCCATTCGGCTAGTATTATGGGTTTTACGTGGCAGGCACTTTCACTGTGGGGACATTTACAACTTAAATGTTATAATAACTAACTAACTGTTATAGTCTTAGAATATGAACTCTGAAAATTTAGAATGGAAGCAAACAAAACAGTATTTTTAACTAATCATGTTTATTTGTTCAATCAAGATATAATAAAAATGTGAAAAAATGTGACTTATTAAATGCATTAACAAATATATTCAAATTCTTGCCAAAAACTAACAATTCTTGGATTATAGTTATGGCTTTTGGTATCTGGTTCGATGGTAACTTCTTGATGTCGAATGGTACTGCCGTAGACTTCTTGTAGACCTGGGTAGAAGTTCGGCCCTAGGCCCCTGCAGCTGGAGATGATAGTCGTTGCAGTCTAGATGTCATGTCTTTATAGTTGCATTACCGGTGATGAAGTTGGTGGCTCCCGAAGGGAGAAAGTTGATTTTTGTCCAAAAAACTATAAGATAAAAACACATATCAAACATCAAGAAGAAAAACCAAAAACAAGCCTTTGTCAAACAATCGTAAAAAGTAGTTATTGGCAATGGAATAAATAAACTTAATAATGACGGGACTAGTCAAATAATTTGATTTACACGTGCATATATGAAAGTTAAAAAGATATATTAAAAACTAAAATATCAGAACCCATGCTTTGACATTGGAGGTTAGGTATAAAAAATATTAGAAATAACTGTTAGATGTAGAAATGTAATTAAAATATAATATTATGTATTCTTACCCCAAGAGAATATGGTCTGATGAAATAAATTGTGCCTTATGTAAGGATGGGAAAAACCTACCGGTTTAAACCTAAAACCGGTTTTTTACTTCGCAATAACCGGTTTTACCGGTTGTTTTTGTGTCCCGGTTATAACCGGTTTTTTCTTTTTAAAGTAAAAACCGGTTATTAGGTTTTTACGGTGATTAGGATTAGGTTAGGTATTATTTTGGATCTCGATCATAATTATTATTCTCAAGTAATTATTCCAAACAAAACAATAATTCAAATTTTATTTTATTTTATAAAATATAGAAGCAAACAACTGAAAGTGCAATCTCACATCAGCCAGAAACAATTATTAAGTTTTATTATAATATTTCCTTGAAAAGATATTTGTAATCATAATATTTACATAGGAAGTGATCTGCGCAAACTTCATCTATTTTTCACACTTAACTCTTGACATTGGAAGTGGGTGAATGACTTTTTCTGATTACCAAAAATAATGCTCTGACTATGAATATCGAATTACTGATTACGAATACGAATCTCCAAGAATTTCTCCACGTTTTCAAAACGATACACTCATACAGGAAGTATTAAATGAGTTAAAATGTACCTATTCTATAAATATACAAACGTGTTAAAAGTAATACATGTTCTTTCGATAGTACTAATTTTGATCATATTGATATCGAGTCGAATGGAGTATCGCAAACTAAAGTGTATTATAAATGTAACTTTGTAACCTATTGGATTAAAAAAACCGAAAACCGGTTTTTGGAAAAACCGGTTTTCGGTTTTGGCCGGTTATAACCGCCAGGTTAAACCGTAATCAAAAAAAACGGTATAACCGAAAACCGGTGTTTTGTCAAAAACCGCCATCCCTAGCCTTATGGGCTCATCTCTTTAAATAGATTAATTTGGCCCCTCCACTGTTATTTGGTTACCAATAAAACAAGAAGAAATCAATAAAAATAAAATACCACTATTAGTAAGTCAATTAAATATCATCGAGGATACATAGTTTATGTTTTAAAATCAGATACATATAAAATAAGATCAACATGCACATCAAACTGCAGAAATTACCAGAAGAATAAGAATGACTTGGAACATACATCTAATTGAAATATGGGCTAAGAAATGGAAGATAAAAATCAACGAAGCAAAATCAGTTAACGTAGTATTCACTAAATGTCACAAAGAAACACCGAATATCCTAATGAATAACAAGAATATTCCTAAAAATGATACGGTAAAATATCTCGGATTACACCTTGACAAGGGGCTAACATAGAGAACACACATCTTGGCGAAGAGAAAGCAATTAGGAATAAAATACAAAAAACACTACTGGTTACTCGGCCGAAAATCCACCTTATCTCTATCTTATAAAATATTAATGTATAAAGCAATCATCCGGCCCATCTGGACATACGGGATTGAACTGTGGGGAACTGCAGCAGACAACAACCTAGCAATACTGGAGCGGTTTCAATCCAAGGTTCTTCGTGTTATCACAAATGCACCGTGGTTCATTCCAAATGCAGGCATTTACAGGGACTTGAAGATCGAGACAGTGAAGCAGATGATCACCAAATGCAGTGATAAATATTTCAAACGATTGGAAAAGCACCCCAACGAATTAGCAGTGAATTTATTGGACAACTCTACACATTGCCATTTAGAACATTGTAACAGTACCAAAGTTATTTGAAATTTCGATCTAGTTTACATTTGTAACATTTTCGTTACACCCTATATGTCATAACCGTTGAATTTATATTTGTTTTTAGAGATTGTTGAGTCTCGCATGATGGTGTTTTGTCGATCGTACGGTTCTCAGGATTTTTAGCGGTGAATTGGATCTTCCGATATTGTTTTGTTTATCTTCGGCTAGCTATCAAAAGGATTTAATGACTTTTTGAGACATAAAGACTGGGAACTGTTTATGCTAGAGCTGAAATATCGTCATAAATAAGGTCTCCAAGTGCCGATAAGTGGTTGTGTTAGTCCACTGAGCTACACGTGCAGAATTGCTGACGCATATGAAAACGGGCCTTAGCTATGAATACGTCCAAGTCAGCTTTTTTTGTGAGAAGGATAGGCGGTACGAAGAATTGAGATCTGTCTGTTTGTTTTTTTTGTGATTGGTCGAGCTGTTGTGGTATACGCCAGAGGGTTCAACTTGAAGCGTAAATTGCAACTTCTTAATGGCAAAGATTTAATTTATTGAGTGTTTTGAATCTGTAATTGGTCGTTGGATTGTCTATGGGAAAGATCGTGTGATGTTTTTGGATAGGGCGTTTAGGTTAGAGTCTGAGGAGAGAAGAGACAGTTCCATCTGGGCCGTCTTCAAGGCAGTTCTGTTAGGGCCGCTATCGAGTTAAGTTTGGTCTGACAGTTAGTTCTGTTAGGTCTGTCTTCAAGTTCAGTTCTGTTATAGTCGTCATGAAGTGAAGTTCCAGTTAGTTTCCAGTGAAGTAAAATTTAGTTACAAGTTTCTTCGGCCGGCTGATAGAACTCAGCCCGGCGACACATGGCGGACAGAGACGTGAACTCCGGCAATTTTAGCTGTTGTTAGGTTATTGTCGATATTGTTTACCACTTTTGGTATCAGTTTTTTTTACATGCAGTTAGATCCAGGAATTATGCAGAAGAAGTTTTCGTTTTGTGTTACTATATTCAACACCCTAATTAAAGCATGAATTTTGCTTCCATTCTAATATTTTTTTGATTCCTTTTAATGAACTAAAAAACAAATGACATTTAATATTTTTGTTCGAGTAGAACTAATTTGATTTTGAGAATTCAGAATGCATACAATGCTGAATTTTTCTATAAAGATTTTTCTATGAACTATGGTCATTTCGTCATTTAATAAAAATATGGAACAATTCGTCATTTAATAATTTAACCTCGTTTATTATTCTAGAACAGCCTAGGATCATGTGCTGCGCTGTAGCTTCTTCTCCACATGAACAATTAGGAGAATCACTCAATTTTATTTTATATTTGTACTGGGGAGTTAAAACACAAAACAGAGAAAAACCGCTTGCTTCCCGACAGTCTTGAGAACCAAGACTGGCCAGGAGGCTTGGTAACTATGTTTTTATAAATTTTTCGTTACTATACATTTCTCTCCATTCGGCTAGTATTATGGGTTTTACGTGGCAGGCACTTTCACTGTGGGGACATTTACAACTTAAATGTTATAATAACTAACTAACTGTTATAGTCTTAGAATATGAACTCTGAAAATTTAGAATGGAAGCAAACAAAACAGTATTTTTAACTAATCATGTTTATTTGTTCAATCAAGATATAATAAAAATGTGAAAAAATGTGACTTATTAAATGCATTAACAAATATATTCAAATTCTTGCCAAAAACTAACAATTCTTGGATTATAGTTATGGCTTTTGGTATCTGGTTCGATGGTAACTTCTTGATGTCGAATGGTACTGCCGTAGACTTCTTGTAGACCTGGGTAGAAGTTCGGCCCTAGGCCCCTGCAGCTGGAGATGATAGTCGTTGCAGTCTAGATGTCATGTCTTTATAGTTGCATTACCGGTGATGAAGTTGGTGGCTCCCGAAGGGAGAAAGTTGATTTTTGTCCAAAAAACTATAAGATAAAAACACATATCAAACATCAAGAAGAAAAACCAAAAACAAGCCTTTGTCAAACAATCGTAAAAAGTAGTTATTGGCAATGGAATAAATAAACTTAATAATGACGGGACTAGTCAAATAATTTGATTTACACGTGCATATATGAAAGTTAAAAAGATATATTAAAAACTAAAATATCAGAACCCATGCTTTGACATTGGAGGTTAGGTATAAAAAATATTAGAAATAACTGTTAGATGTAGAAATGTAATTAAAATATAATATTATGTATTCTTACCCCAAGAGAATATGGTCTGATGAAATAAATTGTGCCTTATGTAAGGATGGGAAAAACCTACCGGTTTAAACCTAAAACCGGTTTTTTACTTCGCAATAACCGGTTTTACCGGTTGTTTTTGTGTCCCGGTTATAACCGGTTTTTTCTTTTTAAAGTAAAAACCGGTTATTAGGTTTTTACGGTGATTAGGATTAGGTTAGGTATTATTTTGGATCTCGATCATAATTATTATTCTCAAGTAATTATTCCAAACAAAACAATAATTCAAATTTTATTTTATTTTATAAAATATAGAAGCAAACAACTGAAAGTGCAATCTCACATCAGCCAGAAACAATTATTAAGTTTTATTATAATATTTCCTTGAAAAGATATTTGTAATCATAATATTTACATAGGAAGTGATCTGCGCAAACTTCATCTATTTTTCACACTTAACTCTTGACATTGGAAGTGGGTGAATGACTTTTTCTGATTACCAAAAATAATGCTCTGACTATGAATATCGAATTACTGATTACGAATACGAATCTCCAAGAATTTCTCCACGTTTTCAAAACGATACACTCATACAGGAAGTATTAAATGAGTTAAAATGTACCTATTCTATAAATATACAAACGTGTTAAAAGTAATACATGTTCTTTCGATAGTACTAATTTTGATCATATTGATATCGAGTCGAATGGAGTATCGCAAACTAAAGTGTATTATAAATGTAACTTTGTAACCTATTGGATTAAAAAAACCGAAAACCGGTTTTTGGAAAAACCGGTTTTCGGTTTTGGCCGGTTATAACCGCCAGGTTAAACCGTAATCAAAAAAAAACGGTATAACCGAAAACCGGTGTTTTGTCAAAAACCGCCATCCCTAGCCTTATGGGCTCATCTCTTTAAATAGATTAATTTGGCCCCTCCATTACTAATTGTCAATCTCATTGACATTGCAGCGCAAAGTATGAGTAGATGGGCAACCATATTCCATATTAAAAAACAGATATCTACGGAGTAAGAATATATAAAGTACATTCCGTATGATGATTTAGATTTTAGATGAAAATAGAGATAGGAAATAGAGGATAACAAAAGAGGGCGCCAACGAGTTGTTAACGAAGAAAACAGATCTAACAAATAGAAGAAAATTATTACTAATAAAATATTAAAGAAAATAACGTAAAATTATTATTTAAAAATAAAATAACAAAGATGTGACGTTTGTAACGTTACAAAGATAATATTAAAAAATTGATGTAAATGTTGGAGGTGAACTAAATATACGTCCAAATTCTTACCGTTCCAGATTTAAGCCATACACAATACACACACACTCCCTCTAAGGAAAAAATCTCTCATCCTAGATAGCTATGGGATCAAAAGGATTTAGCTCTGGTCGGGCTCTTTCAGTGTTATCGAGACCTAAGTGACTTGGTATGCTGGATCTCCCAAAAATATTTGTAATCGTCTGGACGTTGACTAGTACAGCGTTCTGAATGATCTTCTAAGTAGATTCTTCGGAATGACTTCAGTAGTAGAGAGAACAATAAATGTTTTCTAAGTACTATTCATTCTCCATCGTTTTTGTATCTGAATGTTCAGATCTTTATACTTTTCGTACTTTTTGGATTCGATAGAAAAGAAATCAATAAAAATAAAATTGCGATATTTTCGTTGTATTTGACATGCAGATTATTACAATTAGGTATCGCCACATCAATTAAGGCTGTTTTGTCTTTGTGTAGTTTATTAACTATTATGAGATGTAGTCTATCATGTGCTACTGTTTAGTCAATTGGCACAGTGCGGTCCAAATATAGCTTGTAGTTGTTATTCTTAAGCATACTCTCAGGAGAATATTTATAATGAGGTAGATGGTTGGTTTGGAGCAATCCCAGTTTGATAGCTATTTTTCGACGAAGTCGTTCCGTTTCTTATATTCAGTTGCAGTAAATGCCTGGCAACACCGAGTAAGATGTTGGATGATTTCTTGGGCTTGACATCAATAGCGACATTAACTTATCCTTTTGGACCTGCGGTTCTTCGATTCTTTGGCAGAAAAATATTCTTTAAAATAGAAAAAATTCTTAAAATAATAATATTGTAATAAACTACTGTAATCCCATCAGGAAACGACCTGGATTAGTCACAAGAGGCCAGGTCAATTGTATAGTACTATAAATAAATAAATAAATAAAAATTCTTTGGCAATATACACTGATCGAAACAAAAAAGGAGCCAATAACTTAGTTTAATGTTAATTGTTTATTTCATTAAATAGAAACTTAAAAATGTACGTCCACCCAGTAGACACAAAGTTTTTATAAATGAAAGAAAAGAAACAAGTTTCTTATCTTCGTTTTTATTGTATTCGGTAAAAAATCAAAACTTGATAACATTTTGGAATCACATTTATTTCGTTATTGAATTTCTGTCGATATTTACGTTGAAATTGTTAAGAATTAATGATGAATTTTGAAGGGCTTGGAAGGCCTCGAAGGCTCAGAGTGTATCTCACAGAGATTCAAAAATAACTTTAATTCAAGAAGGTTAATCAAGACGCCGTATAGCAGAAATGTTAAATGTTAGTCGTGCTGTGAAAAATAGAGTCTGGATCAGACATGAATCAGTGCCAGATCAACCAATAGGCAAAGTAGGCATTTGCCTAGGGGCCTCGGCCCCAAAGGTGGCCTCGCAGGGCCCAAAATGAAACAATAATAATTAGATTTAAATAAAAATTATAAATCATATTATGTTGAAAAAATCAAATATCGCGCAATACTATAAAATTGATGGTGGACGTATAAAATTACATTACAATGCATACTTTTGTTTATATAAAAAACCTATTTTGTGAGCATAAGTCGCTAATGAATTTCGTTTGGTAGAAGGAACAGTACTGCCTATCAGTGTGCACGGTTTCTTAGAAAAGTAGTAAGCGCAAGAGCAACAAATAAGTTAGTGCCCACTCCCTACCCTCTCCTTCATTACCCATAGCTTTTGCTACATGCCAGGCAAATACAATGGTCTCCAGGCTTATGTATCTAAAATTAACAAACTTCTAATTTAAAAGCAATTTACATTTTTTGTGCCGCACATTCGCTTTAGTCGGTGCTAAAAGTTACGTTGGACCCATTGGAGCAATATCGTATTTTGAATTTGTTCAGTCCGTGTACAATGTTTTTTCAGCCTCTACCCACCGTTGGGAAGCTACGATCAAATGCTTAAATGAAACTCAACTACGTGATCCCATTGGCCACGATCTAAACCGTGTCCTTAAAAGAACAAGCAGCACTAAATGGACTGCAAGGGCTGATGCAACCAGAGCTTTGTCTAAAGGTTATAACGCCTTCAAATCTGCTCTTCATACTCTTACTGAAGACCCTAATCAGAAAGCTGAACCAGTTCGTGAGGCTAAGTGTTTGTTGAAAGAAATGTCAAAACAGAAACATTTTTAGAACTCATCAACGCTGTCAGTAAATCCTTGCAGATAGGAGAGATTGAACTTGAAACTGTAGTTCAGCTTCTAAAATTACTTTTGGAGTTCTTAAAATCCCAAAGAGATAATTTTGCTTACTACGAGCAGAAAGTCTGCGATCTACAATACTCTGAATATACCGACGAGAGTAAACAAACGCGAGCAAGAAAACTACATCTTGATAATGCTAAATTCAAATGAAGTTTTTCTACGGGATGGAGAAAAGTTAAAGGTTGAAACGAATCTACCAATCTCGGATAAGCTGATTATTGAGCTGAGTCGTCAGTTGACAGCGTAAGAGTCAGTAACTCAGTATTTGGTATTTTGTGTGTTTTTCCAAAACTGAATGATACTCAGACAAAGAAGTGTGCTTCAAAACTACATGAAAGCTATACTGATGATATTGAACCTGAAATTTAAGATGAACTACTGCAGTTCAAATATTTTATATTCCAACTTCAGGATTTGTAGCGAAAACAATTTATTCCTGCTTTATAGTCTCTTTTGGTTATTTTTATGAGAACAAATTCGAGTCGAAGTTTCGAAATTTGTCAGTAGTTTATAAGATTTATCTTATGCTAATTATTACAAATGCAACAGACGAACGGTCATTTCCAAAATGAAAATTATTAAAAACTGTCACCGTTAGACAGTGGCACAAAATATACTAGCATTTCTCTCAATTTTGGCTATTGAGAATGATGTGCTCGAAAATTTGGAAGTAGATGATATTTTAAGTAGTTTTGTTTCTATGAAATTCAGAAAAGTTGTTTATAATAATTATAAGGCTTTGAAAACCCAAACTACTATATTTAATCCAAAATTATTTATAATTACAAAGTTATGTAATAAGTAATGGCATATCATTCAACGAGCATGTGATGATGGGTATTACTCACGATAATGAAGTTTGCGACACGAGCCGAAGGCGAGTTTCGTTGTTCATCAGAGTGAATAATAGCCACTACATGTGAGTAGAATACTATGCTTTTTCTACGACCTTACTTTTTTTTTAATTATTAGAAAAATTATTACTTTAAAATGAATCGTTCGTTTATGGAAAACTATGACAAAAAAAAGACTAAAATAATTTTTTGTTGCAAAATTTAATCAAAATTATATAAGTAGTTTCTTGACTATGTATTTTTTATTTTTTTTTAAGCAACACGTTTTACAAAATGAAACAAAAATTTTAAGTTTAAATCTACAAAACGCTTTTTCGACGCTTTATCGATTGTAACTCGGCTTCTACGCAGTAGAATGAGCTTTTCATGGTCTCATTTTAAAGCCTAATTAATAGACTTCCAAACAAAGTTGTCAAATTACTTTATCTTCATTTGTTCTAAAGTTATACTCGTTTGAAGTTATAATTTTCTTAAATAATTTGTACATTAATTTTTGTATAAGAGTTTTTAGTAAATTTGAGCAATAAACATTTATACTTTAATTAAAACTAATAGTAGAAAAACTAAGAAGGTGTATTTTGAGTTTAGGAAAGTGTTCGTAGGTTTATTTTTGGCCAAGATATTGATAATATAATAGCACGCTCTGAGGCTCAAGATCAACTCACAGGCAAGTAATAAATATCATGGTAAATATACCGATCGACTGCTCTCGTGTTACACTATTTTGCTCAGGAAGCCTTGAATATTCTGTATATGTCTATCACTGTCTACAATAATATAATATACTACTGTCAATTCTGTCTATTTGTTACAACAAAGTCATTGTCTCTTAATAGTGTAATGTGATATTGATTCGTTGCAATAATGAATAATTTAGTTAATAATAAATTATGTATTATATGTCAAAAAAATATCAACATCAAAGTCTCAGTCTTCTACTGAGAACGGTTGTGCACGTATAATTGAAACAGCAAATATTCGTAAAGGTTTTTCTCTTGTTTTCTCTTGTTGAAGGAGGCATTTATCTTGTTAAATATATGACACCAACATCAAACTCAATCCACTTACATATAAAACGAGCATTTTATGTGGTGTACACACAATTAACGTGCCTCGAAGATTCTGCAAAAGAACTTGATCCACTTGTATATGGATATCTTATAGATAATGAAACTCTGAAGCCCCAAAAGTTTTAATTTTAATGCCTTCAAAATCAGATTTATGCAGATGTAAAAAAGCTGAGATTCCCTGTATATCTCGATGCAGATGTATGAAAGAAAATGTTTGTAAAAATAGTAATAATAAATAATATCAACTCACTTTTTAGTTATATTTCTGAAAAAATAGAAGACAAATTAAATAGAATGAAAGGTGATACGAGATACAGTATGATGATTTAATTATAAGAAGTATATGATAAAATTTTATTAGGATCTTCAAAAATGAAAAATGAAGATAACGTATATATACATAGAAATTGTAATTTGCATCGAGATCTTAGCGCGTGAACCTTTACGCTGTGAGCCAATCTTGCGCCTCATAGCGCGCCATTAAAATATCGACATCTTAGCCAAAAATAAACTTACGAACAGTTTCATAAGCCCAAATTGTTCCTTTTGAGTTTTTCTATCATTATTGTTAATTAAAGTATAAATGTTTATAGCTCAAATTTGCTTGAAACCCTTATAAACAAATGAATATTCAATATTTTTAAGAAAATTATAATTTCAAACTAATATAACTTTAAAACAAATGAAGATCAAATAATTTAACAAACTTTGTTTGGAAGCCTCTTCATTAAGATTTAAAAGAACACCTTATAGGGCTCATTTACATGCGTAGAAGCCGAGTTACGATCGATAAATCTTCGAAAAATACTATTTTTGCAATTTGCAATTTGCATTGTGCACTAATTTTACAATATCTTGAGTTATAATTGTCGGATTTAAGTTTAGTAAACGGTTGTTTCTTCGTTTTTTATTAAGGAACAAATTTTATTTGAAACATTTTTTTGTATCTTTTTTAGTTTATGAGCCAGAGCCTTATAAACAATTTAAAAACAATTAAATTGTTTATAACAATTTTTTGACCACTCGGATCGAAATCCCCCCTCGAAATTCGTAATCAGCAGCCAAAAATCCATAAGAAACCGTTGAGTTTGTCCATCAGAATTGAAAATGACACGGTGACCTCTATTTGGCGCCTAGACTAGTTGCTCTGTTCATAGAAAAACGGTATAATTAATAACAATAATACAATCAAATATAATTAGTTCGAAACTACGAACATCTTTATTGTAGGGGAGCCCAAGCGGGGATATTTGCAGTTACTCGAGCGCGTCAGATTATTACATGGGGAGAAACCTTGTACTCTGAAAATATACCTCTACCATATATTGGCTTTTAATGAGGGGGAGTTCGTTAAGGGAGGCCGAAAAAAAAAATCTATCCTTAGAAAAACTCGAAATTGTCAGATTAAGATAAGGTAAGTTAAGTACATGCAAAACAGTATATATTTCAAGAATCTGACGATTTGAACGGGGCGTAAGGAAATGGGTGAATCTCAAAGTTTCACAAGAAAAAAGCGAATATTTCGCAATATGAAAGACAGATCGAAAAACTAAAATATACGTACTTAATATTTTTTTAAAATCTATCGAATGAAACTAAACACGAAGTCCCACAGAGAGCGGTGAGAGTAAATTTAATATTTTAAATACGAATGCCTAGATATTTCGCGAAATGAACATCAGATTGAAAAACTGAAAAATACACTTATTTAATATTTTTGAGAAATCTATCGAATGGCACTAAACACGACCCCCCACGGAGGTGGAGTGGGTGGTTACTTTTATTCGAGACATTTTTTCGAATTATGGATAGATGGCTTCTTCTTCTTCTTTGAGTGCCTCTCCTATCGGAGATTGGATATCATTAGGGCGATTCTTATTTTATTTACTGCTGTTTTGAACAATTCGTTAGTGGTACAGCCAAACCACTCTCTCAAATTTCTCATCCAGGACATTCTTCTACGGCCTGGATTTATTCGTCCTTGGATTTTTCCTTGCATTATATTTTGTAGGAATGTGTACTTTTGTCCCCTCATCAGGTGGCCTAAGTAGATGGCGCTATAATCTAAAAAAACGATTGTTGGAAATGGAAAATTAAATTAAAAATGGACAAGTCCCCACTAAAATAGAAACTTTTACTTAACTTTTTTTGGTTTTAGGACCTACTCTTCACAACCTAATAGGTCCCCAAAGCGCTCGAGTGACTGCACATTTAGCATACTTTGCTCCCCTACCATTATAAGTGACTCCGCTTTCTATTTGATCAGTGTATTTCAGGTCAATTTTTGTTTGAAATTTCTTGGTCTGACTTGTATATCATTTAAAGAACAATCGGCAAATAGTAGACATCCAATAATTAGTATCTATTACAGCTGTAAATCATTAACTGCGCTATGTTGGACATTTTTTTTATTTGAATCTTAATCTTTTATTAGATTCTCTTCCAAATTTATTAAAGTTCTCAATAATTGTCGCATCCCGGCAATGTTGGAAATTATAAGTCAAATGCCGCAGTACATATCAAAGCATGGGGAAGTAATTAATTAAAATTCTAATCAACTAAAACTGAAAATAAAAGACATAAACTGTTTAGAGCCAAATATATCTGAAGTTGCTAGTGAAATATAATTCAAGAACAAAATGATCTTTGAAATTATGTTTTATATACAAATAGACACGCTGCGGATAGACGCAGTTGCCAAGGGAGGAAGCTAAAAATGTGGACCTACCTTCGTATACAGCAATTTTTATAGGTTGACAGGAGTTACAAAGTAGAAAACAAAGAAGTATTATACCGACTATATAAAAAATTAGACATCACACGTAACATCAAATGCTTCAGCCTATTATGCATGGTAAGGTTAATGGAAAAATGGTTCACAGTCTTCGCAAAACTACTTATCTGAACAACTTCAGCAGTGATGTTGAACGACCACAGTAACTTTGTTCAGAAATTCGATGGACAAGGTCCAAATAGTGCCAATTAGTACCAAGGCTCGATAAGGCATGCTCAGAATCATTATTAATTAAATTTTACAATAATATATTTGGATTAGTTACTTATAAATACATTATCATCATCATCACGTAGCGGTACAACCCGGGGTGGGTCCTGGCTGACTGTACAACTTTCTTCCAATTTGTTCGGTCTTCCATCAACCTAGGGTCAAATGGGATGTTCATTTTTCGGAGATCTGCTTGGATGTTATCTCTCCATCGCATTCTGGGACGCCCGAGTGGTCTTTTGTCTGTAGGAATCGCCTCCCATACCAGTCTTACAAGTCTCTCATTATGAAGTCTGTGCACGTGGCCTGCCCATCTTAGTCGCTGTGATTTAATTTCTTGGACAATATCGGTATTGTTGTAGAGTTCTTTTAATTCGAAGTTGGTTCTGATCCTATACTGGTTTGTGTTAATGTCGTGGTGAGGTCCGAAAATTGTTCTAAGTATTTTTCGTTCAAAACGTCTGAGCTTTTCTTCGTTTGATTTGGTCATGGTCCACGTTTCGCAACCATACGTTAGTACAGGTCTGACGATGGATTTATAGATTTTGATCTTGGAACTTCTTGTAAGATTTTTTGATTTTATAAGGTTATCCAGTGCGAATAGACAGCGATTTGCTGATTGAATTCTGTCTTTTATTTCTTCAGTAACATCGTTGTCAGCTGTGATTACGGCCCCCAGATACTTAAAACGTTGATTACAACTCTTTCGAAATTTAAGGTGTTGACCGTCACATTTTGTCCTATCCTGTCTCTTCGTGTCGTTTTATTTATACACATATATTTCGTCTTCTCTTCATTAATTCTCAGCCCTTCTTTGCTTGTTGCTCCTTCCACCTTGTTGAAAATGGCTTTTGTGGATAGAATTGAGTCTCCAACGAGTTCAATGTCATCTGCGTATGCTAATAATATCTTGACACCTTGAACCGATAGCAGTTCTGTTTTTATTTCGACCTCATGGCTTTCTCTAATACAAGGTTAAAAAGTAGTGGAGATAACGCATCACCTAGTTTGAGTCCACTCTTAATTTCGAAGCTGTCAGACAGTTTATTATATACACGTACTTTTGATATTCCACCCTCCATACAGACTTTAGTCATCCGAATGAGTGTCTTTGGTATTGAGAACTCCGCCATGGCATTCCATACTTGCCTTCTTTCTACACTGTCAGATGCCTGTCGAAAGTGTATGAAGAGATTGTGTATGGGTCTGTTATACTCCCATCCCTTTTCTAGAAGCTGTCTCAGCGTGAATAGTTGATCTATTGTGGATCTGTTTGCCCTAAAACCGGCTTGATATTCTCCTAGGATATTTTCAGCATAAGGGGTTAGTCTGCTAATAATGATGTTTGAGAGGATTTTATACGCCGTGTTGAAGAGTGAAATTCCTCTGTAATTCTCGCATTTTGTTTTGTCACCTTTTTTGTGGATGGAAACTATGATGTTTTCCTTCCATCTGGCTGGTATCCTTTCTTCTAGCCATATATGTGTTATTAATTGGTGGATTTGGCGTTGTAGTGTTTCTCCACCATATTTTAAAAATTCTGCTGGTATCTCGTCCGTACCCGGCGCTTTGTGATTTTTCAGCTTATTTAAGGTCTTTGGGATTTCTTCAAAAGAGGGATTTTCGACGGGCCTGTCTGCTGTTATATAGATATCTTCTTTGTGCTGTTCTTCCTGTATGATGTTTAGAAGGTCCCTGAAATACCCTTTCCATTCTTCTGTTAGTTCTCTATCGTCTATAATCATATGGCTTTGATCGTCTCTCAGTGTATGGATAGAATTGGTTATATGGCCTCTTTTCTCAGTGAAGATTGCTTTATAGAATTCTCTGGAGCCTAGTTTGCATCGGTCTCTCTCCATAGCTTCATATTTTTGTTGTTCATAGATTCTTTTCTTTATGCGTATCATTTTTCTTGTTTCTTTTCGGTAGTCGTCGTATTCCTTTTTACTTTTGTCTGTTTGTAGTTGTATCCATGTCTTCCTTACTGTTTGTCTTTTTCCAGCTGTTTCCGACATTCCTTGTCATACCATGTTTTTGCCCTCTTCTGCCTACTCCTTCCAAAGATATTGTCAGCTGTCTTGGTTATTATTTCGGCAGTCGTTTCCCACAGCTCTTCTATATCATTGTAAACTGCTTCAGAGTTCAAGGTTTTTCAAGTTGTTCTATATATTTTTGATGTTCCTCTGTGTTCTGCATTTCGTCCATGTTCCAATATGGGTTCATTGTTGTTTTGTTGTATTTGTGGCTAGATATTCTGGATTTGACTTTTGCTCTGACTAAGCAATGTGTGTGTCCCCGTCTACTCCTCTGAGGCTTCTTACGTCTATGATATTGTTCCCATGTCGGGCATCTACAATGATGTGGTCAATTTGGTTTCGCGTAATATGGTCGTTTGAGATCCAGGTTTGCTTATGAATGTCTTTTTGCGGAAACATAGTTGACTTTAATAACATATTTAAGAACAGATTTAGTAACTTATAGATTCGTAAGTTTAAATAAAGAAACTTTAATAAAAAAAACTTATTATAAAAACTGACAATAAGATACAATTCCCTTTCTCCATCGGAGCTATTTATACAATGGTATTCCTTTAGTTTTACTAAACCATATACCACTTTATACTTGTCAAAAGGATTTATGTTCGTTATTTCCAATGATAAACATTGTTTTCAGTTTAACAACTACACAGTTTAAGCTTACAAAGACTCTGTGCACATATCCCTTTAAATTCCTTACAGTTTCGCTCCGTAATTCTTCCTTATTAAATCTTTTCGTGTCAATAAAAGACTAATTCCAAATTCTCGACATCGCGCTCATGGTACAAGGGATAATGCAAAGTTTAGATCTGTAGCAGAAGCAGACTTACTTTTTTATTACTAAGAAAGTTGATATAACGTAAGAACATTTAATAAGGTATTTATAATCAAATTTTGTTATTTTATTTTCGGAGGTAATTACAAAAGTGCATCAAAATTATCGATAACTTTGCTTGAAAGCGTATTGCCTGAACATTACTAGAGTTCATTTTCATATTTTGGCGAAAGAGCCCGATTTAAAGCATTCCTGGGCAATTCCCGGTACACATTTACCGGGAAATCAGTAAAAACTAGAAATCCCGATTCCCGGGAATTTTTACAGATTTCCCGAGATTTTAAAATATTTTATTTTAAATTATGAGCGGAGATATTACTAACTTACAATGAATAAATGATTATGATACATTTATTATCTCTGATTAATAATCATATTAAATCATTCCACTTAAAATATTTATTTTTCAATTATATTTTAACCCAGGAGCAGTCGCGCTCACTTCTGTTAAGTAAATAGTCGCACGTAGAGAAAAAATCTCACAATACGAATTTAAATGGGAATTTAAAAGAAATATTCATTGTATAATATTTTTATTGATTTGTTACGTTAAAAATATATATTTCTAACAATTTTAAAGCTAATAATTGGTTCTCACCAAAGCCGTAAATTTCACAAAAAAAATTAAGAAATAAAAAAAAACTTAAAAAAAAGAATGGGTGCGTACTTTGTACTCACGTAAGAAGTTATACTTCTATTATATAATTTCAACGAAATAAATATACTTAACAGTTACAATACCAGAAATTAACAACAATTACCAAAAATTAACCAAAATTTAACAATACCAAAAATAAAAAAAATAAAAATGAATATGAATCGTCCGGGATTTGAACCCGCGATCTCTCGATCTCTGGTCCAATGCTCTACCAACCGAGCTATCAAGCCCCGTGCTATTGACGTGTCGGATATAATTACACATCACGGTGACAAATAGATCAAAGTGAAGTATAAAAATAGATATTTTGTTATCTTACGCCCGATGAAGACAAATCCAAAGCCACAAAAATTATAATAAATAATACATTTATTTACAATATATGTATTTATATACAATAATACATAATTTGAAAGATTAGCAACGAACTGCATACTGTCTGTCTGCGCATGCGCCAGGGAATTATAAAATTTCACCCTCGATCGTAAAGAAGTATAACGTCAAAAAATTTTATAAAAATTTCCACGCATTACTACAATGTTCCTCGATGCACTTACGAGTGAAAATTCATGTTACAAAATTTTTCTTCAAGTTATCACGGAAGAAAATAAAATGTTAGATTTTTGGCGCGACTGCTCCCGGGTTAAACCTTCCAATTTTGGGGTAAAATCAGAATGTATCACATCCGTCAGTATAAACTTTCTTTTGTTTATGCG
Source organism: Diabrotica virgifera virgifera (assembly GCF_917563875.1). Taxonomy (NCBI): domain Eukaryota; kingdom Metazoa; phylum Arthropoda; class Insecta; order Coleoptera; family Chrysomelidae; genus Diabrotica; species Diabrotica virgifera. Next base: position 198,307,911 of record NC_065447.1, on the reverse strand, counting down.
ACGATCCGATTCATTTTAAGCGTCCAGAATTATAACATAAATATTTATTTTTAATTAAAATTATGTTTATGAAGAATTAGTAGGTACATAGGAAATTTAATACGGTATTAGATTAGTGCAAATCAGCTGACCTGAAATTTAAAAAATTACTCACTTCACTAAAAAGCATCAGCCCTACATAAACAGAAAGTGCGTTTTCAACTTCAGCAAATATCTGTACTTACAAAAAAAGAGCCAGCCTGAAAGGTCAAACACTCAACAATTTATGTTTTTCAAAACATATTTCAATAATAAAAACAACGAAAATTCAGATTACACAAATTTATAATTTTTCTGTTTTTAAAGTTTTGTTTAAAATTTGTAATTTTCTTTTAAATTTTTGAATTTTTCTAAACATTATTAATAGGTAATCAAATTTTTTATAATAATTGCATTGAAAAATTAGAACAAAAACACTTTCTTCTTTTTATTTTTAAATTTTCCCACTCCCGGGAATTTCCGGGAAATCCAAGTTACCAACTCTCGATTCCCGGGAAATCAAAAGGGGCCGGGAAAATGGAGCTCTAAGCCCAATTATGAAGAAGAAGGTTTTAAATGAACGTGAGTAGTTTTTAAAAGGCAATACACTTGAAAGCTAAATTATAATTATTTTGATGCACGAGTGTAATTTAGGGAGGAAATTACTCGAAGAAAGTGAAATTGTATTTTTTGGTTCAGTTTTATTAATAGCTTCGTTAATTGACTCTACATGTTCAGTGCCAAAACGAGACAATTTTATAAAAAAATGTTTGCAAATATATGAAATGCCAAACTGACATATTAAATAAACAAAGCTGTTGTTAGTATGTGGTTGTCAAATTCAACAATTTAAAACATGACAGTGCAATTTTCGATTTCTACTATGCGATTATCGGCATTAATATCAAAAGAGAGTGAGAATAAATTGACAATATGGCGACAATTTTTCGAAAACTTGTTGTCTGGCAATAGACCAGAGCCCGCAGGGCTCGAGTTGCTATTTCCCAATGACAACCAGTTTGAGAAAAGTGAAACATTATTTTATTATTTATTCTTACTGTCCTGTGATAGTCGTAAGGCTATTTTTTAATACTTACAAATAAAATTCAAGACTTTGTATAAAAACATTCAGTGGCATTAATCCCAATAAGTGTGACACACATTTTTCAACTTGTGAAAGTGAACAGCACAGTTTAGCAAATATTTAGACGAAGATTATTATAAATAGACAGAATTATTTATAAATACAGTTTTGTTCATAAAATAATCTCACCGAAGTAAACTGAGCTTTTAAATTTGCCGATTTATGTTCTCCTCGAGAAAATTTGATATTAGAGGCAAAACTAAAAGTTTTTATGAATATTTTCTGAAATGTGACAGTTCTTACTACACGATTGGAAGTTAAAATCATTAAAAAATAATCGCTGTAATTAACCAATAGTTGCCGACTAGACAAATGGGTGAGTGTAATTTTCTCAGTAATTAATCATGATTTTAAACGTACAGCTGGTTCCTCAAAAAACTGATACGACCCTGAAAGCGTATTTTGTAGAAAATTCCACACCTGTAATTTTGAACCAATCAAAATACGTTATTTTGACAGATCACCATGGCAACGGAGGTATTTTATCGGAAATTTTTTGCTCGTGGGGTACCCAACAGCGAATTATAGTGGAAATTTTTTGACGTTTACAATAACAGAACATTTTTGACAGACTGGTTTTTATTTGTTTACATAATTTAGTTTTGATTCATTTTCTATCACTTGTAGTTACTCAAAACTTATGTAAAATTGATGAATATACTATTTTCTATCTTGAAATGGTATTCCCATGCAACTACAATGAGTAGAAATTACGAATTTGAAAGCCTAAATAATTGCTGACAAAGCTATGGCGCGCTATTAATCTGTTCATGCAGCTTTGGATTTTCAAATGCAAATTTGGTGTGGAATTTTCTTACCGAATACCACGCGAAGTCAAATTAATATCCGGAAATTTTTTTTTGATCATGAATATTTTTAGAAAATTTCCCTCGTCTGCGACTCGGGAAATTTTCAAAATATTCATGATCTCAAAAAAATTTTCGGAAATAATTTGACCTCTAGTGGTATTACTAGTGAAAATTGAGCAGTGTACTTTGACGGATAAATACTTATTATTTAAATACTGTCACTGTCACTGCCAAATCTTAAAATTTGTCAGATATCTTTTTCTGTTCAACCAAATGAACTGTCAATGCGTATTGACAGTTCATTGGTTCAACCTCAAAAAATGGCTCCACATGCTAGCAAAGAACTGAAAGCAAGAATTGTAACGAAATTAGAAGATGGTTGGTCACTATCTGCCGTAGCGAACCATTTTAACGTAAGCAGAGCAACAGTTTTTGATATTAATAAAAGATGGAGAGAACAAGAAACTCTCGAAAGAAAGCAAGGTTATGGAATACCAAAAATATCTACCGCTATGGTACGCTTTTGGAGAGATTAGAAGAATCCTTTTGAAGATGCGAAAACTGCAAGAACTAAACCTCTTTATAAAATGCAGGAATTCAAAATAATATCCTTAGTAATTATTACAATTTATGAATAATTCATTTAATTACTGGCATATGTAATCAGTTGTTTGTTGTTTGTTTGTTAATTTTATTATTTGTCTGTCATAATAAATATAATATAATATCAAACCAATCAAATACATTGCTCAAAATGATCAAATTTTACTAAGAGTCGTATCAGTTTTTTAGGAACCTACTGAACATCACACAGAAAGTGATGGAGTCGAATAAAGGTGGGCAAAAATTAAGTCTAATTAATATTTATATTGTAATTTTGATTTTTTTGTTTAATATCTTAGTCTCGGCCAAGATAAATCTTGGTGAAATAAATATAAATAAAAATAAATCGTTCCCAAGGCGAATAACTTCATGGTTTTGTACAGAAGTAAAGGAAAAATGTAACTAAGAGAAAAGGGCTTATCTGACAAAGGTGTCGACCAAGACAGAAGAGGCATACGATAATTACGAGACAATAAGAAATGAAATCAAGGCGAGAAGAGAACGAGCTAGAGCAGCATTTAACAATATGAAAAGATTCCTCATAAGCAAGGATTTGTCTCTTCCCCTAAAACTAGGTCTAGTTAAATGCTACATTTTCCGATTTTACTAAGTGTATGACGGGGAGGCCTGGACGATGACAGAGACACTCGTGAAAAAACAAGCAGCATTCGAAATGTGGGTATACCGATGCATTCTTTGTATATCCTGGACCGAACATGTCACCAACTTAGAGATAATCCACAGAATCGAAAAAACTCTGTTTACATATTTTAGATAGACCTACCCAGGATGTTCATTTCATTTCTGTAGTAATATATGACCTAGAACTTCATATCCCAAAGAAGCTTTATACAGGGTCAGTCATGAGGAACTGTACATACTCCTACCTCGTATAGAGGCCCCTATGGGGAATAACAAATGACCATTAAAAAGTGTCTGCTCCCATTGTTTAATAATATACAGGGCGAGTTTCGCATTTTGACAGAAATTTATATTCGTCATAATTTTTGAACGGTCAGATCGATGTGTCTCTTATTTTGGTCAATCGTTACACTACTACCACCTAATCAACTGATTTATTCAAACTAGAAAAAAATCAGATCCGGCTTTAAAAAATTAGTTCGTTTGTGTCTTAGAAAAAATTTCACCCTGTATACGCTTTTTGAAAACTCTAATATTAATTTTACAAATTTGACAAATAGGCAATTAAAATGACATATTTATTTTTCCCCACACGATCACTTAATTTTTTATTAAAAAATCAAATTTGTCAAAATCGCAATTTTACCATAAAAATAAAAAAAAAATTAAACAACGTTTTTCTTAAAATTAAAAATATCACCATTTTTTTTTCTATAACACGTCTAGATCTAAAACTCCCCGTAACACTTCTCTTCGGACTCTATAGTTTAACATAGACGTGATCATATAGATAAATTTTAAATTTTTTCACTTAATTTTTGCGATTTAACTTTGCAATTCACGAATCTGCACCTTTTATTTTTAAAAATTCATAGCTTTTACGAGAAGAAGACTGAAAGTCTACAACAATTGTTATAGTCTTCACAATGGTAAGAGATATGTGCTGCAAAAATTTCAGAAAAAAAAATTAATATGGAACGTTGTAGCGAGTTAAACCGTGATTTCATCTTTTTTTTTTTTTCATTTTTAGGTTAAAATTCCGATTTTGACAAAATTGATATTTTAATAAAAAATTAAGTAATCGTGTGGGGAAAAAAATAAATATGCCATTTTAATTGCCTATTTGTCTAATTTGTAAAATTAATATTAGAGTTTTCAAAAAGCGTATACAGGGTGAAATTTTTTCTAAAACCAAAACGAAATATTTTTTTAAATCTGGGCCTGATTTTTTTCTAGTTTGAATAAATCAGTTAATTGGGTGGTAACACAAATTAAATATTTGTTCAAAAAAAATTAGTTTTTGTAATAAAAGTAATTTTTTTTAAATCTATGGTTTACTTTGCCAAACTTTTAATTATAATTCATAGTCAAATTTAATTGTTTTATAAAAAATTAAGTAATCATGTGGGGAAAAAAATATGCCATTTTAATTACCTATTTGTCTAATTTGTGAAATTCAAATTAGAGTTTTCAAAAAGCGTATACAGGGTGAAACTTTTTCTAAGACCCAAACGAACTAATTTTTTAAAGCTGGACCCGATTTTTTTCTAGTTTGAATAAATCAGTTGATTAGGTAGCAATAGTGTAACGATTGACCAAAATAAGAGACACATCGATCTGACCGTTCAAAAATTATGACGAATATAAATTTCTGTCAAAATGCGAAACTCGCCGTATATATTATTAAACAAGGGGAGCAGACACTTTTTAATGGTCACTTGTTATTCCCCATAGGAGCCTCCATACGAGGTAGGAGTATGTACAGTTCCTCATGACTCACCCTGTATATTTTAGTCTCTAAATCTTTCATTCATTAAGCAAAATCCACGTATCTCCAATAAGCGATTTCCGTCTAAGTTAGTGAACTACGAAAAGATAAAAGTGAATATTACACGTTATCTGGATTTAATATTCAGGAACTAGAGTTACATTTGCTTGTCGTAGGGAAAAATCCTTGAAAATCATTCGACTAATGAAATAAGTGAGAGATGCGAAATTCTTAGAGAAGGAAATTAAATAATGAACAGATGAAAATAGTATTTCCAAGAGATGCTACAAAGTTACTGCTATTACGAAGGAAACAACGATCCAAAGAACAAAAGAATATAAGGTGATAGTTTAGATCCTATAACAAGGTCGAGGATCTGAGACAAGGAGGAGGATTAAGTCTGACACTATTTATAATTTACGTAGATGAGGTAATTAAATAGTTGTAACGTTAAAGTAAAAAAAAAATGCATGTGGGTTATAGGAATTTAAAAAGAGTCTAGACATTTCAGAAGAAGCATTCGCTGACGACGTCGTCGTATTGGCCAAAAATAAGAAACAACTACATACAAAGAAATACAGAAATATGAAATGAAATACTAAAAAAATATGGAATGACAATATACTAAAAATAAAACCAAATTTATGATCAGGGGAGAAAATGAAAAAGAAGAAAAGATAAACATAGAAATAGAAAAGTAAATATAGAACAAGCACGAACCTTCCAATACTTAGGAGTAGAATTAGAAGAAAACTGAAGGCAAAATAAATTATTAATAATAGAATTTAAAAACGATGAACTTATACTATTACATGAGGAGTAAATTTATAAATTAAAAACAAATTACAAGAAAAACAAAAATTAATGTCTTGAAGTCAATATTAACTGTCTGTATTAACCCTCGGTTCCGAGTCGTGAGTTCTAACAGAACGACAAAAGGGTAAAATACAGGCAATACAAATGAAATACCTTAGATGAGTTCGAGGAGTTACCAAACGAGATAGACTACCGAACACTCAAATAAGAGAAGATTTGGTAATAGAGGCAACTATAGGAAACCTAGAAAGAAGACAACTCAGTCGGTGGGTTCATCTTCAGAGAATGGATTATACAAAACTGGTGAAAGAAATTTGGCAGGCAAAACGCAAAGAAGACATAAGAAAGGTAGACCACGACAAACATGGGCTAGAACCCCAGGGAATATATTCGAAAAAAGGGAAACAACGTGGATATAAGCAACGATACTGGCCAGAATTAAGAAAGAATGGGTGAAATTACTACATACTGTAAATATATAGCAGAATATTAGTTAAGTTTAAGGTTAAGTTGGATAATAATATTGACTGGTTTTTGTATTGTATTATAATGTGTCACAATAGGTACAACTATATGTGGCAACACGATTTTTGAAAATATATAATATTATATCATTTAATTAATTTTTATTAATATAATTATTTTTGTTTTATTTTACAGAAAAATTACCTTTCTGATAATCGTGATTTTTTCTTTCTAAGATCTGCTTTTAATTAAATTGGTGAAGCGAATACTACGACATTCCTTACATTTGAAAAATTATATATTTTAATAAAATAAATATACCCAGGATGTTAATTTCATTTCTGTAGTAATATATTTACCTATTTATTTTCATATTCCAAAGAAGCTTTATACATATATTTTAGTCTCTAAATCCTTCATACATTCAGCAAAATCCTCGTATCTCCAATAAGCGGTTTCCGTCTAAGTTAGTGAACTACAAGAAGATAAAAGTGGATATAACACGTAATCTGGATTTAATATTCAGGATCCAGAGTTACATTTGTTTGTCGTAGGGAAAATCCTTGAAACGGAGGAGACAGGAACAAAGGAGTTTAATTGAACTAATGAAATAAATGAGAGAGACGAAATTCTTACAGAAGGAAATAAAATAATGAACAGATGAAAAGAATATTTCCAAAAGATGCTACAAAATTACTGCTGTCACGAAAAAAACAACGATCCAAAGAACAAGAGAATAGAAGGTGATAGTTTAGATCCTATAAAAACCATTTACTAGAAACGAGGGTCTGTGATAAGGAGGGGCATCAAGTCTGACACTACTTATAATTTACATGGATAAGGTAATTAAATAGTTGTAACGTCAAAGAAAAAAATGCATGTGGGTTATAGAAATTTAAAAAAAAATCTAGACATTTCAGAAGAAGCATTCGCTGACGACGTCGTCATAATGGCCAAACATAAGAAACAACTACATACAAAGAAATATAGAAATATGGAATGAAATACTAAAAAAATATGTAATGACGATATACTAAAAGTAAAACCAAAGTTACGATCAAGGGAGAAAATGAAGAAGAAGAAAAGATAAACATAGAAATAGAAAAGTAAATATAGAACAAACACGAAACTTCCAATACTTAGGAGTAGAATTAGAAGACATCTGAAGGCAAAATAAATTAATAGAATTCAAAAAACGATGAACCTATACTATGAAGTAAGCAATATATTTATAAGTTAAAAAGAAATTACAAGAAAAACAAAAATTAATGTGTTGAAGTCAATATACAGGACTCGCTTCGGAGTCGTGAGTTCTAACAGAACGACAAAAGGGTAAAATACAGGCAATACAAATGAAATACCTTAGACAAGTTCGAGGACATAGACTACCGAACACTCAAATAAAAGAAGATTTTGTAATAGAGTCAACTTTGGGAAATATAGAAAGAGATTACTCAGTCGGTAGGATCATCTTCAGAGAATGGATTATACAAAACGGGTGAAATAAATTTGGCAGATCAAAACACAAAAAAGACATACGAAAGGTAGACCACGACAAACATGGGATAGAACTCTACGTAATATATTCGAAAAAAGAGGAACAACGTGGATAGAAGCAAGGATGCTGGCCATAAATAATAAGGAATGGGTGAAATTACTACATGCTGTAAATATATAGCAGAATATTAGTTAAGTTTAAGGTTAAGTTGGATAATAATATTGAGTGGTTTTTGTATTGTATTATAATGTTTCACAATAGGTACAACTCTGTGTGGCAACACGATTTTTGGAAATATATAGTATTATATCATTTAATTAATTTTATTTTATTTTACAGAAAAATTACCTTTCTGACAAACGTGACTTTTTCTTTTTAAGATCTTCTTTTAATTAAATTGGTGAAGCGGATACTACGATATTCCTGACATTTGAAAATGTATATATTTTAATAAAATAAATGTACCCAGGATGTTCATTTCATTTCTGCACTAATATATTTACCTATTTATTTTCATATCCCAAAGAAGCTTTATATATTTTAGTCTCTAAATCCTTCATACATTCAGCAAAATCCTCGTATCTCCAATAAGCGATTTCCGTCTAAGTTAGTGAACTACAAAAAGATAAAAGTGGATATAACACGTAATCTGGATTTAATATTCAGGATCCAGAGTTACATTTGTTTGTCGTAGGGAAAATCCTTGAAACGGAGGAGACAGGAACAAAGGAGTTTCATTAAACTAATGAAATAAATGAGAGGGTCCAAATTAGCGCCTGGTTTGCAAAACAACAGCCGAACTAGAAAAGGGGATTATATGGCCTTTGATATTTTACTGCGAATGTAAATTGTACGTGTCCCGATTATTTAATTTTCTGAAGGTATGCTGAATATTATGGAAATTTCTCTAGAGTTTAAGGCATGATATTTCTTGGGACTCGAGGTGAAAATCCTCATTTTCTGCATACCAGATAATAAGTTATATGCTCGAATAATACTAAATATCCTTAATACTAAACTTATAGTCCACATTACATCGTCCTTTTTTGAAAATGGTTACAAAAGTCTTAAAAATGTTTTTCACGCGATGAAAAATCTTATTGCACTTTCTGATTGGAAGTTAAAATCGTTATAAAATAATCACTGAAATTTTTATTTTTGTAGGTTTCTGTTGGTCAAAATCTCTATGAATGAAATAATCGCTACAATAGAATTTACAATAGTAGTCCACAGTACATCATCTTTTTCAAAAATGATCACAAAAGTCTTAAAAATGGTTTTAATTGCTTCGTTTGAGTGAGTCTACCACTTTCTAAAAAATTTCAGAATGCAGGTTGAACGCGTTTCCTCACGCTCCACGTCTAAACCTGTAGCTCTAGTGCGTTTAGGTTTTGTGACTGCAAAACTATAATTTTTAATTTTAATCAAAAAATTATGCGTTAGAATAAAATAAATTATTTTTGTCGGACAATAAAAATCGTCGAGTCCGACATCCGCAAGATGTCACTCTAGCACGGTTCAGTTTTGTTATTACAAAACTCTTAATTTTCGATTGAAAGTATTTATAATTAAGTTACTAAAGATTGTCGATCCCTTGCCCATCCAATTTACAGCCTCGTTTCTTTAGTCGGGCAACGTAAATATGTTATTTATTATTGCAGGTTATATTTTGCGATTTCAAAAGTCATAATTTTAATTTTTTTAACGTTCAAATAATACATGTTTATTAAAAAAGTAATTCTCCGAAACAAAAATGACCCAAACTTATATAAAACGAAATTATGTTTAAACAGTTGTTTGTACTTTGTCGGTATCGTCACAAATTACCTACCTCTAGCCTAGATGCTTCACGACAACGTATTGTTTGTATATGAAACCTCTATGGTTTGTTTTTAAACCAGAAGGAGTAAACTAAAAAGACAGATTCACACCCAAGGAAGTCACTATAAAAATCACCAAATATATCTTCTTTTCTGGTTGATCATATCGGCCTTCGGCGGTAATCCATACATATTATATTATACTAATACGTCGCTTCTTCTTCTTGCAGTACCGCCTCCTATCGGAGGTTGGCTACCATCACAGCAATCTTAACTTTGTTGGTTGCAGCTCTGAATAACTGTATTGAACTGCACTCATACCTTCTTCTTCTTGTAGTGCCTATCCGTTTCGGATGTTGGCGACCATCATGGCGATCTGCACTTTGCACACTGCTGCTCTGAAAAGATTTGTAGTGGTTGTGTTGAACCACGTTCGTAGATTTCTCAGCCAGGAAATCCTTCGCCTTCCTGATCCTCGCTTTCCCTCTACTTTTCCCTGCAAGACCAGTTGCAACAGTCCATATCTCTCACTGTTCCTCATGATGTGACCGAGGTATTCGATTTTGGCTGTTTTTATTTTGATTAACAGCTCTTTTTCTTTTTTCATTCTCAGCAAACACCCTCATTAGTAATGTGGTCGGTATAAGATATCTTCAGGATTCGACGATAAGGCCACATCTCAAAAGCCTCAATTTTCTTGCAGGTGCCGTCTGTGAGAGTCCACGACTCAACTCCGTACAACAGTATAGGAAATATATAACATCGTAGTAATCTGACTTTTATGGGTATCGACAAATCATGACATTTGAACATCTTTGCCATTTTTTGAAATGCAGATCTTGCTTTCTCTATCCTACATTTGATTTCTATAGAATGGTCCCAATTTTCATTGACGTTCGTACCAAGGTAGGTGTATGTTTTTACTCTTTCTATTTTTTGACCATTCACACTGATTCGTCCAAATTGCTGTTCATTCTTAGAGATCATCATACATTTGATTTTCTTAGTGTTTAGTGAAAGTCCGTATCTCTGACTGACTTCTGCGATTCTGCTCATTAACTCCTGTAGGGCTTCAGAACTGTCAGCGAATACCACAGTGTCGTCTGCGTATCTTATGTTATTGGTACATTCTCCGTTAATTCTAATTCCGGCTTCAACATCATCCAATGCTTCTTGAAAGATTTCCTCAGAGTAGATGTTAAACAGCAGTGGGGATAGTATACATCCCTGACGGACCCCACGTTTGATTTTGATATCGTCGGATTCTCCTGCCTCTGTCCGGATAGATGATGTTTGATTCCAGTACAGATTGCTGATAATCCTTAAATCACAGGTGTTTATTCCAATATTGGTTAATATCTCCATCAGCTTGTCGTGCTTTACTGTATCGAACACTTTACGGTAATCAATGAAACATGCATAAATATCGCAATTCACGTCCCTGCATCGTTGAAATAGCACTTGTATACTAAATAGGGCCTCTCTTGTACCCATTGCATTTCGAAAACCAAACTGTGTTCGGCTGATTTTTTCTTCGCACAGTGTATATATCCTTTGATGTATAATTTTTAGAAATAGCTTTAAAATATGGCTCATTAAGCTGATGGTTCGGAAATCACTGCAGGATACGGACTTTGTTTTCTTTGGTAAAGCAACAAACGTCGACTTCAACCATGCTTTTGGTATTACTCCGCTTAAATATATGTCGTTAAATATTTTGGTTAGGCGTTGGGTACCGTCGGTGTCAAATAGTTTTATGAATTCAGCATATGCATTGTCAGGTCCAGGAGCTTTGCCATCTTTTAGTTGTGATATTGCTCTTTCCACTTCACCTGATATGATTGGTAAGTGGTCATCACATATGTAGGATGGAGGTTGTTCGGATCTAGTATCATCAAAAAGTTCCTGTATGTATTTTGTCCATATGCAGATTTCTTGATTTCTGTCTGTGATGATATTCCCCTGTTGGTCTCGCAATTTGCTAGCTGTGTTGGATTTCTGAAGACCAGCTGCTTGTTTTACCTTTTTATGCATGTTAAACGTATCATGTTTTTGCTCTAACGACTCTATCTCTTCACACTGTGATTTTAACCAATTTTCTTTGGCCTTTCTTATTTCAGTTCTTATTTGTCTCTGAATCGTGTTGTACATTATTTTGTTGTTTTGTGATTTTCTTCTTTCTTCCATAAGTTGTAGTATATTGTCGTTCATCCAACTTTTTTTCATCTCTTTATTTTCTATTAGATGTTCTTCTCTGATGTTGTTAAAGGTTTCACATATATTTTGGAGTGATTCTTCGGCATTATATGTTTGCTCCATATTAATTAGCTTCTCTGAAAGAATCTGTGCGACTGTCTCTTTTGTTTTCTTATCTTTTAGTATTCTCAAATCGCACTTTTTGTTGCTGTTCTTTTTTGCAACCTTCTTGAATCTAAACCTAAATTTACCAACAACAGGAACATGATCTGATGATACGTCAGCACCGGGGTAACCCTTAACCGATAGGCATCCATTACGGAATCTCTTGTTCACCATTATGTAGTCAATTTGATTCCGTATTACGTTTCCTGGTTGATCTTGCGGGGAGACCCAGGTGTACAAGCGTCTTGGTGGTAGTTTGAAGAATGTGTTTAGTATTGTAAATTCTTCTTCTTCTACACACAGTTTTAATCTGTCTCCCCTTTCATTTCTCTGTCCTAGACCAAAATCACCTATGAATTCACCGCTTCTCCCTTTACCAATTTTTGCATTGAAGTCACCCATAATGATTGTTATATCTTCTTTTTTAAGTCGTTTAATTGACTTTATCAACAACTCATAGAATTGCTCTAGATCTTCTTCTGGTTTATCGCTCGTGGGGGCATACACTTGTAATATATTTAATTTGACGGGGCTAGTATTCAGTTGGATTATTATTAATCTTTCAGAAATAGGTATAACATTTGTAACATATTGACGTAATTGGGGAGACACGATTATTCCAACCCCATATATATGTTGACCATCGTCATTTCCTGAGTGGTATACCATATGGCTGTCAACAATACAAGCACCACTATTTGGCCACCTCATTTCGCTTATGCCCATTATACCGATTCCGAGTCTGGTCATTTCTTGAATGGTATTATGAATTTTTCCAGCCTGATACATTGTCTTCACATTCCAGGTACATATTTTAATAATCAACTCTGCTGTTCTTAGAGACACTTTTCCAGTTCTGACACAGGGGTTTCGCTGGGTTACGACCACTCCCTTAAATTGGGCACTCATACCACTCCCTTAAATTTCGCAACCAGGAAATCCTCTGGCAGAAACACTAGAGGAAGTGAACGAGGGAGAAATCAAATTCCTTGAGAACTTTAGGAGGAAAGAAAATAAAATAACAATTTGGTACACGTTCGTCGCTGGAATAGAAAAAGAAAGTGGTGGCGATATATACGACCTAGCAGAAAAGGCTATAACTAAAATTAAGAAAGAGATGGATGAAACACCAAAGGTTGTACGGGTCGTAGCCGGTAACGACCTTAACAAGGAGATCATAAGGAAAGCCCTCGAATATGTGGGGCGAAGGGAAAGTATCTCATGGGAGATGATAGTAAGAGGGAAGGAACTCGAGGTAGAGAAGAAGTCAGAACAAGAAGAAGCCCTCCTTATAAAGATGGGGGGGAAAAAATATAACGAAGTTCTTAGCGAAATGAGAGAAAAAATCGACATTGGAAAAATCGGTCTACAAGTGGAGAAGTTAAAAAGAACGAATGGGGGAGATCTCCTTGTAAAGTTAAAGGGAAGAGGGGCTGCGGAGAAGTTGAGGGCTGAACTGGACAGCAAAATGAACGGGATGGACACGGCAATCAGAAGAAAAGAGACTTTCTTCACGATTACGCGGTTGGACCCTGGGGTTGGTGAGGAAACTCTAAAGAAAATGATAAAGAGCTATACAGGCGTTCCTGAGAGAGAGATAGAAGTCAAGGTTCTACGAACAAACAGATATGGGGAGCAGGTAGCTACGATAGCCGTACGCCCCTCCATAGCGGAAGAGCTGAGGAGGTACGGCTCAATAAAAATAGGGTGGGTTGTGTGTCCAATAATGGAGAGACACAACCCAGTTAGGTGTTTTAAGTGCCTAAAGTTCGGGCACAACACTTATGATTGCAAGGAAGAGAGCAGGGCGGCGTGCTGCTATAATTGTCTCCAAACGGGACATACCGTTGCAAGCTGCGGTAATAAACCGTACTGCTCGGTATGCAAAGAAGAAGGGCATAGGATGGACAGGATGGCCTGTCCGTCGTACCGAGCCCTTGTATACGGTAGGGGAGGAGAGGGGAACCCCTAAAACGAACTGACCAAACATAAAATAGACTCCCTGGAAAACGAAGGTGGGCCCATATACAGCCCACCTAGGTGTTATTTTATATCTTTAAAATTTATTTTATCTATTTTATTTATTTTATTTATTCTATTTTACTCTATTATTTCAATTTTACTAAACCGCTTTTATTTATTGAATTCTTTTACTTTTACATATTTTATCTATATACCGTATCTATTTATTTTATTTATATTAATTTATTTATTTGTTTTAGCTTTTATGCTTTTTAATTTTTTCGAAAGACGTGAGTCCGACGCAGAAACGACCTCTGGGAACTGAACCAAAGTGGACCTCAAGGATCAACCTGGTATACGGATATTGCAGGTGAACGTGGGCAGGGCACGCCGAGCACACGACCTTGTCCACGCAAAAGCCTGCAAGCTAGAAATAGACTTGCTCATCGTCCCGGAACCGAACAAAAAAATAACATCAGCCGGTGGTTGGGTCCAGGATAATGGGAAGAATGTGGCGGTGCTCTTTAGAAATAGGGGTTTGGGGGTGCGTGGTATTGTCAGGGGAGGAAATCATATCCTCATCAAACTGAGGGATTTCAGCCTGCTGGCATGCTACGTGTCCCCAAATATCCCTATGATAAGATACAAAGCAATTGTAGATGAAATAATGAGCGCCGCCACGAACGAAAAAGAAGTGATGATCGCCGGGGACATTAACGCGAAATCGAGGTTGTGGGGTGCCCCCATAAACGACAGAAAGGGGGAAATATGGAATGAATGGATAGCCCAGGCTGGCCTCCAAGTATTAAACAATAACAAACCAACATTCGTAAGGGGGGTCAGCCGAACACACATTGATATTACGTTCGCGAGTGAAGGGCTATCCAGGAGAGTGCACGGCTGGGATGTCCTTGACGATCAGTTATTCACCTACCACCGGTATATACAATACGAAATAAAGGTTAAAGGGGGAATAAGGCGGCCGATAGGACACACGGAGATTTATTTTAACAAAACCAAGTACCTATCGGAGGTCAGGAAAATTAATGAACAAGAGATTTCTGACCTTGGCCAACTGAGAAGAGCACTGCAAAGTGCAGCAAATTTGGCCACCGTGAAGAGAAAAGATAATAAAAAATCCCCCTACTGGTGGACGGATGAGATAGAAGGTCTACGGGAGAGATGCCTCAGAGCTCGAAGGAATTATACGAGAAGCCAGGGCAGCCTCGAGCTCAAGGAAATATATAAAGATCTAAAGAAAACTTTAAATAAAAAAATAAAACAAGAGAAAAAAGAAAAGTGGCAGACCCTGATAAAAGCATTGGACGAAGATATATGGGGCGATGCGTACAAGATCACTATGAAGACGCTGAAAATAATCGCCCCATATAGACTCGACGAAGACCAGCGGATGGAATCAGCTGAGCTCCTCTTTCCTACCAAGGATCATCAAAATTTCATTAAGATATTTCCAACGATGGTAGAGGAGTTCACGGAAGAGGAAGTTAGAATAGCTGGTCAGGAGATGAAGACAGGGAAAGCTCCCGGCCCTGACGGGTTGCCACCAGAGGCAATAAAAATAATAGCAACGGAGAAACCAGGTTTGATCAGAAGAATATACAACGACCTACTGCAGAAGCAAGAGTTTCCCAGGGACTTAAAGGAAGCGAACTTAGTTCTACTCCTAAAGCCTGGGAAACCCCCCGATTCAGCAGCCTCTTATCGGCCAATATGCCTTCTGGACTGCCTTGGTAAGTTCTACGAAGGGCTTATCAAGAAGAGGCTGGAGGGCGTGTTGGAAGATCAAAGAGTGCTATCAAATCAACAATATGGATTTCGAAAAGGTAAATCGACAGTCGATGCCGCGACCTGGATAAGGGACGCGGCTAAAGCAAGTAAAAAAAGATGGGTGGTCCTTGTTCTGTTGGACATAAAAAATGCTTTTAATTCAGCAAACTGGGGTCACATAGTAGACCGAATAGTCGAATTTGGGGCTCCAGAGTATGTGTCCAACATAATAAAGGACTACCTATCTGAAAGAACCGTATGCATATCGAAGAAAAAAAAGAAAGAAATGACCGCGGGTGTACCCCAGGGGTCAGTCCTGGGACCCTTACTTTGGAATATACTATACAACGGGGTACCAGAAGTAAACAGGCAGAGAGGAGTGAGAGCGATTGCATACGCGGACGACCTAGCATTACTGGTCGAAGACGACATGAATAGGGGAATAATACAAAAAGTAAACGAAGCAATACAGAAGACCGCAGATTGGATAGAGAGAAATGATCTAAAGTTAGCAGTAGAGAAGACAGAATCCATTATCTTGAGGGGACCAAGAAAGAGAGATGACATAATATTTGGATATAAAGGCTCTGTAATAAGACCCCAAAAGACGGTTAAGTACCTCGGAATTATTTTCGACGACAAGCTTAAATTCGGACAACACGTACAAGAAGCATGTCGGAAGGCAGAAGAAAGGACCTCTATACTAAATAAATTTATGCCAAATATAGGCGGTCCTGGATCCCAGAAGAGAATAGTGATGGCACAATCCATGTTATCCATAGTTTTATACGGAGCCCCAGTGTGGCACGAGGTCCTTCGAATGAAAAAGTATAAAGACGTGCTTCTTAGGACACAAAGGAAACCTCTGATCAGGGTGTGCAGCGCGTATAGAACCGTATCAACCATTGCCTTACAGGTGGTGGCTGGGTCTGTACCGGTGCACATCCTGGCCAGAGAAAGAGTCCGAATGTACCAGAGGGGCAACGGGGCAATAGGTTCAGGTCCACAAGAAAGGAAAAGAAGTCTAGAGATGTGGCAGAGGGAATGGGCAGCCGAAGTCGAGAAGGCGGCCTGGACGAGATCCCTGATTCCAGATGTGGTGAGGTGGTACGAGTGCCGGCATCGGCGCGTCGGCTACTATTTCACACAATTTTTGACGGGACATGGATCGTTCAGGAAGTTTACTCATCGTATAGGGAAAACCATGGACGATCTATGCCCTGAGTGTGGAGTAGTGGATGACGCGCAGCATGTCGTCTTCGTGTGCCCTGCATACCAGGCGGGACGTACCGAGCTGCAGCTGGGACTGGGATCCCCTCTAGGCGAGCCTCACGAGCTAATTGATAAAGCTATCAATAGCAAGAGAGACTTCGACCTAATCATTGCTTTTGTCACGAAGACAATGAAGCACAAAGAGGAGAAAGAGAGGCGACTGCAAGCGGGATGACCGTCTATTTATTTATTTTTTTAAGGTTTTTATTTTTGTGTCGCAGATGGCAGCCAGTGGGGGGAGGATCCTTTACATCCAACCTGCGCTGTCTGTCTTATTTTAACTAGTTTTACTTATTTATTTATTTTATCTTGTTTTATCTTCTTATTTACTTCTTCAATCTTATTTATACAATATTTATCATTTTAAATCAATTTTATTACTCAAATGTGTTGCGTGTTGTAAGCGGTAGTCAGCAGGGGGAGGACCTTTTACATCTAACCCATGCTGACCGCCTTTGTATTGTTTTGTTTACTTTCTGTTTTGTCTTGTTTTAGTCTGTTTTTTGTTTTGTATCAGGTAGTGGGGGAGGATTTTTACACCCAACCTCACTGACTGCTTCCTGTTAACTGTAGAATGAATGGGTATGAGTGTGAGTGCGAATTGATGAAAGCACGAATGTTTGGAGTTGCTCGTAACTGTCGACTGGTATCCTTTTGCTAGTTCATGTTTGATTGGGGGCACCCCGGTCGCCCCACCCGCACATGGGCTGCACGGGACGGTCGTCTTCACCGACCGGTCTTTGTGCGGGGTGTGTGCGGGACGGGGCGGCTGGGTGGCCGCTTAATCTACGGAGTGCACGCAGAGGGTGCCCGGGGGGAGTTATGAGTAAGGTCGACGGGTCAGACATGCTCGCCAAGAGCGGTTCCAGACCTGTCGGCTGGAGGAAGAGGAGGTGAGTTTAGTCGGTAGGCGGTTCGGCACGGTGAAGCGCGACGGATCGAATCCGACACACCTGGGACACCTTCCCAGACGGTCTTTTGAAGATACTCACCTCCCAAAAAAAAAAAAAAAAAAAAAGGAAATCCTCCTACGTCCCACATTTCTCTTTCCCGAGATTTTTCCTTGGATTATGAGTCTTAGCAGAGAGTAATTTCTCCTCTCATTGTGTGGCCTAGATACTCCAGTTTTTTGTTTATATGGTTTTTATGACTTCGCATTCCTTCCCTATCTTCAGCAAAACATCTTGATTTGTTACTCTTTCTGTCCATGGTATTTTCCACATTCTCCTGTAACACCACATCTCGAATGCCTCAATGTTTTTGATGTTTATCTTTTTCAGTGTCCAAGCTTCCATGCCGTACAGCAGGACGGAGAAAACATAGCACTTTAACATTCTCGTTCTTAAGTTTATATTTATGTCCCGGCTGCATAGGAACTTTTTCATTTTGACAAACGATTGTCTCGCTATCTCAATTCGCCTACGTCGCTAAAGATTTCTAAAACAATTGTTTTTTACATAAAAATAGAGTAAAACACTGAACATTAAAGGAATAACGCAGGAAATACAAAAAATGGCCGACATAAATTAATTACCCTATGAAATGCCAGTAGTGTCAAAATTTCATAAATGTCATTAGTGTCAAAATTTCATAACAGTGGAGTAAACTTGCATGAGGTTGGCCCAATTACCAACAAGCATATCAGCGCGGTAAATTTGAATTAGTCTTCTTGGTTTAAAAACAGACCATAGTAATTTGTCTATGTTTACATTCGATTTCTATACATTTTCTGACGTTCTAGACGTCACTTGACATAAAATTGAACAGTGCAACAATTGAAGGGTCCAGGGCTGTATTAGCTCAATGTGTCTAGTAGTGTGGCGGTTACGATATAAAAAGTTTTGAAATTAATTTGTCGGACTGGCTATCTGATACCCAATTTTTGTCGAACAGTGCTATATTTGGATAAAGGACCCTTCATTCTATCACTTGTTATTCGTGTCCGAAATTTTGTAATCGCAAAGCATAACCTGCCATAATTAACATATTTACGTTGTCCGACTAAAGAAACGAGGCTGTAAATTGGTCGAACAATAAAGCGACAATCTTTGGTAATTAATTACACAGGTCTGCGACCAAAAAATTGTTTAAAATTTAATAAGTGATTTTAATTATGTTTTCAACACTGATGCCGGGAAAAATAGTGAAAAAATTCCATCACGTACAGTTATTTCACAAAATGATAATAAAGAGTTATTAGGAGAAAGTGATTTTCATACTGTTTTCAACGCTGATTTCGGGAAAAATAGTGAAAACCTTATATCAAATACAGTTATTTCACAAAAATAAAGAGTAATTATGAGAAAGCAGCAGTATTTTGTACAATACTACGATCCTGGCACAACCGATCCCCATTCCATTTTTACAATTTGAGCTGAAGGATTTAGTAAGAGATCTAGGCCTTTCTAAAGAATCGGCAGAAGTTTTAGGATCTAGAATAAAAAATAAACATATGCTTGTTCCGGATACATCTTTCTCTTGGTATCGATGTACGTAAAGGGAATTTGTATCTTTTTTCTCCCAAGAAGATGACCTGGTGTTAAGCAAACTCTGCTACTCAGACCACAAATGTACACTATGTGGTGATTTAAAAGTTATTTCAATGCTGCTTGGCCAACAAAGTGGCTATACAAAGTTCCCTTGCTTTCTCTATGAATGGGACAGTAGAGACAGAAAGCAACACTACATAAAAAATATTGGGCCCTGACAGAAAGCTACAAGTAGGAGTTAAAAATGTTGAGAGGAAAAGCTTTGTGGATCCCAAAATGGTCATACTTCCACCACTTCACATTGAGTTAGGGCTGATTAATCAATTTTTCAAGGCATTGAATAAAGAAGGGGAGTGTTTCAGATATCTTTGTGGACAGTATCCTGGTTTATCCACGGCAAAACTAAAGGAAGAAATCTTTGTCGGACTGGACATTAGAAAACTATTGAGAGATCCCAACTTTGTGAACAAAATGAAAAGGCGACTTGGACATCTTTTAAATTAGGTGTTACCGATTTCCTCGGTAACAAAAGAGATCCAAACTACAAGACAATCGTCGCAGACATGATCGACAACTTTAAGAAGTTTGGCTGTAACATGAGCATTATAAGCTTTACTTTCTCCACTCACATCTTGAGTACTTCCCGGCAAACATTGGTGATGTCAGTGAAAAGCAGGGCGAAAGATTTCACCGAGACATCAAAGAAATGGAAAGAAGATACCAAGGAAGATGAAACGTCAGCATGATAGCAGACTACTGCTGGGTGATGAAAAGAGATGATCCTCAACGAGTCCACAGCCGGAAAAGCAGTAAAAGAAGCTTCGACAGAAAGCGTTAGCGTTATTATAAGGACTTTTGAGCTTAAAAAATAAATGTAAGTGTACCGGCAATGTAGATTAGAACATGACTAATAAATAAAATAAATTTTATAACGTTGGAAAGAGGTGACAAATTGCTTACATTTTGTTATTATACCCAAATATACCCCCTAATTTGTGAGAAAATCTGACGTGATAGACAAAAATGGTTTACATTTTTGAAATCAGCGCTGAAAAGTACATCAAAGTCAGTTATCAAATTTCAAACAACTTTAAAAAAATATTTTTTGCAGGCCTGTGTTATCAATACTTTCAAATGAGAATTAAGAGTTTTGTATTAACAAAACTGTACCGCGCTAGATAAACAAGTAAACTGTACCTACAAGTCCTCATGGGCAAAATCACGTTTTACAGTCAACAATATGAACTCGATGTAAACGTAAAGAAGACAAAGCCAAAGGTCACACACGCTCACAAAAACAACAGAACTAAAAATGCGAGTGGCACAAAGGCGCATGGAAAGATCTATTCTCGGCGTGACAAAAAAGACAAAATAACGAACCAAGGCCTGAGGAAAAGAATAGGTATCACTGATGTCGTCGAACTTATAGCCAGGCTGAAATGGAATTGGGCAGGTCACATAGCGAAACTGAAAGACTCAAGATGGACCAGAAAACTAATTGACTGGCGCCCAAAAGAAGAAAAACGCAGCAGAGGACGACCACCAACACGCTGGATGGACGATATTAAAACGATATCCAATAAATGACAACAAGACGCACAGAACCGTGGAGAGTGGCGAAAAATGGGAGAGACCTATGCCCAGCAGTGGACAAAAGAGGTTGCATGATGATGATGATGATGATGATGATGATGATGATGATGATGATGATGATGATGATGATGATGATGATGATTATGATGATGATGATGATGATGATGATGATGATGATGATGATGATGATGATGATGATGATGATGATGATGATGATGATGATGATGAAAGAATAAAAAACGTAATTTGAGATTTAAGGTACTTGCACAACCTATAGATTTATAATACTCTAGATTGCGCCTTACGATCTTAAAATGGGTGACGGTTGCGACAGAGATAAATGAGCCTATTTGGTCGGTAGTCTCTTTCTAATTCAAGGGGAGTATCGACGACGTCACTATCCTACTCTGTCGTCGAGTATTTTAGATGGTTTGACAGTTCGAGCGGATGGCGACGAGAACTGGTCGTTTGTCTTCGGACGTGGATAATCTTGGTTCGAATCCCATACCGATCTTTACTTTTTTTATTCTTTATTTAATCAATATTGTGTTTATTAGATATTATTATTACATCTCTAAAATAAATCTATGCAAAGAAATATATAACAAATAAGAAAAACTGTGTAGGTACCAATAGATTTTTAAAAATATAAAAGCCAATGTTATTTTTTTAATAAGCTAATGGAAGAATAGTATAAAGTAATTAAAAATATTCGTAAAAAATTACCAATAATTAATATCAACATAATGTACCATCGATTTATTAATTGAATCGGTCATTTCAAAAACAACACGAGTCACATATTCCTAATTTTACAGAACAAAGAAAACTTAACTATATAGTAGAAAGATGGATGAAATGGATGACATCAAAATTCAGAGTTATATTGTAGTTTTGTTCCTAATGTTTTTACTGGACTGGTGTCGTTTTTACACACAACGTTTATCTTAAAGGAGTCTATTCCTCTCAAAAAGTTAGTTTCTCAAAATTGTGGACTTTGCTGTTTTTGAAATGACCGATTCAATTATAAGTAATTAGACATTATTTTTATTTATGAAACTATTGTTACAATTTTTTAGAAAAGTAGAAGCAAAACAAATATTATTCACATCATTCGAATAAGGACGAATTTATATTAATAACGAATGACTTTTATTTTACTATGCAGTTCACAAATTATGTACATATTTCAATATTAACTTACTATACATAGGTACATTTATTATCTGCTAGATTTACTTAGGTCCATTTTTCAGATATAAAAATATCTAATAAACGCAATATTGATTAAATGAAAATAAAAAAGGTAAAGTTTGTATGGGATTCGAACCACGATTATCCACGTCCGAAGACCAAAGACCATTTCTCGTCACCACCCGCTCCAACTGTCAACATATATTACTCGATATAGTGGGATAGTCACGTCGTCGATATTCCCCTTAAATTAAAAAGAGACTACCGACCAAATAGGCTCATTTATCTCTGTCGCAACCGTCACCCATTTTAAGATCGCAGGGCGCAATCTAGAGTATTGTATATCTATGGCACAACCTGACATGCACATAACCTAACTTATTATTTTTTAATAAAAAATTTAATACAATCTATTGTTAAATGTTTGTTCATGAATTTTTAAAATAAACCTATTTTTATTCGTTTTCTCAATTAAAATTGTATATCTTCGGTCCAATGCCAAAACCACGAATGTGCAAATTTGTTTTTTTTTTGCCTATGGGTACGGGCAGCGTATTTCCGTTTACGTGTTCATTTCAAGACAGTGCGGTTTTGAAATAGACACCAAAACGGTAATACATATTTAGTTCCAAAAAGGTGTTGATTTGAAAAGCCAACTTCCCAAATGGGCACGAGTTTATACCGAAACATATGTGTCGTTGGAATGCTAGAAACATAGGTCTATTAGTTGCAAGTGCTGTTTATCAATTTGGATTTGAGGGTTGTTTTGTTGTGTATTTAAATCAATTTAAACGTGATGGAGCAGTTTAAAAATGTTTTTATTGATGTCTCGTAAGATTTTGAAATTCTGTTGTTTGAACAAAATTCATTTGAAGAAAACAGTAACTATAAGTGCAAAGTTCATTGTTCGTTATCTTATACCGGTAACTACGATGACATTTGTGCTCATAGTATTAACAAATTTTAAATTGAAACTAAAATATGTTTTTAATAGAATAAATACTAAAGTTTCATTGTGCATTACGAAAAAATATATACGTATCTTAATGGTTTAATTTAATGCAGTGGTAATTAGAGTTTGCTCGAAATCAATTGCTCGAAAACAAATTGCTCGAAATACAAAATGCTTGAATAAAAAAAAAACTTTCTAAATATTTATTCATAATAATACAAAATATAGATATGAGAAAGATATTTTCAAAAAGTGCAAATTATGTGATATTCTACGTATATAACCGTATATTAATTTATGCTGAAAAAATATTTATTACAAATCTAAAATATTGTTCTGAAGCTATTTCCTTGTGGCATTTTTATGATTAATTATTTATATGGGAAATAAGCCACAATTAAACTGAAAAAATAATTTTATTAACGTTTCGATGCCCAAATCGGGTGCTGCTGTGAAAATACAAAATATTGCTAAAATAAACAAAAATATTGTTGCTAAGTAAAAAATTCTTAAATTCCTAAAAAATTCTAAAAAATTTTATTTAGTCTGACTCATTTATATTGGCAATTCCATGTACATAATAGAAATGAGTCAGATTTAATAAATTATTAGAAGAATTTTTTACTTAGCAACAACATTTTGGTTTATTTTAGTAATATTTTGTATTTTGACAACGGCACCCGATTTAGTCGTCGAAACGTTAATAAAATTATTTTTTCATTTTAATTGTGGCTTATTTCGCATATAAATAATTCATCATAATCTAAAATATATTTGAGCTTTGGAAATAAAAAGAAATATAACGATTTTGATTTAGTCTCATTATGATTACTAGGGATTATGATAATTTCCAGGTATTAGGGAAGGATTAAAATCAATACTTTAAATGTATCGAAGATTGGCATCGCGGATTTCAAAATGCAAACAAGTGCTGATAGGTTATTGCGTTTAATAAACAATTATGAACAACAAAAAATAATATTTATATGATTATATTATGTACATGGAATATTACATAATTTGTCATAATAAAAGTGTCTTTCTTGTGTATGTTTAGGTATGTATTTTACATTATTGTGAATAAATCCTTGGATAAATATATAATGTTCTACTTTATTCGAACAAATTTTTTTCGAGCAATTTCATTCGAGCAGTTGACCTAGAATCTGATTTTTCCTATTTGATTAATTTTAGACATCATTTAATCAGCTGATTTAGAGTTACCTGTTGTAAAGACTAAACAATCATCAACACACCGAAACCAATGGACTCTTTTAGGATTTTTTATGATGTATGCGGATTCTAAATGGTTTCTGTGTTTGAACCATTTGTCGAAATAATCTGTTTATTTGTTTTATGATTATTTGCATTCCAATCATTTGTTAAAATAAATATCTTCGTGTACCCACTGACAGTAAATATTAGATTTTTTTTATTTGATTTTTAATACTAACCTTAACCACATATTTTCTTATCAAATAAAGTACTATTCAGTTTTTCATGTGATTTTTATGTTGGAGAATTATAAAAGTATGTTTAGTTGTTTTATTTTTAAGTGTCTTTCAACCTTTTATTGAAATTACTGATATATTTGTTTTGTTCGATTCTGCATCTCAACCATTTGTGAAAATAAATATCTTCATGCCCCTACTTTTAACCTCTAACTTAATTTGCATTTGCAATCCTCTTACTTTTGTCAATTGGTCCACAATAATAAAAAGCTATAGCAAGTTGAAAAATAAGTAATCAATAGACCTATATATGTGTTGAATTGCGTCTAATGAAATAGTTTGGCGACAATGTAAGATGTAAATCTAGAAGAGACGGGACTGTGAATAATAATTCAGAGGGCATACCACTACACTGAGTTGAAATTGCCGAGTTTAAACTTCCGCCTCAATATAGTCAAATGGAAAACTTTCTACGAACAAACTTATGCAGATTCCACGAGACATTTACCTTCAGGATACAATAAACCATTATAGGAATAAAAACTAGAAAATATTCAGTTTGGAAAAGTTTGACGCCAGCCAAGCGAAAGAAATTAAAAACTTTTAGATCTCTGAAGAAACAGTATAAAATTTCGTGTGGCCATTAGCGTGCAAGTAGAGAGGAAATAATACGATGAAGTTCTTATCTCAGGAGAATCCAACTAGTGGTATTGGGAATAATAAAACCAGTGCTAAGTTTAGAAGACCAATTTAAGTAAGGAACTTAGAATTTTAAAATCACAAATTACACATAAAAGTGTGAAAACCTGTTTACCGTAATTGCAAATAGTTATTCAAGCTACTTTTTTATCTTTTAAATCTTCTTTTTTAGAGTTTAGCATTATAAGTAAACTTCAAAAATGTTAAATATTACTTAAGAATGTAAACCGAAAATGAGAAATCCATCATTGACTATAATATTAGTTAAAAGCAATGATAGAAGAAAAGTAATAAATACAAAAAGTAAACAAGAACCCGAAATAGGCAGAGGCCATTATAGCCCGATCAGGGAATACAAAATTTTACGAAAACTTCCAAAAAAATAAAGGAAGGATGAAAATTTGGAAATAGGTAGTTGAAATTGTCTATTATTATATAAGAAAAAGTTTACAATTCTACATCCCCTCCATTTTACAAAAATTGGGAAATACGGGGTGAAAAATATTTACTCGTGAGTGAAAAAATATACGTTCAAAATATACCCGGAATTGGATATAATGACTACTTCTAAGCAACTTTTGTTCCATAGAGTTTTTTCACCAAATCAATATTTTCGAGTTATTTGCGAGTGAATATGTCCATTTAAAAAAAATATGTGAAAATAGTGAATATGTCCATGTTTATGGACGGTTTTTCGCAGATAACTCAAAAAGTAAGTACTCGAGCGAAAAAAATGTTCTTAGTAAAAACATAGCTTATAAAAAATTTAAAACAATGGTGTACGCGTGATGTCTGCAGACCCAGTATAAGCAGAGTTGTAGCTAATGAAATGTAGGTTCTTCTTCGTCAAATTCCAAAAAGAATATTTCAATGTGAAATAACCAAAAAACAGAGCACTTTTCGGGGAAAATTCATTACAACTTTTTGAAGTTATACTTCTTTACCGGCGATATGAGGGTGAATTTTTATATGTTAAAACCTGTGATGCCGGCGCATGCGCATTATAACTTTGTTCTGATTGGATGTTCAAATGACATGTCAAAAATTATTCAATATGGCGGCTGTGGCACAGCTGTAGTTAGATTATTTATGGTTGTTGCGTTTTAAAATTTGTGTGAAAAGAAACAACAAACAAAAGTTAGTTAATAGTTATACTGCCTTTTTAAATAGTTTTCATATACCTATATTTTTGGACTTTTGGACTATTTTGGACAAGGAAAACTCATTCTAATTTGGTAAGTAGTTTTTATTATAATCATATTGTAATTTTATACATTTGGATTAGGTTGAAATACAGTAGAGAGTCGATTATCCGAACTAATCGGGGGACATAGGTGTTCGGAAAACCGATTTGTTCGGATAATCGAACTACAATATATTGATACATATTCACGGGTTCGATTGCCGATGCAAGTTTTTATTTTTTTATTTTTTTTATGCATTTTATGATTGTAAGTATATTTGTTATATAATTTTTTTTTTCAGAAAATGCGTATTTAAAATTTTTGCCAACAATTATTATCGTTCAGAAATCATTTTTTCTCTGTGGCATTTTTCAATGTTTGTGTACGTTTTATTCTTTTATTTTTTTAAATTTTTGGTATTGTCTTAAAAATCACATAATATGTAGTAGAAGTATAACTTCTTACGTGCGTACAAAGTACACACACATTCTTTTTTTAAAGTGTTTAAAAAAAAGTTTATTTTTGTTTTTTAAAAAAATTTCTTACATTAAAAATAAATGAGTTACGCTCAAAATATTGTTGGTCCCTTTTATTTTTTGTTACAAAAATTGCGAAAATCACCCCCTAATTATCTTCTCAAATAAAATTAATCGTAACCGCTTCACAAGTTACTTTACTTATGTATTGTTTATATTATATATAAGTTTCATTGGTTCAATGTGCTCAGTTTTGAAAAAAAATGGGTTTAAAATAAAACATTTTTTTAATTTTGAAAAAAAATGGAATTGTTCATGGAATTAACTTAAAAATTATTATAAATATTAGTAATACCAAAAATCTTACAGAGTAATAAAATGTACGTTTTGCTTTTCTGAATATTTTTCTTTTTTTGTTTTCTTGTTATACTAAAATTTGGCTGTTCAAAATTTGCCTAAACTCGTGATTAATTACTCGTTTAAGCCATTTTAACTACAGCTTTTTTAAAAATATCCACTTTGAACCGATGGAACTTACATATCATATAAATAATATATAAGCAAAGTAACTTGTGAAGTGGTAATGATAAAATTTATTTTTCATGCTAATTAGGGGGTGATTTTCGCCATTTTTTGACCAAAAAATAAAAGGGACCAACAAATATTTTGAGCGTAACTCACTTACTTTTAATGTTACAAGTTTTTTTAAAAAACAAAAATAATCCTTTTTTTAAACACTTAAAAAAAGTAGAAATGAATTTCCCTGACACTCCGTTTTTGGGTTATTTCACATTGAAGTATTCTATTTGGGATTTTATGAAGAAGAACCTCCTTTTCATTAACTAAAACTCTGATTCTACTGGGTCTACAGACCTATACACCATTTTTTTTTTCAGTTTTTTATAAGCTATATTTTTGCTTAGAATATTTTTTTCGCTGAAATACTTTTTGATTTATCTCCGAAAAACCGTCCAAAAACATGTTTTTTCTGTTAAAAATGAAATATTCACTCAAATAACTCGAAAAGTATTGACTTAGGGAAAAAACTCTATAAAACAAAAGTTGCAAAGTCATTTTATCCAATTCCGGACTTATTTTTAATGTATATTTTTCACCCTCGAGAGGGGGTATTCCCCTCTATTTTTGAAAAATTGAGGGGATGCAGAATTGTAAACTTTTTCTTATATAATAATAGACAATTTCAACTACATATTCCCAAATTTTCATTCTCCTTTTATTTTTTTTTTTTTGGGTCAGATTGTTCTTTGATCGGGCTATTACATGGTCGTAACTAACCATGTTCGTATAAGAAATAAAAAAAAAGGAAAAACCAAGTATATAAAAGGAAAAACTAAAACCAAATGAAGAAAAACGCATTGAAACAATATCTGAAAGATAATACAAACGAGAATTAAAATAACTATAGAAATAAAAGAAATAAGGTAAAACTATTAATAACAGCAGCAAAGAGAGAAAATTTCGAAAAATTCTGAGATCAAATGGAAGATAGTAGAAGTAAACAAAAGCTATCCTACAGAACCCCAAGACGATAAGAACACAAAAAAAATGTGTGTGTACTTTGTACGCACGTAATAAAGTTATTTTTCTATTATATGATTTCAACGAAATTAATATACTTTAAACAGTATATTTATATTTTATTTAAATATTAAACTGATTTTAATACTTACTACTTTCCAAAAATTTTTATTAAAACAATACCAAAAATTTAAAAATAAAAGAATGAAACACACACAAACACATTGAAAATGCCACAAAAAATGATTTCTGAACAATAATTGTTGGCAAAAATGTTGGCTAAATACGCATGTTCGGAAAAAAATTTATATAATAAATATACTTACAATCATAGAATGTATAAAAAAATAAAAAAAATAAAAATTTGCATTGGCGATCGAACCTGCGTATATTAGGGTGGTTACATTTGAAACCAAAGTACCGTAGAATTAAGCCACTTTGACATACTCGTCATGTAGGAAGATAGAGCAACTAAACGTTTTAAACTTTTTGGCAGTTCTGAATTTAATCAAATTAGTTTGATTTTTGTGGAATTAAAATATTAAAATACAACAAAACATAGAGTAAGAAAACAGTATATTAAATGAAGATTGGTAGAAATGTGTTTGGTAATCAAATCATGCAAATCAAAGCATTACCTACTAGTTAGGTACATTTTACATTTTACAAATAGGTACCTATATAATTTTTTATTACAATACTAAAACGTTTACAATTACGTATCTGTTGCTTTTAAAAACTATTTAAAAAGTCACTACAATTGAATCGCTTATTGTATAAAGAGAATAAGTCCACTTCCCTACGAAATTAAAGTGAGATATACATTTTGTTAAACCAACGTCGAGGGATCGATGAGCCTATAATATAAAGAAAATTTGTATCTCTCACCATAGGCGAAATATCGCACGATAAAATATTTGTTGAGCATATAAAGGGAACTAGTCCGGGACTAATTACCTTTATACAATAATTCTTGTGGCGCCACCATCGTTTGTGGCATTTTGTTTACAGAGTCGTTTATTTTATTACTTCGGTTAGCTTATGTTAGTCTTACGATGTATTTTAGGTCTTGTTTGTAATAATAAACCATTTTTTTTTATAAATAAATTAATAATTTAACTGTAGAAAAGCAGTCTTTTATTCATTGATTGTATAAAGGAATCAAGTCCCAGCCTTTAAAAACGACTTTTTGGCGTTAATCGTTTTCAAAACAAAGTTTGTTGTATCACATGTCACTCTACTAGTCTCCTTCTACATTTCATCTGTATAACAAAATTTGATAGGTTATCAAATTTTTAAACTAAATAGTTTTTTTCGTTTATCTCAAAACTAGGTATTGTGGACTTATACCCTTTATACAATAAGCGCTTCAATTATAAACTTGCTTTTGTCTGTGTCCCCACAAAAATAAAAACTAATATACACAGCATTTGTTTACCGATAACCGACATATTGAACAATTATTGACAGGTCATTGTAATTACCCAATCAGAGCACGTATAACGTTTCAGCTGCGCCCAGGACCAAGACTGTTGGTGAATTCACGCACATATACATTTACTCCGAAACGCGCCTAAACAAGTTTAAATTCAACAAGAAATATGCAGCATTAAATATAAAAATGGAGAATTACTAGTGTGACCAACTCTAAGGGCCGGTACTTTATGTCTCCGTTAACAGCCGGTTAGTTAACCGGGGTTTAATCGGGACAGAAATATATGCATAACATAGACATAAACGCAATTATACTTATTATTATATTCATAAATAATTATAATGATAATTATAATTGCTTTTATTACAACGCAAGAGGCTCTATGAGGTACTTTTCTGTCCCGATTAAACCCCGGTTAGCTAACCGAGGTTTAACCGGGACATAAAGTACCGGCCCTAATTCAGTCGAATCCGGGACAAGGCTCCAAAAAAATACCTGAAATTCGGGATTTTTCAATGAAAATCGGGCCATTTTTTTTTCAGAAGACGATAATTAAAATACAGAAACGAAAAAAAGTCCACCGTTTTAGTTTTCGTAGAACTATGAAACCACGATATAAAATGTATGCGTTTTGGACGTGGCACTATTAGTATTACCCTCTAGACATTATCGACTTTATTTCGTGCCAACAATTCAATTTGATGTGAATGTTTTGAAGAGTAACATATTCAAAATTTCAAAATAGAATTTTACCAAAACGTTGAAAATTCGGATGGCCCGGAAACCATGTCCGGGACGCCGGGACAAGACTTCGTATTTCGGGCCATGTCCCGGATTTTTCGGACATGTTAGTCACACAAAGAATTACTAACAGAATATAACATATAGTGAAAAGATGGAAACAGCACTTTGAAAAGAACTATCACCAGATATAAACCAAGACGAGATTAATTAAAAACAAAATAATGTATTGGAAAATAACACAGAAAACTCAATACAAGAAGAAGAACTAGAAGAGGAAATAAATACGTTGAAGTATGAATAAGTTCTTGGAGTCGATAGAATAACTGCTACTATTATTATTCATTCTTCTCCGTTTAACCATAGACCAGGAAGTATTTCTCCTTCCTCTAGTTCTTTTTCAATTCCCTCCCTTCAGCTTCTCCTCGGCCTTCCTCTTTTTCTTCTCTATTGTGGAATCCACGTCAAAATCTGTTTAGAGATCCTGTCATCTGGCATTCTCTGTACATTGTTGCGTCACATTAGTTGTTTTGTTTTTATGTTATAAATTTTTTTATGCGTTATTCCCATCATTTCTTGTATTCTCTCATTTGGTATCCGATCTGTTCTAGATTTTCCAGCTGCTCTTCTCCAGATGTCCTTTTCTGTCCCTAGTAACATTGTCTGTGTTGTTTGTTTCATTGGCCAAACTTCACTGCCATACGTAATTACTAGTGCAGTCATTGAAGGTTTTCACCTCCGATTTCGTTGAACCTTCATCGCTTTTTATGAAAATTGGTAAGTAGTTAGAGGATAGCTCAAGGAACAAAGGTAACATGATGCCAAATTGCGGTTTCACCCTGGGGGTGGATGCCACCCCTTCTCGGGGGTGAAAATTATATTATTAAAAATAATACCGTAAATCGATAAAGGGACAAATTCTAAGCAAAATCTTATATCTGTTATATAAAGTTATTAATATGAATCAATATTTTTTGAGTTATTAAAGATCAAACATTTTATCTTTTCGTAAAAAAAATGCATGTTTTAAAGCTGTTTTTCACATATAACTCACAAACTATAAGCTTCCACAAAAAAGTTATTATTACCAAAATTAAAGATAATAAAAAATTTAATACACTCCTTACTTAAAACACTAAACTAAGGTTAATTCAAAGTGAGTTATGGGTAAATGAGTGTATATTTTTTTCGACGAGTACTCAAATCTAAGTATTCAAGATTAAATAGCAGGAAAACGATGCATTTTATAAAATATACCTGCAAAAGACTTGTCAAAGTACTTTGGAATACCTATCAAATGCGTTTCAGAAGAAGTTAATAGAATTAAAATTAGGCAAGCTATGACGAAAATAAGAGAACACTTTCGATTTTTTTAGGAAAAGGTGAAAAATAAAACATACGCCATTTCAACAAACATTAAAATTTAGAGTAATAGGTCTGGATCCCGCGTATAAAAAAAAGTTGATCAATAGCAAACTGAAAATTTGTTAATAGCTTAAGGGTGTCTAGTCGGACAAACTTTGATATATGGGAACACTGGAGCAGGGGAAGTTTTAATTGTGGAACAGGTTAAAAATTTGCAACGGTCAGACCAGGAAAACGTCACATGTATTTTATCCGATAGAAGTTCCAATTGATTTGTTACCCTTTTATTAAACTCTAATGCAAAAATGAGACTGCTATTAATCACCAAATGGGCATTTTAATGAGTGGAACACGTAGAACATGTCAAATGACATGAATTATAACAGGTGATAAATAGCAGTCTAATTTTTGCATGAGAGTTTAATGAAAGGGTAACAAATCAATTGGAAGTTCTGTCGGACAAAATACATGTGACGTTTTCGTTGTCTGACCGTTCCAAATTTTTAACCTGTTCCACAATTAAAACTTCCCCTGTTTCAGTATTCCCATATATCAAGGTTTGTCCGACTAGACACCCTTAAGCTATTAACGAATTTTCAACTTGCTATTAATCAACTTTCTTTTCATACGCGGGATCCAGACCTATAATCCTTACAAGAATCTTTTTATATTAGCATAAGTAATGATTTCAAAATTTTGACCGGTTTAGAATGCATATTTTTGAAAAAAAGATATGATTTTAAAAAATCAGAATTTTTACAATTATCGTAATTTTCATTTTCATATGATAATAACTCCAAAAATACTCAATATACGTAAAAAATGATATATAACCAAATTTTAGTTTTTTCTGGATCAAATATTTTAGCTTTTTATTTATTTCTGTAGGGTAAAATATAACCGAGATATAAACGTTTAAAGCTTAAATTTTGCTGCGAGAACCATGTTACCGGGGCCATTTAACCTTTTATTTTTAAAAGAGTAAGGGGTTTAAAAGATTAAATTCAACGTAGTTTAATAGCCCTTGCAATTAGCTTTAAAATGGTTTTTAGGTGAATATGATATTGCAAAAATTAGTAGAGGTTTTTAAAAACAAACAATAACATTTTATGGAAAAATTTTAAAAGATAAATTTTGAAAAAATTTAGGAACATAAATTTTAATGTTATCAACTTGTTTGGATGCTCATTTGATAGATATTTCTAAGTATTTTGGCAAATTATTAATAAGGTTATGTTATAAAATTCATCATTTTCCCGTTATTTATGCTTGAATACTTAGATTTGGGTACTCACCGAAAAAAATATACATTCAATTACTTATAACTCACTTTTAGTTAACATTAAAACGTTTCTCTAGTAATGAGGTTATTTCATTTTTTATTATTTTCAATTTTGTTAATAATAACTTTTTTTAAAAAACTTATAGGTTTGGAAATATTTATGAAAATGGGTTAAATATATGCATTTTTCTCATGAAAAATTAAAATTGTAGGTCTTTAAGAACTCAAAAAGTTTTGATTTATTTTAATATCATTATATAACAAATCTTGCTTAGAATTTGTCCCTCTATCGAATTTTGGGGTTATTTTTAATAAAATACCATGTTACCATGTTACCGGGGCCATTTAACCTTTTATTTTTAAAAGAGAAAGGGGTTTAAAAAATTAAATTCAACGTGGTTTAATAGCCCTTGCAATTAACTTTAAAATGGTTTTTAGGTGAATATGATATTGCAAAAATTAGTAGAGGTTTTTAAAAACAAACAGTAACATTTTATGGAAAAATTTTAAAATATAAATTTTGAAAAAATTTTGGAACATAAATTTTAATGTTATCAACTTGTTTGGATGCTCATTTGATAGATATTTCTAAGTATTTTGGCAAATTTTTAATAAGTTTATGTTATAAAATGCATCATTTTCCCGTTATTTATGCTTGAATACTTAGATTTGGGTACTCACCGAAAAAAATATACATTCAATTACTTATAACTCACTTTTAGTTAACATTAAAACGTTTCTCTAGTAATGAGTTTATTTCATTTTTTACTAGTTCCAATTTTGTTAATAATAACTTTTTTTAACTTATAGGTTTGGAAATATTTATGAAAATGGGTAAAAAATATGCATTTTTCTCATGAAAAATTAAAATTGTTGGTCTTTAAGAACTCAAAAAGTTTTGATTAATTTTAATATCATTATATAACAAATCTTGCTTGGAATTTGTCCCTCTATCGAATTATGGGGTTATTTTTAATAAAATAATTTTCACCCCCGAGAAGTGGTGGCATCCACCTTCAGGGTAAAAGCGCAAGTTGGCACCATGTGACCTTTGTTCCTTGAGATATCCTTTAACCACTTTCCAATTTTTATGCAAATCGATGGAGGTTCAACGAAATCGGAGGTAATAGCTCATATCCACCTTCAGTGACTGCACTATACACTGGATAGAACAGAATAACAAGGGAAATAAAATAAAAAACGGAAAAATGGAGAACAAGTATTACTAAAAATAATGAATAAAATATGGAAAATACGATATGGACCTGAAAGTACGCCATTGAAGTCGGGTAACAGTTAAAAATAAACTGTCGTGGTTTCTAATAAAGAAATAAATATACGTGGGTGAGAAGAAAAATCGAATTAGGTGGCTCTTCTTTTACAAAATGCAAAGGCGCTCTTAGGAAAATAACGAGATTCGTGAGTAGGGAACAAATGAAATTGCTTGCTTATTTACAACTTTGACAGTAAAAAGATATAACAAAGGGAAATTAAAAGTAAGAGTTTATTTGCTCCAAATATCTAATTTTAAGGCTCAGTGGATATTTAGGTTTCGGTTAATTCTAAAATTTTACGCACGAACTAAAGCCTCGTGTTAAATAACAAGGAAGTATAGGAAAATGTGTTTATTTCAAATAAATTTGATCAATACTTAATAAAAATTTATTTTATTAAGTATTTTCTTGCGAACAAATATTAAAAAATAATAAAAGAAAAATGAATGTCGTGACGAATCCATTTTTCCGTTAACCCAGATAGACAAGGCAAAAACGACGGGTTCGTTGGGGAAAAATTTTCCTATGAGATTTTTCTGCATAATCATATTCGTGAGATACCCCAGAATAAGGTTCAAAAAGTCGTCCACGCGAAAAGTGGTCCAATATTTTTAAAAATGTTTTTTTAAACAAATTGGAAAAATCAATATTTTCGGCCCGGAGAAATGTTTTTAGATTTTTCGCACCATTCCGGACAGAAAAGGTCTCTTATAAGTTTTCGCTAAAGTTGATCGTCTTCGAGTTATAAGCAATTTAAAATTTGAAAAAGGCGAAAATGGCCATTTTTAATACTTAATAACTCGGTTAAAGACCCCTCTGTGGCTCAGTGGTAAGAGCGCCTAACCTTTGGATCGAAAGTTCCTAATGGTAGTGAGTTCGAATCTCACCAGGGTCAGAGATTTTTTCGTTTATTATAAATTAATGAATGAAAATAGTTTCTGTCCTTGTGGGTTCGGTACTCACCGGAGGGACCGCAGACGTTCGGATACAATAAGCGTCTCTTTGGAAAGACAATGACGTCGACTTTGGAAAGTAATAAATAAGACACTTACTCAACACACACACTACACATTACACCTGAGTTAGTGATAAGTTATACATTTTTTTATTTAGCGTATGGCTTAAGTATATCACGGAATATATTTAGATTTATGCATTATACAATGCATCACAAACAGACGTCCAATTTTTTTATATATTCGATTGACCCTTCGGTTGCCATTACAAAGTCTATAGGGTCGCCTGTGTATGCTCTGCGTGGGCAGTCCTGAACAATGTGACTGATCGTCTGTCTTGCAGCGCCGCAGTCACAAGAAGGCGAGGGGAGTTTACCCCATCTGTGGAGGGAGTCGGCGCATCTTCCACAGTTTGTTCGAATTCGATTAAGGGCTGCCCAAATCTTACGGGGACGTTCAAATTCGCCAGGTTTCCCTATGATGTCCGGTAGTTATACAATTACGTGGCTAAAGGTTCTAGTACTAAACCAAGGCCAGAATCAGAGAAAAAAAACTCTGTTAAAAATGAATATTATGATAGTCAGAAAGTGACTAAATTAAATTTAAAGCCCCCCTTTATGATCCTGAAGAAATGTGTGTCATTAATTTATTACTAAGCTGTTATTTTTAATTATTAATAATGAGTGGTAAGATCGTATTGACGCGGCTGTAAATGGCATCTCTTTCGCACTCATCATGGACGGCCGCCTAATACGTGCATGGCGCTTATTATTTTTACTTAAAAATAACAGCTTAGTAATCAAATAATGACAAAAATATCTTCAGAATCTTGTAGGGGGGCTTTAAACTTTGATTTAGTTACTTTGTGACTTTTATAGTAGTAACTTTTAACCGAGTTATTAAGCCTTGAAAATCGCCATTTTTCTTTTTTTTTTCAATTTTAAAATGCTTTTACCCCGAAAACGATTAATTTTAGAGAAAAATCATAAGAGACCTTTTTCATCCAGAATGGTCTAAAAAAGCTAAAAAAATTTGTTTCGGCCAAAAATATTGATTTTTGCAATTCGATTAAGAAAGAATTTGTAAAAAAAAATTTGGACGATTTTTCGCGTGAGCGACTTCTTGAATCTTATTCTGGAATGTCTCAAGAATGTGATTATGCAAAAAAAATCTCATGGGAATATTTTCTCCAAAGAACCTGCCATTTTCGCCTTGTCTAAGATATTAAAATATCAAAAGGTGCCGCTAGGAAAATATTCTAAAATTCGTCTCAGAGAACCCATATGAAACGACTCTTTTGCACTCTAATGCAGAGTATGGTATAAATGAAAATAGATGGTTTCCCTTTAATTCAAATCTGTCTCTTGCCATCCCTCGATATCTATTTCTAGGTCTACCCGTTGTCAAGAAGGCTTTGCAAGAAGACAAATTTGAATTAAAACTTCCGATATTCTCGGTATAAAATAAAATATTTATAACGTAGTAAGGTTAGAACAACCTCTAACGGGGAACAAGTAAAATGATTGTCGACACGAATCAAGTTTGCTGTTAATCCAGATATTAAAATATCAAAAGGCGCCGCTTGGAAAATATTCAAACAAGCGTCTCCGAGAACCCATATGAAACGAGTCTTTTGTACTATAATACAGGGTATGGTATAAATGAAAATAGACGATCTCGTTTTAATTTAAATCTGTCTCTTGCCATCCCTCAATAACTCAATTGGTCAATTACGTCTTGGAACCTTTGTCCTCATAGTCAGATATTGTCAGAACCTTAGGCGTGTGGTTAACGTCCATTTGTGCAGGATTCATCCCTCTTGTGTAGGAGTCTAGTTTCGAGAGAACACAGTCCACAGCTACGTTAAAAAGAAACGGAGAAAGCACGCATCCCTATCTGACTCCAGTAAGTAGGTACGGTAAATTCGTCACTGTTAATCCCATTGTATGTCACTAATTATAAATTTTTTTGGGAAAAACACTTTTTTTAAAACTGAACTCACAATTTAAACTTTTATTTTCGACTTAAAAAGATTTTAGTAACCACACAATAAATTAAAATCAGACTTTTATTTAGAAATTTTAATCAGACTGAAAAATATTGATTTTTACATGGTGTTTTATAATTTTACAATTGCTGATCTTGCTGTCCAATACGTCGCAATTAGGTCCAGAATGTTCAAGCGGTAGCCTCGTGTTGACTCCACGTGGTAGAATTTACTGGATGATAGCGGTCATTGTACTGTAACTACTCCATACCCTGAAGAAGTTTTGTGAGGGACGAACAGAACTTTTGAGTTGGCCTCTTCTCGAGTTCCGTCGCTAGAGTTGGTTTTTTTGTTATTTGTTTTATACCTGTATATAGAGGAAGAATATTGTAATAAATATATATAAAGGAGTCATCCAAAAATGGTTATGGCTATGGTTCCATAATTTCGGGTTAATTGTCTCTAGATGTTCCTCTTCCTTAGAGAGTTTATGCAGTTTGTCTAAGAGAATGTGATCTATCCTTAATGGTTTGAATTTAATCGCTGTTTGAATATCTATGGTCCTAATTTTTGGAAGCATTAGCGGTTTCTCTGGAATGGTTGTTCTTGAATTTATGTAACTCTGGATTCGGGTTTTGAATTCATATCTGGGCGGAAGATTGATGAGATAAGTTCCTTTTAGGCCCAGAATTTTTGTTGTAGAACATCGAGTTGTAATTTTGGTTGATTCGGGAATATTCCTATATAGTGGGCATCTGATAATCTTTGTATGATGACATCTCGAGTTTGGACGGGGGTATATTGGCAAGAAGCTTCTTGGGTGCTCAACTGCAGGATTTGTTTGATACAGTCGTCAGTCTTCGTTGCTTCTAGTATTTTTCCCTCTTGGCAAAGATATCTTGTGTCAATTCGGGCACATGGTTCTTCCAAATATTGAAAGGATTTTTCGTTTATGAGGAGATATGGCTCAGGAGAAATTATTGTAGTAGAATTTGCGGTAGGTATAGGAAATAAATGATAATAAGTAAAGGAATTAGGATGTAGGACAGGAAAATGAAGAATAAATATAATAGTATGGTTTGAATAATAGGCATCTACTTTGATGATATCCTAGTACTTTAGGATGTTCTAATATGGTGTTTTAGCATTTTATTGATGATCCATTTTATTTCGTCTTTCTTGGTCACACTGTTATGGAGAGTATTTACACGAGAAAATGAAATGGCTTCTTCTAAGTCATTAATTAACTGAAGTATAATTTGAAGGGTCAAATTTAATTGGTCCAGAACATTCCTTGCTTGCAAATAATGATTGAAGTCAAAAATGAATGTATTGAGGTTCGTGTTGATATTATTTACTTCTTCTGCTATTATTTCTTGGTTGTGTGTTAGTAATGTGATAGTTTCGTTGAACTCTTTTATAACCTACTTGTTCAGGCTAATATGGCGATTAAGATGATTTATAAGATTTTCCTGATTCGTCAGTAAGGTTTCTCTAGCATTGTTGTATGTTTCTGCATCATCTTGATCTAGATTTCCAAAAATTGCGTTGATAATGCTTCCTAGTCAATTAATTAGCCCCCTTCTTGTTCTGCTATAGGGGTAAATTGTTGAGAATTTTTCTTGAGCTGACTTTAATTGGTATCTAAGGGGTTGGTCAAAATTTTGTAAACTGCTGAAATACGGATGATTAAGTCCATTTTGAATTGCTGTGGTCACTGCATCGTACTGGGTTTCAATTCTGTCCAATTCTTCCCTTATTGATAGTAGTTTGAAAAAGTGTATAAAATCGTGTGTGGTAGTATGAATCTTTGCTTGTCTCAGGTTGAGGGGAATTATTCCTGGGTTGTCTTTCAGGTCCTTGATCTTCACTTCCTCTCCCATCGTCAAGGTGGTCCTGTGGGGAAGGTTCAGAATTAGTTTTTGACTTAGGTTGATGTTTTATGTTTTTCTTGTGAACTGTAGCTTTTCATGTGTTAACAGTCACTTCGTTATTCCTTTTTATATGTTTTGCGTAATATCGCGGAAGTAATTTATTTCTGGTAACTGTTTTTCGTGTATAGATTTTTGGGCATAATTTATACGTAATAGGGTCTTGTCTCGATTTGTTTCTATTTTCGCTGACTTTATTTTTATTCTCTTGTAAATACTGGTTTACTTCCTTGTATAATTCCTTTTATCTCTCTATTATTCTGAATATATTTATTCAATACTTCTTTCTGTATGTCAACGTCAAAGGGATCTTTTGCGTCGATATGTCCATTTAATATGTCAATGGGTCGCACCTTCGTTGCTGAATGTATGGAATTATTGTACCCAATTATAGCGTATCGCATTTGGGAGCTTTGCTTTGGTGGTCCTTAGGATTCGAAGATGTTCGATTAGTAGAATGAAATCTCTCAATCATCCCGTTGGATTGCGGATTTTGACTATAATTTGGTTATTGTAGAAGTTAAGTGGTTTTTCCGAAATAGGTATGCCAATAATTGGCGTTTCTACTGACGTATGTATTGTTTCATTTCCATCTTCATCTATGTTTTGGTCTTCGTATCCAATAGTGTCTTCTGGGATATTTATGAGATTAACTCTGTTGCATTTTCTTCTATAATCTCGTCGATTATTGGATCCGCATCTGGATTATTAGTTGTTGACCATCCATTGTCTTCCATGTCTACTAAATCATCAAAGACTTCCATAATTTGTGAATCAATGTCCTTAGTTTCCTTTGTGTGTATTTCGATTCGAGACAGTGCGTCCGCATTTGGAGTAGCTTTGCCTTTTTTTGTAAATTACCTCGTAGTCAAATTCTTCTAATTTTAATCTCCAACGTACTAATTTGGAATTGGGTTCCTTGAGGGAAAATAGATATTACAAGGGACGGTGGTCTGAAAGTATTTTAAATTTTCTTCCAAATAGGTAGGGTCGGAAATACTTAGTTACCAACACCATTGCTAGCATTTCTTTTTCTATTGTTGAGTATTTGGTTTCGGTTTCA
Organism: Diabrotica virgifera virgifera; assembly: GCF_917563875.1. Lineage (NCBI taxonomy): Eukaryota > Metazoa > Arthropoda > Insecta > Coleoptera > Chrysomelidae > Diabrotica > Diabrotica virgifera. The sequence goes on along the minus strand of NC_065447.1, from coordinate 198,267,334 downwards.
TTTAATGTCCTGGAAGCAAAGGCAATTGGTTTATCACTGCCAACTGGTCCTTGAAAAAGTACTGCTCCGGTAGCAAAGTTGCTGGCATCTGTTGTGAGGTTAAACGGTTTGGAAAAATCGGGATATTGCAATAACGGCTCATTCATTAATAATTTCCTGCATGTTTCAAAGCATTCTACGAGTTCGGGTGTATGCTCGATCTTTGCATCTTTTTTCAAGTATCTAGTTAGAGGTTTTGTGATTTTGCGAAGTCTCGAATAAACTTTCTGTAATATCCCAGCAGTCCAAGGAATCCTCTTATTTCTTTTGCTGTTTTCGGTATTGGATATTTTTCTATTGCTTCGATTTTTGCCGGATTAGGTTTTATCTCTTTTTAGCTTGCCCGCAGCTTGAAAACACGCAAATGTGCATCGAGTCTAACATTGGCAGTTTTTGATTTTTCTGTCGACTCGTATTCTGAACTAGTCTGAAGCTGAACTCGTATACATATGCACAAAATGGCAAACACTACATACCATGAGGTATTGTAGCAGTTATGCTACGGACCATTTAAAATTAAATACCTTGATTTGCGATTAATTCAATTTAAATTAATAAATAAAATTAACAAGTACTATCCCTCCAGAAATTTCTTTTCGTGTCGCCAGCGATAAAATTAAAAGGTATTTTTACCATCAGATGGCTTGCGCGCCGCGATCGATTTCCGTGATCGATCGAAATTCCGGCAGTTTTGGTCAGAAACTCATCAAGAGCGTATATAGTGTGCAGCACAATTTCTCTTTTTTAAGCGGCGAAGATCTAGAATCAATCAAATATACGCCATTTAAATGGAATAAAGACATCATAAATACTATTTATCCAAAAATCCAACGTTTAAATCACAGGCGCGGATCCAAGGGGGGTCAATTGCCCCCTCCTTGAGACTTCGCCTGGTGTCGCCTTTTTAAAAAAAAAGAGATAATTACGATTGAAAATAAATAGTGAGTTTTGTGTCGTGTTGACAACTGAATAACGGAATGAAACATAAAACAGAATGCCTTCTCCAAAGTACGTGTTCTCGGTCTTACTGTATGGTGTCGAGTCTTGGACTGTGAATAAAATCGATCTACTTACCTAAATCGCCTTGAGGCTTTCGAAATGTGGTTCTATAGAAGAATTTTAAAAGTATCTTGGGTGAAGAAGATTCGAAACTTCACAATACTAGAACGTCTCAGCAAGACTACTGAGATTATAGAAGGCATCAAGAAGAGAAAAGTGGAGTATTTTGGACATGTAATGAGAAGTTTCAAATATAGGTTGCTACAAAATATTATGCAAGTGAAAATAGAAGGCAAACGCAGTCCAGGACGAAAAAGCACTTCGTGGTTGATTTAGGGTGGCAGTGAATAAAATTAAGATAGCTATGATAGTAACCAACGTTCTGAAAGGACATGGTACATGAAGAAAAATAAAGTAACAGCCCATACCGAAAAAGAATCCTGCGTACGCGAGTGACGAGAAAATTTTTATTTCATTGCCCCCTCCTTGCAAGGTTGCTGGATCCGCCGTTGTAAATCAACAGTAACCCAAAGTTATACAAATTTAACTTTCAAAACCGCACCGTAATGGCGATGGCGACCAATTATTAATAACTGTCAGCTGCACACACATTCTAGGTAAGCCTTGGATTATTATTTCTTATTGAAAACAGCCTAAATTCATAATTTATATCGTAATTTTGGGATCTAATTTGCGAGGAACAGGAGAATTTCATGTAGTTTTTATGTAAAGCTTCCATTTTAAAAGCATTTCTTGTCCATTTACTAATCAGTTTTATTTGATGATCGAATAAAAAAGATACCAATGATTTTGAAGTTTTATCGCGAAGGTGCATGTGAACGCGCATGCTTCTTTAAATGCTTGGACTGACAACCACTCAGTTCGTCACAGATTTAGACATAACCTAATGTTTTGTTTGGGAGGAATCAGTAATGTTTTGTTTGGTCTGGTACGGGAAATCTAAACTGTTACAGTTACTCATGGAAACTTTTGAATATTCATTACTTTGTAGACTTCGCCGCATCCCATAGTCCAAATCCTTGGAATGTTGTAGAGCATCCTATGGCAAATTGTTGAAGGCCTTACCTATATTTACCTACATAACATATCAACAGGACACCTGTAACTTGGCTTTGTTTCCAACAGCCTTCCAGACGCTTTAGATGTTGTAGTGCTAAGAGGATTTCATCCTAAATAGACCTGTCTTCGTGGGAATACCAGTGTGGAAGATAAGATAAGCTTTTAGTTTATTTATTTTTTTTTTTTTTTTGTTGTTAAAGTAAAGTCAAGTTGCTTCTCATTCCTAACTATAAATATAGTAACCTGTAAACTTTTTGTGTGCACATAATTAGGTACATTTTTGACTAGTTTTTTGTAATTAATAGGGGGGTGCTAGTTGTTGTTTTTTTTTAATAAAATAGGATTTCAAATAAATATTAAATACATAATGGATAATAATAATTGAGAATAAGTCAAGTTTTTAAAATTTAATAGAGAAGAGAAATAAGGGTATAACAGGGTTGTCAACAAGAGTAATTTTCAAAGTTAAAAGGTTTTTTTACAAACAAAATTTAATTAAAAGAGTTTCTGACCGACTCATATCTAGCGTTTTCTGTATATCTCCAGTATCTATGTTAGATATATCTCAGAGAAATAAGGGTATAACAGGGTTGTCAACAAGAGTAATTTTCAAAGTTAAAAGGTTTTTTTTACAAACAAAATTTAATTAAAAGAGTTTCTGACCGACTCATATCTAGCGTTTTCTGTATATCTCCAGTATCTATGTTGTAAGTATACTACGAGCACATAGATCTGGAACGTTAGCTACTTGGACACTTATCAGTCCCAGGACCATTATTTATATACTAACATTTGGCTATCCTCCCGGACTTGATCATTGAATCTTACTAATATTTGTTTACTTGGCACAATAGTGGTGATTTTTGTTACTTGTTAGTGGTCTTTTGGCCGTATCTATCTTTACACCACTATTGTTTATATTACTGTATGCTGTTACATATATAAGTAAAAGCTATTTTGATATTCTTTAGTATAATTATTGTAAATATATTTGTCAATAGTATTTTGCCTTTTATTTCAGTTCTTACTACAGTACATAACATAGCCTTACAAGGTAAATATTGAATTTTTGCGTTGTTTCAGGAAATTGTCTCCAGTGTCATTTATTTATTTGATTTCTTGTTGTTCGTTACAAAAATCTCGAGCTGTTCAAATTCTAGGCCCAGAAGGTAGTTTTCTTCGCTAAAGGTAAAGTAAAATTAGCTTTTCAAATTCTAGGTCAAGATAGCCCGAGTTGGCGTCCATTTTCTTCTTCTTCACTTATCGTACTGTTCGTACCCTTTTATTTCCAGTGTCTCATCTAGTCGCATTGAGTTTTGTATTAAGAAAAAGGTCTCATTTTCTTCTTTGTATATACTATATCATCATCCAATATCTTTGTTTCACATTTCAAAAACCAATATTTAGTGTAAAAAGCTAGCCCGAACTTCCCACTTGAGATTTAGTGTCTCTCTGCCTATTTAAATTAGTCTTCTGAGCTAAGTCCTTCTTAATTATTATCTTCAATAACTTCCCTATTCTACTTCTATCTCAATTTTACCTTGTTACTCCCTCTCATTCACAATACCCAGAGTATTGGGTTACAGTATAGAATTAAAAATCTGCTTCCTATGCGTCTATCTAATTAATTTTTTACACTTTACATAATTTAAATCTAAATACCGCAACAGCAAATTCCCCTTTATATTCCATAAATTCCTAATTAATTTGTAAACCATCTGGGTATATTTTGCTGACGAAATTTTAATTAATTCTTTTCGACTCTACTAAAAAGTGACGCTGTCTGGTTTTAATGAAATCTGACAAAAGAGTCGAGAATAAAAGGTAAGTATACATTTTAATGATGTAAAAAGTTCGTAAAACCTGTCACGTTCTGAGACAGAGACGTGTTGCCGATCCAGTGTTTTCGGTTATAAAATTGCAATTTACCTTTTAATGAAGTATTCCAGGAAGCTTTTGTAAAATGTACTCTTGATGAGCTTTTTTAAGACTGTAATAAACTACTTTACCGATGCGGTGAAGAAAAGCTTTTAGGGTGAACTTTTCTGGTTAAATATAAAATAAATACACCTGATGCAAATTTTTAATTTAATTAGAATATTTCAAATTGTTTACTATAAGCATTAAAGTTTATATAAACGGTTATAGTTGTTCCATTTTATCTTTTCTCATGCGTCATGATTCATTTTCGAACAAATTAAGTCAAAACATAAAATGAAACGTACATCGATGTGTATATATTTTACGGGCCAAACCCGATTTCAGGACAAACTAGTTTGTCCTAAGCGCGTTATGATAAACTAGTATGGCCTAGGCCAAACTAGTTTGTCCTATCGCGCGTAGGCCAAACTAGTTTGTCCTAGGCCAAACTAGTTTATCCTGATATAAATACACACACTTCAGGCCAAACTGATATATTTAATAAAAACTAATGTAATAAAGACTCACACTTCAGGATAAACTAGTACCATTGTTTCGCTAGTACAGCCTAGTCTAAACCAATTTAGCCGAGTCGAAAATAATTTAGCGGATATGTAAGGACTTTTACATGCGGTGACTTCCCAAATCACGGTCCCAACAGGGATTGCAAAAAAAAATTATACATCGATATATTGTATCATTTGATAAATCGAATGAATATATTGATAAAGTCTCATAAACTCTCATAAACTCCAATAAATTCTCATAAACTCCAATTCAGCTGATCGTATTTTATTTCGTATTATTGTAGTCACTGGCCATTCCTCCGCTCTTGTAGGGTAATATTCAGCATGCCCTAAAAAATCCTTTTTTTTTTTGTTTTCTCTAGTTAGAGTGTTCTTCCATATCACTTCATGAGTGCTTTCGTGGCTTGTTTTCCTCGTACTACGTTCATTTATATATCTTTCATACAAGTGCCATATCGGTTTATCATTTACCCTAAATACTTAAAAGTCTTACAACTCTTAATAGTGTTTACTAAATTTACATTTAAATTAGCAACTAATCTGTAATCAATTATGTACTTTCGACTAGATTAAATTGGTTTAGACTTGGCTAAACTAGTTTATCCTGATAAAAAAACATACACTTCAGGATAAACTAGTTTGGCCCTTAAAAACTTAAAATTTGAGACTGATCCATTAATTAGTTTAAAAGTTATTCTATTTGTTTATCTCAGAGGCATTTATTTTGCAATAACATAAGACATTAAATAATGAACATTGGGCAATTCTGAGCATTCCAACCGAAAGTAGAAGGCTGATAGTATCAAAATGTATTAAAAAATGATAACAAAAATTAATCAATATATTCAAAAATCCTACTGCCAAATTTTTCAAATTTTGTAGTTTATAAACATTTAGAATAACTTGGCAAATATTATGACAAATTTTCGAATAAAAAAATTTAGCCTGGGTTCATTAGGGACAAAGTTAGCCATTTGTTTTTTTAATTCACAGCTAATTTGTTTATAATAATTAAGTAATTTCATTGATGCCATTTTATATAATTGGATTTGTATTTTTTATCAAAAAATTTGCGTAAACATTGTCTCTTCCAGCATCCTATACGATTTTTCAAAATTGTAGTTCAAACGGTTACTAGGGGGAACCTACGCATCCACCGAGTTAAAATACCGAGAAAGCAATTTCAAACTAATACAATTTTCTGTATCTCCGGATCAACTCAATGGCTTTTCATCTTTGTTTTTTAATTTGTATGTAATTTCTACGTACAGTGGAACCTCGATAACTCGGATTAATCGGGACCGCGACCGATCCGGGTTATCGAAAATCCGAGATAGCCGGAGAATATGGTAAAAATTAATAAAATACGGTATACTTACAGATAAACTCCGTTAGAATTGAAATAACATGAAATATATTTATAAATATGCACAGTACCTACTCATTAAAATTACTAAAAAAACACCAAACCCAAACGTAAGCAAATGGAAGCGAACAATACAAGACACATAATACTAAAGACCATTGTTTATAAAAGAATTTTTTAAATAGTCTTTATAAAACATTAAAAACATTAAGGATAGTGATGAACTAGCTGCTGGTATGAGCACATTGTGAAATGCTACGAAATAAGGAGTCTAATGCGCATAATCTTATAAAGGTTTTATTAACTACAGTCCTTTGTTAATTACTTCTGACTGGAAAAAAGTTTTCCTATAATTTTTCAACTAAATTGCCTTTGTCCTTTGTTAATTACTTCTGACTGGAAAAAAGTTTTCCTATAATTTGACAACTTAATTAAAAAGATTTTCCTCCTTACAAATTAACAATTGGCTATTTAGATGTAGTTTTTTACAAGTTAATATATGTGTTGTTTGTCAATTTTTGTTTGTGCAGTCAAGTAACATCGTTGTTTTTTGTCATATATTTTTTGAAAGTTCCAATGAACACTGCACAAATTTAACTACAAGTATCTCATACACACGCATTAGAATTAAGGGTGATACAATTCTAAAACATCTAGGCAGCCAATAAACATATTGAAGACCAAATTAGTTTGAAATCTGATAAGACACATGGGCTTTTTGTCACAATTCTAACATCAAATTGTACACTGTATACTTCTTGTACTGATATCTTTGTTTCTGGGGGCCTGATGATGGCATACAAAATGTAAATGCCGGAACCGGTCGCCCACATACTGTATTTAATAAAACCTTTATAAGATTATGAGCATTAGACTCCTTATTTCGTAGCATTAAGGATAGTGATCTCATGAGGCCTTTGTGCGAAAAAATTGCAGGAAATAGTTAATACCCTATTCTTCTAAGCATCTGCAATAGTTCACTCAAAATAATTAACGTCAACGTTGAACCTGGCGGTTTTTCGACTGAAAAAATAGCAATAGCGACGGACATACTAAAATTAAGAAAAGCATTTGGTATTTTTACTGATGTTATGCCTCGTAAGGCGATAAAGATCAGTATAGAGAAAAATCCTAAGATCGTCCGGATGATCTTCAATGAACTCTTTCAAAAACAATTGTTTCCCAAAGGATTAAAATAAACAAGACTAACGCTAATACTTACAACGAGCAGAAACCTGGAGATTGCCAACTATTACAGGCCGATCTGCCTTCTAGAGGGCATAAGGAAATGTTATGAAAATCTAATTAAAAATCACTTATAAGATGAATTACAGACACGAAGGGTATACGCTCAACTAGTAGTAAAAGCTGAAGAATTTACGCACATGGTTCAACACAACAAACACAAGTCTTTTTGGAGCAGCAGTGTGCAAAGTACAGATTGCCATGATGGTCGCCAACATCTGAAACGGATAGGCACTAAAAGAAGAAGAAGTAGTAAAAGGAAAGATCGAGGGAAAGAGAGAAATAGGAAGGAAAAGGTTATCGTGGCTAAGGAACATCCGACAATGGAAATGGCTACATTTTGAACAGCTAGTAACAACAGCTGAAGACAGAGAAGAATTTGTAATTGTAGTACCCAACCTTCATTCAGAAGAGGGCACTTTAAGAAGTAGAAGGTATATTATTTCCCTTGATTAAACTTTTCACGTTCTGAGACAGAGAGATGTTGTCGATCCAGTGTTTTGGTTATAAAATTGCAATTTACCTTTTAATCACTTATTCTCTCATCTAAAAAAATCCAAAAGAAGCCTTACCAAGTAATAATTTTAATTGCCTCAATGCCACATTAGCTTTAGCTTTATATACAATCTTAGATCTAAACTAGTTATAATAACACTAAGACAACACGGTAAAATAAATTAATTCAAGAAGGGAATTAGGGGATATAATGTAGTTAAAGACACCAGGAGTTGGCCTTACGGCAGTATTACTGGGGGTTCAGATGTTTTTAGAATATGCTAAGTTTATTTACAATGTTCATTCTGTTAAAACAATCATAGAATCTGTTTTCATAAATTTAATCCAAAATCTCGAAAGCTCCATATTATGAACATTATCATTTAAGAAAACACAGTGCAGGAACATATACAGTGCGCTGGAATAAGTGTTACCCACCCTTATTAACTTATTTATTTTTAGCACATAAGCAAAACGCTCGGACAGGTCGATTCTTAAAATAATCCTAGTATATTATAGCATCAATCCCTCTTCAGGTGACAGGCATAACTTTAATTTTTTTTAATGGGAAAGTACATCGTATGACACCTCATTTAAAAGCTTTTGAAATACTGATTACAAAAATGTATAATAGACCATTTGGACGTTGAGAGGTGACTCAAATTTTTTTGCAGAAATTGTTTGAAAATAACTCAAATAATAATATTTGAGTTATCCTCCCTCTCAAAAAGGTCCGGAACATTGTTTAAATAATCAAAATGTCAAAAAATGAAGGGAAAATTCGATATTTTTCTTGATTTTTTTATTTTAACTTTAAAAGTATTCATTTTCGAGAAAAGTTGTACTAACATAAAAGTTGCGTAATTAAATTTTCTACAATATAGAATTGGTTAAACATTTAAAAAAGAGTCACCCTTGTTGCAAAATAGCAATAATTGCTAAAAAACCATACAAAAACAAGTATTCGCATTTTACGTTTTTCAACCATTTATGCTACACTTAGGACCTTCATAGTTCACCCAGAAAAACTTTATTATACAGTAAAACAATACTGTAAATTTCATTAAGATCGGTTCAGCTTTCGCTCATTAAGATCGGTTCAGCTTTCATTAAGATCAGCTTTCGCAAAAAAAATTCATTTTGTCAAAAAGTTACAGGATTGAAAATAAAGGTTGAAATTTTTTTGCGTATAGAAGTGTAGTGTACCTTTCACTTGCAATTTGCAAAATTAAAATCGATTAACTACCACGGCGTCAGGATTTTTTTTTAAATATACATTAATTATTGGTGCTACGCGCAGGACAGCGGATAGTTTGCTCTGATTGGGCATTCCAATGACCTTTGATAATGATTGATACATTTTAATTTTTATTACATTTCAAAATAAATAAATAAATTTGTTTATTGCAAAATAAAAACACATACTCTATCCTTTGAAATAACATTTTTTTTTTGGCAAAAACTTTCTTTGTTCATATATTTTAACTTAGAGAATAAAAGTTTATTATTTTTAAACATATGCAATTGTTTAAACAATATTTCACAAACGATAATAAAATTAGTTTGATTTTTGTGGAATTAAAATATTAAAATGCAACAAAATATAGAGTAAGAAAATAATATATTTGATAAAGATTGGAAGAAATTTTTTGGTGGAAATCAACTTGTGTGAATCGAACACCGCTGTCCTGCGCGTAGCACCAACAATTAATGTTTATTTAAAAAATTTACTGACGCCGTGGTAATTAATCGATTTTAATTTTGCAAATTGCAAATGAAAGGAACAGTACACTTCTATAAGCAAAAAAAAATTCAACTTGCTATCTTCTTTATTTTCAATCCAGCAAGATTTTAAAAAAAATAATTTTTTTTGCAAAAGCTGGATTGCAAAATTTATTTTGCAAAATCTATTAAACCGATTTTAAAGAAATTTACAGTGTTGTTTTACTATATCATAAAGTTTTTCTTGGTAAAATATGAAGCTCCTAAGTGTAGCATAAATGGTTAATAAACGTAAAATGCAAATACTTGTTTTTGTATGGTTTGTTTCGCAATTATTGCTTTTTTGCAACAAGGGTGACTATTTTTTAAATTTTTTACTAATTCTATATTGTAGTAAATTTAATTACGCAACTTTTATATTAGTGCAGCTTTTCTTATAAATGAATAGTTTTAAAGTTATAATCAAAAAACCAATAAAAAATCGAATTTTTCCTTCATATTTTGACATTTTGATTATTTAAACAATGTTCCGGACCATTTTGAGTGGGAGGATAACTCAAATAGTATTATTTGAGTTATTTTTAAGCAATTTCTGCAAAAAAATTTGAGTCACCGCTCAACGTCTATCTCAAAACAGATGCGCCCTGGACTATAATACTTTAATCCTATTTGAGAGGGTAGGCGCAAAATTTCGGTCGAATTATTTTTAAATGCATTCATTTTTTTCGAATCCTGAGAAAACTAAGTATATTTTTGAAAAAATTAAAAGCAGAATGAAATATTACAGTATTATCGAGGGTCGAAAGTCCCTAAGAACTTCTATAATGTTTATTTTAGTAAGTCACGGAGGTGAAAAAAGCAGAAAATTTAGTCTGATTTTTAATTTCAAATATATTATTCAAAAGAAAATTTTTGTTCAGTCTAAGGGACTTTTAGCCCTCCGTTATAATGTAATCTTTAATTCTGCGTTTAAATTTTTCAAAAATACTTATTAGTTTTCTCAGAATTCGAAAAACACTAATGCGTTTAAAAGAATTCGACCAAAATTTTGCGCCTATGCCCTGAAATAGGAGTAAAGTATTATACATTTTTGTAATCAGCATTTCAAAAGCTTTTAAATGAGGTGTCACATGATGTACTTTCCCATTTAAAAAAGTCAAAGTTATGCCTGTCACCTGAAGAGGGATCGCGTAAAGTTCGAAACATTGATGCTATAATATACTATGATTATTTTAAACATGGACCTGTCCGACCGTTTTGCTTATGTGCTAAAAATAAATAAGTTAATCTTCTTCAGGTGCCATCTCCGCTACGGAGGTAAGCAATCATCATAGCTATTTTAATCTTTGAGACAGTAGCTTTAATTAGTTGTTTTGAGCTACATCCAAACCATTCTCTCAGGTTCTTCAGCCATGAAATTCGTCTTCTAAATAAGCTAATAAGGGGGGGGGGGTAATACTTATTCCAGCGCACTGTATAAATGTATACATACTCATAACTTATTAGGACATTATAAAACAGATACCACAATTCAAATATATTTGAGAATTGATTTCTCAAGTGGAGACGATCCTGCGGAAACTATCAAAGTCTCATCATAGTCCTGTCGCCAGGGGGGGTACAACGGCCTCGTTAATTCAGATGGACTTACTCAAGTTTTTTTTATGTATTTTGACCCGTAGAACACGAATTTTTTGGGTAACAGTTGATCCGGATGTCGATAAGATTGTTATAGACCAAGAACTTGAGGAATCAAATAACAGCGATTTTTGGCAAAACAAAACAATATTTTGTATTTTTTGGGCCATTTTAAGTAAAAAATATTTCTACAAGTTTTTTCGTAGGATGCACAGTTTTCGAGATAAACGCGGTTGAACTTTAAAAAAATCGAAAAATTGCAATTTTTGAACCCGAATAACTTTTGATTAAAAAATAAAATAGCAAGTCTGCTTACCGCATTTGAAAGTTTAAGTCAAATTATATCGGTTTTGATTATTTGCATTGGTAAAAATTTATTTTTTTATTGTTTAACAAAGCTATAAACACGTAGGGTTTCCCGTGCTTTTACATGCGTTTTAACGCATGTAACGTAGAAATAGTCTTGATTGCACTAGTACCTATTCTACCTACTCGTTCGATTTTAAATAGAAATCATAGAAACATCACTCACGCACTAGTTGTTTGTAGCTTTGTTTAACAATAACACAATAAATTTTTAGCAATGCAAATAATCAAAACCGACATAATTTGACTTGAACTTTCAAAGGCGCTAAGCAGAATTGCTGTTTTACTTTTTAATCAAAAGTTATTCGGGTTTAAAAATTGCAGTTTTTCGATTTTTTGAAAGTTCAACCGCGTTTATCTCGAAAACTGTGCATCCTACTAAAAAACTTGTAGAAATATTTTTTGCTTAAAATGACCCAAAAAATACAAAATATTGTTTTGTTTTGCCAAAAATCGCTGTTATTTGATTCCTCAAGTTCTTGGTCTATAACAATCTTATCGACATCCGGATCAACTGTTACCCAAAAAATTCGTGTTCTACGGGTCAAAATACATAAAAAAAACTTGGGTAAGTCCATCTGAATTAACGAGGCCGTTGTACCCCCCCTGGCGACAGGACTATCAACCCAACATCAGTTGTGTGACTTTGCTTTAGATGTAGCTTCGAATAACAGATATTTACACGAAATCGGACAGCAAAGTCATAATATACAATGTATTTGCGTATGTGTATGTTTGTATGTATTTATGCCTGTGGGTAGTTGTAGTTGTGTGTGTTACACATAATTACATATATACAGGGATGTTGGACAAAAACTAAACCCAGGCGTTATCAGGAACTTCGACAACATTTTTGAAAAAGTAAGTGACAGGTCATTTTTTATTAAAGGGCACACTTTTCAGGTATTTTCGATTATTTTACTTTCACCACCAAGGTAAGAATCATTCCAATAGTTTTTAATGGTAATGGGGGACAAGATGGAGGATTTGGCTCTTGCAATTACCTATACGTTAGTCTTTAAATTTTTAAATTCCTTGAAAATGTAATTTAGGTAGTAAAAAAATTAATCAAAAAATATTCATTTTAAACTTAATATTTTTAGCTAGCTACTCGTTTATCAGCTGACCAAATCGTGAAACTGATGACCTCCGAGGTCCATACAATAATAAAAAATTGTTAAAAATGTTCTTGATACTTAAGTATTTGAATAATGTTTCGTAGGCATTAGTTGACAACTTGTTGATGTAACTCTTGTAAAGATACGGGTGGTGTTCTATAGATTTTATTTTTAGGTGTTCCCACAAGAGATCCAAAGGAGACAAGTCTGGTGACCGAGGAGTATATTAGATGCTGCCTCTTCTCCCAATTCAACGTCGTAGAAAATTTTGGTCTAAATATCGACGAACAAATAAAATATAAAGCCGAGGAGTGTCTTTCTATTGAAAAGTTAAACGATCTTAATCATACTGTTGATAATTGTCAACAGGGTATACACGTTGTGGAAAATTCCATGGTTTTAATAAGGTCATTAACGGCAATTGTGAAAAAGTACATTCATCTGAATCTGAGGAAAAATATGGAAACGAAACTGTGGAACGGTTACTTCCAGCTGACCAATATTTCACGAAAGTGTAAACGGAAGTCATAATGATCTTCATTGAGTTGGTGCACTTATTTGCTTTATATGGATAATATAACAAATTTTGCTTAGAATTTTTCCCTCCATCGATTTTTGGTGTTATTTTTTATACAAATAATTTTCATCCCCGAGAAGGGGATCCAACTCCAGGGTAAAAGCGCATGGGTAATATCACTTTTGTTTCTTATATCACTGCTCACCAATTTTTATGACAATCGATGAAGGTTCAAGAAAATCGGAGGTGAAAACCTTTAATGACTGCTCTAATTGAACACAGTGTATTTGCTGCAGGAAGTACAATGATTATATTATTATTTAAAAAGTGTTTTACTTTTTATCTTTATTATTAACTTATTCAAAAATATATTATTTTCTATTTAGACTTAGTTTTGCTGTTTCATAATATTTATTTAGTTTAAATTTATCTTAGGGCAGTCAATGAGAGTATTTGGCTCCGAATTCCATCCTACTACATCGAATTACTTGATATTTTTACAATAAGTAGGGAATACCTTAAGAAACAAAGTCTACCCTATGAAGATGTGCGCTTTTATCTTGGGGGTGGTTTCCACCCCTTTTCGGGAGTGTAAAATTTTTTGGTTAAAATAGCTACGGAAGAGCCTAGAGAACCTAATTCTAAGCAAAAACTGTTCTATAATTATTTTTTGAAAACTCAATACTTTTTGAGTTATTCGTGGTTGAAAATTGGCCATTTTCATTGAAAAATGACACCTTTTCGGACGGATTTTTGCGAATACCTTAAAAACTTTGCATCTAACAAAAAAACTACACAAAATATTTTTGTACCTTATAAAAAACAAATAGATTCGTTCCTTCATAAATCTTCTAGTTAGTTATAATACAAAAAGAGATATGGTAGGTGAGAAGAGTTTGTTTTTTTGGTGCATGCTCAAATCGGTGTATTCAACTTGAAATAACAGAGAAACGATCGAATTTAGGTGTAGTATAATGATACTAATAACTTTTGTAGTGCTTGAAAAGGCATTTAAAATGAGCAATATTAAATGTCGATTACATTCAAACTAAGCAAGATATGCTACAAAAAAATTGATGATTAATGTATTTTAAGAAGAAATGAGAAGTATATTTTGAACCTCTCATCCATCAGAATTAAAATACATCGTTTTGCTTTTATAATACTTTTTATGATAGTGTTATAAACTATACTTCTATGTCCAAAAATTTGGACTGGTTTAAAATGAACGGTTTTTGAAAAATAAGATCAAATTATACAGCGCATTTTTAAATTTTCTTGAAAATCTTCTTTTTTCTTCATGTAGCTCGAAAATAATAAGAGGTACGAAAAAAGATACCACACAAAAATATGGGGTTCTTTTAGATAAAAAATTTCGTTTTTATTTTTTATTTTTCATTACTGTATCTCTTATCATTTTCAAGTTACATGGAGAAAAAGAGTATTTTTAAGAAAATTTAAAAATGCGCTCTATAATTTGATCTTATTTTTTTAAACCATTTATTTTAAACCCGTCCAACTTTTTGGGGGGTTGTAGGGTTGTGTTATAGAGGTAGCACCTTTTATCGGAACGACCACATCAAGCGTCATAGACGGGAGATGGTTCTTGATAACTGGTCCTCATAAGACAACTAACTCTCACTTATGGCTCCACGTGCCACACCCCGGGCAACTGCATTGGTCTGCAGGCTAAACTAAGTGAGGGTAGCCAGATATGGCGATAATTTCACCGAGTGATTGCCGGTATAAGCAATCTCCCACTTACCGACCAACGGCTTCGGGCGGATGAGTTAGTAAGTGGTAGGGCACTCTTTTGTCCTGGGGTTGAGAAATCGGCCTCGAAGGCGGATGAACAAAAAAAAACGGTCAACGGCATAAGGATGTAGAAGGCAAGGGGAAACCACTACATTAAAGATCATATACGGATATCCCTAGTACAATTGTCATGGCTGTACAAAAAAGTAACTCTGTTACTGATCATGGATATCGGAGACCAAGATCCGGCAGGGGAGGCAAATCACAGATAGACCACAGGGCCTCTCAGGTCGATATCAAACGAAATCCCTGTGAAATACCCATCAGTAACACATCGTCCAAAAAGAAGACTAAAATCGACAAAAAGTGCATGAAGGTAGGCACGTGGAATGTTAAGTCAATATACCAAGCAGGTAAAGTCCATAATGTCATTCAGGAAATGGAAAGACTTAACATAAAAATATTAGGATTAAGTGAGACCAGATGGCCCAATTCAGGTGACATATTAGTAGGCCAAACAAAGATATACTACTCTGGTAATGACAATGACCCAAATCACTGGAACGGGGTAGCGATATTAGTTGATAAAACTACCCAGAAATTTGTAACTGGCTTCTTACCCATCTCGGATAGAGTTATGATGGTAACACTCAAAACAGCCCAGTCTAGAGTCAATATAATTCAAGTATATGCTCCCACAGCAGATAAATCGGATGAAGAGCTCGAACAGTTTTATAACGAATTACAACAAGCTTTAGAAGTAACCAAGTCTAGAGACGTTACAATAGTAATGGGAGATCTAAATGCAAAAATCGGTAGAGGAAGTCAAGGTGATTTTATTGGAAACTTTGGACTGGGCACTCGTAACGAGAGAGGAGAAAGATTGGCTCAATTCTGCCAAGAGACCGATTTTATTGTCACGAATACTTATTATGATCTGCCGACCAGGAGACTCTATACATGGAAATCACCAGCAGACAACCAACAACGTCATCAGAAACCAAATTGACTACCTTCTCATCTGCAAACGATACCGAAATTCCATAAAATCAGTAAAATCATACCCTGGAGCTGATGTGAGATCAGATCACAACCCAGTTGTAGGAAGGTTTAGAATTAATCTAAAGAAGCCTGTGGTTAAAACTAAAGTAGAGACGATACAAGTATCTCGTTTGAGAGATCCATCAACAAAAGAGCAAGTCACACTAAAAATTAAAGAAGAGCTCACCAAAATAGAAATTATTCCTACTGAAGATGCGAACAGGAAATGGCACATGTTAAAAGATGCTCTTATCCGCACATGTGAGACAACACTTACACCTAAACTAATTAAGAATAAAAATGAATGGATGGCCGAGGAGATTCTAGATCTCATGGAAGCAAGGCGATCTTATAAAACCAAAGACAAAAACATGTATAATATTATACACACAGAAATAAGGAGAAAGATCAGAGAGGCAAAGGAAAGATGGTATAGTGACAGATGCGCAGAGATTGAACAGTTGGTAGAGAAACATGATAACTTAAACCTTCATAAGAAAATTAGTGAAATAACAGGCACTAATATTAAGAAAAAATCAAACATACTGCTGGATAAAAACAGAAAAATAATTATAGACGTCGGTGAAAGGCTTAAAAGATGGCAGGAATATATTCAAGAGCTATTTAAAGACGAACGGACTGAAATAGTACTAGAGCAGGAAAAGTTCGACAACGGCCCAGACATAACAGAAGATGAGGTACTAGAGGCGATAAAGCGAACAAAGAACAACAAGGCAACAGGTCCTGACCAAATACCTGTAGACATAATACGGTTAATAGAGGACCAGCAAATTGGAATATTGGTCGACTTATTTAATACAATATACAGTACAGGAATCATTCCCAGAGATTGGCTGCTGTCAACGTTCATAACACTGCCAAAAAAACCAAATGCAAAAGAATGCCAAGACCACCGGATAATAAGTTTAATGAGTCATACACTCAAAATATTTTTAAAAATTATACACCGGAGAATACATAACAAACTTGAGCAGGACATAAGCGACACGCAATTTGGATTTAGAAATGCAATGGGAACGAGGGAAGCCCTGTTCGCTGTAAATGTACTTGTGCAAAGGTGCATGGATGTTAATCAGCCAGTATATATGTGTTTCTTGGATTACAACAAAGCCTTCGATAAGGTCAGACATAACCGCCTTATCGAATTACTTGAAAAGAAAAACTTAGATATGAGGGACATCAGGATCATTAGTGCTATCTATTATAATCAGATCGCTGTGGTAAAAGAGAATAACGCCTTTTCAAATGAAATACGTATTGAGAGGGGCGTCAGACAGTGCTGTGTCCTGTCTCCTACTTTGTTCAATTTGTATTCAGAGGAAATAATCCAGGAAGCACTAGAAGACCTAACCACGGGAATAAAAGTAAATGGTCGACCAATCAATAATATACGGTTTGCCGACGACACTATTTTATTAGCCGAATGTCTTGAGGATTTACAACAAATGGTTGACAGAGTGGTAGAAGTCAGCCAAGAAAACGGACTGTCCCTAAACACAAAAAAGACACAATTTATGGTAATCACAAATGTTCAACAGCGCCAAGAAAGCATAACAATACATGGAGAACAAATTAAAAAGGTTGAAAAATATAAATATTTGGGTACAATAATTAATGAAACTAATGAGTACACAGAAGAGATTAAAGCAAGAATAGGACAGGCAAGAAATGCTTTCAACAAACTAAAAAAAGTACTCTGTAGCAGGGACATTACAATTTCTTTAAAGATAAGACTTCTGAGATGCTACGTGTTCTCCGTATTATTCTATGGGTTGGAGGCTTGGACATTAAAGAAGGATGTTTCGGACAGATTAGAAGCCTTCGAGTTATGGGCCTACAGAAGAATATTAAGAATAAGTTGGGTGGATAGAGTCACGAATATCGAGGTGTTGAGAAGAATGGGAAAAGATAAAGAGGTTTTAAATACAATTAAAGTCAGAAAACTGCAATATCTGGGACATGTTATGAGGGGCGAGCGTTATAACTTGTTACAATTGATAATGCAAGGAAGAATACAGGGTAGAAGGAGTCGCGGAAGAAGACGCATCTCCTGGTTAAACAATTTGAGAGCTTGGTTTAATTGCACTTCTGCTGATCTCTTTAGAGCAGCGGTATCGAAAGTGCGAATTACCGTGATGGTTGCCAACCTTCTTAGAGGAGATGGCACATGAAGAAGAAGAACTTTTTGAACACATAAATAACACTTTAATAAAAGGTATTGTAGAAGGAAAACGATGCATTTACATTCTGGTGGATGGGGGTTAAAATTACTTCTCATTTTTTCTTAAAATACATTAGTTGATCAATTTTGTTTGCAGCATATCTGGCTTAGTTTGAATGAAATGGGTCTTTAATATTGCTCGTTTTAAAGGTCTTTTCAAGTGCTACAAAAGGTATTGATAGCATTATACACCTAAAATGGACCGTTTCTTTGTTGTTTCAAGTTGAATACACCAACTTGTGCATGTACCAAAAAACAAACTCTTTTCACTTACTACCATATCTCTTTTTGTATTATAAGTGGAAGATTTGTGAAGGTAAGCATCTCTTTGTTTTTTTATAACCTACAAAAATGTTTTATATAGTTTTTTTAGTTAGATGCACAGTGTTTAAGGTATTTGTGAAAAACCGTCCAAAAAGGTGTTACGTTTCAATGAAAATTGCCAATTTTCATCAACGAAAAACTCAAAAACTATTGAGTTTTCAAAAAAAAATTATAGAGCAGTTTGGCTTAGAATTAGGTTCTCTAGCGAATTCCGTGTTTATTTTAACCAAAAAAATTTTCACACCTGAGAAGAGGTGGGAACCACCCCAAGATAAAAGCACACATCGGCATAGGGTAGAATTTGAATAAGGAGATAAGTAGAGGCTATTTCCAAAATTTCATTAAAATCCATGCAGTAGGATAGAATTCGGAAGTAATATCCTATTCTTGCTCCCATTGACTGGCGTATCTGGTATCTTCTATATAGTTCAATATACAGGGTGTTTCATTAATAATTATCCATATAGTAACTGGAGAAACCTTAGCACAAAATACGAAGATTCAACCTAAAACACTTAAATAAAATGCGGTTCCTTACTGAGTTACAGGGTGTTTTATCTAAAAATTGAAAAATTATTTTTGCTCAGCATTTTAAAATTATTCAACGTATCTTGTTCATACTTGGCAGGAAGTATAGGTACTGTAAAAACTAATAAATTATGTTAAAAAAAATTTTCCTGCTGTTTCCAGAGGCGTACGACGGGGGAAAGTGAATGGTTGACCCTTTTCAAATTCTACGCCATTGGTGGAATTGCTATTTTAGTTTAATTTTTGGATTCTCCAATATTTTCTATGAAAATAATACCCTCCTTATTCGTAACGATAAAGTCATTAGTTTTCGAGATCTTTGAAGTTAAAAATGAAACGACACGGTTATTTTGATTAATGTAGTGTATCACTTCATTTTTAATTTCAAATATCTCGAAAACTAATCGTTTTATCGTTAACAATGAGGAGTATATTATTTACGTAAAAAGTATTGGAAAATCAAAAAATTACACTAAAATAGCAATTTCGTCAGTGGCGTAGAATTTGGGAAGGGTCAACCAGCCACTATCCCCTGTCGTACGCCTCTGGTAGAAGAAAGAAACGCGTATTTATCTTAATTTAGTAGGGTGTATAGTGCCTACACTTTCTGCCAAGTATGATAAGGATAGGCCAAATAGTTTTAAAGTACTGGCTACAAATAATTTTTAAATTTTAATCATATGAATCATATCATAAATTAATCAAAATAACTGTGCCGTTTCATATTTAACTTCAAATATCTCGAAATCTAATGACTTTATCGTTACAAATGAAGAGTATATTATTTACGTAGAAATTATTGGTGAATCCAAAAATGGCACTAAAATAGTAATTCTTCCAGTGGCGTAGAATTTTAGAAGGGTCAACCATCCACTATCCCCTGTCGTACGCCTCTGGTAGTAGCTAGAAACACTTGTGTATCATAATTTGGTAAGGTTTATCCGTTGTCGCACGTGCTCTAAAAATCGCGTGCGTTCACAAAAAGCATACTTCACGAACTGTTTCATAAATAACTATTACGCAACTCATCTCAATATGAATGAGTCAGATCAAATAAATTATTAGAAGAATGTTTTATTAAGCAACAACATTTGAGTTTAATTTAGTATTATTTTGTATTTTGACAACGACTCCCGACTTGGGCGCCGAAGCGTTAATAAAATCATTTTTTGGTAAAATTGTGGCTTATTTCCCATTGAAAATAATTGATTATAAAAATGCCACAAAGAAATAGCTTCAGAACAATATTATAAATTAGTTTCTAATTTTATTTAAGTTTCTGAACTCGTAATAATGAACATGTAGGTATACCAATAAAACTGAATTTATCATCTACTTATATTCCTTAGACATAATTTCAAATCCGACATCATTTTTCTTCGTGTAACCCCAAGAAACCATTTAATTTTCTCTCTGCCTTTTCATCCATTGTAGGAACTGTTCAATTTATTTCGATGTCTTTCGAACTACTACTATTCTAGCCCGTAACTTAATCGTGCCCAACATGGGAAAATATATGACTTTTCCAATCAAATTTCCTCAAGGCAAGAAAAGACTTCTGTAAATTGGAACACGTATTAAAGTGATTCCTTGACGGCTGAAACTTACTTTCTGTTCTAATTGAAGAGGTGCTTCAACAGTACCTCGAATTGCGGTCGAAATCCATCAGCCATAAACTTTATTGCTGGCTGCAGGTTTAGTATGTAATTATTGGTGTCACATTTGATATAAATCGAAATACATATTTCAAAAAGACAACAATGGCTGTAGCATACGTGAATATAATTTTTATTGAAGAGAAACTTTTATAGTGACGTTGTATAAATTTTTCTCTGTAGTAAAATGAAAAATTGTTACGACACGTGAAATACAGGGTGCCAAACCTCTGGTTTTCTTTGATTACGGCTAAACTATGGGACATACAAAAAAATGTTTTTAACAAGACTAATGTATATCAAAACCGTCTATAATTTAATATTATTTTCGATTATACAGTGTGAGTCAGAACGACGGTACGAACCAAAGTTTTGTTTTTTTAAATGGAACACCCTATATATTAAATCATTTTTAAATATAGTTTTTAAAAATATGAAAAATTTGTATTAGCTCTAATAGGCCTAAAGTTAATAATTTTCGAAATATTTACATTTTTTTTTGAGAACAATGGTAATATTTACAGGGCTGTGGATTATCTTTCCAAAAAGTTTTTATAATATAGTGTCATTTTTAAATAATTTAATCTATTTTACTTATAGCCATAAAATATACAGTGTGATTACTCTTGGCAAATAAAAAATTTCTTTTTTTTTTAATGGAACACCCTGTATATTAATATTGCATGTTTGGTTTTGTAAATATTTTAAAAAAACTATAGATTTTACGTTTCGATTTACGTAGGTGCGATAATTTTAATTAAATTTTTTTGCAAAAAAAATTATAATCTGATTTTATAAACATACACTAAAATATCAAAAATGAAAATAAAAACGTAATTAAAGATTAAAATAAAACTTATGCAAGTGCAACTTAATTGAAACTTTAAAATGATAACTGAAATGATTTGAAACTTTAAAATTATGTTACAAACAATATTTTACCATACTAATAAGTAATTAATATGGATAAATTAATTATTAAATTAAACAGCCAATTTTAAAAACTACCCTAGAAATTTTTTTTCCCTAGTAACTTTATTGTAGCCAATTGTGTTAGTTAAATTGTATTTAGGAGTAAGATCAGTTAATAACTTTTTAATTTACCTACATCTTGAGAACGGATAAAGTATGCTTTGAAACAAATTAACGTTTAGAAGTATATTATGAAGTAAATAGTATTTACAGTCGGAAAAATGAAAGAATAGGGGTTTTCATTCACAGTCATTTGTTCCGAGCTTCTGTCATTTGTCACGTAATATTCATATATCTACGTCATACGTTATTGATATAACCAATGATACAAACTAAAGACGTATCACGTAGATATATTATGTGACACATGACAGAAGCTCGAAACAAATGACAATCGATGAAAAGCCTTATACCCATGAACGATCACATCAATCACTTATTTTGTATTTGCTGTCTTTTTCTATAAATAACAAACGTTTGCTATAGAAAAAGATAGCAAATACAAAATAAGTGATTGATGTGATCGTTCATGGGTATAGGACTTTTCATCGATTTTTCATTTGTTTCGAGCTTCTGTCATGTGTCACATAATATTGATATATCTACGTCATACGTCTTCGGTTTGTATTATTGTATATACCAATAACGTATGTCGTAGATATATCAATATTACATGACACATGAAAGAAGCTCGAAACAAATGACTGTGAATGAAAAGCCCTATTCTTTCATTTTTCTGACTGTATGTAATAGTGTCACAAAAGCTGGTAATAATTTCTAATGGTTTCGCCCAAAACAAATGTCATATCCACCAATTGTTCGGTTGAAAAATTAAAATTTAAAATATATAAAATTGTTACAAAAATTTTAACTACAAAAGTATTATATACCAGCTATCGTGACACCATTTAATACTATTTATATTAATAAATAATTTGGCTGATATATTTAACATTCATTTGTTTCAAAGGATACTTTATAATTATTATGTTTTCAAGATAAAAGGTAAATTAAAAGTTTAACTGATCTTACTCGTAAATACAATATAACTAACAATTAATCTGGTACAGGAAAGTTGCTGTGATAGAAAAATTACTAGGGTACAAATTTGGTTGTTTATTTAAGGGGTTGGGTACGTATTTTCGGCTGCAATGCTATTCAAATAGGGATTCGTTTTTTTCGAATCCTGAGAAAACTAGTAAGTATTTTTGAAAAATTTAAACGCAGAATGAAAGATTACGTTATTAGCGAGGGCTAAGAGTCCCTGAGAACTTCTATAATGTTTATTTTAATAAGTTACAGGGGTGAAAAGCTAAGAGAAAATTAAGTGTGATATTTAATTTCAAATATCACATTAAAAATAAACTTTATATTTATCCTAAGGGACTTCCGACCCTCGGTAATAATTTAGTCTTTCATTCTGCATTTAAATTTTTCAAAAATATTTATTGGTTTTATCAGGATTCGAAAAAAATGAACACAATGTCCGTGGTAATATTTTCCAAATCTATCTTTGTCTTATAACGCACTCAGTCGAATAGAATATTGTCAGCATATTGTCAGTCAGACAGTGACAATCAGTGACAATTTTAAATATTTGACATGGCATCGGGAATATTTTGAGTTGTAGATTAAATAATATTGATATATAATGTATTTGATAAATAATTGATTTAAGACGCGAACTTAATAAAAAGTTTTTATTGTGTATTATTTGTGGAAGATCCAAGCAAAGAATACATCAGGATAATATATTCTGTGATCCAAGTATTTTGTTGTTAAATATGTTCAAAATTGTAAGCGTTCCATAGTAAGATAAAAAATCACTTAAACACCTTTCCTCTTTTCTCGATTGAGTATTAGTTTTTGTTGTACATATAAATTATTACAATCACTGAATACATAGTTAGTGAAAAAATTATCACATTTATTAACTAAATTAATAATTTGCAATTATACAAATAACAGTTATCCAAGAACATTCAGAAGCCTTCTCTTTAAAGTTAATCATGACATTGTCAAGTAGAATGACATTCTAGTAATGTTTACAAATCCATACCAGTGTGAATTTTACTACACGTAATTTGCCATGTAAAGACAAAAAAAGTAGGGATAGCCGTAAAATATTTGCGAATTATGTACAGATTGCCTTAATTTAGTAACTAATTTATGCATTCATTAAGTAGTGCGGTAAAATATTTTTTGTAATTACGTTTTTATTTTCATATTTGATATTTTAATGTTTTTTTCTAAAACGAGATTATAATTATTATTTTTGCAAAAAAAAATTTAATAAAAAATCCGCAAAAACGTAAAATTTATAGTTTTTTTTTTAATATCTACAAAACGAAACATGCTAGGTACATACAACCTTATACCAAAAGAAAGGTTGTCATATTTACTACAAAAGGCAATACTAATAATAGTCTTATTTAAAAAAAATGAGAAAATTTTGTATTTGCAAATAGTGATCACACTGTATATTTTATGGCTATATATCAAATATGTTAATTTATTTAAAAATAACAGTATACTAAAAAAACTTTGACATGTCATTTGAATTTGTATTACGTTGAAAGCCTAATTCACAACCCTTTGAATATTACCATTTTTCTCAATAAAAATGTACATATTTCGAAAATTGTTAACTTGAAGCCTATAATACCTTATATACGTTCTTATATTTTTAAAAAATATATTTAAAAATGATTTAATATATAGGGTGTTCCATTTAAAAAAACAAAACTTTGGTTCGTACCGTCGTTCTGACTCACCCTGTATAATCGAAAATAATTTTAAATTATAGACGGCTTCGATGTACATTAATTTTGTTAAAAACAGTTTTTGTATATCCCATAATTTAGCCGTAATCAAAGAAAACCAGAGGTTTGGCGCACCCTGTATATGGAAGACTCAACTTACAAGACAAGGAGAGTTCATTAAGCAAAAATGTAAACATTTCTAAAATTACAAACTAGAATATGTATTTCTTCTAACCTTTTATTTGTATCATATTAGTGTGGAATATTTCATAATTTTTATTAGAATACTGGATTATACTAAAATAGTGGTTGATAGTCACCAAAATAATTAATTTTGCTAATTAGTCGTAAAAATAAATAATAATATTTTGCTACAAATTTTGGACAAAGATCTCGGAGTAAGGCAAGCGCGGAAAATTGATCATAAACAAATGAAAACCGAACTAAATTCCGAGTTTGTACAAACAGTGAGACAGCTAAATCGGTCATATCTCCTTCTTCTTTTTGTATAGATATGACTCTGTCTGTTTTTCAATGTGCCTCTAGTAAGTTGCCGTTCCATCATTTTCGTGGTCTTCCCACTGATCGTCGTCCTATTGGGGAACCGTCTCTCGCTGTCCTGACTATCCTATTTGTTGTCATTCGTCTTATGTGGTCATTTCATTCTATTCTTCTGTTTCTTACCCAGTTATTAATATTATACATCTTGCATTTCCGTCGTATATCTGTACTTCTAGCTCTGTCCCATAGAGTCTTACCATCGACATTTCGAAGGGTTTTCATCTCCGCTGTTTCGAGCAATATTTTTGTCCTCTCTGTGTCGGGTCGTGTTTCTGCCGCGTAGGTCATTATTGGTCTGATGACTGTTTTGTGAATTCTGCCTTTCATTTCCTTTCCGGTATTTTTATTTCCCCATATTCTGTCATTCAGGCAACCTGCAGCCTGCTCTATTCACTTGATCTTCCACTTCTGTTTCGAGCCTTCCGTAGCTAAATAGTCTGGTGCCTAAGTATTTAAACTCCATCACTTGTTCTATGTCGAAATGAACCGACGGACTTATTCCAGAAGATCAAACTCCTTACCAGAGAATTTAAATCTCAATCGTGGTCTGTAATAGATAAGGAAGGTAATTTAAAGACCGATACTGATGAAATATTGGAAACATGGCAAAACTACTGTGGTGAGCTATATAAAAATAACGAGGAATCAGCAGAAAATCAGTGGCCTCCTGACTACCCTAGAGAACCTAATGTCTTACATGCTGAAGTCAAAGATGCAATTAAATCATTAAAGAGAAAGAAATCCCCAGGCATTGATTTAATACCCTGTGAAATACTACACTTACTAGGTGACAAAGGATTACATATCATCCATTCTATCTGTGTCGCTGTTTGAAATTCAGGAAAATGGTCATCTGATTGGTGTACCTCAATTTATATCCCACTGCACAAAAAAGGAACTACTACCAGATGTGAAAACTACCGCACACTGTCACTAATAACACATGCTAGTAAAATCTTGTTGCATATCATCAAAAACAGATTAAAAACCTATCTACATTACCAAATACCTCAGGAACAAGCAAGGTTTGTAAAGGGTAAAGGTACAAGGGAGCAAATCCTGAACCTGAGACAACTCATTGAAAAGTCTAGAGAATTTCAAGTACCTATGAGTATATGCTTCGTTGACTACCAAAAGGCATTTGATTGTGTAAGCTGGATAAACCTGTGGTCAATTTTAATAGAAATGGGCGCACCAATGCACCTGGTGACACTGATTAAAAATCTGTACCAGTCTAATATAGCGACAGTACGACTAGATCAAAAATTCTCAAACCAATTCAAGACCGAGAGAGGTGTTAGACAAGGATGCGTGTTGTCACCTGACTTATTTAACATTTATGGTGAACATGTCATGAGGATGGTTTTAGAAGGATGGGCCGGTGGAGTAACAGTAGCTGGTAGGAAAATCTCCAATTTAAGATTTGCTGATGACACTACACTTATAGCACCAAATGAGCAAGAAATGTTTGATCTTCTGCGAAGAGTTGAGTACGAAAGCAATAAAGTTGGTCTGAAAATCAATAAAGCTAAGACAAAAATAATGGTGGTCGGCAGATTTGACACTATTGAATTGACTAACATATTACAGGAATACCAGATAGTAAACACCTTTGTCTATCTCGGGTCTAGTGTAACTAACCATGGTAACTGTGAAGCAGAAATTCGAAGACATATTGGTATGGCAAAAAATGCGATGAGTCGCCTAACTAAAGTTTGGAAGGACAGCTCTATCTCCCAAAATACCAAGACGAGACTGGTGAATGCCCTTGTATTCTCAATATTTCTATAAGGAGCAGAGACTTGGAGTCATCGCGCATGCGAGCACCAAAAAGTTAATGCCTTTGAGATATGGTGCTGGAGAAGAATGCTGCGCATACCTTGGACAGCTCATAGGACATACGTTTCCATTCTAAACCAACTCAATATTAAAAAAGGGCTGTCCACAATATGTCTGCAACGAATTCTGCAGTTCTTTGGTTACGTGGTTCGCAGAGGTGACGACAGTTTGCAGAGATTAATTGTTTGTGGAAACGTTCCGGGAAGAAGATCAAGAGGACGATCACCAACTAGATGGTCTGACCAAATAAAGCATTCAGCTGGAAACTTATTCTGCGAAGCTCTTAGAGCAGCTGAAGATAGACCCCAATGGAGAAACATTGTTAGGAATATTGGAAGAAATCACGATCCTCAGTAATTACTTGATAGACTTGTTCTATTATCTGACCTTCCAGCTCCATTTACATCTTATTGGATCTACTGTTATCTAAAGACTGGATTATATGCAAAATGCATATGCATATATATGCTGCATATTTCTCATGTTTTTCATAAATGCATATGCCTTGCATATTTGGAGATTTAAGAGCATATAAATGCATATTTTGATGGGAATTTACTCTACCCCATTTAAAAATAAGGTATATATTAGTAACATCAACATCCATTAAAATAAAATGTGAAAGTAAATATTTTGCTGTTAAGCTCCTTTGTTGTTGTACCCATAAACATAATGGGCGTTATTTATAGCTGCAGGTATCATTATCCGGATATTTAAGATTTATAGACTTCTCAGAATTTACAAATTACCTAAGTAAATACCGATTATATTTTGAATAACATTACAAATATTACCTGTACTTTCTGCTGGTGTCGGCCAACTATGAATTATTCTGGGAAAACCAACCAAAACGAAATTTTAAGCATTTTAAGGGTAGGATAGATTATTTTATTTTATGAATGGTTAGTCTTAAATCAATCGCCGATTATTCAACTTTTGTGATTGCAAGTTATTGACTATACTGTGTAAAAAAATCATTTTATTATTATTGTGAAAATGCCTAAAGTAGCAAGGGAAAAATCAAGTCTTCTCAGAAGTTGGATTGGAAGTAACAATCATCTAAAAGTTATCGACAGTGAAAGTATGTTTTGCACCATTTGTGATAAAAAGGTAAGTTCTCCACTTCAATAGATTTTTAAACTTATCAAACTTCTTTGCACATCTATGTGTCTGTCTATTCTAAAATGACAAACCGTCCCATTTCTTCAAAAACTGTTTTTTAAAGTTCGCAACGGTTTGGCTTATACAGAGCGAGGTGTTGAGAGTGGCCCACCCTGTATACTACGGTACACTGACTGTACTTTATTGTTTGACGATTTCAATTTCACTTTGAGAAATAAAAAAAAATTGGGGGAGGTTTAAAAAGTTTGATCATTTTAATGTAGGTATCTATTTACGAAAACATCTAAAACATCATTATCATTATATTCCAGATTCCATGTCAAAAGAAATTCCAAGTAGTTCAACACATAAAAACTTCACTTCACCAAACTAAGCTATCAAAAAATGATAATAAACCTCGCCAGCAGATTCTACAGAACAGTTTGCAGATTCAGAATACGTCAGTTGGGCAAGAAACCTTTGCAAAGGATTTATGCCATTTTTTTTTTGAACTGCAATATCCCTCTGCACAAGTTAGAACATAAATCGTGTCAAAACTTTTTAAAAACTTATTGCAAGATTAAAGATAAACCAGCTCAAATACCAAGTTCTTCAACTCTTCGGAAAAAATATGTCAGTGCATGTTACAAAGATGTGATGACGAGTATTAAAAATCAGTTCAAAGCCGAATATCTTTGGATTTCCGTCGACGAAACAACGGATACAAAGGGTCGACAAATTGCGAATCTAATTGTTGGAGTTCTTAACGACTCTGGCGATTTTAAAAACTCATACTTAATTAGTGTAAAATGTTTGGAAAAAACAAACTATGCTACAATAGCTAGATTTGTTAACGAATCCCTAACAAATTTTTTTTTACCTGATCAAGTACCATTTGAAAAAATATTATTAATGCTTAGTGATGCCGCCTCATATATGATGAAAGCTGCATCCAATCTTAAAATCTTTTTCCCTAATTTAATTCACTGTACATGTTTGGCGCACGGCCTAAACAGAGTTGCAGAGAAAGTTAGAATTGAATTTCCCAATGTAAACACCTTAATAAATAATGTAAAAAAAGTATTTCTGAAAGCACCACTACGTGTACAGGTATATAGGGAGATGCTTCCCGATATTCCTTTACCACCAGAACCAGTATTAACCAGATGGGGAACTTGGCTTAAAAGTGCTATATTTTTATCTGAACACTACGACGACATCAAAAGCGTTATTTCAAGTTTTGATCCGACTTGTACCGCTATTGATAACTGTCAAAATATTTTTAAAGAAAAGTCTATTAAAAATCAATTGTTGTATATAAAATCGAATTTCGATATCATTGAAAGTTCAATTACAAAATTAGAGGCTCAAAATTTATGTCTTCACAATAGTATGTCTATTGTTGATTCGGTTAAACAGAAAATAACAAATCTGAATGGGGAAATTGGAGTAAAAATTAAAGATAAACTTGATGACGTTTTAAACAAAAATGAGGGTTTCACTTTATTGCGTTCAATAAATAATATAATCAATTTTGGAAACTTCGATGAAAATATTAATATGGATCCGTCTCTAATAGCAAAGTTTAAATATGCCCCAATTACATCTTGTGACGTTGAGAGATCTTTTTCTGCCTATAAACAAATATTAACAGATAGAAGACATAATATTAGTTTAGAAAATATGAATCAATATATGATTATTTATTGTAACAATAAAAATATGTAAATTTGTTTTATTGTACTCTTTTTATAATATTAGTTTAGAAAATATGAATCAATATTGTAACAATAAAAATATGTACATTTATTTTATTGTACTCTTATTTATCTTGTGGTCAAAATAAAATATTTTGCCGTTTTATTTGTCACAAAACCTGAAGTTAAAAAAATATATTAAGAAATAATAATACAATTTGGTTTAAATTCAAACCTATTTATTTATTTTTATTATTTTTTATTTATTTATGTATTTAACGTAAACCATAAAATTATTCATATAAAAATAAGTGCATATATAAATGCATATTTGCATGTTAATTGTGCATATTCAGCTTGTTTTAAAATGCATATTGCATGCATATTTTAGACATTTTTTAGTGCATATTTTCCAGTCTCTAGTTATAACTCTGCATTTTGTCTTTTATGAGGAAATTAACATGTTAAATTTTCTTGCGATTATGTTGAATTGGTGCAGCATACGTTGTATAAATCATCTTCACTTTGAGAGATTAGTATTGCATCGTCCGCATAGCAGATTATTTTAAGTTGTTTTTCTCCAATTTGGTATCCTTTTTTAGTTCTTACTTTTTTTATTATTTCGTCCATGATCAGGTTGAACAATAAAGGACTCAAGGAATCCCCCCCTGTCTTATCACATTGCCGGCTTCAATTGGGTCGGTTAATTTATCGTCCATTTTTACTTTTATTGTGTTGTTGTTAGATGTTTTCAATCGTTTTAATTATTCCTAGAGGTACATCTCTCGAGTATAACAAATGGATGACGTCCTTTAATGTGACCCTGTCAAATGCTTTCTTAAGGTCTACAAAACATAAATATGCCGGTTTTTTGTATTCCAACGATTTCTCTTGAACTTGCCTCATTATAAATATAGCGTCAGTGCATGACCTTCCCGACCTAAAACGTTGTTGTTCTTCTGCTAATACTATAATTTCATTCAATTTGTTTGTTATCACTTTGGTTGTTAAATTTAATGTTGTGTTTAATAAGTAGATTCCTCTGTAATTCTCCGGGTTCGATTTCTCCTTTTTTGAAGAGAGGTATTAGGATGCTTGATCTCCATTCTTGTGGTATTCTGTTTTGTTCTATTATTTTTTGTATTAGTTTTAATAGTTGTTTAGTTAGATCTTGTCCTCCGTACTTTACGAGTTCGTTTGAATTCTGTCCTCTCCTGGAGATTTTCTATTTTTTAATTTTCTTAAAGCTTCCTTTACCTCTCCCTCCTCGATGTTTATTCCTTCGTTTGTTGTAACTTCAGGTGTTGGTGGTTCATTATCGTCGCCTTTGGAAAATGGAGATCTCAAGTAGTCTGCCCATGTTTCCTTCTGAATGTGTTTCGCTTTTATTAATTCGTTTATCTCCTTTCTTTGCCCTCTGATTCTTTTCCATACTTCATTTTGTGTTCCGTAGAAGTCGTGTTCCATCTGTTTTGAGAATCTCTGCCACTGCTCCCTTTTTATTTGCCTCACTAAAGTATTAGTTTAGTTTCTGATTCGTTTGTAGTGGTTGTATACCTGTTGTGTTTGTTTCATTCTGTATTGTAAAAAGGCTTTCTTCTTTTCTTCACATTTTATCTTAACTTACTCTCTAAACCACAGCGTTGATTATGTTATCTTTGAGTTTTAGCCAGCTTTCATCGATATTATCGTTTTCTAATATTCCATTCTCAGCAATCTTCTCTGATATTATTTTCCTGTATAAGTATTCCGTGGATTCCGTATGTAGTCCTTCGACTTTGATTTTTGTTTGTGTTGGTGCTGCCCTCTTAAGTGTGAAATATTTCATAATGATGGTCATATCTTAAGAGTAAAACTTTGTTTAAGGCATTAAATACGTAGGCATTTTCCGCACTTAGCCATTCATTTGGAATTATAAAGTGGTCAAAAACGGATATAGAGAGTCGAAAAAGGACTCATATACATAGATGAGCAGCTGGATAAACAAGTTTCTAATCTAAGAATTTATTTTCAGGCGCAGGCTGAGACAACAATTTACATCGCACAATCTGCGCATTAAATGACACAACACTGCTTAAACTGAAGGAACAAGAAATGCGCAAAAACCACCTATCTAAACAATAAAAAATGCTCACCTGGATGGGTAAGCTTCTGTGTGAGCGGCATCTCAATGAGTTTTACCAAGTGGACAATATCGACAATACAGCATCAAGCTGTTGGTGGACATCAAGAAAGATGTTTCCCGAGACAGAGGGTTTCCTACTTGTTATTCAGGATCAGGTTATTTCAACCAGAAATTACTTGAAAAATATTTAAAAGACCCTCAGGTCCAAAACGACAAAAATGTCGATTTACGAAAATGTAAACCCAAGAATCCATCCAACATCTTCGGAGGCTGTCATGCATTTATCGGAAGTGATTATAAAGAACGCCATGACTCAATATTCCTCATCAAGATCTAGCTAGAAAACTAGGACTTCTCCAAACCGACCATCTTCCTTATTATAAATACGTCCCTAATGGATTGCTTGAAAACGACAACTGCAAACTATACTGGGATCGCACTGTGCTCACAGACCAATCAGTGGCACACAATAGACTGGATGTCATACTTAATAGTTAATAAACTTACTAGGGAAGCAACACTAATAGATGTGGTGATACGTAACAGTAATAATCTTTGTGTTAAATATAACGAAAAGATCGCCAATTACAGAGACCTAGAAATACAAATCAGGAGACAATGGAGAATGGAAAGTACCCAGACGATACCTGCCTTCTGTCGACTACTGGAGACATTCCGAAGAGCCTCTTAGAGAACATAAAACAGCTGGGTCTTAATGAACATCTATTTAAGACCATGCAGAAAGTTGTGCCAACTTTCCTCACCAGAGCTCAATCCTTTTGATACTCTAGGTATTTAGAATAAGTGAATTTTCCCCTTAGAGGGAGTGAGAGCCTTATGGCTAAATCTGGATTTTGCTGTCTTTATTATGACAAATGCATGAAATTATGACAGCGTCTCTGCGAGGTTGCCAAGTTTTTTCGTAATTTTCAAACATTTTAAATGATGTACAACATGTTCACAATGTGAAACAAAAATCTGAAACAAGTTTCTTTTATGTTTTGCATTTATTCTGTGAAAATGGCAGTGTTTTCTATTATTGATTACACAAATAATGCGGAATTAATTTAATACTTGCAAAATGTTGGATTAATTGAAGAACAATTTAAATGTAAAATTCGAAATTGTTGAGATTTATGTGGAGTCAGACAAAAAGATGGGTACAAATTAAACGGTGCATTTAAAGGACGTTTTTTGAAGGACTGTGAGTACATCATCATCATTTGGCTCTACAACTCTATGTGAGTCTTGGCCGCGTTTACTATTTCCCTCCATTGTTGTCGGTCTTGAGCAGCTATTTCCCATTGCTGTACTCCCATTTTGCGTAGATCGCTGGCTACTGCGTCCTTCCATCTCTTTCTTGGGCGACCAACTGACCTTTTTCCATCGGGCCTTTCCCAGAATGTGGCGTTTAGAAGTCTTTCGTCACTTGATCTTAGTACGTGACCCGCCCATCGTATTCTGTTTGATTTAATGTAGCGTACTATGTTTTCATCTCCGTATATTGTCTGGAGTTCATCATTGTGTCTTCTTCTCCATTCTCCTGTTGTCTCTTCTCTGCAAGGCCCATAGATAGTTCGCAGTATCTTTCTTTCAAGTACCAGTAATTTTGTTGTTTCCCGCTGATTCAAAGTCCAGGTTTCGCTTCCGTAGGTTATTGTGGGACGAATTATTGTCTTATATACTCTTATTTTTGCTGGTCTTGAGAGTATTTTTGATTTAAGTAGGGTCCTTAACGAGTAGTATGCCCTGTTTCCTGCAATAATCCTGGCTGCCACGTCCTTTTCATAGTTATTTTCAGATGTTATGATCGCTCCCAAGTACTTAAATTCTTTGACGACTTCAAAATTGACTGTGAGTACGCATATTTTATAATAATATTACTTTTTTATTTAACATGTTCGATGCGTATGTCGCTCATTGGTGACATTCGGTTTCCCTCTCTAGTGCTGACGTCGCCGATGAGCGACATGTGCTCACTTATATTACATTACAAAAGTTGATTCAGGTTCTGGGAGAAGTACTTAAAAAATATAAGCAGCGAACGTGTTAAAAAAGTCGCATCCACCTAATGGTTATAAGCCACAGATCTGTACAATTTTACACGTATGTTACATGGTTACAAAAAAATTTTGTATTACAAAATAGAATCAAAAGTGTGAACAATTTAAAACAAAACAGTAAATATTACGGAATACATGGATAGCTTTTAAATCGTCTATCAAGTTCTTTTATAAAACAGATAAAGTTGAATTTAATTTAGAATGAAATAATTTTTGTTGTTTGAATATGTCACATTAAATTATACATTTTACTGTTAAGGTTGTATTGCAGTGCCTTCATATGAGTGGGTTATTTTTGAAAATTAGCCCAATCAAAAGACAATCTGACGCCAAAAAAAATAAAGGAAGGACGAAAACTTGGGAATAGGTAGTTGAAATTGTCTATTATTATATAAGAAAAATTTTACAATTCTACATCCCCTCCATTTTACAAAAATGGAGGGGAATGTTCCCCTCTTGAAGGTAAAAAAAATAAATACAAAATAAGACCGGAATTGGATAAAATGACTAATTCTAATCAACTTTTGTTCTATAGAGTTTTTTACTATATACTTTTTATATTCAGAAAAGCAAAAGGTACATTTTATTACTCTTTGAGATTTTTGGTATTATTAGTTAATTCCATAAACAATTCCGATTTTTTTCAAAGTAAAAGAAGATGTTTTATTTTAAACCCCATTTTTTTCAAAACTGAGCACTTTAAACCAATAAAACTTATAGACAATTTAAATAATACATACCTAAGTAAAATAACCTGTGAAGCGGTAACGATTTAAAAAAGTTGTAATGAATTTTCACAGAAAAGTGTTTTGGTTATTTCACATTGAAATATATCGGATTTGGAATTTGACGAAGAAGAACCTACTTTTCATTAGCTGCAACTCTGCTTCTACTGTGTCTGCAGATCTCACGCATACACCATTTTTTTAAATTTTTTATAAGCTATAGTTTTACTATATATTTATACAATATTTTTTTCGCTAAAATACTTACTTTTTGAGTTATCTCCGAAAAACCGTCCAAAAATCTGTTTTTTTTTTTGTTAAAAATGAACATATTCACTAGCAAATAACTCGAAAAGTATTGACTTTGTAAAAAACTCTATAGAAAAAATGTTGCTTAGAATTAGTCATTATATAAATTCCGGACTTATTTTGAACGTATTTTTTTTCACCCCCGAGAAAAAAATTTTCACCCCTTACTTTCCAATTTTTGTAAAATGGAGGGGATGTAGAATTGTAAACTTTTTCTTATACAATAATAGACAATTTCAACTACCTATTCCCAAATTTTCATCCTTCCTTTATAGGCTATTGATTATGTATTTTGGAAAGGAACTACAACGTTAACGGGGTTTTATTGTTTCGTATGGTCAATGGACCTCTAAATAATAAAAACCCGTGGAGTGCTACCATTTACAGGGGTGCGTTTTTGAGAATAAAGTGAATTAGTCCCTAGGCACAGGGCGAATTAGGGTGAGTTCTATACACTGTTGGTACAAACATGTCTACAGGAAAATTGTTCCAGGCTAAATTTACTATCGAGGCATCACCTTTTAAAGTCAAAAATACTTTTTTTTACAAAAATATATTCAAAAAAAAAGCAAGAAAAAAACACAAATGATAGCAATTTTGTTTTTTGCCCCATAACTTTTTTCCACGGGGATGTGGATATAGGCATTGCTTTACGAAAAAAAATAGTTCATCCTTTCTCTTAAAAATGGCGTTTTGTAAAAGTTTCTATGATTTATATTTTCCAAAATATGATTTTTCAAAGTTTGCCACTCACAGCGATTTTGTCCCATTTTGCTTGTTACTTCTCAAACATTGTTCTGTAACTTTGTTCTACGTAGCTTTAGGTATATGCATTGTTACATTTAATACGAGGTAAAGTTAATTGCCCTTAAAATGATCTCCTATAAAAGGCTGTATGGCTACTTTTAAGCAAGATATGGTTGTTCAAAATTTTATACTTTTAATGATTTTTGATATATTTTACGATTATTTCTAAATTTCTTATTATAACGTTTTTTATGGTATATTTAGGTATATACATTGTACAATAAAAAAGAAAGCTTATTTTCTTTACTTTAAAATGGTGTATCGTAAAAAATTCTAGGACTATTTTTAAACAAGATATGCTTTTTCAAAATGTGACATATACACATGCAAGGAGTCCTACTAAGTTGAAACCACATGGAAAACTTTTTTATTATTAACTTTATAAAAAAAATATTGTTTATAAAATACTTTGGATAGTATAAAACCTAAGATGCAATCATCAGATATAAAATTGTTTCAATAGAGTACGAGGTATATTAAAAAATATGAATTTCGCTCAAGAGTAAAGTACCTTTATATTTCACAATATCGAAAAGTGTTATTAAGAAAAGTTATTTGGAATTAAAAATTATGTTATAATATGCAATTACATTCTTCTAATTAAAAAAAATAAAAAAAATGTACAATTTTTCTCTAATTACGGATACCCTTGGATATCCTACGAAGATCTTGTTTAAAATAGTCCTAGAATTTTTTGCAAACACCATTTTAAAGCAAAGAAAACAAGCTTTACAATATACATACCTAAATTTACAAGGAAAATATTCACAATGAGAAATTTAAAAAATAATCATTAAAAATATCAAAAATTATTAAAAGTATAAAACCTTGAAAAAGCATAGCTTGTTTATAAAGAGTCGTGTAACCTTATACAATAGACCATTTTAAGATAATTGACTTCTCTTTCTACTAAATGTACCATTGCATATACCTAGAAATGCGTAGAAGAAAGTTACAGAACAATGTTTCCGAAATAATGGGGAAAATGTCTCAAAAATGATGTGAGCGGTGAACTTTGAAAAATCCTATTTCAGAAACTATAAATTCCAGAGACTTTTACCAAGCTTTATTTTAAAGAGGAAGGATAGAAGTTATTTTTCACTAAAGTAATGCCTATACCTATATCCCCGTGGAAAAAAGTTATGGGGCAAAAAACAAAATTGCTGCCTTTCGTGTTTTTTCCTTGCTTTTCTTTTGAATATATTTTTGTAAAATAAAATATTTTTCACTTTAAGAGGTGACGTTTCGATAGTAAATTTAATCTGGAACAATTTTTCTGTAGACATATTTGTACCAAAATTGCATAGAACTTACCCTAATGCACCCTGTGCCTAGGGACTAATTCACCCCTTTCTCAAAAACGCACCCATTTAAATGGTAGCACTCAGCGGTTTTTTCAAATTTAGAGATCCATTGACCATATGAGACAATAAAATCCCGTTAACGTTGTAGTTCCTTTTAGCTCTCTTATTTTGAACATTATCAATAGCCTATTATTTTTTTGGAGGTTTTCGTAAAAATTTTTGTTCCTTGATCGGGCTAAATAGGTATAAATAAACAGATTTAACTGAAACCCTCAGAGTTACTTGCACCGCATCAACATATTTGAAATCAATTTCTCATGAGACAAAAATTTCAATAGATTTTAGTGTGGACACTGACCTTAACATCAGTGGCATATCTACGGGGAGGGAAAATGGGGAAGTTCCCCCCCACCCAACAAGGTCCAAAGTTAAAGAAATAAATTGTTGAAACATAAAAATATATTAGCTGAAATGAAACTGAAACCAAACGTGCACACGATAGACAAATTCACATAAACACGCTGGTTGGGAAAATTAAGGGAACGGGAACTTAATGCATATTGTGTCTTGTATGTAGTTTGGGTTTATCCTTTTTATGTCTTTTGATTGGTGTTTCATTGGAAGTTCCCCCTCTAAATCAAATTTCCCCTCCTAAGTCAAATTTCCCCACCCAAGGCAAATGTCTAGATCCGCCACTGCTTAACATTAATTCATAAATTTTTTGTTAGAGCATATTAAATAAACAAATCATGTTTTTTCCCCTGAAATAGTTAAAATGCCACAAAAAAATACCATCCGAACAACAGCTATTAAAAAATATATTTATTTTTGTTTCAAAAATCC
Organism: Diabrotica virgifera virgifera; assembly: GCF_917563875.1. NCBI lineage: Eukaryota > Metazoa > Arthropoda > Insecta > Coleoptera > Chrysomelidae > Diabrotica > Diabrotica virgifera. The sequence goes on along the minus strand of NC_065447.1, from coordinate 198,229,649 downwards.
TTTCACAACAACAATATTTTTGGGGTGTTTTATAAAAAAATCCTTTAATTAACTGACTTTTGTTGTTTCGGCTGGCAATCTGAAAATGGTATTTTGTTCATATTTTTGAAATGAGCATTAACAGATTAGTCTAGAGATTTTAATTAAGATAAAAGGTTATGAAATATTATAAGAGTGATTTCGAAAAACTCAAAGAAGATTAAATACGGATGTTAGCATAATATTCCCTTTAGCGACTTATAATCTAATTAGGTCGGGAATATGGCAAAAAGTTCAAACATCTTTAGCCCGGATTACAAAATGTTGAATCCTCTTTGACCGGATGTTTTGGTGTTACAATTACGAAATAAAGTTCGTTCACTTCTATGTTGTTGAAATTTAGTGAATACCTAAGCTCTACACAATAGGGATGTTCACAAAAAATTAAAAAGTCATTTCAAACATGTAAAACGATTAAGAAACACCCTAGGAATAATTGTCCAAAATTTCAACAAAATTGAAAAAGTCTTTCTATAAAAAATCTTTATTAGAAATCTAGCATTATTTTAAATTTCAAGAACGCTTCTCTATTGGCCTGACGTCACTAGTTGCATACCCCAAGCGCGCGCCATTCTCATAGTGTTATTGTTTACCTGTTTGACGTTTCAGGTCATTTTATTTTGTTCTCTTCTTGTTTTATCAGGGTTAAAGTGGAGTTTTATAGTGAATTTGTTTAGTTTAAAGTGGATAGACTGTTTGTAAGAACATATTTTGGGTGGTACAAAAATAAACAAATAAAATGGAAGAAGGTTTTCAGAAAGCCGATTCGTATAAATTACTGACTGTAGTGTAGATGTAACAATGGTGTATGATTTATTGGCATCTTGTAAAAAAATAAATCTACCACAGCTTTACTGAGTATATATTCCATATAATTTTCCATGTCTTCTTTAAGCTAAAAAAATAAATGCTTAATACTCCACAAAAAAATAGAGAAAGTTGTATGCATGCATTGTATGCATGCATATTGTATACATACATTGGCTGGTTATTACCTTACCTTGGTTAGGTGTATTAAAACTATTTTTATTCTTCTTCATGTGCCTTGTCCGTTGTGGACGTTGGCTATCATCATGGCAATTTTAATTTCATTTGCGGCGTTTCTGAATAACTCAATCGATTTTTGTCCAAATCATTGGCGTAAGTTTTTAAGTCATGAGTGTCTTTTCTTCCGGGTCCGCGTTTGCTCTCTATTTTACCTTGCGTTATCAGTTGGAGTATACGATATTTATCATGCCTCATGAGATGACCGAAATATTTAAGATTTCTTTTCTTAATTGTAAAAGAGATTTCTTTTTGTTTTCCCATTCGACGCAATACCTGTACATTGGTGTGGGTCGCCAGGATATTTTGAGGATACGTGGGTACACACACATCTCGAATGCCTCTAGCTTTTTCATTAATGTTTCCATTATTGTCCAGGCCTCTGCGCCATATAGCAAGACCGGAAATAATAACATTTTAGCAGCCGCATTTTTAGTGAAAGAGATATTATGTCGCAATGGGTGAAAATATTTCTCATGCATGTTGTTAAATGTTGCTCTGTCCTTTTCAACTTTAGATCTTATTTCGGTTGTTTCGTATTTCGAGTTGACAACTGTTCCAAGGTAAAAAATATTTTTGAACTTGAGTATTATACATTTTCATTTCAACCAATCTTTTCACTAAATTATTAATGATTTTAATATAATATAAAGTCATACCTACATCCACATGTAGTTATTTCAAGGTTTGCTTTTACTGTATGTATTATTAGAATCCCGTTTTTAGGAATATCCCAGTTTAAGGAATACAAATTTGAGGTCCCGAAACTTTTTCATTTACTCCTTAAGGGGGTAGGTGCAAAATCTTGGTCTAATTCTATTTAAATTCATTAATTTTTTTCGAATTCTGAGAAAACTAATAAGTATTTTTGAAAAATGTAAATGCAGAAAGAACAATTACATTATTACCAAGGGCCGAAAGTCTCTGGAAAACTTCTATAGTGTTTATTTTATTAAGTTAGTTCTTTAAGTTAGTTATTTTAAGTTATAGCTGCAACAAACCATTTCTTTTTCTGTTTTAAATTGTCATAAAAATCTTGTCAGAACTGTTTTTTGATGTATTTACACACCCAGGAACAAAACACCACTTATTTGGCTTCATTTTTAATAATCAAGTACGTAAAAAACTGCGCACATTCAAATACACTTCGTAAATAAGTAGGTATACAAAACTAGTCGTCGATCAAAGACGTTACGACTGCTGACGTCACAGACCGTAGCCTCGCTACAGGGTACCGTTTTTCTAGCCTCCAAGAAAATCAACATTATGAACTCATTTATCTTAAAAAATATACATTTTTAAGCAGTTTTATGATTGTTACGTTTTTATATACCTTGTAATCTATTGAATTTAACTATATTTAAAAATTAGTGAACATCCCTATTTTTATAAGCAAGAGGTTAATGTCGGAACATTGTGTAAATATCCAATTCATTGAAATTTGTTAGACACAATATTAAAAAGTTGATTAGTGGTAATACAAAAATTGAAGAATACTGTATGATTTATACACACTACTAAATGTAGGTGAAACTGTCACTACTAAATGTAAGTGACTACTTTTAATGTAGGTCAAAATATTGATAGTGTGTAAAAATCTTTATTTATTTAAAATGCCATCATCAGAGCTATCTATAAATCACAGTAAGTATTTTTTTATAAAAATATAACGGTTGAAAAAACTTACGTCTAACAGGTCATAACTACCTGTTTAGTAACTGTCAGTTTAGTATCTCAAGTGACCAGGAATCTGACTGAGACGGTCTTTATTTTAGTGATCATTTGTTAAAAGTCAAGGTGAACTAAAAAGAGAGCAGATAGGAAAATCTTTACTCTAAGATAAATAGTTTTTGGCAAGATTATGTTCAACGAAGATTAAACAAAGTACCGGCGCTAGGGTATAAGGCGCCCGCCTGCAAAACTAGCATAGGCGCCCTTTAATCTCTTTTAAATTAATATTTTGTATCGCACCAGCAAAAAAAAACTCATTTTGGCGCCCCCCAAACAGGAGCGCCCGCTATCGCCGGCCCTGAATAAAACACCAAGATATAAAATAATAAGTGGAGAAATGTTATGTTGGATCGACTAAATATAATATGTTCATCCACAAATCACAAACAACAAAGTAACTCACAGGCAGGTACGAAGTTTTTCCAGTTTCTTGATATTTGCATGTTTTTCCAATCATGTATCTGGCTAAACTTAACACCTTATACAAACTATTTACATTACCTTTTCTTACAACCTACGACTACTGGAATCTTCAGATTTTAATTTATTTTAACTATTCTTGATTCTGTGTATTCAATTTAATCTTGTTTATTTATACATCTTTTCCGTCAGTTTCATAAACATCTTTTCCGTCACAATCTCTTCGAAGTATTTTTTTTCAAATATTCACATCTTGTTGACCTGACCATCCTTCGTATACAGTATGGTGCAAATGAAAGGAATAAATTCGTTATTTCATAAGCCGGCCACTTTAGGGGAAAATCCCGAAACAGGTCGATTTTTAATTATAAAATGTGAGTTTTGGCATCTATATCATACTAGTGACGTCATCCATCTGGGCGTGATGACGTTATCGATGCTTTTTTTAAATGAGATTAGGGGTCATGTGCTACCTCATTTGAAAGAATATTTAATTCTGTATTCAGTAATATAAACATTAAGTTAATTATTTATACAGGGCGGCCAGAAATTTTCTTAATTTAGTTAATTGACAAAAAAGAAGAATGTATGTAATTTCTTTGATTAAAAATACATGTTATGCTGTCAAAAATCAGACAAAAATGTTTATTTCACAAATAAACTTTGCTTATTGCTTAAATTAAATGTTCAAACTTTCAAGAGGCAGGTGTCTGACGGGAGTTGGCTTGAACATTGAATGCGGAAAGCAATGTTTATTTGTGAAATAATCTTTTTTTTCTGTTTTTTTTTTTTGCAACAGTACAATGTATTTTGAATTAAATATGCTACATACATTTTTACTTTTTTTTTTGTCAATTAATTCAATAAAAAAATTTTTCGACACCTTGTAGAAATAATTATGTTTATGTTTATAATACTGAATAGTGAACTGAATAACCTTTCAAATAGGCTATTCTTATTTAAAAAAAAGCATCGATTACGTCATCATATCCAGATGGAGGATGTCACTTGTATGATATGGATGTCAAAATATCATAATTTAAAAACAAAATCAACCGGTTTCGGGATTTTTCTTTGAAGTCGCCGGTTTACGAACTAACGAATTTATTCCTTTCATTTGCACGATACTGTATGTCTAGTATAGTCGGTTCGCTAAACTCAGACACAATTGGATAGTGATTTTACTAAGTAATTTGGCCAATTTGGTAAAATTGACAAAAAAATAATTACTAAATAGTTAATAATTACTAAATAGTTAGTAATTTTGCCAATTTTGGCAAAATTGGCCAAAAACAAAAAAATTACCTACTTAAATCACTAGCCAGTTTTGTCTGAGTTTAGCGAACCGACTATATAAGAAATCTAGAAGAAAAAACCTAATAAAAATACAATAACTTAAAAAAAAGTTATTTAATTAAAGAAAAATTATTTAAAGTCATAAACAGACACTCCATCAAATCCCTTAACAATTTCAATAAAATACTCATTGTATCGAGCACCCCTTAATAAAAAATGCACCCTCTACTTATCACAAGTGCAAGATAAACTACTGACGATGCTATAGGATCTCGATGGTCTTAATGGAACACAAAAGACCCCCAATTGAACGGCCCAATTTACTTATTGACTTAATTGCGTAATAGAATACTCTCCAGAGCACTCATTGTTATGCTGATAACAGAACGTCTTTCCTCCAGGGGCGAGCCAATTTCGATTATTTCAGACAAATGGGTCATTTACTTCGTTTTGCTAACATAAATGAAATTTGTACCAATGTTAATGGTATGTCAGGACTACAAAGAAAATTTTATATTAGAGTTAGACCAGGGCGCATCTGTAAAAATATTAGTACATTTGGACGTTGAGAGGTGACTCAAATTTTTTTGCAGAAATTGCTTGAAAATAAATCAAATAATAATATTTGAGTTATCCTTCCTCTCAAAAAGGTCCGGAACATTGTTTAAATAATCAAAATGTCAAAAACTTAAGGAAAAATTCGATTTTTCTCTTGATTTTTTGATTATAACTTTGAAAGTATTCATTTTCGAGAAAAGTTGTGCTGACATAAAAGTTGCATAATTAAATTTCCTACAATATAGAATTAGTTAAAAATTTAAGAAATAGTCGCCCTTGTTGCAAAATAGCAATAATTATGAAAAAAACATACAAAAACAAGTATTCGCATTTTACGTTTTTCCACCATTTATGCTACATACTTCACCCTGAAAAATATTATGATACAGTAAAACACTACTGTAAATTTCATTAAGATCAGTTCAATACGTTTTGCAAAATAAATTTTGCAATCCAGCTTTCGTTAAAAAAATTCATTTTTTCAAAATGTTCCAGGATTGAAAATAAAGCAGGTAGCAAGTTGAAAATTTTTTTGCTTATAGAAGTGTACTGTACCTTTCATTTGCAATTTTGTAAAATTAAAATCGCTCAACACCACGGCGTCAGGAATTTTTTTACTTAAATATTAATTATTGGTGCTACGCGCAGGACAGCGGATAGGTTGCTCTGATTGGGCATTCCAATGACCTTTGATAATGATTGATACATTTTAATTTTTATGACATTTCGATATAAATAAATAAATTTGTTTATTGCAAAATAAAAACACACACTCTATCCTTTGAAATAACACTTTTATTAGCAAAAACTTTCTTTGTTCATATATTTTAACTTAAATAATAAAAGTTTATTATTTTTAAACATATGCAATTGTTTAAACAATATTTCACAAACAATAATAAAATTAGTTTGATTTTTGTGGAATTAAAAAATTAAAATACAACAAAATATAGAGTAAGAAAATAATATATTAGATAAAGATTTGAAGAAATTTTGGTGGAAATCAACCTGTGTGAATCGAACACCGCTGTCCTGCGCGTAGCACCAAAACTTATTGGTTATTTCAAAAATTTTCTGACGCCGTGGTAATTCATCGATTTTAATTTTGAAAATTGCAAATGAAAGGTACAGTACACTTCTATAAGCAAAAAAAAATTCAACTTGCTATCTGCTTTATTTTCAGTAGTGTAACATTTTGAAAAAATGATTTTTTTTTGCGAAAGCTGTATTGCAAAATTTATTTTGCATAATCTATTGAATCGATCTTAATGAAATTTACAGTACTATTTTACTGTATCATAAAGTTTTTCTGGGTGAAATATGAAGATCCTAAGTGTAGCATAAATGGTTGAAAAACGTAAAATGCGAATACTTGTTTTTGTATGGTTTTTTCGCAATTATTGCTATTTTGCAACTAGGGTGACTATTTTTTAAATTTTTATCCAATTCTATATTGTAGTTAAATTGAATTACGCAACTTTTATGTCAGTACAACTTTTCTCGGAAATGAACACTTTTAAAGTTATAATCAAAAAACGAAGAAAAAAATCGAATTTTTCCTTCAATTCTTGACATTTTGATTATTTAAACAATGTTCCGGACCTTTTTGAGAGGGAGGATAACTTAAATACTATTATCTGATTTATTTTGAAGCAATTTCTGCAAAAAAATTTGAGTCGCCTCTCAACGTCCATCTCAAAACAGATCCGCCCTGGACTAAGTGCAGTTACTTAGTTTTAGTTTAATTAATTGAAGTAACAAAACGAAAATTAAATAAAAACTATTTGACAAATGTCAATTATTGATATAACAAAATTGCTTGCAAAACTGTAGGAAATATTAATATGTAGAGAAAAACAAAATATACTGATATAATGATTAATATAGATTGTAGAGTATCAGTAGAATAAAAACGGTAATAGTAAAAGAGCTGTGAGACATTTTTAAGTAGGTATTTTAGGCAACCTGAAAATTTTTTAGGTGACTCTTTCATGATAGCCTAATACAAAAATGTCGGTCTGGCTGGGTAGCGGCTATTTTCACCAAAAATCCCCCCCCCCCCCCCCCCCCAAATTTAAAAAAAAAGGGTAAAAATTGTTATTACAAATAATATCATTGACGTGACTTTAAAGTAAATTTAAATATTCAAATATAAAGAAAATAAACAGGCCAGGCGATTTAAGGGCGATTTTAACTCTGCAAGATACTTGCATGGGCGCCCCAGGAATATTTTCAGGGGATGCATCTGAACTTCAGAAAATTTCATCTGAATCTGTACATACTATTAACGAGTATAAAATATACAACTATACATGCAAAGCTATGTACATTCCTTCCGGACAGGAAAGTACAATTATTATTTTGTCAGGGTATTTTTTAATATTAAAAATAAATATTCTAAAAAGACAGGTTTTTTTGGTGAAATTTTCCAACTGCCATGTGATCAAACAAATTACGCGTGCATATAAATGAAAAGCGCTATAGGTAAGCAGGAGTGTGAGAAAGAGCGTATACCGATAGCTGTTTGCGTCCTCTATTGTACCTGAGCGACTCTGTTCGCTCGAGAAAAATCACGTGACCTGGCGATCCCATGTTGTTGTGCCTCTAAACGTCAGAGTAATTATTATATATTATAGTTTTTTAAGTAACTTTTTCTTAATTAAAGGAAAATAATACGTACTATACAATATATTTTGCAAATATGATAGAAAAAGACAGATTTATTATTATAAAGACAGAGCCGGCCTCTGGGTAATATTTCTCCCGTGCGAATTAGTATTTTGGCGCCCCCCCCCCCCCACAATTGGCACAACTTTATAGGAAAATCATGGTTGTAAAAGTAAGGTATATAATATACAACAACATGTTTTATTTGAACTTAGTTGACAAATAATACAATTAGATTTTATTTACAAGTCCTGAATACAGTTTGGAGAATGGTTATACAATTTTCATGACTATGATTATTTATCAAACGTAATAATGAAATAAAAAAATACGAAAAAAAATTTTTAAGAAACGCTTTTCTTTAGTTATGAGTGACTAAAATTAAAAATATTATAAAAAAATCAACTAAGAAGCAAAAAAAAAAATTGAAAAAATCTAACACATTCGTCAAAGAAAAGCGTGGCGCGTGTTCATAGAATTAACGGTTTTCGCCCCACGCTTTTCTTCAACGAATGTGTTAGATTTTTTCATTTTTTTTTATTTTTTGCTTTTTAGTTGATTTTTTTATAATATTTTTAATTTTAGTCACTCATAACTAAAGAAAAGCGTTTCTTAAAATTTTTTTTTGTATTTTTTTATTTTTTACTTTTTAGTTTTACACTTTTCAAACATTAAAATATATCGTCATGTTTATTAAAATATGTATAAAACATATGATGTACTAACATGTAAAGTAGTCAAAATCGGCAAAAAATTTGAAACTTTATTGTTTATTAATGAAGTCCAACGTAAACAATTAACGTAAAAAGTAAAATTATGTATTGTTCATATCATTAGCTATACAATCCGTAAAAGTTTCAAGTTTTTACATTGTAAAAAACAAGAGAATTTAAGCGCTTTCCTTTAAAATCGTTTTTTTTTATTTAAACAATTAATAAACATGAAAAATTTTTTTTATTGACTATTCGTGTATTGTTACTGCGAATGCATATGTCTGCAAATTTTCATTCATTTGCATTAAAGAAAAGGCAGTCAAATTAACGTCTAAAAATTTGACGCAAACTATTGAACTAAATAAAAGCGTTTAAAAATAGTTTTAAGTTAATAAGAATTGAACTTGAAAATTAATTAAACTTAAAAATGACAATGTTGAGCTTTGGACATAAAGTGTTATTCATTAACAAAGTTAACTTTCCTAGATTTTCTTTAGAAAAACTCATTTACAATTGCATTAACATCAATATCCTCGAGCATTGCAGACTCAATTGACATCAAAGCTAGTCCCACCAATCTGTCTTACGACAATGAAAACCTCAGATAATTTTTTATTATTTTCAACTTGGAGAAACTCCTTTTTCCACTCGCGACAGACACTGGGAGGGTAAGAAGGATTCGCAGTGCTACACACAGGTTAGAAAGTTCTCTACAAATCCGTTGTCTGCTAAGTAGCTCAACATGTCAACTGGGCCTTTGATTTTGCGTTTCTCTTCTTTTTCGACATTGTGACCATCAATGTCACTATGCTGGCCATCAGTAAGAGCAATGTGTAGGTCCTAGCAGCATTTTAATAAGGTTTTGTCATCACTTGGGGTCTTTGAATTTAGAAACCCAAACAGTTGGTGATAGTATTGAAGCTGCTCAAATATGTCTCCCAGAGAAGAGATACATTGATCCAAGACCGCGTAGAAGAATTTAGTTTTGAACACGATCTCAGGATCAAGAACTGTTTTATCACTTGATTCATAAGAAAACATTTTCTTCTTTTTTCTCGGCCACAGTTCACTTTCTTTAGGGAATGCTGGGCCAACTTCAATCATTTCGGCCAATTCCCTGCAATCGACTAATACTCTGTTGAATCCTTCATCACTCCTTGTTTCTTGAAAAAATTGCTTCGTTGAAGAAACCAAAGCAAGAGAGTTTGCTATGTCCATGTCAACCTCTTGAAGTTTCTTGCTTATGAGGTTTATATTAAACAAAATCATATGCCACGTTACTAAGCAGCAGATGAATCGGAAGTCTTTCAACTTTTTGGCCAAACTTGTCTCTATATTTCTTGCATATGCGTCTAGCCTTTTTTGGTCTTGACTACATTTAAAAAGCACGTTGCACACAATGCAGAGAGCAAGGCGACACACCGCGCCAGTCCCCCATCGCTCAGTAGAAGAAATGGCGCGGGGTGCGCAGTATTCTGCCACACATACAATTATGTCTTTTTGTCTATAATAAAATTAAAACTGACTAAAGCTTTCTGAAATATTACTGATTCATCATAAATGAATGAATAATTGGCTTAAAAAATTGACATTTTAAATAATTGATCGCTTTTTAATTTTTTTTTTTTTTTTGAGGGGAAATTCGCCCCAAATCCTTGGCGCCCTGTGCGGGCGCACGGCTCGCACGGCCCTCGGGCCGGCTCTGTATAAAGATATAGGTAGAAAAGTATAAAAGTATAAACTAAATTAATTCTGTGTCCGAATCTTGTACTTCTTCTTCAAACTCCTCATCTGAGCTTAAATATTCACTGTCTTCTTCTTCGTCAGCCTCCCCTCGAGACTCAGATTTCTCTTCTACATTATCTGTAAATAGCTGTAATATGTATTTAGAATTAATTAAAAATTAATTACTGATTAATTAATTGAGTTGCTACGTATTCTCTGTCCTTTTATACTGAGTCGAAGCCTGGACAATCACGGGCGCATCTGAAGATAGCCTTGCCATTGTTGAGATGTGGTGTTATCGAATAATGTAAAAAATATCATGGACGCAACACGTAACAAACACGGAAACATTAAGAAGGATAAAAAAGCAAAAAAAATACTCAACACTATGAAGGAAAGGAAAATGAGCTACTTTGGTCATATACTAAGAAATAAAAAACGTGATGAAATTTATAATATAAGGAAAAGTATTAAGTATTAGTTATATAAGTAATAATACTTAGCAACTCAATTAATTCATCACTAATTAATTTTTAATCAATTCTAAATACATATTTACAACTATTTAGAGATCAGGTAGAAGAGGAATCAGGTAAGAGAATGAATATTTATTTTGGATCATTTTTCTTTCCTTTATAGTGTTGAGTATTTCTTTTGCCTTTTTGATCTTTCTTAATATTTCCGTGTTTGTTACGTGTTGTGTTCATGATATTTTTTACATTATTCAATAACAGCACATCTCAACAATGGCAAGTATTTCTTCAGATGCGCCCGTGATAGTCCCGGTTTCGACTCCGTACAAAAGGACAAGAATACGTAGTAATGCAATTAAATTATCGCTAATTAATTTTTAATTAAGTCTAAATACATATTACAACTATTTACAGATCATGTAGAAGAGGAATCTGAGTCTTGAGGGGAGTCTGCCGAAGAAGAAGACAGTGAATATTTAAGCTCAGATGAGGAGTTTGAAGAAGAAGTACAAGATTCGGACACAGAATTAATTTAGTTTATACTTTTATACTTTTCTCCCTATATATTTATAATAATAAATCTGTCTTTTTCTATCATATTTGTAAAATCTATTGTATAGAACGTATTATTTTCCTTTAATTAAGAAAAAGTTACTTAAAAAACTATATATAATAATAATTACTCTAACGTTTCGAGGCACAACAACATGGGATCGCCAGGTTACGTGATTTTTCTCGAGCGAACGGACTCGCTCAGGTACAACAGAGGACGCAAACAGCTATCGGCATACGCTCTTTCTCACACTACTGCTTACCTGTAGCGCTTTTCATTTATAATATGTACGAGTAATTTGTTTGATCACGTGGCAGTTGGAAAATTTCACCAAAAAAACCTGTCTTCTTTAGAATATTTTTTTAATATTAAAAAATACCCTGTCAAAATAATAATTGTACTTCCCTGTCCGAAAGGAATGTACATAGCTTTGCAAGTATAGTTGTATATTTTATACTCGTTAATAGTATGTACAGATTCAGATGAAATCTTCTGAAGTTCAGATGCATCCCCTGAAAATAATCCTGGGGCGCCCATGTAAGTATCTTGCAGAGTTAAAATCGCCTGACCTGTTTATTTTCTTTATATTTGAATATTTAAATTTACTTTAAAGTCACGTCAATGATGTTTTTGTAATAACAATTTTTACCCTTTTTTTTATTTGGGGAGGGATTTTTGGGGAAAATAACTGCTACCCTCCAGCCAGACCGGCATTTTTGTATTCGGCTATCATGGAAGAGTCACCTGAAAAATTTTCAGGTTGCCTAAAATACCTACTCAAAAATGTCTCACAGCTCTTGGACCATAGCTTATCTTCATCAAATAATACAATCAATAGGAGCATATAGGAGAAAGAAAAAGGTTAAAAAAGAAATAGACCAAAACAAAAACCGGTCAAGTAAGAAGAAATGATTTTACATACATAAAGCTAAAAGTAATTCTGTAGGTATTTAGACAAAGACAAGGAATAAAAGCTGTTGTCAAAAACCAAAGAACTATAGAAAGTTAAATACAAGAGAATAAAAAAGAACAAAGTTAGGTAACATAAACACTACAGAACATCAAAAATCTCAGCCATGAAATGTGGAACAGATAAAAATGAAACTAAAAAATAATAAATCAATAGGATCAGACGGAATTCTAACTAAAATGATCAAGAATAGGCTGGCAGCGTGTAAAAGTATCAATTGCCAAATAACACTTATTTGGACACACGAGTTGATTCCATCGGATTATACAATTTATACTACACAGTCAAGATACAAAAGTTTAATCTGAATAAAGATATATTCAAAGAAATTAACAAAAATTAAATTTACTTAAGTAGGTAGGAGCTCTTACCAGATCAAACTTCGTGTTTAACTCGGTTCTCTATCGTAGTTCATTGCGATTTATATTTTTGTCGATGTTCTACCTCCAGCGTGCATCGATAGTAGTGGTAGGTTGTTAGTGGGAATGTGGACACACAGAGAGAAGATTAGCTATTAGTAATGTATTGCTGACAGCTACATCATTACATAGGATATCTTAGATTTGTTGTTTATAAAACACAAATCGATGGTATTAATGTACTTGAAAGACGAATTACTGCTGCATTCCAGTCGTTTAATCCCATCTAAATCTGTTAAACGGGTTAAAAAGAAGTTCGGAATCGGACTTAAGTTATAGAAGATAAAATAAGTGCTTTATGTTCTGATTTTTTGTTGCTAACGAAAATATTGTTGAAGTAAAACAATTTCAATCGAATGTGTAACATATAGTGGGTTATAATATTTCTGTTTGATAAAGGGTAACAATCACTACATTACGTTATATATTATCTGCCGAAGGCGTAGAGGAAACGTCAGAAAGAAGCTATTTTTAAACACGGCCTATAAATCTTAAAAACAATCTGCCATTTTAATGTACGCTCTTTTAGTCTAAATAACATTTTATAAAATAGGATTCTTAACAAGATTATGTTTAAAAAATGCCGAATTATATTCAACCTAAATATGAATATATGTTGTATATATAAATAATAATTTAAAATGCAAACAAATACTTGAAATGTATCTGATTATAAAAACAATATCTGCAAAAATGTACCGTAGATTGGGGATACTTTGAACTCGGGGGTTATTTTGATCAAAACTTTAAAAATTAATTATATGCCTCAAGCGTGTGCGCTTAGCCACTGCCGATAACCGAATTTTGCCTAGTCGGCAGCAATGTTACTGTTATTTAGTATTTATGACCATTCGATACCGATACACACGCGTGTGCTAGAAGTACAAGCATTTTTTTGGAGTATTGAGTTTAACATCAATTTTGTTAAGTGAAAAACTTCGTACATATCACGGTAAGTATATTGTTTATACAACGTATTCTTTCATGTAGTGATTAGAACTACTTTTTGATCATGAATCTCACTGAAAATAACGTAAGCAGGTTATGGGAGTGATTAAGAGTACGGCGTGAAATTACTGGGGGAAACATTGATCAATACATGGGCAACATTGATCGTGTGATCAATGTTACCCCAGACGATCCGTATAATCGTTTTTTCGAACAGATGAAAATATTAATCAAATAAATATTATTTAAACGTATTCTTTCTTGCAGGAAAATGCCCCGTAAGCATAAAAGATTACTTGGCAGCAGAAGTTACGCTGATTACTCTCCAGCAAATTTAGAAAGAGCCATTGAACGGGTAGTTGAAGGTACACTATCTATTAGAGAAGCATCAAGACAATATAAAATTCCCTTTGGTACCCTGTATAACAGATATAAAGGAAAACATATTGGCACCCCTGGACGTCCTACTATTTTCACCAAAGGAGAGGAGGTAGCAATTTTAAAAGCAGCCGCTAAATGTGCTGACTGGGGCTTCCTTTATCTATTCAGGACCTACGAATGATGGCAAAATGGTATTTGGATCAACAAGGAAAAAACGTGGCTATATTTCAAAATAATCTGCCTGGTATTGACTGGGCATACAGCCTACTTAATAGCCATAAGGATTCGTTTGGGCAACGACTAGCAACAAATATTAAACGTGCTAGAGCTGCTGTTTCAAGAGTTACACTAGAAGAGTTTTATAATAACTTGGAGCCAGTAATTAAAGATTTGCCCAGTTCCAACATTTTCAACTATGACGAATCTAATTTGTCAGACGATCCAGGGAAAAAACGTTGCATATACAAAAGAGGCATTAAGTACCCCGAAAAAGTGATGAATCACTCCAAAAGTTGTACCACTATTATGGTATGTGCTGCTGCAGACGGAACTCTTCTCCCTCCCTACGTCATTTATAAAAGCATTCACCTGTATGATACGTGGAAGGAAAATGGACCGCGTGGTTTACCTTGCTGCGATAAACCATGCTGCAACCAAGGGACGAGGTATAATCGACTCAAAGTGGATGGATAGATGGCGTAACTTTTAGAGACTGGTTCACAACTTGCTTTTTACCCCATGCACGACGTTTAGAAGGAAGAAAAGCTTTGATAGGAGATAATTTGTCGTCACACATGGATGTTGAAGTTCTTAAGATGTGTGCTGAACATGAAATTGACTTCATATGCTTAGTTCCAAATTCTACCCATTTGTGCCAACCACTGGACGTGGGCTTTTTCAGGCCAATGAAACAGGCTTGGAGGACGACGTTAACGGATTGGAAATTACAAAATTTGCGACTAAGTACAGTTCCAAAAGATATGTTTTCATCTCTTTTAAGGAAAACATTAAAAACTCTTGACGAAGTCACTCCTCGAGTTTCGAAAGGTGGTCCATCCCAACAAACGGATAAAATTGCGTCAGCAGTAAAGCGAAACTTAATTAACTCATTTCGTTCTACTGGTATTTATCCGTTTTGCCCGGGTGAAGTTTATAAGAAATTGCCAACAGATGACGCTCCACAAGATCCCACGGACGCCGTTGAAAATGCATTAACTGCACTTCTAAAGGAGCAAAGATTTGGAGGACCAGAGAGACCAAAAACAAGAAAAAAGAAACTAGATGTAGCTCCCGGAGCTAGTGTGTCAACAGCAATAATTGAGCAGCAATCAGAAGATAGTTCAGATAAAGAAAGCCACATATTAAGATATTTAATATCGATATAGTGCAAGAGCACTTTAAACTAGTAGATGGATAATAGATATCATTAGTCTAGCTGTTTTTGTGTTAAAGTCTTCTATATCTGCCTATCAATAGTTGTGCTCATGACTGTATATATTAGTTATATTTGTTATATAAGGTTTATGATAATAACTGTCCATGTAAAAAGGTTTTAGGACCTGTTTGGATTTTTATAAATAAATAAATATCACAGTCAGATGAATCCGAGTCCGAAAATGAATCAGACTTGTTAGAAAATGAAGAAAACTACGAAGTGCAGTCTGAAGTAGATAAGGTTCAAGCAGGTAGATATATTTTAGCAAAATTCTTATCTCAGAGAGGAAAAAAACTTATATCTATGTCTGTAAAATTTTGGAGGTAGAGCCGGAAGTAACAGTCATAGGCTATAAATCCATAAAACCCAGCAAGACAGAATTTAAGATGATTGATGCCGACATATCCCAAATTAGTAAGGAGGATATAGTTGAATTTTTACCAAATCCCGCATCTATAGAGTGTTTAGATGGAAGCACCAAATGCATTTTTAAAAAAGACATTAAAGTAGTTGAAGTTTAGTTTAATTTGAAACACGTTAACATACCTTATTTTTCTGTAAAATTCGTAGTTTTTAAGTTGTTGAAGTGCAGTTTCATTTCATTATCATCAAATACATTATTTTCTGTAAGTTTCATAATTTTTTTTACCCTAAAAAGTCATAATAAATTAAGATATGTCAAAATATGTTTTCAAAGTGAATAACATTGGGGATACTTTCATATTAAACTAAAATTACATGTGTGATCAAAATATCCCCATCTACAGTATATCTTTGATCAGGTCCTTTAAAATTTTTTTCTTGAAAAGTATCAAACATTTAGTGTTAATATTTATTGTGTGTCTTGATAAACGAAACCCGATTATTACTGATTTTTTTAGTCGATTTTAACTCTTAGATAAAAGTTTTGTTTAACAATAAAATTTAAAAATGATCAATGTATCCCCATTCTACGGTACCGCTTCTGGACATCGTTTTCCTCTGACTGTTTTGCCATACGATGCGTAGGAAATTTTTATTACTAACCATGAGTTACATAAAACGTTGATATGAAACAATTCCAGTAAAAAATATACATCAAAATTGTTTTCGTGCAATTACAGTTTTTATAATATACATATTGTACATATACTCTAAAATACGTAGAATTGCGAAAATATCAAAACCTGTATGAAAAAATCTATATAATGTAAAAATCTTTGTATGTCAAAATGAATGTATAAAAAAATCTTTGTAATACCGAGTGGCACTAAAAACCACTTAGTTGATGAGCTTAAAATGTAAATAAAAAAAAGTATATTTAACAGAAATTCATGTATTGTTCGGATGTTATTTTGTCTTCATTTTGCCAGTTTGTCAAAATGAATTTACGTATGCATCCAAAAATTCGTTCATCTATCCATCCATATTTCACTTCCATGAGTGATTTCCGGTCGCAATAATTATTATGGCTTTCTATAATGTGGATTTTTGCACTTCGTGAGAAAAGCTTTCATCTCATTAGATGTTGCATTGCAAATAAATATCTATTCCGGCATTTTTTGCGTTTTAGTCTCTCGTTCTACTGTGTTGCCATTGGTGATTGCTGCTCCTTGATATTTAATATCTTTAATCACTTAAAAGTTATGTTCGTTTATATTAACATGCTGCCTTATTCCTCATCATTTTTGTTTTAAAACCATCATGTATTTTTTCTCTTCATTTACTTGTAGACTAATATTTAATTAAGCTTCTTCAAAGTTCTGGAAAATAACCTTACCTTCTAATGTTGATTGTGCTACTGCATCTACGTCCTCGACAAAGGCGAGCTTTGTTCATAGGTCAGTTATGTTTGGTTTAATTGTCGGATAAATTGTTTACATGACATATTCTAATGGCAGGTTAAATAACAAAGGGGACAGCGGATGTCCTTATCTTAGTCCAGAATTTGCGCAGAAAACATTTGATGTTTTTACTCCTATTCTAACTTGTATTAAGGATTTACTTATATATTTGCGTTACCGCAGCTAGTTTCTTAGGTGTGACCAGCCCAACCATTGTATTCCATAATCTTGGACGAATAATTGAATCATAAGCCTGTTTAAAATCTATGAAGACCTGATGTACGTCTTGATTATACTTCCCATACTTTTCATTAGTGTTGCCCAAATGCAAGACCAAGACGAGACTTAGATAGTCTTGGTCTTGGTCTTGCGGCAGTACACCTGGTCTTGGTCTTGGTCTTGGTATTGCGCTCCCGGTCTTGGTCTTGGTCTTGGTCTTGCAGCAAGAGTCTTGCAAGTCTCGCAGTCTCTGCCCATTAGCATATTGCATATCTGAGAACAACGTAACAGAGTAGGTACATTTTAAGATTGAATATCATAGCCATAGGAAAAACCATCCAAATTAATAAATATCTGACACCGGATGGGGTTTGAACTCACGGTGTAAGTGATCCGTGTCCATATTCTAACTATCTAAAGTTTATTAGAAACATGCATTTTTTAGTGTATTTGCTATTCACTATCTGTGATTTGAAAAGCATTCAATTCGGTGACAGATCTGCACAGTATGTTAATGCCAGTTTTAATTTTTATTCACTACGTTGGGTTGGACAGACCAGTATGGGTTTCAGATTTTATGGCACGTCAGCTGCTTCACAAGCAGAGTGAAACTTACTCTTTAATATCTCACTTGTTAGCCTTATATATAAGGCTATATAGCCGTATTCTTTAACAATATCGCTGGAAAAATATTGTTGCTAGACAGGTAAAGTGTCATTGTATACCGGATACCGGGTATACCAATCAAACTGTGTTTTTTTCTCAAAGTTCGCATTATTTTGTGGAATATTCTAGCATATAAAATACTGAAATTAAAACCCAACTATAGTCTAATGTTTTCTTAACATTCTGTTTTTGATTCATTCGCTTATGTTGTATAACAAAAAAGTTAGGTATTTTATCAACTAGCCATGTTTTTCATTAATACAGGGTGTTTTTAAATAAGTATGGCAAACTTTAAGGGGTAATTCTAACGAATCATGTTAAAATGACGTATGCATGACTTTTACGTATGCATGCCAATGGTGAATATTAAATTCTTAATTGTATGTCAAAAATGCGCAATAACTACCTCACAAAACTCACCAAATTTCATTTGCATATCTCAACCGGTTTTAGAGCAATAAATAAAACCTCAGTTTGTAAGAAAAATTTTAATACCCCTATTTCGGAAACGAAGCATTTGCAGACATACCCTCCTATTAGAGGTGAAACTCACAAAGTGCTCTTTTTTGAGATTTTGACATTTTCATCAATTTGAACTCAATACGATACTGTCCACCTCTGAAGAAATCAACTGGGGCTCTATTCTAATTGCTGAGATAATTTATGGTATACTTCACTAAGTACATGATTGTGAATTTCGGTTTCAAGGTCATTAAAACTTATTATTGCCCTTAGTGAATTTTTCCTTACAATCTGGAGTGCCGAATCGGTAATACATATTATTTAGTGATCTTTCCAACAATACATTATTAAACATAACTGTTTATTATTTTTGTGTTCATTATCTATTCGGCGACTGATTAAAGAAATGAGCTTAAATTATTTCTTTGTAGCAAATATTTTACATAATCTATTTTGCGATCAAGCAGGCGACTTGTGTGTTATATTCTTGTTATATTGTATTGTTGAAACTGTATATTATTCGTGTGCATTATCTGTTCTGTTCGGCGATTGATTAAAAAAATATCGGTTTAAATTTCTTTGTAACAGATAGCCTACACATAATGGGTAACATTATCTATTTTATGGTTAAGCAGGCGACTTTTGTGGCTGTCGCCGAAAATAATGGCATTTATTTTCAAACAACGAAACTTATTGTTCATTTTTTAAAGAATAGACTATTATTTTTGATAGATGGTTAGTAGTTGTAAGTCAACAAAATTTTGTATAGGTACCTTTGTATGTATAAAATGGATGTTGATATTTTAACAGTAACATTACTTCTGTTTTTATCACATGTGATTTTCTATAGAGGCAACTGTTTTGTATAAACTTATTTAGTACTTAATAATTATTTATTAACATTGTATTCATTACCTATTTCATTTTGAATCCCAACGTCATGATACTTTATGGAGATAAATTCATTAACTTCTCAATATCCAATAATTGTGTTCATGAAAAAACTCATGTACAAAGTGTAGCTATTGAATTTTACCTCTAATAGGACATACCTATGTTTATAAATCAAATCAAACTGTCATTATTTTTCGTGCTGAATTACCCTGTAAGGTTACCATACTTATTTAAAACACCCTGCATTGATGAAAAACATGGCTAGTTAAAAAAGTACCAAGTTTGTTATTATCCAACATAAACGAATGAATTAAAAAACCGAATGTTAAGAAAATATGTATTTAAAATCACAGTTTGATTGGTACACTCGTACCAAAAACCTGGACAATTAAGTTCAGGGCAAAGAAATCGTCTGCTGTTAAAGATGTGCAAAATATTTTATTCTCCTATATACTCCCTAAAACGACTTTCAGTTCTAACCGCAAGACGCAAGAGTCTCGCAGGCTTAGTCTTGTTCTTGCTTAAGTCTTGCATGCTAAGTCTTGGTCTTGGTCTTGCTAAAATTAGACGGTCTTGGTCTTGGTCTTGGTCTTGCGAAAACGCAAGAACAAGACCAAGACTGCAAGACCAAGACCGATTTTGGGCAACACTACTTTTCATGCATTTCTCTATAACTCTATAGTAAATATTTGATCAGTAGTCGATTATTCAGGCCTGAAGCCACGGTTAGTAGTATGTTAGTAACACCAAGGCCGGTACGTTATACATATATGTTACCGGCCAAACCCCATTTCAGGACAAACTAGTTTGTCCTAAGCGCGTTAGGATAAACTAGTATGGCCTAGGCCAAACTAGTTTATCCTGATATAAAGACGCACATTTCAGACCAAACTAGTTTATCCTGAAATGTATGTTTTCATATCAGGATAAACTAGTTTATCTCTCTAGTATAAACCAATTTAATCTAGTGGAAAGAACATAATTGATTACAGATTGGTTGCTGATTTAAACGTAAGTTTAGAATACACTATTAAGAGTTGTAAGACTTTTAAGTATTTAGGGTAAATGATAAACCGGCACTTGTATGAAAGATATAGAAATGAAAATTGTACTTGCAAAACAAGCCACGAAAGCACTCCATGGAGTGATATGGAAGAACACTCTAACTAAAAAAACAAAAAGGGGTTTTTCAGGGCATATTGCAGAATATTACCCTACAAGAGCGGAAGAATGGTCAGTGACAACAATAATACGAAATAAAATACGAACAGTTGAATTGGATTTTATGAGAAGGTGTCTTCAAATTACCAGGTAGGATATAATAAGAACAGAGGAAATGTGAAACAGAATAGAAGTAGAATGCTCAATTACAAAAAAGTTGTAATAGTAAAAGTAGAGCTCTGAAATGGTACGGGCATGTACAAAGAATGTTAAAGCACAGGTGGACGAAAAGATTACTGGACTGGCACCCGCGGGGAGGAAGACGGATAGGAAGACCTACTGTGAGATGGAAAACTCTCATAGGAAATGCTATGATAGATAAAGACCTCAGAGATGGCGACTGGGAGAATACAGTGCTATGGAAGACGCAAACAGCAAACTCTTAATCGGAAAAAGCCAAGAAGAAGAAAGTAATTCACTGAACTAGTACGGCTTAATATAAATAATAAATCGAATAAAATACTTTGTTCTTGGAAAAATAATCATTTTTATTAAAATTATAATTATATAAAAGTATTTGCAGTCGGACGAACGGACAGACAGCCTAGGTCAAATTTCTCACATTTAGTACCATCCTTGGATTATAAGCTTTCATTTGATACCCCATTTGTCATTCTACCTGGTATAATGACGGAGGAGTTGAGTTCACGGACAGACGGACGGACGGACGGACAGACGGACGTGGATAATTCAACGTTTTTACATTTTTTCAAAATTGGTGAAAACAATATTAATTCGTACTCGATTTTATTCGTAAGTGTATCTTTTCTTTTAATTTTTGGAGAAACCCTCATTCTTTTATTTATTATTTATTATATTATTGAATTATACAAGAATATACAGTAGGAAAAATTAAAGAATACCCATGAACGAACATATAAAACACGCTGTATTTTCCTGTCACCGTGTCACACAAAAAATTGACCAGCGCAAATACATGTAATAATTATTATTACATGAACTTGCGATGGTCAATTTTCTTTGTGACACGGGGACAGGAAAATACAGCGTGTTTTATATGTTCGTTCATGGGTATTCTTTCATTTTTCCGACTGTATTGATTTATAGCATGTATTCGATGTATCATATGATACAATATATCGATGTATAATTTTTTTTGCCATCCCTGTTGGAACGTGATTTGGGAATTCCCCGCATGTAAAATTCCTTACATGTTCTCTAAATAACTTTCAACTGGGCTAAATTGGTTTAGACTAGGTCGTACTAGTTTATACTGAAGAGTGAGTCTTTATTATACATATGAGGATAAACTAGTTTAGCCTAGGCCAAACTAGTTTGGCCTGAAGTGTGTGTATTTACATCAGGATAAACTAGTTTGGCCTAGGACAAACTAGTTTGGCCTACGCGCGATAGGACAAACTAGTTTGGCCTAGACCATACTAGTTTTTCCTAAGGCGCTTAGGACAAACTAGTTTGTCCTGAAATCGGGTTTGGCCGGTAACATACACATTAAATTAGTGAGCTATAGTTCATACATGATTGCTTTTTCCTTTGATGTGTATTGGTACAATAATACTATCACACCAACCTTTCGGCATTATTTCTTAATAATATTTTCTAGTAGTTGATAGATTCTACATATTAGTTTATGGCCGCCTTTTTATTTAACTAGGCATCGATTTGTCCAGACCAGGGGATTTAACGTTTTTAAGTGCTTTTATGGAATTTCTAATTTCTTCTAGGCTTGGTGGTGGTACTTTTATTTCGACTAATAATAATTTTTTTTTATTACTTCCAACGTTTTCATTGTTTTCGTCATTTTCATCAGTGACATTTCATTTTTATTTCCAGCGGTGATCATTTCTTCATTTTTATCTCTCACAAAATTGAGTGTTCTTATACCTATTGGAGCTTCTCTTAAGCGTCTCTATGTTGTCATACCTCTCTGTAAAATGTTTTACTTGATTCAGAAAGAAGAATTTCCTGCAGCTGGCCCAACTAAGTTGACTCTCACTGTTCTCAGTGTGAAGACACATAACTTTTACTTAACAACCCATGTGCTGCGTGGAGGTTATAATATAATGCCTTAGGAAAGATCCTTAGGGAGTTTATCCATCCTTTGGGTTTCATATTAAATATTCCAATGTAAGACATCTAATCGGTATTTAAAAAGTTTTAACCGATGTATGTTTGATGGCTCAGCATGTAAAGCCTATAAGAATACTGATGGTGCTCTTTTTAGAACGTTCTGATTTATTTGAGCGAAAACGATCTGTTTTATTTGTAGCCCTTTTAGTCCAGAAAGCCACTGCGCATCCGCTAGAAAAAATATTCTGATTCGGATTTTTTGCACAATCTTACTCAAAAAGGATTCCTTTTAACAAATTTGCATGTTGCCAGGTCCAAAAGGTGGTCAAAAATTTTTCAAACGTTTTTTTTTTTTTGTTTTTTTCCTAAAATTATTTTTTTTGCGTGTAAAAAAGTTTTTTTAGGTTTTTTGGATCATTCCAAACAGAAAAGATCTTTAGTGACTTTTCTCTAAAAATGATAGTTTTTGACATATAAGCGATTAAAAATTGAAAAATTGCGAAATCGGCCATTTTTAACCCTCAAAAACTATATGAAAAACTGAAAATTTGAATGTTGCCAAAGTAGGTAGATATTCTTTAAACATCGATTGATGAAATGCCGAAGAGTTTTTGCAATACAATGTTCAGAACTCCTTTGTTTTTTAATTTCTAATCAAGCATGCTCGACACTATTTTCCACCGACATGCGACAGTATGGTGCAAATGAAAGGAATAAATTCGTTATTTCGTAAACCGGCATCTTTAAGGAGAAATCCCGAAACAGCCGATTTTTATTTTTAAGTTATGATATTGTGGCATATATGGTATACTAGTGATGTCATCCGTCTGAGCGTGATGACGTAATCGATAATTTTTTTAAATGAGAATAGGGGTCGTGTGGTAGCTCATTTGAAAGGTTCTTCAATTCTCTAGTCAGTAATGTAAACATTTACATAATTATTTATACAGGGTGTCCTTCTACTTCTTTTTTTGTCAAATAATTTAATTTTATAAAAATTTTTTGGACACCCTGTATAAATAATTATGTAAATGTTTATATTACTGAATAGAGAATTGAAGAACCTTTTAAATGAGCTAGCACACGACCCCTATTCTTATTTAAAAAAATCATCGGTTACGTCATCACGTCCAGATGGATGACGTCACTAGTATACCATATATGCCACAATATCCTAACTTAAAAATAAAAATCGACCTATTTCGGGATTTTTTCTTAGAGTCGCCGGTTTACGAAATAACGAATTTATTCCTTTCATTTGAACCATACTGTCAGTGGAAAATAGTGTCGCGCACGCTTGATTAGCAATTAAAAAACAAAGGAGTTTTGAATATTGTATTGCAAAAAACTCTTCGGGATTTCATCAATCGATGTTTAAAGAATATCTACCTACCTTGTCAACATTCAAATTTTGAGTTTTTCATATAGTTTTTGAGGGTTAAAAATGCCCATTTCGCAATTTTTCAATTTTTAATCGCTTATATGTCAAAAACTGTCATTTTTAGAGAAAAGTCACTAAAGACCTTTTTTGTTTGGAATGATCTAAAAAACCTAAAAAAAACCTTTTTTCCATGCAAAAAAAAATAATTTTAGAAAAAAAAAATAAAAAAATACGTTTAAAAAATTCTTGACCACCTTTTAGTCCTGGCAACATGCAAATTTGTTAAAAGGAGTCCTTTTTGGGTAAGATTGTGCAAAAAATCCGAATCAAAATATTTTTCCTAGCGGATGCGCAGTGGCTTTCTGGACTATTTTTAGTGTTTTTTAATAAATAAGAAAGAAAATTTTTCATCCAATTTTTTTTACTTGATTGTGTCTATGTTCTTCTTTTACCTTTTCAATTTATTGTAGATATGTCTCTTTTTTATGTGCTAGCTGCGGCTCTCTCTCTCTCTCTCTCTCTCTCTCTCTCTCTCTCTCTCTCTCTCTCTCTCTCTCTCTCTCTCTCTCTCTCTCTCTCTCTCTCTCTCTCTCGTTCTCTTTGTTTAATTGTAGGTTTTTCGTCTGACAAGTTCGATAGATAGTCCGGTCTTCTTTTGTTTGTTCACTGAGGGCTCTTTCGATGTCTTCGTCGAACCCGTTTTCCTCTTTTTTTTTAATCTTTATTTCGGTACATTTCCACGCTACCTCTCTAGTAGTTATTTTTATAGAGTACCATTGATGATTAATATATTCACTTCCATTCATTTCCTAAACCAGGAGGCGAGGAAATGGAACAAAATAAAGATATACACCATTGGTAATTATTTACGGACAAAATCCCAAGCCGACACCACCCCACGAGAAATTTTGTTCAAGCGTCAATCGCCATTGATGTCATATCCAACACCACATCCAGTCAAACCGGAATATATGAGAACGGAGATTTAAATGAATCATTTTTAATTGACAGGAATGATGAACAACTTCCACGAGATACTACAGAATGCTGGATATATTGGCAAAGCAAAAACGTTTTTATTTTTGCTTTATTTAAAAACTCATATTCGGGTTAATTTTGATTGGTCCGACATGTTCCAATAAAAAACAAATATTACCATCATAC
Source organism: Diabrotica virgifera virgifera (assembly GCF_917563875.1). Taxonomy (NCBI): domain Eukaryota; kingdom Metazoa; phylum Arthropoda; class Insecta; order Coleoptera; family Chrysomelidae; genus Diabrotica; species Diabrotica virgifera. The sequence goes on along the minus strand of NC_065447.1, from coordinate 198,204,398 downwards.
AGACTAAAATTTTCCGTTTTATAATTCCGGAGTTTCAGTCCATGTTTGTCATATAATAATTTGAATTTCGTTTTTGTATAGTTGATATTTAATTAAAATTCCATGCTTTAATTAAGCAAAATATGTTTAAAGTATACCTATGTATTCTGATAGAGATTATAAACAAAACGATTCAACAATACGTTAAAGTCTATTCTTAATAATAAAATATTGAAAGGGCTTCCATCCATTTATTCAATGGCACTTCAGCCCAAACTGGACCGTTGCCTCCTTCAGCACGCTTCTCCAATCGTGTCGATTTACTGCTGTTCTTATGCATAAACGGGTTTTTAGGAGATTTTTGGCATCCTCATCTACTTCATCTTCCCATCTCTTTGTCGGTTTTCCAACAGGTCTTTTTCCGTACCTACATTCTTGCATTTAGCAATTTTCTGTGGATTGTGTTATCATGCATTCGGACCACGTGTACTGCACTTCTGTACTCTGTTTCAACTCAACGAATGTTTCTTCCGCCGCAGTCTTTATTCTGCTCATTATGTTTATATCTTCTGCGAATGCTGCCAATTGAGTAGACTTGTTTGTAAGTATCTTATTTCCGGTCACCGTCAACCGTCTACTTACTTATTCAAGAACAATATTAAAAATCGTTGGAGCCAGTCCGTCGCCTTTTTTAGTCCTTGCGTTATCATAAACGCATCTGTTTCTGTCACTGCCATTTGCACAAGTCTTATTAATTTTGATGGTATGCCAAATTCTTGCAATATATTAGGTAATATTGTTCCATCTGTTGGATTATAGGCTTGCTTAAAATCTACGAAGCGATTATAAACGTATAAGGCCGCACCTAGATTGGATCCCTTTTTCTCCGATCCGATCAGATCAGATCAGATCCGACGTCGGCCGACGTCGGATTAAAAATTAAACCCATAGTATTAAATGGCGGTGCCTACATTGGATCCGTTTTTCTCCGATCCGATCCGATCAGATCAGATCAGATCCGACGTCAGCCGACGTCGGATTAAAAAATAAACCCATAATATTAAATCGCGGTGCCTACATCGGATCCGTTTTTCTCAGATCCGATCAGATCAGATCAGATCCTATATCGGCCGACGTCGGGAGTAGCTTCTCCTATTTTCATCGAGAAGTGTTTGGCTTCATTCCGGTTTTTGCATATAAGTAATTTAATTTTTGTTTTAACTATATCATGAAATAAATCAACATTAAATAGCTTCCAAATCTTAATATTTAATTTAGTAATATGTGTCTCTACAAGATAGATATTTTATAATGTTGTGTTGAATATAAGGTTTACAAAATCTCTTTATTAATAGGTATAAAATTTAATACCTCTAGCACAGAATAGGAAATAATTATTGTTTCCTATTCTGTCCCTCTTGGTAAATAGTTATATTGGGATGGTCAATTTCACTTTGGTTATAAAATTCTTACGGGTACTACGTGTCTTTGAAATTGCCAAAATAATTTTGGATAAAACCTTACAAAGAGAACCGAAGTTTATTACTGTTCAATTTGTGATAAAACCGAAAGTATAATAATTATTATACTACCTATTATGTGTTACTATATCTTTTTATATGAGAATATTTTTTAATACGTGCCAACACAAGGCTAGTTTGTAATAAATCAATGTATTATTTCTTTTCTCATGAATTATTTTACATTCTTGTGACGAAGAAATAGGATCTTAAATTTGTCAGGATAGTTACGTAGATTTTTGTTTATATTAAATTCTCCTTAAGATCTGTCATTATTAAATTTATGCATCCATCTACGTTTTTTCTACGTCTTTTAAAAAACGTTGTTTTCCAACAACAGCCAATGCATTAACATATCTTCATTGGAACTCATTGTCGGTGGTCGGTGATCGGAAGTTAACGGAACCAATGTAGGCACCCTCGCCGGAGAATCGGTCTATATCGGATCTGATCTGATCGGAGAAATACGGATCCAATGTAGGTACCGCCTATCGGATCGGATCGGATCTGATCTGATCAGAGAAAAAGGGATCCAATGTAGATGCGGCCTAAGTCATATTCCCATGCTTTGGCTAGTATTGTAACTGTAAATAGTTGGTCGATGGTAGATCTATTTTGCCTAAACCCTGCTTGGTATTCCCCGATGATTTTTTCAATGGGAGGTTTAAGTCTTCGATTAAGAATGTTTGTGAGTATTTTGTATACGAACGAAGTAAAGAGAAGCCTCCATAATTCTAACATAACAGTTTGCCTCCTTTTTAATGAATAGGGCAGATTATACTTTTCTTCTATTGAGAGATTTTTTCTTCTCTTCATATTTCTTGTATTAGCTGGTTCAGTAGGTTTTGTCAGCTTTTTTCTCCTTTCTTGAGTAGTTCTATTGGTATTTTATCTATTCTCGGCGCTTTATGGCTTTTTTGTATTTGGATTGCCGTCCGAACCTCCTCTAGCGTTGGAGGTCTAGTTAATTCATTATATTCTCCATCTTCCCCTAGTTTTGTTGTTGTACCTCTTGTTGTGCCTGCTGCTGCCAATGTTGTTGTAGTGGTGGTTGTAGCCTTTCGTTTAATAGTTTCTTAAAATACATCGTCCATGCAGGTTTTCTTAATTTTGTTCATGTCGCTAATCATTTCACCCTTGGTTTATTTGCTCTTCATCTTTTGTTCTAAAATTATGTGTTTCTCTCGCTGGTTAGTCTGAGTATGAAAATCTTATGTGCTTCATTTCTTTCGTGAATAGCTTGTTTGCATTCTTTTATCGAACTATTTTTTTTCTCTCTCCGTTGTGTCTTTGTTCTTAGCACTTGTTTTACCGAATTTAGTATGATACTGCTTATGGTGTTCCATTGATCTTCTCTGTTTGCTTCCAGTAAATTTTCATCCACTGTTCTCTTAAATCTCTCTTGTACCTTAGAAGGTTATCTAAATTTAGGTTTTCTTGTTTTGGATATTTTTCCTTTGCCTGTCGACTGATTTTAAATCTAAATCGTGGTTGTACAAGTAGATGGTCTGAGTTACAGCTTGCTTCACGCCTACTTGTTATATCTAATATACTAGTGGCGATTCTATTTCAACCAGTACGTAGCCTATTTGGTGGAAGGTGTTTCCGTCAGGTGATATTCAAGTGCCCTTATGTATGTCCCTATGTGGAAAGCATGTCGAGCTGATAACCATATTCTTTCCAGCTGAAAAGTCTATTAGAAACTGATCGTTCTCATTTGTCTCTCTAAGCAGACTATGTTTCCCTATTACTCCTATTTACTCTTTTTCTTTTCCGATTTTGGCGTTTGTGTCGCCTGTCGGCATTTTAATGTCGTTTCCTGGTATTGAGTCTTAGAATAGGTCAAAAGAGTAAACTGAGATTTAAGACAAAGATTAGGATGGCAAATTGTATAATTTTGCCAACACTAACATACGCCTTAGCCGCATGGGGGCACACGTGTAAAACCAACAAGAAAAAAAACAAACCATCCAAAATAGTCCATTGAAATGTTACATTTAGGGTTGCATTTCTTAGAGGAGTCAATTTTATTTTTCTAATGTGTATAGGGGTTCAGTAGAAGCCTAAGTTCAAGTTTTTGGGGTTGCCACCCTTGTCCCCCGACCGTCATATTGGGAAAAGATATGCAAAGGGCTTTCGCACTGTATCTCCTAAACTAGCAAACCTACAGAAAATTTAATTATACATAAAATGAAGCAAATTAAATTTTCTACAATTTTATATTTATTACTTTTTATCGTCAAGTGACCAACAAAATAGTTATAAACAAAAATATGATAAACATTTTTAAGAAGTTTCCTTTTGGAGGTTATAACTTTTTTGCAGTTCATTTTACAATAAATTAACATTATAGCGATTTTGTAGAGGATTTTTCAATGAACAATTTTCACCATAAATTTGTTTAATTTTATTTATTATCTAGGTTTACAGCGCTCCAATCTTGACCAGATTCTCCAATTCTCATAGGAATACAATAAAAAAAAAATACTTTTCTAGCTATACAGGGTGTCCAGAAACTCTACCGACAAACAAAGACAGGAGATTTTTTAGATAATCTAACCCAATTCACCTAGTCCGAAAATGCTTCCTAAGAGAGCTAGAGCTCTTTGAAGATGGCGTCATGTAATTAGTTTTTCTTAAATAACTCCAGAACGCTTCCATTTAGAAAAACGAAAATTGGTATGCATATTTACTTTCTAGAAATGAATCCATTCCATCTATTGCGAATTTCTAGTACCGGTCATAGGCGTCCGTTTTGGGTAGGGCAACGGTTTTTATCGCATAACTTTTTTGTCTTTAACTTTATAGCATTTTTGTCACCGGATTATTAAATTGTGAGGTATTCTAGTACTAAAAGGTACTCTTGCTTTAAGTCGGTAGGACACACCGTTTTCTAGAAAAATGGATTTGAAACTTTTTCGTTTTGGGAATTTGAAAAAAATGGAAAAAAATTTTCAAAAAAAAACGATGTATTTTACTAACTTAAAGCAAGAGTAACTTTTAGTACTCGAATACCTCATAATTTAATAATCTAGTGTCAAAAATGCTTAAAAATTAAGGACAAAAAAGTTACGCTATAAAATAACTGTTGACCTACCCAAAACGGACGGCTATGACCGGTACTAGAAATTCGCAATTAATGAAATCGATTTATCTCTGGAATATAAATAAATGTACCAGTTTTCGTCTTTCTAAAAACGTTTTTTTGGAAATTTTTTTTTGAAATTTAAAGAACGAAAAATTTTCAAATCGATTTTTCTAGAAAACGGTGTGTCCTACCGACTTAAAGCAAGAGTACCTTTTTGCACTAAAATACCTCAAAATTTAATAATGCAGTGTCAAAAATGCTTAAAAGTTAAAGACAAAAAAGTTATGCGATAAAATAACCGTTGCCCTGCCCAAAACGGACGCCTATGATCGGTACTAAAAATTCGCAAAGGATGGAATAGATTTATCTCTGGAAGATAAATACGCGTACCAATTTTTGTTTTTCTAAATAGAAGTGTTCTGGAGGTATTTAAGAAAAACTCATTACAAGATGCCATCTTCAAAGAGCTCTAGCTCCCTTAGGAAGCATTTTCGTACTAAGTGAATAGGGTTAAATTGTCTTAGAATTATTTGAAGAATCTTCTGTCTTCGTTTGTCGGTAAAGTTTCTGGACACCCTGTATATTAGTCGAGCGGCAGCAATCGTTATGCCGATCACGAAAATCAAATTTAAGGTGAATGACCAATTTTGGTCTATTTTTATGTTTTCGAGGTCGCTGAATCCGAATATGAAGTTTATTTTTATCTAGATTTGGTGGAACATGTACAAAAATCAAATTTTATACAAAAATACCGAAAATCAATTTTGATGATTTTTCAAATTTACCTCGCTGTATCTTTGGTCGCTGTAAATAATTCCTTTTGAAAATTTTACCGTGTCATCTTTGAAGTATGCTGATAACAGTGAAATTTGTCCAAAATGTTTAAACACATTAAGAAATGAGTTGTTAGTTTTCAATTATTTTGTCATCATATTCCGTTAGTTTCTTGTTTACTTAAAAAAGTTGAGTGACAAACGTTTTAGTTTATAATTTTAACCAACACAGCAATAAAATATAATTCATAAAGGAGTTTTTTGGAAAATTTTAAGTCAAAATATACAATAGGAAAAAAGTTATGTTACTTCATAGACAAGCGGCACACCCCAAAAAACGCTTATATCTCGAGATCCTGACCACAGTGTGGTAATGGCTAATTTTGATCATACTTTATGATTTTGATATCAAAAATTCGTTTTTTACTCTTCTTAAGAATTTTGCATTTTGCGGTTGCGTCATTCTTCTTCTGAACCGGCGAATTTGTCCTCAAACATCTTCTTGGGCCTTTTCTATATATCCTTAGGGTTATTAGTTTTATAGTGGAAAGAAAGGTCAGAAACAGACTAGTAATAGCATAGGAATGTTAAAATCATAATAAATTGTATGAATAATAAATATATATATATATAGATAGAAAAATAAGCGTAACTTCTGTTTTTATTGTATCCCTATGAGCATTCGAGAATCTGGTCAAGTTTGGAGCGCTGTAAAACCTATATAAATAAATATAATTAAACAACTGTATCGTAAAAATTGTTCGCTGAAAAACCCTCTACAAAATTACTATAATGTTTTTTTGTTTTAAAATGAACTGAAAAAAAGTTATAACCTCCAAAAGGAAACTTGTTAAAAATTTTAACATATTTTTGTTTATATCTTTTTTGTTAGTCACTTGACGATAAAAAGTAATAGAAAAAAAATTGTAGAAAATTTAATTTGCTACATTTTATGTTTAATTAGGTTTTCCGTAGGGTTGGTAGTTTACGAGATATAGCGCGAAACCCCTTTGCACACCATTTCCAAGATAGCGGCCGGGGGACAAGGGTAGCGACCCCAAAAACTTGAACTTAAGCTTCTACTGATCCCCCCTACACATTAAAGAAATAAAATTGACTCCTCTAACAAATGCAAGGTATGGCTTAAAATATGTGACATTTTAATGGACCAAAACTACATGATCAGGAAAGCTCTGAATATACCTTTGTAGATATGCCCTATTAAGTTACGTATTTGGACATACGCAACAAAATAAAGTCCTGAGAATGATAGACGAAAGAGCACACGAAATATTCAACAATATCGGAAACCATCCTAGCAGATTACTAAAAAAATTTACTTACTATGACGAAAACCAAAGAATGGTACATAGACGGCTCAGACAGCAATTAGCTGGACATAGAGAAAACCCTTAAGAATAAAGAATTGAGATAGCCACGGGATAGTCGAACGTAATAACCTTCCGTTACAGCAGTCTGACATCACCACAATGATATATCTTAGATCAGGCAACAAACAAATACTTTAACTGCAAACACAAACGTCGCCCTTCAGGCACTAAGTACCCTTCAGGTAGGTCAAATGTACCACAGTCGCGGAAGTTGAGCATCGAAGTCACGTACCGATCTATAGAGGATACAGGAATAGAGCGCTTCACGTTGACCTAGTTTTGAAATCGATTAGGACACCACATTGGAATCTTATTATTACCCAGGATTCCCATGTGAAGAGCATTTCAACTCAACGTAGGTTTCTTCCGCCGCATTCTTTGTTCTGCTCATTTTGTTTATATTATCTGCGTATGCTGCTAATTGGGTAGATTTGTTTCTATACTAAATTTACAATCAAGATGCAGTAGAAGTAAGCAAACAAAGACACGTTAAATGCTACTAGGAGCACTCCCGAATCATAATTTACAATGTTTATACATTGTAAATTCCAAATTATGATTTCCAAAATTTATACATTGTAAATCATGATTCGGCCCCAGGATGCGATACAATAATTGTAGAAATGTTAAAATACGGAGGACATAGAATACAGAGTGAAATATCAAAGTTAATACTAGAAATTTTGACCACAGAAATAATGCCGGAACAATGGAAAATTGCAGTGATATGCCCTATACATAAGAAGGGAGATAAGTTAGATTGCAATAATCACCAGGGAATATCACTGCTAAACGTTGAATACAAAATATTTAGCAAAATATTGGAAGGAAGACTAAATAATATAATGGAACAAATAACAGGGGATTATCGAGGAGGATTCAGGAAAAGCAGGTCAACTATAGACCAAATATTTACAGTAAGGCAAACACTGGAAAAATTCTACGAGCGGAATACCGAACTACATCATCTATTTGTAGATTTCAAACAAGCGTATGACTCAATAATTAGAAAGGAATTATATAGCGCAATGCAAGAGTTAAATGTGCCAAAAAAACTAATCAGATTAGTTAAACTATGCCTAACCAACACCAAAGCAAAAGTAAGGATCCAAAATCAACTGTCCGATGAATTTTACATTAATGAAGGTCTAACACAAGGAGATGAACTGTCAACAACACTTTTTAACCTTGCGTTGGAACAAGTAATCAGGAAAACTCCTATAGATAGGGATGGTACAATATTTACAAAGCTCAATCAGGTCGTTGCCTACGCAGATGATATAGACATAATCAGCTGGACATTAAAATACCTAGAAAAAATGTATACTTATTTTTAAAGAAGCGGCACAGACTATGGGTCTAGAAGTTAATGTCCCAAAGAAAAAGTACATGGTAACAACTCGGGAAAAAGTACAAACGAAAGGCAACATATCTCTGAGCGGGCAAATATTTGAAAGAGCAGACCGTTTCAAATATTTAGGATCAACAATAACAGAAGGAAATAAAAACAGTGATGAGGTAACAGCAAGAATTTCACTTGGGAACAAATGCTTCTACAGCCTACAAAATATCATAAAGTCAAAATCAGTATCTATTAATTCAAAAGTAAAAATATACACAACAGTAATGAGACCTGTAGTAATGTATGCATCAGAAACATGAACCTTGACTAGTGAACAAGAGGATCAACTTCTTAGATGGGAAAGAAAAATCTTAAGGAAAATATATGGACCTATACAGGAGAATGGGGAATGGCGTATAAGAATGAACCACGAAATAAATAGAATGTTTAACAGACCGACTATCATAAAAGAAATGCTAAGTAAACGACTGAGTTGGTTGGGGCACGTAGAAAGGATGGATGATAAGGGAAATACAAAAAAAGTACTTAGGAAAGAATTAAATGGGAAGAGACCGAGAGTTAGGCCTAGAAAGAGATGGATTGATGGTATTAATCAGGATTTGAAAGACCTAGGAATACGAGAATGGGAAAAACAAGCAAGAAAGGAAAGAAACACATGGGCAGCTATAGTCAAACAAGCAAAACACACATAACGCCGAAAAGACCTCCTCAAAAAAGAAACAAAAAAGTAATATTTTAGATAAATATCGTTTAGAACTTTTGAGGAGTTATGCGTGTGGCTAGCCTCCACACCATGTAAAACTTTAGAGCATAGAAACCCCAACGGGCGACCATGGCCCTCCATGGGCTGTCAACGGTCACCGATGATGATGAAATTATGATGCGAGAGTGCTTCTAGTAGCACTTAACGTGTCTTGGTTTGTTTATTTCTACTGCATCGTGATCGTAAATTTAGTATAAGTATGTTATTTCCGCTTACCGGTAACCGTCTAATTACAAGCGTTGGAGCCAGTCCGTCACCTTGTTTTAGTCCTTGCGTTATCATAAACACATCAGTGTTCTGTCCTCGTGTTCTGTCATTGAATACATACATGTGCTTCTGTTTCTGTCTTTGGCATTTGCACTAGTCTCATTCATTTTGATGGTAGGACAAATTCTTGCAATATATTAGGCAGTATTTTTCCATCTACTGAATCATTTATCCATTCATTAAACATTACAATCCCTAGGGATTATAGCTGACGCCATGGCGTTCAAAATCCTTGTTTTCTTTTTAAAAAAGTACCTCTAAATGAGTCACCCTTTAGAAGAAATGTATTAATAAATAATATTTTTTGTTAAACTGTGCAAATAATTCTTATTATTTGGTTTTTTGGAAAATATTTTTTGTTTTGTACTCATTGCGGATTCTTAATTAGACAATTCAGTATTTAAATTTGCGAAGAAAAACATTCTAAAACATTTTGCTTCATTCATCATTCATTTTTAACCGGATACTTCATCTCATAACTTGTATATTACCCTTCCAATTTATTGAAATATCTTGTTAATAAATTATTGCATCCTTAGGGTGTGTTGATGGCAGAATCTCTTGGGAGACGACCCTGCGTAGGGAGTCCTAAATAAAGTTCTTACTTTCAATTTATCGACGAAATTTCCGAGGAGATAAGATAATTATGATAATATATTTGCAATTTTGTCAAAATGTCAGTTTATCTAAGATGTTACCGGGATATTCCAGGTGATGAAGAGAACCGGAACACACGGGTAGAGGACTTAGCACTCGTTAGTGCTTTGGTGCTTTGGTTAAGATAGCTTTGGGTCCTTTAAGGAATAATGATACCCTCCAGTCATTAGTATATTTACAACAACAAGGTCTATGTAGGTTTTTGTAAATTAGGATTTTAAATAAATTTACAATATTTTTTAAATCACCACAAAATAAACTGCTCGTCAAAAGTTAGAAATATAGAAAATTATGCTCATTTTCATAGTTGATTTTTTTTGTGATTAGATTAACGGAGTCCACTAATTTTTTTTATTTATTTTAGATTTCTTTTTTTAGATTTATTTTCTTTAGTATTTAGACAGTTTTTCAAAGTACTTAAACTTATTTTTTGTACTTATCTAGGTGACCAAACGTCCCGAAAAAACGGGATTGTCCCGTTTTTTAACGATTTGTCCCGGTGTCCCGAAAAAGTCTCTCGGGACGCCTAAATGTCCCGTATTTACGTTGGATTGATTTTATGTATCTGACTACATTTTCCCTCTTTAATTTTTCTTCAATTTCGACGTTTGCTTTCATTATTGTTTCTGTCTCTCTTGTTACATTGTGGCCCAGAAGGTATTATTTTCATTATTTTTCTTTTAAATTTCAGAATCTTTCTATTTTTTGTTATTCGTCAATGTTTCTATCCCATATGTAACAGCAGGTCCTATATTGGTTTACATTATATTTAGAGTCTTGCTTCTCAGCAGATTTCTAATCATTTCATATGTTTTCCTTCCTTCCAGAATTCTTTTCTCTGTTCTCTGTTTTCCGGTTTTCCCTATTGTTACTTCCAAGTAGCTGAAGGTGGATACAGCTTCAAATTTATGGTTCTGTGTTATTAGATATTTCTGAGTTGTTGTGTCATTCTTCCCTATTGTCATGTATTTTGTTTTGTGCTGGTTTATCTCTAGTCCTATTCTCTTCGCTTCCTTATTTAATTCTCCAACTGCTCTTATAATAATCTGCTCTTCGTCTTCGCTATGATGACTAGATCATCTGCATATGCTACTAGTTGAAGTTGATCTGCAATAATGTTTTTGTTTGCAAAGTTAGTCCTCATGATTTCTTTCAATATCAGATTAAATAATAGTGTCGGGAAGATAGAGTCACCTTATTTCACGCCTTTGTTTACATTGATCTCCTTAGAAGTTGTTTCGTTGAAACTGATCCTTGCTTTGGTGTACTTCAGGCTCACTGTTAGCATAACATGCCTAACATTCTCTAGCTCCTCCATCATTTTCGTCCGATTGATTGTATCAAAAGCTCTTTTGAAATCTTTGAATATTAAGTGAATTTCTCTGTTGTATTTTCTAGATTTTTGAATTATTTGCTTTACTGTTGTGTGGAATTAATCGTCGACTTCCCCGGTCTGAACCCATTCTGGTATTCTCCTAATATTCGGTCAGCGCATTATTTAAGTCTCATGTTTAGTATGTTTGCTAGAATGTTATATGTGGTGTTTGATAAAGTTATTGCTCTGTAATTCTCGCACTCCTCCCGATCTCCTTTTTTTATGTATAGGTACTATAATAAATATATATATATATATATATATATATATATATATATATATATGTTGTTGTGATCTTGATTTTTGATATGAGATAATATTCTTATATGTCACTTAATTTAATCAATGTATTAATACTAATCTAATTAATTAACCAGATCACATATCAATATGTTTTCAATCTCAGGGCGAATTATAAATTAATTACTTACTTTCGTGGCTTCTAAATATTTCTTAATGGTTCCTAATCGGGATAGAAAAGAAAAGAGTAAAAAAAATACACATATGGGTTACAATTATAATCAAAATATTTTTTATTTTATTTAAAAGGCAATCAATGCTTAATATTTGCTATTTCTTATTATTCTTAAACATAACATTTACAAATGGGAATCTTATTTCCTTTTGGTTTTCAATTGAAAGTTTTTATTAACATTTAACTATTAAGAGTTATTAGGAACAACTCTATTCAAGTTTGATGAAGCTTTTCTGATATAATTGATTATGTTATTCAATTTTTTATGTGGAATTTAATACGAAAAACCCATACATTCATGTCCAAACAAATGAGACTGACCTTTTCCTGGTGAACTGAAAATGTCCTCACACAAAACCCGTTCCTGCTATCCTTGGCTGCGATCAAACCTCGTCCTGGCTTCCAGTAATGTACTCCTTTGAAAAACTAGCTCGAATAGCTCTCGTTCCTGCTTCGGTCGTGATGCTGTGTTCTACCTTTTTCGAAACTGCTATCAGCTACCGGGACACTCTTGGCTCAAGGAGGTTCTTTTACTCTCGACCTGGCCTACTTCTCGTTCCACGATAGATACTCCACACTCACGGAACTACCGGCTTTCTCACTCTCCGTACACTACCGTCTACTACTCGACTTCACTTCTCCACAGCTCAAAACATTCTGCCCTCACTTTGTCATTCATTCACCTACTTTCTAAATATCCCTTCCAGATTCACAAATCAATCTTCCACCACCAACTCTCATTCGCAGTCTTCCTCAAAACCAATTTTTAATCTTTCTAAATATTCTTAATGGATTTCAAAAGAAAATATTTAATTCCCATTCTAAAATACTTTCTACTATATACAAATTTTAATGACCTATTCTCTCTTTCAAATGAGTCTTATTTAGCATAGGCTAATGATCGAAACCTTCCGCGAAAAACGATAATGAACTATCATCTATTTCACTGAGTTTTATTTAGCATAGGCTAATGATCGACCTTCCGCGAAGAAACGATAATGGTACGCGTCATTCACTTTGTTTATTCTAAGCACATTGTTCCGAGTTTCGTACGCTTATTCTAATCACTTCTTAAAATTACATATAACAATTTGTTGTATACAGGTTGTTTTAAATTTATATGCCCGTGGTTGAGAAAATTGAAAATATTTTATATTAAATTGAATTTTGTTTATAATTATCAAAATTTAATTTTCATATCAAATAGAAATATAACAATATATATATATATATATATATATATATATATATATATATATATATATATATATATATATATATATATATATATATATATATATATATATATATATATATATATATGTTCCAATCGTCTGATAGTCTGTTTTGTCCATAATTTGTTGTATTAGCTGGTTTATTTTTTATGTAATTTTCTTCCTCCATATTTTATTAATTCTACTGCTTTTGCATCCTCTTCTGCTGCTTTTCCGTCTCCTAGGTTTTTGAAGTTATACTTCTTTAGGCGCGATTTCATTGAGGGTGAAATTTTATTGATCTGCGCGCATGCGCACACCGACATTGGGTGTTGAAATGATCTGTCAATAATTGTTCAATATGGAAGTTATCGGTAAACAAAAATATTGTATATATTAATTTTTATTGTTGTGAGGACAGAAATAAAATCAAATTTATAATTATAGTGACTTTTTAAATAGTTTTGAAAAGCCGCAGGTACGTAATTATAAATGTTTCAGTTGTATTCCAATAAAAAATTATCTTCATACCTATCTATTTGGAAAATGTAAAAAAAATAATGTAGTTACCTATTAGTACGCAATGCTTTAATTTACATAATCTGATTACGAACAAACTTTTTACAAATCTTCTTCTAATATATCGTTTTCTTACTCTATATTTTGTTGTATTTTAATTCGACAAAAATCAAACTAATAATTTGATTCATATAAATAAACAAAATGTCAAAAAGTTTATGGTGTAAACGTTTAGGTTGTGTATATTCCCACATGACGTATACGCGAATGTGGTGTAGTGGGAAATAGTTCAACTCTCGTACGGCGCGGTAGACGTGAAGTGGGTTCAAGCCCCAAGCAAGTTGTTATTTTTTTTATTTTTTTTTATGGATTTTATGATTGTAAGTATATTATTATATAATTTTTTTCAGGAAATACGTATTTAATTAAAATTTTTGGCAACAATTATTGTTCAGAAATCATTTGTGGCATTTTTCAATGTGTTTGTGTGTGTTTTATTCTTTTATTTTTTTAATTTTTGGTATTGTTTTAATAAAATTTTTTGGAAAGTAGTAGAGAAACTGTTTAAAGTATATTGATTTCGTTGAAATCATATAATAGAAGTATAACTTCTTACGTGCGTACAAAGTACACACACATTCTTTTTTAATATTTGTTTTTGTACTTTTTCTGTAAAAATTTCTTCTTCGTCGTTATCTTCTAAAGCTAAAATAGCATTTTTCCATAATATTTTTCCCATATTCTGCTGATCTGTTTCTCTTCAAATACGGTTTTTCCTTTTTAGGTTTTTTAGTCCTCTTGCTTTGTTTGGTTTAATGCTGGGCTTATTTTTTGTTGCTGTGACTTTTTTGTAAAATTGTTTTATTTTATGATTTTTGTCTTTTTTAATATCCTTCAGCGAAACCAGTCATTTTCTTCTTTTTATTTGTTGAATTGGCTTTGTTTCTCGCTATTTTATATTCCTCCCCGTTTCTGTTCTGACGGGTTGTTGATCCATGTTTTTCTGGGTTTTATATTATTCTATTTGTTTCGCAGTCTTGATCGTACGCAAATTACACATTCAAAGGTAAATTGAAAAGGATTTATAGGTCCAAAATTAGCTAAAAGACCAATGTAACTTGTGTCTTTCACAAACAATACAAAAAACTAATTAAATGAAAAAGTAGTAAAAATTATAGTGAAAAATAAACCTCAAGAATATGTAGGTACTTATAAGCTCATCTACATAGAAGAAATTAAGTAAAAACAGGGTACAATTTATTGTAATACTACCGTAATAGATAATTATCGAATATCGAATGAAAAGTAATAAGATAATAATAGGGGAGCAGGGGGCTAGTTGTAACAATTTTCATAAAATCAAATATATCTTGACAGCCATTTTCCCAATTATCACTAATTAAACACTAAACGTTAGTTTAACTCTTTCTGAACAAAATTGAACTAAAGAAAAGTTAAAAAGACTGTTATTTTTTAATCAACTAGCATTTTACCAAAAAAAAGTGCATTATTACAACTTACCCTGCGCTTGGGGCTAGTTGTAACATCTATTGGGGCAGGTTGTAACATTACGAAAATTCGAATTTTTTGGAATATTTCAACCCCCCCCCCTCAGAAAAAAATTCGAGTTACGCTACTGCTCCTTGAATTTGTCCCGTTTTTTCAAGTTTATGATTTGGTCACCCTAACTTATACCGACTGGAAGAAAAGAAATGTTTTTCTTATGTTATGTTTGAGACACCCTGTAGCGAGGACGAGGTACAAATGTGACTATACATCAGAATCGTATTGTAGTCTTATGTTTTGTGAACATTTTGTTTTTTGAATGTCCCTGATATCTTTAAAAACAAATAAAATAAACGGTTTTGTAGTTTAACATGACATGTGTTTTAACCGAAACAAAAGTTTGAGACACCTTGCAGGGAGGAAAATCGGAGGGTAGGAGTACATATACATCGATATTATTTTGTTTTTTTTATTTAAACAATATAAATACACCTAATCTACAAGATTAATCAGTATTTTTTCTTTAACCTAATTTCCCTAAAAATGTTTGTAAACTAGATATCACCTGGTCCATCCTAGCTTTGTTTTACATGAAATGCCCACTTCTTTGTTGTGGCTACACAGCACAGCACTGACTCTGCCTTTCACTAATTGCTCACGTCTTTCTTGTGGCTACAATACAATGCAAAACACTAACTAAGCCCGGCACAACTTCACACATTACACAAGCTCGAACGGTTTAGTCCTCTTGAGCCTTCGCATCTGGGGTTCGTTGACAAGAAGCTGAAGTGCTTCATGGTTGGGATGCTTATGGAGCTTCTCTTCATGTCTCCTGGCGATTTTCTTAATTTCATTTGGAATAGATTCGATTTTAACATCTCTACGCAAATCGTCATTCCGAACATACCAAGGAGCACATACAATATTCCTTAATATTCGGTTCTGGAGCGTTTCTAAGTTTCGGTAATTGCTTTTTTTGGTACAGCCCCATAATTGTAGGCCATAGGTCCACACCGGTTTCAATATCTGTTGGTAAATTAGTACTTTGTTCTGGATGAAAAGTTGAGAGTACTTACCTATTAGCCAATACATACTTTTGTACTTTATTTTCAACTGTTCAGTTTTCTTTTTAACGTGCTCCTTCCATTTTAGTTTGACGTCGAGATTTAAACCCAGGTATTTCGCTGTTTTTTTATTAGGAACAACGTTGTTGTTTAGGATAATTGGAAGATTATTGATTTTCTTGTTAGTGAAGTTAATATGAACTGATTTATGTTCATTAAACTTTATACGCCATTTTTTGGACCAGCCTTCTATGTCATTAATTGCATTTTCTAAGTTAATCGTAGATTCCTCTTAGTCCATGTGGTGAGACCGCTCCCGTCTGGAAAAATTTCTGATTCGGTTTCTTTGTGGATTCCTATTCAAAAATGTCCCCTTTAAAAAAATCTGAAGGGTTCCGGGCGGAATTTTTGGGCAGAAATTGTTTAAACAATTTTTTTAAACAAATACAACAGATCACGTTTTTTTGCTCCGGAACATATATTTTTGAGTTTTGTCGGTGATTCTGAACAAGAAAGGTATCTTGTAAATTTTCTCAAAAATTGATAAATAGTTATAGGCGATTTAAAATCTGAAAAATGCGAAAATACGCATATTCGAGACTTAAAAACTCATATTCAAATTAGTATTTTTGAGGTTGCCAGATACTTAAATTGAAGAATAAATATTCAGCTTCCAGATTCTGAAGAGTGATCGCGTCTAACTTTAATTTATACCGTTGTTTTTTAATTGTTAAATATGCGTGTTTATCCGATTTTCTTGCCGGTGCGGCGCGCTCCATTTCAAAAATCTCCTATTTTCCTCCGAAAAATATTTTTTCTAGATTCTTTGGGACATTCTAAATAATATAAGTTTCTTGACATTTTTCTCAGAAGTTAATAGTTTTAAAGTTATAAGCGATTTAAAATCCGAAAAGGCGTTTTTTTCATTTTTCGGATTTTCAATCAACTTAAAAACTATTAACTTTTGAGAAAAATGTCAAGAAACTTATTTTATTTAGAATGTTCCAAAGAATCTATAAAAAATATTTTTCGGATTAAAATAGAAGATTTTTGAAATGGAGCGCGCCGCACCGGCAAAAAAATCGGATTAAACCATTAAAAAACAACGGTATAAATTAAAGTTAGACACAATCACTCTTCAGAATCTTGAAGCTGAATGTTCAGTCTTCAATCTAAGCATAGGCGCCCATACACACGGGCAGGGGGGGCGTGGCCCCCCCTAGCTTTTCGGGAAAGAACAAAAATTAAAATTATATTACAAAACGTATTTTTATCAAAAAATTATTGGATAATTTTGAGAGATAAATTCGAAACAACATATTTATTAATAAAAAATTCACATATTGGGTAATTAATAGTTTAACAGAAAATAAATCTGTGTGTCTGTGACAGCGGTCCAAATGGAATGTGCATAATACACATTTCGCACAGTCACGGTATTCTATTAACGAAAACATTGAAAGATATTAGAAACGTGGGAACATAATATATCTATACTGTAATCGACACCTAAAATTACAAATTAAATGAATCATTTATAATACTGCAAAGCAAATCATATCAGCAAGAAATCCGATCTCTGGCCGATAATCACTAATAGTCCAAGTAATGAAGCTTACAATAGGACAAAACCTCGCAATTTTTACAGAATGGATCGATTTGCTTGAAAATTTTTGAGAATAAGTAGTGGATAGTCCAAGGATCAAAATCTATATCATGCCGAAAGGCGCTTTTACCATGGGGGTGGTTGCCACCGCATCTCGGGAGTGAAAATTTTTTATTATATTTTAATTGCAAAAGTTGGTGAAAACGTTCATTCTAAACAAAAACGGTCTATATATTTTTTTGCCAAAATTGATAATTTTCGATTTATTTGCTATCAAAAGTTTTATCAAAACAATTTTACTTAACAAAAATGTACGTTTTGAAAAAATAAACAAAATCATTTTTTTAATTTTTTTTAAGACCAATAGTAATCGAGCTATACTTTATAATATGTTGGCTCTTCTTCGTCAAATGCTAAATATTGTAGATTCGAAGTCAAACGGCGGGAAAACAATGCATTTTTCGAGGACAATTTGTTGAAACTAATTTAAAGTACTTAAAAATATCTATCTCCAGAAATTAAAAAGGAGTCTCTAGCTCAAAAATTAAGTGACTTATACTGAAAAGAATGTCAGTCCCCATTTTTTTCAGCGGAAAAGTGATCGCAAGCAGAAGGTTGATCTTTTAAAAGCCTACAAAATCATTTTTAGAAAACTTTCTAAGATAAAAAATAAAAAAGTTACGGTTAAAAAATAATATATCTTTTTGAAAAAAAAAGGAGAAATCCAATTAAAAGCATAATAATGTAAGTTAGCGGTATTTTTAGTCATTGGGCTTATTACTTCTTATTTATTTATGCATTAATAATAGATTCTAGAAGTTTGACTGGCTTAGAATGATTAGTTTTAAAAAAACTGGAATTAAAAGCGAATAAGGAATTTTTGTATTTTGGTAAAAAATGCCATTTTCTTCAGAATAGAAAGATTAGCATCAGAGATACGAAAAAATGTTTTGATATAAAATTGCAGGTTATTTAATTCCCAAGAACTTGGTTTGAGAAAAATTTTTCTACGGCAAAAATTGAGTGAATCATAAATGAGTATATCGAAAAACATTGATTTTTTTTATACAAAACTAACACTTTCGATAGCGAATAAATCGAAAACTATTAATTTTATCAAAATTTTGCTTACAATGAACGATTTTATCAACTTTTGCGGTCAAAATATAATAAAAAATTTCCACCCCCGAGATAGGGTGGCAACCACCCCCATGGTAAAAGCGCCTTTTGAAATCATATAGATTTTGATCCTTGGACTATCCACAACTTATTCTCAAATTTTTAAGCAAATCGATCCATTCTGTAAAAATTGCGAGGTGAAAAGCTTCGGTTCCTGGCCTATAATGAGCCATTTTTTTTTTAATTGATTGAACATAGTCAAATTTTAGTTTGCAAAAGTATTTTTTTAGTAAGTAGATTATTTTAAAGTGTACATTATGATGAACAGAACAATTTTATTTAAATGAAAACAGGTGATCTTTCATGACGAATGAGTGTTATATACAGGGTGTCCCAAAAGTAGCAGAAAGGTCGAATAATTCGCGAAATGAACATCGGATCGAAAAACTGAAAAATATGTGTTAAATATTTCTCAAAAATCTATGCGATGACACTAAACATGTCCACCACTTCAAACCCTGGCCTGGGTGTGAAGCTTTAAAATCTTAAATGGAACCCCTAATTTTTGTTGCAGATTTGGATTTTCCTTGTAAAAATAAGCAAATATTATTCGAGCCATTTTGCGAATTGTGGATAGAGAGCGCTATAATCGGAAAAAACGATATATCGTGATGCCATAGCAAAATTATAGAAACGGTCTAATATCTCGAGAAATATACTTCCAAATGAAAAACTAAAAAACACGTTTTTAATATTTTTCAAAAATCTATAGAATGACACCAAACAGGATTTTTCATTCCACACTCTGGAGGTGGGGGTGAGAATTAACTTTAAAATCTTAAATAGGAACCCCCGTTTTTTATTGCAGATTGAGTTTCCTCCTCAAAAAATAAGTAACATGTATTCTAAACTTTTTTAGAATTGTTGAGGATGCCGCTATAATCGGAAAATTCGATTTATTTGCGCCATCTATCAACGATTCTAAAAATGTTTGGAATATATGTGACTTATTTTTCATAAGGATTCTAATTCTGCAAAAATAAAGGGGGCTCCTTTTTAAGATTTTAAAGTGAAAACTTGGTTCGACAAATACTCATGGTTAGTCTACTAGCCAAAGTTGAAGGCAGGGCTTTGCAAGCATTGTATTCTTTTCAAACGGGTTTTAAAGAGAGGCGCAACTTTTGTGGTACCCATTACATTTCCATTTAAAAACCTGGTCTAGTATTTAAATGTGTGAATAATTTCTCACAACAGGGTTCAAACTAGGTTTTTTTAGGTAGTTTAAACTATAGTATACTCCCTCTATAACGAGAACTGAAATGGTGGACTAATTATCTCGTTATAAGCGGATCTCGTTATATCAAACAACAATAATATTGAACTACTTTAAATTGGACATAATAATTTAAAATAATTTAAAAACAATAATATTGAAATGTTTTGATGCCTCTTACCTAGTTTATTAGGTGTGGAAGGTCAACCTGAACAGTAAACAATGAGACTTCGCCGTCATAAATTGTAAATTTCCTATAATATTCAATATCGGTCGATAAACAGGCAGAAGTTTATTACAGGTGGCCGAGTTTATTACAGCACTGGCCTCGATAATAAGACAGATGTTGGGCATTTCTATATACAGGCAGTTGGGGCATTTATTTATTTATGACCATTACAACGCTAAAAACAGGTAAAGACACGTATTCTTCGATTTCAATTTTCTTCGTTGTAACCAAATATGCCTCGTTATAAATCGTTATAGTTCAATAGGAATTTCGTGGGGCACCTAATGTACCTCGTTATAAGCGAAACCTCGTTATATCCGTGTTCGTGATAGAGAGAGTCTACTGTATATATTGTCATCCGAAATATACAAAATGTAATGTGCAACATCTTCACGTTTGGCCCCCCCTAAAAATATTTATATGGGCGCCCTTGAATCTAAGTATCTGGCAACCTCAAAAATACTAATTTATATATGAGTTTTTAAGCCTCGAAAATGCGTATTTTCGCATTTTTCAGATTTTAAATCGCCTATAACTCCAAAACTATCAATTTCTGAGAAAAATTACAAGATACCTTTCTTGTTAAGATTGACGCAAAAAATCTAAAAATATATGTTCCAGAGCAAAAAACATGATCTTTTGTATTTGTTTAAAAAAATTATTTAAACAATTTCTGCCCAAAAATTCCGCGGGCAACTTCAGATTTGTTTAAAGGTGACATTTTTGAGTAGGAATCCACAAAGAAACCGAATCAGAATTTTTTTTCAGACGGGAGCGGTCTCACCACATGGTTTCTCTATAGTTGCTCCTATTGTCAGGACTGCTGTATCATCAGCAAATGTGGCCAGTTGGATGTTTTCCCTCTCCATGATGTCAGATGTGTACAAAAGGTATAGTATTGGTCCAAGGACGCTACCTTGCGGAACCCCTGCCTTTATTTGCTTTAACTCAGAGTACTCGTTTTCCATTTTAACTCTAAATGTTCGCTGGTGTAGGTATGACTGCAATATTTCAACGAGTTGCATAGGAAATATTTTTTTTAGCTTCATTAACAGATCGTCGTGCCACACTTTGTCAAATGCTTTTGCGATATCCAGGAATACTGCTGAACAAATTTTGTCCCCTTCCAATGCTTTCTCTATTTCAGTTACTATTCGATGGATCTGGTCAATTGTGGAGTGTTTATCACGAAATCCAAATTGGTGTGTTGGATATTATGTTGTAGTCTCATATTTTGCGAATATTTCATATTTTATTTTTTTAATTTCTCTGATTTCTTTAATAACAACGAAACTAGACGGTTTTACTCTTTAATATGTGTTTTAACTGACGACATGCGATTCGTTAGGAGGCCATATCTTATCATACCACTAAGATGATATTATGTCCTACATATAGTATGTCACCCCCCACCCTTCAAGTTACTTACAAGTAGAAGGGGGGACATAGGGGTATGTCCGGCTAGCTGAACCCTGTCAGGCAGCGGAGTGGGTCGGAGTTCTTTATAGACCTAAATATGATGTAATAAGGGGCGCCAGTCCGTTCCAACGGACTACCCCTCGGCTATGAATGTTTTATTTTAGGAACAGACAAGAAATAAAACGAGCCTTAAAGTAAACCAAACATGTATTGACTCTTCTAATACGTAAAACAAATGAATAAATGAATGAAAGGAATAACGGAATCGGTAAGTCCTAACAAACAAAATAATAAATAAATACCAATCGAACAAATGCACCTCTTTTTCAAAAAAAATAAATAAAAAAGAAACTTTAATAAAATTTAACAATAACATGTACCTAAGTTCCTCATTTTAAAAATATAAATTAAACACCCTGTAAAGCATAACATATTTTCAGCACTATTAAAATATATAAATTAAACAACCTGTAAAACATAAGTAAGTTTTGAAATAATAAATATTATATAATATTATTCTCCGCTGTAACAATAAAATTAAAGAAGAGGTGTAGATGTACGCAATACCAAGCCCTGCGTATCTGATCAGATATGGGACCGTCAGGATAAATATTTGATGTCATATATATGTAGGGTTAAATATACTATCAATTACACAAATTACAATTAATTAATTTAAAATAGTTGTCAATACCTGGCTTAATATTAAATAATGATAGTAGTTATTGCTTGAAACCAAGCAAGTAAATAAAAATTTTTATAAGAACTTACCGTCCGACCATACAACTAAACTTATCTGAATTTAATAACATAGCATTTCTTCCTCCGCCGTCGATATGGCCTTTACGGAAAGCCGGTAGGATTTCCACATGTCCACGTAAGATATGTTCAGTAGGAAATATCAACGTACACGAAATCAAAAGTCCATTTATAGAGAGGAAAAGTCCCTATACCATGAAAGACAATTCTGCTTACAAGTTCCTCTACCAGCAAAAATAGGTAGAAAATGCTCTGCATACCAGGAAATAGAAATAATTCTTTATACCAGGAAATAAAATTTATTCTTCATACCCAACACAAAAATAATTCTTCAAACCCGGATCAAAAAAAAAAACCCTAAAACAACACGGAGAAATCAGAAAAACGTTTTTTATTTCATAAAATATAAGCTTCCCCCAATTCAACTTTTTTTTACAAAATTGTAGTAACTAAGAATTCATTGAAACTAGAAAGTTTATATCCAAAAACCATTCTTTAATTATCTATTATTTAAATAACGTTCAAGAAGAAAGCTAAACCAAAAAAATGACATAAAAAAATAGAATGATGACAACCAAAAAAAATTAATACAAAAAAATATACATAACTTACCCAGCAAATTACACCAATGATTGAACTGGGGTTTTTATACAATTCACAATATCTTCGAAAACTTCCAAATTCCCATATAGTCCAGGAGTCCAATATAGTCAACGGGACATCAGACCGGCAGGAGATGACAAATAACTTTATCCCTTGAGGATAGGCTGACCTAGGAACACTCAACAAAATAGGTAGCCCTTATAGAGGGGTGTGCAATAATATCCCTCAGCACGAGGTAGGATTCATCCAGAATATTTGCTATCACGCCCTTTTCAAACTTTGCCTTCCACCATGTCTCACTAACACATTCCAAAAATGTCCCCTCGGACCTCCTCTACCGAAGGAAATTCTTCGGCTTCCACAACAGTGTCGCCAATGCTTAAATCAATTAGCCCTAATGGATAAGCGGCTCATTTAAAAATCTAATACATAAATATATAAAACAATGTGTGTTGCCTACAGGTAGGGCCAAAATACACGTAAATAATTAGTTACTAATTACTATTTAATACCACCAGAAACGTATTTGGCCATACTGATACAATTATACCTTTACGACCAATAACACAAAAGACGTTAGGCCAGTACAGTAAATATTTAATTTATATTTATGACAAATTATATTTGTGCTTTTGCACAAAATTTAAACGTAACAATTCCCCCTTAACTTCGGAGAAATTTTCGTAGAAAATTTCTTGCCAGCCTAGTACTTCCTCAATTCGCTCAAAATTAGTCTTACCCCTCTTAGCTAGGCCTCAGCGCGAAAGTATCCCAGATCACCTCTCTTGCTGCCTCTGTGCTTCTAGGGTCAATGCACCTCAAGGAATCCATGGCTAACAAGAAGAACAAACATTATAATTACTCTAATTCCGGACCTGGTTTCAGGTCTTTTACATGCCAAACCCCCTTATAGAGACCACGTTCATCACACAACTCATATGTCCAAGGAGACAACTTCTTCTTTATAGAAAACGGACCTAGAAACTTAGGTGCCAGCTTGTGTGAGAAATTCCTAGTGGCATCCGAGAGGGCATAATTTTTCCGCCACACCAGTTGGTGGGGAAAATATTCTACATGACGACGTCGCAAGTTATACCTATCACAAGCCTTCTTTCCAGCAATTTCCAGACGAGATCGAACATCAGTGAACATCTGTTTAAAAGACGAATTACGACTAGCATTAACTGTTTGAGTACCATCTTCAGGAACCGAAACATTAGAATAGTCTTGTCCAGATAACTTCATATCTCTTCCGAAATTAATGAAATATGGAGTCAATTTAGTGGTTTCGTGCACAGAAGTCCTAAGGGCACAAGCAATTTTGTGAAGATTTACATCCCACGTTTGATGATTATCAGAGACATACATGGCCAACATTGTCTTCATAGTGCGGTTCATCCTCTCAGTGGGGTTAGCCCTAGGATGATAATTTGCACTAAACTTGATCTTACAACCATAAGCATCGGCAAGCTTTTTAAATTGTGTACAACGGAATTGTGGCCCGTTGTCGCTTATTATTACCTTAGGAACACCAAACAACAAAAATACGTCATTCTCCAATTTCTTAACAACTGCATCACCAGTGGCTTTTCGAAGAGGGAACAAAAGAACAAATTTACTCAAATAATCGGTTACATTCAAAATGAAAGTATGACCTTGCTTTGACCTCGGTAAAGGTCCTACTAAATCTATAGAGATTAACTCCCACGGACGATCTACCTTGGGATGAGAAACCATTTTGTCCGTAGGGCGTTCTTGAGAAACTTTATACTCAGCACAAATGTTACAACGACGAATGAAATTAGCGACGTCACTCTTCATCTTTGGCCAATAAAAACGTTCTGCAATCTTCGAGTATGTTTTGAACACTCCAACGTGTCCTGCAGTGGGTGGCTCATGACAATTCGAAATAATCCGAGGCCTATCCTTTTTAGGTACGACCAGCTTCCAACAATCCGAAGATGGAGACAAAGAAGGATATGGCGAAGCTACATATTTCCAGAGCTTGCCATCTGACTCCCTCCAACTACAAAAATGTAAGGGCTTATCTCGAACCCTCAACAACATTTTCTGATACCACTTATCAGAATCCAAACCGACAAAATCCGAAACAACTTCAGCTTCCAAAGCATCAACAACAGGAACAGACCTAGATAACATGTCAGGAACGACATTGTCCTTACCCTTACGATGGATAATCTTAAAATTAAACTGTTGAAGACGAACAGCCCAACGTGCCAAACGACCATTTAAATCCTTCAGATTCTGAAGCCACAATAAACTGTAATGATCAGTTATGACACTAAATGCCACACCTTCAAGATAAGGGCGCAGTTTTTCAACGGCCCATAAAACTGCGAGACATTCACGCTCAGTTGTAGAATAATTGCGTTCCTGACGAGTTAAAGAACGACTCAAGTAAGCTATCACACAATCACCCTCTTCATGTGTCTGAGTAAGAACAGCACCAATTCCGTACATCGAGGCATCTGTTTGAACTACAAACGGCTTTGTGTAATCGGGACATCGCAAAACAGGGGCAGCAATCAGACATTCTTTCAAACGTTTAAAGGATCTATCACACTCATCTGTCCATTCAAATTTAACCTTTTTCTTAAGTAAAGCAGTAATCGGAGCAATAATAGAAGAAAAATCAGGCACAAATCTTCTATACCAAGAAAAGGTTCCAACAACACGTCTAACTTCAGTCACGTTAGTAGGAGCAGAAATCTCTAACATTGCCTTTACCTTATCAGGATCAACATGTAAACCATTACGATCTACAACATAACCTAAATATTTCAATTCGGGACGACAAAATTGACATTTATCCATGCTAACAGTAATGTTAGCATCCCTAAGGCGTCGAAAAACTTCTTCTAAGGTAGCTAAATGCTGTTCAAAACTCTGACTTACAATGACGATATCATCCAAATATACAAAAACGTAAGGTTCCAAATCATGACCTATAACATTGTCGATTAGTCTTTGCCAGGTTGCAGGAGCATTATGAAGTCCAAAGGGCATCCGCTTGAACTGAAAGAGTCCACGGTTGGGAACGGTGAAAGCTGTATACTGTCTGGAAGATTCGGCCACCGGCACTTGCCAATAAGCAGATTTAACATCAAGACTAGACAAAAACCTTGCATCACGAAGCTTATCGAGAGTGTCGGACACCTGGGGTAAAGGATAGCTATCTCTAACAGTGACAGAATTCAACCTCCTAAAATCCACACAAAATCTATAAGTCCCGTCTTTCTTTTTAACAAGCAGGATTGGGGAAGCCCAAGCACTATTAGAAGACTCTATCACACCTAGACTAAGCATCTCATCAAGTTCCTTATCAATTTGAGCTTGGACTACTGGATTAACCCTATAATATCGTTGTTTAATCGGTGGGCTATTTGTAACAATAACATGTTCTGTTTTGTCCGTACAACCTAAGGTTGTACCCATTAATTTCACATTACGATCAATAACAGCTTGTAACCTATCTTTCTCTAAAGATGCCAACTTAGTTCTGCCGAGCATCTGTTCAACAGTATTTATTAATACTGGTTCATCAGAAAAATGCCACTCATTTCTTCGAAGATCGGGCACAACACCCATACTACGCCAAAAATCGGTACCTAAAATTAATAAATGTGGTAATTCTGGGATCACCAATACGTCAATTAACCGAAAGTTACCCCTCAATACTACAGGTAACTCAACGGTTCCAACACTGCTTACTCGTTGTCCATTGGCAACTGTACAAGTGACAGTACGGCTTGCATTCATATGTAGTCCTACCTCCTGAATAAAAGCTAGTCCCTTCGTACCCATAATAGTTCTGGAAGCACCAGAATCCATCAATCCTAGTATCTTCTTACCCAAAACTTCAATACTTAAATAGGGTCTTTTATCCCCTACTACATTTTCTAACACATAATCCAATATCACCTTAAATTTATCGATCGAATTACTCACATCATCACACCCTATCCGATCACTCAGGTGTGATGGTTCTAGTTTTCCTTCTTATTGCAGACAGGACAGGTTTTCACTGTGAACCCTTCCTTTTTACATCTATAACAAAACATTTTACCCTTCGGTTCAGAACAACCAGCAGCCCTATGGCCAGGTTGATTACATCTAAAACAAATAATGGGTTTTGGAGTAGACAGAATATTCGAACGTCTACTACTAGATGTTGTGTGACTAGTATCCCCGCTATTTGTTGAGCATACTTCAACATAGGCGAGGTCGGGCTCCATAAAATTCATAGAGGCGTTTCGTCTTCCAACAGGAGAACTGAAACTTTCCATTGCCTCTTTTTTAACCTCTAACTTTCTACCATACTCCCGCAGTTCAGCTAAGGAGTTTATTTCCACCAAGGCCAGCTGGTCTTGATAGAAAGTGGCTATGTTTCTTAAAATAATCTTTAATTTCGTATTCTCAGAGACTGGGAAAGTAAGCCTATTAAAATACCCAGACATCACTGCCAAATAAATTCCCATTGATTCGTCAGGACCCTGGGTCCTTCGGCGAATCTCATCAAACAAATGCTCATTATAGTTAGGGGAGAGAAATTCTTCCCTTAACAATACCAGAAAATCATCCCAACTGTTCACTAGACTCCTATATGCTAAATAAAACTGGTAAGCTCGTCCACTAAACAAATCAATACCACATTCCAGTAAGGTTTCTTTCGAAACATGCCTAGCCACTCTCAGCTCTTCAACTCGAGAGATAAAAGCACTCAACGACATACCCTTCTTATCGCCAGAAAACGTAAGATTCCATTTACTAGGAGGAACAGGCTTAATAAAAGAAGAAGTAGCAGAAGTTTGAGGAGCAGTGGGGGTAACAGGACTCGAAGTTTGAGCTATAGCTGCCGCAAACTGTTGCGTTTGATTAGGACCCAGGAAGTCAACTTGGGTAGGCACTGAAGCCAACTTTTCGTCTTCTTCTGCTTGACGATGCAAAGAGTCCAGCAGGCGAAAAGCCGTAGCCAAAAATTCAGGCCTTTCTTCTTGAGTCTCAGGAATGTTCTCGATTCTACTCAAGATATGAGACAATTTTGACTGATATTTCAAATAATCGTTGCTAGTTTTAGAGCCACGAAACGCTTCTACTAAAGGTCCCAAAACTTGTAACTTATCACGAACAGCCTTAACATCTTCTTCAGGTTTAAAAGGATAAGCAGGATATTTTATACTATCACCACTACTTTCAAGTCGAAGGGCAGTGGATAGCTCACTACGCATACTATCCACCGTACCAGTGGCAATTCCACGAATTTTGAGTTCATAAGTCAGCTCACCCTGACTCAATCGCTTAACTTGGAGCTTTCTTGACATTGCTAAGAAAATGGGCAACAAGAAATCACTAAAAAAACTTGGACAAACAAGTAAAAATGTATGTCTATAAGATCTAACAAATCATTCAGCACTTAAATCTATCCACAACACACAAATCAGACACAAAAATATTGGCACAATGGGTTACTCAAGTGAAGTATCAAAACTACATTCGAGTACTATAATGAATATTATAATTATACATAGAAGAGTCAAGATAACTAACAACAACATGCGTCAAGCTGTTTGGCCCCACGTTGGGCGCCAAAAATGTCACCCCCCACCCTTCAAGTTACTTACAAGTAGAAGGGGGGACATAGGGGTATGTCCGGCTAGCTGAACCCTGTCAGGCAGCGGAGTGGGTCGGAGTTCTTTATAGACCTAAATATGATGTAATAAGGGGCGCCAGTCCGTTCCAACGGACTACCCCTCGGCTATGAATGTTTTATTTTAGGAACAGACAAGAAATAAAACGAGCCTTAAAGTAAACCAAACATGTATTGACTCTTCTAATACGTAAAACAAATGAATAAATGAATGAAAGGAATAACGGAATCGGTAAGTCCTAACAAACAAAATAATAAATAAATACCAATCGAACAAATGCACCTCTTTTTCAAAAAAAATAAATAAAAAAGAAACTTTAATAAAATTTAACAATAACATGTACCTAAGTTCCTCATTTTAAAAATATAAATTAAACACCCTGTAAAGCATAACATATTTTCAGCACTATTAAAATATATAAATTAAACAACCTGTAAAACATAAGTAAGTTTTGAAATAATAAATATTATATAATATTATTCTCCGCTGTAACAATAAAATTAAAGAAGAGGTGTAGATGTACGCAATACCAAGCCCTGCGTATCTGATCAGATATAGGACCGTCAGGATAAATATTTGATGTCATATATATGTAGGGTTAAATATACTATCAATTACACAAATTACAATTAATTAATTTAAAATAGTTGTCAATACCTGGCCTAATATTAAATAATGATAGTAGTTATTGCTTGAAACCAAGCAAGTAAATGAAAATTTTTATAAGAACTTACCGTCCGACCATACAACTAAACTTATCTGAATTTAATAACATAGCATTTCTTCCTCCGCCGTCGATATGGCCTTTACGGAAAGCCGGTAGGATTTCCACATGTCCACGTAAGATATGTTCAGTAGGAAATATCAACGTACACGAAATCAAAAGTCCATTTATAGAGAGGAAAAGTCCCTATACCATGAAAGACAATTCTGCTTACAAGTTCCTCTACCAGCAAAAATAGGTAGAAAATGCTCTGCATACCAGGAAATAGAAATAATTCTTTATACCAGGAAATAAAATTTATTCTTCATACCCAACACAAAAATAATTCTTCAAACCCGGATCAAAAAAAAAACCCTAAAACAACACGGAGAAATCAGAAAAACGTTTTTTATTTCATAAAATATAAGCTTCCCCCAATTCAACTTTTTTTTACAAAATTGTAGTAACTAAGAATTCATTGAAACTAGAAAGTTTATATCCAAAAACCATTCTTTAATTATCTATTATTTAAATAACGTTCAAGAAGAAAGCTAAACCAAAAAAATGACATAAAAAAATAGAATGATGACAACCAAAAAAAATTAATACAAAAAAATATACATAACTTACCCAGCAAATTACACCAATGATTGAACTGGGGTTTTTATACAATTCACAATATCTTCGAAAACTTCCAAATTCCCATATAGTCCAGGAGTCCAATATAGTCAACGGGACATCAGACCGGCAGGAGATGACAAATAACTTTATCCCTTGAGGATAGGCTGACCTAGGAACACTCAACAAAATAGGTAGCCCTTATAGAGGGGTGTGCAATAATATCCCTCAGCACGAGGTAGGATTCATCCAGAATATTTGCTATCACGCCCTTTTCAAACTTTGCC
This sequence comes from Diabrotica virgifera virgifera, assembly GCF_917563875.1. Taxonomy (NCBI): domain Eukaryota; kingdom Metazoa; phylum Arthropoda; class Insecta; order Coleoptera; family Chrysomelidae; genus Diabrotica; species Diabrotica virgifera. Next base: position 198,174,159 of record NC_065447.1, on the reverse strand, counting down.
TTCCACCATGTCTCACTAACACATTCCAAAAATGTCCCCTCGGACCTCCTCTACCGAAGGAAATTCTTCGGCTTCCACAACAGTGTCGCCAATGCTTAAATCAATTAGCCCTAATGGATAAGCGGCTCATTTAAAAATCTAATACATAAATATATAAAACAATGTGTGTTGCCTACAGGTAGGGCCAAAATACACGTAAATAATTAGTTACTAATTACTATTTAATACCACCAGAAACGTATTTGGCCATACTGATACAATTATACCTTTACGACCAATAACACAAAAGACGTTAGGCCAGTACAGTAAATATTTAATTTATATTTATGACAAATTATATTTGTGCTTTTGCACAAAATTTAAACGTAACAAGTACCAAAGAATCAGAGTGTTTAAAAAAATCTGTGTAATGTACCTCTCGCTATTTAAAGAGCCTCCACGTAGACACCAAATCCGTACTTATTCTCAAGGAAATCCCACCTCAAAATATCACAGAGCCTCCATTAAACCTATCGTCTCTCTTATGTTGCGCTGAGCATACCTAGTGTGACCAACTAGCCCGAAAAATCCGGGACATGGCCCGAATTGCGAAGTCGTGTCCCGGCGTCCCGGACAAGGCTTCCGGGCCATCCGAATTTTCAAAGTTTTGGTAAAATTCCATTTTGAAATTTTTAATAAGTTATTGTTCTAAGAATTCACATCAAATTGAATTGGTGGGACGAAAAGAAGTGGACAATTTCTAGAGTGTAATACTAATACCACATCCAAACGCATGCATTTTATATCGTGGTATTATAGTTCTACTAAAACTAAAACGGTGGACTTATTTTCGTTTCTTTGCTTTAATTATCGTCTTCTGAAAAAAATGGCCCGATTTTCATTGAAAAGTCCCGGATTTCAGGTATTTTTTTCAGCCTTGTCCCGGATTCGACTGAATTGGAGTTGGTCACACTAAGCATACCGCTTACCTTGTCGACAAATAACTCTTATAGGTGTCGATAAGAACGGTTTATCTTATGTTCCTTTCTGTTTTAGAAGTTTTGTTTACTGATATTTTTATTGTTAATTTAGTTTTGCTTCAGTTAAAACACGTCATGTTAAAGAAAACAACCAACCAAAGACATTAAAAAACAAAATTTTCACAAAACATAAGACTACAATACAATTTCGTCCTCCACTTACACCTTTTGCTTCCTGGCGTCTCAAACTTAATATAAGGAAACCATTTCTTTTCTTTCACCCGGTATAAGTTCAAAAAAGAAGTTTGAGTAAACCTTTGTCCAACTGTGTGAATATCGAAGAAAAATCTAAAATAATAAAAAAAGAGCGGACTCCGTTACTCTATTCACAAAAAAATCAACAATGAAAATGAGCATAATTTTAAGTGATGCATAACTTTTGAAACTATGTGTATTTAATTTTTCAATAAAATTTACTACACCAGTGGCGCACCCAGGAGGGGTTTTGGGGGTTAAAACCCCTCCCAGAGCATATAAAAAAATATAAAGAACAGTAAGAAAATGTAACTTGTCTTTCAGAAACAATACAAAAAAATTTCGGTGCCCAAGCGAAGAGGACAAATAATCCCCGAACAAATAATCCCGGACAAAAAATCTCCACAAATTATCCCTGGACAAAAAATACCCAGACAAAAAATCCCCGGACAAATAATCCCAGGACAAAAAATCCCGGAAAAATAATCCCCACATATTTTTTGGTAGAATATCCCCACAAAAAAATTCCGGACAAAAAATCCCCAAGAAATATTTGCTGCCGAATAGTTCTCTCAAAATTTTCCAGTTAATGCAATAAACTCAAATGTTTTTCAGCCTCAGTGCGTGAGAGCTATATAGCAATCGCCATGAAACCGCTTTTCGGCACGAAAATAATGATTAGCAACTAATATTAAGCATGAATTGCAATTTCGGTTACCAAATTTCGAAGTTCAATTCTATGCCAAAAACTTCAAATTTTACATGGACAAACAAGTTTGAGTTTTTTCAGAAATCGTGGAAGATTTGGGGAATGCGCTAAGGCTGTGGGAACCATGTCATAACTATTCTCTTAAATCTTTTACTCACTCTGCTTTGAATAACTATGTTCAAAACATTGCCTATTCGTGATGAGAACTGCTGCTCCCGAAAACGATAATCTTGATTGTAATGCGAGAAACTTGTTACTTTTTGTAAATTTAACGTCAGAAATATTTAGTTATTATCATCATCAATGGCATTATAACTCTTCGAGTATCCTTGCGAGTGGTTTACTATTGCCTTCAATGTGTCGGTCCTGTGCCACTGTTTCCCATTGTCTCACTCCCATTTTCTCCACATCTTCTCTGACTGCATCTTTCCACCTTTTTCTAGGCCGTCCTACAGACTTTCTCCCATCTGGCCTCTCCCCGAGCAGCTACGTCTGGTTTGATTTTTGGATAAATTTTTCGCATGGCATATTCTAAGGCCAGGTTAAACAACAACGGGGACAACGGATCTCCCTGTCTCAGTCCAGAATTTACTCAGAAAGCATTTGATATTTCCCTACCTCTTATAACTTGTGCAAAGAAGTTACTTACACACATTTGCGTTACCGCAGTTAGTTTCTTGGGTACGCCCAGCTCGACCATTGTATTCCATAGTGTAGGATGATTAATCGAATCATAAGCCTGTTTGAAATCTATAAAGATCTGATGCACGTCTTGATTATACTCCCAATCCTTTCAAGCATTTGTCAATGTTTTATCAACAGTCGATCTTCCGGGCCTGAAAAGGTAAATTGTAGTAAAGGTAACTGGTAGTGCTAAAAAGGTAAATTTTCACTGTATACCGGGTGTACCAATGAAACTGTGATTTTTTCTCAAACTTCGCATCACCCTGTGGAATATTCTAGCATTTATAAAATACTCAAATAAAAACCCAACTATAGTCATGTTTTCTTAACATTCCGCTTTTTGATTCATTCGCTTATGTTGGACCGTAAAAAAGTTAGTACTTTAACAATTAGCCATGTTTTTCATCAATACAGGGTGTTTTTCAATAAGTATGGCAAACTTCAAGGGGTAATTCTACATGAAAAAATAATGACAGTCTGCTTTATAAACCTATGTCCGCAAATGCTTAGTTTCAAAATAGAGGGTGTTGATTTTTTTCTTACAAACTCAAGGTTTATTTATTGCTGTATAACCGGTGGAGATATGGAAATGGAATTTGGTGGGTTTTAATACGTAGTTATTGTACATTTTTTGACATACAAGCAGAAATTTAATATTCACCATTGGCGCGCATACGGATAATATGACGGCTCATATTACCCGTATGGGCGCCAATGGTGAATATTAATTTCTTAATTGTATGTCAAAAAATGTACAATAACTTCGTCTTAAAACCCACCAAATTTCATTTGCATATCTTAACCGGTTATAAAGCAATAAATAAATCTTCAATTTGTAAGAAAAATTTCAACACCCTCTATCTCAGAAACGAAGCATTTTTGGACATACCGTTTATAAAACAAACTGTCATTATTTTTTCATGCAGAATTACCCCTTAAAGTTTGCCATACTTATTTAAAACACCCTGTATTGATGAAAAACATGGCTAGTTGTTAAAGTACCTAACAGAATGTTGAGAAAACATAAGGCTATAGTTGGATTTTAATTTCAGTATGTTAGAATATTCCACAGGGTGACGCGAACTTTGATAAAAAAACACAGTTTGATTGGTACACCCGATATACAATGAAAATTTAACTGTTTAGCAACAATACTCTTACAGCGATATTGTTAAAAAATAATGCTATAATATATTAAAAAAATCACTTAAATCGGACAACCGGTTTAGGAAATTCGAGACATCAAAAATGACCCATTTTTAAGGTGTCCGGTTAATTTTGAACCCCAGTGTATTTCATGGAGATTTTTTGTGGGGGATATTTTGTCGAAAAAAGTTTGTGGGGATTATTTTTGTCCGGGATTTTTTGTGGGGATTTTTTGCCCAGGGATTATTTGTCCGGGGAATTTTTATCTGGGAATTTCTTGTCTAGGGATAATTTGTGGGGATTTTTTGTCAGGGAATATTTGTCCGAACCCCGCCCAAGCCAACCCCCCCTAGAGGAAAATTCTGGGTGTGCCACTGTACTACACTAATTATAACCTGCAGATATAATCTTTGCTCTTGACTTTAAATATCAGTTTTAACATTTGCTCTGTTACCACAGAAACATACATTTAATCAGTCGTACGTTTTTATTATAGAGGCATAGAGATCTCGACGATATTCTAAAGTCAGCAATTAAAGTTATATGCCGTTCGAATTGCAACTGCAAGTGTTATCTTCAGTTCGGTCCTGCATTTGAGGACAGAAAGGACTTGAAGTGTCTTTGTCTTGAACATGTGGCAGCTGGGCTGGGCACAAGTGTTCCTTATTACGGCTGACATTTTATGGTCCTAACAAGATGGCTTTTCAAATCTCTATAAGAATGGCGAGTCTCGTTTTATATTCTGCCGTTTCCTGTGAGGTACAAAAATTTTCATAACAAGCTTATATCTCAAAGGAGAATAAAATTTGCCCAACTATTCTATACAAAGGATAACAAATTTTATTAGACTTTGTAAAATTCTTTTAACCATTGTTTTGTGCACTCTTTATAACATGGAATTAATCAGGCCAGAGGTTTTATTAAAAATTTTTGTAAGAGCGTATGTTCCGAATATTATTCGAGAGCGGGATGATATTAATTAAAACTGCACAGCTCAATTTCATTTATTATTTAGTATTTAATAATATAGGTACACTTCGCGTCATAAAAAACTGGTAGAACTCTTATGACAAGAATCGTGTTTTTCAAGTTGTGTAAGTTTATCTTGTCACATGTGTAATTCTAATTTCTTGGGTAACGCTGCCAGTTCAACGAAAATATTATATCAAACCAGGTAAATGCTGGGCTGTGCGACAGACCGCAAGTTTTTAGTATACTAATAGACCAGGGCGGATCTGTAAAAATATTAGTACATTTGGACGTTGAGAGGTGACTCAAATTTTCTTGCAGAAATTGCTTGAAAATAACTCAAATAATAATATTTGAGTTATCCTCCCTCTCAAAAAGGTCCGGAACATTGTTTAAATAATCAAAATGTCAAAAAATGAAGGAAAAATTCGATTTTTTTCTTCGTTTTTTGATTATAACCGTTGATTGAGGACCACAATCAACGTTATAACTTTAAAAGCATTCATTTCCGAGAAAAGTTGTACTGACATAAAAGTTGCGTAATTAAATTTTCTACAATAGAGAATTGGTTAAAGATTTAAAAAAAATAGCCACCCTTGTTGCAAAATAGCAATAATTGAATAATTAAACAAAAAGCCATACAAAAACAAGTATTAGCATTTTATGTTTTTCAACCATTTAGGCTACACTTAGGACCTTCATATTTCACCCAGAAAAACTTTGTGATACAGTAAAACAATACTGTAAATTTCATTAAGATCGGTTTAATAGATTTTGCAAAATAAATTTTGCAATCCAGCTTTCGCAAAAAAAAAATCATTTTTTCAAAATGTTACAGGACTGAAAATAAAGCAGATAGCAAGTTGAAATTTTTTGCTTATAGAAGTGTGCTGCACCTTTCATTTTCAATTTGCAAAACTAAAATCAATTAACTAGCACGGCGTCAGGAATTTTTTAAATAAACATTTATTATTGGTGCTACGCGCAGGACAGCGGATAGTTTGCTCTGATTGGGCATTCCAATGACCTTTGATAATGATTGATACATTTTAATTTTTATTACATTTCGATATAAATAAATAAATTTGTTTATTGCAAAATAAAAACACATACTCTATCCTTTAAAATAACACTTTTTTTAGCAAAAACTTTCTTTGTTCATATATTTTAACTTTGAGAATAAAAGTTTATTATTTTTAAACATATGCAATTGTTTAAACAATATTTCAAAAACAATAATAAAATTAGTTTGATTTTTGTGGAATTAAAATATTAAAATACAACAAAATATAGAATAAGAAAATAATATATTAGATTAGATAAAGATTGTAAGAAATTTTGGTGGAAATCAACTTCTGTGAATCGAACACCGCTGTCCTGTGCGTAGCACCAAAAATTAATGTTTATTTAAAAAATTTCTCCTCACGCCGTCGTAATTAATCGATTTTATTTTTGCAAATTGCAAATGAAAGGTACAGTATATTTCTATAAGCAGAAAAAAATTCAACTTGTTATTTGCTTTATTTTTAGTCCTGCAACATTTAAAAAAAATGAATTTTTTTGCGAAAGCTGGATTGCAAAATTTATTTTGCAAAATTTATTTAACCTATCTTAATGAAATTTACTACTAAATCTATAATGAAAATATGAAGGTCCTAAGTGCAGCATAAATTTTACAAACGTAAAATGCGAATACTTGTTTTTGTATGGTTGTTTTGCAATTAGTGCTATTTTGCAACAAGGGTGACTATTTTTAAAATTTTTAGCTAATTCTATGTTGTAGGAAATTTAGTTACGCAACTTTTATGCAAGTACAACTTTTCTCAGAAATGAATAGTTTTAAAGCTATAATCAAAAAACCAATAAAAAATCGAATTTTTCCTTCATATTTTGATTATTTAAACAATGTTCCGGACCATTTTGAGTGGGAGGATAACTCAAATATTATTATTTGAGTTATTTTCAAGCAATTTCTGCAAAAAAATTGAGTCACCTCTCAACGTCCATCTCAAAACAGATGCGCCCTGGACTATAAAACAATATCGAGCATTCTGGATAAGTCAGTCATACGAGTATTTATTATATATTGATTGGTGTTTTATTATATTTATATAACAGCGCTACAGGTTTTGTAGGCCTACGGCTTCTAAATTCTGGATAATAGTTTTCCATTGTTTTCGGTCCTCTGCACTCTTTTTCCAGTCCTTCTCTCCGATTTCTTCTAAATCCCTCTCTGCAGCCTCTAACCATCTCTTCCTTGGGCATCCTTTTCTTATTTTTCCCAATTATCTGTCATTCAATATTCGTTTAGCTTATTTCATTAGTCTATCCAGAATCTGCAAACCAAATACTTTGTGGTCACGCTATTCCATGCTCAAAGCAGTATTAAAAATTGAAAAAAAAAGTGTCAATATAGGCGATTATTTTAAGTTAACAGCATACCATTTGAAGAAAAAAAAAGTATGATTCACGTCCAAAAAGCAAAGATTTTCACCAAAGCAGAAATTTCAAAATTTTTATCTGAAGCTCCTGATGACATATTATTTAATGATTAAGGTAGCTGCTATATTTAGATTAGCTGGCGCATGCCGTAGAGAAGATCTCATGAAAATAACAATAGATGATATATGTATGTAAATTCAGTGCGGAAAAGTAATGCGGAAAAGTAAATCTTTCCAAACTAAAAAGCGTGCTTAAAAGTAGACTTTTTTGCGCGCTCGTAGAAAAATTTCATTATCAGCTTCTATTTCCCAACTACCTTGCTCTGATAAGTGTCATTTTAGACTATTTACACTCACACAAATGCACGGGCACAAATTCGTACACAAAGTCATGATTTATTCGAACGGTAGAAAGCGAAAGACAGGAATTATTACCTTTCACCTAAAACATACTTAAATGTATAAACTTAACCAATAAATTAGGCCTAATCTACCGATAAAGTTAAACAAATAAAGAGGTCTATACGCGAAACATGTACTTGGCGGTAAGTGTACACTACCGTCGTAAAGTTGTTGCAAATCTCCATATTTGTATGTTTTAGCGAAATGGAAATTTAGCTAGATTATATGACTATACAGGGCACCAGGGCAGCCAGACGAAAACGAAACAAAGGCATTATCAGGAACTACCACAACATTCTTGAAAAACTCAGTAACAGTTCAATTTTTGATTAAAGGGGGACATATTTTTCGGTATTATCTATTACTTTACATTTATCCGAAAGCCGGGTAAGAATCACTCCAGATTTTATTAATGGCAAATAAAATATGAGAACGATCATGGGTAGTAGAGAAACCAATTTACATCTGCGTTATAAATTTTGACAATTCGTTTGATAGGGTTCAACATGAGAGTCTGTTTGAATATCTAGAAATAATTGGAATAGGTGATGAAGATCTGAGTCTTTTGCATCTATATTGGAATCAAGAAGCTTCTATTCTGGTATTCTGGTATTCTGCCCCGCCCTATTATTGACGCACGACAGAACTAACGTAGATCAGGGAGAAAGCGTGTTAAAATTCGTTTGCATTAATAATCTTATATTTTTCGCTGTATGAAACCCATAATTACAATTCTTAGGTTTAAATAATTATTAAGCCAACACTGACTAATAACCTAGTTATCCCTATCAAATTTTCATCCCTCCCATATATTAGATCATGCTTGGATATTGCGAAAGAGGTAACTTGCTGTATTGATTATCATCTGCCGAAGGGTGAACGCCTCTTTTGAGTGTCACCTGCACACGGGACTGTTCTGATCACGGCCTTCTTCGCTTGAAGGCAAAATACGCAATCCTTTCTTTTGGACTAAGTCTCACTAAGAAAACGAACATTGTGACCAGTAATCTCTCTTTCGTATGTTAGCTTTCGTTTAGCAACACGTATCTGCAAAATAAGATGCTAATCCGTTAGCCAGTTAATCCGTGCGTAAAAACAGGCATATGTGGTTGACCTAAACGCAAACAAACTAAACAGGGCTTGGACAAATTTTTATAAACTTATAATATTGTCTGTCTCTCTTAATTCCACTTGAACCAGAAACCTAAACATAAATATAGTCCACTTATACATTGTACAGCGAATTTATCAATCAAGACATGAAAAAGACAGACACTAATTCATCATATATTTTACACAATGATACAATGTATTATTATGTCATATTTTTTATCCGACATCTAAAACTAAAACTAATTTTAACTATTTATAATGGGAAATAAGCCACAATATTATTAAAAAATTATTTTTATTAACGTTTCGACGCCCAAATCGGGTGCCGTTGTCAAAATACAAAATACTACTAACATAAACAAAAATTTTGTTGCTTAGTAAAAAAATTCTTCTAATAATTTATTTAATTTGACTCATTTATATCGGCAATTCAGATACATATGATACATTTTAAAGTAGAAGACTTTAAAATGATATTGCCAATATTTATGAGTTGCGTTCCTGGGACGACTTTACTGAAAGATTACATGAAATTACATTACAAATTCGATTACATGAAATCAACCCCAACTCAAGAATATCCATCACAAAAATCATAGCATGTGATCTGTCTTTAAAAAGACAACCATATGCAACGGTGCGGTGACATTAAAATTCTCGCGTTAGAGATCTCATAGTAAATCACGAGGGAAAACCAGGAAAAACCTCGTGATACTATCCCGACATCGTAAGTATTTGGTCTTACATTTAATTTACTCTCAAAATTAATACCAAATTCTGACTTTACTATAATTTTGTTTATTATATTAAAAATAATATAATAATACTATCATAAATATTCGATGTGCCATTTTGCACATCGAATCCACCGGGCTGTACCTTTCCTCTGACTATATTCAAAACACGGCACTTGTCTAGACCGAACTGCATACTAATATCATTAGAGAATGTTTCTACAGTTTTTAGCATCTCTTCTAGGTGTTCTCGAGTGGAAGCCATTAATTTCAAATCATCCATATACAACAGATTATTGAGCTTCGCTACCACAATATTATTGCTTCATAAATATTGGCAATATCATTTTAAAATCTTCTACTTTAAAATATATCATATGTATCTGAATTGCCGATATAAATGAGTCAAATTAAATAAATTATTAGAAGAATTTTTTTACTAAGCAACAACATTTGTGTTTATGTTAGTAGTATTTTGTATTTTGACAACGGCACCCGATTTGGGCGTCGAAACGTTAATAAAAATCATTTTTTAATAATATTGTGGCTTATTTCCCATTATAAATAGTTAAAATTGTAAAAATGCCACAAGAACATAGCTTCAGAACAACACTAAAACTAATTATTACTTCTTTGTTAAATATGCTGTTACATATTATATTGTTAAATCGTATCCAGTAACAGGTGAAATTAACTTGTACATTAGCTGGTTCTGCCATCCTGTTGGTTTCCTAGACTGCATCATATTCATTAGGTATAAATCTACTGCAGTACTATATTAAATCACGCAAATTAATTTTCTCACTAAGAACAATACGTCATTACAATCTTTAATTGAGTATCATTCAGCCGTCCTGCATTCCCGCCTCCCATTACAGATCGGTAACCGCAGCTCTGTGAGTGACGCACGAATGATATCTATGGGACAATGGCTGCGTAACGGTTGATATAACCAATTTGCATTAGTGCAGGGATTGTCGCGGAGCGTAATCACTTTGGTTTGCCACACTGTGAATCCATACATACATGCACTTCCCCAACGAATTATATTTTCAACAACGCGACGCAACATTGCAGAACATTGAATCGAATTATTATTTTCCGGTTTGTAAATGCCTGCGCTACAGCCCTTCTCTCCTGGCGATAGCGTTTATGGTTTGGTTGGCGATGTTTGATCGGGAAATTACTAGGCTCGATAATTCATTTTTGATGAGACCCTTGATTATACCTTTTAGTTGTTCAAGTGACAATAAATACATTTCTCTTTTTCAACAAAAATACTTTTCACGTAGTCAAACAGATGAAATAGAGAATGTAAAAAAATCCCCTTACGAACAATTCACACATCCACTATTTCGGGCTGGAAAATTTTTTTTGAATAGAATCAAAGATCCAAACACTAGTTCTTAGAAATGTGTTTCGCCCTCTTAAACCTCTCTGGGCTCATCAGTAAAGATGAAAGGTTGAATATCTTCAGACACATTCCACTCAAAAACAACATTCGAGACCTAGACATAGCAGGAGCGTAAATCTACGCCAAATCTGACAATGACAGTCTCAAGCTTTAATTCCCTAATTACTTAAAGTAAAATATATGTTCAAAAACAAAAGATGTAGATCTTTGAAACACACTCAGTGATCAAAAGATCCAAAGTTAATGGTTTAACGACCACTCGTACGAAATCAAACAGATGAAATAGAGAATGTGGAAAAATCCCCTTACGAACAATTCACACATCCACTATTTCGGGCTGGGAAAAATTGTTTGAATAGAATCAAACATCCAAACACTAGTTCTTAGAAATGTGTTTCGCCCTCTTCAACCTCTCTGGGCTCATCAGTAAAGATGAGAGGTTGAATATCTTCAGACACATTCCACTCAAAAACAACATTCGAGACCTAGACATAGCAGGAGCGTAAATCTACGCCAAATCTGACAATGACAGTCTCAAGTTTTAATTCCCTAATTACTTAAAGTAAAATGTATGTTCAAAAACAAAAGATGTAGAGCTTTGAAACACACTCAGTGATCAAAAGATCCAAAGTTAATGGTTTAACGACCACTCGTACGAAATCAAACAGATGAAATAGAGAATGTGGAAAATCCCCTTACGAACAATTCACACATCCACTATTTCGGGCTGGGAAAAATTGTTTGAATAGAATCAAAGATCCAAACACTAGTTCTTAGAAATGTGTTTCGCCCTCTTCAACCTCTCTGGGCTCATCAGTAAAGATGAGAGGTTGAATATCTTCAGACACATTCCACTCAAAAACAACATTCGAGACCTAGACATAGCAGGAGCGTAAATCTACGCCAAATCTGACAATGACAGTCTCAAGCTTTAATTCCCTAATTACTTAAAGTAAAATATATGTTCAAAAACAAAAGATGTAGATCTTTGAAACACACTCAATGATCAAAATATCCAAAGTTACTCGTACGAAATATTCCTATTGCATTGAAAATTGGAACATGGAACGTAAGAAGTTTATACCAATCAGGCAAACTGGATAACGCTGTATCGGAAAGGTGCAGAATGAAGATTAACACACTAGGCCTTAGCGATATACAATGGCCTGGATCAGGAAAATGTAACACCAGAAATGGAACACTGTATTATTGCGGAAACAACGACCCCAATCACAAACAGGGAGTTGGAATTATAGTTGATAAAAATTCTCGGAAAGCCTAACTTTGTAACTTTGTTCCCTATTCTGATCGAGTATTAATGCTGTCTCTCAACTCTCATTTAAATCGTAAAATAAATATAATCCAAGTATATGCACCCACTGCAGACAAGGATGAAGACACCATAGAGGCCTTCTATGAACAAATTGGCAATGTCTTAAAGCTAACTAAAAGACATGACATAAATATTATAATGGGCGATTTGAACGCTAAAGTCGGTCAAGGAGAAGTAGAGAATTGTGTGGGGCGATATGGACTCGGGGAAAGAAATGAACGTGGCGATAGGCATGTTGATTTCTGTATTAATGAGGAACTCATAATTGCAAATACCTTGTTCAAACTTCCTAAACGTAGACTACATATATAGAAGTTACCAGCTGACAATAACAACAAAATAGTCAGAAATCAAATAGATTATATTATCGTCAACAGAAGATATAGAAATTCTATAATATCATCTAAAACTTATCCAGGAGCGGACATTTCCTCCGATCACAACCCTGTTGTTTTGTCTATGAGAGTGAAACTAAAGAAGGTAAAGAGCCCTAGCTCCAATAAAATCATGGATACAAGGCGGCTCAAACAAGACAACACATATGCGGAAACGAAATTTAAAATAAACGAGAACTTAAGGAAAGTCAAAGAAGATAGTGCGGAAACTCTGACTGTTGACCAAAAATGGGGCAAAATTCAACATGCCTTAGTGTCCGTTTGAAAAAAAAACCTTCAAACCACTTGGAGAAAAACAAAATCTTGGATGACAGTAGAAATTCTTGAACTTATGGAAGAACGAAGAAAACATAAAACAAAAGACCCGAATAAATACAAAGAAATTCAGAGAAACATCAGAAATAAAATTGGAGAGGCAAAAGAGAGGTGGCTCTCCAACAGATGCAAAGAAATAGAAGACATGGATAATAGTTATTTTCCTGACAAGTGCAGAAAGTCATACTTTTCGCACGCGACAGCAGTTTGCCGAACGACGCGAAGCGGGAGTTCGGCAAGCAGTCGAGTGCGGAAAAGAGACTTTATGCAAGCGTTAGGAACAATATTTTTTCTACGAGTCTTTAAAAAATGACCAAATCTTAATCAATTAATTTAATTAATATGAAAATACATACACAAATTAATTCTTTGACAAGGTTGTCAAAACCAAAGTTTCAGCATAATTGGTTAGCATGACGACGATCTTGGTTTCCATGACGACGATTCAAAACCACTGTTATTGTCTACTGATTTGACTTTCGAATATTATGTCAAAATTATTTTATCTCATCGAATTCTCGCGTTAATTTCATTAAAACATGAACACAATAAGACATATTTGAAATAAATTAGTAAATAATATCTAAATATTAGTTTATTGCATGTATTATAATTATTTTAAGGCCATATTAACATATCTAAATTAACACGCGTGCGGAAAATAAAACGCGTGTGGAAAAGTAAAACGCGTGCGGAAAAGTAACACGCGTGCGGAAAAGTAACACGCGTGCGGAAAAGTAACACGCGTGCGGAAAAGTAAAACTTTCTAAACTAAAATTCGTGCGCGAAAGTAGACATTTTTGCACGCTCGTAGAAAAAAAGTATGACAGCTTTAATTTACACAAAAAAATCAAAGAAATGACAGGTTCTAGAAAAAACACAAGAACGAATACCTTTAAAAATGATAAAGGGGATGTTATTACTGACGTGAAGGGGAAATTGTGTCACTGGACCAATTACATCCAACAACTCTTTAATGATGAAAGAGGAGAACTGTCATTAGAAATCACAGAGGATTCCGGACCACCAATATTAAGAAAAGAAGTCATATATATGCCATTAAAACACGAAAGAGGGTAAAGCTACTGGACCAGATGATGTGCCTGCCCATCGAATTATTAAAACTTATTGATGAAGATGGTATTGATATAATGGTTGAACTCTTTAATCTAATATATCGGACTGCCACAATCCCCAGACAATGGCTGCAATCGACCTTTGTAGCAATTCCCAAAAAGTCAAGTGCAACAACCTGCTCGGATCACAGAACAATATCTCTAATGAATAATACACAGCAGAATTGTTAAAACTCTCGAATATGAAATCAGTGACACAAAATTTGGCTTTAGAAATGGTATGAGCACACGAGATGCTTTGTTCGGCTTGAATGTGCTAACCCAGAAATGCATGGACATGAATCAGGATATGTACTTATGTGTTGTAGACTTTGAAAAGGCATTTGATAAAGTTCAACATAAAAAGCTTGTAGATATATTAAAAAGCAAAAATATTGACAGTCGTGATATGAAAAGTATATCTAATATATATTGGAATCAAACTGCCAAGGTAAGAGTTGACAACCAGGACACCCAAGATATCAAAATACAGAGAGGAGTCGTCAGGGTTGCGTGCTGTATCCACTACATTTCAATGTCTCGAGTGAAGCGGTATTTCAATAAGCTCTCTCAGATTCAATAGAAGGTATATCTACCAATGGAGAAGTTTTGAACAACTTACGTTTTGCAGACGATACAGTAATAATAACGGATAACAACAATAATTTACAGAACGTAATACAATGCCTTAATGAACTCTGTCATGAGTACGGACTGAAGATGAATTTAAAGAAAACTAAATGCATGATAATAACTAAATCAGCACACGCAAACATCCAATTAACTATTGAAGATACTGTGATTGAGAGTGTGGATAACTACAAATACTTAGGAACATGGATAACATCAAATGTAGACCAAACCAAAGAAATTAAGACACGTATTGAAATAGCACGTGCATAATTCATTAAACTTAAAAAATTTCTATGCTGTGGGGATATAAGGTTAGAACTACGCCTAAGGATGCTTCGATGTTACATGTTCTCTACTCTTATTTATGGCTTGGAAGCGTGGACGTTGAAACAAGTCCATTTGAATAAGTTGGCCGCCTTTGAATTTTGGTGTTACAGAAGAATCCTACGAACATCTGTATTCAAAGAATGTCGAACTTGGAAGTACCTAGAAGGATAGGAAATCAACCCGAAATAATACTATCAAAAGACGAAAACTTGAGTACTTGGGACATGTGATCAGAGGGTAATAATACTCATTATTACAACTTATTATGCAAGGCAAAATCCGAGGAAAGCGAAATGTGGGAAGACGAAGAATATCCTGGCTTAAGAACTTACGGGAATGGTTCGAATGCAGTAGTGCAGAGCTATTTAGAGCGGCAGTCAACAGGGTCCGCATTGCCATGATGATGTCCAACCTTCGATAGAAGATGGAACTTAAAGAAGAAGAAGCTACAAAAGTATAATCCAATTAACGATTATTCCCGAAATGGTTTATGTACTTGTAGTGATTACGACTCTACATTTTATCTGGCAACGGGCAATCCGAGTTTATTTACCGGCCATCCCAATATTTTCTTTCAATTTACATCGAATAGAAAAAAATATCTAGTGTACATTCGATGGACACTAGATCATTTGGGAGATAATGCGACAAAGGTAACCATTTATAAAGCTTAACGTGTAATCGAGAAACATTGCATTCAACTTCATACCTTTAATTTATAAATAACTTTGAAAAACTCCTGATACAAGAATAAAAAACCGCTAAACGCCGTAAAAATGAGTGGCTCATACAATATTCCAGCTACAAAAGATCTGATATGAATATTACGTGGCGCGAAAATGTATTTTCATTTTGATGCAAAACAAAATTCTAGTTTTATTTTAAAAGATTTTTCCATAATATTTGCTAAATTTGAAGTAAACGTGCCACAAAAGAGTTTCAAAATTCAAACTGTATGAAAGTTACTCTTTTGTGGCGCGTTTTACTTCAAATTTAGCAAATATTATGGAAAAATCTTTTAAAATAAAATTAAATTTTATTTTGCATCAAAATCAAAATATATTTTCGGCAGAGTAATATTCATATCAGATCTTTTGCAGCTGGAATATTGTATGCGCCACTCATTTTTACGGCGTTTGGCGGTTTTTTATTCTTGTACATTTTGCATAAAGAATCATCTAAGGATACATGCAAAACTCTGTCTCTGTTCAAATAAAAATTCAATCTTGGGAAATTCGCATTGTAGAAATCCAAAAGGAAACACACGAGGGGTTAAATGGCCTCACAGTGGTAGAGCTTTATATCGGATAGTAATATTCAAAAGTATATACTTTTTCGTATGTTCTTTCGAAATATTTTTGTGTTTATAATTTAAATTCCCAGGTTACTTTTGTTCAATAAAAATACCGATGCACATTACAACAGTTATTAAAAAACTTCAAGAAAATCAAATCAAGGAGATGGGACTTCAGTTGGGACAACCAGTTAAAAAACATTGTGGACAAAATCAGTGGTGTTGCGACATTGGCAGATACAATTTGAACAGTTGTTTATTTAGAATATATTTTATATTTTTTAACAAACATGAATATTATAATTGCCGTGAAAATAGGACACTAAGCGCAAATGCCAGTGAAATTTTAATTAAAATCAAGTAAGTACGCCATTCAAAATTAGTAAACGATTATTATTCCTTATTAGACAAGGCGAAACCGACGGGTTCGTTGGAAAAAATATTCCCATGAGATTTTTTTTGCATAATTGCATTGGTGACACATCCCAGAATAAGGTTCAAGAAGTCGCCCACCTGAAAAGTAATTTGGGTCCAATTTTTTTAAAAAAAATTTTTTATTCAAAGTGCAAAAAATCAATATTTTCGGTCCGCACAATTTTTTTAAGATTTTTTGAACCATTCTGGACAAAAAAAGTCTCTTATAATTTTTCTCTAAAGTTGATCGTTTTCGAGTTATAAGCAATTTAAAATTGAAAAAAAAAAACGAAAAATGGCGATTTTCAAGGCTTAATAACTCAATTAAGAGTTATTATTATGAAAATCAGAAAGTGAGTAAATCAAAGTTTAAAGCCCCCCCCCCTTGCATGATCCTGAACAAATTTGTGTCATTAATTTATTACTAAGCTGTTATTTTTAATTCGGTAAGATCGTATTGACGCGGCTGTAAATGTGAGTGCGAGTAAGATGCACCATTGACTGCCGGAACGGCATCTCTCTCGCACTCACCATTGACGGCAACCTAATACGTGTATGGCGCTCATTATTATTACTTATAAATAACAGCTTAGTAATAAATTAATGACAAAAATTTCTTCAGGATCTTGTAGGGGTGGCTTTAATCTTTGATTTAGTCACTTTCTGATTTTCATAATAATAACTTTTAACCGAAGTATTAAGCTTGAAAATCGCCATTTTTCGTTTTTTTCAATTTTAAATTGCTTATAACTCGAAAACGATCAACTTTTGGGACTATTTTGAGTCGCAGTCTATTTAGAATAGTTACCTCATTAACAAGAGCGTAAGTCGTTGTTCGAAGTTACGCCGAGTGTAATTATTGTCAGTAGCTGTCATTTAGGGTAGTCTATTATAGAAAGTTACCCAACCAATAACTATAGTGTAATAATCAGTAGCTGCCAATAAAACCATATTTTTTATTCCACACTTCAACCATTTATTTACCATCGTCGATCGAGAAGAAACGGACACAGGGCATTAGAAAACAATTTAAACCTTATATTAACATCGAATTATCCATTTGGTCCTTCGAGCCGGATGCAAACGGTCCTTCGATTCTTATCATTGTCAGCTGTAATTGGATCAGTTAGTTTTTCCTCTACTTTTACTTTTATTATGTGTTTCATTTACTTAGTGTGGCAAATGTGAACAAAAAACAAAAACTATGAAAAGAAAAAAAATTAAAGCAAAAAGTATATCACTATGGAGATGTAAGCTATTAATTCCTAAAAATTTTAAATATCTCGTGAACACCTTTCTCTAACAAGCTTGGGTTGCACTATTTGTTGAATTCTCATAAATAGTTGCTATTTTTAACGACATATACAGTGCATTCGTAAAGTGTAAAAACGATCTATTATATCTCATGACCTAATTATTTTCAGAGTTAAACCTCTGACAGGTCGATTTTTATTTTCAAATTATGATTTTTTGACGTATAGCATATAATAGTGACGTCATCGATTTGGGCGTAATGACGTCATCGATGATTCATGAATCAATTCTCTATTCAGTAATATAAACATTAACATCATTATTTATACAGGGTGACCAAAAAATAATTTTTGAATTAAAATAATTGACGCAAAAAAAGAATGTATGTAATTTATTTAACTCAAAATACATTTTACTGATGCCACCTATAATAAAAAAAGGTTTATTTCATAAATAAACATTGCTTTTCGCTTAAATTAAATGTCAAACAGCCACACACCTGCCTCTTGACAGTTTGAACATTTAATATAAGCGAAAACATTTTATTTGCCAAATTAACATTTTTTTTCTCTTTTCTGACAGCAGTAAAATGTATTTTGAGTTAAATAAATTACATGTATTCTTTTTTTTTGCGGCAATTAATTTAATTCAAAAATTATTTTTTTGGTCACCCGGCTTAAAAAATAATGTTGTTAATGTTTATATTACTGAATAGATAATTGAATCACCTTTCAAAAGAGCTGTCACACGACCCCTATTCCCGTTTAAAAAAATCATCGATGACGTCATCACGCCCAAATCGATGACGTCACTATTATGGGATATACGTCAAAAAATTATAATTTAAAAATAAAAATCGACAAGTCGGAGCTTTAACTCTGAAAATAATTAAGTCATGAGATAATAGACCATTTCCACACTTAATGAATGCATTGTATATTAGGGATGGGAAAAACAAACCGGTTTTTTTACTAGGCAATAACCGGTTTTACCGGTTGTTTTTTTGTCCCGGTTATAACCGGTTTTTCTTTTTAAAGTAAAAACCGGTTATTAGGTTTTTACGGTGATAAGGATTAGGTTAGGTATTATTTTGGATCCCAATCATAATTATTATTCTCAAGTAGGTAATTATTCCAAACAAAACCATAATTCAAATTTTATTTTATTTTATAAAATACAGAAGCAAACTGAAAGTGCAATCCCACATCAGCCAAAAACAACTATTAAGTTTTATTATAATATTTCCTTGAAAAGGTAGTTGTAATCATAATATTTACATAAGAAGTGATCTAGTTGAATTAGACGCAAGCATCATATATTTTTCACACTTAACTCTTGACATTGAAAGTGGGTGAATGACTTTTTCTGATTACCAAAAATAATGCTCTGTCTATGAATATCGAATTGCTGATTACGAATACGAATCTCCAAGAATTTCGCTACGTTTTCAAAATGATACACTCATACAGGAAATATTAAATGAGTTAAAATGTACCTATTCTACAAATATACAAACGTGTTAAAAATAATACATGTTCTTTCGATAGTACTAATTTTGATCATATTGATATCGAGTCGAATGGAGTATCGCAAACTAAAGTGTATTGTAAATGTAACTTTGTAACATATTGGATTAAAAAAACCGAAAACCGGCTTTTCTAAAAACC
Source organism: Diabrotica virgifera virgifera (assembly GCF_917563875.1). Classification (NCBI taxonomy): domain Eukaryota; kingdom Metazoa; phylum Arthropoda; class Insecta; order Coleoptera; family Chrysomelidae; genus Diabrotica; species Diabrotica virgifera. Next base: position 198,154,586 of record NC_065447.1, on the reverse strand, counting down.
GGTTTTTTGGTCGGTTATAACCGCCAGGTTAAACCGTAAGTAGAAAAACGGTATAACCGAAAATCGGTGTTTTGTCAAAAACCGCCATCCCTACTGGTGTGAGTTTTTATTCAATCTCACCCCACCGTGGCAAAAATGGTTTAATTATTACCTTTTGCCTAATTGGACATAGGTGAATATTTTAGGACCACACCCGTATGTCCCGTCCTTCGATATAAACAAAATAGTGAACTTTTAGGAGAACTGGTTCGAATAATTTGATTTGGTCTGGTTTTAAGGGTGCTAATTAATACGATAGAAAGGGTTGTGTATTAGCGATAAATAAGGGTATTCGGCGAACAAAACATTTATTAACAACAACGATTTTGACAAATAAGCGGCTTAACGATAAATTATAGTCTTAATAGCGAACGAGAGAACGTAAGAGTCTTTTTAATCTATTAATTATTGCGGAGAGAGTATTTTTACGGCGAAAAGAGACGCACAAGCGAACAAAGTGTTCATCTCTGACATCAGAAAGAGACTGCTGAAATTCTATTCAAATCTCTGCACTATTATCTTTGATAGTTTAGTTTACACTATTCGCCCTGAAAAGGGCCAAACACATGTTACACTTCTTTGGCAAAATGACCTGCTTTTACCCCGAAACTATAAAAAATGCAGATGTATATTTTATGAAACACACAACGCTACACTCAAGTTTTTCAGAGAATTAAATATTTTAAACACAATACAGATTGTCCCAACAGATTTACAGAGAGATATTTTTATAAAAGCAAATTAATGTAAATAACTGTTGTTTTCACAACATACTCCCCCGCGTTGAAGCACTGGCTTTAACATAAACCTAACCTAACATAAATCAACTTACAATGTTCTTAAGCGAAAACACTAAACTTAACTTAATTTTAACAGTCATTTGGTAGAGGACACAATTTATTAATAGAGTGCTTGAAGACTCCATCTTTAGTTTTGACCGATGCAACTCTTACTCGGCCATCCTTTCCGGGAAAGACATCAATCACTCTTGCTAGAGCCCAGTAAAGAGGAGGAGTGTTACCTTCAATCAACAAGACGAGATCGTTGGGCTCTAGGTTCTTATGAGGAAGAAACCATTTAGGGCGATTTTGGAGTCTGTTCAAGTAGTCAATTGACCATTTTTTCCAAAACATTTGCTGGAGTTTAGAGAGATGTTGCCATAAACTTAATCTATTTTCGGGAATGTGGATTACATCCCTTTCAGGAAATGACGTAAGAGATTGTCCAATCAAGAAATGTCCAGGGGTCAGATAGGTTAGATCAGAGGGATCATTTGAGAGGGAGCAAAGCGGTCGAGAGTTGAGCACAGCTTCAATTTGAGTGAGAACAGTGGTAAATTCTTCAAAAGTGAGCTTAATATCACCCATGAGTCTACGGATATGATGCTTTGCGCTCTTTATAGCGCTTTCCCAGATGCCACCATGATGAGGGGCTCGAGGAACTATGGTTTTCCAGCGAATATGCGATGATGCCAAAAAATCATTAATAGAGCGAGAGTTTTCTTTTTCTTTTAAAAACTTATAAAGTTCAAACAACTGATTACGAGCTCCCAAAAAGTTCGTGGCGTTGTCACTGAATATAGTCTGAGGGAGGCCTCTACGGCTAATAAAACGTTTTAGAGCGAGAAGAAACGTCTCTGTAGAAAGGCCGGACACGACTTCGATGTGAACAGCTCGAGTCGATAGACAAACGAAAAGAGCAATATAAGATTTTATCAAGGGAGCTTTGCGGAGTTTGGAAGCTTTAATCTGAAAGGGGCCACCAAAATCTAATCCTACATGAGCGAATACTCGAGAGGATTGCAAACGTTCCTTTGGCAAATCTGCCATAATCTGAATAGCGGGTTTGGCATTAAATCTAAAACAAACCATACATTGGTGTATGACCTTTTTAACTTCACGTAGTCCATTTAAAGGCCAATATTTAAGTCGAATTTGAGATAAAGTATTTTGAGGACCAGAGTGACAAAGTCTGATATGTTCTCTCTGAAGAATGAGACGTACTACACGATTTTTTGAGGGAAGGAGAAGAGGATATTTTTGATCAAATGTGACGTCTGAGTTACCAAGGCGACCTCCTACACGCAGCATTTCATTTTCATCCAAAAAGGGGTTTAAGCGTAAAATAGACTTATTGGATAGAGTTTTACCTTTTTTAATCTCAGAAATCTCAAGCGAGAAAGAAGAATACTGAAACATCTTAACAATCTTCAGTTCAGCGTTTTGAAGTTCGCTTACTTCAAGAGAATTTGATAACTTATGAGAAGGCGATTTGGCATTATTGGCAAACCTGAATATAAATGCTAAAGTTCTTACAAACCTTGAAAAATTAGAGAACCTATCAGAAAGAGAGGTGAAAAAATCTATTTGATCATTTCGAATGTGAAGAGTTACTTTCCTTTCTTCGGGTAACTTGGAGGTATAAACCTTTGGATTGTATTTCAACAAATCCAACCGAGATTGATTCAAAAATTGAGGACCATGAAACCACAAAGAAGATTTAAGTATTTCAGCGGGTAGCATTCCTCGGGAGAGTATGTCGGCAGGATTCTCTTTGGATCGTACGTGCCTCCAATGAGCGTTAGGAGAATTATCTAAAATTTGTGCAACCCTATTTGCTACAAATTGAGTCCAACGAGAGGGATGCGAACGAAGCCAAGCGAGAACAATTTCTGAATCCGACCACATATTTATAGAGTCTAAGCGAGAGAGTTTTTCTTCAATAATATTAGCAATCCTTGCTGTGAGCTTACTACACAATAGCGCACCCATGAGTTCCAATCTTGGGAGAGTCAAGGGTTTTAGCGGAGCGACACGACTCTTAGATGCTAAAAGTGAACAAGATACTTGTTCTGATCTATAAATCACACGTAGGTAGATGCAAGCTCCATAAGCCTTTAAACTTGCATCCGAGAATGCGTGAATCTCAACACTAGTGATTTCTTGACTTAAAAAGAGACACCGAGGTATATTTAAATCCTTAAAATTAGAGAGACTGCGAACAAAATTTAGCCACTCATGCAACGTATCTGCATCTATGATATCGTTCCAATTAATTTTGGAAATCCAAATTTGTTGCATGATTAATTTAGCGACAACTGTAACTGGGTTAATTAGGCCTTGAGGATCAAATATTTGGGCAATCATTGACAGTACTTCTCTCTTGGTGTACGAGTCCTTTAAGGTAAAATTTGGGAGAGAGATTGAGAAGGTGTCAAGAATAGGATTCCAACATAAACCTAAAACCTTATTGGAGCCATTATCTGGAGCTATTACATAAGTAGTGTTCGAAGAGAGAGAAGAGATATTTTTTAAAAACAAGTCTGAGTTAGAACACCATTTATGGAGAGAGATACAAGCGGTTCCAAGCAAACTAGTTATTTCCTTATGAGCTTTAAGGAGAGTCTGTACATCATTAGCGCCATAGAGAATGTCATCAATGTAACAACTATTTTGAAGAGCATCACTGGCCAAAGGATACTTAGTCTGATGAGTTTGTGCCAGTTCCATTAAACAACGAGTACTCTGAAAGCTAGCGCTTTTAGTTCCATACGTGACGGTTTGCAATTCAAGACACTCAATGTCTTTTTCAGGGGAGTCACGCCAGAGAATGTTTAAAAGAGAGGTTTGAGGAGGATTTATTCTAACTTGTCTATACATTTTTTGTATATCCGTTGTAAAAACGAAGGAATACAATCTAAACCGTAGCAAAATGTCAAAAAGTTCCGGTTGAAGAGTAGGACCTTTGAGTAAAATATCATTGAGCGAATAACCACTAGAGCTTTTCATCGAACCATCAAAAACAACCCTAAGCTTTGTTGTTAAGGATTCTTCCTTAAACACACAGTGATGCGGTAGAAAATATTTATTTTCTAACTTTTCGTTGGTTAGAGAGAGAGGCACTATTTTCGCATGTTCGAGAAGAAGATATTCATTAATGAAAGACTTATACTGAGCATATGTACTTTCGTTTTTTAAGAGCCTATGTTCTAAATTCATAAATCTTTTAAAGGCCATTTTAAAGGATTCACCTAACATTTTATTAGCGTTTTCAGAGACAAATGGAAGATTTACTTGAAAGCGGCCTGAAGGTAACACAAGAGTAGTTTTGCTAAATATTTGTTCCGCTAATTCTTCATCGGGAGTTAATTTACTAACGAGGGGAACTTCTTCAATTGCGAAAAATTGTTGAAGCAACTTATCCAACTGATTTTCTTCGGGTTCGGATTGAACAAAGAGAGAAACATTTGACTGAGAGATAGCCAAATGTGAATTACGGTGAAAAACCTGAGGATTAATTGTACCAAAAATAACATAGCCTAAGTGAGTATTCTGAAGAATGGGAAGATTTTTTCCTAACCGTATAAATCCATCCGTCAATAATTCACTATAGATATCACCAGCTAGAAGCAAATCAATTTTACCCGGAACAGAATACGAGGGATCTGCGAGAGTGAGATCCTGTGGGACTTTTATTTTACTTCTATCTATAGTAGCTCTAGGAAGCCTACAAGTTATACTATCGAGTACAGCGAAAGAAGTTTTAAAACTTCTGTCCTTTACATTATAGGGGAAAAATTCTAAGTTTAACATTTCGTTTGAGAGTGAAGTGTTTTCGGATATGGTTGATATCTGTAGCTGTTTAAAATAAGGGATGAGTTTTAACTTCTCAACCAAATCACGAGAGATAAACGAATGTTGGCTCCCATTATCTAGGAGCGCTCTGGCATGCATGGGTCTGCCGTCTTTCGAATAAACGGTTACTAAAGCGGTAGCCAACAATACATCAGTTTTAACTGATAAAGCGGAGAGAGATGTGGCTGCCTGAGAATCTGGAGAATTTTGCATATCTAAAGGAGGTCTGGATGAGCTAGTAGAAGCTTCATTTTGGCTGCGATTATTAAAAGAATGCTGAGTAGATATGGGAGCGACAACACGAGAGGCACCTTGAGAATTTTGAGGAGTTTGAGCATTGCGCTCACGAGAGAGAGCTTGCCTATTGATGTTCCTAGAGGAAGAGACATTTTCAGAGGTTCCATGGAGGGATGAGTGATGATGACCCCCACACAAAGTACATGATCGAGTGGAGCCGCAATCTTGAGAGAAATGTTTACTACCCAAACAATTAAAACACAGTTTCTTACCTTTTACAAAATTAAATTTTTCCTGTAAAGAGAGGCATTTAAAATCATTACACTGATAAACCTTATGAGCATTACTTCTACAAAAAGTACAATTATTATCAGAGAAAGAGTGTGATGGTTGGTCAACTGATGAGAAGAAAGATGTTTTTGATTGAGACCTGTTATTAACCTTTTTATCATGATCTGAAACATTTAATTTTTCCTGAATATCACACTTTTTCTCGAGAAATTTAAAAAACTGTGAAAGGGTAGGTAAGGTCTTTGTCCCAATATCATATTCAAAGGCCCTATGTGTAGCAAAATCTAATTTTTGTAAAAATATTTCAATTAATAGTAAATCCCAATGCTCAATTGGTACGGACATATTTTTCAAAGCAAGCAGCGTCTGCTGAGCTAGAGTTAAAAATTCGCGTAATGCCTTTGAATTACTTTTAACTAGAGATGGAGCCTTTAACAATTTTTGAATGTGTAAGCTAATCACTCGCGATTTGTTTTCGTAACGATCTTTGAGAGTTTTTACAGCTATATCGAAATTTTCGTCGATAACTTCGATGTTGTCGATCAACTGGAGGGGTTCATTTCGCAGGAACGATTTAAGGTAAATAAATCGTTGCACGTTATTGAGTTCTTCATTGTTCACTATTAGCGTCTCGAAGAGCTGGTAGAACGAGTTGAACTCAGAGAATGACCCGCAGAACGTTTGCATGGTGATCTCCGGAAGCCTAACCTTAGCAGTGGCCACAGTTGACTGAGTGCTATTTGATCTGAGAGGAGGGGGGCCCAACAATAACTCGTCCATCTTACGCTGTAGGCCCGCGAGAATAGAGAAATATTTTTGCTCAGTTGTTACCCTGTCTTCTGCTTCAGTACCGGCTTCATCAATCTCGTCTATCTGATCCATTATTTCTTCATATTTTAAAAAACAGGTTTTTAATTCTGTTTGCCGAAATTGAAATTGTAGCGCATCCTTTTCCGTACTAGCCTTTTGTGAGAGCCAGTTTTCAATTCTTGTAATTTTAGCCTTTAAAGGCGTCCTTTTTTTCTTGAGGTCTTCCATTTCTATCCCGAATTCGATTGAACACACGGCGAGAGAGAGTCTATCGATACGCGGCAAAATCTAAATTACACTGGAGAGTTTTTTGTCAATTAACAAGCGCGGCGAGAGAATAAGAGTCTAAGTTTCACAGAGAGATACAGCGTCTACGTTAAATGTCTACAAAAGTGTTTTTGACCGTAAAATGTCTTTGAGCAGAGTTTACCTTGGATCAGCAATAAAAGTTTTAAAAAATGGAAAAAGCTCACCAAATTATTCCAATTGATAAAGCAACAGGCGGCAGCTACTAACCACACACAATAACTTCACTTCCTTTCACTTAGAGTTTATCGCGACGCGAACTAACAAGTCTTGTAGAGGTATTACACACAAAAATGTCCGAAAAAGCGGCACAAACGCGAAAACCAAACAAAAATCCGGGTCGATGTAGACCATCAAATGGTGTGAGTTTTTATTCAATCTCACCCCACCGTGGCAAAAATGGTTTAATTATTACCTTTTGCCTAATTGGACATAGGTGAATATTTTAGGACCACACCCGTATGTCCCGTCCTTCGATATAAACAAAATAGTGAACTTTTAGGAGAACTGGTTCGAATAATTTGATTTGGTCTGGTTTTAAGGGTGCTAATTAATACGATAGAAAGGGTTGTGTATTAGCGATAAATAAGGGTATTCGGCGAACAAAACATTTATTAACAACAACGATTTTGACAAATAAGCGGCTTAACGATAAATTATAGTCTTAATAGCGAACGAGAGAACGTAAGAGTCTTTTTAATCTATTAATTATTGCGGAGAGAGTATTTTTACGGCGAAAAGAGACGCACAAGCGAACAAAGTGTTCATCTCTGACATCAGAAAGAGACTGCTGAAATTCTATTCAAATCTCTGCACTATTATCTTTGATAGTTTAGTTTACACTATTCGCCCTGAAAAGGGCCAAACACATGTTACACTTCTTTGGCAAAATGACCTGCTTTTACCCCGAAACTATAAAAAATGCAGATGTATATTTTATGAAACACACAACGCTACACTCAAGTTTTTCAGAGAATTAAATATTTTAAACACAATACAGATTGTCCCAACAGATTTACAGAGAGATATTTTTATAAAAGCAAATTAATGTAAATAACTGTTGTTTTCACAACACCTACTGTATATTGAATATATGTATGTACTCGTGTTTGCCTAGTATGTTTTACTTGACATGTTATTTATTGTAACATATTAATTTAAAGTTCTACATATTTATTCGCATTTGCTTCGAATATTTAAGTTTTATGAAATCTTTATATTCGGCGCAGGACTCATATCAGCATTTTATAGCCTTTTTTATGAATATATCTAAAGTATGGGGTAAGAAATAATCCCAGTCGAACGAAATCCCGCATAATGCGGACAAAGGTCACCCCGCCCGCCATAATGGAATCCTGCTGCCATTCTGCTTGGGAAACTCTAACACAATTTGTCCATCAACTGTCCGTGTTCCTTGAGGCGCTTTCAGATTTCATCTACTACATGGCAATGTTGCCAATCGTTAAATTATGTTATTGAGTGACATTTCGATGTATGGAATGTGATACTTTGCGTTCGTAAAATACTCTGTCGATCATTGTCTAAATTCGTTACTGAATGGCTCCAAAGCTTTTTAGAGCAAATAAAGAAGGACAAATTCCTTAAATGTGCAGACATATTAGTTAATAAATGGAAATAAAAATTAATATATGAACCCAGGGCCGGACTGGCACATAAAAAAGGCGCCAACCCAAATCCTAAAAAATGCGCCAGACCCCCCCCCCCTTCTTTACATCAAACTTTTCAAATCCTAACGCATGTATTTTCAAGTAACGCTATAAATATTACTTGTGATTTTTTTAAGTTTATTTTAATTTAAATCCATAAAGTAATTTACTATTTTTATTGGAAATAGTAAATTATATTAAGATGCCATAAAAATATAGCTTCTATCCCTTTTACTCCGTTACATTTTTTGGTGATCTCTGGAGATTTAAAACAAATTTTTGAAAAGTTTCAGTAATAAGTTTTCAACTGCTTCTACAGATGAATCTACTGGTTCAAAAACGATTAACAAAAATCATGATTGATGTTCAATATGTCACTTTTTGAATCTTTTCAAATTTTTAGAGCGCTCTAACACTCCATATAATAGAAGAGTAAACCTAGATAAAATATCCGTAACCACACGGTGTCAGGCGATCCGTGCCTGAGTGGTGAATGACCTAGATCAGACAGCCGCAAACGGAGCCCTCGGAGAACTGACGAAACCCTTTGAAATTTGAAATTCAAGCCTTAACGTGGGTAAGTGCGCACTGTCTCGCCGGACAGTATAATTCGCCCCTACTCATGGGAACTATATGGATAAGTATTTAATCACGCAGGAAAAAATGAAACAAAACGAAGGGATAATGGAGCGAGTCACCGGTGGTGATGCAAGCTGGAACAAGCTATGAATGAGATGATAATATCGTGTTCATCAGTAGTGAAGGGAACAAAGGGAAAGTACTCAGCGAAGAAGAAAAGAGGAAGGAGACTTCGGAAAAAGGGGATCTGTTGGAAGAATTCCGGTCAGGGGTAGGGAACTGAACAAGACGGAGCTTCCAGCGGATGCAACCTTGCAAATGAGCTCCTCACTTGAGGAGAAAAGATCTAGAGAGAAGGAGTAGAGTTCCGAAATAACGGCTATGATAAGAGCAATGAATAAACTTACCAGAGTTACAAATAATTTAGTGAAACTAATGTCCGACCATAAGAACACGAAAGTCGAAATCAAGAATGAGGTAAAAAACCTTAAAAGAGTCACCAAAGACATCTTCTTCTTTTTGTATAGACATGACTGTCTGTTTTTTCAATGTGCCTCTAGTAAGTTATCGTTCCATCGTTTTCGTGGTCTTTCCACTGGTCGTCTTCCTATTGGAGAACCGTCTCGCGCTGTCCTTAAACTATCGAAGACCACTGTCCACCGAAGCCATGGAGGGCACTTTCAGAGAAGTCGCCCTCGGCAGCATTGAGAACCGAAATATAATAGTGGAGAAAAGCGGTGAGGAAGGAACAACTAAGAGGCGGCAAGCGTGTCCACAAAAATGGACTTCGAAGAGCTCTTTCCCCAATAACTTAGTGAAAGAAAGATACAAATTATCGTAACGGTCCTGAACTCAAGAAAAAGAGGCTTTGAAAAAATTAACATTATAAATTCGAATAGGAAGAAGATCACTTTACTTTACGGTCGTCAAACAGGGAAGAGGAAATAATCCTCCAGGAGAATTAGTAATGGTCTTGGAACCTGGACTTCTAGGTGAAGCGGAAACCTCCAAAGACCTGACCAGGAAAAACCGAAACTTGTAGTAAGTGCAGTAGGTACACACAGACCAAGAGACCTCCCACTTAATTCTATGATCACAATTACAAGGTAGAGTCAGGAAAAAGAGAACCGGGGAAATCGTCAGACTATTTTCATGATCCCTGTAGAGAAAGGGGTGACGGAAATGGAAGGGGACAAGAGACTACTGGCAATTATCTCCAAATTATTGAGGGAAGACATAGAGACACTGGAGACCAGAGAGGCGTCCCTAAGAGTATAGGGGGGCTACAGAGGTAGGAACCTCAGGAAGCTCCTCGAAGTCACTTTTATGGGTATGGACTTCCACCTCGCGTTGGAGGAGTATGAACGTGGTGACGCAGAAGGTGATCGTGAAGGGAGGTGGAAAATCCTACGCCGAGTTGCTAAAGCTAAACAAAGGCAGTGCAGACACGAGGAAGAGTCAAATTGGTGTCAAAAGCGCTAAGAAAATTAGGTACAGGGACCTAAAGCTCGAAGTGGCAAGGAAAGAACAGGCCGAACACCTGAAGAAGATAAGCGTGGCCCACACGGAGGAAAAAGTAGTAGAGAACGTCCGGGGCTATCAGGACCAGGTGGATATATTTAATATAGACAGTGATGTCAAAAAGGAAGAAATCCTGAGACAGGTTCGCAGGTATACCGGCAGCAGAAAATCACATTAAACTCGTCTCTATAAGGGAAAGAAGGCAACACAAACGTCACAGTCAGACTGACGCGCATCGCAGCCAAAAAAGCACTGGAAAAAGTACATATTGGCTATAATTCATGCAAGATACGAAAGAGAGACTGCATGTCCAGCGATGCTTCAGATGCCTACAGTTCGGTCATGGTAAAACCGACTGCAAGGAAGAAAACAGAGCGACTCCTGCTACAGATGTGGCAAGGGAGGCCATCAGGCACGAGAGTCCAGTAGTGAGGCGACTTTTTGCCCCACTTCAGTGCCCGGAGTATAAATGGGATGTAAATGATTAATGGGATGTTACAATATCGGCAAGCTCTTATTTTTAAAGGATGCATAACGAATTTCTTAAACATATACCAAACATTAACATTATACCAAACATTAAAATGGCCACTTTTTGCGCATTCTGAAAAAGTTGCGTTTCTACTACACCCACGGGCTTCATTGTGTAGGATTCTAGGGCGCAGAAATCCTACATGTATAATGTAGTTATGGAGCGCAGAAGACTGCCTTCATATATTTTAGGCCAATTGTGAGATGTAACACTCTTATATTATAATAGAAAGAGCGGATATTGATACCTACGAAAGGCGCCTGAATCGTAAAATTGGTCTTGGAGGGCGCCGCGCGTCGCATCTAAGCCATTTGATTATCTAATACCTGATACAAGTTGACAATTTGTATTTTGTTGTACCCAATGGCTTCAATATTTAGGATACAGGGGCGCAACAATCCTATATGTATAATATAGTTATGGAGAGCAGAAAACTACACCTGTCTATTATAGGCCAATTGTGGGATGTAACACTGTTTGTATCAAGTATCAGATAATTAAATGGCTTAGATGCAACGCGCAGCTGCCTCGAAGACAATTTTTATAATAGTAACAGCGGAAATTGATACCTACGAAAGGCGCCCGAATCGTAAAAATTATCTTCGAGGGCGTCGCGCGTCGTATCTAAGCTATTTACCTATTATAATAGAAACAGTGGATATTGATACTAACAAAAGGCGCCAGAATCTAAAAATGATCTTCGAGGGCGCCGCGCGTCGTGTCTAAGCTATTTATTATAATATAAACAGCCGATATGGATACCTACAAAATGCAAAGGAATCTAAAAATGGTCTTCAAGGGCGCCGGGAGTCGTATCTAAGCTATTTATTATAACAGAAACAGCGAAAATTATTTATACCTACGAAAGGCGCCCGAATAGTAAAAATAATCTTCGAGGGCGGCGCGCGTCGTATCTAAGCTATTTATTATAATAGAGACAGCGGATATTGATACCTACAAAAGGCAAAGGAATCTAAAAATGGTCTTCAAGGGCGCCGCGAGTCGTATCTAAGCTATTTATTATAACAGAAACAGCGAAAATTATTGATACCTACGAAAGGCGCCCGAATCGTAAAAATTGTCTTCGAGGGCGCCGCGCGTCGAATCTAAGCTACCTATGTATTATAATAGAAACACCGGATATTGTTACCTATGAAAGACGCCCGAATCGTAAAAATGGTCTTCGAGGGCGCCGCGCGTCGTATCTGTGCTATTTGATTATCTGATACCTGGTAAAAGTTATACTTTGTTGTACTCACTGGCTTCATTATATAGGTTTCTATAGCAGTTTCTGTTTCTTCATTAAGTAAAAACAGTTTTTAGGGGAATGGTTGCCACATAGTCTTTGTGTAAAGTTTAAAAAAAAATCAGCGTTTAATTTTTTTAATGGATTTTTTTAACTAACGAAGGCAAAAGGCGCACCGGCCCGCGGGCCGGTGGGCCGGCGGCCCAGTCCGGGCCTGTATGAACCCTATTTAAAACAAAAATTACGTGATCGTGAAACATTTTTCTGTCATATGGAATGTGCAGATAATCTCCAAAATCTCCATACCACATTCGGATTCCGTGTTAAACAGGGCTAAGTTATCCATGTTTCGTTGTATTGGTTTTAGTTTTTTAACATTGCATTATTATTTTTCGTCTTTCTCATTCTTTGAGCGCTTGTTACCCTAAATCTTGTTATATTATTGGCAGAGCCGGATTTAAGGGGGGGCAGGCAGGGCAGCTGCCCGTTGCCCCACATTCCGGGGGCCCCCACAAAGTTGCAAACGTAAAAAAATCAGCACTACATGGAACGTTTCACTACTGTTGAAAGGTTTCTCATATTTTTGTCAAATCATGGTCATAAAGTAGAAGATATATTGAGTTCTCTAATGACATTCTTTCAAAAGCGCGTCAGTTATGAGTGAAAAATACTATGGTGTTGAGGCTAAAATTAGAGAACATAGAGGTACGTATCCATACAACGGTGAACCCCGCTCCGTGTAGCAGCTCAAATGAATACAGCATGCTCTCCCCTACATATAAACCGCAAACCGGTTGAATCGAAGAGGGTGAGCGTCGAGCGGCGATCACCGACGTATCCACTATGTGGAGCTGCTACACGGAGCGGGGTTCACCCTTGTATGGATACGTACCTTAATATATTATCTTAATATATCTATCATAGGCGTTGTGGATTCCGTGTGCCGTCGACTCTCTAAATTTAGTTACAAAAGCTGCAGCTGAGTGTTGTCCTGCTGCCATAACATTTCTTTATTTCTTAGAAGAACTATATGAACTATATGTATTTTTACTTCCTCTACATATAGATACAACTTGTTAATCGAATGTTTAAAAGCAGCGTCTTTAAGCGAGAGCAACGTGGCAAAAATATTATTTGTTCCTAAAAGTAAATACTACTAGAAATGATGCTGGGCATCTACAAGTGATGAGCAAAAGCACTAGTTAAAGGTTATAATCAGATGGTTTGTATAATCGAATGTGTTTACTGGAAACAGAAATATTTACAATATTCTCAAGTCTCAGAGAGGACAAACAGCCCAAGTCGTATTCTCTAAGATCCAAATATTGACCCTAATTCAGGAGTGATGGCACTTAGATCACTTCATTAATTTATATTTTTTAAGGAATATTCAACTGACTCCACTGAATTATGGAACATCTCCAGAAACTAAAATGACAACAGAGAAATTTAGGACTCAAAATGTTACTATTATAGATCAGTTCAATTCCTGTTTAAGTCAGAGGCTTTCTGCACATGAATTCATTCGTTCCAATTTTGTGTTGTTACATCATTTGAAAAATTTAACTCCCACTGAAGTTTGAAACTGACTCACTGAAGCTTACAGACATTTATAGAAATGATTTTGATGAACACGTAGGTGTCGAACTAGTACAATTTGTAGAATTCTTTAATTAATTTAAAGAGGAAATCGGCTCATCAAAGTAAAAAAATTTTAAATGTCCCGACGGCCAAAAGAAAAAAATGTGAATGATGCGTTTCCAAACGTTGAAGTGACACTTCGTTTATATGTATTTAGTTCTGATGCTAACTAATTGCATTGGAAAGAGATCATTGTCAAAACTTAAGTTAATTAAAAATCGACTTCGATCTATGATGGGCCAGGAACGTTTGAATAATTTCTCTATCATTCATGAGTATTGAACAAGATGCCTTAAAGCAACTAGACATGCCCGACATAATCAAGGAATTTTCAATTAAAAAATCTCAAAAAGTACCCGGACTTTAACCATATATTATATTTTTATTATTTTGGTGTCACGAGATACAGTTCTTATACATTTTATTATTTAAAAATCTTTTATAAAAGTAGATTAACATTTTTTAATTTCTAAAATGGAAAACCCTGTAGTTGGCTGTATACCATAGTTATTTATAAATAACAACAATGGTAGGAGGTAGGACCCCACACTAATTCTGCCCAGGGGCCCCACTGCCTTAAACCGGCTCTGATTGTTGGTGACATTCTAAATCTTGTTAGCTTGCTGTCTCTATTGGCTGCGATTCTGTGTCATGCACGGCTTCATGTAGGGATTTTTCCACGAGAGTATTCATTGTTGTGCCCATCGTGTTGAAGGTCGCCTAGGTTTTCGGTGTTCTACCTTTATTACCGTCATGCAACTGACGCCATACGTCTGACACTTTACTCTTAGGTACAATCAACTGAAGTTTAGCTTCTGTACCATCATCGTTCTCAAAGGTACTGTATAGAAGATCATCTTTTAGTACCAGGCAATTCCATTGGCTCCAGTAGACCTTAACTTCTGGACTACATGCACTAATTTTTTGCAAAAAAGTCTCTAACCTCGATGCATCCAATCCAATAATCTTTTTATACACGGATCATCTGAGGCTGATATTAACGACGATGGTTCGTCTCACGGGGCCAAATCGTTCCTCTAATTTAACACAGTGATTATAATTTGCACTGCATGCTCGTCTCGAAAGGGCGTCTGAATTTGAATGAACTCTTTCAGCCCTGTGTTCGATCTCGTAATTATATTCTGGTAATCGAACCTTTCTCATTACACGGCAGTTGGAACGATCGGTGTAATGTGAAAGTTACCATGGGATTGCTTGAGCCACCATTGGAATGTCATCGTGGGTTCTAGCGATCGCACATTCAAATTCTTAGTATGTATGTGAAACCGGGGTTAAACGTGTGGTCAATGACAGACTTCTACTGCACAATACAGAACGCCAGCTAATAAAGCTTCTTCTTCTAAAGTCCTATTCTGGTTGAAATTTCCTCATCACTTCAATCCAGCTACCCAGCTATCTAAAGTGCTTACCTTTCCAGAATATTGTTATCTAATTTTAGTACTGAGTCTTCGCTATTAATTTTTCCGACCACCATCCATTTTGTTTTCTTTGCGTTAATTGTAGTACTCTTTGCAGTACATTCGTGGTTTACAGCGTTTTACAGAGTTTGAAGCTCTTTTAGACTCTCTGCCATTATGGCGGTATCATCTACGTATCTAATGTTATTAATAATTTCACCACTGATTATAACACCTTCTCGATAATTTAACGCTTTCTTAAAAACTTGTTCGGCGTAGATATTAAACAATGTCGGTGACATAACGCATCCTTCTCTGACATCACTCTTAATAGAAACTTTAGCTGAAATTTCTTGATCCAACTTAATACAAGCGGTCTGATTGTAGTAAACAATTTTGAGCAATCTGATGGCGTACGTGTCCAGACCAACTAAGTCCAAGCATTGAAATAGTAATAAATGTATCTGGTACTCTATCAAAGGCTTTTTCGAAATCTATAAAGCATACGCAAAGATAAAGATAAGCAAGTTGTAGCTACAGTTCAACAAGTTGCTCTTCGCTATTAATTTGGCATCAAGTTAACTTCAGCTTCACGCTGCACGAAAAAATTGCCAGGTCTTTTAAAAGTTGTCATTTGTAGACAATGTTTACTGTCTGTTTTCAAAATATCAGTTAAAAGCCTTCGTGTTTGTTAAAGCAAACTTTTGATCGTTGAGTTCTTTAAGGAAACACCTGAGTCACACATGAATCGGCCTAAAATTTTGATAGGAGCATGTTAAATGTAAAGACTTTTTTATCTTCTTCTTCTTCCTCTTTATAAGCAATTCTGCTTGTTCATTGGCGGATTGATACCGCTATGGAAGGTTGTCACTTCATCTATTGCGCAGTCGGCCGATACTTCTTCTACCAATTGGTGATTTATTTCTTGCTATTTTGACCACACGTGTCTCCCCCATTCTGGTTATGTGGTTGTTCTATTCTTTTTTTCTATTTATAGTTTATTTTTTAACCAGGAGGAGTAAACTGAAAAGGAAGATTCACACCCAAGAAAGTCACTACAAAAATAACCAAATACATCTTTTTTGGTTGATCATGTCAGCTCTCAACGGTAATCCATAAATATTATATTATATTAATACGTCACTAAAGAGTTCTAAAAATAACTGCTTTTTATATAAAGGCAGGCTAACAATCTAAAAATTAAAGGAATAACACAAAAAACACAAAAAATCGCCGATATAACTTAATTAACCTATGAAATGCCAATCGTGTCAAAATGTGATAAATGTCATTAGTGTCAAAATTATATATCAAAGGAGTAAACTTGCCTGCGGTTGGACCAATTACAAACAAGCATTACAGCGAGGTAAATATGAATCACTCCTCTTAGTTTAAAAACAAACCATAGTGTCCATTTGTTTAGGTATACACTGTACGTTACATTGTCTTCTGATATCTTCACTCCTCTTTTGATCTCTCAGTGTATTTCCTGTAATTCTTCTCAGTACTCTCATCTCTGCCGTTTCCAGTAGTATTTGTGTTGTGGCTGTATCGGGTCTTGTTTCTGATGCATATGTCATTATTGGTCTTACACTGGCTTTATAAATTCTTGACTTAATCTCAGTGTTAATATGTCGGTTTCGCCATATAGTGTTATTAAGGCATCCTGCTAGTCTATTTGATTTTTGTACTTGATTTCTCACTTCTTTGTCCAGGTCTCTGTAACTTGACAATGTAATTCCAAGGTATTTTACTTCCATGACTTGTTCAATACTGATACCATCAATTTTAATTTTACATCTAATTGGTTCTTTACTGATAACTATTGTTTTGATTTTCTGAGATGAAATTGTCATATTGAATTCTTTTGCTCTTACGTTAAATCTGTGGACTAATCTTTGCAGACTATCTTCATCTTGGGCTATCAATATTGCGTCGTCTGCATAGCATAGTATTTTTACTTCTTTGTTTCCCATTCTATATCCTCTTCCTTTGTTGACGTTTTTGGTGATTTCATCCATGATTAAATTGAAGAGCATAGGAATCAATGAGTCTTCCTGTCTTATTCCGCTGCCTATATCTATAGGTTCTGTAAAGACTTTGTATGAGTTGTTCAATTAGAGTAGAGCTCATGTATGGATGCGAGACGTGGATATTGACAAAAGCAGTGGAAAGAAATCTCCACTTATGTTTTGAGAGCAAAATCCTCAGAAGAATCTTTGAATCCCATCACGATTCGAGTACTAACCAATACCGAATGAGAACAAATGCCGAGGTCAAATCGACATATAGAGTTAGCGACGTAGTGCAAGGGATTAAATCCTAACTTCTTAGATAGGCTGGCCACGTCCAGAGACTCTCTAATAACCGCCTTAGCAAGTTAATTTGGGAGGAAGTCCCGGCAGGTGTAAAGTCCTTAGGACGTCCACGAATGCGATGGATAGATAATATATAGTGAGCTTTGTTTAGTGGGTAGCCCTCAAGGGGCTACCCACGACTCAACTATCATAGACGACCGTTTAAGATGGAAGAGGGTTGTGAAGTCAGTCAACACCCACTCCGGGTTGTAGTGCTACGAGAAGAAAAAGAAGAAGAAGAAGAAATAAATATGGGAAGGTATACATACACAAGAAGTGGCTCTCAATAAATGTACCTGAATTGCTTTTAATGTTTGTGTTTCAAAATGTCTTAAATTACTGTCAACAAATATAAAAGACTAAGTGTAACTTCAAGACTTAAACAAGGAGACCCTTATTACTGTTGCTATTCAATTTGGCTGTAGAATATGTAATAAGTAAAATATCATCTGAGGTGATAGGGGGATTTGCGAATCGAGGATCAAAACTATTGTTGGCCTTTGCTCATGGTCTAGGTGCCGTCGCTCATTCTACAGGAGACGTGAGAGAGGTGCTTTCACAACAGACAGGAAGAAACAGGTAGTCTGGACCTTAGAATAAATGAATAGAAGACGAAATACATGCTAGTAACCAAAAATCCAAGACCAAGAGTCAGGCAGAACATGCTTGTAACCAAAAATCCAAGGCCAAGTGTTAGGCAGAACATAACTGCTAATGACCATAACTTCTAAGTAGTAAAAGAGTTTAAATACATATATGGGGGCGGCAATCACAGATGACAACAACATATAAAAAGAGGTCTCTGCAAGGATAGCTGCGTGCAATAGAGTATTATACTCCCTATCATCATTATTAAGATCTAGGTTGCTAAAAAAAATTTAACTGAAGACTGTACATGCCAATTATTCGCCCAATTGTTACATATGGAAGTTAAACATGGACTTTACGTCAGCAGGAAATAAATAAGCTGCCTGTATTTGAAAGGAAAGTTCTCAGAATGATATTTGGCCATCAAAGAGATGAATTATTGACAGGAGAGTGGATAAGGCGCTGCAAAGCTGAATTGGTGCCTGTGTATGTATGTGATAAAACGATATATAAATAAAACAATACAAATTTAACGTCTTTGATAAACTATCGGCTGGCGACCAAAACGTATAATATATTCAGTGTACTGAAAACATCGTTTTTTTTATGGCATAGACTTGGGTGTCATTTAGCCAGTCACAACTTTTTTTGTTTTCTGTTCATACATAAGGAAGGCAATGAGGTCCTTAGAGTTCCATAGCAAACTCTTCTACAGCTCTCTACTCAGTTCAAAAGCTGGCCGCTATGGACTGTCCAAGTTGCTCACCACATTTTCCATTATGTATCTTCTTCTTCTTCTTTTTTCATATGTACATAATATACCAAATTATCAGGATTAATAAGTTTAGAGGTTAATTTTAGTTTCACAGATAAATTTCATTAAACAATCATATATGTTCTTGCTGTTCAGAGACAATAGATAGGATACATTGAAAGGTGGAAAAACATTACATTTTATTAAATCTTGGATTAAATTATATGTGCATGGAATATATTTTGCGCACTCAAAGAAAGTATGATTTAAGTCACCAACCTTCTGACATTCTGTACAAAGATTTGAATCAAAAACTTTAATTCTTGCTAGATGTAGAGGGAAACATGCATGTCCAAACTTCATTCTAATTAATGTTGTTATATATCTTCGAGGTACTACATAATTTTTAAACCAATATATATTTGGAACAGAAGGTTGAATCAGTGAATACTGAGATTTGGATTGTTTACAAAGATCTCGCCATGATTGACTCCACTGATTTTTAACTCGATGCTTAATAGTGTTAACTAAGTCAGATATGCAAAACTTACGATTATGTGAAGTACCATATTCAATAGCTTTTTAGCCAAACTATCAACATATTCGTTATGCGTTAGTCCTATATGAGCCTTAACCCATAAAAAGTTCACTCTTCTTTTATTTTTATGAATTTCAAAAAGGATTTTCTTAATTAGTAGGATATAAATATTTGAATTGTTATTGGGAAAATCTATAGTTTGAATAGCAAGAAGAACAGAGAGTGAATCGGAAATAATTGTTGCAGATATATCTTCTGATTCTTTAAAATATTGCAGGGCCTCATAAATTGCTATGGCTTCAGCACTGAAGATAGAAAAATCATGGCCTAACTTAAATATTTTTTCTGTTTTAGTAGCAGGTATGAAAAAGGCACATCCAGTGCCAACTAACGTCTTAGATGCATCTGTATATATATTTATAGAATCTGACCAATTATCTAAGAATGTTCTTAAGATGTTAGAGCTAATATTACTGTTTTCATGGTAACTTGGTTTTACTAATTTAACTGTATGTAAAAAAGAATGAAAATCTTCAAGTCCAAAACTATCAATCATGTTAAAATCACAGTCAAAATTTAACAGATCTCGAAAAGCCTCGCAAAGTGGAGGAGAGTTCTTTAGCTTCCAGTATTTATTAGTTAAATCCGCTACATTCAGCTTGTTAATATTTTGGTAAAGACCGATATTTAGGTAACGAATTTTCATTAAAAATTTCTGGCTGAGATATTTCCTTCTATAATTTAGTGGAATTTCTAAAGCTTCTACATGTAAAGCTTTATTTGGAGTTGATTTCATAGCTCCCAAACAGATACGGAGTCCTAAGTTCTGTACAACGTCTGTAAAATAAACTACACATTCAAAAAATTTGAAAAAAATTGAGAAGGTATATGTGATCACTAGAAGTATTTTGACAAATTTTGAGCAAACTTTATGTTTTCGTTTTCGAAAAAACTCAAAAAAACTCATTTTTTTCAAGTATAAAGCGGGAAAACTAAACATACAATTTTGTTAATTTTCTTACAGCATAAAGATATAATCCTAGGAAATACTTATGAATTTTTTAAAAAATTTTGAATGTACAGTTTTGCCACAGTAGGAAAAAATAATATGTTTCGGCTTATAATAAAGCTACCGGCAAGAAATTTGATAAAATTTCAATAACAACATATATAAAACTGTAACAATGGAAAATATTTCCAATAAAATGTTGAATATTTTTTCCTAAAGATATGAAAAATCTCGTTAAACAAGAATTATATCTTGAATTGCCGCTAAGAATTTGTGCCGCCATGACATTGCGCCATCTACATCATCGGTAATATTTATGTTCGATAGATAGCAGTACCTTCTGCTTCAATCGCGTCACACAGAACTTTATCCTAACAGCGTTGCCATATCAATTACTTTGTACAACAAAATGTTTTAATGTTAGTAGGTAATATAAGCCTACTACTATAACGTCTATTTATAACGCATCAACGTGACCTTCTGAAATTAATTTAACTACTTTTGTTGAAATATTTTCAGTCCCCTTGGCCGTATTAGATTTTGATACATTTAGGGCCGGTACTTTCTGTTTCGATTAAACCCTAGTTGGCAATTGGCATTTTAATGTTTTTAAGTACCATAAAGTTGTCTTTTTTTATTTGCATTTTTTCATGTATCTCTGAAGCTTTGTATTTGACTATATTTTGAATTGGAATTGGAGCATAGTCTTCATTTGTCAAATAGTGTTTCTAATAATACCATCCATGGTATTTCTCTTTTGTCGCACTTTTATGTTTATTAAAGATTTTAATTGAAATTATTACTTTATCTTTAAAATGTTCATTGTCCATTACTTTTTGCATTTGTGGTGAGCTAAATTTAAGGGAAAACAATTGGACGATATGTAAATAGATATGGAGTAAGAGCAGTAAATAACCACTTCTAAAATTAATTGAGGAGAGGTTAAAAATATTTTCACCTTCATATTAAAAATAAAAAAGGATCAATATACAAGGAATAATAGGTAACAATCAATTTTAAAAATCTTACATCTATATTGATTTCTTCTCTGTACGAAAACAACAGAAATAAATAAGACAAAAGAAAAATGTGTTGTCACTTAATAATAGGTATGTTAAATAAACGTATTGATTAGTCTGATGGAAGTAGAACTTAAAACTGTTATATGGAGCTAATCTGGATCGGTATAAATTAAATGAGAAAGAAAAAAATCTAATAAACAGTTTCTTTAAGAGCAGGAATAGAAAGATTATGGAATATTAGAAAATGAAAACAGCGCGGCAGAATAATCATCGATAAAGAAGTAAAAAGAGGAAACGCGATAACGATATCTGGAACAATTGTTTTATCTGATAAGAAACGAAGAACAGCCAGAAATTGCTATCAAAATAAAAAATATAGTAAAGCAGTGTGGATTGTTTCTGTGTTTGAAAAAGGTTATGGGTTTTTACGAGCTTGTCCGGACGGGTCAGTAAGTGACAATAATATTGTGGAAGTTAAGTGACTGTATTCATCCCGAGAATATACATCTCTAGAGGCAGCCGAATCCATAAAAACATGTAGCTTGTTAGGTGAATGTCTTTAAAGAAAACAATAACTTCTTCTTTAGCCTGGTTGCATCCACTCCTATACAAAGGCCTCCCATGAGTTCTCCACTCTTCTCTGTTTTGTGCTATTTGGTACCAGTTTCTCCCCACTTTTGCTTTGAAGTCATCTAGCCATCGTCTTTGTGGTCTTCCTCTGCTACGACTATGCTCGCGTGATCTCCAATGTAAAATGTTTCTCGTCCACCTTTCGTTGTTTTGCCGTGGCACGTGTCCTGTCCTATCCAGCTCCATTTCATTTGCGCAATTCTTCCAATAACATATTCCACCTTCGTCCTGTTTCGTACGTCCCATTTCGAATATGTTCTCTCAGAGATACTCCTAAGATAGCTCGTTCGATGGCCCTCTGTGTTGTTCTTAATATATTGGCTGATAACCCTGTAAGTGTCACGGTCTCCACTCCATAAGTCATAACTGGTAGAATACAACTGTTGAGTACCCTTTTTTCTAGATTTATTGGTATCTTTTTGTTTTTCAACACATCACTGAGTCTTGCAACTGCTGCCCAAGTAATTCAGATTCTTATAGCTATCTCGTCCGTTTGATTATGTTTGCCTAGTTTGATCATGTGACTCTTCGACACTTTCGATCTCACTTCCAACTAAGTCGATTCTGATATTTTGATTTGTCATCACTTTTGTTTTATTTAAATTTATTTTTAAACCGCCTTCCTCAGATTCATGTTTAAGCATCTTTAGTGTGTAGATTGGTTCTTCTGTATTGTTGCTTATGAGCACTATGTCATCGGCAAATCTTAGATGACTTCCTTGCGTTATTCATTCCGTTTAATACGGTCCAGAGTTCTATGGAATCGAATGCCCCATTGTACAGCAAAAACAACAATACAAATGAAATATTAACGGTAGGCGGCCAGCAGTCTGAGAGAGTAAAAAATATATTTACTGGGAACGATAATCACAGAAAATAACGATTATACTCCAGAAATAAGAGAGAGAATTGAAAAAGCACGTGCCAACTTCGTGAAAATGAAAAAGATTTTATGCAGCAAAGATCTGATATTGGCCCTCAGAATAAGGCTAATTATATGTTATGTATTTGGTATGTTAAACAGTAAATGGTTAAGTTCAATTAGTTACCACTATAAACAGCCCGGATTAACCGATAATAGTATAAAAGGCCCGGTTTCAGGTAAAATTTATTTTAGGCTTTATTATGGGAGTACCGTCTAGTCAGTGTTAATTGCAAAAGACCAACTCTGTCTACCTCGGTGGCTTATCGCTCCGGGTGGGTCTTAACAATGGGCCAGGTCAGATAAATTTAATAATATTTACGACCGCACTAATTGAACTCAAACCATTTACTGTTGAACAAACCATACACAGTGTGCTTTACTAAGGAGCTGAATCATGGACATTAAATCGAAATGCAATAAATCGACGAGCAAGACAGAGAAGAACTAGTTTTGGTGTTAGTGAAATAGTTTTGAGTATTTTTTTCTGTTAACAATCATTTTTAATATCTTTATTATAACCTTTTTGGACCTTATTCTGCGGTATCTCATGAAACTGATTACGCAAAAAGATCTCATGGGAATATTTTTCCCAAGAAACACGATGTTTTCGCCTTGCTTAAACATATTTTGCCTAATTTAAAATCAAAATCCTATTCTTTTCTTCTATTCTTTTTCTATCATACATTGACTTTATTCTCTCAGATATTTTTAGTTCTTAACACGTTGATGAACAGAACGTCTATAGACGACATTTTTAAAATAACGAGTTATGACAAAAAATCGGTAGATTTTTGTAGATTTTTTGTCACATTACATCTACAGTCGTCTACAGATGCATACAAAATATAATACGACATCCATGGTCGTCGTCCACATGTTTACAAAAAACATATTGTTTCCATAAAACAAATTTAGCAATTTCGCTATTACACTGGCGGACAAAAAATTTAGGTCACTAGATGAATTATTTGATGCCTTGGATTTCCTAAACCTGTTGTCCGATTTGAATGATTTTTTTAGTATGTTATAGCTTTATTATTTAAGAATCTTAATGTGTTAGTATTGTTGCTAGACAGGTAAATGTCATTTTATACCGGGTGTAACAATCATACTGTGTTTTTCCTTAAAGTTCGGAACACTCTGTGGAATATTATAGTATAGATAAAATATTAAGATCAGAACTCAATTGTAGCCTTAGGCTTTCTTAACATTTTCTTTTTTAATTCATTTGCTTATGTTGGATAATAAAAAAGTTAGGTACTTTAACAACTAGCCATGTTCTTCATCAATACAGGGTGTTTCTGAATAAGGGCGACAAACTTTAAGGGGTAATTCTACATGAAAAATAATGACAATTTGCTTTATAAACATATGTCCACAAATGCTTAATTTCCGTGATACGGGATGTTGAATTTTTTTCTTACCATCTGACGGTTTATTTCTTGCTCTAAAACCTATTGAGATATGCAACTGAAATTTGGTAGGTTTTAAGAGGTAGTTATTGCGCATTATATGACATACCATTAAGAATTTTATATTCACCATTGGCGTGCATACGGATATAAATATTTTAGATACATCCCGTATGCACGCCAATGGCGAATATAAAATTATTATTTGTATGCCAAACAATGCGCAATAACTACCTCTTAAAACCTACCAAATTTCAGTTGCATATCTCAATCGGCTTTAGAGCAACAAATAAACCGTCAGTTGGTAAGAAAAAATTCAACATCCCGTATCACGGAAATTAAGCATTTGTGGACAATGTTTATAAAGCAAACGGTCATTATTTTTTCATATAAACCCTTTAAAGTTTGTCGCCCTTATTTAGAAACACCCTGTATTGATGAAGAACATGGCTAGTTGTTAAAGTACCTAACTTTTTTTATTATCCAACATAAGCAAATGAATAAAAAAGAAACTGTTAAGAAAGCCTAAGGCTACAATTGAGTTCTAATTTCAATATTTGAGGCGTCCAGAGCAACAGTGGCCTAACCCACATCCCACAATTTTACCAAAATGCTTTTAATACATTAAAGTTATGCATTACTTCAGTGTTTTCAGATGCAGAGTGGCTGAAGCAACCATTGCTTGAACGAGTCTGCATCTGAAAACACTTAAATAAAGAATAACTTTAATGTAATAATCAGAGCCGGATTTAAGGCAGTGGGGGCCCCTGGGCAGAATTGGTGTGGGACCCTACCTCCTACCATTAAAAAATTGTTGTTATAACTATGGTATACAGCCAAGTATAGAGTTTTCCCTTTTAAAAATTAAAAAAAAATGTTGATCTACATTTATAAATATATTTTTAAATAATAAAAAATACAAGAGGTGTAACTTGTTACCATAAAATATCAAAAATAAATATTGTAAAATGTATGGTTAAAGGCTGGGTATTATTTAGATTTTTGAATTGAAAATTCCTTAATTATGTCTGACATAATATCTATTTAGTTCCTTTAAGACATCGTGTTTGATGCTCATTATAGAGAGATGAAACGCTCTTGGCCCATCATAGACCGAAGGCGATTTTTAATTAACTTTAGTTTTGAGAATTATCACTCTCCACTGTAGTTAGAGACAGCAAGGCTGGACTTGCTCTCTAGAATTCATACATACACCATTTTTTTCACTTATTCATAAGGTCAAACTCGTAACCAAATTATGACTCAACAAAAAAGACTGAATTTCACTTGATTGTGTTCTGACTATTTTGCAATCCATGCAAAAAGTACTCTGTAGTAGGGACATTACAATTTATTTAAAGATAAGACTTCTGAGATGCTACGTGTTCTCCGTATTATTCTATGGGTTGGAGGCTTGGACATTAAAGAAGGATGTTTCGGACAGATTAGAAGCCTTCGAGTTATGGGCCTACAGAAGAATATTAAGAATAAGTTGGGTGGATAGAGTCACGAACATCGAGGTGTTGAGAAGAATGGGAAAAGATAAAGAGGTTTTAAATACAGTTAAAGTCAGAAAACTACAATATCTGGGACATGTTATGAGGGGCGAGCGTTATAACTTGTTACAATTAATAATACAAGGAAGAATACAGGGTAGAAGGAGTCGCGGAAGAAGACGCATCTTCTGGTTAAACAATTTGAGAGCTTGGTTTAATTGCACTTCTGCTGATCTCTTTAGAGCAGCGGTATCGAAAGTGCGAATTGCCGTGA
Source organism: Diabrotica virgifera virgifera (assembly GCF_917563875.1). NCBI lineage: Eukaryota > Metazoa > Arthropoda > Insecta > Coleoptera > Chrysomelidae > Diabrotica > Diabrotica virgifera. Next base: position 198,128,660 of record NC_065447.1, on the reverse strand, counting down.
TGGTTGCCAACCTTCTTAGAGGAGATGGTACATGAAGAAGAAGAAGCAAAAAGGGTATTTAAAAAATATGCGTGATGTAGAATATGATTTAGAAGACAAATAAATTATTGTAGGCGTAGGAGGCAAGTTTGGCTTAAATTTAAGTTCAAACTTTGTAAATGTGGAGTAAGCAATGTTTTGATCAATGTTATTATACTCAGTGGCGTAGTGCCAACTCAAGATAACGATAAATAAGAAATTATTTTTGATATACATAATTATGTTTGCATAAAACAAAAATTATCTTATGTGAATAATGTGCTGACTTTTTATGTTTGGGATTTTGTGGGGGCCCCCGGAATGTGGGGGCTGCCCAGCCTGCCCTCCCTTAAATCCGGCCCTGGTAATAATATCGTTTTGGTAAAATTGTGGGATGTGGGTTAGGTCACTGTTGCTCTGAGCGCCTCATTTTATCTATGCTATAATATTACACAAGTGTTCCGAACTTTAAGGAAAAACACAGTATGATTGTTACACCCGGTATAAAATGACATTTACCTGTCTAGCAACAATATTAACACATTAAGATTCTTAAATAAAAAAGCTATAACATACTAAAAAAATCATTCAAATCGGACAACAGGTTTAGGAAATCCGAGGCATCAAATAATTCATCTAGTGACCTAAATTTTTTGCGCGCCAGTGTATATTCTACTTTGCAAAATTCATATAGTGTCACAACACTTGCTTATACATTTGTCCGTCAACGTGTTAAAAAGTTTATGTATAAACAAAATTTGTGCTAATACATTTTTACAAGATTGCAAGCGGTCATAAAATTTTATTACCATTTTTTAGTGTGAGATAAGAGATGACTAACAACTGGAATATTTAGTTACCGAGAAACATAATAATATGCAATTAGTCTATAATGTGAGGCCGCTCTCGTCTGAAAAAAATTCTGATTTGGTTTCTTTGCGAATTCCTATTCAAAAATGTCCCCTTTAAATAAATCAGAAGGGTGCCGGCGAAATTTTTGGGCAGAAATTGTCTAAACAATGTTTCTAAACAAATTCACAAGATTGGTAATTGGTATTTAGTGTAACTCAATCTGAATCTATTTCGATTATGACTGGTCGATGTTGGCTGCGGGGGGAAACTATGGAGTACGGTTCGGAAGCTTGGGAGTAGTTGCAACTGTGAGTTACTCGAAGCCCAGCATAGATCGAGGTTGCGCCTTTGCGCCATCTCCTACAAAAGAAAGTAGTTTTATCTTTTAGACTATGAATAAGGTGAATATTGATTTCTTCGGCCAACTCCAGGAGTTTCCCCCATTTACATATGGTGACTGCTTAAGTCCTGTAAACTGTAGGTTGGTTGTTGGTTTTCCACAGTTTTGTCGTGCGATATGATTGGCGTATGTAATTGGTACATTGTAAATAATTAAATAAATAAATACATTGCTTAAAAAACTATGGTAATAATAATATACAAAATTTAAAGAGAAGTAGTCCCGGTTGTGTGGTAGCTCCCGCATGAAAAATGCTTCCCATTCAGTTTCTCTGGAATTCCTGCTCAAAAATGTCTCCTTTAAACATTATGAGAAGGGTGCCGGACGGCATTTTTGGGCAGAAATTGTTTAAATAACTTTTTTCTACAACTGTGTTAAAAATGCAATTTTTAGCACTCCATACGAGCGTTAAAAATGCTACTTTAAGGCACTAGTGCTTTAAAATTTTTAAGGCACTGCAGTTAAAAGTGAATTGTCAAATTGTGTTACGTCAAAATATTTATATTTCATAAATGAAGTATATATTTCATATTTCATTTATTAACATTAATATTAATAGTACAATTTGCTCAATTTGAAAAAGGTAGTTTAAAAGGTTTTTTAAAATTTAATTTAAACTGTATTCTTGCATTTTTAACACGTTTGTAGAAAAAACTATTAAAATTTGTTAGAATATACTTACAACAATAAAAGTAGATGTTATTCTATAGTTGTTATGTTATGATTTACGTATTGACAGTGTAGACGGTTTTGATGTAATGTCAAGAAAAATATAAAAATGGAATGTCAGTCAAGTTCAAGTAAAAGTTTTTGTAGGTATTGTCATTGTCCTGTAAATGAGAATGAATAAATTACAGTTGAGTCCGCGAGTCTTTACCCGTGCGTCATTAATACCTGGCGAGATAAAACACATACTTTTTAGCTAGCATCATTCTCTTCCACGCATGAAACTCATGATATGACGTGCTGACGTTTGTTATTAACTAAAACCACATGTTATTTTTATGAACCATCTAGAGTCAGTGCATTGAAAAGAGATAGGTACAAAAAAAGACGATTCGGTATGTTTTCATATTTTAAGCACAATTTGTTTAACTTTTCTGCTTTGTTTAATTTTGTGGCTGTCAGTCAGTTGAATTTTTTGCGGTTTTTGTCGAATTTTTGCGTTTTGAAGTTTCATTATATTACACAAACAGTTGTTTTCACAACTAATTTTATATTGGGCTTTGAAATTTTAAGGTAAATAATTAATATTTTGGCAATTAATATTTAAAACATACAAAGCTAACGTCATTCACACGGTAAAGAAATGACTGGATAATAAAAAAGTTAGGTACTTTAACAACTAGCCATGTTCTTCATCAATACAGGGTGTTTCTGAATAAGGGCGACAAACTTTAAGGGGTAATTCTACATGAAAAATAATGACAATTTGCTTTATAAACATATGTCCACAAATGCTTAATTTCCGTGATACGGGATGTTGAATTTTTTTCTTACCATCTGACGGTTTATTTCTTGCTCTAAAACCTATTGAGATATGCAACTGAAATTTGGTAGGTTTTAAGAGGTAGTTATTGCGCATTATATGACATACCATTAAGAATTTTATATTCACCATTGGCGTGCATACGGATATAAATATTTTAGATACATCCCGTATGCACGCCAATGGCGAATATAAAATTATTATTTGTATGCCAAACAATGCGCAATAACTACCTCTTAAAACCTACCAAATTTCAGTTGCATATCTCAATCGGCTTTAGAGCAACAAATAAACCGTCAGTTGGTAAGAAAAAATTCAACATCCCGTATCACGGAAATTAAGCATTTGTGGACAATGTTTATAAAGCAAACGGTCATTATTTTTTCATATAAACCCTTTAAAGTTTGTCGCCCTTATTTAGAAACACCCTGTATTGATGAAGAACATGGCTAGTTGTTAAAGTACCTAACTTTTTTTATTATCCAACATAAGCAAATGAATAAAAAAGAAACTGTTAAGAAAGCCTAAGGCTACAATTGAGTTCTAATTTCAATATTTGAGGCGTCCAGAGCAACAGTGGCCTAACCCACATCCCACAATTTTACCAAAATGCTTTTAATACATTAAAGTTATGCATTACTTCAGTGTTTTCAGATGCAGAGTGGCTGAAGCAACCATTGCTTGAACGAGTCTGCATCTGAAAACACTTAAATAAAGAATAACTTTAATGTAATAATCAGAGCCGGATTTAAGGCAGTGGGGGCCCCTGGGCAGAATTGGTGTGGGACCCTACCTCCTACCATTAAAAAATTGTTGTTATAACTATGGTATACAGCCAAGTATAGAGTTTTCCCTTTTAAAAATTAAAAAAAAATGTTGATCTACATTTATAAATATATTTTTAAATAATAAAAAATACAAGAGGTGTAACTTGTTACCATAAAATATCAAAAATAAATATTGTAAAATGTATGGTTAAAGGCTGGGTATTATTTAGATTTTTGAATTGAAAATTCCTTAATTATGTCTGACATAATATCTATTTAGTTCCTTTAAGACATCGTGTTTGATGCTCATTATAGAGAGATGAAACGCTCTTGGCCCATCATAGACCGAAGGCGATTTTTAATTAACTTTAGTTTTGAGAATTATCACTCTCCACTGTAGTTAGAGACAGCAAGGCTGGACTTGCTCTCTAGAATTCATACATACACCATTTTTTTCACTTATTCATAAGGTCAAACTCGTAACCAAATTATGACTCAACAAAAAAGACTGAATTTCACTTGATTGTGTTCTGACTATTTTGCAATCCATGCAAAAAGTACTCTGTAGTAGGGACATTACAATTTATTTAAAGATAAGACTTCTGAGATGCTACGTGTTCTCCGTATTATTCTATGGGTTGGAGGCTTGGACATTAAAGAAGGATGTTTCGGACAGATTAGAAGCCTTCGAGTTATGGGCCTACAGAAGAATATTAAGAATAAGTTGGGTGGATAGAGTCACGAACATCGAGGTGTTGAGAAGAATGGGAAAAGATAAAGAGGTTTTAAATACAGTTAAAGTCAGAAAACTACAATATCTGGGACATGTTATGAGGGGCGAGCGTTATAACTTGTTACAATTAATAATACAAGGAAGAATACAGGGTAGAAGGAGTCGCGGAAGAAGACGCATCTTCTGGTTAAACAATTTGAGAGCTTGGTTTAATTGCACTTCTGCTGATCTCTTTAGAGCAGCGGTATCGAAAGTGCGAATTGCCGTGATGGTTGCCAACCTTCTTAGAGGAGATGGTACATGAAGAAGAAGAAGCAAAAAGGGTATTTAAAAAATATGCGTGATGTAGAATATGATTTAGAAGACAAATAAATTATTGTAGGCGTAGGAGGCAAGTTTGGCTTAAATTTAAGTTCAAACTTTGTAAATGTGGAGTAAGCAATGTTTTGATCAATGTTATTATACTCAGTGGCGTAGTGCCAACTCAAGATAACGATAAATAAGAAATTATTTTTGATATACATAATTATGTTTGCATAAAACAAAAATTATCTTATGTGAATAATGTGCTGACTTTTTATGTTTGGGATTTTGTGGGGGCCCCCGGAATGTGGCGGCTGCCCAGCCTGCCCTCCCTTAAATCCGGCCCTGGTAATAATATCGTTTTGGTAAAATTGTGGGATGTGGGTTAGGTCACTGTTGCTCTGAGCGCCTCATTTTATCTATGCTATAATATTACACAAGTGTTCCGAACTTTAAGGAAAAACACAGTATGATTGTTACACCCGGTATAAAATGACATTTACCTGTCTAGCAACAATATTAACACATTAAGATTCTTAAATAAAAAAGCTATAACATACTAAAAAAATCATTCAAATCGGACAACAGGTTTAGGAAATCCGAGGCATCAAATAATTCATCTAGTGACCTAAATTTTTTGCGCGCCAGTGTATATTCTACTTTGCAAAATTCATATAGTGTCACAACACTTGCTTATACATTTGTCCGTCAACGTGTTAAAAAGTTTATGTATAAACAAAATTTGTGCTAATACATTTTTACAAGATTGCAAGCGGTCATAAAATTTTATTACCATTTTTTAGTGTGAGATAAGAGATGACTAACAACTGGAATATTTAGTTACCGAGAAACATAATAATATGCAATTAGTCTATAATGTGAGGCCGCTCTCGTCTGAAAAAAATTCTGATTTGGTTTCTTTGCGAATTCCTATTCAAAAATGTCCCCTTTAAATAAATCAGAAGGGTGCCGGCGAAATTTTTGGGCAGAAATTGTCTAAACAATGTTTCTAAACAAATTCACAAGATTGGTAATTGGTATTTAGTGTAACTCAATCTGAATCTATTTCGATTATGACTGGTCGATGTTGGCTGCGGGGGGAAACTATGGAGTACGGTTCGGAAGCTTGGGAGTAGTTGCAACTGTGAGTTACTCGAAGCCCAGCATAGATCGAGGTTGCGCCTTTGCGCCATCTCCTACAAAAGAAAGTAGTTTTATCTTTTAGACTATGAATAAGGTGAATATTGATTTCTTCGGCCAACTCCAGGAGTTTCCCCCATTTACATATGGTGACTGCTTAAGTCCTGTAAACTGTAGGTTGGTTGTTGGTTTTCCACAGTTTTGTCGTGCGATATGATTGGCGTATGTAATTGGTACATTGTAAATAATTAAATAAATAAATACATTGCTTAAAAAACTATGGTAATAATAATATACAAAATTTAAAGAGAAGTAGTCCCGGTTGTGTGGTAGCTCCCGCATGAAAAATGCTTCCCATTCAGTTTCTCTGGAATTCCTGCTCAAAAATGTCTCCTTTAAACATTATGAGAAGGGTGCCGGACGGCATTTTTGGGCAGAAATTGTTTAAATAACTTTTTTCTACAACTGTGTTAAAAATGCAATTTTTAGCACTCCATACGAGCGTTAAAAATGCTACTTTAAGGCACTAGTGCTTTAAAATTTTTAAGGCACTGCAGTTAAAAGTGAATTGTCAAATTGTGTTACGTCAAAATATTTATATTTCATAAATGAAGTATATATTTCATATTTCATTTATTAACATTAATATTAATAGTACAATTTGCTCAATTTGAAAAAGGTAGTTTAAAAGGTTTTTTAAAATTTAATTTAAACTGTATTCTTGCATTTTTAACACGTTTGTAGAAAAAACTATTAAAATTTGTTAGAATATACTTACAACAATAAAAGTAGATGTTATTCTATAGTTGTTATGTTATGATTTACGTATTGACAGTGTAGACGGTTTTGATGTAATGTCAAGAAAAATATAAAAATGGAATGTCAGTCAAGTTCAAGTAAAAGTTTTTGTAGGTATTGTCATTGTCCTGTAAATGAGAATGAATAAATTACAGTTGAGTCCGCGAGTCTTTACCCGTGCGTCATTAATACCTGGCGAGATAAAACACATACTTTTTAGCTAGCATCATTCTCTTCCACGCATGAAACTCATGATATGACGTGCTGACGTTTGTTATTAACTAAAACCACATGTTATTTTTATGAACCATCTAGAGTCAGTGCATTGAAAAGAGATAGGTACAAAAAAAGACGATTCGGTATGTTTTCATATTTTAAGCACAATTTGTTTAACTTTTCTGCTTTGTTTAATTTTGTGGCTGTCAGTCAGTTGAATTTTTTGCGGTTTTTGTCGAATTTTTGCGTTTTGAAGTTTCATTATATTACACAAACAGTTGTTTTCACAACTAATTTTATATTGGGCTTTGAAATTTTAAGGTAAATAATTAATATTTTGGCAATTAATATTTAAAACATACAAAGCTAACGTCATTCACACGGTAAAGAAATGACTGTGTTTAGATTTCCGTCAAAGTGAATAAAATAACAAAAATAAAATATGTTATTGAATTTTTTTATAAATTGTTTATTTATTTATTAATCAATAATAATAAAATAATTTATTAAGCTACTTCAAATGTAGCTGTAATTCTGCACAAAAATTTTGAAGCAAAACTTACATTTGACATTCTATATATTTGATAAGATCAAATTTTATAATAAAACCCGTAATCGGAACAGTAGCCACTTTCTGTCAGTTGTTGTTGCGTGAAATAGATTTCCGACTTATTCCGTATGCTTTAAATGATGACGCACGGGTAAAGACTCGCGGACTCAACTGTATAATTGTTGATATATAAGACGTTTGTAGAAAAAATATTGTATGATATACGTGTTAAAAAGTACATTTTTAAGGCACTCATGTGAATTGCAGAATTCGCTTCGCTGATTCTGCAAACTTTCACATGCCTGCCTTAAACGTGTACTTTTAAACTTTTAACACTTTTATCATAAATAACTATTAAATTTTATTTTTAACACGCATAATTAACAAGTAAAAAACAACGATATATTTTTGAAATAAGTCCCGGTTACCCAGCAAAATCTAAAAATTAAATGCTTCGATTTTAGGCACTTATCAACTACAAAAATAATAATAATTATCAGTTTTCAAGCCTCTAACTCGAATATGCGTATGTTCGCATTTTTCAAATTTTAAATTGCTTATAACTCAAAAACTGTAAACTTGTCAGAAAAATGAAAACAAACTTTTTTAATTAGTATTACCCGAAAAACCTGAAAAAATATTTTCCCGTGCAAAATAGAAGATTGTTGAAATAGAACCTGCCGCATCGGCATTAAAATTGGATGGACGCATAATAACATCAACGAATTGAACGAATATAATATAGCTCATAGAAGAAGCTTTTATATGAAACAGATGGTCACGTTTATAAGGAGGCTTGTTGACGAGGGATGTTACGGCCGCAGAGCAGGCGGTGGTGAGATGACGGTGACTACGGACGTTGTCAGATCTATGCACCTCCATAGCACCTACTCAGTTGGAACGCAAAATCCTATGCTAAAACGTTACAGGGCCGTAAACTTCTACTCACTATATTATATTCTTTGATACATTTTAAAAAGAACGGTCTAAATTTAAGATAGAACCGACTACTCTTCATAATTTTGAAAAAAAAATGTTTAAACTTTAATTCAAGCACTTGGCTATTTCAGATATATTAATATACATAAATATAAGTTTTTAAACTTCGAAAATGCGTATTATCGCATTTTTCAGATTTTAAATCGCCCTTAACTCGAAATCTATCAACTTTTGAGAAAAATGACAACATACCTTTCTTGTTAGAATGGCCCAAAAAACCTAAAAAAATATTTTCCGGAACAAAAAGGGTGATCTTTTGAATTTCTTAAAAAAAATTTTTAAACAATTTCTGGCCAAAAATTTCGCCCTGCTCACTTCATATTTCCTTAAAGAGAACATTTCTGAAGAGGAATCCGCAGAGAAACCGAACCATAATTTTTTTTAGACGGGAGCGGCATCACATCATGGACTAAATGTTTCCTGCTAACATTACATTGTTATTAGGCCTTGATAAAATTACTGTCTAAACAATTTGGCAACAGGGCCAATTGAGCCAATGGGTGTAAGGACAGAATAGTGTTCAGGTTTCTACATTATTACAGAGTCATCATGTAGAAATCTACAATTAAGTTGAAAATGTTACCACAGTAACATGCCACAGTACAGCCATCTCTAGGATCAGAAACAAATTAATTAAGGGTTCATATCAATATGTTTAGAAGCTGAGCCATATAGAATACTACCATAATCAATTATTGATCAATTATATGATCGATAGAAAAGCAAGGAAGTTTCAACATCAGCTCCCCACCAAATCCTTGAAACTGATTTAAGAAAATTTAGACCCTTATTACATCGATTTATCATAAAGTCAATATGTAATTTCCAAGTCAATTTACGATCCAAAATCATTCCCAAATACTTAATGGAAGAAGCAAATGCGTAGTCGTAGCCATTAAGTTTTAAATTCTCTATTTTTGGGATATTATGTCGAGTGAAAATACACACAGTAGATTTATTTTGAGCTATTTCGAATCCGTTTTGATTGAAACATAAATTAACATAACATTGAATTCGTCCTAAGGTTTGAACCGAGTTATCATAAGTTTTGGCCTGTGAATACAGGAGAGAATCATCAGCATATTGTATTATTTGAAATTTAAAAATGTCAGTAGGGACTTTATGCAAATCCGCAGTATACATATTAAACAAAAGGGGACTCAATACTGATCCCTGTGGTAGTCCTAAATTATTATATCTAGGGCCTATCAGTTTATTATTATTAGTTCTTAGATATATCTTTCTGCAGGAATAAAAATTATAAAGGGCTTCAGCCAACTGAGGCGGTATATGAAAATGTTTTATCAATTTTTCCCTTAAAATGTCAAGACTGGCATTGTCATATGCACTTTCAATGTCTAAGCATATAGTAGGTAAATAGGTGTTGTTGGAAAATGTGTTTTGAATATCTGTTACTAGTGTAGAAAGTGCGTCTAAAGTACCATATCCTTTTTTATAACCAAACTGAAAATCTGGAAGAAGTTTATTTTTTTCTACCCACCATTCCAACCTGTGTTTTATCATTCGTTCTAGAGTTTTCAACATACAGGACATAAGAGAAATCGGTCTATATGACTGAGCCAAATTTAAGTTTTTACCTGGTTTTAATATTGGTAAAACAATTACATCGTGAAATTGATCAATGACTGATTTATTGCTGATTACACAATTAAAAATATCTAACATTAGAAGTTTGGCAATTTTAGGGAGATGTTGAATCATTGGATATTTAATATTATCAAATCCTGGACTCGTGTTATTTCGATTTTTTAGAACATATTCTAGTTCTGTAATATTAAAAGGTTCTAGTAAAAAATGGCTTTGCTTATCTGGAATATAATTATGAGTATTAGGTGGCTTAACAGATGGCGGAGCAATTTTATCAAAGATTTCATCCTCTAAGGTGTTATCCAAATTGTATGTATTTGGAATTGATTTTCTATTTAGTTTTCTGGCTTGCTTCCACAACGTTGTAGTTGGAGTATTTTTGTTTAGAGAAGACACAAAATCTTTCCAACTCTTTTTAGCTATCAATTTTAGATTCTTCTTAGTTTTAGCCATGCTAGCTTGACACTTTATATAATTATTAAAATTAGCATTTTTTTATATTCTGTCAGTGCTTCTTGCCTTTCTTTAATAATTGTATCACATTCTGTATTCCACCAAGGTGGGGAACAACGAATCTTATTTTTAAAAGTTTTATATTGCGGGATTGAAATGTGCGCAGCATGATTCATACTATCTATTAGAAAGCTATATTTATCAGATGTACTGTCCATTTCATAAACACTATTAAAAAAATTTTCAACTGATGTTGTGTATAGAGTCCAATTGGCTTTTCTAATGTTCCACTTACTTCTGGGTATAAACTCTTCAGTTGTAGTACTATCTAATATTTCCATATTGATAATAAAATGATTAGAGCCTAGTGTGTCAGAATGTATGTACCAGTGGATTTTATTAACTATGTCAGGAGTAACAAAAGTTACATCAATTGCTGAACTATTTTGATCTGGTCGAGTAAGAACAGTAGGCTCGCCATTATTTATTACGATAAGGTTGAGATCATCTGCAGTGTTAATAAGCTGTGTTCCAACTGTGTCATTGTAACTAGATCCCCAAATAGTATGGTGAGCATTAAAATCTCCTCCTATAATTGCTGAATTATTAACTTGCGAGAAGATGTTTGTCCAATCATTTACTGAACTTTTACTTTTAGGTGGTCTATATATAGATAAAATATTCAGATCCTTTGTTTTATATTTAATTGTTACACCACAAACTTCTATTTCCGTATTAAAATTAGAGTTTAAATTTAATTCACTAAAAGTAATTGAATTGTGGATGAGAATAGCTACACCACCGAAGCCATCATTTCTGTCTTTTCTAACCAAATTATAATTTTTTAAATGATAACTAATATCTTTTTTGAACCATGTTTCACTAATTAGGAGGATGTCTATACTTTTATTATTTAAATAATGCATTAAACTACCTTTGTTTGATATAGCAGATCTGGAATTCCACTGACTTATTTTTAAATTATGTTGTATTGACATTATGAATTAATTATAAACTGTTCTACTTCTTTAATAATTATTTTGTTGTCTAAGGTTTTTATGTCTTCTACTGTATGAATATTTTTTAAAAAGTTTATTATAAATGTTGCTACAGATTTAGCTAGTTAAGTTTTATTTTCGATATATTTATTCGGTGTATAAGAATTAGTTGGCAAAGGTTGAGACGGTCCAAAAGTGAAGGGGAACATCGGTTTATGAGATGTTGATTCTAAAATAGGTTAATTTGCTTTTCTTTTCTTTCCTGAGTGTTCATTTGAATTATTTATATTAGAGTTTGATTGAGTCAAAAATTGAGATCTATTAATTTCTACAGTTGGCCGAGTCGGACCAAGATTTTTATCATTATTATTAATTGGTAGGGATGGAAATTCTTTTTCATTATTATTTAAACAAGAGAAAGAGTTGGGACTGATGAGTGCTGAAAAGGAGTTTTCACATATTAATCTAGCTTCCACAAAAGTAGTTTTTTGTTCTATCATATTATTCTTAATTTTCTTTTGTTTTTCATAAAATGGACATTTTTTTGATATTGTCACATGTTCGTTATTTTTGCAATGTATACAAAACATACTTTTTTCGCAATGATGGTCTTTATTTTTAATTTCACCGCACTGTATACATAGTTCCTGTGTACTTCGGCATTGCCCTGAAACATGCCCAAATTTTAAACACTTATAACATTGAACAACTCGGCCAAAAAACTGTTCAACAGAAAAATATACTCTATTAAAGGCAACATAATTCGGTAAAATATTTCCTTCAAAAGTTATAATTATAGTTTTTTGTCCACATATTCAATTTTATCTTCTTTTTGTACCCTACGCTTAGTCTTATATATACTCAAAACATTAGAAGGAGTTTCGATGTTATCCATGAGATATTTCACATCATATCTAGTGTCAACGTCTTTCACCACACCTTTTATTTCTAGTAAATGACTAGGAATATATGCTTTCAAATTTTGTTCTTTAAGTGAGCTGTTATTGACGAGGTTATTTGCCTCTAACCGAGAAGTAAGCAAAACTTTTACACGGTTCCTACCTATACTTTTAATTTCTCGAACATTCGTTAATTTTAATTTTTTAAAAATAAGGTGCCCAATCGTCATTGCATGTAATTTTCCCAAATTAAGATCATCACCAATCCTTTCAATGTAAACCCAAATATTATCAAGATTATACTTATCTGAAAGCAAATTGAATTGTTTAATGTTCGCTCTCGCATTTTGTCCATCATCTTGCATATTCAATTCCATTTTACTAATAATATCACCATTATCCGCAGTCACCCGCGTCAAAAGAGACGTCCCTGACTCACTTTTATCCCCCATTTAGGGGGAAATAAGTTTTAAACCACTATATACTGAAATGTTTTTGTTTATAAACATTAAATTAATTATTAACCACTACTTTATCTTCCAAAAAACACCAAAACTTTTATCTTTTACAGGAGCAGATTAAAATATCAACATCAACTTTGACAGTTATTTTGACAATGGAAAACATCGTTAAACATATAAAAGCTAAGATAAGATGGGCAGGCCAGCTGGTAAGATCAGAGGAAGGAAAAGTGTTAAAGGTAGTGTTTTTGATAGACGGTAGCAGATCAGCAGGATGTCCCGGAACAAGATGGAAGCATGATAAAGACTCAAAGTATCCTGAGTATTAAAGGCTATTTGTAGAATTATTTGCATATTTGAAACGATATGAACCATTTTGTCACTTTAAAATTCGTGAAATCCAAACGGTGAGAGAAAAATGTAATATTATTTTTGCAGTTTCTAAATAATTATTGTTTAATTTCTCTCGAAAAATTTCAAATCTTTAAAAATTGCTCGGACTATCAAGGAGCTTGGTCACCCCTGCTCTATGGGATGTTTAGGGTAGATATTTGGCATAGCTTTAATTGCACTAAAAAGAATGACACTATAGAAGATTGGACTAAGCATTAAATTTTATATTTCTTGTTATGACCACCCATTTTACCTGTACCACCTCGATTCATTAATTCATCTATCTATAAGAACAAATTTTATTGAATAAAAAATAAACTCTGGCAATAAATATATGCTCTGGCAACATTGGTCTATTAAGGAGACCTAGGATTTTTAAGCCGGCCGTTATGATAGATTACGAAACAAACAATGGACAAGATCATTCTCAACGGTTTGTTGCTTCTTTCGAAAAGCCTCCAAATCCTGCCGGATATGCTTTTATTCCTAGATATGTGAGCATGTATATACGAGAATGAGTGATGAGCTTTGAATTATTTATTTCTAGGACATGTTAAGACGCATCTCAAGTGTGCTCCGTTTTCAGAGACGGACTTCTTACGCGTTCGAAGAGTTAAATTAAGAATTTAAAATATTGTTTTCCACAATTATCAGTACGATGATAATTATTAAAATCTGGTCATAAATGACCAATGAGCAATTTCAATTTTGTAATATATTGAAAACTTATCTGCATTTTTTATACTTTATTCCTACATTGAAATAAAAGGTCTACATTATAAATCTTTAAAATGAGGTTAAGTTCTACCTTCATCCCTGACTTGACAGATGGTTGACACAGAATATATTCTCTGTGCCAACGACTGCCTTAACATACCTAGTTACCAGCCCACTAGTTACCACTATATTACAAATATTTAAATCAAAAATTTCAGTAGATGTTCATTACTACTGTTCCTTAAAATTAAGAGCTTAAATACCATATAGCGTCTCTGATCAGCATTAAAAGGATAGTGCACTTTTCTAACATGCTCACACGCACAAGCACTATCCTTTGCGTTTCACTATCATTCAAACTAGTTCCAAAGACTTTGTTATTTTCAATCTTCTATGTTGCCCAATAGTATCGTGGTGGATTGCGTCCATATTCTCGTGCCTATAAAGTATTTGCTCGTAATTTCCTGTCACCCTCTTGATTATTATATCCATAGTTTTCATTCTTATGTCCTTATGGAGATCACTATTTCCCACGTACCAATGTTTTCCAGTATCTTTTTCTTGAACATTTGAATTATTGTTATATTGCTTGGTCTAGCGCAACTCGGTATTGGGCATCCATAAGTTCACTCAGGTCTCAGTATTTGTTTGTAAAGTAGTAACTTATTATGGATCGAGAGAGTGGAGTTTCTTCCAGCAGATTAATACATTTTCTTATACGTTAGTCTTCTTTCCTTTCTTCCCTTTTTTTTCTTGACCTTGTTTCGCATCTAATGTTGAACCTAAATACTTAGGACCAGTAACTGCATGTGGTACTTGAATATTGTTGATTATAACTGGTCTATATTGTATTTTTTGTTGGTAAATTTAACTTTAAATTAACTTTAAGTTAACTAAAGAGATTTAGCTTCATTCAGCCCGGCTCTCCATTTTTGTCTCCATTTATGGATTTGGTTAACAGCTATTTGGCGATACTTACCTGGCGTACGATAATGACTCACATGAACAAACAACCACCCCCCAACGTAGAACACGACGACGAAGATGAAAATATCGATAAGAATGAAGTACTGGAAGCCATCTCGCATCTAAAAGTAGGAAAATCAGCAGGCCATGATAAGATCACACCAGAAATGCTGAAAAATCTAGGGGTGTCAGGGTTAGAGATGTTAACAGAAATTCTCAACAAAGCCTGGCACTTGGGTACTGTACCAGAAGATTGGAAAACTGGAATTATATTGCCCATTTTTAAGAAAGGGGACACAAGAAATTGCGGCAATTACAGAGGTATTACGTTGTTATGTGTGGTGTCAAAATCGTACGAATACATATTAAACAAAACACTTAGTTCAATAGTTGAACACAATTTAGCAGAACCACAAAGTGGGTTCAGAAAAGGCCGGAGTACCCAAAACCACATCTTTACGATCAAGCAAGTAACAGAAAAAACGAGAACTACTAAAACTGAAGTATATGCAGCATTTATAGATTTAGAAAAAGCATTCGATAAAGTTTCACAATGCATAGTTTGGGAAAGTCTCGAACGAAGAAATATTGAACCCACACTGAGGCAGGCTATACAAAGCTTATATACAGTCGGAAAAATGAAAGAATACCCATGAACGAACATATAAAACACGCTGTATTTTCCTGTCACCGTGTCACAAAGAAAATTTCCCAGCGCAAGTACATGTAATGATAATTATTACATGTACTTGCGCAGGCCAATTTTTTGTATGACACGGTGGCATGAAAATACAGCGTGTTTTATATGTTCGTTCATGGGTATTCTTTCATTTTTCCTACTGTAAACATAACAAATGCTACATCAGGAAATATAATACCCATTCTGAAACTTTTGAGATAAATGATGGACTGAAGCAGGGAGGAGTACTGAGCCCCAAACTATTCATCGTACTCATGGATGACATCATAAAAATAATAGAAACAAAGACACGCAAATTACACATTGGTTACTACAGACTAGAACCCACAGACCTCAAAAGGAACCTAATAATGTGGAAAAAGGAGCTGGAAGAAAGAAATATGAAAATAAACATGGAGAAAACAAAGATAATGGTCATGGGAATGAGGATAAACAAGTAAATATAGAGATAAATAACAAGAAATTAGAACAAGTAGCAACATATAAATACCTGGGTGTGAAAATAGGGAATGGAGGAAGATCGGAAGAAGAAGTCAATGAAAGGATAACCATGGCGTCCAGAATGTACCATAGCTTAAAGAGAACATTCATTGGAAAGAGAGAAGTAAGCAGCAGGACAAATATAGAGTATACCCCAGGTATATAAAACGATCTTCAGGCCAATCCTTACCTATGGTAGTGAGAACTGGGTGCTAACACAATCATCGAAAAGCAGAATAAACTCCATCGACATGAAGTACCTAAGAAAAGTAAAAGGAATTACAAGACGCGATAGAATAAGAAACAGCATTGTGAGAGAAGAACTATAAGTCGAACCAGTAACACAAATACTAGATAAGAACAAGCTTAAATGGATTGGACATTTGTGTAGAATGAACAATGGTAGACAGGTAAAACGCGTATGGGAGGCAAAAGTACAAAACAAGAGAGGAAGAGGGAGACCAAACAAAACCTGGAACGATGAAGTGGTATGGATTCTGAGGACGAAAAATACAACTTGGACTGAAGCGAAACGAAGGGCCAAGAATAAGAAAGAGTGGAGTCGATTTGTATATGATATAGATGTATGAAATGTATTTTTAAACACCTTACACCGTTAGGTAGAAAGGTTTAGATTATATATATTAACAGCTATTTGGACCTTGTTGGTCGCTGTTCACTAGTCTTTAGATTTCTTGGTATCTTTTTGTTTTTTAACACATCACTGAATATTCCTACTGCTGCCTAAGTCATTCGGATTCTATTTATATTTGCCGTTTGATTCTGTTTGTCTAGTTTGATCGTGTGACTTAGGTATATATGCTGTTCGACACTTAAAATGAATAGTGCAGATAAAACTGAATTATTGGAGTAAATTTTTTTATATTACCAAGTAACGAACCTAAGTAATTTGTTTAATGGTATTGTGAGAACGATTTCCAAAGTGGAAATCGAAACATGAAAATAAACGTATCTTCAATAAAAATTGTGGTTAATTTCCATTAAAGATAATAAATAATATAGAAAAAATTTAACGGTTAGGTTTTAAAATGTTCGTAGCGAAACAAAGGATAGTGTTAGAACAAAAATTTAAAAAAAATGTTAAAAACAAAGCATAACTTCTTTTATTTGCAGCAGCTACAGCTCGATGCACTCCTGTCGTCGGCATAAAAGAGGACTCTTGGGAGACGGTATAATGCCGTTTGTTGTACAAAGTCGCATGTTTGATGTTTTATCTTGTTTAGCATTATAATGCTGTTTGCTTTTTTAATGCAATATGTACGAAATGTTTCTGCTTTGGGGCACAACTTAAGAAAACTCTGCATTCAAAATATAAATTATTAATTTATCTATAAACAAGAATTCAGAGCATAAAGAATATAAAGAGATTTTCAAGAAAAAAAAAAAAAAAAAAAAAAAAAAAAAAAAACATTAAAAGGGTAAACCCTGTAGTTGGCTGTATACCTTTGTTAAGACAACGTAGAATGAAGTAAACACTTCTGTTGTATATAGGTATATTATAAATTTATTAAAAAATTTTTAAAATTCATCCACAAGGGAGTGGTTGTACAAAACGTTTTCGGTCAAACTGACCATCCTCAGTGTAAACGTCCAGTGTACAAGTAATTGAAACTAGCCACTTGAATAGGTGTAAAACCTCAAAATAACATTATTGCTACATTATGAGCTGTATAGTAATCGACAATAAGTCGATGTCTTAAGATTAAAAATGTATCACATGTGGATGTATGTCATCCTTGCTCGGAATTAGCACAAGGTTGTGATCAGGTGAGAGGTTAACAACCAACAAGAGTTGGTTGTTAACCTCTCACCTGATCACAACCTTGTGCTAATTCCGAGCAAGGATGACATACATCCACATGTGATACATTTTTAATCTTAAGACATCGACTTATTGTCGATTACTATACAGCTCATAATGTAGCAATAATGTTATTTTGAGGTTTTACACCTATTCAAGTGGCTAGTTTCAATTACTTGTACACTGGACGTTTACACTGAGGATGGTCAGTTTGACCGAAAACGTTTTGTACAACCACTCCCTTGTGGATGAATTTTAAAAATTTTTTAATAAATTTATAATATACCTATATACAACAGAAGTGTTTACTTCATTCTACGTTAGATTTTCAAGAGATTTACATTCTCAAGAACTATAGTTCGTTCTTTTACTAGATGTAATATGTAATGGATTGTTTGTAGTCTGTTTTTAAAATAAAAATGTATTGTACTAAGGATTTGTTTAGACGTCCTTAAACTGACAGTTCAGGTTCGGATTCAGAACTCTGATTACTCTGGGCTAATTAGCAAAATACAAGGAAACAGTGGCGTACTGAGCATCGCGCTTTTTGCTTCTTTTGTTTCCAATTTGATGGGGACATTTTAAACTACTTGAAAAAATTTTTATTCAAGATTAAAAAAAAATTTAATTTAAAACCAATTTTTTTTTTCAAAAATGAGCACTTTGAACCGATAGAACTTACAGATCATATAAACAATACATAAGTCAAGTAACTTGTGAAGCGGTAACGATTAATTTAATTTGGGATGCTAATTAGGGGTGATTTTTATGATTTGTTTACCAAAAAAGGGACCAACTTTATTTTGAGCGTTATATACTTAATATTGATGCTAGAAACTAAAAAAAAAAAAAAACAAAAATAAAACTTTTTTAAAAACTTTGAAAAAGTTGTGATGAGTTTTTCCCGAAAAGTGCTTCATTTTTTGGTTATTTCACGTTGAAATATTCGATTTGGAATTTGACGAATAATAACCTACTTTTTATATATACACCATTATATTCTTTTTCTCATGATCATCTTTCAGTGCGTCACAGTTTTTCGATTTCTTTCTAACGCATTAAATTGTATATGACAGAAAAAAGGCACGTCGGTGATTAGTTTGGTAATTATTCTATATCGGTGATTATTCTAGTTGTCGATAGATGGCGCCATAATAAAAAAATAATTTTTTTTTAATTAGATAATAATATTACAAATAAAATCTGTATAATTTATAAGACTATACAAATCAAAGAAAATACCATTTTATAAATGCAAGAAACACATTTGATTTGTTTTTATTCCAAATTGAAAATAAAATGTGACAACTGTCAGATTTAACTAAAATGTCATGTTAGAATAAATGTCATAAATGTGTATTATCACGGACTTATCATTTTTCCTATCATTTGTTACGCACTGAAAAATGCTCATGAAAAGGACAATATATACATATACACCATTTTTTCACTTTTTTATAGGATATATTTTTACTTGATTTTTTTTCGATAAAATACTTACTTTTTGAGCTATTTGCTAAAACCCGTCTCAAAACGTGTTTTTGTTTTGTTGAAAAATGAGCATATGTATATTCACTCAGCACAATAGGTATCACTTTTTTTGTTTGACATGTTAGCTATGTGTATGACAAATTTCATCCTAATCCGAGCGGTTCTTTAAAATTTACAGCAAAAACCGTAAGTAAATGAACGATAAATTAGCTTGAGTTTTTATAAATATATGATAATATTGTATGATATAATGATGATTTACATTTAATGTTTATTAAAAACTTTTGATCTAAATTGTGTATTTTTACTGGGCGGGCGGGAACGCATCCCAACTGGAACCAGAGCCCGCTGATCTATCGGTACGCCACTGCAAGGAAAAGTTATTTAACAGCAATTTTATTGCTGGAATCGAATCTTATGACCCTATATATTAATAATATAGGTATGCAAAGTCCACAGATCAGATAGTGTGCTACTTTTTTGGTAAACAAAATGGCGCACGAAAATCGTGTTGTTTTTCAATTTTTGCTCTATAACTCAATAGATTTTAACTTTGCACCAAAAACACTCAAATAAAATTCACCGTTATTAAATTCTGCATAGAGACATGTTTTTCCCAATTTACTTTGACGAAAAGTTTCCTCGGAAAATGCTTGTTTTTCCAACAAAATCTTTAATTTTCAACTAAAATTTTAGGTAAGTAATTATTTATTAATAATTAAATAACTTGGTGATATCAAAGCTCTTTTGGTATAGATTATAGTTCCATAAGGCGATGAAAATTGAATGAACAGTTTAGCAACAATTGAATTGTTTCAGTGACAATTAAATTGTTTAGCAACAACTAAATTAAAAATTTACGGTCGCTATAATAACCATAATAATTACGATGCATAAGAATAGCTATGATTTTTGTATAAAAAGGCACTATACCAACCTGTCTACTGTATTTTACAGAATTAAAATTGGACTATTTAAGCGGCCTCAAAAGATTTTAAAATTAAAAACAATTTTGTGGCTTATAAACAAATAGAATATCTCGCGAAATATTAAATTAAAGTAAATTATGAAAACGATATTGAAAAAAGCGCGACATGACGCTTTAATTGCGATGAGTGGTTCATGAGATACAACCGGTCAAAGTTGACCGGCATGTACGGCAAAGATATAAACAATAGGATGGTAATTTTAATCCATCACCTTTTTATTTGGTCCTCTTTCTCCACATAAAATTTAATGTCTTTAAAGAACTCGTAACATATATTATTATGATAAAAACTATCGATATTACGAGTGAAAAATGCCGAAAATACCAAAATTCCAATCAAAATTTTGGGTTGAAAAAAATGGAATCTAAAAGTTCAAGATCGGTAATTATACGTTAAAAAAATACATTTTCTCGGCTTCCCATGAAGCAATTTTCTTCATTCTTTTTTGTTCCCAAGTAACTCGAGTAGACCAAAAATTAAAAAAAACACGATTTTCGGGCGCCATTTTGTTTATAAAACAAGAAGCACACTATCTGCGGTCTTTGCATAGCTAGACTATGAATATATAGGGTCATAAGATTCGATTCCAGCAATAAAATTGCTGGCAAATAACTTTTCCCAAAAATTCTCCGATAATCTGCCCAGACTAGATATAGTATAATAGGATTGCCAGCAAATGAAAACTTTTTGTATGCATTTGAATATTTTATCAACATCATCAACCTACATCTGTCCACTGCTGGATATAGGTCTTCTAAAACAAAAGGTTTAGTTTTGAATTCGACACGTTCTGTAGTAATACCTTGTCTCCGGGTTTATATTATTTTACCTGTTTTGGCATAATATGTTTTCTTTCTAATGTGTTTTGACAGTATTATGTTTTTTCTTACCTCTTTTGTGGCTACTTTGTGTTAATCTGTATTTTAGTTCCATTAATGAATCATCAACGTTGTTCAGGGGTTCCATTTCGTTTTGTACATTTCTAGAGCGTATTTCAGACATGCGATTCAGTGTACGAAGAATAGGGCCATGCAAACTAAATGACAATTTTCTTGACGCAGTTGTCGCTCTTCACGGCAACGGCCGTGAATGGTAATATTAGGCAGGTACTTGTAGAGGAGTAGTACAACGCAACTGCTATGGCATACAAAAGGATGATTTATTTATGACAATTCACAGAATGGGCGAAATATGGCAAACCTGCTTGCAATATACAACCATACTCATTCTACATTTGAAACGCAGTATAGGCAATCTACAGGTTTTTCCGAACACTAGTTCACATGGTGTGTAAGCTGTTGCTGAATGCACCGAAATAGTACATGAATATCAGAGTTATTGTAGGCACCCACTTCAATTTTGACAGTTTTATCTTAAAATGCCCATGTAAATCCTTATGAACATATTGTAAATTTTCAATTATCTCATGATGATACGATGTGAAGTTTCGTTTCTCTATTCTTGCTATAAAACGCTCCTCTGTCTGTTACTATCCTTCAGGGTACAAGCAATTAAAATTTTCTACAAATGGTTTGGATAGTCCTTTATACACTAAGCATCAAAATTAACGCACCACCTTAAAAATGGGACATTTTTGATGTCTCCTATTTACTAAACCTGTTGTCCGATTTGAGTGATTTTTTTAGTATATTATAACTTTATTCTTCAAGAATACCAGTGTAACAAATATTATTGCTAAACAGTTAAGTGTCATTGTATACGGGTGTAACAATGATAGTGTGTTTGTTCTTCAAAGTTTGGAACACCCTGTATAATATTCTAGCGTGTATAAAATATTGAAATTAAAACTCAACTATAGCCTTAGGCTTTCTTAACACTTTGCTTTTCACTCATTCGCTTATGTACGACAATAAAAAAGTTAGGTACTTTAACAACTAGCCATGTTATTTATCAATACAGGGTGTTTCTAAATAAGTGCGACAAACTTTAAGGGGTAATTCTGCATGAAAAAATAATGGCCGTTTGCTTTATAAATATATGTCCACAAATGCTTCGTTTCCGAGATACGGGATGTTGAATTTTTTCTTACAAACTGACGATTTATTTATTGCTCTAAAATCGGTTGAGATATGCAAATGAAATTTGGTAGGTTTTAAGAGGTAGTTATTGCTCATTTTTTGACATACAATTAAGAATTTTATATTCACCATTGGCGTGCAAACGGGATGTAGGTATCTAAAATGTATATACTCGTATGCATGCCAAAATGATGAGTTTAAAATTCTGAATTGTATGTCAAAAATGCGCAATAACTACCTCTTAAAACCTACCAAATTTTATTTGCATATCTCAACTGGTTTTAGAGCAATAAATAAATCGTCAGTTTGTAAGAAAAAATTTAACATCCCGTATCTCGGAAACGAAGCATTTGTGGACATATGTTTATAAAGCAAACGGTCGTTATTTTTTCATGCAGAATTATCCCTTAAAGTTTGGCGCACTTATTTAGAAAGTACATAAGTTTTTTATTATCACACATAAGCGAATGAATCAAGAAGCAAAATGTTAAGAAAGCTTAAGTCTATAGCTGAGTTTTAATTACAATAACAATATTTTTTATCCTCTAGAACAGAGGTTCCCAAACTATTTTTTCTCGTAGACCACTTTAAAAAATATACTGGTTTCGGTGGACCCCCTGCTGCTTCATTGGGGGGGTGGGGGGATAAGACATTGAAGGTCTTTTTCGTCTTCTTTTCTTTTCTCGAAATATTGAAAAAATTGTGTTTTAATAGAAGGGTTATCCAAAATGTGATTATTAAGCATTATAACAAGTTTTTTTATTTTAAAACAAGTTGTTGTTCAAACTTTAGCGTAGAAAACGATAAAATACTGTTTTTTACATTTTCGTCCATTCCCAACATACATGTTCTTCTATTTGGATGAAAATTTGCCCACAGATAGCCAAAACACAGAACTTTAATGGTTAAAAGAATTTGTATAGTTTTGCAATACAAGAAAAGTTACATGCAATAAAGAGTCAAAATTATATAGTACAGTCGGGTTAGCATTTGATCTTGCATGCCGAGCTACCCAAGCAAGATTCTATTTTTCTAATCTTAAGGAGGTCAATAGTAGTGTAAATTTAAAATCGCGAATAAAGGAGAACAGTTTTTGCTCAATATCTCCGCCATATTTAACTTTTTGACAACAAGTGTAAGGACTGAAGTTGTGGAAAATATGATTTCGTATAATTTATTCTATTATAAATTTTTTTGTGCCGTCGATATTTTCCGAGTTATGGGGGAAAGAGTGACAGTTACAGCATAATTATTGAATTATCTTGTTTATTATTAGTTTTATAACAAAACTGTACCTATACAAAAATGGAGAGAATTACATTTTATACAATTTTGATCTCTTTCATGTTTTTGCTAAAATCGATATTTCAGGTAGTACGTATGCGGTAAAGGCGCGAGCATAAGCACTGATTGATTTGATAGCAGTGGTTTTTGTTCAATATCTCCGTAATTCTCAAATTTTCGACAAAAATGGTAGGAACTGAAATTGATCCAAATAAATTGTGTTTACAATAATTATTATAATTTTCTTAACCATTCTTTTCGTATGGTCGATATTTTCCGAATTAAATGTACTTACAGTAGACGCCTATATTTTTGACTCTGATATTATTCCACGTATTTTTTTTGTATTGTAAAACGATACAAATTCTTTTAACTACTTAAAGACCTGTGTTTTGATTATCTGTAAAAATAACTTGTTATGATGCATTATAATAACATTTTTGAGTCACTACTATTAAAATATTATTTTTCCATTGATATTTTACAATAAAAAAATGCAAATTTGTTTAAATAAATACCAAATCGCTATAAAATTTTCGTGGACCCCCACTTGCAACTTGTGAACCCCCATTTTCACGCCAACGTAAACCCCCGTTGAATCCCTCGTGGACCACTTTGGGAATCACTGCTCTAGAATATTCCACAGGGTGTTCCAAACTTTGAGAAAAAAAAACAATATCATTGTTACACCCGGTATACAATGACACTTACCTTTTTAGCAATAATATTATTACATCTATATTCTTAAATAATAAAGCTATAATGTACTAAAAAAATCACTCAAATCGGACAACAGGTTTAGGAAATTCGAGACATCAAAAATGTCCCATTTTTAAGGTGGTGCGTTAATTTTGATTCTTAGTGTAGTTCCACTATTTAACTTACCATAAAATTAACGCCTTTATTATTAAATAATCAGATCATCAAAAGAATATTTTATTAAAATGAAAAACAAATTTTATAAAATTGTAATAAACATATATTATTATTAATTTAACAAAAAATTCTTGACAAAAAGATATTCATCTTGAAATCAGACCTAAATTTTGTACTTTAGCAACATAGTCACAAACGCATAAATAAAAATAGATTAGCAAAATTTAAACTATTTTTAAATGTTAACAATATAATTAGATAGGATATAATTGTATTTTATTTTTTTATTATTTTTTTAACATGATTTGAATAGTTTAACGGTATGCTTTAAGCAAAATATACTCACAGACAAAAATATTGCACATTTTAGCTTCAATCATTATTTTTTCTTTATTTTTATCTTTGAATTGTTATGTACTTTTGTTATTCCTGAATGTTTGACTTATATGTATTAGAATTTATTAGAAATTATTTTTTTCAGCTGTCAAATTCTGACGTTTTTGCTTTTTCAGCCAATCACCACGCGTCGTTCTAGCCAATCATTGAGTGTAATACTGATAAAACAGCCTCTTCCTTGATAAAACAGTCTCTTCCCTGATAAAACTTAAGGTACCCTAAATTTCACATAATACGTACATACCTGTGTTTACTAACTTAATTTATAAACAGCCCTGGTACATAGATATTTTAAAAACACTAACCAAGATATACTCAGATTTTCTACAGTTTTTATTTTCAAAATAAATATTTCTAAACTTTTCATAAACGTCAAACAGAACCGATGTAAACCGTACACAGAACACAGAACTAATTCATCTATTTTGTTGCCGATTTCAACAAACCAGTGTTATCACATAAAAGGATTCGAATATTTACAACGTAATATTTTGTAACAATAGTTACTTTTAAAATACACATTATATTAGTAGAATTAGTAAAATAGTTCTAAAATTACATTCTCCTATTTTATTATTACAAAAACACGGGTGAATAATAATTAAATAAAATGCATTCACCTGGGGGTTAGGCAAAACCAATTACAACACTGCACTGTGGTGAACTCACCCAGCGTAGCTGGGTAAGACCACGAAGCAAGTATTAATTTATCTATAACCTACTTAAGACATTGATCCTAGTTGTCTTAAAAATATTTCACAGATGCCCGTATTTACTAATAATACCAAATTGGTTCACAAAATAATCTTTTCAAATACCACTCGTCCTCTAAATTTTGCTTGATAAATTTTTTCGTTTTCATACTTAAACTTCTTGATTTAGGGTAAAATCACTCAAACAAACCGAAATGGATAAAATCACTCGTCCTTCGGACTCGTGATTTTATCATTCGGTTTGTTTTCGTAATTTTACCAAATAAAGAAGTTTTCGTGAAAACAAAAAAATTTATCGATAACATTTAGAGGACTCGTGGTATTACCTTTGATAAAATAATGCCTAGAAATAATTTTTATAGCCGAAGAAGCAATTACATTATTCTTCTTGTGCCGTCTTTTAACGAAGGTTGGCGATCACTTCTTTAAACGATTCTCTATCTTTTGCAACATGAAATATGGTGTGAGTTTTTATTCAATCTCACCCCACCGTGGCAAAAATGGTTTAATTATTACCTTTTGCCTAATTGGACATAGGTGAATATTTTAGGACCACACCCGTATGTCCCGTCCTTCGATATAAACAAAATAGTGAACTTTTAGGAGAACTGGTTCTAAGATTTAATTTGGTCTGGTTTTAAAGGTGCTAATTAATACGATAGAAAGGGTTGTGTATTAGCGATAAATAAGGGTATTCGGCGAACAAAACATTTATTAACAACAACGATTTTGACAAATAAGCGGCTTAACGATAAATTATAGTCTTAATAGCGAACGAGAGAACGTAAGAGTCTTTTTAATCTATTAATTATTGCGGAGAGAGTATTTTTACGGCGAAAAGAGACGCACAAGCGAACAAAGTGTTCATCTCTGACATCAGAAAGAGACTACTGAAATTCTATTCAAATCTCTGCACTATTATCTTTGATAGTTTAGTTTACACCATTCGCCCTGAAAAGGGCCAAACACATGTTACACTTCTTTGGCAAAATGACCTGCTTTTACCCCGAAACTATAAAAAATGCAGATGTATATTTTATGAAACACACAACGCTACACTCAAGTTTTTCAGAGAATTAAATATTTTAAACACAATACAGATTGTCCCAACAGATTTACAGAGCGATATTTTTATAAAAGCAAATTAATGTAAATAACTGTTGTTTTCACAACATACTCCCCCGCGTTGAAGCACTGGCTTTAACATAAACCTAACCTAACATAAATCAACTTACAACGTTCTTAAGCGAAAACACTAAACTTAACTTAATTTTAACAGTCATTTGGTAGAGGACACAATTTATTAATAGAGCGCTTGAAGACTCCATATTTAGTTTTGACCGATGCAACTCTTACTCGGCCATCCTTTCCGGGAAAGACATCAATCACTCTTGCTAGAGCCCAGTAAAGAGGAGGAGTGTTATCTTCAATCAACAAGACGAGATCGCTGGGCTCTAGGTTCTTATGAGGAAGAAACCATTTAGGGCGATTTTGGAGTCTGTTCAAGTAGTCAATTGACCATTTTTTCCAAAACATTTGCTGGAGTTTAGAGAGATGTTGCCATAAACTTAATCTATTTTCGGGAATGTGGATTACATCCCTTTCAGGAAATGACGTAAGAGATTGTCCAATCAAGAAATGTCCAGGGGTCAGATAGGTTAGATCAGAGGGATCATTTGAGAGGGAGCAAAGCGGTCGAGAGTTGAGCACAGCTTCAATTTGAGTGAGAACAGTGGTAAATTCTTCAAAAGTGAGCTTAATATCACCCATGAGTCTACGGATATGATGCTTTGCGCTCTTTATAGCGCTTTCCCAGATGCCACCATGATGAGGGGCTCGAGGAACTATGGTTTTCCAGCGAATATGCGATGATGCCAAAAAATCATTAATAGAGCGAGAGTTTTCTTTTTCTTTTAAAAACTTATAAAGTTCAAACAACTGATTACGAGCTCCCAAAAAGTTCGTAGCGTTGTCACTGAATATAGTCTGAGGGAGGCCTCTACGGCTAATAAAACGTTTTAGAGCGAGAAGAAACGTTTCTGTAGAAAGGCCGGACACGACTTCGATGTGAACAGCTCGAGTCGATAGACAAACGAAAAGAGCAATATAAGATTTTATCAAGGGAGCTTTGCGGAGTTTGGAAGCTTTAATCTGAAAGGGGCCACCAAAATCTAATCCGACATGAGCGAATACTCGAGAGGATTGCAAACGTTCCTTTGGTAAATCTGCCATAATCTGAATAGCGGGTTTGGCATTAAATCTAAAACAAACCATACATTGGTGTATGACCTTTTTAACTTCACGTAGTCCATTTAAAGGCCAATATTTAAGTCGAATTTGAGATAAAGTATTTTGAGGACCAGAGTGACAAAGTCTGATATGTTCTCTCTGAAGAAAGAGACGTACTACACGATTTTTTGAGGGAAGGAGAAGAGGATATTTTTGATCAAATGTAACGTCTGAGTTACCAAGGCGACCTCCTACACGCAGCATTTCATTTTCATCCAAAAAGGGGTTTAAGCGTAAAATAGACTTATTGGATAGAGTTTTACCTTTTTTAATCTCAGAAATCTCAAGCGAGAAAGAAGAATACTGAAGCATCTTAACAATCTTCAGTTCAGCGTTTTGAAGTTCGCTTACTTCAAGAGAATTTGATAACTTATGAGAAGGCGATTTGGCATTATTGGCAAACCTGAATATAAATGCTAAAGTTCTTACAAACCTTGAAAAATTAGAGAACCTATCAGAAAGAGAGGTGAAAAAATCTATTTGATCATTTCGAATGTGAAGAGTTACTTTCCTTTCTTCGGGTAACTTGGAGGTATAAACTTTTGGATTGTATTTCAACAAATCCAACCGAGATTGATTCAAAAATTGAGGACCATGAAACCACAAAGAAGATTTAAGTATTTCAGCGGGTAGCATTCCTCGGGAGAGTATGTCGGCAGGATTCTCTTTGGATCGTACGTGCCTCCAATGAGCGTTAGGAGAATTATCTAAAATTTGTGCAACCCTATTTGCTACAAATTGAGTCCAACGAGAGGGATGCGAACGAAGCCAAGCGAGAACAATTTCTGAATCCGACCACATATTTATAGAGTCTAAGCGAGAGAGTTTTTCTTCAATAATATTAGCAATCCTTGCTGTGAGCTTACTACACAATAGCGCACCCATGAGTTCCAATCTTGGGAGAGTCAAGGGTTTTAGCGGAGCGACACGACTCTTAGATGCTAAAAGTGAACAAGATACTTGTTCTGATCTATAAATCACACGTAGGTAGATGCAAGCTCCATAAGCCTTTAAACTTGCATCCGAGAATGAGTGAATCTCAACACTGGTGATTTCTTGACTTAAGAAGAGACACCGAGGTATATTTAAATCCTTAAAATGAGAGAGACTGCGAACAAAATTTAGCCACTCATGCAACGTATCTGCATCTATGCTATCGTTCCAATTAATTTTGGAAATCCAAATTTTTTGCATAATTAATTTAGCGACAACTGTAACTGGGTTAATTAGGCCTTGAGGATCAAATATTTGGGCAATCATTGACAGTACTTCTCTCTTGGTGTATGAGTCCTTTAGGGTAAAATTTGGGAGAGAGATTGAGAAGGTGTCAAGAATAGGATTCCAACATAAACCTAAAACCTTATTGGAGCCATTATCTGGAGCTATTACATAAGAAGTGTTCGAAGAGAGAGAAGAGATATTTTTTAAAAACAAGTTTGAGTTAGAACACCATTTATGGAGAGAGATACAAGCGGTTCCAAGCAAACTAGTTAT
The DNA here is from genome assembly GCF_917563875.1 of Diabrotica virgifera virgifera. NCBI lineage: Eukaryota > Metazoa > Arthropoda > Insecta > Coleoptera > Chrysomelidae > Diabrotica > Diabrotica virgifera. The sequence goes on along the minus strand of NC_065447.1, from coordinate 198,099,327 downwards.
TTCCTTATGAGCTTTAAGGAGAGTCTGTACATCATTAGCGCCATAGAGAATGTCATCAATGTAACAACTATTTTGAAGAGCATCACTGGCCAAAGGATACTTAGTCTGATGAGTTTGTGCCAGTTCCATTAAACAGCGAGTACTCTGAAAGCTAGCGCTTTTAGTTCCATACGTGACGGTTTGCAATTCAAGACACTCAATGTCTTTTTCAGGGGAGTCACGCCACAAAATATTTAAAAGAGAGGTTTGAGCAGGATTTATTCTAACTTGTCTATACATTTTTTGTATATCCGTTGTAAAAACGAAGGAATACAATCTAAACCGTAGCAAAATGTCAAAAAGTTCCGGTTGAAGAGTAGGACCTTTGAGTAAAATATCATTGAGCGAATAACCACTAGAGCTTTTCATCGAACCATCAAAAACAACCCTAAGCTTTGTTGTTAAAGATTCTTCCTTAAACACACAGTGATGCGGTAGAAAATATTTATTTTCTAACTTTTCGTTGGTTAGAGAGAGAGGCACTATTTTCGCATGTTCGAGAAGAAGATATTCATTAATGAAAGATTTATATTGAGCGTATGTACTTTCGTTTTTTAAGAGCCTATGTTCTAAATTCATAAATCTTTTAAAGGCCATTTTAAAGGATTCACCTAACATTTTATTAGCGTTTTCAGAGACAAATGGAAGATTTACTTGAAAGCGGCCTGAAGGTAACACAAGAGTAGTTTTGCTAAATATTTGTTCCGTTAATTCTTCATCGGGAGTTAATTTACTAACGAGGGGAACTTCTTCAATTTCAAAAAATTGTTGAAGCAACTTATCCAACTGATTTTCTTCGGGTTCGGATTGAACAAAGAGAGAAACATTTGACTGAGAGATAGCCAAATGTGAATTACGGTGAAAAACCTGAGGATTAATTGTACCAAAAATAACATAGCCTAAGTGAGTATTCTGAAGAATGGGAAGATTTTTTCCTAGCCGTATAAATCCATCCGTCAATAATTCACTATAGATATCACCAGCCAGAAGCAAATCAATTTTACCCGGAACAGAATACGAGGGATCTGCGAGAGTGAGATCCTGTGGGACTTTTATTTTACTTCTATCTATAGTAGCTCTAGGAAGCTTACAAGTTATACTATCGAGTACAGCGAAAGAAGTTTTAAAACTTCTGTCCTTTACATTATAGGGGAAAAATTCTAAGTTTAACATTTCGTTTGAGAGTGAGGTGTTTTCGGATATGGTTGATATCTGGAGCTGTTTAAAATAAGGGATGAGTTTTAACTTCTCAACCAAATCACGAGAGATAAACGAATGTTGGCTCCCATTATCTAGGAGCGCTCTGGCATGCATGGGTCTGCCGTCTTTCGAATAAACGGTTACTAAAGCGGTAGCCAACAATACATCAGTTTTCACTGATAAAGCGGAGAGAGACGTGGCTGCCTGAGAATCTGGAGAGTTTTGCATATCTAGAGGAGGTCTGAATGAGCTAGTAGAAGCTTCATTTTGGCTGCGATTATTAAAAGAATGCTGAGTGGATATGGGAGCGACAACACGAGAAGCACCTTGAGAATTTTGAGGAGTTTGAGCATTGCGCTCACGAGAGAGAGCTTGCCTATTGATGTTCCTAGAGGAAGAGCCATTTTCAGAGGTTCCATGGAGGGATGAGTGATGATGACCCCCACACAAAGTACATGATCGAGTAGAGCCGCAATCTTGAGAGAAATGTTTACTACCCAAACAATTAAAACACAGTTTCTTACCTTTTACAAAATTAAATTTTTCCTGTAAAGAGAGGCATTTAAAATCATTACACTGATAAACCTTATGAGCATTACTTCTACAAAAAGTACAATTATTATCAGAGAAAGAGTGTGATGGTTGGTCAACTGATGAGAAGAAAGATGTTTTTGATTGAGACCTGTTATTAACCTTTTTATCATGATCTGAAACATTTAATTTTTCCTGAATATCACACTTTTTCTCGAGAAATTTAAAAAACTGTGAAAGGGTAGGTAAGGTCTTTGTCCCAATATCATATTCAAAGGCCCTATGTGTAGCAAAATCTAATTTTTGTAAAAATATTTCAATTAATAGTAAATCCCAATGCTCAATTGGTACTGACATATTTTTCAAAGCGAGCAGCGTCTGCTGAGCTAGAGTTAAAAATTCGCGTAATGCCTTTGAATTACTTTTAACTAGAGATGGAGCCTTTAACAATTTTTGAATGTGTAAGCTAATCACTCGCGATTTGTTTTCGTAACGATCTTTGAGAGTTTTTACAGCTATATCGAAATTTTCGTCGATAACTTCGATGTTGTCGATCAACTGGAGGGGTTCATTTCGCAGGAACGATTTAAGGTAAATAAATCGTTGCACATTATTGAGTTCTTCATTGTTCACTATTAGCGTCTCGAAGAGCTGGTAGAACGAGTTGAACTCAGAGAATGACCCGCAGAACGTTTGCATGGTGATCTCCGGAAGCCTAACCTTAGCAGTGGCCACAGTTGGCTGAGTGCTATTTGATCTGAGAGGAGGGGGGCCCAACAATAACTCGTCCATCTTACGCTGTAGGCCCGCGAGAATAGAGAAATATTTTTGCTCAGTTGTTACCCTGTCTTCTGCTTCAGTACCGGCTTCATCAATCTCGTCTATCTGATCCATTATTTCTTCATATTTTAAAAAACAGGTTTTTAATTCTGTTTGCCGAAATTGAAATTGTAGCGCATCCTTTTCCGTACTAGCCTTTTGTGAGAGCCAGTTTTCGATCCTTGTAATTTTAGCCTTCAAAGGCGTCCTTTTTTTCTTGAGGTCTTCCATTTCTATCCCGAATTCGATTGAACACACGGCGAGAGAGAGTCTATCGATACGCGGCAAAATCTAAATTACACTGGAGAGTTTTTTGTCAATTAACAAGCGCGGCGAAAGAATAAGAGTCTAAGTTTCACAGAGAGATACAGCGTCTACGTTAAATGTCTACAAAAGTGTTTTTGACCGTAAAATGTCTTTGAGCAGAGTTTACCTTGGATCAGCAATAAAAGTTTTAAAAAAAGGAAAAAGCTCACCAAATTAGTCCAATTGATAAAGCAACAGGCGGCAGCTACTAACCACACACAATAACTTCACTTCCTTTTACTTAGAGTTTATCGCGACGCGAACTAACAAGTCTTGTAGAGGTATTACACACAAAAATGTCCGAAAAAGCGGCACAAACGCGAAAACCAAACCAAAATCCGGGTCGATGTAGACCATCAAATGGTGTGAGTTTTTATTCAATCTCACCCCACCGTGGCAAAAATGGTTTAATTATTACCTTTTGCCTAATTGGACATAGGTGAATATTTTAGGACCACACCCGTATGTCCCGTCCTTCGATATAAACAAAATAGTGAACTTTTAGGAGAACTGGTTCTAAGATTTAATTTGGTCTGGTTTTAAAGGTGCTAATTAATACGATAGAAAGGGTTGTGTATTAGCGATAAATAAGGGTATTCGGCGAACAAAACATTTATTAACAACAACGATTTTGACAAATAAGCGGCTTAACGATAAATTATAGTCTTAATAGCGAACGAGAGAACGTAAGAGTCTTTTTAATCTATTAATTATTGCGGAGAAAGTATTTTTACGGCGAAAAGAGACGCACAAGCGAACAAAGTGTTCATCTCTGACATCAGAAAGAGACTACTGAAATTCTATTCAAATCTCTGCACTATTATCTTTGATAGTTTAGTTTACACCATTCGCCCTGAAAAGGGCCAAACACATGTTACACTTCTTTGGCAAAATGACCTGCTTTTACCCCGAAACTATAAAAAATGCAGATGTATATTTTATGAAACACACAACGCTACACTCAAGTTTTTCAGAGAATTAAATATTTTAAACACAATACAGATTGTCCCAACAGATTTACAGAGCGATATTTTTATAAAAGCAAATTAATGTAAATAACTGTTGTTTTCACAACAAAATATATGTTCAAAACTGAGGTTAGTCCAATCTCTGGTATTCCTCAGCCAAGATTTCTTCTTTCTTCCCAAGCCTTTTTTCCCCTCTACTTTTCCTTGCATGATGACGTGTAGCAGAGAGTATTATTTATCGTTTCGAAGTATGGGGCCCAAATACGATGTTTTTCTTATTTTAATTATGTTCATTGTTCATAAGCTTCCTGCCATGTCCCATTCTTCTTAACACTTCTTCGTTTGAGACTGTCGCAGTCCAAGGAATTTTCAGAATACGCCTATGTAGCCACATTTCGAATGTCTCCAAGTTTTTTATGGATTGGGCTTTTAGAATCCAAGCTTTTACCCCATATAGTAGTTGAGACCAAACATAACATTCGACGAACCTCAATCTAATGGCATACTCAATTTCTTATTTGTAAATATTGACCTGTATTTTATAAATCCTTTTCCAGCTATGTCTATTCTGATCTTTATATCCTTATCTTGACCTAATTGTGAGTTTTAATTGCAATAATATTACACACTAAAAAACATTGCTTTATATTAAATGTGTGCTTTGGCGACTTAAAATTGTTTTTATTTCTTGATAATAAAATGTCAGTTGGAGAGTTTTATTTTTTGATTATGCACTTCTCTTGCTGATATGCCAGATTTAAGCGAACTTGTGTGTGCTAAATTTTTACTTTAGCCAGTAAGATATACAGACCTCAAGATGTTGCGCGGAGATTACGTATCCATCAATCGCCTATTTCTCATGTAATAAAGTGATACAATGAAACTGCAGAATATAAACGGCAACCTAGTCAAGAACGAAAAAGATGTACAACGCCAAGAGATGACCAACATTTGAGCCTTCAATCTTTGAGACATTACTCACAGCTCCTAACCTCAAAAAATAATTACTGATTAAAAGACAAGTTACTGCAAGTATCAAAACAGTGAATAGAAGACTTGGCTGAAAAAGAGATTGGTTTAAATTCAACACGGCCTACAAGAGTTCCACAAAACACAACGGTTGCATTTTGCAAGAGCCCAAGTTAACTGGAACCAACTTAAATGGACAAAAGATGTTTTCACAGCTGAAACAAGGACAACAATTGTGGAAGCAAGATAGACGTGGTCTAGTGAAGGTCTGGGGAACGTTTCGCAGAATATAATATTGTACAAAATGTTAGCTTTGGTGGCAGTTCCATTATGCTATGGGGTAAACGTACGAAGTATTACTACGAAGAGTCGTACGTAGCTTATTAAAGTAAACATTTGAATGAATGCTGACTGATATATACGCAACACACATCCACGAAGAGCATATTTTCCTTATTCTGGCTTCATTCATCATGACTTGTGCTAATGCCGGTGTACATGCAGAAGAAATAGTTATAGCGATACGCTTTAATTACTATTTTTGCTAAATTTTTAATAACTTTTCTCAAAACGAAATAACATTTAATATACAAACCATATGCTAACAAGGGGCGTTAAGTTTAAGAAACGAAATGTATCCCTAAGCAGATTGTATAAAATTAATGTTTTTTTCAAGGAAACCCTAATAGATTCCGAGGCCAGATTGCCACGCTCTTTATGTCATGTGCTTAAGATACTGAAAGTTTCTCATCTTTTAAAACGCAGATGTTAGTAATTTATTGCCTTTCTAGCTATATTATAAACCGCAAGCATGATGGCATAATAGAGTATTGTGGTCTGGCAGTATCGACACAGCAGGCGACCGATTCAGACACACCCTCGCTAACAAACCCTTACAAGATAATAAACGAAGCACGCTTGTTTACCCAAAATAAATAAATATATTACTGTTCATTGTTTACACTTATTTTTAATTGATTCCGTAACCTACTATCGGAACACAGTCATTCAATATCTTGAGGATGATGCAATTCCATGACAATCCAAGACCTTCTGTGAAGCTTACCTAGAAGGAAGCAGGCTATCACTAGATATAGAGGAAGAAATACTAAGTACCAAATTGTTACAAAGTTTCCGTAAAAAGTGTTCTATTGTCATTATTGGTTCTGTTTCTAATTAAATGTTATAAGCAAAATAAGACTATTTCATTAATTTCTCTAAGAAATTGTTGTAGCTCCTCAATATTTAAGTTACTTCATAATGGTTATACTTATAATAGTCCAGCATAACTTATTTAGCAAATACAATGTACAAAACTTTTCAAAAGAAAAAAGTAAACTCAAAATAAAATAAGCAATATTTTGTCTGTGAGTGTATATTAAAATAATATTATGTAAGTTTTCACGTTGTTTATCACTCAGCAGATGCCCTAAATAATAATTTACATAGAATCTATACTCTGCCTACTTTTCGTAAAATATTTGTCGCTTATATTATGTCTCATAACAACCCCAGTTATAATAACATCTCCTTGAATGTACAACGTATTCGCCTTTCTTGGATCCCCGCGATATTTAAATTCCCCTGCTAATTGTCCATTCACCCAGATGGAAAAGTGATCGACGTAACTTCGGATGGCGATACTAAATGTAGAAGATGGAGTAAATGGACATTTGTCAACTCTTTCCTCTGGACCCCAGTCGCCATCTAACCAAGAATTCCGTACAAATACATGCCTGGTGTTTAAGTAAGCTGAAAAAAAAGTATGGTATTAATTTAATTAATTAGTATAGATTAAAATAGATGTTATGTCATGAATGTGATTTGGTATTTGTCTTTGTGTTCTTTCTATCATTTATTTTAATCATACCGCAAGGTACATAGAGGGAATCATGGACATAGAATTACGCAGATTTTGCCTGGGTTATAAACGAATGCAAAAATAGCGAATATTATGGTAGATATTCAAATTTTCTTGGTCACAAAAACATAATATGTTAAATAAAATATGTCTGAAGATTATTTCATTCATAGAGATTCTGACCAATAGAAACCTAAAAGAATAAAAATTACAGCGGTTATTTTTAATGATTTTTACTTCCAATCGTGTAGTAAGATTTTTCGTCACGTATTTAATTCTGTCCAATCAGATTATTATTACAACGGGGATATTCTACTATACATTATTATAGTGGGAATAATTTTTAATTTTTTGGGAATTTATAGTGGGAATTTTTAATACTTATTAAACAATTTCTGGCCAAAAATTTCGCCCGGCACCCTTCTGATTTTTCTATATAGAAAAAGAACTCCAAGAAATTGAAGAATTAAATAAACCAAAAGAAACCAGAAAATTCTACCAAAAACTTAACAAAAGCAGAAAAGAATTTAAACCAAGAACAATGATGTGCAAAAACAAAGAACGAGATATTATAGTAACTAAACAGAGTGAAATACTACAAAGATGGACTGAATTCTTCAAAGAAAAGTTTGAACAAAACGAAGATCCACTATACGATGGAATTATACTGGATCAAACGGATACCAGAGAAACAACCCCCCTTCAGTAGCTGAAATGCAAGAAGCAGTTACCAGACTGAAAAACAACAAGTCACCTGGATTAGACAATATTAGCGCAGAATTAATAAAAGAAGGCGGAGACTCCCTATTGAATGGGATACACGAACTAATAGTGAACATATGGAATAATAAACAACTGCCACAAAACTGGAATACCGGAGTAATTATTCCACTACATAAAAAGGGAGATCAGCTTGAATGTAAAATCTACCTAGCAATAACGCTACTGACTGTGGCATATAAAATACTGTCAAATATTGTGTATGAGCGATTAAGACCATATGCGGAACAAATAGTTGGGGGATATCAATGTGGTTTCTGCAGGCAGAAGTCCACAATAGATCAGATCTTCGTCTTGAGGCAAATCTTGGAAAAGACTAGTGAATTTAATATAGACACATTATCTCTTCATTGATTTTGAGAGTGCCTATGATAGTATCCATCGAGAATTTCTGATCCAGGCCCTGAAAGAGTTTAATATTCCAACTCAACTCATTTATATAGTAAAAAAAAACACAAAGCAAAATTCGAATTCAAAACGCACGAATACATACAATCCATGTTATAACGGGCCTACGACAGGGAGATGCCCTATCCTGTATTCTATTCAACATCACATTAGAAAAAATAATTAGAGAGTCAAAAGTCAATACCAGAGGAACAATAATAACAAAAAGTGTAGAAATATTGGCATTTGCAGATGATGTTGATATCATAGCTAGAAGCAAAAGAGAAATGATAGAAGCATTTAATGTGATAGAAAGAGCGGCACAAAACAGTGGCCTAAATATTAATGAAATAAAAACCAAATACATGAAGGACATCCAATAGACAGGCCAAAGAAACCTATAGAATCTGACAATAGGAGACTATAACATTGGAAGCGTAAAACTTTTTACATATCTAGGTTCACTAGTTACCGCAGATAACAATGTCAGCGAAGAAGTTAAGAGAAGAATACCTATTGCTAATAAAACATATAATGGACTAATTAAACATCTAAGATCTAACAACATCACGAGAAAAATCAAATGCAAAATATACAAAACCCTGATAAAACCGGTCCTTATATATGGATCAGAGACATGGACACTGTCGAAAAGCGATGAGAACTTATTAGGTACGTTTGAACGAAAAATCCTCAGACACATATACAGGGTGTCTGCGTAACTTTGCACCATATGGGAAACTTTTTTAATATCAATTTTACGAAAAAAAGTCATTCTTTATAAAGTGCTCTGCATAGTCTGAAACCTAAGATGCAATCATCAGATATCAAATTTTGTCAACAGTATACCAGGTATGTCAAAAGATATTAATTTCGCTCAAGAGCAAACTACCTTTATACTTCAAAATATCAAAAAATTTTATTATGAAAAGTTATTTGTAATTAAAAACCATATCCAAATATGCAATAACAGCCTTCTACGTGAAAAAAAAATTCTGAGATTTTCCTAAATTACCGATTCCGAACATCATTTTTATTTATTAGACATGTAATAACTCTTATTAATAATTTTAGGAAAAAAACTTATTCTTCATAAAAATCTGTGCATGGTCTAAACATCAAGATAAAACCATCAGTTTTCTAAGTTTGTTAATTTTATACGAGGTGTGTCAAATAATATGAATTTAGAAAGAATATAGAAAGAATTCTTTCTAAATTCATATTATTTGATACACCTCGTATAAAATTAACAAACTTGGATAACTGATGGTTGCATCTTGAGGTTTAGACCATGCACAGATTTTTATGAAGAATACCTTTTTTTCCTAAAATTATTAATAAAAGGGTTATTACAGGTCTAATCAATAAAAATGATGTTCGGAATCAGTAATTTAGGAAAATCTCAGAAATTTTTTTTCTCGTAGATGGCTGTTATTGCATATTTGAATATGGTTTTTAATTACAAATAACTTCTGATAATAAAATTTTTTGATATTTTGAAATATAAAGGTAGTTTGCTCTTGAGCGAAATTCATATTTTTTGACATACCTCGTATACTGTTGACAAAATTTGATAACTGATGATTGCACCTTAGGTTTTAGACTATGCAGAGTACTTTATAAAGAATGGCTTTTTTTCGTAAAATTGATATTAAAGAAGTTTCCCATATGGTGCAAAGTTACGCAGACACCCTGTATAAGGGGGTGAAAGAAAATGACGTATGGCAGATATAATTTTGAACTATACGCAGCATACAACGAACCCGACGTCATAACATCCATAAAGATCGGACGTCTGCGCTGGATGGGCCATGTTGAACGGATGTTGGAGACCGAAACACCAAAACATATAATGAAGCAAACACCAGTAGGGAGAAGGTCAAAGGGAAGACCCAAACTTAGATACATGAAACAAGTGGAACAAGATCTGAAAATATTTGAGATTACCCACTGGAAGAACAAAGCAAGGAACAGAACAGAATGGCGGAAAATCCTAGAACAAGCCGTGGAACAAGCCAGGACCCAAAAAGGGTTGTCGAGCTACTGATGATGATGACCCTTCTGATTTGTTTATAGGGGATATGTTTTAACAATAATCCACAAAGAAACCGAACCAGAACAGTCAGACACAGGCAACATAAATCCTGACCCCGGAAGTGTCATAGGTTTTCGAAACGGACCCTAAGGGAAACTAATTGGTTTCCCCTGCAATATACTAACGATTTGATTTTGAATTATTAAGTTTATTTCATCTGTCCCTTGTTCGTTGCTTTTAAAATTGTTCTTTGACTCCAACAATAGTGATTTGTATAGTTAGCAATGAACGATGGGTACAATGTACTAATGTGCTCATCCTTCGTTGAGATGAGATATCAAAAACTGTCCATAGGAACACGGCTAATACCGATACTAGCAATTATTTGGAGAACTCCAACTTGTCGATATAACGGCTATTTATAAATACAAGTTTCAAAGGCGCGGTTTACATGAAACCAGTAAGAAATCAATTAAAGTGAGCAGGATACTTACCACAAGTTACTTGCATTTTGTAAATTGTCATATTGTAAGGCAATTAAAGTAAAATATGAATCAAGTAAAGGTTTACAAAAGGTAAGTACTTGTGGCAAGTATCCTGCCCAGTTTACTTGCTTTCTTATTGCCTTTGTGTATAATGGCCTTAATTTTCATTGACTTGAAAGCCTCACTTATTTCACTGTAACTTTGTAACTGCTTTATTCGACTTTGATGGTATCTTGTGAGTTTGTACGCATAAATTAAATAGCTTTTGTAATTAGATATTTATTACTGCTGATCTTCTAAGTTTTATAACTTTTTTTGTTATAAAATCTTCTCCTATTCTCTTTCATCTTCTTTAGTACATTATGTATTTTGACTTCTGTTATATCTCGCATATACGTTTTCTGAATAATTATTGTTAACATGTCTACAAAGTTTGCCTATTAAATTTAACAAAAATTCTCACTTTATAATTAGAAACAATTAAAAGTTTGAGATGAACTTGTTAGTGTTATGCATGGTTTTTGTAGCTTTAATCACGTTATATCAATTAGTAACCCGTTAGGATAGCGACGCTTTTACTGACATGAGCAAAGTCTTTATTTTAGACGATCCTTATTAAAATTTAAGTCATGTTTGGGCAACACACCCGATACAATAGAGCTCGGACTTTGTTAGATCGGAACTATATCAGAAGTTCGGTATCGCGTTGGAAAACAACACAATAAACTGTCGTAACCAAATTATAACTTCATTAATTAATTTATTAAAGTTCGTTATTTTGTTTTAATTAAACCCAGGCAGTGGTTTTAATAACATCTACTTGATATTCCGCTCACTAATAAGGTAGGGAAGAGCGGATGGATATCTAGCTATTCAAAAGTATATTCTCGATGACGTTGGCAATAACTTGAGTTTGAGTATAATATACAGCGATGAGCGCGCTAATAACCGGTAAAATAACGCAAAAGATGGAAAACATAATACGTTGTGGAATATAAAAAGAGATGAAAGTAGTAGAGGTGGATAATTATCGGTATAAACCTATAAATTTACATTACATTACGATATTGCCCACCTTTAGACATTAGTTCTGGATAACATCAGTCATAATAATACATATGATATTTAGTATGACGTTTAGTAAAATATTTTACCTAGTTGGATTATTTTTATTTTTAGTTTGATTTATAATTAAAATGGCTACTAATTAATGTTTTTTTTTAATAGCATCTATCGCAATTTATTCAATCCATTATCCAATCAATTATGTTGTAACAAGAAAAATTAATATAAAATGTTTTTCAACGTCATATCTATAATTGTGGCTGAAGTCAACTAGTTCAAGCTGATGTAACATGTTTACATGTTACGTACATCGTAATGTAATGTAAATTTATAGGTTTATACCGATAATTATCCACCTCTACTACTTTCATCTCTTTTTATTCCACAACGTATTATGTTTTCCATCTTTTGCGTTATTTTACCGGTTATTAGCGCGCTCATCGCTGTATATTATACTCAAACTCCAGTTATTGCCAACGCGTCATCGAGAATATACTTTTGAATAGCTAGATATCCATCCGCTCTTCCCTACCGTATTAGTGAGCGGAATATCAAGTATGTAGATGTTATTAAAACCACTGCCTGGGTTTAATTAAAACAAAATAACGAACTTTAATAAATTAATTAATGAAGTTATAATTTGGTTACGACAGTTTATTGTGTTGTTTTCCAACGCGATACCGAACTTCTGATATAGTTCCGATCTAACAAAGTCCGAGCTCTATTGTATCGGGTGTGTTGCCCAAACATGACTTAAATTTTAATAAGGATCGTCTAAAATAAAGACTTTGCTCATGTCAGTAAAAGCGTCGCTATCCTAACGGGTTACTAATTGATATAACGTGATTAAAGCTACAAAAACCATGCATAACACTAACAAGTTCATCTCAAACTTTTAATTGTTTCTAATTATAAAGTGAGAATTTTTGTTAAATTTAATAGGCAAACTTTGTAGACATGTTAACAATAATTATTCAGAAAACGTATATGCGAGATATAACAGAAGTCAAAATACATAATGTACTAAAGAAGATGAAAGAGAATAGGAGAAGATTTTATAACAAAAAAAGTTATAAAACTTAGAAGATCAGCAGTAATAAATATCTAATTACAAAAGCTATTTAATTTATGCGTACAAACTCACAAGTAAAGTTGAGATTGTAATGTAAATGTATAGGTTTATACCGATAATTTCCTATCTCTGCTAGCTTCGTCTCGTTTTATTTTACTGCGTATTATGTTTTCCATCTTTTGCTTTATTTTGCCGGTTATTAGCACGCTCATCACTGTACAGTCACGTACAGTGATGAGTTCTCTAAGAACCGGCACAAAGCCACAGTTCATCACTTTCTTGGTTCAACATTTATTGAAGAAACAAATACAGCTTGATAAATCTAAACTTCAAATATACACTTCGAAAAATTTGGATACAATGCTAAGCATCTTTCAGGTAGAAAAATTTTGAAAATGCATTCAGTTAATCTTGAATAAAACTGCAGTCCGTCCAATATACTTACCGTTGTACTTCATTATCTACGTCAGACATCTAAGTTGACATCGTTGCCCAATTACAAAAAATTCTTGAATTCATTTTAAATCAAATATATCACATAATTTTTGCGGAAGTGGATTATATTATACAACAAAAGAAATTAATATTCAAAGTAAATAAATAAAAACTTTAGAAATAGAAAACAAGAATTAAGTTATAATCTTACGTTAAAGTAAGTAATAAAAAAACATTAAAAAAAATATTTTTAAGAAACGCTTTTCTTTAGTTGCGACTGACTAAAATTAAACATAGGTATTATAAAAAAATCAACGAAAAAGCAAAAAATTTAAAATATTGAAAAATCTAACACATTCGTCAAAGAAAAGCGTCTTCATCGAATATACGGTTTTCGCACCACGCTTTTTTTAACGAATGTGTTAGATTTTTTCAATTTTTTGTATTTTTTGCTTTTTGGTTGATTTTTTTATAATATGTTTAATTTTAGTCACTCGTAACTAAAGAAAAGCGTTTCTTAAAAATATTTTTTTCGTGTTTTTTATTTTTTACTTTTTAGTCTTACACTTTTCAAACATTAAAATATATCGTCATGTTTATTAAAGTATGTATAAAACATAAATGATGTACAAACATGAAAAGTAGTCGGAATCGGCAAAAAATTTGAAACTTTATTGTTTATTTATGAAGCATAACGTAAACAATTAACGTAAAAAGTGAAATTATGTATAGTTCATATCATTAGCTACAATCCGTAAAAGTTTCAAGTTTCTACATTGTAAAAAACAAGAGAATTTAAGCATTTTCCATTAGAATAGTTTTTTTTATTTAAACAATTAATAAACATAAAAAAAATTATTTACTATTCGTGTATTGTTCCCGCGAATGCATATGTCTGCAAATTTTCATTCATTTGCATTGAAGAAAAGTCAGTAAATTAACGTCTAAAGATTTGATGCAAACTATTGAAGTAAAGAAAAGCGTTTAATCAAAACAGTAAATTTAATAAAACAAATTATAGTAAAGAATAGAAACAAATATGAAGTTTCATCACCGCAACTGCCAAATAAATGTTACCAATTTATGGCAAAATGTCACCTTAGTTCTATCACAATTAGAGTGTAATCTGAACAAGTGTGCTTTATAAAAACTCTTTATATTCCAAATTAAATTAAACAAGTTAGGGTGTGTTTCTTTAAATGTACATTAATGGAAATCTTACAATATTATTTCTACGCGTATACATATAATAAAATATGTCTAGTGGCCGTAATTCCCTAGTAAGTCCCGTGTACTCGGCTAAATGATTCTAAAAAGGAACAGACCTACCGCCTAAATATTTCGTGTTGGGTTCATGTGACGTCACGGGCTATGACGAGGATGACGTGCAACGGTAAGTATATTGGCCGGACTTTATTGTTATACAATACGATAAAAAAAATTAAAAATAAAAAAATTAAAATACTATTTGAGAAAAGAGATTGTCATAATGCCCGATAGTCAAACATCAAAGCAATGAAATCACATATCATCATTATCAGTAGTGCTACAGCCTAGTTGAGCCTCGACCTTCCCCAGTCTTTTTCGCCAGTCGTTGTTGTTAATCACCATCCGTTGCCAATTTACTGCGCCGAAGTTCCTCGCGTCTTCGTCCATAGCTTCCCTTTATCTCAGTATTGGTCTACCTCTACTTACTCCTATTTCCCACTAGTATCGTTAATAGGGTTCGTCTGAGTGGGTACTTTTTATTTGCTCTTGGCACATGTGCCAAGCCTAACTATTTTATTTAATCTCTAACATTTACTATTTCTTTATACTTCTCGTATAATTCGAAGTTATAGCGCCTCCTCCAAATACCTTCCTTTCGAAGACGAGCAGAAGATCTGCGTCTGTTTTGGGGATAGTCCATTGGTCCATGTTTCTGACCCATATCGCACCTCTGCTCAAAGAGTGTCATAACTCAAAAAATTTTAAAATCGGTTTTATTGCTCCAACAGTTTAATAAAACTATAAACTCATATCTCACAAAGCGTCACGTCTATGGGTCAAGTATTTATCGTTAGATGACACTAGTGTCATTATACGTTTATCCAAAATCAACGAGGCACCGAACACAAACAGTGTCACATATCGGCTTGTCCAAAGCATTTGTCCATCTAAGATGTGTATAAAGCGTCGTTTGTCGAGTTAAGACAGTATATGTGATTCCTTTATTAAAAACAATCTGCGTATGTGCTCAAGAAAAGTGACACATTTATCACTTATTTATCTTTCTTTTTGCAGTATTTTGTGTTTAATGTTGTTACTTGTATTTAAAATTATGTACATCATTAAAAAGTACCAGTCTGTTAACCAGATAATAATAATGATATTATATTCTGTACTGCAAGTGTCACTTTTGATAAATAATATTTCGTAAATTTTTCGTTATTTTAACTGTATAGTGTCACAACTCAAAAAAAAATTTAATATTTTTAATATACTTAATACGCTATTTTATAGAACTTCAAAAACCATTGTAACTGACTGGAATAATTATTATTCTAATTTTTAAACCCGAAAATGTTGTATAACAAAACAAACTTAAAACGTCGTTTTCTCAAAACTTTGCTTTTTGACTTATGACACTCTTTGAGCGGAGGTGCGATATGTCAGCACTGGTAGGGTGAGTGTTCTATATGATGTTAGTTTGGTTTTTTGGCTTAAATTTCTGTTTTTGAGCTGCTTGTATGTATATGTATAGTCCAAAAAGTATTTGTTTACTAGCAGTATCCTTCGTTTTACTTCGTCAGATGTGTCATTATCGCTTGTTATGAGAGAACCCAGATAGGTAAACTTATTTATGACCTCAAAATTACAGTGGTCTATGCTGAAGTTTTGTTCGGCGTTTCTAGCTATATCTGCTAGGGACGCATCAAGTCAAACTAGTTTGATTTTACTCAACAAACTTGACTTGAAAACCAAACTTTTTTTGTAAGTGTAACTTGACTTGATTTCCAATTTCCAATTCTAATTGAGAGCGTACCGCCTTTTGTTTTGACTTATTTTGACAGGTTTGAACCTGTACGCTGCTACTTAGTATCATAGAAGTATCTGCTTGGCTTGTTTGTTACGTTCGTTTTGAAGTGTTTGCTTTGTGCGATAAAGGGTGGAATGCATAAAACGTAGTACCTGCTAATGCTTCAAGTATGTACTACATTTTTGAAGATTTTACTACACTTACAAACCATTACTACACTTACAAATGCTTTATATGTGTTTTACTACACTTACAAAGCATTTAATGCTTTGTAAGTGCAGTAAAATCTTCAAACTTGTAGTACATAGGTACTTGAAGCATTAGCAGGTACTACGTTTTATGCATTCCACCCATTGTCTTAACCTGAACCTTTTTCGACTCAGTATACGTACCAGAACAAAGTGGGTCTGATTTGAAGATATTCTTAGTGCAAAAATTAAGAAACAAATCTATCTATACTATAGACGAAGCAGAAATAATTAACAAAAAATAAATGAAATATACTGATTTATTTGATTTTATCAAAACAATGAACATTTTAAAGTGAACATTATGTAAAAATAAAGAACAGCGTTAATGTTGTTCCATTTTAACTTTGCCCATGCGTTATGATTCATTTTCAAACAAATTAAACCAAAACATAAAGTAAAACGTACGTCGATGTGTATAGTATATAGCAGGGGTGGCCAAGCTCCTTGATAGTCCGAGCCATTTTTCAAAATTTGAAATATTTCGAGAGCCGCAATTACACAATTACTTATCTAAAAAGTGTACAGAAGGTATTAAATTTTTCTCTCACTCTTTGGATTTCACGAATTTTAAAGTGAAATAAAATGGTTAACGTCGTTTTTTCAAATATTCAAATAATTCTACAAGCAGCCTTTGCTAATTCAGGATACTTCGATTCTTCATCGTCCTTCCATCTTTTTCTGGGACTGCCTACTTATCTTCTATCGTCTTTCAAAAAACACCGTCTTTAACACTCTGTCTTCCTCTGATATACCATATGAACTGCCCATCTTATCTTAGCAAATAATTAGCTATACAGTCTTAATTTAGATTGTCTTTTTAGCTGCTTAGATCTTAATAATGATGGTAGGGAGTATAATGTTCTATTTCACGCAACTATCCTTGCTGAGACCTCTTTTTAGATGAGCCCATCAGAATCAAAACCTGCTAAATCCTAAAGCTTTCGTTCTGCAAAATCCAAAGTTAAGTACAAATTTTTGAAGATGTAAGGGGCGTGCAGAAAAATTACAAATTAGTGTGCTATTTTATGATATTTATTGATGCCCCTTTGATTGAAAAATACCGGATACTTTTTGGACAATTTACATTTTTAATGTTCTTTTAGCCTCCTGACAAAAGTTCAACACATGGATCTAGCAGGTTTTGATTCTATAGACCTCAGATGTAGTTGTCATGTGTGATTACCGCCATATATTTAAACTCTTTTTTTACCAATTCCAAATTGTGGCCATTTATTAATAGTTATGTTCTACCTAATTCCTAGGTCTTGGATTTTTGGTTATTGGCATGTATTTCGTCTTCTGTTCATTTATTTGAAAGCCCAGGGCCCAGACTACCTGTTTTCTCCTCGAGTTGTGAAAACAACTCTCTCACGTCTCTTGTGTAGATTAAGTGACTGCACCTATATCATCAGAAAATGACAACAATAGTTTTGATCCTCGATTCGCAAATCATCCTGTCAGCTCAGATGGTATTTTACTTATTACATATTCTAAGGCCAAATTGAATAGCAACAGTGATAAGGGGTCTCCTTGTCCAAGTCCTGATGTTACACTTAGTCTTTTATATTTGTTGTCAGTCATTTAAGACATTTTGAAAAACAAAAATTAAAAGTAAATCAGGTACATTTATTGAGAGCCACAAATAATCCTTCAAAGAGCCACATGTGGCTCGCGAGCCACAGTTTGGCCACCCCTGGTATATAGTATACATACAGTATACAAAATGTATATCCACATTGACATACGTTTCACTTTATGTTTTGACTTAATTTGTTTGAAAATGAATCGTGGCGCATGGACAAAGATAAAATGGAACAACTGTATAAAATGACAAATAGTGGAACTAGTTCTTTACTAGTTGAACTAGTCACAAAAAATTGTATCAAAACAATTTCCGTAGGAAGCAACACTAGGACAAGTAGTGTTTGTGATAGTAACACCATAAAACGTTGGATCCAAAATTGTAAAAATGACTTGGTGAGTTTTTATACAATTAACAAAAATATATTATATTTTGTTGTTCCTCCTTAAATTTTTGTTGAAGTAAATTAAAATTATTATATTTAGTATTATAAAAAAAACATCCAACGCATTTTTTGTTGTAATTTAAAGCAACACTCAAATAAACATAAAAAAGTGATATCGTTGACAGAATAGAAGGCATAAAATTATGACCGATAAAACAAAACTTGCTAGCAAGCAATTTTACCTGTAAATGAATCATTTCATTGAATTTACGAGTCTATTTTCACTTGAATCGCTTCCCGTATGATATTATTTTTATATGCGACTTATTGTATTTTTTAAATTTGTTGTCTTAATTGGCATCTTAATAACATTTCTACCTTGAAAAAAGTATATCTACTAAATAAAGTATTTTTGAAACTCTTTCATGTTTGGCAAACAATTTGAATTTTCAAACCTGTAACCATTGACCAGTTTGACTTGATTTGAATTTTTTTAGAAGTATTTACTTGAGTTTGACTTGAAATTAAGATAAACTTAAGTCAATTTCAAACATTCAAGTCAAACTTGTGTAACTCCATCAATCTCTGAATACTTAGAATCGATGGTAACATTTTAGTTTTTTTCTAGTTTACCTTAGGGCCCATATATTTTGGGTTGGCCGTTAAGAAGGTAGAAACCATCTCACTTCTCACGTCGCGGCGTCGGATTTTCAAAGTAGAAATCAAATCATCAAAGAAACCTAATTTTAAAAAAATTGTTGGGTACCACCAACAAAAATAGTAAATTGAATTAAGATGCCACAAGAAAATAGCTTCAGAACAATATTTACTATTTAATTAATATAACCCTGTTTAGTGACTAAAATGGAAGCATTTACATAATTGAAGACTTTTCATGCAAGTTAAAATTGGGTATTTTGTTTGCTCAAAAAATTATTAAAATTCAACTAGAAATAAAATAAAAAATATACCTGAATTTTTGGTAAATATGAGCTTGTTGCGTCAATTTTACACCCGAGTGTAGGGTACATTACATGTCAAATCACTCAGGCAAAAAATGTTGGATCTCCGATTTGATTGAAAATTGGTATATAGATTCTGCTGGACGTAAAAATAAGATATTTAAGGTCAAAAAATCTTCTTCTTCTTTTTTTCTCAAAATGTTATTTTATGCGATTTCACAGTGATTTGGTGTTTATTTAAACAAATTTGCATTTTCTGTCGTAAAGTATCAATGAAAAACATAATATTTTAATAGAAAGGACTCAAAAATGTCATTATATGGCATTATAACAAGTTATTTTGAATCAAAACAAGTTTTTGATCAAATTTTATAGTGTGAAAAACGGTAAAATACCGTTTTTTACATTTTCCTCCATTCCCAAAATACGTCATCATCGATTTGGCTGAAAATTTACCCACGGATAGCCAAAAGATAAGACTTTAAGTGGTTAAAAGGATTTGAATTATATTACAATACCAAAAAAGTTACATGCAGTAATATCAGACTCAAAAGCATATATTAGACCAGTTGGGATAGCATTTGACCTTGAATGACGAGCTGCCCAAAATTTTATTTTTCTGATCTTTAGGGGAGTCAATAGTAGCCTAAATTTAAAATCACAAATGAATTCCTCCGTTACGTTAGCCGCCATCTTGATTTTAAAGGAGAACCTGTTTTGCTCAATATCTCCGCCATTTTTAACTTTTCGACAAAAATGGTAGGAACTGAAATTGTTCCAAATAAATCATATTTACAAATATTACAATTTCTTTTTAACATTTTTTGTCGTGAGGTCGATATTTTCGAATTAATTGTACTTACTATACTATACTATACTAATTGACTATAATATTGCATGTAACTTTTTTGGTATTGTAATATAATTCAAATTCTTCTCACCACTTAAAGTCCTATATTTTGTCTATCTGTGGGCAAGTTTTCAGTCAAATCGATTATGATTTATTTTGAGAATGGAGAAAAATGTAAAAAAACGGTATTTTAACATTTTCTACACTATAAAATTTTATCAAAAGCTTGTTTTGAATCAAAGTAACTTGTTATAATGCCATATAATGAAATTTTTGAGTCCCTTCTATTAAAATATTATGTTGTACATTGATACTTTACGATAGAAAATGCAAATTTGTATAAATAAACACCAAATCACTGTAAAATCGTACAAAACAACATTTTGAGAAAAAAAGAAGAAGAAGATTTTTTGACATTAAATATCTTATTTTTACGTCCCGCAGAAGCTATATACAAATTTTCAGACAAATCGGAGGTCCAAAAATTTTTGCTCCAAAATTGAGTGATTTGAAATGGAATGACCCGTAGTATACTTAGATCCCATTGATAGATGGTATGTACACGTGTGCCTCTACGTGAGCGTATGTGAATTTATTTATACGTAAAGTAAATTATCAACATAAAAAAAGGTTTTAAAAAAAAATTGGTCTCGATAAAGATAATTCTCAACTAAATATAATTTTCACCCTGATGAAATTTTGACGGAGTTATAGGTCTGGATCCCGCGTATGAAAAAAAAGTTGATTTATAGCAAGCTGAAAATTTGTTAATAGCTTAAGGGTGTCTAGTCGGACAAACTTTGACATATAAGAACACTGGAACAGGGGAAGTTTTAATTGTGGAACAGGTTAAAAATTTGGAACGGTCAGACCACGAAAACGGCTCATATATTTTGTTCGACAGAACAGACTTAAACTCTCCGAACAGAGATTAAACTCTCAGGTAAAAATCAGACTGCTATTTATCACCAAATGGGCCTTTTAATGAGTGGAACATGTAGAATATGTCAAATGACAGGAATTACGACAGGTGATAAATAGCAGTCTGCTTTTTGCATGAGAGTTTAATCTCTGTTCGGAGAGTTTAGGTCTGTTCTGTCGGACAAAATAAATGTGCCGTTTTCGTGGTCTGACCGTTCCAAATTTTTAACCTGTTACACAATTAAAACTGCCCCTGTTACAGTGTTTCTATATATCAAAGTTTATCCGACTAGACACCCTTAAGCTATTAACAAATTTTCAGCTTGCTATTAATCAACTTTTTTTTCATACGCGGGATCCAGACCTATTACGCATATCAGTCAAAAATTCATATTCAAACATCCAAACCGTATATTTACGATAACTTAAAAAATGTAGCCGAAAATTGGAAAGACAACATACACAAAAAGAAAAATCGAAACAAGGAATCGAAATGTGGAGGTAAACTGAGCGTGAATTTTCCATCAAAAGCGAATTGGAGATTATTGTCGATGACGAGTCGTATTTTACAGTTGGCAAAACTAATACATAACCAGCTTTTGATATAAAAAATATAAAACTTTATATTTTTGAAAAACTCTGATTTACAATAGTCTGAGTAGGATTAAAAGCATGTGGATTATATTAAAAGTGGCAAAAAGTTTAACAAAAGTTAACAAGTTGACACCGACAAAGATATTTGAAAATAGAATAAATTATTTTGTCAAATAATCGGCAAGGAGTAGGAGGGAATACAAGTAAACAAAAACTTGTTTAAGTGTTTGATATATGTATTATTAGGAAGTAAATTATTATTATTATTAATAGATAAAACGTTAGAACATTACAGTGAAAAGAATGTATATAATTATATTATAATGATAAAATATTAAATAAAAAAATGTAGAACTGGTGAACATCTGTTAGTAAGTTATAGTTATCTAATATTAAACTATAAATAAACAAATCTGAGAGTAAACGAAGACAAATTTAATTATGAGTAAAAATTAAAACATAAAAAATAATATCGGAACCTATAGTAGAAGTAAAAGAAAATTCCAATTTCAATATTAACTTACCGAAATAAAAATTGGGCTATCCAAAAAACGTGAACCAAAATTAACTTTTATGAATGTAATGCAAAAAACTCCGATACTTAAGGATCATATTAATAATTGTCCATAACTATATTATTATAGTAACTGGAGAAACCGTAGCACATAATACGAAGATTTAACCTAAAACACTTAAATAAAATGGTGTTACAGGGTGTTTTATTTAAATATTCAAAAACTATTTATACCCAGTACTTTAAAACCATTTAACATATGCTTGTCATACTTGGCAGGAAGTGTAGGTACTATACACCCTACTAAATTATGTTAAACAAACATTTCTGACTACTACCAGAGGCGTACGACGGTGGAAAGTGAATGGTCGACCCTTCCCAAATTCTACGCCACTGGCGGAATTGCTATTTTAGTGCAATTTTTGGATTCTCAAATACTTTCTATGTAAATAATATACTCTTCATTCGTAACGATGAAGTCATTAGTTTTCGAGATATTTGAAGTTAAAAATAAAACGGCACAGTTATTTTGATATTATGTTATTTTGCCCCTTCATTTTTAACGTCAAATATCTCAAAAGGTAATGATTTTGTGGTTACGAATGAAAAGTAAATTATTTACAGAGGAAGTATTGGAGAATCTCAAAATTTTGTTAAAATAGCAGTTCCGTCAGTGGCGTAGAATTTGGGAAGGGTCAACCATTCACTTTCCCCTGTCTAACACCTCTGGTAATGGCCAGAAACTTTTATTTCATATAATTTAGTAGGGTATACCGTACCTAGACTTCCTGCCGAGTATGACATGGATATGTTAATAAATGATTTTAAAGTACTCGGTACAAATCGTTTTTTAAGTTTTAGATAAAAGTAACTCAGTAAGGAGCCACATTTTATTTAAGTGTTTTACGTTATATCTTCGTATTTTTTGCTAAGGTTTTCCAGTAGAAAATTCTTAATGAGACACCCTGTGATTATTGCACTCGATTTTTTTTACTTGATTAATTACTATCAAATTTAGGTCAAAAAATGGTAAATTTTCGCTTTTTTCATATATCACCAGAAAATATTACCTCAAATATCACTAAAAAAATAAAAAATAGGAAAAAACCTCATAATGTACGAAAAAAGTATAAACAAATTAAAAAAGAAACATCGAAATCCATAATGAAGAACAAGAGATAATTTTGTGGTAGATTCGGTTGAAAGACAATCTTTTTCGAATTTAGCACATTAAAACATGTTTGAAACTCAAATTGGTTTTAATAAGTTTTGTGATTCATCTTGGAGAGGATACATTATTGTTTTAATTTAAATTAAGAAAAAATTGAACAAAGCCACCAAAGAATTGAAAAAACTAATCATAGCAGAACAAAATCAGGAAATCCAATGTTACCAGGAAAGCCGGAAACAGATTAGTCGCTGTAGAAAGCAACAAGAAAATTAAAAAGGGCTTACTTGCCTAATCTACCAATCAGAAACGATAACATCTGGGTCAAAAATAACAAGGAAAAATCTTAAGCTTTTGACAAATATCTAAAAAAAGTCTTCATGCCCTTTCCTTCAGAATTATCTGCTGAAGAAGAACACGAAATTACCGACTATCTGAATGTACCCTTCTTAATGGATCTGCCTCATAACAAGTTCAATATTAGAGAACAAATAATTATGGGAGAAATTAAATTAAAAAAAGCTCCTGGTTTCGATTTTATATCTGAAAAAATTCTGCAAGAATTATCCGAAAAGTGCTACAGACTTATTCGTTACATATTTAACTCTATACTACGACCAAATTATTTCCCTAGCATCTGGAAAGATGACCAGATGGTTATGATACCCAAGCCCGGGAAGAAAACAGAAGAATTGTCTTCCTACAGACTGATAAGTCTACTGCCAATTCTTTTCAAGGTTTTTGAGAAGTTATATGTTAAAAAAAGTACTGCTCAAAACTATAATAATTCCGTATCACCATAAAAGAAGATAATTCCATATCACCCATTCGGGTTCAACAATAAACACAGGACAATAGAGCAAGTTTATAGAGTGGTAAATCAAATATACAGGGTGTAACAAAAATACAGGTCATAAATTTAGTCACATATTCTGGGACCAAAAATAGTTCGATTGAATCTAACTTACCTTAGTACAAATGTGCACATAAAAAAAGTTACAGCCCTTTGAAGTTACAAAATGAAAATCGATTTTTTCCAATATATCGAAAACTATTCAAGATCTTTTATTGAAAATAGACATGTGGCATTCTTATGGTAGTAGTATCTTAAGAAAAAATTATAGTGAAATTTGGACACCTCATAAAAATTTTATGGGGGTTTTGTTTTTTAACCCCCCCAAACTTTTGTGTACGTTCCAATTTAATTATTATTGTAGTACCATTAGTTAAACACGATATTTTAAAAACTTTTTTGCCTCTTAGTACTCTATCGAAAAGTCAGTATTTATCGAGATATTTTGAATATTTTTCAAATCCACCACATAAATGTATATGGCAAAGTACGATTATGGAGACTTGGTAATAATATGAAAATTTATTTATGATTTACATTTTTAGGTATATTTTGAACCATATTAAAAAAGAAATAATATCTCGATAAAAGTGCCTTCTCTAAAAAATACAAAGAGGCAAAAAGTTTTAAAAACACTGTGTTTAAGTAATGGTACAACAGTAAATGTTTAATTGGAACATACACAAATATTTGCGGGGTTTAAAGGAACAAAACCCCCATAAAATTTTTATGTAAACATATTAAAAAGAAGCCGCAACTCGATAAAAACTGCCTTATCGAAAAAATACTAAGAGGCAAAAAAGTTTTAGAAATATTGAACTTAACTAATGGTACCACAATAATAATTTAATTGGAACGTACACAAAAGTTTGGGGGGGTTTAAGGGAACAAAACCCCCATAAAATTTTTATGGGGTGCACAAATTTCACTATAATTCTGTTTTAAGATGTTCCTGGCATAAGAATTATACGTGTCCATTTTCAATAAAAAATCTCTAATAGTTTTCGATATATTCGAAAAAATCGATTTTCATTTTGTAACTTCAAAGGGCTGTAACTTTCTTTATGTGCATATTTGTGCTAAGGTAAATTAGGTTCATTCGAACTATTTTTGGTCTCAGAATATGCGATTAAATTTATGACCTGTATTTTCGTTACACCCTGTATAAGGACCTGAATAGTCAAAGATATTGTACAGCAGCTTTCCTAGACATATCTCAGGCTTTCGACAAGGTCTCGGGTTTTCGATGAAGGATCAAGTTAAACTAAAGAAGCTACTACCCCATCCTCACTTTCAACTTCTACAATCATACCTGACAGATAGCCACTTCCAATTAAAACCTGGAAGTGAATATATAGATTTGCATCCAATAAATTCAGGAGTTCCACAAGGTAGCGTGATCCTGTACCTATTGTATACTGCAGTTAAATAAAAAATATTATTTAAAGAAAACAATCCTGGAACCAGTGTGGACCTACGGCGTCCAGCTGTGGGGAACTGCTAGCAACTCCAACATATCCATCTTTCAGAGGTTCCAAAATAAAGTACTGCCACATACAAACCGGTCGTTCAGGTTGATGGGCTGAGGCACTGTACTGGTTCCGAAACACTCCGAATTCCAAGTTAAAACTTTAATCTAGTAAAAACCTAAGCATAGCATCGGAACTTCAGAGAGATCTTTAAGAAAACTGAAAAAGGAAAGAAACAATTGATCAATTGGTACTTACAACGTATAAGAAATAAATAAGAAGATTGGTGCCATTACCTCTTATGCCAAAAAGAATTAAAATAGACATTAAATAATTACCTAAAACTAAAACGATGGCTATGTCTATGACTAAATTAGGATTACCAGTATGAAGGATTGCTTTTGTAAAATATAGATAGTAAAGAAAGAAGCTTAAAAGCAAGTAAAGCGGCGGGATCTCTTAATGACACAATCTGGAAGAACAAAAACCTAAGACAAGACAAAAAAGCGAGAATCTATAAAGCAGCAATTAGACCTATATTGACATACACGACAGAGACAAGACCCGACACATCTAAAACAAAACGACTACTAGAAGCAACAGAGATGAAAATACTTCGACGAATATCAGAGAAAAGTATGTTGGATAGGGAGAGAAGCGAAAACATAAGAAGATCATGCAATGTAGAAGACATAAATAGATGGGTGACGAAACGGAAACAGGAGTGGAATGAACAACATTAGTAGAATGGCAGAGGATAGGATAGTACGAATAGCACGAAATATGTCACCAAATGGACGAAGAAGTATTGGCAGACCAAGAAAAAAATGGTGCGATAATTTAAACAATTCAGGAGGCTAGTATTGAAGAAGAAACGTACATACAAGAGCATCCATACAAGAAGGAAGAAGAAGAAGAAAGAACTAATAGTGAAGTGATCATGATCAGTAGCTGTGACCATTTTGGGAAACTCTTGGGAACAACAGATATTCACTGAAAGTTCCCCCTTGACTGGTTTCCGATTTTTTCCTGGCATATGAAACCATATTTCCGAACATTTAGCACACATGAAACAATGATTAACAGCATTATTCTGTATTTTTGTAAATTATCGATACTACCAATAACATACAGCCACTCTAAATCCTAAAAATTAACTAAATTTTGAAACTTCTACTCTAAAATTCTACTTGCCTTTGATGAATTATGTTCAGCTTACGCCACTGAATGTTCTGATAATATATTCATTATTATATTTATTATAATAACACGTATCCTAGATAATACGGTGTCGGTACAAGGCGCCCGGTATTTTACCTTTTGTATTGCCGATAATATAGATGAGGTTTAGAGATGTTCTGACCTTAGTGATAACATAGGGAGAGCTCTTCTCCATTCTGCCCCTTATATTCTGAAATTGATTATATTAGCTGCTAATATTGGCTTCTAAATAGGTAACGAAGCATGATAACAAGGTATTGAGTATACTTTGATTGGAAATTTAATTCCAGACTACTGTAGCGTAACTAAAGTAACCTCATGATGAACTGGAAAGGCTTCAGTTGTTCGCAATAAAAAAATACTTTTGTCTCATATAAAACCGTTTAGTGAAATATTTATTGTGTGAAATTTGTGTAAATATTGGAAATTATTTTTATTACAAAAACGATTTTATCATATTATTCCTTCAAATAGGTAAGTAATTGAATAATATATTAACATTATTAGAATAATAGAAAGAAGCAGAATCATACACTTACCGGCACAATTAACTGCCAACCGTGTATTTCTTTCAACTTGCAGAAATTGTCACTCTTGGACCACAGTTTATGAAAGACACGGTGAAAGCTACCTTTGAGGAATTTTTTTTTCTCTGATTCTGGTCTTGGTTTAGAACTAGAACCTTTAGCCACGTAATTGTATAACTTATCACTAACTCAGGTGTAATGTGTAGTGTGTGTGTTGAGTAAGTGTCTTGTTACTTTGCAAAGTTGACGTCATTGTCTTTGCAAAGAGACGCTAATTGTATCCGAACGTCTGCGGTCCCTCTGGTGAGTACTGATCCCACCTTTAAGGAAATAAAAGCAATAAAATTATTGACAAAGGGCGGTTATCAAGGGATGTTTAGCAAAAATAGAATATCTAAAAATGTTCGAAGAAAATTCAAAAATACATAATTTTGAAACTCGTAGTCAAACGAAAAAAATATGAGTGATAATAATGCTTGTTGCCACCTCTGGACTTCCTGGAGCCAATTCATGATATCCTTGATATTAGATTGGAGGATATTGTGCCACTCCTCTACCGCGGCCGTATTGAGCTCTCCGAAGGATGTAGGGGCTAGTACTCTTGGTCTCCTCTTACACGTTTTTTGAAGTTGCCAAATAAGTTCATTTGGTTTAAGATCGAGACTGCGTGCTGGCGATGCCAAAACTTGAATCCCGACCTCATTAAGGTACTCAGAGATTAATCTTGCGATATGGCAAAGTGCATTGTCATGCATTAATCTAAAGTTTTTACGAATTAACGATGCCTTGGAAAACTTCTTCCACATATGTTTGAGCATTCACATTGCCTCTATCGAAGAGAACAAGGTCAGTACAAGCTTAGTATAAGATATATCTCCCAAATCATTATTGACCCTCCTCGATAAACCACTGTTTCGATTATAATGCATGGAGCAAACCTTTCATTTTGACGCCTGCAAACACTTTGGAATCCATCTGGACCTCTTAGGGCGATTCTGCTCTCATCTAAGAACAGTATGTTCTAGCCTAATCATATGTTCTTCCATTCCGCCACATTCCAGTCAGAATTTTCTCGCGCAGATCCAAGTCTACCTCTACGGTGTTGTGAGAGCAGCTGTGGGGTGCGAGCTGGAGAGAAAGCCATCAAATTTCTTTATGCCAGTCTTCTTCTAGTGGTACTTCCACTCAGACTAACATTTTTTACCTCAAAAAGACGCGTACGAGCTTCAGAAGCGGTGCAAAAGTGATTTCTCAATACATTGCTGATAATGAAGTGGTCATCTCGAATTGCAATGCATTGATGTCGGCCTTGACCTGGCCTGCGGGTGAATGAACATGTCTCCCGAAATCCTTTGATAGCATCCTGTACCGTAGTTCAGCCCCTACAATTTTCGGAGAGCTCAAGATGGCTGCGGTAGAGGAGTGAAACAAAATCCCCCAGTGGGGATATCCAGGATATCATGAATGTATTACCTATTCGGCTCCAAGAAGTCCTAAAGACCAGAGGCGGCAATACCCATTATTAATACTCATAATTTTTTTAGATTTTCAAACATTGGATTTTGGCTAAGCATTCCTTAATAACCATTTTTTTTTCAATTTGACAATTTCTGAAAGTTGAGAGAAATACAAGGTGGATGGTTAAATGTATCGGTGAGTGTATATATCACAGATAGTGATGGAGTCGAATAAATCTGGGCAAAAATTAAGTCTACCTCAGCCAAGGAAGTTCTTGGTGAAAGAAATATAAATAAAAATATGTAGTTCCCAAGACGAAAAACTCCATGATTTTGTATAGAAGTAAAGGAAAAACATAAAGAAAAAAAATCGTACATAAAATACATGTCAACCAAGACACAAGAAGCATACGACAGTTTCAAGATAATAAGAGATGACACACATGCACTTGTAAGAAAAATAACAAATATAAATATGGCGCTTTATAAGAGGTCAAAGAACTGAGGTAAAGGAACTAATATAACCGAAACATATAGAAAAAGATACGTGGATTGACTATCTAAAAAATTTCTATGCAGAAGAAGAACAAAGGTTGCTAGAACCGAAAACAACAGAAATTACTACAAATGAAGAAGTTAATATAAATAAACCGTATGTTCGAAAACACTTGAAAAGCTGAAGAACAGAAAAGCTGTAGGTAAAAACGGAATATCAAACGAATGACTGAATTATTGTGGACTAGCAATTACAGAACAGTTAACAATATTTTAACAAAATTATAAAACACAATGAAATACGGGAAGATGGAGAACTGTCAAACTAATTCTACCATTCAAAAAAGGAGATAAAATCAGCCAGAAAAATATAAATGTATGAACTTGTTAAATACTACCCTAAAATTTACTAAGAACCTATCACAGTCAGCTTAAAAACTCTTTTTGGTTATATTTTTCACAACTTTTTTAAAGTAACCTTACTTGAAAACGATTTCCAGAGTGGAAAAATTTTCCATTACAATCAATTGTGGCTTAATGCCGTAATATTTGTTTTTATCATTAGCGATATAAGTCATTTTGAATAATATTGGGATTTAGAATAGTGTTGTAACACAAAAGCTAAAAATGTTGCGAATTGTAATGTTTAAATCATCATTTTAATTTTCATTCTTACCAAATCGAGGACTTAAATGAAGATATATGTTGGGATGAGGCCACAATTGAGGCCCATCTTGTAAATTGACAAAGAAATTCGCTGGCAGAATTTTCACTCTTCCTTGGATATCCAACTGCCATCCTTTGTCGAAACCTGTTGGAAATGACAAAGTTAAAGGAACCTCCTGAAAGAAAAGTTAATATGTAAATATTTTTGTCAATTTCAATTTTTTCATGTTAAAAGTGGTAAATAAATAAAAAAAACGATAAAATCTTTTATAAAAGGTATATTTGTTAAAATCCCTAAAAAGGGCTGCATCACAGAACATATCTAGTTTTCGATCAGATGACCGATCATCATCAGTGTTTACCTAAAATTTGTATAACCTGATAAGATAGTGCAAAGTATTTAAAATTTTGACTAAGGTTTTTAAAAAATTTTGACTAAGGTTTTTAAAAACCTTAGGCAAAATTTTAAATACTTTGCACTATCTTATCAGGTTATACACATTTTAGGTAAACACTGATGATGATCGATCATCCGATCGAAAACTAGTTCTGCTGTGTGATGTAGTTCTTCTTAGGGATTTTAACAAATGTACCTTTTATAAAGGATTTTATCGTTTTTGTAATATATGGTAAAGTAAATTTAATATATTATAATATAGATCTGCATTAGTGACAAATAAATTAGAGAAAAGATTTACACTGGGAGGAATAAATTCAGATTGACACCAAATAATTTCACCATAAGAATCACTAGATGCATCTTCTTTTTTTGTTGGCCTTATCGGCCTTCGACGGTAATCCATTAATCAGTGTCGGATAACTTATAAGACTAATAGCAGTTAGCTAAAGAGTTCTAAAAATAACAGTTTTCTATATAAATGCAGACTAAAAATGGAAAAAGTAACTCAGAAAACACAAAAAAAGCCGTTATAATTCTAAGAAATTCAAAAGTCAATAGAGTCAAAATTTTATAAATATTAATATGTAGTGTCAATATTTCATAATTTAGTGGAGTAAACTTGCCTGCGGTTGCCAAAAAAATGTGTTAGAATTTTTTAACGAATATGTGAGAATTCTGTATATTTATTCTGTCTTACAGTTTTTTTTTTCGAATAATACTTCGAGTTTGATTTTTTTTTATTTTTTGCTTTTTAGTTGATTTTTTTTATAATATTTTTAATTTTAGTCACTCGTAATTAAAGAAAAGCGTTTCTTGAAAATGTTTTTTCATATTTTTTTAATTTTTACTTTTTAGTCTTACATTTTCAAACATTGAAATATATCGTCATGTTAAAAAAAAGGATATATACGATAGACACATTTCTTGTATTTATTTCAACATTTGATACATACATTTTACATTTCTGTAATTTATTAATACATTTGTTAAATCAAAATCAATATTTACACCTACATATTACAGTTTTCGCAGTGTTTCCTTCTCTTCTAATGCTTTACTATTGCACAGTGTAGACCCTGTTAATTTCTCGCGAATTACAAATTCTAATGTTAATTGTAGCACGAAGCGTCTCTACCGGTGGTTTTTCTAAGACTACGTTAATAACATGAATTTTTTTAATTCGAGTTTTGGTTGAAGTTTTGTTTCGTATCGTATTGACATTTGACACGAATAAACGCCGATGTTTATATAAACAAAGATATGAGCGTTCAAAATCGTCGCCGCTTAGGATGTTTATTAACATGATGTAAAAGCATGAAAAGTAGTCGGAATCAGCAAAAGATTTGAAACTTTATTGTTTATTTACGAAGCATAATATAAACAATTAACGTAAAAAGTGAAATTATATATAGTTCATATAATTAGCTACAATCTGAAAAAGTTTCAAGTTTCTACATTGTAAAAACAAAAGAATTTATGCATTTTACATTAAAATGGTTTTTTTTTTATTTAAACAATTAATAAACATAACAAACATTGATATTGACTATTCATTTATTATTCCCGCGAATGCGTATGTCTGCAAATTTTCTTTTCGTTCATATGCCCAAACTATTGAACTAAAGAAAAGAGTTTAATTAATAATAAAAACTAATTATTAATAATTTACAACCTCACAATATGTATTTATCATAAATTAAGCATATATATCATAAATTAAGCATAGTTAAGCATATTATGCTTAACTGCAAATTCTGGTCACCAAAACTGTCAGGCGACGACGCTAGGTGTCGCTTCACTCACGCACGAAGTGAGCATTAACAATAATAATTAAAATAAGCAAAAGATCAAAACTAAAATAAATTGAAACTATTTATAATGCGAAATAAGCCACAATATTATTAAAAAATGATTTTTATTAAAGTTTCGACGCCCAAATCGAAACGTTAATAAAAATCATTTTTTAATAATATTGTGGCTTATTTCCCATTATAAATAGTTAAAATTGTAAAAATGCTACAAGAAAATAGCTTCAGAACAACATTAAAATAAATTTATAGAAAATAAAATAAATTAAAACAAAATAAATTAAAATATTGCTTACAACATATTGTTTATATTTTAACAATAATAATGAAAATATGTAATCAGAAGACGTAATAATAATAAAATCAATATATAAAGATATTTTCCCTATACATTTACGTTCTCGGTCAAATTAAATTTAACGCACAGGTATATATTTTTGTAAAGAAATTCAATCCAGTACATACCGAGTCCGACATAAACTCTAAACCAAAAAACGGATCTCATTATAATCCAAATTGAACCGAAGGCACACTAACAACATGTGACTCAAAATACAAAGAAAAGAACCAACGTTATTTGATATCAATTTACTGGAGTACACAAAGTTTTTACTTTGATGTGAGAGTAGCGACGCGCATTTCGTTAGTTTTTCTAATAAATTCGAGAGCACGGCGGAAATAAAAGATTCATGTTCATTATTTTCCAACGAAATTGGAATCTGCATGTACCAAGAGAGTTGTTTTTGCGTCCTCTTGATACCGTTAGGCCAGATTTAGATTTTAACAAGAGAAAATCATAGTCTTGAAGATGAAAGATATTTAAAAAAAGTATTTCACGACAAATAAAATTTAGTAACTAGAATATGTAAAATAAAAAGACGAGTCCTAAAAAAATAATCACGATGAGGTACAATACGTTGATGCCAGTGAACGAAAAATTAATGTTAACGGCTTTCGGATGGGTAGGACGTGTTAGAACATCATCATTCTCTTTGCCTTATCCCTATGCGGGGTAGGCTTCCCTAATTGCATTTATCCACACAATTCTATTTTGGGTCATATAAATGTTAATCCCCTTTACCAGCATGTCCTGCCTTATCTTCTCCCCCCATGTCTTCTTTGGTCTTCCTCTCCTACTCCTTCCAGGAATCTGCACTTCAGCTATTCTTCGTATTGGGTGATTAACGTCTCGACGTTGAACATGACCAAACCATCTTAACCTATGCTCTCCCATTTTGGCATCAATTGGTGCCACACCTAGACTTCCCCTAATATCTTCTTCTTCTTCAAGTGCCATTTCCGCGACGGAGGTCGGCAATCATCATAACTATTCGGACCTTGGAGACGGCTGCTCTGAAAAGTTCGTTTGATGTACATCCGTACCATTCTCTCAGGTTGCGCAGCCACGATATTCTGCGTCTCCCTATGCTTCTTTTTCCTTGAATATTTCCCTGCATAATGAGTTGGAGCAAGTTGTATTCTCTCCACGTGTAATATGTCCGAGATATTCCAATTTTCTGGTTTTAATTCCCCTAATATACTCATTTCTAATTTTATCCTTCTTTGTCACTCCACTCATCCACCTAAGCATTCTCATTTCCACCACATGCATTCGTTGTTCCTCTTTCCTTTTCACTGCCCAACATTCAGTTCCGTACATCATAGCCGGTCTTATGGCTGTTTTATAAAATTTTCCCTTCAGCTTCATTGGAATTTTTCTGTCACACAACACACCACTCGCTTCTTTTCACTTCATCCATAGGACGTGTTAGAACATAGGTAGGACGTGTTAGAACATTTCTACCAAATGGACATTACCAAGAAAACCAGTGCAGTGCGGCAACATAGCGCCTATTACATCCCTGTGTTTTGTATTCAAACAGCCAAAGGTGGTGATATCAAGTTCCTATAGCAACCAAGCAGTTCATCGATTACAACAAAAAAGAAAAAAGACTTCTCATCAGAATTAGTTTTAGAATTGTCACTTTTGTAATAGTTATAAATTTGTTCTATTTTATTCACATAAAAATATTGTACAGTCCACACCACATTATCATCAATGGTGCTACAGCCCTATGAAAGAGCCTCGACCTTCCCAAGTCTATTACGTCGGTCAGTCCTATCCATTGCCAACCATTGCTAGTTTGCTGCGCCTATTTTTCTCCCATCTTCATCTACACCATCCTTCCATCTAAGTTTTGACCTAGCCCTATTTCTACTTCCCACAGGTTGTGACATAAGGATTCTTCTAGGAGGGTTGTTATGCTGTGATCTTGCTAGATGTCCTGCCCATCTTAGTCTTCCTATTCTTATAAGAGATTCTACGTCTTTACCACCAAATTTTCTACATTCCAATTGATCACCCTTTTTGTGTAGCGGGCAAACGATTCCAATACACCACTCTTCCGGAATTTGTTCCTCATTCCAGGCTCTCAGTATTATTTTATATATTTGATTAGTCAGAGTAGCACCTCCATATTTAATAAGTTCCGCGGATATACCATCACTTCCCGGAGATTTATTATTTTTTAGGTGTTTTGTTGTATGGTGTATTGTTGGTTGCTCTTGGGTTTGGTTGATTTGGATCTTCTACTTCGATGGTAAGTAGTTCTTTATAGTATTCCACCCACCTTTTCAATATTTTGTTCTTTTGTATTGAGTATGTGCCCCTCCTTATCCTTACATAGTCTTAGCCTTGGTTTGAGTTCCTTTCTTGCATTATTCAGAGTTTTATAGAATTTTCTTGTTTGATTTTCCTGTTTTAATGCCTCAAGTTCTTCCAGTATTCTATTTTCATAAATTCTCTTTTTTCTTCTATGAATGCACTTCTCTTCTCTTCTAAGGTCTTTATATTTTTGTTGTTTTTCTCGGGTTCTTCTTTGCTGCATCTGTTTATGTGCATCGTTCTTTCTCCTTGTAATGTCCTCACACTCAACATCGAACGAGTCATTGCGTGATTGTGGTTTTTCTGTTCCTAGAATATTATTTGCTGCGGCTTTAATATTACTTTTACACATTTGCCATTGTTCGCTGGTTGTTAGATTCTCACTAATTATGCAGTTAGTTTCGATATAGTTTTGAAACCTTTCTACCGTTTGCGGATTTTTGAGGAGTTCAATATTAAGGCGCGTTGTTTTGGTACTTCTCTCCTTCTTCGCGTTTGAGATTCTAGCTCGAATTCTTGTGCCAACTAGAAAGTGACATGAATCAAAATTGGCGGCTCGATAGGTCCGGACATCCATCAAGTTTGAGAAGTGTCTAGCATCTATGATCATATGATCAATTTGGTTGTTCGTTAATCCATCGAGTGAGGTCCAAGTTCCCATATGTATTTTTTTGTGTAGAAAACATTTGCTTCCTACATCATGTTCTTTGCGGCTGCGAAGGTGACTGCTCGGTGTCCATTCGAATTGGTATTATTATGGAGACTATATTTACCGATGTGCGGTAGATATATTTCTTCCCTTCCGATTTTTGCGTTCAGATCACCGATTACTATTTTAACGTCACTTTTGGGACAACTGTCATATGCTCTTTCTAATTCATCATAGAATTCGTCTTTTTCTTCGTCTTCCTTGTCCTCTGTTGTGGCATCTACATTAATAAGACTAATATTAAAAAACTTGCCCCTGATCCTTAAGCAGCTCATTCGTGGATTAATCGGCTTAAAATCTATAACCAAATGCTTGACTTTATTATTGACTATAAAGGCTGCCCCAAATTCATGTCTAGTTCTATGGCAGCTATAGTATATGTTGTAGTTTGTTTTTTGGATCCACACAGTCCACAGTCCACACCACAAGTTTCATTTATCTGCCATAAGATAATCCACCAGGACGAAGGATGATCTTTAGTCAATACCCAAAGACTGGGAAACATCCGATCAATACTCAGCTAGGTGGTGCGGGTATGAGACGATAGCGTTCTATCGTAGCGGGAAAGTACGGAGAGTCCGATCAGTACTCAGAAATCGGAATAGCCAGGTAAGTATTGCCAGATCAGTACTCCAGATCAAACTTATACCCGCATTAATAATCGAGTCTAGAGACGGCGTCGATGCTTGAGATCGACCTTAAACCAAATTTGTGTGTAAATTAAACACAGACCGACCTTGAATCTTTATGTTTAGTTTACACACAAATTTAATTCAAGGTTGATCTCAAGCATCGACGAAGTCTTGAGACTCGAATATTAATACAAAGCTTAGTTATCGTGGCTTTCACGGCATATATTACACTTTTGGTTGATGTTCCACTTCCAGCGCTCATCGATGGTAGTGGTTGGATGTTGGTGGTAGTGCAAACACACAGAGAGAGGGCTAACTGTTGGTAAGCGATGACGGAGTTATCTTAATAAACTAGCATCAAACAGTAGATTTATTTGAGAGTAGCGACGCGCATTTCGTTAGTTTTTCTAATAAATTCGCGAGCCACGGCATAAATAAAAGATTCATGTTCATTATTTTCCAACGAAATTGGAATCTCCATGTACCAAGAGAGACCTCTTGATACCGTTAGGCCACATTTTGATTTTAACAAGAGGAAATCTTAGTGTCTAAGAAGGAAGAGATCTGAAAAAAGTATTTTATCTTAATGGAAGACGGTTAAGATTTAATTTTGTTTCAGAGACCACTACCATCCGTTTACGTCTGTTTCCTCTCTTGGATTCGTCAGAAGGACCGTGGTGTGCTCTGAATTAAAACGAAATCCAACTGTATGGTAAATAAATAGCGACATCTATTTAAAACAACGAGAACTCTAAACAATCGGGGATATAAAGAGTTCTTATGTTGAAAACAAAAATGTTCTTTATCACTTTTGCTATATTTATGGATTGTTTTACCTGGCCAAATGTTAATGTAGGTTCATCTTCCGAAAGCAGTAAGACGCAATCCCTTGATCTATTATTATTGAAGAGCTGAGATATGTCATTATTCCAATATATAAATTTCATGAATATTTTACCGTTTTAATTTCTTAACATGTTTCTTGTTTGAATACAAGACCGATAAAATACTTTGTGAACATTAACGCTGCCGTATTTACTATCTTGTTCCTTAATTTCATTGCACTTCATACACTCTTTCTTTGCTTCCTTAATTTTGTTCCTAAAGACATTTTCAATTTTCTTCTTGTTCTTTTCCACTTTTTCCAGATGTTCTCTTATATCTTTCAATTTCATGTTTATATGCTCTGTACTTAGAACATTTAACTTTTAATAGCCATATATAGACTGTTTAAATGATGAAAAGGTTGCCAATGCGAGTCCATTATACTACTGGATTAGGAAATGAGTCTATACTCGCAATCTTATAGTTTGTATGTTTATTAGTTGTTACAATCAAGGGGCGACCGGTTTCGAAGCTTACATTTTATGCTTCATCATCAGGCCCAGTACAAATAGTCTTCACGTGTACAAACTACTCGCTAAAATTAACAAAAAAGGCGAAATGTACATATATATAAAAATATAAAAAACAACTATGTCTAGGTTGTGATCAAAAACACACCATAAAGCAAACCAACTGTGGAGTATTGAACTCAGTGTTCCATAAAGTGTATATTGTGACTTTTTATATTGGGAGTGACCAGTCTGATGTAAATTGCTTGGTATATAAATTTTAATATATACTACCCTCAATCCTCAATTGCTTAAGGGTTGAGGGAGTGTAGACAAAAGAGTATAAATGATCAAAATACACATAAAGTTTTTCTTTGCAATAGGTATGTACTTACATATCAGTACTTGGAACTGTTCTACAGCCAAGGATAATTTTTTCGGAAGTCACCAGCCCCATCAAAAAGCAGATAAGTTGTATCTATTGGATCTTAAGTTGCAAATGTATAATTTTTTGTAAGAACAGTTGGTTTTTGTCTTCAAACTTTTTATGCAGTTGTTTTCTTTAATGTTGTATAATAATGTTGTAATGTTATACACCAATACAAACATTATTATACAACATTAAAGAAAACAACTGCATAAAAAGTTTGAAGACAAAAACCAACTGTTCTTACAAAAAATTATACATTTGCAACTTAAGATCCAAAAGATATAACTTATCTGCTTTTTGATGGGGCTGGTGACTTCCGAAAAAATTATCCTTGGCTGTAGAACAGTTCCAAGTACTGATATGTAAGTACATACCTATTGCAAAAAAAACTTTATGTGTATTTTGATCATTTATACTCTTTTGTCTACACTCCCTCAACCCTTAAGCAATTGAGGATTGAGGGTAGTATATATTAAAATTTATATACCAAGCAATTTACATCAGACTGGTCACTCCCAATATAAAAAGTCACAATATACACTTTATGGAACACTGAGTTCAATACTCCACAGTTGGTTTGCTTTATGGTGTGTTTTTGATCACAACCTAGACATAGTTGTTTTTTATATTTTTATATATATGTACATTTCGCCTTTTTTGTTAATTTTAGCGAGTAGTTTGTACACGTGAAGACTATTTGTACTGGGCCTGATGATGAAGCATAAAATGTAAGCTTCGAAACCGGTCGCCCCTTGATTGTAACAACTAATAAACATACAAACTATAAGATTGCGAGTATAGACTCATTTCCTAATCCAGTAATAGACTGTTTAGTTTTAAATTAGACATATGAGTACAAAATATACATGACAACAGTGCTTTCCCGCTTCCCATACTTGATTCGCGCCAATTCATTCAGTCATTCTGGTCATTCTACAGTGGAAATGCAACTCATTCTCATAAGCAATGTTATCGATTTTAGCGCTTCTTTCATTGGGATACCTATATCTAATCAAACACTAAACTATATGTATTAGTCTTACCTATAATAGCTGACATGTCTCTTTTATCTGGAAATAGGTGTGGTAAAAACCTACCAGTTATAACTTAAAATCGGTATTTTTACTCCACAATAATCGGTGTTTCCGTTTTTTTCGTCCCGGTTATAGCCGGTTTATTCTTTTTAAAGTAATAACCGGTGAAAAACCGGATAAGTTACCTCTGGAAAGAATAATCAGTTCAAAGAAAAATGGAGAAATTTTTCGCTCCCACACACGCGAATATGAAATTTTAAGCTGACCGAAACTGAAACCGATTTGACAACACTGATGACTGATGACTGATTTCTATTGTCGATCCCAATTGGCTACTTCCAACTTCCAATTCCCCCTTCCTCATCGTACTAGACAGTATGCAATACACACCGTGGCCGTTTATACAGTCTAACCCGCTTATTAGAATACCTGTTAAAGGAATATCCCGGTTTAAGGAATAGAAATTCGAGGTCCCGAAACGTTTATAGGAATACTTTTGCTTGGCACGATGGCTATTCCAATAAGCGGGTTCGACTGTATATAAATTGCTTAGCTTGGTATCGATATATTCTTCGATACATGATATTTATATCGATTCGAATGGAGTATCGTAACCTAAAGTACAATGAATATGTAACATTGTAAACTATTTGATATTGCCTATTGATAAAAAAACTGAACAACGGTTTTTGCAATAACCAGTTTTTAGACCGGTTATAACTGAATATAACGGTTTATATAATAAAACCGGTGTAACTGAAAACCGATGTTTTGTCAACAACCGCCATCCCTATCTGAAACTGGCCTAACATTAAATCGTTTGTTTATTCGGCCATTTCATTTATCTCTTTTCATTTCAAAGGTGAATTAATGTATCTCGTTTCTCTGATTTGGTCAATCTGTTGTAAATTGTATAGTTTCACAGTCGTTTAGCAAAAACGTTTGTTGTATATTATAACACATACCTATTTGTTTCATATGAAATTAATTACTAAACGAATTTATTGTGAACTTTAAACTGTGTGTTAGCATACTGTATACTGTCTTTATCAACAAAAATCGCGATTTTTTCGATTTTTTGCACTCCATTCAAAAGCTAAAGAGTTGACATGAAATTACAAAACTCGGTTTTTTAGAACATTAAAAAACCTTCAAAATGCCGATTTTTGAAAGTAAAAAAGTTAATTTGTTGTTACGCAAACTGCAAAATAAGTGAAAATCGTTAATTTGTTAATAACTTTTACTAAAACTACCTTAGAACTTTAGTGTTTCGCCTAAAGTTGGGTATTGGCGTACTTAACAACCTTCAAAATTTGAGACCGATCCATTAATTATTTTAAGAATTATTCCACTTGTTTATTCCAGAGACCTTTATTTTGCAATAAGATAAGACAGAAAATAATGAAGATAGGGCAATTCTGAGTATGCCAAATGAAAGTAGAAGAGGATAGTATCAAAATGTCTTAAAAAAAAGAAAAAAAATAATTCATATAGTCAAAAATCGTAATGCCAACTTTTTGAAATTTTGTAGTTTATAAACAGTTAGAATAACTTTAAAAATGTAGTCCGTAGAAACAATATTTTTATATATTCGAAAAGATAGTAATTTAACACAAATTTTCAAATAAAAAAATTTAGCCTGGGTTCATTTGGGACAAAGTAGCCATATGTTTTTCAATTCACAGCTAATTTTTTTTATAATAATTAAGGAATCTTATTAATGCCACTTTAAAGAATGGGATTTGTATTTTTTTTGCACATGTTTTTGTCAAATTTGCACAAACATTGTACCTTCACAGCACCCTCTGCGATTTTTCAAAAATGTAGTTCAAACGATTACTAGAGGGAACCTACAAATATACCGAGTTAAAATACCAAAAAAGCAATTTCAAACGAATATATTTTTTTTGTATCTCCGGATTAACTAAATGGATTTTGATCTTTCTTTTTTAATTTGTATGTAATTTCTACGTACATTACAAATATACAATTTGTTTATAAATTTATTAATAAATAAACAGTCTAATTTGTTTAAACCTTTCTTGAAAAAATATTTTTTTCACAAAAATCTATTTTTTTAATCATAGTACCATTAAGGATCATAGAAAAAGTTAAAGTACACTTTAATAAATAAATGATTTTTATTAGATAATTATTTATTAATAGTACATTGTTTACCGGGTAGGAAAAGCTTAACATTCCTGGACGACTGTGAAGATTGCTAAGTCGAGGCGCAAGCCGAGACTTAGCAACACAGAGTCCAGGAATGTGGCTTTTCCTACGAGGTAAACATACTATTTTTCCGCAAATCGTTTAAAATTCGACAGATATTGATTGATTTAAAAAAAAACGCGATAATTTTATTCCCAAATAAATGGTGCTTTGAAATTCCTAATAAAATTACTTGGGTTACTATGGAAATATCATTTTCCGCAAATCGCCAGGAAATTTTGACATTCCTGTCAAAATTTCTTGAAGAAAAAGTCAGGACTTCCTTACTGTAAGGAAATGTCATTTCCTTACTGTAAGGAAATGATATTTCCGTACAGTTGTTAGTGTTAAATTTATAAGCGTCAAGTTTGACAATTCAACCTCAATACGTTTCCATAGTAACCCAAGTAATTTTATTAGGAATTTCAAAGCACCATTTATTTGGGAATAAAATTATCGCGTTTTTTTTTAATCAATCAATATCTATCGAATTTTAAACGATTTGCGGAAAAATAGTATGTTTACCTCGTAGGAAAAGCCACATTCCTGGACTCTTAGTGTTGCTAAGTCTCGGCTTGCGCCTCGACTTAGCAATCTTCACAGTCGTCCAGGAATGTTAAGCTTTTCCTACCCGGTAAACAATGTACTATTTACTAATATCATTACACTAACAACTGTACGGAAATATCATTTCCTTACAGTAAGGAACTGACATTTCCTTACAGTAAGGAAGTCCTGACTTTTTCTTCAAGAAATTTTGACAGGAATGTCAAAATTTCCTGGCGATTTGCGGAAAAGATAATTTATTTATTAAAGTATACCTTAACTTTTTCTATGATTAATAACGATAGTACGATTAAAATCATCGATTTTTGGGAGAAAATTATTTTTTCAAAAATGGTTTAAACAAATTAGACTGTTTATTAATTAATAAATGTCTAGACAAATTGCAGATTTGTAAGGTACAGAAAAATTACATACGCACTAAAAAAAGAACGATCAAAATATATCCAGTAGATCCCGAGGTATATAGAAAATGATGGTAGTTTTAACCCATTAACGCCCAAGTTTTTTTTATTTAAAAATCTTTGCTTTTAGGGTTAATTGTTAATAAAAATGTAGTCCGTAGAAACAATATTTTTATATATTCGAAAAGATAGTAATTTAGCACAAATTTTCAAATAAAAAAATTTAGGCTGGGTTCATTTGGGACAAAGTAGCCATATGTTTTTTTTTTAATTCACAGCTAATTTTTTTATAATAATTAAGGAATCTCATTAATGCCACTTTAAAGAATGGGATTTGAATTTTTGTTTGCACATGTTTTTGTAAAATTTGCACAAACATTGTACCTTCACAGCACCCTCTACGATTTTTCAAAAATGTAGTTCAAACGATTATTAGCGGGAACCTACAAATATACCGAGTTAAAATACCGAAAAAGCAATTTCAAATGAATATATTTTTTTGTATCTCCGGATCAACTAAATGGATTTTAATCTTTCTTTTTTTAATTTTTATGTAATTTCTACGTACATTACAAATATACAATTTGTTTATAAATTTATTAATTAATAAAGAGTCTAATTTGTTTAAACAATTCTTGAAAAAATATTTTTTTCACAAAAATCTATTTTTAATCATAGTATCATTAAGGATCATAGAAAAAGTTAAAGTACACTTTAATAAATAAATGATTTTTATTAGATAATTATTTATTAAAGATAATTTATTTATTAAAGTATACCTTAACTTTTTCTATGATTAATAACGATAGTACGATTTTTATTAGATAATTATTTATTAAAGATAATTTATTTATTAAAGTATACCTTAACTTTTTCTATGATTAATAACGATAGTACGATTAAAATCATCGATTTTTGGGAGAAAATTATTTTTTCAAAAATGGTTTAAACAAATTAGACTGTTTATTAATTAATAAATGTCTAGACAAATTGCATATTTGTAAGGTACGGAAAAATTACATACGCTCTAAAAAAAGAACGATCAAAATATATCCAGTAGATCCCGAGACATATAGAAAATGATGGTAGTTTTAACCCATTAACGCCCAAGTTTTTTTATTTAAAAATCTTTGCTTTTAGGGTTCATTGTTAATAAAAATGTAGTCCGTAGAAACAA
Organism: Diabrotica virgifera virgifera; assembly: GCF_917563875.1. NCBI lineage: Eukaryota > Metazoa > Arthropoda > Insecta > Coleoptera > Chrysomelidae > Diabrotica > Diabrotica virgifera. Next base: position 198,056,073 of record NC_065447.1, on the reverse strand, counting down.
TATTTTTATATATTCGAAGAGATAGTAATTTAACACAAATTTTCAAATAAAAAAATTTAGGCTGGGTTCATTTGGGACAAAGTAGCCATATGTTTTTTTTTAATTCACAACTAATTGTGTTATAATAATTAAGGAATCTCATTAATGCCACTTTAAAGAATGGGATTTGTATTTTTTGTTTGCACATGTTTTTGTAAAATTTGCACAAACATTGTACCTTCACAGCACACTCTACGATTTTTCAGAAATGTAGTTCAAACGATTACTAGCGGGAACCTACAAATATACCGAGTTAAAATACCGAAAAAGCAATTTCAAACGAATATATTTTTTTGTATCTCCGGATCAACTAAATGGATTTTGATCTTTCTTTTTTTAATTTTTATATAATTTCTACGTACATTACAAATATACAATTTGTTTATAAATTTATTAATTAATAAACAATCTAATTTGTTTAAACAATTCTTGAAAAAATATTTTTTTCAAAAAAATCTATTTTTTAATCATAGTATCATTAAGGACCATAGAAAAAGTTAAAGTACACTTTAATAAATAAATGATTTTTATTAGATAATTATTTATTAAAGATAATTTATTTATTAAAATATACCTTAACTTTTTCTATGATTAATAACGATAGTACGATTTTATTAGATAATTATTTATTAGAGATAATTTATTTATTAAAGTATACCTTAACTCTTTCTATGATTAATAACGATAGTACGATTAAAATCGTCGATTTTTGGGAAAATTTATTTTTTTAAAAATGGTTTAAACAAATTAGACTGTTTATTAATTAATAAATGTCTAGACAAATTGCAGATTTGTAATTTACAGAAAAATTACATACGCACTAAAAAAAGAACGATCAAAATATATCCAGTAGGTCCCGAGATATATAGAAAATGATGGTAGTTTTAACCCATTAACGCCTAAGTTTTTTTTTATTTAAAAATCTTTACTTTTAGGGTTAATTTGATGAAAATGTTAATAATTTAATCCAAAAAAACAAGTTTTTCGGTTTCCTGTCTTTTTTTTTTTAAATTATATGGTGTTACCATATGGTAACGCTGGGCGCTTAAGGAATTTTTAGGATCGTTGAAACCAAATTTTTTAATTTTTTTTTTAATATTTATTTGAGAATATTTTCATCGTCTGGTGTGGTATCATATAAAACAATTAACACACAAACCAACGTTGCATTTTTTACACATTGTTCGTCCAGATGTTGTACATCTGTCTCCAGCTCATCGCCTTCTACTGCTTGATGTAACAAATGGTCGAAGCGATCAAAACGAAGATCTGGCAAGTTCTGTCTATGTAGACTAGATCTTCCTGTATATAAGGGACGACTTCCATATCTTGCGAGAAAAACCGAACCGATAGCAAGGATATATATTTTTTATTTTTTTATATAAATGCCATGAATTGTGGACTGCAACATCCAACCACCATGTTACAATTTGCCAGTAACATTTTTTACTGCAAATTGTTACTCGGTAGGTTGAAACACCTTGATCCATCCAGTCGGTACCCACCATATTTTGTTGTATTCAGCAATATAGTGAGGCCGACTTACTTGAATGTGGCCTTTTTCTTCATGAGAAAATCTTTTTACTGTGCCCAATGCTGAACCACCACAACTCGTAGATGCTATTGTAACAACAGAGTTATCTTTCCATCGCACCAGTAACACTATCGCTTCTGCTAACAAAAATCCACGACTGAAAAAAAATAAGATTATGACTCCGTAAGCGCCCACCGCAACCATATGGTAACGGCGTACTTTGACTATTCCTACCGAATTCGCTACATTTAATTGTTGATAAAATACAACAATTTATAATAAGTTGGGGTATAATAAACTTAGTTTTTTTTTTTAAATATGCAAATATAGTTACTAGAAGACTATCAAAAATTGCTTACGCAAAACGGACGTCCATCTTTTTCTATAAATTTAAACCACACTATCATATGATTATCTCTCGACGGTTGAGAAAAGGCTAAAATACGAATCCGTTACGTTTTATGGGTGCCTGAAATATTCCTAGAAACGATAGTTCTCAAAATATGTGGCTGATTAATTCCATGGGCATACCGCAGAATTTTTAAAAATTATGTGTTTTACGTTACCATATGGTAACTCTGGGCGCTAATGGGTTAAGTTGCCTTTTTTTTAGTTTTTGAACTCATTCACGACTGATCACCAATTGAACTACATTTTTAAAAATTCGTGTAAAATACCAGCTTTTTTAATATGTAAAATGATTTTTTCTACGGACAATATTTAAAGTTATTCTAAATGTGTATAAATTACAAAATTTCACAAATTTGGCATTAGGATTTTTGACTGTATTAGATAATTTTTTATCTCTTATTAGTACATTTTGATAGCTTCAGTTTTCTACTTTCATTTGGCATACGCAGAATTGCCCTATCTTCATTATTTTCTGTCTTATCTTATTGCAAAATAAAGGTCTCTGGGATAAACAAGTGGAACAATTCTTAAAATAATTAATGGATCGGTATCCAATTTTGAAGGTTTGTTAAGTACACCAATACCCAACTTTAGGCGAAACACTAAAGTTCTAAGGTAGTTTTAGTAAAAGTTATTAACAAATAACGATTTTCACTTATTTTGCAGTTTGCGTAGCAACAAATTAACTTTTTAACTTTCAAAAATCGGCATGTTAAAGGTTTTTTAATGTTCTAAAAAATTAAATTTTGTAATTTTATGTCAACTATTTAGCTTTTCAATGGGGTGTAAAAAATCGAATAAATCGCGATTTTGGCACTAAACTGTTAATAATTAAAAAAGGTACGCGAAATCTAAGCAGAAAACAGGTAGGTTTTCTTCCTATAGTTCTACAATAACTAAAAAGTAGTCAGCTACCTGGATCTTTGAGTGTCCCGAACATGGTCTATTTCTAGCTTATTACCCTGGAATAGCAGAAATAAATGGATTAAAAGAAGTATTAGAAAGTTAGCTAAAATATTGACCAGCTCGCTAAGAAAGCTCGGCTCGTTTCAAATGCAGCTCGGCTCGACTCTAAAAAAAGTTGATTCGGCTCGAAGATCGGCTCGCAAGAAACAAATCGGCTTGAGCTAGAAGCTCAGCTCGTCAAACAAGAAGAGCCTCTAGTCAAGCCGAGCTAAGCTCGAGCTTGTGACCGTTCCTAAGCACAGCGGATCGTTTAAGTCAAAGCTTTCATCCCTATTCCAAAATAGTCGCAAATTCATGAAATATAATTTACTCTTTTTTTTTGTAAACACGTCGCACGACGCAATGTTGTTTTTCCAGTAATATTTACACATTTAATATTACTCTGGGCTAATTAGCAAGAAACAAGGAAAAGTTATTTACCAGCAATTTTATTGTTGGAATCGAATCTTATGATTGTATATAATAATAATATAGGTATGCAAAGTCCGCAGAAAGTGTGCTATTTTTTTTATAAACAAAATTGCTTCCGAAAATCTTGTTTTTTTCAATTTTTGCTCTATAACTCCAAAGATTTTAACTTTACACCAAAAACACTCAAATAAAAATTCACCGTAATTAAATTCTGCATAGACGTATTTTCCCCGATTTACTTCGATGAAAATGTTCCCCGGAAAATGCGGGTTTTTCCAACAAAATTTTTAATTTTCAACTAAAATTTTAGATTTATAATTATTCATCAATAATTAAATAACTTGGTAATATAAAAGATCCTTTCGTATAGATTATAATTCCAGAAGTCGATCGAAATTTAATGAACAGTTGAGCAACAATTGAATTGTTTCAGTATAGGAAGAAAAGCGGCAGTACGCTTCTTTTAAAAGAAAAAACGTTTAATTGTGATAAGTGGTTCCTGAGATACAACCGGTCAAAGTTGACCGGCATTTACGGCAAAGATATAAACAATAGGGTCAGAATTTTCATACCATAAGCTTTTTATTTTTGTCCTCTTTCTCTACACCAATTTTCATATCTTTAAAATACTCATAACATATATTATTATAATAAAAACTATCAATATTACGAGTGAAAATTGCCAAAAACAGCAAAATTCCAATTAAAAATTGGGTTGGAGAAAATGTAATTCCAAAGTTCAAAATCGGTACACGTTAAAAAAATGCATTTTCTCGGCTTCCCATAGAGCAATTTTCTTCATTCTTTTTTTGTTCGGTTCCAGCAATAAAATTGCTGGTACATAACTTTTCCTTGTTGTTTGCTAATTAGCCCAGAGTAATATTAAATGTGTAAATATTACTGGAAAAACAACATTGCGTCGTGCGACGTGTTTACAAAGAAAAAGAGTAAATTATATTTCATGAATTTGCGACTATTTTGGAATAGGGATGAAAGCTTTAATTAAACGATCCGCTGTGCTTAGGAACGGTCACAAGCTCGAGCTTAGTTCGGCTTGACTAGAGGCTCTTCTTGTTTGACGAGCTGAGCTTCTAGCTCAAGCCGGTTTGTTTCTTGCGAGCGGATCTTCGAGCCGAATCAACTTTTTTTAGAGTCGAGCCGAGCTGCATTTGAAACGAGCCGAGCTTTCTTAACGAGCTGGTCAATATTTTAGCTACCTTTCTAATACTTCTTCTAATCCATTTATTTCTGCTATTCCAGGGTAATAAGCTAGAAATAGACCATGTTCGGGACACTCAAAGATCCAGGCAGCTGACTACTTTTTTAGTTATGGTATACCTATAGGTTGAAAACCTACCTGTTTTCTGCCTAGAGTTCGCGTCTGTTTTTTAATTATTAACAGTTTAGCGCAAAAATCGCGATTTATTCGATTTTTTGCATCCCATTCAAAAACTAAATAGTTGACATAAAATTACAAAGTTTAATTTTTTAGAACATTAAAAAACCTTTAACATGCCGATTTTTGAAAGTTAAAAAGTTAATTTGTTGCTACGCAAACTGCAAAATAAGTGAAAATCGTTATTTGTTAATAACTTTAACTAAAACTACCTTAAAACTTTAGTGTTTTACCCAAAGTTGGGTATTGGTGTAGTTAATTAACCCTCAAAATTTGAGATCGATATATTAATTAGTTTAAGAGTTATTCTAATTGTTTTTCCCCAGAGGCCTTTATATTGCGATAACATTAGACAGAAAATAATGAAGATAGGGCAATTCTGCGTATGCCAAATGAAAGTATAAAACTAAAGTTATCAAAATGTACTAATAAAAGATAAAAAATTATCTAATACAGTCAAAAATCCTAATGCCAAATTTGTGAAATTTTGTAATTTATAAACATTTAGAATAACTTTAAAAATATTGTCCGTAGAAAAAATCATTTTACATATTAAAAAAGCTGGTATTTTACACGAATTTTTAAAAATGTAGTTCAATTGGTGATCAGTCGTGCATGAGTTCAAAAACTAAAAAAAAGCAACTTAAACTATTATCATTTTCTATATCTCGGGATCTACTGGATATATTTTGATCGTTCTTTTTTAAGTGAGTATATAATTTTTCTGTACATTACAAATATGCAATTTGTCTAGACATTTATTAATTAATAAACAGTCTAATTTGTTTAAACAATTTTCGAAAAAATAATTTTTTCCCAAAAACGATGATTTTAATCGTACTACCGTTATTAATCATAGAAAAAGTTAAGGTAGACTTTAATAAATAAACTATCTTTAATAAATAATTATCTAATACAAATCGTACTATCGTTATTAATCATAGAAAAAGTTAAGGTATACTATAATAAATAAATTATTATAACAAAACAAAAGCAACTTTGACATTTATTAACACGTTAGTTAGATGGCTCTACTCGAGTTACTTGGGAACAAAAAAAGAATGAAGAAAATTGCTCCATGGGAAGCCGAGAAAATGCATTTTTTTAACGTATATCGATTTTGAGCTTTGAGATTACATTTTCTCCAATCTAATTTTTGATTGGAATTTTGCTATTTTTGGCAATTTTCACTCGTAACATCTATAGTTTTTATTATAATAATATATGTTATGAGTATTTTAAAGATACGAAAATTGGTGTGGAGAAAGAGGACAAAAATAAAAAGGTGATGGTTCGAAAATTATGATCCTATTCTTTTGCCATAAATGCCGGTCAACTTTGACCGGTTGTATCTCAGGAGCCACTCATCCCAATTAAACATTTTTTCTTTTGAAAGAAAAGTCCTCCAGCTTTTATCCAATAACGTTTTCGTGATTTAATTTAATTTAATATTTCCCGAGATATTCTATTTTTTTATAATTTTAAAATATTCCTGAGGCCGTTTAAATAGTCCTATTTCAATTCCGTAAAGTAAATTAGATAGGTACGGTGTCTTTTTATACAAAAATCATAGTTATTCTTATGCATAGTAATTCTTGTGGATATTATAGCGACTGTAAGTTTTTAATTAACAATTGAATTGTTGCTAAACTGTTCATTCAATTTCGATCGGCTTCTGGAATTGTAATCTATACGAAAGGATCTTTTATATTACTAAGTTATTAAATTATTGTTCAACAATTACTTATCTAAAATTTTAGTATAAAAATCAAAATTTTGTTGAAAAAGCCCGCATTTTCCGGGGAAAATTTTCGTCGAGGTAAATCGAGAAAAACACGTCTCTATGCAGAATTTAATTACGGTGAATTTTTATTTGTGTTTTTGGTGTAAAGTTAAAATCTTTGGAGTTATAGAGCATTGAAAAAACACGATTTTCGGGCGCCATTTTATTTATAAAAAAAGTAGCACACTATCTGCGAATTTTGCATACCTATTATTAATATATACAGTCATAAGATTCGATCCCAGCAATAAAATTGCTGGTAAATAACTTTTCCCAAAAATGGCCTATTCACCGATAATCTGCCCAGACTATATGCATATCCGCTTCCTCGTATATTTCTCTTTCTTTTGATGAATAAAATATAAGCTAAACGCTCTTTTTATTTCAAGAAATATTTTTGAGTTGCTTGAACCCCAGCAACTGGTGTACTAAAAGAAGTTTACTGCATTTACGATTTTAAAAAGAAAATAGGCGCACGAAAATACGAAAAGGAATTCCGAAGAATTTTTAAATAGCATGAACGTAAGGAATTTCTTTTTTGTTTTAATTAGTAATTTTCATAGTTAAATTGTTTGTTCTCGATAATTCCGGTATTTCTAAAGTTTCCAAAGGAATTTTTTGGGTAAATTACTTACGAAACCTTTTTGTTAAAAAAACTTAAGTTTGCTTTGAGGAAACTTCCGGGAGTAAAATGACTTGGAAAAGAATTAAATAGTTAGTATTCTCAGAGTTTCTAAACTCACATGAAAGTCGAGTATACCTTTACAATGTATATAAAGTAGAGCCACGCCGAACACAAAATTCCTGTTTTAAAGTTATCTTAGTTTTCAAAAACGCAAATGTCTTTCATCGACCTTTTAAGTGAAGCACTTTTTGGTGAATGTGAATGTAATTTAACTAATGACAAAAAGGAAATTAAGTAAAATATTCTTTACATCTTGCAAAAGTAACTTAACTTATATTTTTCTACAGGAAGTGATGTAGATTAGTGAGATGAACGATCGATATTGTAATTAAAACTGAACGACATAAATTGTGGAATAATTGACCTTAAATGTAAAAAACGAAAAATGCAAAGACGTACATACTTATAGGCAAGGCGAAAACGGCGGCTTCGTTGGGAAAAATATTCCCGTGAGATTTTCCAATGAGATTCCCATGAGAATATATTATTAGTGTTTTTAGTAAATATATTTATTGTAATTTTTATGTATGTGGATTTGTCTTCCTCCTAATAAGTGTTATTGAAAATTTTTATTTTCAATTAATGTATCTGTCACCGTGATTGTAATTATGTCCGAGAAATGATCGACTGAATACAAAAGCGGTGGTAGCTGATCGGTAGAGCATTCGCCTAGGGATCGAGAGGTCCCCTGTTCAAATTCCGGACAAAGTCATATCCTTTTTTTTAATTTTTGGTATTCTTTTTGTTCTTTCTAAAATCAGTTTAATATTTAAATACAATACAAAAAAACTCTTTAAAGTAGATAGGTATATTGATTTCGTTGAAATCATGTCGAAGTTAGATTATATTATAATAGAAGTATAACTTCTTACGTGCGTACAAAGTACACACACATTCTTTTTTCTTCTGCATTTTGTCATCCAGCCAAAATTTCAATTTATTTGCATCGTTACTGTTAATTTTTGTTTAGTTTGATATTTATCTCCTCTATTGTTTTAACTCTATATTGATTAATTTTCTGTTACATTTTTCTTCCCTGATGACAGTCTGGTAGATTTATTTCTTCCTTTCATTTCTGAATATCTGAATATTAGTATAATTTACATTATTCTCGTTACTAACATGAAATGATCAGGCTTCATATCAAAGGCCCGGGAAATTCTAATATAAGTAATACACTTACTTTCGTCACGTTCTCTTAGGACGTGGTCAATTTGGTTAATTTTGCTCCTAGCTGAAGACTACGAGATCGCTTTGTGGATATCTTTGCATTGAAATTGTAATTAAGAGAATAGTTTTCTTTCGCAAAATCTATTGAAAATTGTTCTTTTTGTTTGTTTCGTGTTGCAAACTATGTTTTCTAATAGCCGAAATGAAAATTCCGACAATTTCACATTGATCCAATTAGCTGTGTAATTGTACGATTTTACAAAGGTGCAAAAATGTTCATAGTCCAAGCAGTTATCTATTTTTAATAGGACAATTTCTACAGGAGTTTGTATTTTTAATGGAATCACTTTAGGATATACCTTGTATCAATAATGACGATATGCGCTAGTCCCACTACAAACCTTGCACTTATTTATGTCAAAATCTGGAATGAAATAAAAATTTTTGCTTTTTGCGCCCATATTTTTGCCTATAACTCGAGAGATATTACCCTAACAAAAAAATTAAACAAGGTAAAAGTTTCTGTTTTCAATTCCACATAATATTTGACTAGCTATAAATTGAAAACTCTGTTTAAAAATAGCATATTGGGAAAAAAGTAAGAGATGGAGTTTTTCCTTTAAATTTTTTATACCCGTTGAACATAACACAGTCTTCTTATCTTGTCTAGAGAAGTTCTAAAATACTACTGAAACGTATGCTAAATTTCGTTGGGATTGGTTTAATAGTCTTTGCATAATAATTTTGCAATCCGGGGGTCCACAAAAAATTGCAAATATACAAAAATTATGCTGGACCCAAAATAAGCAATTTAAATCGTCGCCTGTAAAGAAGTACTCAAACATTCACACGCACTTTGAGAAATTGAAATCAATCAACTTCTTCTTCAGGTCTTCAGTAGAACCACTCTCCGAAAAATTGGAAGTAAAATCTGTAGTCGAGCATGGCGACCGCGCAATGTTCCCAGTCACTTTTGCCCCATTCTCGCATTGCTAGTCGCGTAGAAACGTACGGGTTTTAACAGGGAAAACCCGCATCCACCACTGGTGAATTATCAATTGCGTACTGCCGGTATTACTTCTTAAGATCAAAGTGCCGACAGAGAAGTGGTTTTACTGTCCCTCTTTATACTGTGCCATTGTCTAATATTACGCAACCATGAAAGTTTCTTTCAACCAATCCATCTCTTTCCCTCCACTTTTCCTTGTATTATAAGACGAAGTAGATGGTATTTAGGCCCTCTAATTATATGGCCGAAGTATTCTGTTTTTCTCCTCTTTATGATGTTTATGAGCAGACGTTCTGAATTCATCATTTGGAAAACATTTTCATTGGAAGTGTGCGAAACCCACGATATCTTTAGGATTCGTCGATAGCACCACAATTCGAATGCTTCTAATTGATTTAGCATTGTAGTTTTAACGTCTATGTCTCACAATCATACAATAATATAGACCACGGGTAACATTTTAGGACCTTCTTGCGAATCTTCATCGACAGGCTTCGGTTACATAAAACTGGTTTCCAGGTCATAAAATCCTTACGTGATATTTCAATCCTGGGTATTATCTCTTCATCACAATCGCAATTTACATTTAACCAACTGCCAAGGTATTTAAAATGGTTTACCCGTTCTATCTCATCTCCATCAATAGAAATCACGACTTGATCTACATTTATCTTTTTAACTGCCATTCACTTTGTCTTTGAAATATTGATTTTTAGCCCTCTCCGATAACTTGCTTCACTGACTAGATTTACTAATGTATGGAGATCTAAATTTTCTGCAAGAATGGCGATGTCGTCAGCATATCTGATTTTGTTGATTACTTTTCCGCCCAGTCGTATTCCCTCTTGTCTGTCGTCCAAAGCCTCCCTAAAGATTTCTTCAGAGTACAGATTAAAGAGATCGGGTGACAAAACACAACCCTGTCGCACTCCACCTTTGATGGGTAGTTTTTCAGTACGACTATCTCCAACTTGGATAGAGGCTACTTGATTGTAATATAAGTATTTTAGCAGTCTTATATGGTAGTGATCAAGTCCTGCTGTCTGTAGGCAATTGAAAAGTATATCATGTTGTAACGTTCTTTCGGAATTCACAGCTTTTTGTAAGAGACCGCGCATACAAAATAGTGCCTCTCTAGTTCCTAGACCATCTCTAAATCCAAATTGCTTATTACCCATTCTTCTTTCACACAGAAGGAATACTTGGTTCTGTATAATTCGTAAAAATATCTTAGGTACGAGAGTCATCAAACTTTCCTTCGTTGTAAATTTTGTTAAAGAAAATGGTTAAGTAGGTAATGTTTTCCTCATCCAAAAGTTTAAGTAGCTCAGCAGGGATTTGATCTGGTCCGGGTGCTTTATTGTTTTTGGTTTGCTGTATTGCTTTTCTGACTTCAGAGTTCAGTATACTGGGACCTCTGTCTAACTGGTTGCCACAGGTAGTATGTGGAGCATTTTCTCGAGAAACATCGTCAAAAAGATCAGTCATCATCAATCAAAGGTCAGACATCATCAATCAACTAGGAGAGCTTAAAGAAGCATATCCATTTCACGAGGCTGCCGAGCGGGACCTGGCTCGCGAGGCACACTTGGCATTTGCCTCGCGCGGCGCACCCGCATTATTTTATTTTAAGTCAACTGCTGCCGCGCGCTGCACTCCGAACGATCTCATACAACCCTACAAGTATCACTGTAGTTAATTTAGTTAATCATGGATGTATCATGTGCGTGTTGGATTTATCACCAACACGCTGGATGGACGACATTAACCTAATATCCAAGAAATGGCAACAAGAAGCATAGAACCGTGAAGAGTGGCGAAGAATGGGAGAGACCTATGTCCAGCAGTGGACAGAAGAGGTTGTATGATGATGACGATGATTTATCACGTGCTGCTGCTGCTTATTCTAATTCACGACCTTTTAAAAACTAAAAACGTAACGTAACGTTCTACTGTATGGAGTAGGAGCGTGAGGTTCTAACTGAGGCTACGCTTTAATCACTTAACAGCCTTTGAGAAATGGGTATACAGACGGTTAATAAAAATAAGCTGGGTCGACAGAGTTAGAAATGAGGAGGTCTTTAGGCTTAACCAAACAAAGAAACTGGTCAATACACGGTGTTAGTAAATAAGTATGAAAAATTTTAAGGGCTAATTCTATATGAAAAATTAATACCAGTTTGCTCTATAAACATATGTCCGCAAATGCTTAGTTTCGGAGATACGGGGTGTTGAAATTTTTATTTAAAACTGCCAATTTATTTATTGCTCTAAGACCAGTTGAGCTATGAAAATGAAATTTAGTGAGTTTTAGGAGGTAGTTATTACAAATTTTTTGACATACAATATAAAATTTTGTATTCATCATTGGCGCGCCTACGAGCGATGGTCTGAATTTTTTTGAAGAAAAAAATAGTACGCCACTGAGATATTTCGAATTAAAAATTATTTTTAAACTCCATGTCTAATTTATGATCAAAAACCTTTCTTGCCTTTTTTTCATATGATGCACCGTTTTTATGCCGAAAAATAAAACATCTTGGCGCGTATTTTTCATTTCTTAGTACATCATCAAGAACTATCCAATATAACAGGGGTGGGCAAAGTGCGGCCCGCGGGCCGCATGCGGCCCCTTATAAATTTTTTCAATTTTTGATTTACATGTTTACTCTGATTGGAGTACGAAGGGAACCATTCTCGTTGGAACTTTACCGCGCTGAGCAGATGGGACGTGAATTATAAATTATTGTAAAATCCCCTTATCTTCCTTAGTCCAGCATCCGTATGGCTTGCAAATTGTAGAAGCCTCGGAGGTGTAACCAGAGAAGGTTCCCATTGTTCAGTCCCATTGGTTCAGTCTGGTGGGATGTAGAATAGCATTATGTTATTTTATATGCCATTAGAGTGAAAACGACTTTTAAATTATTTTCATTTAAAGATTTTTTTAAATTATTGCTAATATTAATAAATAAATATAGATAATGCAGCTAATGGCCCAATAAATGCCCGTTTTGGAGTGTAATTTCCAGGGGCAACTCCGAATTGCATGAAAATTTGGATTTAGGTTCTACTTACCCTCTATTTCAAAGTTGAATTTGTGCCGTTGGTTGCTTTTACTTGGGGGTGACATTTACCCCTTCTCGGGGGGTAAAAAACGCGTGTTTAAAATAAGACCGGAAATGGATAAATTGACTTATTTTAAGCACCTTTTGTTCTATAAAGTTTTTTACGTAAGTCAATACTTTTCGAGTTACTCGCGATTTAAGATGTTGATTTTTCGACAAAAAAACTAAGTTTTCAGACCGTTTTTCCCAAATAACTCAAAAAGTAAATATTTTATCGAAAAAAATATTTTAAGCAAAAGTGTAGCCTATAAAAAAACGAAAAAAATGGTGTACCAGTCAAGTCTACAAATTGAGTAGAACCAAAGTTGTAGCTCATGAAAAATACGTTCTTATTTGTCTAATTCCAAATCGATTAATTCAACGCGAAATCACCGAAGAAAGAAGCGTTTTTCGGGAAAACCTTATTAACATTTTTAAAGTATCCAAAAAAGGCTTACTTATTATTTGTTTTTTACAAAAGTTTACAGCATCAAAAATAAACGAGTTACACTGAAAAAAAAAGTTGGTCCCTTTTTTTGGTAAAAAAAATCGTGAAAACCTCCCTCTATTTAGCACCCTAAATGAAATTAATCGTTTGCCTTTACCATCTATTTTAACTCTATGTGTATTGTTTATATGATCTGTAAGTTTGATTGGTTTGAAGTGCTTATTTTTAAAAACATTTAGTTTTATAGTTAAAAAAAATTAAAAAAATTTTTGAAAAATTTCATTTTTTCAAAATAATTTAAAAAGTATTAGTGATAAGAAAAATCTTAAAGAGTAAAAAAATGTAGGTTTTGCTATTAATATGCTAGTTTCATTTTGTTTCTCCGTAAGACAAAAATTGGTTAAGATATGGCTGTTCGAAATTTGCATACACTTGTGATTAGTGACCCATTCAAACTTTCTCAATTATAACCGTTTCAAAAATAAACACTTTAAACCGGTGAGACTGATGGATCATATAAAAAATAGATAGGTAAGTAAATTGTTTGTAAAGGGGTAACGATTAATTTCATTTGGGGAGCTAAACACGGCGAGATTTTCATGATTTTTTACAAAAAAAAAGAGGGCCAACTTTATTGTGAGCGTAACTCGCTTATTTTTAATGGTAAAACTTTTGTTGACAATTAAAACAAAGCTTTTTATAAATACTTTAAAAAGTTTAAATGGGTTTTTCCCGAAAAGTGCTTAATGTTTCGGTGATTTCACCTTGAAATATTCGATTTGGATTTAGACGAATAAGAACGTATTTTTCATGAGCTACAACTTTGTTTTTATTTGATTGATAGACTTTACTGATACACCATTTTTTTGGGTTTTTATAAGCTACACTTTTGCTGAAAATATTTTTTTAATAAAATATTTACTTTTTGAGTTACTTGCGAAAAACCGTCTGAAAACGTAGTTTTTTTTTGTCGAAAAATCAACATTTTCAATGGCAAATAACTCGAAAAGTATTGACTTGCGTAAAAAACTCTATAGAACAAAAGTTGCTTAAAATCAGTCAATTTATCCATTTCCGGTCTTATCTTGAACGTATGTTTTTTCACCCCCGAGAAGGGGTGACTGTCATCCCCCAAGTAAAAGCAACCAACGGCACAATTTCAACTTTGAAGTGGAGGGTAAGTAGAACCTAAATCCAAATTTTCATGCAATCCTGAGTTGCCCCTGAAAATTACACGGTATCGCCGAATTTCCCGTTCATTTACTGGGCTATAATTAGTTAGGTACAGTCCATGTCAAATCACTCAGGCAAAAAATTTTGGATCTCCGATTTGTCTGAAAATTGGTATATAGCTTCTGCGGGACGTAAAAATAAGATATTTAAGGTCAAAAAATCTTCTTCTTTTTTTCTTAAAATGTTATTTAATGCGATTTTACAGTGATTTCGTGTTTATTTAAACAAATTTGCATTTTCTGTCGTAAAGTATCAATGAAAAAAATAATATTTTAATAGAAAGGACTCACAAATATCATTATATGGCATTATAACAATTATTATTTTGAATCAAAACAAGTTTTTGATCAAATTTTATAGTGTAAAAAACGTTAAAATACCGTTTTTTACCTTTTTTCCTTCATTCCGAAAATACATCATCATCGATTTGGCTGAAAATTTGCCCACAGATAGCCAATAGATAGGACTTTAAGTGGTTAGAAGGATTTGAATTATATTACAATACCAAAAAAGTTACATGCAGTAATATCAGACTCAAAAGTATATATTAGTCCAATCGGGATAGCATTTGACCTTGAATGCCGAGCTGCCCAAAATTTTATTTTTCTGATCTTTAGGGGAGTCAATAGTAGCCTAAATTTAAAATCACGAATGAATTCCTCCGTTACGTTAGCTGCCATCTTGATTTTAAAGGAGAACCTGTTTTGCTCAATATCTCCGCCATTTTTAACTTTTCGACAAAAATGGTAGGAACTGAAATTATTCCAAATAAATCGTATTTACAACTATTACAATTTCTTTTTAACAATTTTCGTCGTGAGGTCGATATTTTCTAGTTAATTTTACTTACAGTAGACGCCTATATTTTTGACTATAATATTGCATGTAACTTTTTTGGTATTGTAATATAATTCAAATCCTTCTCACCACTTGAAGTCCTATATTTTGTCTATATGTGGGAAAATTTTCAGCCACATCGATTATGATGTATTTTGGGAATGGAGAAAAATGTAAAAAAAACGGTATTTTAACGTTTTCTACACTATAAAATTTGATCAAAAGCTTGTTTTGAATCAAAGTAACTTGTTATAATGCCATATAATGACATTTTTGAGTCCCTTCTATTAAAATATTATGTTTTCCATTGATACTTTACGATAGAAAATGCAAATTTGTATAAATAAACACCAAATCACTGTAAAATCGCACAAAATAACATTTTGAGAAAAAAAGAAGAAGAAGATTTTTTGACCTTAAATATCTTATTTTTACGTCCCGCAGAAGCCATATACCAATTTTTAAACAAATCGGAGGTCCAAAATTTTTTTTGCTCCCAAATTGAGTGATTTGAAATGGAATGACCCGTTAACACTTTCGCAGCGGGTGATTTTTCCGCAAATTTTCAACACAAAGCGGGCAATTATTTGGGTTTCCAACACAGAATTTTGTCATACTCCCTAGGGAGTAAAAGTACTTTTACTCTCTAGGGAGGAAAAGTACGACTTTGCTCCCTAAAATCAGGTCAGAAAAGGTATACTTTCGGTAGAGGTAGGTGGAAAAATAGTAAATTGAATAAGATACCACAAGGAAATAGCTTCAGAACAATATTAGTGAAAAAAGAAATAGGTTCATAGATGAACTGAAAATAGATAAATATCTACTCATATATTTGTGGGAAATAGCATGCTTAAATAAGTGAGAATGTTATTTAGGGGAGAGAGGTATGGTTCGAAAATTTTTAAAATTTTAATTATTTTATTATTTTAAAAGAAAGTACATAACTTCGGGAATAGTCTCTGAAAATTCCAGTTGGACCGAAGTAAAATTACCGCATGTTTGATATCCCTACCTTCGACTCGCTTTGCAGCAGCTTCGCGCCAGCGCGCTTGAGCGTACTGAGAAACGTTCAACAGGTGTTCCCCTTCTCTTTTGTAAATTACTCCGCGATTCAAAAATATATTCCGATGTGCATCACTTTACGATTTGACATACAAAAAAAGAAATCGAAAATAAAAATTGTCAAAACGCGTTATTCTCCAAAATCCGCAAAAACTCTCTCAAAACTTACAATGTCCACCGCCTCAAAAGCGGTGGATATTGTAACTCAAAAGCTACTTGATCGATCCTCCTGAAATTTTTCATAGATCTTCTTTAGACATTTCGTGAGGTAAATCTGTCGAGATATTTTTTGTTTTAAGCTTATTTTTTGTTTAAAATAATTATCTCGGTTTTCACCCTTTTTTACAAAAAACTTCGTTATTTTGACTTCTGGATAATATTAAAATCTCAAAAGCGTTAAAACTAAAAAAACTCGGGAGGATTACCTCAAGAAACTCATGCTAATAAAACATTTTTGGATTTATTTTTCATATGATCCCATTACGAGTTCTCATGTTTACTGCAAAATCTTCTTTTTTGAGGTGTTTGTAAAAATTTGTCGCAGTTGGCTTAGTTTTCAATATTAAGTCTTGAATTTTTCTTAATACCATTTTGTTTGTTTTGTTTTCAAACAAAATTCAAGAAAAGGTGCTTGAAATGTTAATTTCAAACCGGGGAGATCACGGGATCACGACCCCCCCCCCCCTCCTTCCAACGAAAATAAATATTGATTCAATAATTCTAAAACAAAGAAAAACCGAGAGCTGTAAAACAAAAAAAATTAGGTCCATCCAAAAAATAATTGAAAACTCACTTATCCTAGGGGTGGTAATACTAAGTGACCTTGCATCAGAGAAAAGTAATTTAATCAAAGTAATTAAATTATCCTCAAGATCCATGACTCCCCCCCCCCTAAAAAATTCTGGATCCGCCACTGTATTGCAGCCCTCGGTAATAGACAAAAACATTTTGTGGTCCTTTCTGAAAAAAGTTTGCCCACCCCTGCAATATAATAATACTAAACTAGAACAATAACAGAAAATATTACTAGTAAGATTTCAACTAGGTTCAAAGCTGCAAGAAATGTTTAAAATAATCTCCTTTACAGATAACAGCAGAATTTTATGTTCATCATTGGCGCGCGTACGGGTAATGGTCTGAATTTTTTGAAAAAAAAAAAGTCCGCCACTGAGATATGTCAAACTAAAAATCATTTTTGAATTCCTCGTTCAATTTACAACAAAAAATCTTTCTTGCCTTTTTTTCATACGAGGCGCCGTTTTGTAGAAAAAAATAAAACATCTTAAAGCTTACCAAGTATTTGAGGTAGTTTCCATATTCATAGAAACTTAGTTCAAATACTTTGTAAACGTTAAGATATTTAATTTTTTTGCATAAAAACGGCGCCGCATATGAAAAAAAGCCAAGAAATATTTTTTGTCGTAAATTGAAGGAGGAATTCAAAAATGATTTTTATTTTGACATATCTCAGTGGCGTACTATTTTTTTCTTCAAAAAATTCAGACCATTACCCGTACGCGCGGCAATGATGAATATAAAATTCTTCTGTTACCTGTAAAGGAGATCATTTTAAACATTTCTTGCAGCTTTGCACTTAATTGAAATGGTATTAGTAATATCTTCTATTATTGTTCTAGTTTAGTATTATTATATTGGATAGTTCTTGACCATGTATTAAGATATGAAAAATATGCGCCAAGATGTTTTATTTTTCTGCATAAAAACGGTGCATCATATGAAAAAAAGGCAAGAAAGGTTTTTTATCATAAATTAGATGTGGAATTTAAAAATAATTTCTAATTCGAAATATCTCAGTGGCATACTATTTTTTTCTTTAAAATAATTCAGACCATTGCCCGTAGGCGCGCCAATGATAAATACAAAATTCTTAATTGTATGTCATAAAATTCATAATAACTACCTCCTTCTTCTTCTTCTTCAAGTGCCGTCTCCTAATCGGAGGTTGGATATCATCATCACTATCTTTACTCTATCCACCGCTGCTCTAAAGAGTTCTATAGAACTGCATCTAAACCAGTCCCTTAAATTCTTTAACCATGACACTCTCCTTCTTCCTATACTCCTTCCGCCTCTTATCTTTCCCTGTATTATCAGTCTTAGAATTCTGAGAGTGAGGGCATTTTGCCTATCTTAACGGGGGTACCCTTTACTACAGCTTTATCCATGTGTTTGTTTAGTATTATCCCGACACCATATCTGTGTGAACCGTCTTGACTTCCTGAATAGTATATTGTTTTATTGTTGATTTTCATCTTTCCTGAGTCGGGCCATTGGACATCGCTGATTCCTAAAATGTCGACATCAGCCTTTCCATTTCATTAACGGCATTATGTACTTTTCCAGCTTGATGTAGACTTCTAACATTCCACGTCGCTACTTTGCAAGGTTGTCGCATGTTGACGACCGGGGAGGCCTTGCAGTCTTGTGAGTTTCCTCCTCTGCCGGATCTTGTGTTCCGAGTTTCATGATCAGTAGAGTGTTTGGTTATGTTGTTAGTCATGATGATTAACTAGGGATGCTCTATGAGCCTTTAATGCATTGGTTTCCCGTTGCCTTATGCATCTCCACGCCGTTGACCATGCCTGGTTCGTCCGCCTTTAGAAATGATTAACTACCTCCTAAAACTCACCAAATGTCATTTTCATAGCTCAACTGGTCTTAGAGCAATAAATAAATTGGCAGTTTGAAATAAAAATTTCAACACCCCGTATCTTCCAAACTAAGCATTTGCGGACATAATATGTTTATAGAGCAAACTGGCATTAATTTTTCATGTAGAATTACCCCTTAAAATTTTCCATACTTATTTACTAACACCCTGTATAATAAAGAGACGCAAGCTGGTATACTTTGGTCACATTTTGAGACACCCTGAACTATGACACCCTGAATTATGACTTGAATTATGACATCTTCTATATTTGATCATTCAGGGAAAGATTCAAGGTAAACGTGGTCCTGATAGAAGAAAAACATCATGGCTGAAAATCTAAAGAAATTGTATGGAAAATCGACTACATCATTATTCAGAGCTGCTGTCGATAAATTCGCGATAGCGAATATGGTAGCCAACATGATATCCAACGATCGATAACGGTTATGGAATTAGAAGACGAAGAAAAAACGTACAAATAACAAATTTATTTACTTTCATAAAGTTGAATTAATTTACGGTAAGTGTCATTATCCATGATCATTTAACCCGGGAACAGTTGCGCTCTTTTCTGTCACGTAATCGGTCGCGCGTTACATTTTGTCTAACAATACAAATTTAGACGCGAATTTACAACAAATCTTTATACTATGGTATTTTTATTTACTTGTAATGTTAGAAATATTATTTCTAGCAATTATTAAAACTAATTTTTTCTCACCAAAGCCATAAATTTCAAAAAAAAAAGAAGAAGAAGACGAAGAAGTAGAAAATAAGTTAAAAAAATAAACATACGCATTACTACACTCTTCCTCGAGGCACTTACGAGTGGAAAGTTATGTTGCAAAATTTTTCGTCAAGTTAACACGAAAAAGGATAAAATGTTAGATTTTTTCCTAACGGCGCGACTGCTCGCGGGTTAAAGAAAAATGTTCTCACTGTAATTAGTCTCCTATTCGACAGTAAATTAAACTTGTTAAGACTCGTCCACACTTCGATCGGCTGTAACAACAAACATCCTTTGCCGCGGTTCAAAAGACCGACAAAATTTGGTTCGTCCCGAACCTCGTTCGACCGCGACTGTTATCGCTTTGCCGCGAGTAACAGTATGGTATCCACTTTCCGCGGCAACGAAACCGAACACCCGTGTTGAGCTGCCCCCCCCCCCCCACTTGCAAAAATCAAAAAACAAATAGCCCTGATTTATGAGCTATTTATGAGCTCTCATATTCCGCAAACTAAAAATTTTGAGCTCGTTCCACTGAGCAGGAATTTGATACTTTGGTGGGGGGGGTTGAGTCAGCCCCCCCCCCACTACTTAAAAATAGGAATATTGAATCGGTTTTTGCGGCAGAATTACGAGCTATTTATGAGCTCTTGAAATTATATAGTTTAGATTTTTGAGCTCATCCCCTTCACCCCCAAACAACCCTTTAATTGATTTAACTTAAGAGAAAAATGCTGAGAAAACTTAAAATATATCGTAGTGCGGATATAATTCCTATAGCTTATATACTCTAAGAATAAACTATTAAACCACGTGCATTTCGATTATTGAGCTACAACCCCTTCGCAAGAAAACCACCCTATCTTCCCGGCTTAAGAGAAAGTTGTACTTAAAATGCATTAAACTAATTATTTGGCGACTACATATCATTGAATAATTTATAAGCTTCCAAATTACGCGCATTTAGATCAGTAAATTGCAATTTATTTTGTATAGTGCAGTCACTGAAGGTAAAAATCAACGATTACCTTCAATTTCGGTGAACCTTCATCGATTTTCACGAAAATTGGTCAGTGGTTAGAGGATACTTCAAGAAACAAAGCTGACATGATACCACCTTGCGCCTTTACCCTGAGGGTGGATACCGCCCCTTCTCGGGGTGAAAATTGTTTTATGAAAAATAACTGCACAAATCAATAAAGGAACAAATTAAAAGCAAAATTTAATATATAAAGTTAATAAAATAAGTCAATAATTAAGTATTTTGTATGGGAAATAAGCCACAATTTTACTAAAAAATGAATTTATTAACGTTTCGAAGCCCAAATCGAGTTTCGTTGTCAAAATATAAAATACTATTAAAATAAATTATTGAATTAAAATAAATTGTCAAAATAGAAAATACTTCATTATAAAAATGCCACAAGGAAATAGCTTCAGAATAACAATAAGTCAATACTTTTTAAGTTATTAAAGATCAAAGATTTTAATTATTTGTGAAAAAAATGCATGTTATGAAGCGGTTTTTCGTAAATCACTGAAAAATTGTAATTTTTTACAAAAAAGTTAATAGTAGTTTAATTCGTATAGCTTATATTCTAAGAATAAACTCTTAAATCACGCGCCTTTCGATTATAGAGCTACAACCCCTTCGTAAGAAAACCATCCCATATTCCCGGCTTAAGAGAGAGTTGTACTTAAAATAATTTAAATTAATTATTTGGCGACTACATATCGTTTAATAATTTATGAGCTTGCAAAATATACGCATCTCAATTATTGAATTGCCATTTTCTTTCTATAGTGCAGTCACTGAAGGTAAAAATCAACTATCCACTCATTTCCACGAATTAACAATAACAACTTGGGGTTTTAACCTGGCGTATATGTCACCCCTTCTCGGGGGTGAAAATTACTTTATTAAAAATAACCCCACAAATCGAGAGAGGGACAAATTGTAAGCAAAATTTGTTATATAATGTTATTAAAATAAATCAGACTTTTTGAGTTATTTAAGATCAAATATTTTAATTTTTGTGAAAGAAAATGCATGCTTTAAAGCGATTTTTCATAAATAACTCAAAAACTGTAATTTTTTACAAAAAAGTGTTCATCACTAAAATTGAAGCTAATAAGAAATATAATAAATTGCTTACTTGAAAAACCCTTTAGTGTTAATTTAAAGTAAGTTATTGGTAATTAAATGTATATTGTTTCTGCGACTATTCAAATCTAAGGATTCAAGCTGAAATAACGGGAAAGAGATGCATTTTATAACACTTAGGTACTAAATACTTGTCAAAGTACTTAGAAATACCTATCAAAAATGAGCTCCAGAAAAAGTTGATAGCATCAAAATCCGCTCACCAATTTTCGTGAAAGGGAGATTTACCGAAATCGAAGGTCATAGTTGATTTTTACCTTCAGTGACTGCACTATAGAAAGAAAATGGCAATTCAATAATTGAGATGCGTATATTTTGCAAGCTCATAAATTATTAAACAATATTTAGTCGCCAAATAATTAATTTAAATTATTTTAAGTACAACTCTCTCTTAAGCCGGGAATATGGGATAGTTTTCTTACGAAGGGGTTGTAGCTCTATAATCGAAAGGCGCGTGATTTAAGAGTTTATTCTTAGAATATAAGCTATACGAATTAAACTACTATTAACTTTTTTGTAAAAACTTACAGTTTTTCAGTGATTTACGAAAAACCGCTTCATAACATGCATTTTTTTCACGAATAATTAAAATCTTTGATCTTTAATAACTTAAAAAGTATTGACTTATTTTATTAACTCTATATATAGTAAATTTTGCTTTTAATTTGTTCGTGAAAATGAATGGAGATTTACCGAAATCGAAGGTCATAGTTGATTTTTACCTTCAGTGACTGCACTATAGAAAGAAAATGGCAATTCAATAATTGAGATGCGTATATTTTGCAAGCTCATAAATTATTAAACGATATGTAGCCGCCAAATAATTAATTTAAATTATTTTAAGTACAACTCTCTCTTAAGCCGGGAATATGGGATGGTTTTCTTACGAAGGGGTTGTAGCTCTATAATCGAAAGGCGCGTGATTTAAGAGTTTATTCTTAGAATATAAGCTATACGAATTAAACTACTATTAACTTTTTTGTAAAAACTTACAGTTTTTCAGTGATTTACGAAAAACCGCTTCATAACATGCATTTTTTTCACGAATAGTTAAAATCTTTGATCTTTAATAACTTAAAAATATTGACTTATTTTATTAACTTTATATCATAAATTTTGCTTTTAATTTGTTCTTTTATTGACTTGTGCAGTTATTTTTAATAAAACAATTTTCACCCCCGAGAAGGGGCGGTATCCACCCTCAGGGTAAAGGCGCAAGGTGGTACCATGTCACCTTTGTTTCTTGACGTATCCTCTAACCACTGACCAATTTTCGTGAAAATCGATGAAGGTTCACCGAAATTGAAGGTAATCGTTAATTTTTACCTTCAGTGACTGCACTGTACAAAATAAATTGCAATTTACTGATCTAAATGCGCGTAATTTGGAAGCTTATAAATTATTCAATGATATGTAGTCGCCAAATAATTAGTTTAATGCATTTTAAGTACAACTTTCTCTTAAGCCGGGAAGATAGGGTGGTTTTCTTGCGAAGGGGTTGTAGCTCAATAATCGAAATGCACGTGGTTTAATAGTTTATTCTTAGAGTATATAAGCTATAGGAATTATATCCGCAATACGATATATTTTAAGTTTTCTCAGCATTTTTCTCTTAAGTTAAATCAATTAAAGGGTTGTTTGGGGGTGAAGGGGATGAGCTCAAAAATCTAAACTATATAATTTCAAGAGCTCATAAATAGCTCGTAATTCTGCCGCAAAAACCGATTCAATATTCCTATTTTTAAGTAGTGGGGGGGGGCTGAGTCAGCCCACTAAAGTATCACATTCCTGCTCAGTGGAACGAGCTCAAAATTTTTAGTTTGCGGAATATGAGAGCTCATAAATAGCTCATAAATCAGGGCTATTTGTTTTTTGATTTTTGCAAGTGGGGGGGGGGCAGCTCAACACGGGTAAACCGAACACGCCGCGCGCGGCAGCCTCAAGAAATGGATACGCCGCTTAAGAAATGTTTTAAAGTTATGGTGGTGGGGGTAGCGCCTTAACGCACCGAGCAAGAAGTAAGTCGGTGAGTTCAAAATCACAACTTACTCCAAAAATTGCATTTTCTCGACTTTTTGTCAACCGATTTTGATCCTTTTTTAATCGATGTCTCCGGCGAGAAGAATTTCAGATATGATATTTTCAAAAATCTAAAAATGTTGAATGGGTTGCATGTGAGAGTTCATATTGAATGAAGTAAAAAAACAGACGTAATCTCAATCATTTATTGTAACTTCCGACGACCGGTTTCGCTCTCTACAGTATGCAGAGCATCTTCAGGTCAACGGTTACAAGTCACTAAAGACTACAAATATAAACCAGAGTTAGAACAATGTCTGGTTGTAAAAGATGCTAAAAATCCATAAGATCAAGCCAATATTGAACAACATACATACAAGTAGTTAAGACAGCAGCAAATACATATGCATGTAGACTCGGGGGCGGCAACAAACGTCCCCAAGTTGACAAACACATGCAAATGTATGTCGTCTGTAATCATGCAATGATAACGTGTCGTACTTACATTCGGCTACAAGAAGCTACTTCCTGAGTATTCATTAACATAATATCTTGCTCAAGTTATGCTAACGGGTATGGTGGAATAGACGGAGGATGTTGTAAAGGTTAACAAGTTTATGGAAATTCTTGAGGGTGGTGAGATAATTGGTGAAAGACAACCAACAAATATGTGTCTGTTATTTTGTTTGTGAAATAGACTAAAGTGAATGTCATATATACATACCATTTTAATATGTGATGGTTTTAAAGATTTTTATTTATATTTATTAAAAGATTTTTATTTATAATTTATTAAAAGATTTCTATTTATTAATGTATGTGTTGGTGCAAGGCTGACAACGTTTGGATCAAAACGGGTCGATATCTAATATATATGTTAGCTCTGGACGTGCAATTGTAACCCAAATTATTAAGGTCAATACTCTTGGACTTGGATGTTCTAATGAGAGGAGTAGTGGTCGCACAAAAGATGAAATAGTGGGAAAACTTAAAAATTGTAGCTAAATGATTGTATTAGCAGTCATATAATAAAACAATAATAAAATGTGAATTGATAGACAACAATGTAGGTACATGAAACTGACATATAAAATAAAAGGGAGAAAGTAGAAAGGAAAAATTAAAAATAGAAAGGAATTAATATCCAGTTGAAAGTTAATTGACTGTAAATTGAGACTATGTTTTGATGATTTAAGCAGTGAAGAAATTTTGAGACTTGATAAAAACCGAGAAAAATTAAAAAAAAAGAGGAAGATATACGAATCGATTGAAATAAAAAAAAACACCAATGCTATAAACGACAAAAAGTTACTAACAACTTAAATAGAATATATTACAATCTCAAAATTTGTGTTGTTTTTTACTTCTTTCAAAAATCTATTTTAATTGCAAAATGGGAAATTTTCAATAAACAATTTTATATCATTCATTAGTCGCATAATTTTTCGAAAATTCTCGACTAGTTATAGTACTTATTTGGGCCCAGCATCATTGCGATGCAATTTTCTTTGCGGACTCTTCTTCTTCTTGTATAGACATGACTGTCTGTTTTTCAGTGTTCCTCCAATAAGTTGTCGTTCCATCGTTTTCGCGGTCTTCCCACTGATCCTCTTCCTATTGAGGAACCGTCTTTCGTTGTCCTATTTGTTGTCATTCGGCTTATGTGGTCATTCCATTCTACTCTTCTGTTTCTTACCCAGTTATTAATATTCTCCACCTTGCATCTCCATCGTATATTTGTACTTCTAGCTCTGACCCGTAGTGTCTTACCATCGATTTTTCATCTTCGCTCTTTCGAGCAATATTTTTGTCCTCTCTGTGTCAGGTCGTGTTTCTGCAGCGTATGTCATTATTGGTCTGATGACTGTTTTGTAAATTCTGCCTTTCATTTCTTTTCCGATATTTTTTCTCAAGTGTGTCATCCAGGCAATCAGCGGCTCTGTTTGCTGTATTCTCTTGATCTTCCACTTCTGCTTCGAGCTTTCCATAGCTCGGTGGGTAATTGGGTTATTAGCAAAAATATGGGCGGAAAAAGCAAAAATTGCCGATCTTTTTCATATTTTGTTCAATAAAAAATTAAGCACAAGGTTTGCGACTGGTGCAGATCGTAATTATTGATACAAGGTACATGCTGAAGTGATTCCAGTAAAAGATAGACTTCTACTGAAAATGTCTATCGTGGTCTGCTTTTCGACAAATCCCGCCTGGACTATACGTAGAACTGAGAATGCCACAAATAGCAAATAAGTTCGCCTAATTTGAACATTAAATTCAATAACAGAATTATTACTTTTCAGTTATATTCTGTATCTATCCAGTTTCGATTAATTAGACATTCTCACTAACCCCCACCGAGTTCTTAAAAATTTCAATATATTTAATTTCAAAATTAAAGTCAATAAATTTTCGCGCAAAAAAGTAAAGTGAATCTATAAACTCAGTTTTTGTGCTCTTTTCAAATGTGCAAACGGACTTAGGAAATTCCAATATACAGGGTGTTGTTTTAAGGTCACAATTACTTTATGTGTTTTTGTTAATCCGGACCTGGATTTTTCTTGTGATTAAAAAATGTCATTCCAATGTAGTAAATAAGTAGCAATTATTTTAAAAAAAAAATGAGTATTTATTTGTTAACTTTAATAATTTATTATATATATATATCGGTTTTAAAACGTTCTCCTACGTCTTCCGATGCCTAGTCGCCATTCACTTCGGTCCATCCAAAGGTCTTCATCCAATTCTCTTTCTCTCATTTCTCGATTTATGCCTTCTCTCCAACTCAGGCGGGGTCTTCCTCTTTTTCGTCTACCATGAGGGGTCCACGTTAGGATTTGTTTCGGGAGTCGTTCTTCGGACATTCTTTGTACGTGTCCATACCATCTAAGCTGTTTGGTACTAATGTCATCTACTATTGTGTGTTTCACATTCATTATTTCCCTAATTCTGTTGTTGGTTACCCTTTCTAATCTTGATTTTCCTGCTGAGCGCCTCCAGAAATCCATTTCTGTTGCTTCAAGTTTTCTCTTGTATCTTTCTTTTATTTGCCATACTTCACTGCTGTAAGTGATTATACTCTTAACAATTGTATTGTATATTCTATGTTTGTTGTTGTTTGATATTGACTGGTCCCAGAGGATGCTATTGAGAAGGGTAATTGCTTTTCTTCCCTGGTTGTTTCTTTCTTCTATCGTCCGGTCTACGCTTCCTTCTTGTGTGATGGTCATACCAAGGTATTTATATGCGTCGCAATGTTTAATAATTTCGCCATTCCCCAGTGTAAGGTCCTGCTGTGTCCCACCGATACACATATATTCGGTCTTCTTTATGTTTATTTCCAAACCACCTTTTTTGTACTCCTCTATTAATTTCCTTGTCATATATTCTATATCATCGTAGTCTTGCGCTAGTACAAGTTGGTCGTCTGCAAATGACAAAGTGTATATTGTATTGTTGCTGATCGGTAATCCCATGTTTTTGCATTTGCGTTTCCAAAGTTTTAGAGTTTGTTCGAGGTAGATCTTAAATAATGTCGGTGAAAGGCAGCACCCTTGTTTTAGGCCTTTGCTAATTTGGAATCCTCTCGATAGCCTGCTTCCAACTTTCACCCTTGATGCAGTTTTGGTATACAATTGTTTCGTCGCTGTTATTAAATTTGCGCTTATATTGGTTTTCTCTAATGCTTCCCATAATTTGTTTTGTGGGATGCTATCATACGCTTTTCTTAAGTCCACATATAACAGATGCACCTCCTGGTTGACGGCCAGTTTCTTCTCAATAATCTGTGTAATACAAAACAGATGGTCAACCGTTGATCTCCCTGCCCTGAATCCTGCCTGTTCTTCAGCTTCTATATCTTTATATTCGTTTTCGATTTTATTTTTAATCAGTTTTCCGTATATTCGGCTGATGGAGTTCGTTACAGCGATGCCTCTGTAGTTGTCACATTGATCCCGTCTGCCTTTTTTATGTATGGTGGATATCCATGATGTCTTCCATTCTTCTGGGATTTCCGCTCCGTTGATGCATCTTTGAAAGAGTTTAGCCAGGTTTTCATATAATTTTGTTGCGCCATATTTTATTAGTTCAGCTGGTATGTTCCCTGGTCCTGGTGCTTTGTTATTTTTTAAAAACTTACATACTTCTTCTACTTCTTTTGTTGTTACCCGTAATGGTGAGGCTAAGATATTTACATTGCTGGTATCACTGTTATTTAAAAATTCCGCTCTGTCCTCATTTAGGAGTTTTTCAAAATATTCGTCCCATTGATCCGGTGTGATTGCTGATATTATATCTCTTTTCTTTTCCTGTCGTAGCGATTTTAATACTTTCCAACTTTCTGTACTTCTCCGTCCTCCTAAATGTGTGTTAATCATGTTACACTTTTGCTCCCAAGCCTCATTCTTCTTTTGGCATATCATTTTTCGCACTTTAGCTTGGACCCTCTTGTATTCTACCTTATCGGCGTCGGTCCTTGTGTTCAGAAATTTTTTATACTTCTCTCTTTTATTTTTAATCTCTTGTTCTATTTCTTCGTCCCACCAATACGGAGTTTTTCTGTGGTTTTTTATTTGGAGTCCGAGGGCCTCTGTTGCTGCTTCCTGAAGACATGTTTTTATATAATGATAATGCTCTTCATTGCTGGTAAATTGCATGGTTTCTAACTTTTTATCTAATCTACTCCTGTATAAATCCCTCACGCTTTCTTGTTCTAAGCTGTTTAGGTTGTATTTCTTTTCTGTTAATTTTTCTATTTCCGCTGCAGCTTCTTTTAAATCTCTTGCTCTATCTATTCCTATTGTGAGCTTTGTTTTTAATAGATGGTGGTCACTGCCGCAAGTGGCTCCTCTATATACCCGCACATCCTGTACAATCAATTTAGTCTTTTGTCTTATGATTGTATAGTCTATGATTGATTTCAGCCCTCGGGTATTTTGTGTCCATGTATATTTATGGATATCTCGGTGTTGGAAGAATCCGTTTGTGATTTTCATATCATTTTGTTCGCATAAGGCTATTAGCCTAGTACCATTGTCATTTATAGCTTCTTCACCATATTGGCCTATGACTTTATTGTGCTGTTTCTTGCCTGTTCTACTGTTTAGGTCCCCCAAGATTATAATTTCTCGTGATCTGCCGATATTTGCAATTTCTGAATGTAGCTTTTCAAAAAAGTCGTCCTTAATATTCACCAGTGCATCATCGTTTACTGCATATACTCCAATAATCGTAATCTTTTTTCCTTTGATAGTTAGATTCATTTTTATGAGCCTTTCGCTGATGGCTTCCCAAGCAGTTATGAATCTCCTTAGTTTCTTGCGTATAAGTATACCTACACCTTGTTGTGCTCTTTTCTCCTTTGGTACCCCGCTGTAGAAGTAATCATATTCTCCGATATTTTCTGATCCTTGACCCTTTCGTTTTGTTTCGGTAATCACTGCGATGTCTATGTTCAGTCTATTTATTTCGTGTATTACTTCATTTATTTTTTGTTTAAACCCTTGTACGTTCCAAGTTCCAATATTCGTCATCCTTTTCCGTAGCATGTGTCGTCGTTTTATAATCAATCGATTCCGAGGCGTTTCGCTAGGTTTTTTAACAGTTTGAATTTTTCCGAGTAACGGGGAGTTAACCCGATGCCTCAACCCCCGACCTGGAGGACCAGGGTTTGATTTTGGAGTATTCCTTCTCCTAATAATTTATTATTAAAAGTTAATAAAACCTGCTTTTTAATCTCAGAGTTCTTAAAAATTTTAATATTATTTCAAAATTAAAGTCATTAAATTCATTTATTTGTTAACTTTAATAATTTATTATTAAAAGTTAATAAAACCTGCTTTTTAATCTCAGAGTTGTTAAAATTTTTAATATTATTTCAAAATTAAAGTCATTAAATTGTTTGGTAAAAAACTGGAGAGAACCATTAAAACTAGTTTTTTGTGCTCTTTTCAAATATGCAAACGGATGTTGAAAATTTTATTACACATGGTGTTATTTCAAGGTCACAATGAATTTATAATTTTTAGTCCGGACCTGGAATTTTCTTGTGATTAGTGGTTGGGTGGTTTGGGTTCAAAATGACACATATGTGTTCCAAATATCAAAAAAATATACAAGGTTGTTCTAAAGTTATGGGTCCAGAAAGAAATGGGCAAAATCGATAAAACACCCTATAGCTCAGTTATAAAAATCCGTGAGGCAATAAATATAGTATATCTAGAACCGCTTCAGTGACCTCTATTCACCATTGAAGTATTTCCGTTTCCAAATGAAACACCCTATGTATTTGTAACTGTAATAATAATTTTTTCTACGAGCGTGCAAAAATGTCTACTTTCGCGCACGCATTTTAGCTTAGAAAGTTTTACTTTTCCGCACGCGTGTTACTTTTCCGCGCGCGTTTTACTTTTCCGCACGCGTTTTACTTTTCCGCACGCGTGTTAATTTAGATATGTTAATATGGCCTTAAAGTAATTATAATACATGCAATAAACTAATATTTAGATATTATTTACTAATTTATTTCAAATATATCTTATAGTGTTCATGTTTTAATGAAATTAACGCGAGAATTCGATGAAATAAAATAATTTTGACATAATATTCGAAAGTCAAATCAGTAGACAATAACAGTGGTTTTGAATCGTCGTCATGGAAACCAAGATCGTCGTCATGCTAACCAATTATGCTGAAACTTTGGTTTTGACAACTTTGTCAAAGAATTAATTTGTATATGTATTTTCATATTAATTAAATTAATTGATTAAGATTTGGTCATTTTTTAAAGACTCGTAGAAAAAATATTGTTCCTAACACTTGCAGAAACTCTCTTTTCCGCACTCGACTGCTTGCCGAACTCCCGCTTCGCGTCGTTCGGCAAACTGCAGTCGCGTGCGGAAAAGTATGACTTTCTGCACTTGTTGAGAAATAGTATATTGTGCAACAAGTGCAGAAAGATACTAATTTCTCACGAGTTTGAAAAGTTGCGGTACGAGCGCAAGCGAGTGCCGCAATTCAAACGAGTGAGAAATTATCTTTCTGCACGTGTTTCACACTATACTTTTTCTACAAGCACAGTTTTTCCTAAAAATAAAAATCACAATTTCCAAACGACGATTAATTATAATAGGTACCTATGTGATAAATTTTAAACTGTATTTAATTAATACCTACTAATCAATTTAAATTCCTGATACCTAAATAAATTACACAGAACTCAGTTAAAAAACTAATGCACTGCCTTAATTTGTTTAAATTTAAACAATTGTTACACATTATTGACATTATATTTATGCAGTCACGGATTTACACAAAACCTACTTCATTCGACGTCTCTTGCACAGGCTGCTAAATCCTTATTGGTTATTTGATAATTATAAAATGTTTAATAAGAATAAAATTGTAAAATAAAACAGTTGTAACATCCATAATTTAGTTTCTATGCTATAGTTAAATATAATAATTGTCTTATAGGTTATATATTTGTCTAAAGTTTAACCACGGATGTAAACAGAATATAACGTTACTCAGAATGCGGTAGTCCACGGATGTAAACAGAATATAACGTTACTCAGAATGAGGTAGTCAACTGTGCAGAAAAGAACTTTGCGGCACAGAAACGTCACTTTGCGGCACAGAAACGTCACTTTTCTGCACACTAATGTCAAATATCTTATACTGTGAGAAAATATCAAGTTTGCTAACATAAAACCGTGCAGAAAAGTGCACTTTGAATAGTGGTTGTAGAAAAATAACTATTACAGTTTTATTTATATTACCGTTCATACCGTACCGTTTATATACCGTCAAAATGGTCGTTGTGACCATTTTGGGAACAATTTTTTTTTTTTTTTTTTCAAAACACAGTATTGTGGTTTTTTTCATACTTACTTTACTTTATCGCATCCGGGCAAGTCTTTTATAGAATTTCAGCCCAGTTACTGGGCTACGTCGGTTCCATTTTTGTTGGCGAACCATAAATTTTCGAGGGTACACCGATGAGGACAGTTTCGGCATGTAAAAAGATGTTCCATCTTCTATGTTTCTCCACAGGCATAGTTCACATCATCTTGGTCTATTTTTCCCCATTTTACCATGTTTTATTTTACTGGAGCCACCCCCGTTCTTATCCTA
This sequence comes from Diabrotica virgifera virgifera, assembly GCF_917563875.1. Lineage (NCBI taxonomy): Eukaryota > Metazoa > Arthropoda > Insecta > Coleoptera > Chrysomelidae > Diabrotica > Diabrotica virgifera. Next base: position 198,024,271 of record NC_065447.1, on the reverse strand, counting down.
TTCATAGTTTTCTACGTTTTAAAGTCTAAGAGCCTGGCAGGTCCATTGAACCTGGAGAAGAGGAAAATACTCAGGCGGTTCATCATGCACTGTTCAAAGGAAGCTTTTCCTGGATTTTAGTCGCTTTCGTGGTGTTCTATCTTTATATAAGGCATGCCGCTCGTCCACGATCTCTTTAATTTTCTCTATGTGCTCTGCAACGCCTCTGCGTGTTGAGGGTTCTGCAAAACCCACTGCTTTATATAGATTAGAGAGTGGTGTTGGTTTCATGCACCCCGTTACTATCCTGCATGTCTCATTTAGCGCAGTATCAACTTATTTGGTGTGGGCAGATCTGCCCCAAACGGGGCACGCTTATTCAGCAGTTGAGAAACACAGTGCCTGTGCCGATGTTCTTAAGATGCAAGAGCATGCGCCCCATTTACTTCCCATTAGCTTTCTGACTATGCTGTTTGGGTCTCAGGGAATTCTGCAGGTAGTAAGCTGTCATTGTTTTTACGCTGTACTTAAACTGCCGTCAAACGGTCTTGCACTATAATTCCGTTAACAGCTATGATCATTCGTATGATGAGTTTGACGGTTTTCTTCTGATGCCGTTCGCTTTCACTAGCAGTTCAGAATATTATTATACAAGTGGTGAGTTAATGCACGAGTTGACGATTCTCTTATCTTATTTTATTATTGGGACCGTGCAAGTTCGGCAAAGTGACACCTGGTTTCTACGCTCTGCAACTTTATTCGCACTTTTAATTATATTGGTCCTGGTTACTGGATAATTGTCAACAGGGGCGTAACAGAGGGCCCCGCAGCATGAAGCTTGCGGGGGGCCCCAATCGCTTAAGGCCCCCATCTTGTCATCTGATATTATGTAAAAATCTGTTATTGTTATATTATTTTTACGTTGTCTGTTTAAATTTAAAAACGTAAAAATTTTTAACTAATAGACGTATTTGCCAAGTGAATCATCTCATAATATCTAGAAACTTAATCCCTTCCGGCCTACCGAAATTTTATGGCAGCGACAATAAACTATATAATGCTTTGTACGTGACTATTGAAAGATATTAGAATTGCAATTTGCCGAATTTAAGAACAATATTTTTAAATCTAAAAATGGGTTTTCTTTCTCTCTGTTCTTTACCTACTTTTAGTATTTCGATACAATATTATCGCCAGTAATTTCATATTGGTTGTTTACATTGAAAGCTATTTATGTTTGTGTTGTTTTACGGTTATAGTTGCATCACTTTGGTACGCATTTATTTAACAATTATCGACGACTTTTCTTGTGTATTCATTGGACAATCTCTCAACAGATAAACGGTAAGATAAGGAAATTATAACACTTACGCTTTAGGGAAGTCAATGTAGAAAAACTTGCATTGTTTCGTTTTCGGAAAAAATCAAACAAGCTTATATTTTTCTAAAACATTTTTTGTTAGTTTATATATCTTATCTTAAAGTGAAAAGTTCTACTCACAGATGCCTCTAATTGTTTATTAATTCTTTAAACAATAAAACTGTTTTATATTAAATAATTTTAAAAGATATCGGTGAATTCATCATTTTACTTTGTTCACAAATGTTTCTATTTGCTTTTTGATTATGCTGAATTCGAATATGTCATTAAATCAGGGCCATAAGTAGGATGTTGGGGGCCCCGGGGCAAACGTGATCTGGGGGCCCCCTACCGGGGGGTTTGGGGTTAATCACCCAGCAGAAGGAGTCCGGGAAAATTGATATTTAACCACTTGAAAACGCATTTTAATGTACTCCATGACTGAAGTTTCCTGTACCTACCTACATATTGCTATTCGCGATGAAAAACAAAGTAGCTGACCACTGGTGGAATATAAACTACTATAAGTGGTATAAACAAACCAGAAAATTGTTGATTTGAATGGAGTTTGGTCATTATTAAGAAATTTTTAGCAAATTTCAGCATTACGAGTACATTAAAATATTTTAAATCAAATCGGTATTGTTCTATTCCTCAATTGAATGTTTGTTTATACCATTTATATCGGCCATTTTCTTGCATTCGACCTGCCCTCTATATTCCGGTTCAATCGCGAATTTTAGTTGACCAACACAAAAAAAATTTGAAATCACATTATTTTAAGCTAAATATTTACCATCAATATAACATCTTTTCTGTGTTCATAAAAAAATACTACATATAATGTTACTTACATTCTTCGGCTATAATGTAGGTTTTTAATCGCGTTATATTGCCTATAGGCAGTATAACGCGATTACAATCGCGGTGCCCCCTTCGCCGGGGGCCCCGAGGCACTGCCCCGGTTGCCCCAATGGTAGTTACGGCCCTGTCAGACATTACAATTTGAAAATTCAAAATAAATTTTTTTGAGCACTTATACAGTATGTCTGCGTGGCTTCGAACCATATGGGAAACATTTTTATTATCAATTTTACGAAAAATGTTATTCTTCATGAAATGCTCTGAATGGTCTTAAATCTGAGATACAAAATAAGCCAGATAAACCATCAGATATCAAAGCTTATCAATTTTATACGAGGTAAGTCAAAAAATAGGAATTTAACTCAAGGATAAAGTACTTTTTTTTTTATATTTAACAATATACGATTTTAATTTTAATATGTAATTACATCGTTGTATCCCGAATGAAGTACGTGCCTCCTAGTGGCGGGATACGGGCAACAATACATTGGCTTATAGGGCAGTCCTTACAGTAGGGATCCTGGCCTATACAGAAAAATGCAGGCGGGTGTGGGGTAATACTGCACTTTGGTTGCATTGGTGGTGTATTGGCTAAACGTGCAGGACAGGGCAGGGTATGGTGCTGATAGAAAAGGCATTCAGGCATCAAATATCCAAAAATCTTTTCAGGCCATAATAATAAAAAGACCTTCTCCAAACGAAATAAAAACTTATACTGAAATGATGGCATCTCCTGAGGTAAAATGTTCCGGAAGTAAAATGAGCCTCCATTCGGATCTCCGGGTGAGGACTATCTCAGGGGGAACACCATTGCAGGTTAGAAAAATCAGGATAGGGTCTTGGAATCTTGGTAGTCTTACAGGTAAGAGTCTGGAGTTAGTGGATGCGCTCAAACGAAGAGGAGTTCAAATTGCTTGTATTCAAGAAACTAGGTGGAAAGGACAAAGGGCGAAAGAACTAGGTGATGGATATAAATTGTGGTATGTAGGGAGTAGTAACACTAGAAATGGAGTTGGTATAATTGCTGATAGTGAAATGAAAGATAACGTAGTAGATGTTGTAAGAACGAGTGATAGAATGATGTCAGTGAAATTTGTAATTGATAAAGAAGTATTGAATGTTATGTGTGTGTATGCTCCTCAAACAGGTCTGGGTGAGAATGAAAGAAGAGCTTTCTATGATCAATTGGGAGACATACTGAGTGATATTCCAGCGGAGGAGAAAGTTATAATAGGAGGTGATTTCAATGCACATGTGGGCCAAGCCAAGACAGGATATGAAACAATACATGGGGGATTAGGCTTTGGAACTAGAAATGAAGCTGGAGATGACATGCTAGAATTAGCAACAGCATTGGATATGGCGATTGTTAACACATTCTTTAAAAAGAGAGAAACTCAACTTATTACCTACAAAAGTGGACAACATCAATCCCAAATAGACTACTTCATGATAAGGAAAGAAGACATACGTGAATGCAAGGACTGCAAGGTAATAGTTAGTGAGACAGTAAGCCAACAACATAAGCTGCTTGTTCTGGACATCGAAGTAAAAAGCGAAACTAAACAAAAATATCGGAGAGGACCACAAAAAATCAAGTGGTGGATGCTAAAAGATGAGAAGGAAGGTCTATTCAGGGAAAGAATAGTAGAAAAAATATATTGGAACATGAAAGGAAGCCCTAACATAATTTGGAGAAAAATGGCCAATATTATTAGAGAGACGGCTATTGAAATACTTGGGAAAACGTCAGGAAAGAAGTTTGAAGATAAAGAGACTTGGTGGTGGTCAAATGAAGTACAAGGAAACATAAAAGAGAAGAGAAAATTATATAAAAAGTGGCAAGAAACCAGATCGGACATAGATCTTCAAAACTATATGGTCGCCAAAAAGGAAGCGAAAGTAGCAGTAGCAAAAGCTAAAGCAGAAGCGTATTCAAACCTATACGATCAACTTGATACCAGGGAAGGCGAAACGAAGATATATAAAATAGCCAAACAGAGAGCAAAGAAAGCAAAAGATTTTAATCAGATTAGATGTATCCGAGATGAAAATAATAAAATACTAGTTCACGAAAGGGATGTCAAAAAGAGATGGAGAAAGTACTTTGACAGCTTATTAAATGAAGAATTTGACAGACAGCCTGTAGAGTCAACGGAGACAGTAGCAGCAATGGTCACCAAAATAACCAACGAGGAAGTGGCTCAAGCGCTTCAAAAAATAAAGAAAGGAAAAGCGGTAGGACCAGATGATATTCCTGGGGAAGTATGGAGAGCATTGGGAGAGACAGGAACAAGGTGGCTAGCAGGTCTATTTAATAGAATTATGGAAGTTGGACAAATGCCAGACGAATGGAGAAGCAGTACACTGGTACCTGTTTACAAAAACAAGGGAGATATACAACAATGTACAAACTACAGGGCTATAAAACTGCTTAGCCACACCATGAAAATATGGGAAAGAGTAATTGATAGACGGATACGTGAAGAAACCGAAATATCCGAGAATCAATTTGGCTTTATGCAGGGTAGATCAACAACAGATGCAATTTTCATTATAAGGCAGTTGATGGAAAAATACAGGAGTAAAGAAACAAACGCCCATATGGTATTCATTGATCTTGAGAAAGCATATGATAGAGTTCCTCGAGAGATTCTGTGGTGGGCACTCAATAAGAAAGGAGTCCCTGGTGAATATGTAAAGATTGTGAGGGATATGTATGAGGGAGTAACGACTAGTGTTAGGACAGGTGTGGGAGAGACTGATAAATTTCATGTGAAAGTAGGATTGCATCAAGGTTCTGTGCTTAGTCCGTATTTATTCTCATTAGTTTTGGACCAGATAACAGCGAAAATACAGAGTAACATTCCATGGTGCTTAATGTATGCTGATGATGTCGTGTTAGTAGGAAATAGTGAAAGAGACTTAGAACAAAAACTGGAACAGTGGAGACAAGCTCTGGAGGAAAAAGGTTTAAAACTTAGTAGGACAAAAACAGAGTATTTGGAATGTTCATTTAAAGATGGAGCTACTACAAATAAAATGGTATCTTTGGATGGTGAAATGATTGTAAAAAGCAATAGTTTTAAGTACCTAGGATCGGTATTACAGAGTAATGGAGAAATAGATGGAGATGCATGCAGTAGAATCAGGGCTGGATGGATGAAGTGGAAAGAAGCGAGTGGTGTGTTGTGTGACAGAAAAATTCCAATGAAGCTGAAGGGAAAATTCTATAAAACAGCCATAAGACCAGCTATGATGTACGGAACTGAATGTTGGGCAGTGAAAAAGAAAGAGGAACAGCGAATGCATGTGGCGGAAATGAGAATGCTTAGATGGATGAGTGGAGTGACAAAGAAGGATAAAATTAGAAATGAGTATATTAGGGGAAGTCTAGGTGTGGCACCAATTGATGCCAAAATGAGAGAGCATAGGTTAAGATGGTTTGGTCATGTTCAACGTCGAGACGTTAACCACCCAATACGAAGAATAGCTGAAGTGCAGATTCCTGGAAGGAGTAGGAGAGGAAGACCAAAGAAGAGCTGGGGGGAGACGATAAGGCAGGACATGTTGGTAAAGGGGATTAACATTGATATGGCCCAAGATAGAATTGTGTGGAGAAATGCAATTAGGGAAGCCGACCCCGCATAGGGATAAGGCAAAGAGAATGATGATGATGATGTAATTACATCGTTGTAAATAAAAAATTAATTTTTCCAAATATTTCTCAAATTACCGATAACCAACATTATTTTATTACAATTATAATAACTATTTTATTATTAATTTTTTAATTTTACGAAAAAATTCTTTATACAATTCTTATCAGATTCTTTATAAAAAGCTCTGCATTATGTCAAAACAAAGATTCAATCGTAATATATCACATTTTACCAACTTTATACGAGGTATGTCGAAAAATATGAATTTCTCTCTAAGAGTTAAGTACCTTTATAGTTCACAATATTTCAACTGGAATGATATAATTGCATATTTAAACATAGTTTTTAATTGCGAACAACTTTTTATAATAAAATTTTTCAATATTGTAAAATATAAAGGTGGTATAGGTACTACTGAGCGAAATTAATATTTTTTTGATATACCTAGTATAAAATCAATAAAATTTAATATCTGATTATTGCAACTTAAGTTTTATACCATGCAGAGCATTTTATGAAGAATAACTTTTTTTTCGTAATATAGATATGTAATAAAAAAGTTTCCCATAGGTTCCAAGCTACGCAAACACACTGTATAAGAAATCAAGAAAGAATTGTTTTAACATTTACTATTTTTAAAGCTGGTTATTAAATGTATTGTAGGTAAGTTGTACAGAAAACAACAAAATAAGTTGTTTATTTGGAATGGGTCTGTATACCAATAAAGATGAGAATTGTAAGTTGTTATGAACAGTGAATGATAACGCTAACACAAAAAAGTTTTTGTTAAATAAGTCGTATTTAGTAATTGTTTAACGCGGGAGCAGTCGCGCTCACTTCTGTCACTTAAGCAGTCGCGCGTAGAACAAAATCTAACAATACGAATTTAAAACAAAGTTCAGTTTTATAATATTTTTGTTTGCTTGTTATGTTGAAAATATCTATTTCTAACAATTTTAAAATTAATTGGTTCCCACCAAAGCCATAAATTCCACAAAAAAAAATAAAAATGAAATTAAAATTTTTTTTTAAAATCTTACGCATTACTACAATCTTCTTCGAGGCACTTACAAGTGGAAAGTTATGTTGCAAAAATTTTTCATTAAGTTATCACGGAAAATGATAAAAAGTTGGATTTTTTCTAACGGCGCGACTGCTCCCGGGTTAAAAGGGCCCTATTTCAAATTCTGCGGGGGGGCCCCGACGGACTTTGTTACGCCACTGATTGTCAAGGCCATATTCCAAAAAAATAATAAGAAGAAAAAATAAGGTTCAGGTTATGTTATTAGAACGTAAACAATTGTATGTAGTAAATAAAATTAGTTATTAAAATGCAGTACTGCAAGCAAAATACAATTAATTAAATTTATCTTTATATAATAATTGCATATCATATCAGTATTGTGGAGCAATATATAATTTTTCTTCTTCAACGAGAGTAGGTATGAAATGTACGTCAATTTAACAATTTCAATTGACAATATGAATTATTTAAGAAAGTTGCAATATTTCTCCGCTATTCGCGCACGATCGTTTTTCGTATCGCTTCTAAGTACTTGCACACCGCGAATAGTGCCCGTCTCAGTATATAGTAACAAGCGTTATATTTGTACCTAATTGTTAATTTTTGTGGGAATAATAAGTTTGAATTTGAAAAACTTGAATGACTTAGGTAAGTGTCATTATTGGGCGTCCGTTCGTTTTCTAAATATTGGTACTTTTAGTTAGGTTAAGTATTGGTATGTCAATGATGTTAAAAGTTGGCGATACATTTTCCTCATTTGTCGATACAAAAAAAGCCATCTCGGAACTTGGAGAAAGTACATTTACCACGTTTTGGAAACGATATTCACGTACTATTGCAAGCAGTAAAATTAAGAGGCCGATAGAAAGCTATTTAATTTATTATCAACTTGTTTATGCATGCAATCATGGTGGAAGGAACTTCAAGAGCGGTGGGAAAAAAATTCGACAGTCTTGGACATTCAAAGAAGATTGCTCAGTACATGTACGATTCAAGGCATCGTTAGATGAAAATGCGTTAGAAATAACGTCAATTCAAACTCAGCACTATCATGATACCTCAAAAGTAAGCATATAATGATTATCAATAGCTACAACGTCGGCACTGTTAACCAAATTGGAGTTTATTTGGGTTTCTGCATTTGAATAAATTTAATTTATTAATTTTAACATTATTGGACAACAAATTATTAATAAATAATGAACTTTCAAATACTAAATGGTTTTATCATGACTTCTGATTATATTTCACTTTTTATTTCATTTTTTGAAATTGGTAAAAATTTTTTTATAACATTTCTTCAAGTGTTCAATTTCTTCATTATGTTGTTTTGTCGACAATTAAAATGCTAGTGGCAGTAAAGAAACGAGGACGACCAAAAGGAAAAGGCCTGACAGCAATAGGATTACCAAAGAAAAAGAAAAGGAACCCCAAAACATTTCCAAATAGATCCAGGGTTCCATTCCAAAGAAAGGATTACATTTCTATAATTAATTTTTTTTTCTTGGTTTACAACAGGTTTTACAATAAATAAAGACTAATTTAATTATGTATTTATCATTACCCATAGTTAAAATACGTTTTAATACTTCACTTTGTTTTCTTTTTCGTTTATAAGAAAATATTCTTATTAATAAATTCTTTATCAGAAATTGATAAGTACTAAGATGGCCAGCCTCCAAGCGAACGGCAGCCGAAGAAAATGCTGTCAAACGCATCATAAGGATGACGCCATAGCTGTTAACGGCATTATAGTGCACAACCGTTTGACGGCAGTTTACTACTACTATCATTGTTTGATTTGCGTGTATAGATATAATGCTATGTGGAAATGCGATCAATGATTGTCCCCGTTTAGGATTTTGTCCTCTTCAGGGTTTGTAGTGAATGTATAGTGTTGGCAGCAAAAGCAAACAGTCCGAAAAACACACTGGGGCAAGCGCCGTGTCCTGGTGTTTTTGGATCCTGGGTTATGCCGGACGGTGGTGTCCACAGGGCTAAAAAGACAACAGAGAAGAAAGTTTGATGGATTGTTGTTGGTTCCATAGACATTTACGTGTACTGTCCGTGCTTTGCTCTCGACCAGTCTCCCTAGAAACCATTGTACAACGACAGGCGAATCTGCGTCCCTCGTCGGCGGTCAGGAGGTGGCTTTGAGCGCGGCGTGGACAGTGTGCGTTCGAGTGGAGAAAATAGTTGCGGCTATTTTCTTGGGACGAACAGGTATAATTGTGCAATGAAGTTGGGAAACCGCAAAAAACCAACTTCTCCCTGTTCGGGGTAGGGAAGAGGAGATGTTAAAGGTGGGTACGGTAGGCTAACGGGGTAGCCTCGAGGATGTTTTCGTACTCCACCGGGAGTTCGTCAATGCATGTTTGCATTAGAGCGGACGGTAAATGAATCTTTTTGCGTTTGGGCTTTCGGTGGAGTACGTGGCCGGAAGATGAACAGGAACATTTAAGAGATTCTTGTGTGTCGGAGGGGGGGCCGTTGATTACTTTGATTGTGAAGTTCCTGTTCAGAGAGTTTATTCTCTCGGTGATTTTGGGGATGTTCGAGATGTTATGGATACGGCAGTTTAAGTACAGCGTTGTTTTTAAGGCAGTTTTGAGTTTCTCCCCCACTTCTTCAAACTATTTCCTTGAGCACATATTGCGAGATCGTCAGCATAGAGGAAGTGCTTGGTTTCAGTGGGCGTAGGTTGGTCGTTTGTATATATATTGAAGAGCATTGGAGCGAAAACACTTCCCTGTGGAAAGCAGTTCTTTTGAACTCTCACATACTTACGTTTCCCTCCAGAATAACGAAAAACCGTCTGTTTTGCAGTGGCATAGATGACCTTACCCAGATGGTGGTCATTCAGAGTGTCGTATAATTTGCGGAGCAATGTTTTGTGCCTTACTGTATCATAGGCTGCTGTTAAATCTACGAAATCAGCCCCTGTTATAAGTTTTTCTTCAAATCCCTCTTCGATGTATTCTGTAAGTGCGAGGACTTGACCGGTGCAAGATTAGTGACATAACAACGAAATAGGTCTGTAGCTACTGGGATTTTGTGGGCCCTTTTCTGGTTTTAACAAAGTTGCAAGATCCAGTTTTTTGCTCCTTGGCCTAGATGTTTTATTTGTTCAGTGAACATATCATTCACAGCTGCAGCTTTCCAGCTTTTTTTTCATAAAATAAAATAATGAAGATACCCCAATAACATATTTTTATGGATACCTATTTGTTATTTGTTTAGTTTTTAATGATTTGGAGTTTAAAGGGTTTTGTTTGTTTCGCGCAGCAACTGTTTCCCAAGTGTCGAAATAAAAATTCCGGCAATTTTACATTGATTCGATTAGCGGTCTAATTGTACGATTTCACAAATGCGCAAAAATGTTCATATAAATGAGAATGTCACAAACAGCAAATAAGTTCGTCTAATTTGAACATTCAATTCAATAACAGAATTATTACTTTTAGAGTTATAACGTGTTATGTCTCTCCAGTTTCGATTAATTAGACACTCTGACTAACACCCACCGATTCTAATAGCTTGTCGTGCGGTGGTTAGAAAACCTCGCAAGCTGTCACCCCCATTCACACGCAATTTTCTTCTAGCCGTGTTTGTAGGATCTCATTGATGGATTTAAAATTAGTTTTAAGCTGTTAAAACAAGCTGCTGATTAAAGCTGATTGGTTATTAATATGAGTTTAGATTAAGTCTTGAGAATCTTAATTAATTTACCGCTTGAAAGTATGTATATACATTAATTACTTCATAGGGATATGCCCTTATTTATGGTATCGACCGCGAAGTAATAATTTGCGTGTTCTGCATCTAGAAGTAAACACGGAGGGAGGCTCGTGCAAAAACTTTTAATTGCGAGGGAGGCACTTTGTTATTACTTTGAAATATAATACATACATAATTAATATTGCTTCTTTAACCTCATAACACTAGAACAACTGGAGGTGGTCATTTAGCCACAAAACAAGTTCTATCAATATGTAGTTTTTTACTCGTTGAATATTTATCCTTATAATTTTCTAATTTTTTCTAAATATCTTTAACACGTCTTTGTATGAAACTTTCTTTTTCATTTATTCATAATTGCGAATATGGTTCATAGTATGTTTCACAAATTTGCGACTATTTTGGATTGATATGAAAGCTTTGACTTACACCCCAGGACACGAAACCGAAAAAGCACTTGAAAAATCGAAAAATTACTGGATGCTACATTTTAACTGGAATATCTGGGGGAATTCGATAGAAAAACCGTAGGGGAGACCGGGGCAGAACGGAATACTTAAGAAAGAAAAAATCATAGAAAGAAAACTAAACTGTGTATTTAAAAAATAACAAAGTCAGACAGGATCCTTTGTTATTAAACTTCATATAACTTACATTATTGATAATCTAAATTGCTTAGTTATTTGGTTATAAAGAACTTAACTTATCAGTCCGAAATTCCCACTTTGCCCCGGTTACGGGGCAAAATGGGAATTTGTTTTAGTTAGGCTGGCAGAGTTCGCAAATATGAGCACCTTCGTCTTCATCCTCAACATCTACTCAGGAATTGTGAGCCATGGCAGACACTACAGACTACTCATCCTTCAGTTTACTTCAAATATAAGTATCCGTTTTTTTATTTAGTTTTTATTCCATCCATCTCGTTCCATATAACGTCCATCTCGTTTCTTTCTTTAGTTTTCTTTGATTTTTTTCATTTGTTTCAGTTTTAGTCCGATTCATCTTACAAAGTTTAAATGCTGTAAAGTAGTGGCAATTCAGGAGAGCGGGGTAAGATGGGATAATATCCCGTCTTGTCCCGACCGTTTTGACCCAACAGATATCATTTCAAATAAAATTAGTAATTTCTAACGGAAAAGATATAAACGGTTCACAGCACCCAATATTAAAATTCAATAACATATCTATTATATTTGAATGAAAAACGTGACTGACTCACTCACTTGCTGACTCACCGTATAGCACTTCTATAGATATCACCGAAATTTTTAACAAAACAAAAGAAAACGGATTTTATGTCTGTAAAGAAGCATATTACGTGACTAGAAGTTTCTTTCTAATGACTGAAGTGAGTCAACTCACGTTCGTTCGAATGGCGCTATTGCCGATATTATATTATGACGACTATAAGTTATGCACACTGATGCATTTCCCGTTCTGCTCCGAGGCTCGTTTTGCCCCGGTCTCCCCCACAATCTCGTTTTATTAACATTTAAGCAAAAAAAACGACTGTTTTCATTCATTTCAATATTCTTGAAAATATTGCTCCTTAAATAGTCCAATCATTTGGTAGTTTTACCCGAAAAGTTTTTCGGGAGTTTTGAAAACTGGTAATTTTATGGATTTCGGTATGCTCTTTTCGAATTACAACTTTGCTACCTCGTACCTACGCCGCTCGCGCCGCCATATTGAAAAAATGGCGCCTAATAACAGTTTTTGGAATATCTTCTTTCCAACACATTTTACGAAAAAATCATTTATGTACAAAATTAAACTAGAAAACTTTTCCTACAATAATTGTATTTATAATTTATAATGTATTTTATTTAATTTATAATTTATGTGTTTATAATTTTTTTCACAAAATCAATCGTTTTTGGCGTACGAGCGCCGCAAAGTATATTTCAATAGACGTTTTGGGCACTTTACTCCCATGTTATACATATGATTTTTTCACCTTCCTCAAATAAAAAGTCATTTTTTCTTTTTTAAATAATTTACTTATGTAACTAACTACTTAACAGAATTTATTAGAGAACTAAAACTAACAAGTAGGTACAGGAGAACTGCCAACTGTCAAATATACGTCAAATTATTAATGTAAACATTGTTAAACCAAAATAACAATTTACTCTTTTTTGCCATTCTGCAAAATACAGGGTGTTCTACAAATAAACTTTAAAATGTCGTATATTATTGTATATCATTTTGTCAATCAAAGATAGAATAAAAATTTTATTTTTTTAATATAACGCGGGCACATAAATTTGATACACCCTGTATATTGATTTGTAACTATTTATTAGAAGTTAGCTTTTAAGCAGTGGGTTTATCCTTAATGAGTTTTTCCCTGAAGAATTAAAGACATTAGTAAATAAAATGATGTGAATAGACAATTTATTGCGGGATTATAATTTTAAAACGTGCGAGGCCAAAAGCCACAGGTAATTATTATATTTAGAAAAATAAGGTAGAGAAAGTTGGAATTTTAAGGCTCTTTGTTTAAGCCCCAAGTAAATTTGTAGAATTCCCGAAAATTAATTATCATGAGTAGAAGTATTTATTTGAAAGGATGCATGGGCTTTTCGAATGAAAAAAGTGGAATGGGGATGAGAGAAGTGTGAATGTTCAGATAGTTTTGGAAAAGGAGATTATTATTACCGTCATCGGAGAAGAGTAGTCAAAGTTTTCGTGAACAGTTCAGAAGCAAGTACCAGTGGTTGTTAGATAGTGAAGAGTGTAGCTGAAAAGTGGAACGAGAGACAGATCAAATTGACAAGAAATACCTCTTTGATTCTGTAAAGTCCAAGGGAGAGAATATTATTGTGAGAAAGAGATTAGAGAATTTTGGAGTTTTTTTAACGAGTACTGGTCAAAAGAGGCCTGGCTCGTGTTTTGGAGAATTAGTTGCTGGTATGCTGCTGGATTGATGCTGAAAACGTAGAGGGCTTTGATGGGTAGCCTAACATAATCAACAAGGAAGAGCTGTTTGGGTCAAGAGGAGACATCATTGTGTGTGAATCAAAAGGTCAGTCAATAATTTATGTGATAGATTTTCTTTATGTTCAGAAGTTAATTTTTTTGAGTAAAAGCATATGAGCTAAGGTTCCAATATTTCAAAAATTTAATAGGAAGTATAAGTAGTTTTGCGAATACCTAAATTTTTTTGTTTAGTTTGTTTTATCAATGTTATCAAGAACAAACCGATAAATATTTGTTAAATTAAAATTAATTTATGTGGTAAGAGTTTCATTGGGACAGTTATGCCCACAGGATTTAATTGATAAATTTTCAGAGTATTGCTTTTGATAATAAAAGATATTTGTATGTGCTTATTTATGGTATTTATATTTATTTCCTTTTCCTATTTTATCCCGATAAGGATCAACTAAGAGATACTGAAACCACGAGAAAGGATAAGTATAACCTAAGATAATTTAGTTTTTTTTTTGTATGATAAAAAGGCACCCTGAGATTTTTCTTAATTTTTATGTATGATTTGCGACAACTGACTAATTAATTAAATAAATACTAATTATTATAAAAGTAAGAGAAAGCAGATCGTAACAATATATACTTACGTAATAGATAATAGAATATTGTATAGGGCGTCAATAAGTTATTTCATCAATGACATACCATGACGTCACTTTTACTTTTACTCCCTAGGGAGGAAAAGTACTATTTTGTACCCTACAATCAGGTCAGGAAAAGTATACTTTCGGTAGAGGTAGGTGGAAAACTCATTTCCACACCACCTGGAAGTAGAGTAAGCGGTACGTTTTCGTTATTGTGGTTTCTTCTGTATTAATCCATATTATGATGGCATTTATTAATTTAGAAATTTAGCGCAATCTCCTTCGTTTCGCTCTTCCTGATGGACCAGGTGTTACGAATTCGTCCTGAGCATCGATCAGGACATCGCAGACCAAAATTTCGTCCACATCATCTGCGATGTGACTATCAGATTCATCACAAGCCTCTTCGTTTTCGATTTCATCAAAAGCTTTTTCAAAAATAATCGCGGTTTGTTGCTCTTCATCGTAATTATATGATGCCCTTCGCGAATTATTACAAGTACCACTACAATTATTTGTGCATATAACGGAGCATTTTAATGGTTTAATTTGGTCCTTTTCCTGGTTTGAGAAAGTACACCTTTGATCGTGTACATAGACAGTTGCCTGTCACCTGTTGTAACATAATGACCTAAAGTTACCTTTTGACCCACTTACCACGTGTGGGAGTCATATGTTGCCCTAGGGCCGTAGCCATAGGAATTTTATCCATCCTTTGGATTTTGCCATGTTAGCAACTATATAAGACTTTTAGTCTGTTTTTGAAAGGCTTTGACGTTTGTATTTTTTGGTTGGCTCACCATGTTCTTGTAACACTGATGATGCTCTTGTTACAGAGCAAAAACGTTTTGTTTCTATGTCTGTAGCCCTATAGGGTCTTTTTAAACTAATATACCTTTTGCCAAGCCAAAATTTTTTATTAAATTTTACTTGTAATTAATGGTATACAGCCAGCTACAGGAAATTTTTCCTAGTGGACATTTTAATCCAGCTTTTCTACATCCACAGGCTTTCTGACAGCCTTTTTTACACTTACAAGAAATAAGTTTTACAAACGATTCTGGAGCGGGGAGTCCATCGTAACAGGGATTAGTCAATTTTTGTTTCTTTTCCATACCCATTCTTCTGAACCTGGTGATATGCTCGGAATTAATGTTGTTGTGCTGCTGCTTCGGTTGGTGGTAGCGACGCAATATTAAATTTACTTTTATATGCTGATTTTGTGAAGCATACATATCTATATTCGTTTAAAGACATGCTTTTCTTACTTTTCACATCGATGTAACCGCTTAATTGAAGGAGGAAACTTTCTCCTACTTTAGCAATGATCTCTAGATTAACGTTTGGATTTATAGATACCACAATAACCTCGTTCAAATCAGGATTTTTTCGGAGTACATTACAGAGTACATTTATTTTTCCTTGGTTAAAGAGTGTTTAAAATAAAATATTATCTGTAGCTCTTTTATCCATGATGCTTTCAGTGGAATATATTTGTTGGGACATTTTTCCTTTTCCTGCTTTGAGAAAGTACACCTTTGATCGTGTACATAGAGCTGTGACAAGAATCAGAAGATCTATATCTTCTACGACCACTATTACGGTATCGAATGCTGGTGAAACATTTGTGTATCCGCATCTTCCGTGGCTTGTGAGACCACGAAATTTTCCGCTTCAAATTTTGTCTTCAACATTCTAATGAGGTGTTCCTTGTTCACATCATTTCCCAGGAATTTATCTTGTGACACAGTTGGAATCATTGTCTCGTCAAAAAGTATATCTACTAAAGCGGCTATTCGTGATCGTCGGGATAGCTCCGCGTATTTGGTACTATGGTTTGCGTCAGGAAATCCGTAGAATACGATTATGGCATTGGGTTTATATTTCGATCGAGCGTGTGGTAGTTACTTCAAATATGTGAAAATGGTTCACTGGAATGCCAAATGACTCGGTGTAATAAGTGCCCTCCGTCGATGACACACATTGTATCGCCAATATTTATGTCTTCCGAATTTTCGATTCTAACCTTTGCTATTTGATTCCAGTACAGATTGACAATAACCCGTATATCTCGAGTGTCGTCATTCTTTTCCTTTAAAAGTTGTACGAGTTTCTGATGTCGTACTCTATAAAAAGAGTACGACATCAGAAACTAGAGATCATCAAAATAAGGTCATCTGACTGAAAAGGATTAATACTGGCGGCAATAGTAAATAAAATATTTTAGAAAAATATACGAAAAACACGTGGTGGTGTAGATGAATAATACTTTCTGAAAAGAACAAGTTATGGAAAGAATACATACAAGACAAAACACAACAAAAGTATGAAAATTTTAAGAAACAAAGAACAAAAGTTAAAGAGATAGTTAAGAAAGAGAAAAAGAAAATTTGGGAAAAATTCGAAAAAAAAATGGAAGAAAACAGCACAGAAAACGTAAAATTATTTTATAGAACACTGAAAAACCTAAGAAGCAACAAAGAAACGAAACTGAAACAAATAATTAACAAGGAAGGAACAATAATAAACGACGATAAGACAATAATGGAAAGATGGAGGGAACATTTCCAGCTGATACTGAATGGAAATCAGCCGAATACAATGGAGAAGGAAAGCCACATCAAGAGAAAATCCACGAGAAACACGGAAAATCCAGAAACTATAGAAAAATAAGAACTGGAAGAAGCAATAAGAAAGATAAAGATTGGAAAAGCACCAGGAAGCGATGAAGTAGCACCAGAAGTGATGAAATATATAGGGGTAAAAGCAAAAGAAAATTTTTTATACATATATAACCTCATATGGAAGAGAAAAGTAATACCCAGAGAATGGACAAATGCAGTAATTATACCCATATACAAGAAAGGAAACACAAGGAACTGTAAGAACTATAGAACTATAGAACATAATAGAAAGGAAAATCAGAAAAGAAATGGAACACAAATTAGAGGACGTACAAAGTGAATTCAGGAAAGGATACAACACACAAGACCATATATTCACCATGCAACAAGTAATATAAAATGCCTTAAAGAAAAATAGAGAAATATATCTGAGCTTTATAGAAATGAAAAAAGCATTCGACTCAGTCAAAAGAAAAGATATATGGGAAAGCCTAAAGAAGAAACAACTAAGTGAAGAACTTATAGAAGCAACAAAAAGTATATACATGAAAACAACAAATACGGTAAGAATGTTAAATATACAGTCAGAACTATTTGAAACAACTCAAGGAGTTAGACAAGGAGAAGTCTCAGCCCAGTGCTATTCATAAATGTAATAGATGAGATAGTGAAAGAATGTAAGAAAACTTTCAAGAAATACTGCATCGGTTGGAACAGAATACAAATAATAAACGCTGAGATGTGTATATTTGCAAACGACATAGTATTAATTGCGGAAACAGCAGAAAAACTGAAATACGAGAAGACTCGGATAATGAAAATATCAAGGAAACAAGGGACGGAAGATCAAATAGAAGTAATGATGGACCAACAAAAAATAATACAGACAAATTCATACAAATACTTAGGAACAGTAATCAACAACAAAGGAGGCATCGAGGACGATCTTAACAACAAATGGCAAACACAGGAAAACTATTCCAAGCACTAAATAGAGGATTCCTTAATAACAAATAAATATCAACAAAGACCAAGATGACAATATACAAAACAATATATAGTCCTACGGTGACATATATAGCAGAAAATTGGATATTAAACAAAAGACAGCAGAGCAGAATTCAGGCAGCAGAGATGAAATACCTCAGAAGAACGATCGGAGTAAAAAGAACTGATAGAATCAGAAATGAAGAAATAAGAGAAAGACTCAAAATCAAACCGATATTCGACCCAATCAAGGAGAAAAAATTGGCATGGTTTGGACATCTAACTCGGATGGACAATAATAGACAAGTAAAAATGAGTGTGGGACGCCAAACCAATAGGGAAGAACAGAAGAGGAAGACCCATTAAAGATTGGAACAGTGACATCTCGCAGATACTGCAGAGTAAAAATAAGACTTGGCAGGAAGCAACAGAGATGGCATCCAATAGGAAGGAATGGAGAGAGTTCGTTAAGAGCTAGGACACCTCAGAAGATTGTAAAATATTGTAATTAATGAATTGTATCATAAACGGCCCAACATCTAAAGGTACAAATAAGTCTGCTGATTAAGTAAAGTAAGTATAAATACATAAATTGTAGGAAATTTTTTCAGTGCATTCTGGCTCTGATTTCAAATTCCCTTAATCTGTTTCTAACCGAATTGCCACTTTACGAATCGAATATTATGTGCCACGGGCTGTGGAAAGATGATTTCGCAGTTATCTAGCTGTAACTTGATGAGCAGACACTTTGCACTGTCGGATCTACAAAGTGCAAATCTTGACTCATCAATAAATAGAATATTAGCCCAGTCGTTGATATCACAATCGACATGTTCTGGTGTAAAACTTAAACGTGCTATACAGTGTGCACTCGTTAACAGTGGAGCAGTAGCAGGCATTCTGGCTCTGATTCCAAATTCCCTTAATCTGTTTCTAACCGAATTGGCACTTCTTCGAACATACGGGCTGTGGAAAGATTATTTCGCAGTTGTCTAGCTGTAACATGATGTACAGTAAAGTCTGCAAATCAGCACCTCAGAGGTAAGGTGTGTTAAGTCACATTTTTCAGAGAAATGAGTTACGTGCACTTTTGGATCTACCGTATCGAATTCTATATAGTGCTGGTGAAAAAGAAATTTAAGTCTCTACCTTCGGCATTTCGCCAAAAGATGACGATATACTGTGTTAAGTCCCGTATGCGAATCGAGGTAAACAATGTTAAAGACAGTGGAAATTATTCGCACTACAGCGTGCTCATTTTTTACAGAGGTAAATAGTGTTATAACTGTGTTTTTGTAATTTGTTTGATAAATCGAACACTATTTGCTGTAAATCGTGGTAGACGTATGTGTGAATTTGTTTTTAAAAACAATAAAACGGCAGAAATTGTTGATTTTCAACCAGAAAATGATGAAACTAATGATATAACCTCAATAGAAAACTTGAAAACCGGTAAGTATTTTTATTTTTATTTATTCTAAGTCAGAATTTGGCTTTTTGTAGCATTCTTAAAATCAACTAACAAGTAAACACATTTTCGTGCAAAATTAGTTATTAAAAATGTGTAAAATGCCATTTTGTGACTTAACACTGTGTACCAGGTTATTCTACGAACTTTTCGAGGACTTAACTTAATATTTTTTAGATGCCAATGAAGTTTCTGGTATCCAAAAGGTACATCAGTCCCTTCAAAATAATACAGAAGATTCCAGTCAATATCCAGATAATGGTGGATCTGGAAAAATGTCTGCCCACTTCAGTTCTAACAAATGCCCAAAGCTTCTATTCATTAAATCTTTGGACTTTTAACTATACTATCCATGACGCTACAGATAAAAATATATACTGCGCTATGTGGGATGAGTCGATAGCAGGAAGAGGTGTGAACGAAATGGCTTCTTGCTTTGTGAGGTGGATTGAATCATTAAATATTTCACCCGATTTGAGACAAATCATAATATGATCCGATAATTGTCCATCCCAAAATCGTTATATGGGGATGGTAATGTGCTACTTTTATATCTTTAATAAGTTTCCACAACTTGAGGAAATTGAACACAAATATTTATTACGAGGACACACACATCTTGAGGCCGATTCGGATCATTCTCTAATAGAAAGGTACTGCAGAAAAGAGACAGTTTAAAATTATGATTCCTTGGGATTGGCATCGGCTAGTTCGAGCGTGTAACTAGAAGAATCCGTTTAAAGTTTTGAGTATGGAAACAGAATATTTTAGAAACTTTAAGGGCTTGTATGAAGTAAACGGACCATATTTCTACAGAAAGAAATCCGTTGATGGCAGTCCTTTTCTAATATCCAGTGCTGTCTGCCTTCAAGTTCGTTCCAACAGCCCCGGATTTCTTTATTACAAAACCGATTTTGATGGAGAATTTCATACAGTGGACTTAAACAGTAATCGCCGAAATACTGTAGCATCTAAAGATAGCCAGTTTTACCTCAAATTGTTGCAAAGCCTATCACTACAAAGCAATAAAAACACCTACAAAACCTTTTACAATGGGTACCTCAAGTTTTTCATGCATTTTACCAAAACCTCCAACATTCAGATGATTCTTTAAGAGAAGAGGATATTGACGACGAAAGTAACTTCTTTAAAACGCTTATATTATAAGCCTCGTAATTATGAATATCCTAATAATAATATTACTATCCTCTTCTCTTATACCATTTGACCTTGCATTAGGAGCTGCCTCAAATTTTATTTTTCTAATCTTTAGGGGGGGTCAATAGTAGTATAAATTTAAAATCTCGACTGAATTTGACCGTTTTGCGTTAGCCACCATCTTGATTTTAAACGAGAACTGTTTTTGCTCAACATCTCCGCCATTTTCAACTTTTCGACAAAAAATATAGAAACTGAAATTGTTGAAAATGCGATTTTCTATAATTTCGTTTATTATAATATTTTTCGTGCGGTCCATGTTTTCCGAGTTATGGGGAAAACAGTGACAGTTAAAGCATAATTAATTAACCTATACAAAAATCAAGAGAATTAAATTTTGTACAATTTGCGCAAGCGTAAGACCCGATTGATTTTAAAGCAATTGTTTTTGTTCAATATCTTCCCCATTTTCAATTTTTCGACAAAAAGTGTAAGGACTGGAATTGTTGCAATTACGATTTACTATAATTTTTCGAGAAAACCAGTGGCGGGTCTAAGAGGGGGGATGGGAAAATCCCCCCAATGGGGTCCAAAATTTAAAAAAAAATTGTTGAAATATTAAAATATGTTAGCTGACATGAAACTTAATTATCGACAGACAAATTCAACCAATAAAACCCGCTAGTTAATAAAATTAAGTGAACTTAATGCATATAAGTTATTATTTATATCTTTTATGTACTTAGTTTGGTTGGTGATTCATTGGGAGTTTCAAAAATTGTATAAAATATAATTCTCTTTATTTTTGTTTATGTACAATTATGTCGTAAAGTTATAAATAAATGAGACAATTCAATAATTATGCTTCCCCTCCGCTTCCACTATTTTCCTCCTTAACTCGGAGAATATCGATCGCTTAAAAAAATTGTGGAAAAGAAATTGTAGGAAATTGCGTTTCCAACAATTTTAGTTCCTACCGTTTTTGTCTAAAAATTGAAAATGGCGGAGATATTAAGCAAGAACGGTTCTCCTTTAAAATCAATATGGCGGCTAATGCAACCGCGGGATTCAGTCGAGATTTTAAATTTACACTACTATTGATCTCCCCTAAAGGATAGAATTATAAAATTTGGGGCAGCTCGGAAAAAAGATTCAATTCAGTAATTAGGCTCCCCCCACCATTTTTTGTTATTTTCCCACTTACTCGGAAAATATCAACCACATGAAAAAAATTGTTAAAAAGAAATTGTAGGAAATCATATTTGGAACAATTTAAGTTGAAAATAGCGTAGATATTGAACAAAAACAATTGCTACAAAATCAATCAGGTCTTACGCTCGCGCCGTTATCGCATACATACTACCTTAAATATTAACTTTAGCAAAAAAATGAAAGAAACTAAAATTGTTTAGAATTCAATTCTCTCTATTTTTGTATAGGAACATTTTTGTCGTAAAACTAACAATAAACGAGATAATTCAATAATTATGCTCTATTTATATGTAACTGTCACTATTTTTCGCTATAACTCGGAAAATATCGATGGCACGAAAAAATTGTAAAAATAGAAATGATAGAAAATTACATTTTCAACAATTTTGGTTGTTATACTTTTTGTCAAAAAGTTGAAAATGGCGGAGATATTGAGCAAAAACGGTTCTCGTTTAAAATCAAGATGGTGGCTAACGCAATGGCGGAATTCAGTCGAGATTTTAAATTTACACTACTATTGACCCCCCCCCTAAAGATTAAAAAAATAAAATTTGGAGCAGCTCCTAATGCAAGGTTAGGCCTGTTATTCGTCTAACCCGACTAGACTATTACATCTGAATGTTGGAGTGTCATATTATGACACTTTCTTTTATTTTTACTTTTGATATATTTTTTTTGTGTTAGGATATATTAGTATTAACAAAATGTTGTTTGTAACTTAAATTTATGTTTTAGTAGTAAAAAAATCTTAGTAATGTCCTATGTTAAGTCACAACTCAACTATTGGAAAGTTGGGGTTAATAATGTTAAGTCACATCAAAGTCAAAATTTAGAGCAAAGTAAAATCAATCCTTAAGAATCTCGAAATAGATTGACCAAACAGCTAATTTTCGCAAAGACCCCAATATTAAGTCCATTCGCGGTTTCTTCACACTTGTTTAAACACGACATAAACTTTCAAATTGGTTTCCTAACAAATTTAGATTTGGTGACTTAACACACCTTACCTCTGAGGTGCTGAAATGCAAATAACGTTCATCTGCGGGGTTCGTGCACCTGAGATGTCTTTGAGCTGGTCTTCTTGTGCATCCTCCACTTTCTCTATACTTTCTTAAAGCTCTTGAAACGCTGGATTGGTGGATTCTCATAACATTAGCAAGATATTGCTTCGATCGTCCATCTCCAATTAGACCTACAATTTGGGCTGCTTGTTTTGACGTTAGATTACTCATTTTTTGTAAGAACGCACCTCCTTATTGAAAACTTAAGCAGACATAGTGCACAGATCAAATTCTCGAACACAAATATCCAAAATAAATATGATCCCTTAAGGGGATGGATACGTATTTTCGGCTGCAATGCTATTCAAATGGGGATTTATTTTTTTCGAATCCTGAGAAAACTAATAAGTATTTTTGAAAAATTTAAACGCAGAATGAAAGATTACGTTATTAGCGAGGGCCGAAACTTCCTGAGAACTTCTATAATGTTTATTTTATTAAGTTACAGGGGTGAAAATCTAAGAGAAAATTTAGTATGATTTTTAATTTCAAATATCTCATTCAAAATAAACTTTTTATTTATTCTAAGGGACTTTCGGTCCTCGGCAATAATTTAGTCTTTCATTCTGCGTTTACATTTTTCAAAAATATTTATTGGTTTTTTCAGGATTCGAAAAAAATGAACACAATGTCCGTGGTAATATTTTCCAAATCTATCTTTGTCTTACAACGCATTCAGTCGAATAGAATATTGGCAGCATATTGTCAGTCAGACAGTGACAATCAGTGACAATTTTAAATATTTGACATGGCATCGGGAATATTTTGAGTTGGTGATTAAATAATTTAGTGTATTTAATAAATAATAACACAGCCCAACAAAAAAAATTTTTTGTCTTACTGCCAAAAAAAATCAACTGATTTTATTTAATTTATCTGTACTGATTCCAAAAATACAAACCTTTTCTTTGTATCAGCTCTAGTTTTCGAGATATAACATACTTATCAAATACTTAAATATTCTTACATTTCTGTATATTCCACCACTATAATTGCAATATGTTTATAAACAAACTTAACAAATTCTAAGACAAATGGGGAAATGAACAAAAGATCCTATTTTGGTGTTCATTTAGGAGATCAAAATAAATCCTGAGCTCCACATGTAGTGTGCAATACTCGTATTGAAAACTTGCGACAGTGGACGAAAGGACAACGAAAATGTTTAAATTTGGTTTTCCGATGGTATGGAGGGAACCAAAAAATCATTTTGACGATTGCTATTTCTGTCTTGTGAGTATAAAGAACAGACATTCCTCTGCCATTCTACATTAGTAGAATGGCAGAGGATAGGATAGTACGAATAGCACGAGATAAGTCACCAAATGGACGAAGAAGTATTGGCAGGCCAAGAAAAAGGTGGTGCGATAACCTAAACAATTTAGGAGGATAATATTGAAGAAGAAACAGGCTTTAAAGCCTACATACAAGAAGGAAGGAGAAGAAGAAGAAGAAGAAGAAGAAGAAGAAGAAGAAGAAGAAGAAGAAGAAGAAGAAGAAGAAGAAGAAGAAGAAGAAGAAGAAGAAGAAGAAGAAGAAGAAGAAGAAGAAGAAGAAGAAGAAGAAGAAGAAGAAGAAGAAGAAGAAGAAGAAGAAGAAGAAGAAGAAGAAGAAGAAGAAGAAGAAGAAGAAGAAGAAGAAGAAGAAGAAGAAGAAGAAGAAGAAGAAGAAGAAGAAGAAGAAGAAGAAGAAGAAGAAGAAGAAGAAGAAGAAGAAGAAGAAGAAGAAGAAGAAGAAGAAGAAGAAGAAGAAGAAGAAGAAGAAGAAGAAGAAGAAGAAGAAGAAGAAGAAGAAGAAGAAGAAGAAGAAGAAGAAGAAGAAGAAGAAGAAGAAGAAGAAGAGTATAAAGGGCATTAATCGCAACAATCGACATACGTGAACATATCCTAACCTGGATTCAGCAATAAGACTAATTCCACATCAGCTTGAGCAGATACCCATTTCAATATTTAGCAGTCTACCTATGTTACCCGAGGATAATGCCGAAACGTTATTTGACGAACTGCAGACTAATACATTTGAGGAAGACGACAGTGATTTTGAAGGGGATTCAACACGTCCTGAGCGCTTTACTCAGGAAGAGCTAAGCGATCTTATCAGAAATTTGAACCTTCCAAAGGATTCTTCCGAGTTGTTTACCTCCAGACTAAAAGAAAATAATGTTCTTCGCCCAGACACCAAAATTACATACTACCGTAATAGAGATAAAAGATCTTTTGAGTTTTTTCTCAGCAAGATGATATGGTTTCTTATAAAAATATTAAAGGACTCTTAGAAAAAATGGGTGTATCAGAGTATACACCAGATCACTGGCGTCTTTTTATCGACAGTTCCAAACGAAGATTAAAGTGTGTACTTCTACATAATGGCAACAAATATGGAAGTATACCAATTGGGCATTACAGTGAAATAAATGCTCAACCATTTTAACAAACACGGTTGTCATATGATTATTAAAATTAATTACCTCCACAGCCACTTTCCCAGAAAATCTTCACCAAGATATCAAAACGATGGAAGAGGGGTATCAGGGAGATGGAGCTATCACATGATGGCGGATTACTGCTGGAGTCATCAAAGGGAGCGTCATTTTAAAGCCTTTGCAAGAAAATCATATAAAAGGAAGTTTTTAGGTGACGCCGAATAACACATTTTTGTTGCGACGAGGCTGGTTAGGTTAGATGAGAAGTTAAGTTTTTTTGGCAGATATGTGTGATGGATGGTTTTTGTAAGTACTCTTTTGTACAATGAATATCTTACTTTTTATTCGTATTTGGTTTATTTCATGGGTAGCAGTACTACATATATGTAGGTAGTGCTGCGTTAAATTACCCTACATGTTAGAAATGTGATCTGTTGTCGTATTTTCTGAAAACGATCTGATGGAGCAAATCTGGTGGCATTTTTGGATTCAGCAGACCCAAATTACCTTGAAACAGTAAAAAAATTACCAGCAGCAAACTGTGTGTTTACCAGTGTAATTGATTTAAGACGTGAACTTAATAAAAAGTTATTTATTGTGTATTATTTGTGGAAGATCCAAGCAGATAATACATCAGGATAATATATTCTATGATCCAAGTATTTTGTTGTTAAAAATGTTCAAAATTGTAAGCGTTCCATAGTAACAATATATTATTAAAAAATCACTTTCCCTTTTATTTATTTTCCTCTTTTCTCGATTGAGTACTAGTTTTTGTTGTACGTATAAATTATTACAATCACTGAATACATAGTTAGTGAAAAAATTATCACATTTATTAACTGAATTAATAATTTGCAATTATACAAATAACAGTTATCCAAGAACATTCAAAAGCCATATCATTAAGTTAATGATGACATTCTCAAGTAGAATGACATTCTAGTAACAGGTTTGTTCTAGCATCAGTTTCAAACGGTTTGAAACCATCAGCGAATAGCGGACCAGCCAGCGCGAGTAGAGGGGATAGCACTGGTGACTGTATTATGCCTGTATTATTCTCTCACTGACTAACTGTTTGCTGACTGTTTCTGACTAGTTTGACTATTTGCTAGAACAAACCTAATGTTTACATATCCATACCAGTGTGAATTTTACTACATGTAGTTTGCCGTGTAAAGACAGAAAATTAGGGATAGCCGTAAAATATTTGCGAATTATGTACCGATGGCCTTAACGATGTTTTGTTTACTGTTTTTTTTTCGGCAAAAACACGCTTTAACTTGAAATTTTATGAGTTTGTAGACACCTAAAGGAGTATAACATTATGCTAAAAATTCAAAATTATTTTTAAACCTTTTTCTGTTTAAAAATTATGCGATTCTTTTTGTGATTAGTGTATTTTAGTTGTTACATCTAAATTCTATTTGCATTTTTAACACTGTTTTTTGTTCTAATTTTAATTATTTAATTCGGAGCACAACACAACTTTCCGGCCATAGTGTATTCATTAAAACTATAACAAAATGTTGACTACGGTAGAGCTTATCTCCTAGGAAAATTTTGCTATATATAAACATGAATTTTTGGACTACATATTCCAGACGGTATATTTTGTACCAAATTTATTTAAACTCCTACAACTAATCATGTTTAGTATACGAGCATTGGGAATCGGTTTACTCTCAGCCGCTTCCGCGAAACTCCAATTTAACTAGATTTAAACTCTCCAAAGCTTCTACAGGTTTAAAGTAGTTTGAATCAAAACGTGTATCATATATTCACACTAGTTTTGATTCAGATTTACGCAAAAAGCAACGCTCACTGACTGCTGAGTTTATAGTAGAAGTGGGCCGAATCGTTTCTTTTGATGATTCAATTCCTCGGTATTAACTTCGTCTTGGAATTTCTTTATGCGATGAGCAGTATCACTAAAAGTTGAACAGGACCAGAAGAAGACAGAATGTTGTATTTAAAAAACCAAAGTGACTAATAATATCACAAAAATGGTAAATCTACCAATAGTGAAAGCATGAAATTTGAAATTTTCATATTGCAGGATAGACATATCCCACAATTCGGACAATTCAGACCATCTATTTAATAGATAGAAAAACGATATAAGAAACCGCACGAGAATTTTTTATTTTTGCTGCGACTATCGCACCATTAGTTTGATTTACTATGTGATAAAGTTGCGACGACTGAAAGTCGTCCATAACCGAATATATCATAAACTGGACATAGGCATTAATGATACGGAATTTTGGAACGTGTAAAGTTCGTTTTTCACTGAATATACTGATACAAAGTTGCCTGGGCGCCAATCAAGATATATATGCGTGTTTTATTATTGACTATAATAAAACATTCGACAAAGTATGACATGAACAATTAATAGCTGTCCTGAAATCAAAGAAGATAGACTACAATCACCGTAGGATTATATTTAATTTAAACTATAAGTAACGAGCAAAAGTACGTATTAACAAACAGCTATCAGAGGAAATTGAAATCAGACGTGAGGTGAGACAGGGATGCATGTTGTCGCCATTTGCTTCTAATGACTTCTCGGAAGAGATTTTGAAAAAAGCTCTTGAGTGTGAAAGAGCTGGAATAAAGTTAAATGGGGTTCCCATTATGGTGGTCCGAGGGTTGTTACCCGAGATGATGGGGTTGATTTGTTAAAACACTATTTACCAGAATATATTTATTTAGAACACTAAATACGACAGTAACTAGTTGGTGGACAACGTCTCTGATCTAACCACGTCGATGTCTGAATAATGAATAAGCTCTTCTTTACTTTCTCCGTATCTATAAATAAATGGTAATTGTTTTGTTAAGATTGACTACACCTGAATGTGACCATGAATTAATAATAGTATTTTAGTAACAGTGTTTTCAAAACGAGTGGCCTACATTGCAAAACCAATGTCACCAATTTACTTAATGTAAATAATACATGTAAATAATATTTGTTTAAGACTTTTTAAAAATTAAATCGATATGGATTACTCTTATTTTTGGATGCTAATATAAATCCTGTACACCATTAGCAACATTAGAGATGCGGATGACACTGTCATCTTAGCCGAAAATATTGAAGATGTGCAGAGCATGGTGGCCAGAATAGCGGAGTTTGGACAAGAATACGGTCTAACAATGAACGTCAAGAAGACAAAGTATATGAGAATATCGAAAACTCAAAGAAATAACGAGAATATCTTCATAAACGGATCCAATGTCAAACGAGTCGACCAATATGCATATCTTGGAACAATGATTGAGTCCACAGGTGATTATTTCTAGGAAATCAAAATCAAGATAGAAAAGGCAAGAGCAAATTTTAACAAAATGAGAAAAGTGCTCTGCACAAGGGATTTGAAGTTGGAACTAAGAGGTAGGTTAGCTAAGTGCTACGTTTTCTCGACTCTGTTTTATAGAATGGAAGCTTAAACCTTGAATGCGGCATCAATGAAAAAACTAGAATCATTCGAAGCTGTGGGTATATAGAAGAATTCTGAAAATATCGTGGACACAGGACAAGTCATACACAAAGAAGGTCTAAGAAAGATGAATAAAAAATGGAAATCTTAAATATCATCAAAACAAGAAAATTAGAATATCTCGTCTCGTACATATTGCACGTGGAGAGAGATACAACTTGCTCCAGTTGATTATGCAGAAAAAGATTCAAGGAAAAAGAAGCATAATATGGAGACGCAGAATATCGTGGCTGCGCAACCTGAGGGAATAGTACGGATGTACCTCAAATGAACTTTTCAGAGCAGCCGTCTCTAAAATACGAATAGCTATGATTGCCGACCTCCGTCGTGGAGAAGGCACTTGAAAAAGAAGATTTAAGAGATAATTAAGCCTTTCCAGTCTTTTGATTCACTCTCTATAGCAGTGCTTCCCAAACTATGCGCCCTGGGGCGCCGTGGCTCGACTACAGGGGCGCCGCGAAAGTTTTCTTCCAATATTAGACATAATCACATAATCACCTTCAAGTATTAAACATTAAACTAAAGTTGTTATGACAACTTTTTAACTTTTAAAATATACCTATATAAAAATGTTTCCCATGATAAACGAGTTCAGTTATTAGTAATTTTATTTGATGCCGACAATATATCCTCGATATTTTAAATTCCAGGAAACAATTCTCTTACTACTGTAAATTGACTTCGGCCCGATAGGCCATAAATCACTGCCGGTCGGCAAATACAGTACAACCTGCCATATCCGGACCTGTCATATCCGGACCTCCCCATATCCGGACGGTTCTGCCGTCCGGATCTACCGAGAAAGGCAGTCCTGCTGTTGGACAACGCACCCTCTCATCCCGACCCCAAAGAACTAAAAGACGGCGAAATAATGTATTATAGCATCTTAAAACATGTCTGTCGACGAAAGTTGGAAGTCTGGAATCTATGAAGGAGATAACGTTTCATAGTGGTCTTTCAAAGTGATCTTTTGCAAACGTAAAAGAAGTGGTCTTGATATCCGGATTTTTTCATATCCGGATCGGTCTGTCGCCACATTGATCCGGATATGGCAGGTTTTACTGCACAATCGTCTCTTTGCACGTGCACATTATAAAACTATGAATTTTTACTTATCTAAATTTTAGTTAGTTGAATTTGTAGTTTCATACTGTTCGCATCGTTTCATTTATCAGTGTGAATATAAACAGGGTTGTTTCACCTACTTGTGTACAAAAGTTGCTGTAAAAATGGAAAAGTTTTTGAATTTAAATAAACAAGGTGGTTCTAAAAATAAAGTGGATGCACCACAAACTAGTGGTAGAGTCGTGAAGAAACGAAAATACCGTAAATATGATGACAGCTATTTGGATTTTGGCTTTACATCAACAAACGTCAATGATGAAGAGAGACCACAATGTGTATTGTGCCTGAAACTTTTGGCTCCAGAATGCATGCTTCCAAGTAAGTTAAAACGCCACTTGGAAGCCAATTATCCAAACTTTGCTGACAAACCTCGTAGCTTTTTTACCAGGAAGTTAAATGATTATTTGAAGCAACAAAAAGGTAACTTTTCCAAGCATTTGTCGATACCTAAAAATGTTTTGCTGGCATTATACAAGGTTGCGTATAAAGTTGCAAAGTGTAAAAAGCCCCACACAATCGCAGAACAATTAATTCTACCGGCTGCTGTAGATTTGGTTAACATTATGATCGGAGAATCTGCGGGAAAACTTCTTTCAGCGGTGCCTTTATCTAACAACACCATCAGTCGCAGAATTCAGCGTATGGCGGAGGATCTTAATGATCAAATAATTGAAAAAATAAAAGAAAGTGAATTTGCGTTACAGTTGGATGAGGCAACAGATTCTAGTAAAGATGCACACTTGATTTGTTACATAAGGTTCTTGGATGATAATACCATTGTGGAGGATCTTCTGTTTTGTAAAAAAATGCACTGCAAGTACAAAGGCGCAAGACTTGTTCGAGATCCTGAATACATTTGTGGTTGAAAACAATTTGGAGTGGACAAAGTGCGTTGGTATTTGCACTGATGGTGGTCGTTCAATGTCTGGCCGTTATGGAGGATTACAGGCGCTTGTTCAAAACAAAGCTCCGGATTCAGTATGGACCCATTGCATCATTCATAGAGAAGCGCTTGCATCAAAGAATCTGAGTCCTTCACTAAATTTGGTCTTATAACGTGTGGTAACTGGTAAATTATATAAAAACTAGGCCGGTGAAAGCAAGGTTTTTCAAAAAAATGTGTGAGGATATGGGTGCAGAACACACGTCTCTGTTATACTACTGCCACTCACGATGGCTCTCTCGTGGTAATGTTCTGTCTCGTACGTTCCAATTACGGCAAGAAATGTACATTTTTCTTGAAGAAGAAAAACACCAGTATGCCAAGTACTTTGTAGAAACGGATTTTTTTATTCAACTAGCATACTTATGTGATATCTTTGAAAAGCTAAATGCGTTGAATCTCTCCCTGCAAGGCCGCAACACGCACATTTTAAAATTGGCGGAGAAGATTTCAGCTTTCAGAAAAAAATTAGAAGTATGGAAGAGCAAAATTAATGATAATAATATCAATGATTGTTGTCCCTTGTTGCAGGAGTATATTATCTCCAATGAAGTTAATATCTCTTGCAATATTAAATCTATTTTGGCAGATCACTTATCAGAGCTTATCAAATGGTTCGAAAAATACTTTCAAACTGATAATATCGACCAGTTTACATGGATTCAAGATCCATTTAGAGCGAAAGCTCCTTCTGAATTTACTTCTTTAGAAGAAGAAAATCTCATTGATTTGGCTTGCGACAATACGTTGAAGACAAAGTTTGGCTGCACGGAACTAACTGATTTTTGGATATCAGTAAAAGATGAATATCCGCTGCTGAGTGGTAAAGCTCTGCGCATCTTAATTCCATTTGCAACATCCTATTTGTGCGAAGCTGGGTTTTCGGCGGTCGCTGTAATAAAAAGTAAATACCGTGCGAAAATTAACGTGGAACAAGAAATGAGGGTAGCTGTGTCCAGTTTGATTCCGAGATTTGAAAAGTTGTGTAATGAACAAGAACAAGCTCATTTATCCCATTAATTACTGTAATTATTTTTTCAATAAATTGTTTGTGAATTTAAATTATGTTTGATTATTATTAAATTAACCTAACCATATCAACTGCAACAGAAACCGTATTAACTACAGTTAAAGTTAGACGTTAAATCAATATTTTGACTCAGGGCGCCGCGGAAAAATTTTAATTTATTAAGTGCGCCGCGAACTAAAAAACTTTGGGAACCACTGCTCTATACAGGGTGTAACAAAAATACAGGTCATAAATTAAATCACATATTCTGGGAACAAAAATAGTTCGAATGAACCTAACTTACCTTAGTACTAATATGCACATAAAAAAAGTTACAGCCCTTTGAAGTTACAAAATGAAAATCGATTTTTTCAAATATATCGAAAACTATTAGAGATTTTTAAACGAAAATGGACATGTGGTAATCTTATGGCAGGAACATCTTAAAGAAAAATTAAAGTGAAATTTGTGCACCCCATAAAAATTTAATTGGGGTTTTGTTCCCTTAAACCCCCCCCCCCCCCCAAACTTTTGTGTATGTTCCAATTAAATTATTATTGTGGTACCATTAGTTAAATTCAATATTTTCAAAACTTTTTTGGCTCTTAGTATTTTTTCGATCAGACAGTTTTTATCGAGTTGCGGCTTCTTTTTTACTATGTTTACATAAAAATTTTATGGGGGTTTTGTTCCTTTAAACCCCCCAAATGTTTGTGTACGTTCCAATTAAACTATTACTGCGATACCATTAGTTAAACACAGTGTTTTTAAAACTTTTTGCCTCTTTGTATTTTTACGATAAGGCACCTTTTATCGAGATGTGGCTTCTTTTTTAATATGGTTCAAAATATACCTAAAGATGTAAATCATAAATTTTTCATATTATTACTAAGTCTCCATAATCGTACGTAACCATATACAAATATGTGGTGGATTTGACAAATATTCAAAATATCTCGATAAAAACTCGACTTTTCGAAAAAGTACTAAGAGGCAAAAAAGTTTTTAAAACATTGTGTTTAACTAATGGTACTACAATAATAATTAAATTGGAACGTACACAAAAGTTTGGGGGGGTTTAAAAGAACAAAACCCCCATGAAACTTTTATGGGGTGTCTAAAATTCACTATATTTTTTTCTTAAGATACCACTGCCATAATAATGCCACATGTCCATTTTCAATAAAATATCTCAAATAGTTTTCGATTGATTGGAAAAAATCGATTTTTATTTTGTAACTTCAAAGGGCTGTAACTTTTTTATGTGCACATTTGTACTAAGGTAAGTTAGGTTCAATTGAACTATTTTTGACCCTAGAATATGTGATTAAATTTATGACCTGTATTTTTGTTACACCCTGTAGTGTGCGCTTATTTTCATAGCTGTTGTTATGCTCTAGTAAAAACCAGACTGCGATGTTTCAATTTGAATGCAAATCGTAAAAGTGGGAATTGATTCTCAGAGCGGTATATCATTCGTACCGAAGGATACATAGAACTGGCTCACCTCTAATTCGTAATAAGGTATACTGTTGAATAAGTGATGCGAAATGTATCATTAAAAGTTGAACCTTTTCCGTTACTTGTTAAATTTATGCTGATATAAAACTTTTAATTGGTATAGGGAGTGGTGTTCACCACTAATTAAAAGTATATCTATTGTTTTTTATGTTTTTTTTACTACCCCATAAAATATGGTCCAAGTCATGGCAGCGGAAGAATTAACGACCTTTCAGATATTTCCCTGGTTTATGTTATACAACATTATGATGCACTCATCTTTCACGAGCGGCGTAAAAACTTCGGAATTTGTAATGATAATTCGCTCTTGTAAAGTTATCATAAATTTCAAATTGGCAAAGGATTGACTAATTGACTTTATCGCTCCTTGTATTCATAAGGTTGGTAAACCGTCAAATGTTTTATGCGAGTATTTCAAAGACTAATGTATTTTGCTTGTCACTTTGCATATGAAGTTATTTTTTAAACACGCAGCAGGCATGTACATATATAAAAAATAAGCAGTTTGTGTAAAAAAAAAGAAAGAACAAACAAACAGAAATGTTTCAATGTGACTGTGGTATTCAATAATAGTAGGAACTGAGAGAAATAATTTAAAACGATACAGCTATATCTAAAACGATTAAAAAACAGGAATAGTCTAAGAGCTAGTTAACCCTCCGACTAACGGTCGTCCTGTAAGGCTAGAAGTTTTTCTAGTGATAATTCATAGCACACCAAAAACCACGACCTGTCAGGCATCAGCCGTGCAAGTGTATCTACCAGGTGAATCGAAAAGTGCAGTTTAGGGGTAAAATAAACTTTCTCCTGTAAGGTTTAAATTTAAATATGTGTTTGATTAAGTCATTTAGAAGAAATGTGTACAATGACAGGCGATTCTGAAGAGCATAAGACCTTGCCAGGGAGGGGAAAGATTAGAGGTTTTTCCTAAAATAATTTTTTTTCATCGAACACTTTTTTTAGGTTTTTTGAATAATTCCAAACAGAAAAGGTCTTTAGTGATTTTTCTCTTAAGTTAACAGTTTTTGTTATATAAGCGATTGAAAATTTTGAAAATTTCGAAATCGGCCATTTTCAACCCTAAATCGGACATTTATCTAAAAATTTCAAAGTTGCCAAGGTAGGTAGATATTCTTTAAACATTTATTGATGAAACCCCAAAGAGTTTTTTGCAATACAATATCGGAAACCCCTTTGTTTTTTAATTGCCAATCAAGCGGGCGCGACACTGTAGTATAAGTGAGGACGTTTGAGTTTGCATAAATTCATTATCTCGAGAATGGGCAAATTTCAAGAGAAATCCTCAAACAGGTCGATTTTTATTTTTAAATTAGGACTTTTTGGCATATATATAATACTAGTGACATCATCCATCTGAGCGTGATGACGTAATCGATGATTTTTTTAAATGAGAGTAGGGGTTGTGTGATAGCTCGTTTGAAAGGTTATTTAATTCTCTATTCACTAATATAAACATTAACATAATTATTTATACAGGGTGTACAAAAAATTTTTTTTATTAAATTAACTTTGATTAAATTTGACAAATAGAAGAAAATTTTTTGTGTACACCCTGTATAAATAATTGTGTTAATGTTTATATTACTGAATAGAGAATTAAATAACCTTTCAAA
The DNA here is from genome assembly GCF_917563875.1 of Diabrotica virgifera virgifera. Classification (NCBI taxonomy): domain Eukaryota; kingdom Metazoa; phylum Arthropoda; class Insecta; order Coleoptera; family Chrysomelidae; genus Diabrotica; species Diabrotica virgifera. The sequence continues at coordinate 197,989,393 of NC_065447.1, read as the reverse complement.
TGAGCTATCACACAACCCCTACTCTTATTTAAAAAAATCATCGATTACGTCATCACGCCCAGATGGATGACGTCATTAATATTATATATATATGCCAAAAAGTCCTAATTCAAAAATAAAAATCGACCTGTCTGAGGATTTCTCTTGAAATTTGCCCATTCTGGAGGTAATTAATTTATTCAAACTCAAACGTCCTCACTTATACTACAGTGTCGCGCCCGCTTGATAAGCAATTAAAAAAACAAAGGGGTTTTCGATATTTTATTGCAAAAAACTCTTCGGGATTTCATCAATCAATGTTTAAAGAATATCTAGGTACCTTGACAACATTGAAATTTTTAGATAAATGTCCGATTTAGGGTTAAAAATGGCCGATTTCCCAATTTTCAAAATTTTCAAAATTTTCAATCGCTTATAATATAACAAAAACTATTACTAGAAGTAAGAGCGAGAATAGACGTAGCCCGACAAGGGTTTATCAAAATAAAAAGCTTATTTTGTAACAGTAGCATAAAGATCAGCCTTAGATATCGTTTTCTGTATTGCTATGTTAAACAAGGCGAAAACGGCGGGTTCATTGGGAAAAATATTCCCATGAGATTTTTTTTGCATAATCACATTCGTGAGACACCCGAGAATAAGATTCAAGAAGTCGCCCACGCGAAAAGTGGTCCAAAATTTTTTTAACAATTTTTTTTTAAGATAAAAAAGATCAAGGCAGGTTTTGTTTATATTTGATTCAGAGTTGGACCACCATCTCCATATAGCTATTTCAGCATCCTTATGCCTCATCGGTGAAGCTCAGAAGTCTCAACTCTGAAGGAAATACAAACAATTCTGCCAATTCAAGGCAAACCATCGCAATGCAATGAACCCACCTCTGAGACGCAATTCAGCGACAACTCTCGTATTACGAGGAAAACAACGAAAAGCCCCAGATGCAAAGTTTACTACCTTTTAAACAATTAGAATAATTGAAATAAAAATATAATAAACAATATTTTAAATCCAAGATTTTCGTTAATAAAATGCTTTCTGGCTGCGTCCCATATCTCCGGATTTTACAATATATAATCACAAGAGACGACGAAAGTAGGAGAAAGCAAATAGAGGACGCTTAGGCCACGCATTTACCTTCCATTCGTTAAGGAAAAGGACCGAAAGACAGTTTCTAAATACTCAAACTGAGTAAAAATGAAAAAGATAAAAAAGATCAAGGCAGGTTTTATTTATATTTGATTCAGAGTTGGACCACCATCTCCATATAGCTATTTCAGCATCCTTATGCCTCATCGGTGAAGCTCAGAAGTCTCAACTCTGAAGGAAATACAAACAATTCTGCCAATTCAAGGCAAACCATCGCAATGCAATGAACCCACCTCTGAGACGCAATTCAGCGACAACTCTCGTATTACGAGGAAAACAACGAAAAGCCCCAGATGCAAAGTTTACTACCTTTTAAACAATTAGAATAATTGAAATAAAAATATAATAAACAATATTTTAAATCAAAGACTTTTCGTTAATAAACTGCTTTTTGGCTGCATCCCATATCTCCGGATTTTACAATATATAATCACAATATGTAAAATCCGGAGATATGGGATGCAGCCAAAAAGCAGTTTATTAACGAAAAGTCTTGGATTTAAAATATTGTTTATTATATTTTTATTTCAATTATTCTAATTGTTTAAAAGGTAGTAAACTTTGCATCTGGGGCTTTTCGTTGTTTTCCTCGTAATACGAGAGTTGTCGCTGAATTGCGTCTCAGAGGTGGGTTCATTGCATTGCGATGGTTTGCCTTAAATTGGCAGAATTGTTTGGATTTCCTTCAGAGTTGAGACTTCTGAGCTTCACCGATGAGGCATAAGGATGCTGAAATAGCTATATGGAGATGGTGGTCCAACTCTAAATCAAATATAAACAAAACCTGCATTGATCTTTTTTATCTTTTTCATTTTTACTCAGTTTGAGTATTTAGAAACTGTCCTTCGGTCCTTTTCCTTGACGAAGGAAAGGTAAATGCGTGGCCTAAGCGTCCTCTATTTGCTTTCTCCTACTTTCGTCGTCTCTTGTGATTATATATTGTAAAATCCGGAGATATGGGATGCAGCAAGAAAGCAGTTTATTAACGAAAAGTCTTGGATTTAAAATATTGTTTATTATATTTTTATTTCAATTATTCTAATTGTTTAAAAGGTAGTAAACTTTGCATCTGGGGCTTTTCGTAATTTTTTTTTAATTAAATTGCAAAAATCAATATTTTTGGCCCCGACAAATTTTTTGTAGTTTTTTTGGAGCATTCTGGACAAAAAGGTCTGTTATATTTTTTCTCTAAAGTTGATCGTTTTCGAGTTATAAGCAATTTAAAATTCGAAAAACGCGAAAATGGCCATTTCAAGGCTTATTAAGTCGGTTAAAAGTTATTATTATGAAAGTCAGAAAGTGACTAAATCAAATTTTATAGCCCCCGCTACATGATCCTGAAGAAATCTGTGTCATTAATTTATTACTTACCTGTTATTTTTAATTAATAACAATGAGCGGTTAGATCGTATTGACGCGGCTGTAAATGTGAGTGCGAGTAAGATGCACAAGTGGACTGCCGGAATGGCATCTCTCTCGCACTCAGCATTTACGGCCGCGGAACACGTGCATGGCGCTCATTATTATTACTTAAAAATAACAGCTTAGTAATAAAATAATGACAAAAATTTCTTCAAGATCTTGTAGGGAGGCTTTAAGCTTTGATTTAGTCACTTTCTGACTTTCATAAACTAACTTTGAAACGAGTTATTAAGCCTTGAAAATGGCAATTTTTGCGTTTTTCAAATTTTAAATTGCTTATTACTCGAAAACGATCAACTCTAGAGAAAAAATATAACCGACCTTATTTGTCCATAATGGTCCAAAAAACCTAAAAAAAAATGTCCGGGCCAAAAATATTGCTTTTTGCAGTTTGATTAAATGAAATGTTAAAAAAAATTTGGACCACTTTTCGCGTGGGCGACTTCTCGAACCTTATCCTGGAGTGTCTAACGAATATGATTATGCAAAAAAATCTCATGGGAATATTTTTCCCAACGAACCCGCCGTTTTCGCCTTGTCTATGTGTGGTCAATACTTTTATATGGAACGGAGTCCTGGTCACTCAACATAACACTGATGAACAAGGTAGAAGCATTTGAACTCTGGCTTTATAGAAGAATCTTGAAAATACCTTGGACAACCCACACCACCGACGAAAATGTCATGAGGAGAATAGGTACAGATAGGGAACTGCTAAAAATCATCAAAATCAGAAAAGTTAGCTACGTGGCACATATAATGCGAAACGAAAAGTACCACCTCGCGCAACTGATCATCCAGGGTAAGACTGAAGAAAAACGGTGTCCCGGTATTCAACATCTTTGTTTGGAGCCGCATTGGACAGTGATAGATTTGCCAGTGTAGTCGCTAACCTCCACTAAAGGAAAAAGCACCACAAGATAGCTATATTAAAAGGTCGAGTCACCAAACCAATTCCTTTCATAGCTGGGTCTCAGTAAGAACAAGGTATCAAGCAGTTCCTGCACTTATTTATTCGACTCCAATGCTTTTTAAATGCATTCATTTTTTTGATACCTCAGAAAACTAATACGTATTTTTGAAAAATTTAAACGGAGGATAAATATTACATAATTATCGAGGGCCGAAAGTCCCTGAAAACTTCTATAAGGTTTTTAATAAGTTACAAGAGTGTAAAAGAACAGAAAATTTAGTGTGATTATTTCAAATATCTCATTCAAAAAAATTTTTTGTTTATTATGAGGGACTTCAGCCCTCGATAATAATGAAATCTTTCATTCTGCGATTAAATTTTTCAAAAATATTTATGAGTTTTCTCAGGATTTGAAAAAAATGAATGCATTTAAAAAGCATTGGTTCTAAATTTTGCACCTACGCTCTTACTTTTGAAAATTGTCTTTCACGACTCACATTTGAATGAGGTAAAGTTAATGCAGACCATACAAAACTATCCAAATTAGTAAATTGAGGAATATTTTATTTGGCCTACTTTAAAATAGAATTCATCCAGAGTGCTGAGTTTATACTTTTACATTAAAATCTTCATTGCATTATTGAATATTGAAAGACATCCCACAACGTCCATAATCATACTTATTTTACAATAGTGCCCCTTCGCCATCAATTTTGGTCCATTCGCCATTTTTAAAGAGTATCTTACTTAAATGTCATAAAAACAGTAACTGGCACCTTAGGTCAATGAAATAAAAATTTACTAACTTAACCCGTTCGCTACCACGGGGGTATTTAAGTTTCGTCCTCATAGACCAGATTGATTTTAATTGACATTATGTGCAGTGCGATCCTCGGCTCACGAGTCAGACGCTGGTCTATGGGAAAAATCGTTACGGCTCATACGAGTTTATGAAGACATAAGTGGATAAAGGTCATATGTCACATTTTTTGAGAAAATTGTTTTATTAGGTTTTTGTTATTCTAATATGCTGTTTAACCTTTTAAAATTTTAAAATAACCTATTTTTAACTAAATACAGGGAGGTATTAAAGCAATATGTCACAGTAGATTTTCGAAATTCTAGTGGATAAAGGTATTATGTCCAAAGTCGCATTTGGACATAATACCTTTATCCATGTGAAAAGTGTAAATCTGGAGAATTTTTCTACGATCTTGAAGATCTGCTGAAGAACCTCTATTTATGCAAAAAGCAAACAGACAGTTCAAATGAAAAGGTTAATTTTCGTGTTATTGTACAAGGGATAAGAGTGGATGAATTTGACTTCTAGCTCTATAAGATATACCTTAATGACTACATGCCATTTTAGCAAGTAGATTTAAGAGAAAAAGTGACAGCACATCTGACCAGAACTGAATATAGACCAAGAAGGCTGGAAAATAAAACTGGTGGTTTAAGTTTGGAAAAACTGAAAAATTTAAGAGACCGAATAAAATTTGTTCCCGAAGAGTATAGATGGTTTTATGAAAACACGATAGAGGAAAATAAAGAGAATCCCAAACAGAAAATAGGAACCTACTAAAAAACATGTTATTTTTAATTTTACATTTTGTATTGTAATTTTTTTTTAAATTAATGCCCATTTTTTATACTTAACTCTTTTATCTACTTAACCCTAACATTTTTAAATTATCTTTACTATGTGGATATAGGTAATATGTCCACAAAATTTGAAATATTTGGCTTAAGGTAACTCTTTTTTAAATTCAATTTAAAATGTAAAAAGTACCTTAAGATACATGTTTAAGAAAGTGTAGCAATGCAGATTTATAAAATAAATAATTAACTTGAAACTAAAGACACTGAAATGCTCATTACTCAAAAACATTATTTTGTGACATATGACCTTTATCCACTTATGTCTTCATATGAGTCGCTTGGTAGCGAGCGTGTTAAGTTTTATGGTTCGGAATATACTTGGTAGAGGTTGGTTTTAAGAAGTGTCAAGCATACTTGTAGTTACAAGATGAATCGTATTTTTTAATAATTCATTCACAAAATGTAGATCGAGTTTAAGTTTATTAGGGAGCACAGTTTATTTATTTAAAGAATGAGAAAATCAATTAGGATATTAAATTTAGGGATGTGAAAAACCTACCGGTTGTAACCTAAAACCGGTTTTTGAAAATATACTTCTTTAGGCACGAGGGTGAATTTTTAATTTCCCGGGCGCATGCGCACACCGACAGTATGGCATTAGTCGCTCAAACGTTATACGGAATCTGATTGAGTGTTAAAATCATCTGTCAATAATTGTTCAGTATGGAGATTATGGATAAACAAATGTTGTGTATATTAGTTTTTATTGTTGTGATGGCAGAGAAAAAAGCAAGTTTATAATTGTAGTAACTTTTTAAATAGTTTTTAAAAGCGACAAGTACGTAATAATTGTAAATGTTTCAGTATCCTAATAAAAAATTACATAAAAATTACCTGCCTATTTGGAAAATTTAAAATAAATCTTCCAAAATAGTATGTAATGCTTTGATTTATATAATTTGATTACCATCAAAATGTCTACGAACATTCACCTAATATATTGTTATTCCAGAAAATATTCCTTTAATTCCACAAAAATCAAACTAATTTGATTAAATTCATATAGGTAATAAACAACTGTCAAAAAGTTTATGGTGTAAACGTTCAGTTGGTGTATATTCCCACATAACAGATATGCGAAGGTGGCGCAATGTGAAAGCACTTCGATTTGCACAATGCAAGTTACTATTTTTTTATTTTTTTATACATTTTATAATTATTTTTTATTTTTTTTTCAGAAAATATGTATTTAGTTAAAATTTTTGGCAACAATTATTGTTCAGAAATCATTTCTTTGTTGCATTTTTCAATGTATTTGTGTGTGTGTGTGTGTTTTATTCTTTTATGTTTTTAATTTTTGGTATTGTTTTAATAAAAATTTTTGGAAAGTAGTAAGTATTAAAATTAGTTTAATAGTTAAATTAAATATAAATAAACTGTTTAAAGTATATTGATCTCGTTGAAATGATATAATAGAAGTATAACTTCTTACGTGCGTACAAAGTACACACATTTTTTTTTAATTCGTAACAACCGGTTTTACCTGTTGTTTTTTTTTTGCCCGGTTATAACCGGTTTTTTCTTTTTAAAGTAATAACCGGTGAAAACCGAATAAGTTACTAATGGAAAAATAATTTATTCAGAGAAAAAATGGAGAGATTTCTATCTACATATTTTTGATCCCAATCATATATGTATTATAAATAATAAGCGAAGTAATTAACCCAAACAACCATAATTCAAATTTTATTTGCTAATAAAGAACTGGACCAAAGTGTTACATCAGCTTTTATGAAACAATTAAGTTTTAAGTTTTGGAATATAGATGATAATATTTACATAAAACTGTAATTGATTTGCTTCAAATCGATATTCCAACCATCATCTAATTATAACGGTTTATACTTGAGTACTTGAGACTCTTGTATGTTATGATTGTGAATACCGAAATGCGATTAAGAATCTCACTTATGTAATTTTTAAACAATATATAATTCTCAGGAATTAAAAGGTATTGTACAAACGTATTAAAAATACTACTGAAATTTTTTTGATGGTACCTAATAGAATTAAAAAAGATGAATTGGGATATCTAATTTATTTTTAAGTAAAATATAATTGATTTGGATATTTTTTCTTAACTCTGTAGATCCAAGGGACATTTCGGTAGATTGGTAGGATCATCACTTTTGAGAATATCCCAATTGACAACGAAAGACACGTCGACGCCGTCTACAATGAGCGACGAATCAGAGTTGCCAGATTGGGGTACTTTAGCCCAATTTTAGGGTAATTTGAAAGCGCCTGGGAAAATTTTTAAATGTTGAAATGGTTGGGAAATTTTTAGGGAGGAAAATTGAGCACACTAAAGTGCAATATAAATGTAATATTTTAACCTATTGAGTATTTGCTATTGATTAAAAAACGAATACCGGTTTTTGGAATAACCCGTATTTTGACCGGTTATAACCGCCATGTTAAACCGCAAGTAAAAAAAACGGTATAACCGAAAACCGGTTTTTTGTCAACAACCGCCATCTCTATATTACATAATAAATAAGTTTGAAAATCAAAAGAGACTTACATAATTTTGACTAGTACCATGTGACTCCCCATCCTCTTTCACAATTTCCTCGATATTTTCAATTGGACTATTTACCACCGGATAGACATTCGTTTTTCCATATTCCACCCCGCTAACATCTACTGGGCCTTCAACTACTATCGCCTTAACAGTCTCTATAGGAATTCTGTACACAAAGGCACATACGTGTTTACCATTTATGGAGATCAAGAACTCAGTATCAGCTACAACTATGTCGATGTGAATTTGTTTGTTTCGAGCAAGTTCGAACTTGGTTATTGACGTTACTTCTTCTGAACCCCAATGGTCTTTTATACGGGAATTTCTCACAACATACCTGCAAAATAAAAAGAATTACAATATTTTCATTGGTACACAAAATAGCGACCAAAGGTAAACAAAACAAAATCAACTCAAATAACATTTACCAACCGCCTGAACACATGCGCCCACCTGTAAGAATGGGCAATTTAAGACCAACCCAACAGTAAGAGATGCTAGATATCTTGGTATCTAATCGCCGCCGCCTACGAAAAGTATAACTCCGAAAAATGCCGTTAAGAGTAGAACTTTCAATAAACGCCGCGAAAAATATTATTTTCGATTATATGATTCTGAAAATTATAATTCCTAATAAAGTGTTAGCGAAAAAAATTATTTTTTGAGGAGTATCAGCAAAAAACATCATTTTGTTTTTGAGTCCACGAAAATTATAATTATTAAACAGTTCTCAGAAATAATGTTTTCGTCGGCAGAAGCAGAAACAGAAAGGGAAATAATTCTTTTCGTCGGCATCTATTATAAACTAAATATTTTCGTTATAAATATTTTGGGAGTTATAATCTTCTCGGACACGCATATAAAAAAATTGTATCGCCAACAATTATCAAAGAGATATTATTTTCACTGGAAATGTATTAGGAATCACATTAATCATAGGTACCAGCGCTATCTTGACCAACGTCCCACTTGGAAGAAACATATCCAGGCCAAAGAAGAAAGCTCGACTTCAAATTCCGGCAAATTTATTGGTTCCTTGGACGCAAATAAAAACAACATCCAAAACAAAATGATTATAAATACAAAGCCAAACTCAAACCTGTCTGGTACTACGGACTATACCTACGGAGCTGTGCAAAGCCAACTTTGCTGAATATCATCCAAAGATTTCAGTCGAAAGTTCTAAGATCGATAGTTGTTGCACCATGATACGTATAACGTAATACGTATACGTATATACATAAGGAAAAGTTGTGAACGGTGATGTCATCAATAATTTGAGATATGCTGACGACACAGTACTCCAAACTTCTACTCCAGGAGACCTGAAAACATTACTTGATAGTGTCGTTGAAAGCTGTAAGAAAGCAGGTCTGGGTCTGAACATACGGAAAACCAAAATACTCGTAATAAGTAAATAGAATATAAAACCGTCTATACAGGGTGTCCCAGACTAATTTATCCAGACTATATATCTTAAACCAATAGAGATTTTCGAATGGTACAAAAACTGATCCATTCCATTTGTAATACACTTTAGCATGGCGTAGAGAAAATCATCCCCTAAATATTCATCCCTTAGTTACAACCCCTAACTTTAATTTTTTTAATAGCACCCTATACATTTTTTATAGTTTTGAATGTGGTCTTCGATCACTATTCAACACATTTTTTAAAAATAAAACAGTTCGTAAGTAATCAAGAAAATATCAGTTGATTTTTGTTAATTATGTGCCCCGACTAATTGATCCAGGCTATATTTCTTAAACGAATACAGATTTTCGAATGGGACAAAAGCTGATCTATTCCATTATTTGTCGTACACTTTAATGTGGCGTAGAAAAAAATCATCCCCTAAATATTCATCCCTTAGTTACAGGGTGCTATTTAAAAAATTAAAGTTAGGAGTTGTAAATAAAAGATGAATATTTAGGGGTTGATTTTTTTCTACGCCATATTAAAGTCCATTACAAATGTAATAGATTAGTTTTTGTCCCATTCGAAAATCTCTATACTTCGTCTAATTTACTAATCGTTGCACGTCATCCGCATCATAGCCTGTGACGTCGCATGATACCAACACGAAATATTTAGGCGGTAGATGTGTTCTTTTTAGAATCACTTTGCCGAGTACACTGGAATTACAGCCACTAGACATATTTTATTATATACGCTTAGAAATAATATTTGAAGATTTCTATTAATGTTAACCTAAAGAAATACACAATAATATGTTTCATTTAATTTGTATAAATGGATTATAAAGCGTTTTTATGAAGCACATTTGTTCGGAACACACTGTAACTCTAAATCGAACGAAGGTGACATTTTAGAATAAATTGGTAACATTTATTTGACAGTTGCGGTGATGACACTTCATATTTGTTTATATTCTTTACTATAAGTATCTGTTTTATTATATTTACTGGTTTTATTATTTACTTTACTATAAAAAGATCCTCTACTATAAAAATATAAATTTCACCTAATTTTATCACGACTTGGAATAATCGAGGTATCTGACAACTTTTTTAGTTGTAATTGTAGACATATACAAAGAAACTTACCGGCTACATGCCAAGAGTTCGGAGCCGTTTTTTAATTATTAACAATGCAGTGCAAAAACGCTTGCACTGCAAATCTTAAAAGATTATATCTTAAGAGGAAACAGTAGCGATCAACAGGTAGCGAAAACGCGTGCTAAGATTGCGGCTGTAATTTTGAATATTTTTTCGAGATATTTGGCACACGTATTCGTAATATAATAAAGAATGGCAGTACAGAGCCCAATTTGAAAAATATATTAATATATGGAAATTACTCTGTAATTAAATACAATATTAAAAAAATGAGCCTGTACCGCCATTAAGAAGAACAAAAAAATACACTTTCTTCAAATAAACTTTTTTATCCGATGCCTAGATTTTGCGTCATTTTGGAACTACTAATGAAATAAAAAATTTTAGTAGTTCCAAAATGACACAAAATCTAGGCGTCGCATAAAAAAGTTTATTTGAAGAAAATGTATTTTTTTGTTCTTCTTAATGGCGGTACAGGCTCGTTTTTTTAATATTGTATTTAATTACAGAGTAATTTCCACATATTAATATATTTTTCAAATTGGGCTCTGTACCCCCATTCTTTATTATATTACGAATACGTGTGCCAAATATCTCGAAAAAATATTCAAAATTACAGCCGCAATCTTCTAACGCGTTTTTGCTACCTGTTGATCGCTACTGTATCACCTTAATTATTGCTCTCTTTTTTACTTATTTACATTGAATATTAATTTGTTTTGTTGTGTAATCCACGTTTACAATAATTATGTGATCTATTTGATTTAAAATGGATTCAGGATTTTTTTATACTTTGGCAACTATGTCAACTTAGATCTCTGGCGTAGATAATGACGTGCAACGGTAAGTAAATTAGACGGACTGTATTCGTTTAAGAAATATAGCCTGGATAAATTAGTCAGGAACACATAATTATCAAAAATAAACTGATATTTTCTTGATTACTTACGAACCGATTTTATTTTAAAAAACGTGTTGAATAGACGATAAAAGATCACATCCAAAACTATAAAAAAGTGTACAGGGTGCTATTAAAAAATTAAAGTTAGGGGTTGTCACTAAGGGATGAATATTTAGGGGATGATTTTATCTACGCCATATTAAAGTGTATTACCAATGGAATATACCAGTTTTTGTCCCATTCGAAAATCGTTTAAGAGATATAGCCTGTATAAATTAGTCTGGGACACCCTGTATAATATGTTAATAATGCCAAACTTGAGCAAGTTAATCAAATTGTTTACTTTTGGTATTATGTAACAGAGACCAAATATTGGTATTGAGGATCGGCCTCCTTCGCTGCTACGTGTTCTCAATCTTACTTTATGATTTCGAGTCTTGGACCGCGAATAAAATCATTGTAAATCGTCTTGGGGCTTGGGGCTTTCGAAATGTGGCACTATAGAATAATTTTAAAAATTTCTTGCGTGGAGAATATTTGAAACTCCACAATACTAGAACGTGTCAGCAAGACTACTGAGATTATAAAAAGCATCAATAAGATAAAGCTGGAGTATTTCAGACATGTAATGAGATTTCCCAAATATAGGTTGCTACAAAATATTATGCAAGGAAAAATAGCAGGCAAACGTAGTCCAGGACAAAAAACTTCATGGTTGAAAACTTGTAAGATTGGTATGGTTTTGATACAAGCATGCTATTTAGGGTGGCACTGAATAAAATTATGGTAGCTACGATGGTAACCAACATTCTGAAAGGACATGGTGCATGAAGAGTAAGGATATAATAATTTAAATATGAGGCATCATCAGTATTCTCTTTGCTTTTATTCCTATGCCAGGTAGGCTTTACTTATTTAATTTCTCTGTAAGTTTTTTATCTTGGGTTATACCAATATAAATCCCATTTATCGCCATATCCTGCCTGAGGATCCCCCAAGTTTTCTTTGATCTTCCTCTCCTTCTCCTCTCAGTAAACCTCAGGACTTCTTCGTATTGGGTGATTAATATCTCGACGTCGAACATGCTTAAACCATATCAACTTATGCTCTCTCATTTTGGTATCAATTGATGTCACTCCTAGACTTCCTCTACTATACTAGTTCTTAATCTTTTCCTGTTTTGTAACTCCACCCATCCATCCTTCTTCATTTCCACCACATGCATTTTTTATCCTCTTTCCAGTTTTATGGAATTTTCCACTATATCAATCGAACCCTAATACAACTGCATGTATCTCCATCTACTCCTTTACTATGTAATATTGACCCTAGATACTTTAAACTATTTCTTTTTATAATCATTTTACAATCGAAAGTAATCATTAAACATATGAGTATAATTTAATGCATAGTAATTTTAATTTTTATATGATGTGGAGATAAAAGGAGAGCTCAGCAACAGGTATGCCATTTGTTTAAAGCTTCTTCTTCTTCTTCTTTTTGTATAGACATTACTCTGTCTGTTTTTTCAATGTGCCTCTAATAAGTTGTCGTTCCATCGTTTTCGTGGTCTTCCCACTGATCGTCTTCCTATTGGGAAACCGTCTCTCGCTGTCCTGACTACCCTATTTGTTGTCATTCGGCTTATGTGGTCATTCCATTCTATTCTTCTGTTTCTCACCCAGTTATTAATGTTATCCACCTTGCATCTCCGTCGTATATCTGTACTTCTAGCTCTGTCCTATAGAGTCTTACCATCGATTTTTCGAAGGGTTTTCATCTCCGCTGTTTGGAGCCATCTTTTTGTCCTCTCTGTGTCGGGTCGTGTTCTGCCGCGGATATCATTATTGGTCGTGGTCGGATGACTGTTTTGTAAATTCTGCCTTTCATTTCTTCTCCAATATTTTTATTTCTCCATATTGTGTCATTCAGGTAACCTGCGGCTCTGTTTGCTTTATTCACTTGATCTTCCACTTCTGTTTCGAGCCTTCCGTAGCTAAATAGTGTGACGCTTAGGTATTTAAACTCCATCACGTGTTCTATTATCTGACCTTCCAGCTCCAATTTACATCTTATTGGTCAAATTGGACCAATTTTATTGGCTTACAGCTCGAGGTCAAACAATTTTGAAGGCAGTTAAAGTCTTAATGAACAAAGTGTCTCTTTGGGGACAACCTCTTGGAAAAATCCGCAGAGCAGACAAACACAAACTCGAAAATTACAGACCAATAAGCCTGTTGCCACATCTGTATAAACTGATTACCAAAATATTTACTAACAGACTATCAAACAAATTCGATAGTTACCAGTCTGTTGAACAAGCGGGATTCGGCGAAGGTTATACTCCCATAGAACACCTACAGACAATAAGATCACTTATCGGAAAGTGTAACGAATACAATGAACCTCTTCATTTGGCATTTGTAGATTACAATAAGGCATTTGATTCCATAGAACTCTGGGCAGTATTAGAAGGAATGAATAACTCAAGTATTGATTCTAGATATAAAATACTCCTCAAATACATATACGACAATGCAGCTAGGCTTGAATCAACGAGCCTTTTTTGTAGAAAAATATACCACAATTGCCAGGAATGGTCGTCCAAATTCGGCTCATGGAGGCACCCTAATTCTCTCTAGAAATACCTAATGATTTTTCTCTGGTAACAAAATATGACTTTTTGTTAAGTGAATCCATCTTTGAGTTTTCCTTAGTTTATAACCAAAATCTTAATCTTTACACTATTTGCATTTATAGATCCCCTGACTCTACCGTGGAACTATTTTTTCAGAACCTGCTAAATTTGTTAGATGACCTGCCTCATAAAAGCAGAAAAATTCTATGCGGTGACTTTAACATTAATTATGCTGCTGCTTGTGCTACCCAAGTGTCCCTGGTCAACATATTTGAATCGTATGGTCTCTCAATGCACGTTAATTCTAATACAAGGATTACAAAAACTACATCTACCATAATCGATTATATTGTCTCAGATTTCTCACCCCTTGATATCTGCCCTACAGTTATTAATGCGGGACTATCTGATCATGAAGCAGTGTATACGAAGTTTAACATCTTCAGCAAACCCTCCTCAAAAACCCGATGTTTAGGTAGGATTTTTTCCGCCCAGAATTTTCGTAAATTCTAAAATTTATGCTTAATTTCTGAGTGGCAGTTTCCTTCTATAGACGTGGACTATAATTCCAGTGTTTTTCTAGATAAGCTTCTCCGCATCTTCAATAAGCATTTCCTTTAATTCCTATTAAGCCAAAACATCGAAAACCTTGGGTTACGAAAGGTATCCGCATATCAGCCAAGAATATGCGTTCACTTCTATACATCAAGAAATTTACTACCAATGTTTCTGTCACTGAATATATCACGAAGTACAGGACAACATATCTAAAACTTGTCAAATCAGCTAAAAAAGCCTATTATCAAAATCGTCTGGGAAGCTCTAAAAGTGTTGCAAAAGAAACCTGGTCTATAATAAACGATCTTCGAAATAAAACTCACACAGCTCAATCATTTTCCCTTCCAAACCCTGAAATCTAAACGATTACTTCGTTAATGTGAGTAAAAATATAACATCAACTATTTTGCCGCAACAAGATCCCATTTCCTATCTCCCTAATTCAAGAAAGGTCTCGAATTCATTCTTTTTAAAACCAGTCGGTAACTCTGAACTGACCCAAACAATCAATAGTATCAAAAGCAAATCATCCTGTAGTACTGATGGACTATCTATAAAAATGTTCTCTAATCTCACAGAAAATGTGTTGGAAATCCTCGTCACACTATTTAATGATTCCTTCGAAAAAGGTAAATTTCCAGAGTGCCTGAAGGCAGCCATTATTATTCCTCTTCATATGAGTGGTGAAAAATCTAATGCCTGCAATTATAGACCTATTGCCTTACTATCGGTACTCTCCAAAATTATTGAGAGACTCATTAAAACTCGACTTATATCCTTTATCGTTGATAACAACATTTTATCTCAAAATCAGTTCGGCTTTTTAACTAATAAATGTACCACTGATGCCATGTTTTCTGTACTACATGAGGTTTATCAAGCACTAAACAATAATCTTTATACTGCCACTGTTTTCTGTGACTATGCCAAAGCTTTTGATTGTGTAAATCACGACATCTTGATTAAAAAACTAAATTTCTATGAAATTAGAGGTATTTCTTTGAATTGGTTCCAATCCTACTTGAATAATAGGAAACAACTAGTTAGAGCAAATGATACTGACTCTAGTCTCAAAAACATTGTATGTGGAGTACCGCAAGGTTCAGTATTGGACCCTCTTCTGTTCCTTATCTTTATAAATAACATCACTAATTTAAAAATCGATGGGAAAATTTTTCTTTTTGCTGATGATACCAGTATCACTTGGAGCAACTCAACTATTGCATCTCTTCATGAAACTATAACTTCGGATCTACTGACGATAAAGACCTGGTCTGACTCCAATTTACTCTCTTTTAATATAGATAAAACAGTAGCATTATCCTATAAAGGAGCTCTTCAACTTTTGCCTCTTAATAACAGATCAGTACCGTTGATTCTGTAAAATTTCTTGGTATTTTTTTAGACAGCACCCTCAAATGGTCCCTTCATATCGATTCGTTAAGTAAGAAACTCGCCTCAGCTTGCTATGCAATAAGATCTGTCTCAAGGGAACTCAATTTAGCATCTTCTAAAATAACATATTTTTCGTTGTTCGAGTCTCATCTTCGATATGGTCTTCCTTTTTGGGGTTCTAGTACAGCTGCTCAATTTGATGTTATTTTTAAATTGCAAAAAAGAGCAATAAGATACCTGTTTGGCCTCAGAAGATCTACACATTTCAGAAGTTACTTCAGAAATCACGGAATTTTAAAACTTTCATCTTTATATATTCTAGAAACGGTTTGTTTAATTCGTAAACACCTTCATGTCTTTCCAGCAAGGTCCAATCATATTTACTCCACCAGAAATTCAGTCTTTGATATTTATTTACCAATCCCATCCACTGAGTTAGTAAAGAAATCTATATTATATTCCGCAAAAAAACTTTACAACCATCTCCCCTTTACAACTTAAATCTGCAACATCTTTCCCAAAGTTCCGTAAAATGGCAAAAGCCTATCTATCTAAAAGACCATATTATTCAATAGAAGAATTTCTTAATGAATAACTAAGAAAATTGGGTTTCATACTCAGTAGCTTAAACTGTCAATTCCTAAGGTTGTATTTTATTTGTTGTAAGTGTTCAATTTGCAATTTAGATAAATTTTGCAATTAATTGTTTTTGTCTTTGGTTTTATATCATATTTACTGTAAATTGACAAGTTAAATTGGGACCAACGTGGAATAATTAAGATCGATGGCATATTTTTAAGTCATCTAAGAGATGACAACATAGTACTGATAAGTAACAATACCGAAGAACTAATGTACATGCTCAATGAGCTTAAACAAGAATCCGAAAAAGTCGGTTAAAAATTAACTTAAAAAAACAAAAGTTATGACAAATCAAGATATCACAATCGACATAGATGGAAGTGACATCTAGGGGTCGCCAACTTCTTGAAAATTTCAAGATCTTGTCTTGATTTCAAGAGAAGATCAAGACAAGAAGTAATTTTAGATTTCAAGACAAGACAAGAAATTTTATATCAATACCAAGATTTCTTGAATACCAAGATTTCTTGTCAAGAATACAAGAAATCTTGAAATATCTTGACTAATAATGAAAACCCTAAAACGTATTCATATGTGAAAAACATAACATTATTTTAACATAACGTATTTTAATTTATTGAACACTTTTTTTCCTAAAACGATTTACAAAAATGTAAATTAAAAATAATAAATAATGATACTTACCTACAGTGCAGTCACTGAAGGTGGATATGAGCTATTACCTCCGATTTCGTTGAACCTCCATTGATTTGCATGAAAATTTGTGAGTGATTAGAGGATATCTCAAGGAACAAAGGTAACATGGTGCCAACTTGCGCTTTTACCCTGGTGGTGGATGCCACTCCTCCTCGGGGGTGAAAATTATTTTATTATAAGTAACCCCACAATTCGATAGAGTGACAAATTATAAGCAAAATTTGTTTGATAAAGTTATTAAAATAAATCAAAACTTTTTGAGTTATTAAAGATCAAAGATTTTAATTTTTCGTGAGAAAAATGCATGTTTTTAACCGATTTTTCATAAATAACTCAAAAACTATAAGTTTTTACAAAAAAGTTTTTATTATCAAAATTGAGGCAAATAAAAATCAAAAAACTCCTTACTAGAAAAACTCACTATGTTAATTAAAAGTAAGTTATAGGTAATTGAATGTATATTTCTTTCGTCGAGTACCCAAATCTAAGTATTCAAGCTTAAATACTGGCAAAATGATGCATTTTATAACATAAATCTATTAAACATTTGTCAAAGTTCATAGAAATATCTATCAAATAAGCCCTCGAACAAGTTGATAGCAGTAAAATTTTTGCAACAAAAATGTTTCAAAATGTATATTTTAAAATTTTTTCCAAAAAATGGTATTATTTGTTTGTAAATAACTCCGTTAATTTTTAAGCTATGAGGTTGACCTAAAAGCTAGTTAAAAGCTCATTCCAAGAGCTATTAAAAAATGTCGAAATTAGTCTTTTAAACTTTTCACTTTTTTAACAATAAAAGGTTAAATGGCCACGGTTACATGGTTATTTTTTACTCTACGGAAATAGTAAAATAAGTAAAGTATTTGGAACAGAAAAACTAAAATTTAGTTATTTATCATTTTTTACGTATATTGAGTATTTTTGGAGTTATTATCAAAAGAAAATGAAAAGTACGATAATTTTAAAAATTCTGATTTTTTTAAATTTTATATTTTTTTCAAAAATATGCATTCTAGACCGGTGAAAATTGTTGAAATCATTAAATATGTTAACCTAAAGAAATTCTTTTGAGGACTACAGCAAATTTTAATTTTTGTGGAACTAGCGTATGTTTTATTTTTCACTTTTTCCTAAAAAAATCGAAAGGGTTCTCTTATTTTCATCATAACTTGCTATTAACTTCTACTGGAGCTCATTTGATAGGTACGCCGAAGTACTTTGACAAATGCTTTACAAGTATATTCTATAAAATGCATCGTTTTCCCGTTATGTAAGCTTGAATACTTAGATTTGAGTACTCGTCGAAAAAAATATACATTCAATTACCCATAACTCACTTTGAAATGAAATTAGATTAGTTCTTTAAGTGGGGAGTGTATTAAATTTTTTATTATCTTTAATTTTGGTAATAATAGTTTTTTTTTACAAAAGCTTATAGTTTTTTAGTAATACGTGAAAAACAGCTTTAAAACATGCATTTTTTTAAGAAATAATATTTTTTGATATTTAATAACTCAAAAAGTAT
This sequence comes from Diabrotica virgifera virgifera, assembly GCF_917563875.1. Lineage (NCBI taxonomy): Eukaryota > Metazoa > Arthropoda > Insecta > Coleoptera > Chrysomelidae > Diabrotica > Diabrotica virgifera. The sequence goes on along the minus strand of NC_065447.1, from coordinate 197,970,831 downwards.
TGATTTATGTTAATAACTTTATATAACAAATTTTGCTTAAAAGTTGCCCCTCTATTGATTTCTGGTATTTTTTTTAAATTTCACCCACGAGAAGGGGTGGCATTCACCCCCAGGTTACAAGCGCCAATTTGCATCATGTCACCTTTGTTCCTTGAAGTATCTTCTAACTACTCACCAATTTTCATGAAAATCGATGAAGGTTCAACGAAATCGGAGGTGAAAACCTTCAGTGACTCCACTACTAATCCTGTTGAAAATAAAATTGCAAACTAGATTTTATTTAAATAACAAATTGAGCACATTTTTAAATCGGAATTGATAAGCCATGAATTAAAGCAGATAATACTTCTCATGGAATCAGCGCCTAGCAGAATTTTTGGCTTTGTTATAAAGTTGCTCTTGAAAATAGCATTTCCGCAGGTACAGATGTTACTGGCGTTCCGAAATTTCATACTTCCAAGATTGTAAGTTTTCATTGTCAGCGTTCTTAAATAAGTAAGTAATATCTTCTTTTTTCAGATTAAGTGATGGCTCTGGTATTGGATTCTGTAGATCATTCTGGGATTAATTGAAATAATAAGCTTTAAATATTTCTTCAAATTTTTGTACTGCCTCTGATTGTAGAAGCTTTCTCCAAGATGAAGAGGAAAATGTCTCTACTTTGTGCCGAGGATCCAAAATAAGAACTATATAGTATATGTATATCCAATTAATTTTGTTATAGTGTTTCAGTATTTTATCTCTCGCAGCTTGAAGGAAGTAAATTAATCACTCGTCAGTAGTGTCTCTATCAATTTAATTATCAAGTTAATGAGCCCAATATTTCCAGTTTGTCTAAAAGTAAGTTTACTCCAATTACCACCAATGGGAGTGTGCAATATTTTCCCCTTCGAGCCTTCGAGTATTGAAAACAGTGTTTTAAAGCTTCTCAGATACTGACAAAATTTACTGATCAGAATTCATTCTTTAGCACGTGTTAGCTGTGTTAGCACGCAACGCAATAAAAATGTCGCCGGAGAATCACCGGACCAAGTAATCAAGAAATTTCAAGATTTTGAAATTTCTTGAGTCAAGACAAGATATAAAATGTCAAAAAAACGTCAAGACAAGATTTTTTTAAATTTGTTGATTTTTTCTCAAGACAAGACAAGAAGTTGTTGTCAAGACAAGAATTCTTGTCTTGTCGACCCCTAGTGACATCGAAAGTGTCATCGAAAATTATGTATACCTAGGTCACGTGATCAAACTAGGCAAACAGAATCAAACGGCGGAAATAACTAGAAAAATCCGAATGACTTGGGCAGCAGTAGAAAGACTCAGCGATGTGATTACAATCAAAAAGATACCAATAAATCTAAAGAAAAGGGTATTCAATAGTTGTATTCTACCAGTTATGACTTATGGAATGGAGACGATGACACTTACAGTATATCAGCCGATACATTGAGAACGACACAGAGGACGATCGAACGAGGTATGTTACGAATATCCCTGAGGGAACATAATACGAAATGAGGACGTGTGAAGCAAGACGAAGGTGGAAGATGTAATTGGAAGAATTCCGCAAATGAAATGGAACTGGGTAGGACACGTGGCACGACAAAACACCGAAAGGTGGACGAGAAACATTGCACATTGGAGATCATGCGAGCACAGTCGTAGTAGACCACAAAAACGATGGCTAGACGACATCGAAGAAAAATGGGGAGAAACTGGCACCAAATAGCACAAAACAGAGATGAATGGAGAGCTCACGGGGAGGCCTTTGTCCAGGAGTGGACGCAAACAGGCTGAAGAAGAAGAAGAAGAAGAAGAAAATTAAGCGAAAATTTATAGTAACTGGCCACGTTAAAAATATTCAAAATGCTGGAAAAATGAAATTTTATATTGTATTTAGTGTTAAAGATGATCCTCATAATACTTCACGCCAAATTGCAACGGACACAAGCTATGTCAATGGTCATGGTCGATACTACATGCTTTAAACTTAATGTTACAAATATGTGTTTGAGTATCTTCACAAAATCGTTATTTCCAGAATATGTAAATATACTTCCCAAAGAGATCTCATATTCAGCACAAACTGAATCCACTTTTGTTGTTACTTCCTCTTTTTTGTTTGAGTTTTGTATAGTTTACCTTGTTAACATTTCCTTAATAAAACAACAATCTAACTTGGTAAGTTTCTTTATAAGCAAAACATTTTAAGCACTATTAGAACTTTTTGTAAGCATTAAAACAAAAACCTCTCCTAGTTTGTTCCAGATACAACTCAGCCGTGTTATAACAATAAAGAATTTCTACGACAACGGCAATAACAACTTTTTACAAATATGATTTTTTCACTCTTACGAAATAAAAACTTCTAACTTCGGCATTGAAGTTACATCTTCAGTTCCCTCGAGAGTCAGAATGGCGCTTTTACTCGAAAATTGCACACTATGTAGGTATCTTTTGAAAAAATGTTATTGTCCTGAGTGCCGGAATATGGATCTATGAAAACAAGAGAAAAATTCGATTAAAAGTTTTCCACTTGAATTGAGTTTTCCTCCCGAAACTAATTCCGACTTTTACGAGTGTTTACGGTGAATAACGGGGACAAATTCTTGGTGGGAATTGAGGTATTATCTAAGTCAAAGTTGATTGATTTTAACTTTAAAACGTGCTTTATTGACAAGGACCTAATAATTAGTCAAACACAAAAGAAGTTTAATTAAGAGAAATGAGAAGTCCCAGATCTAAACAATAAATCTGATTATTTCATTCATAGTCATCCTGACCAATAGAAAGCTACAGAAATAAAAATTAAAGTTATAATTTTTGATAATATCCCGTCGTCAAGTATATTACGTCAGATGCCCTTCGTTGCTACGAAAAAATACATTCGATGACATTAATGACAATTAATGTTTTAAAATGATAAAAGTAATGACTTTCAGCCAGTGTTGCTAATCGGCGGATAATTATCCGATTTGCGTATTTTTTTGAGAGTTGTCGTATCTTCTTCGTATCTTTAAATAAATCGGATATTTGCGTTTATTTTTCAGTGTATCTACCAATCTACTACAACAGACTAATATCAAAAATAAACTTAAAAAAAATCTGTTTCTGATTTATATATTTCCAACAACATATTAATTTTCTTTGATTCCACCCAAATTTCTATAAGTAGCCAACATTAGATGAATGTTAGCGACATCCGATACTTTTCATGGTAATTATCTAAGTAGGGACAGATATGAAGGGACAAAAGAGACCTATGCGAATTGTTTTGTTTAGAATTTGAATGCACAAATTGCACCCTAAGTAATATAAGGGCCTAACTCAAAATTTGTGTAAACTGTGATTTTAAACGATATGGGCACAAAATGAAATTCTCTACCGGTTAGCGCTGGCAGAGAGATAAAAAGAACATTAAATGGTTCAGTAACTATATTTGTGCCTCTCTCTTACTCTCTCGCCCACCTCTTGTTTTTACTGCTACAAGGTAGCAATCGGTAACATGTCTTTCTATGACGAAAATCCTGGTTAGTTTATGTTTTAACATTTCGTATTATATAGAATAGTTTTTAGTTGAGCCGTTATATTATATAAAATATAATAAATAAATGGGTAAGTATAATTCATAATATAATAGATCGCTCTTTTTCATAAACAGTGACAGAGCATTCATAATATAAGGGATCAAACTTAAAGAGTTCCTTATTTCTGTTATGTTTTTTGTAATATATGGGACTAACTTGAAAGTATTTTTTCCATTACATGTAATTAATGTAATTTATTTATATTATTATTTTTATCACTGCTATTTATTTTGTAATTATCAAGTAACAAATCTGCCATATTTCACACTGATAACTTAAATAATAAGCATGTTATTTGAAAAAATAGCTGTAATATTGGAAACCAGAATCTTTAAACGCGATTTCCCAACAATCTGCTTTTTTGAATTGTGCCTATAGATTACTGAGGGTGCGAAATGTTTCCACTTAAGGCATACTGATCCAATTCAAATTTTAAAAACAGGGATTCTGCTGTCCTATTTTATTTATGGGTTTTTATTCTTTAATGATAGCTACTGCACGATTTAGTTTTATTCTTATTTTGTGTAGTGCAGTGTTTAGTAAACGTATGTTGAAATAAGTTTGGGTTTGTGAAAATACTTTTTTATAATGGATAAATGGTAAAATTAAAGAATGAAGCTTATAAACAGGGTGTCCCAAAAGTAGTGGAACGGTCGAATATTTCGCGAACTAAACATCGGATCGAAAAATTGACAAATATGTGTTCAATCATTTTCAAAAATCTATCCAATGATACCAAACACCAACCCCCACTACACCCCCTGGAGGTGGGGTGGGGGGTAACTTAAAAATCTTAAATAGAAACCCCCAGTTTTTCTTGCAGATTTTAATTCGTTACGTAAAAGTAAGCAACTTTTATTCAAAACATTTTTTCGAACTGTGGATAGATGGCGTTATAATTGGGAAAAACCATTTATCCTGATACCATAGGTAAATTATATAAACGGTCTAATATCTCACGATATACACTTCCAAATGAGAAGCTAAAAAACAGATTTTTAATCTTTTTCGAAAACCTTTCGAATAACACCAAACGTGACCCTCCAACCCACCCCCTGGGGGTGGGGTGGGGGTAACTTTAAAATCTTAAATAGCAACCCCCACTTTTTATTACAGATTCGGATCCGTCACGAAAAATTAAGCAACATTTATTCGAAACATTTTTTAGAATTGTTAATAGATGGCGCTTTAATTGGAAAAATACGATTTATTAGCGCCATCTATCAGAAATTTAAAAAAATATTTCGAATAAATGTTGTTTAATTTTTTATGGCGAATCTGAATCTGCAATAAAAAGTGGGGGTTGCTATTTAAGATTTTAAAGTTACCCCCCACCCCATCTCCAGGGGATTGGTTTGAGGGTCATGTTTGGTGTTATTCGATAGGTTTTCGAAAAAGATTAAAAATCTGTTTTTTGGTTTCTCATTTGGAAGTGTACTTCGTGAGATATTAGACCGTTTCTATAATTTACCTATGGTATCAGGATAAATCGTTTTTCCCAATTATAGCGCCATCTATCCACAGTTCGAAAAAATGTCTTGAATAAAAGTTGCCTACTTGTAAGTAACGAATCCAAATTTGCAAGAAAAGCTGGGGGTTACCATTTGAGATTTTAAAGTTACCCCCACCCCACCTCCAGGGGGTGTAGTGGGGATTGGTGTTTGGTGTCATTGGATAGATTTTTGAATATGATTGAACACGTATTTCTCAGTTTTTTGATCCGATGTTTAGTTCGCGAAATATTCGACCGTTCCGCTACTTTTGGGACACCCTATACATTTTGTTTCCTAATTAAAAAAAATATTTTCATTACTATTCGTTCTACCATTTTGACACGCTAGTGTCAACGGTGTAACCAGGATGATCCTAAGGGGAAGTTACAACTACTAAGGTCTCTACGGGATATGGAATACTAATGGTGTTAAGCGTATAGAGCTCAAAGTACATCCCAATGGGGGGGTTACAACCTTAACCCCACCGGTTACGCCCCTGACTAGTGTATAAAGGGTTTTCAGTAATGTATTCAATATAAAAACAGATAAAAGAAACCTCTTAAATACACCTACAATTAGGGCTTTATTACCGATCAAAGATGGTGTCGGTAATACTGGCTGTGTAAAATTTACACCTTCAAAAAAAAATCTTACAATGTAACGTATGGCAAAATAAAAAATAAGAATTTTGTACTTTATTATATTATGTGTTTTTGTGTGTTGTGGATTACGTATATGTTTTGGTTTTTAATGTTTTAAGACTGTCAGTTATGTCTCTACTGTTTTAGTTGTAATAAATCTTTAGTTGTTAAAAGAGCGTAGGGAAAAAATTCGGACCAATAATTTTTAAACGCATTCATTTTTTCGAATCCTGAGAAAATTAATAAATATTTTTGAAAAATTTAATCGCAGAATGAAAGATTACATTATTACCAAGGACCAAAAGTCCCTTGGAATAAACAAAAAGGTTTTTTTGAATGAGATATTTAAAATTAAAAATCACACTCAATTTTCTTTTTTTTTTAATCAATGCTATAACTTATTACAATAAACATTATTGAAGTCTTTAGGGACTTACCACCCTGGTAATAATTTAATCTTTCATTCTGCTTTTAAATTTTTCAAAAATACTTATTAGTTTTCTCAGGACTCGAAAAACCATTGACAAGAAATTTTGCGCCTACGCTCTTAATGTAGTGGTAGTTTTTTTGTATTGATTTATTTATTATTTATTTTTCGAGTACCTAGTTTTAGGTAGTTATTACGTTTTAATAAAATAATATTAAAAGGTGTTTTTTTTACTTAAAAATAAATAAAAGGATCTAAATAATGAAATATTTAGATAATTTAACACTTACAATAATACAAAATACGTACAATATAATAATAGTAGGTAATTACATGAATTAATCAGCTAGGATACGAGATTTCAATATCTATAAACAAAAAATTTTTAAATAAACGGTAAAACAGAAAATCCAGCAGATTAAAAATTATTATGTAATAAGTAGTCAGATAAAAGAATAACATTGGAAATAATTAATTAATTAACATTAATTACAGAATAATTTTTGACGTAGCGTATCCCACGTTGTCACGGGGGGGGGGGTTACAACTACTGGATGGTCTCTGGAAGGTATGGAATAAGAAAAGTGTAGACAGCTCTCAAAGGGACCGTTCAAGTATTACGTAACGCAGGTGTGGGGGGGGGTTAAAAATTACGTTACGTAATAGTTAAACGCCCATTACAGTGCGTTACGTCGGGGGGGTCGCCCCCCAAAAATCGCGTTACGTAATACTTGAACGCTTCCAAAGTACATCCAAATGGGAGGGGCTGTTATAACCCCCAACCCCCTTGGTTACGCCTATGAGCGTATCTTTTCGTGACAAATCGGATCTTTTTCGAGCGATCATCGGATAATCTAGAGAAATGCGGTTGGCAACACTGCTTTCAACCGTCAAATATTTATAACAACTGTGTGTTTAATTGTACTAATTTGTACTTATATAAATAAATTACAATAAAATTTTGGTTTTGAACAGTCTTAATCATGAAATAATCGCAACAAATTGCACTCGATCTCTAAAATTAATATATAATTTTTGCCCTCGTGACACTTTGACATAATTTCACTCGCCTTTGGCTCGTGAAATTAAAACTGTCAGTGTCACTTGGGAAAAATTCAATAATTTTAGAGCTCTTGTGCAATTACTACTGATAATTTTTGATAATCTCCCGTCGTTAAGTATATTACGTCAGATGCCCTTCGTTGCTACGAAAAAATACATTCAGTGACATTAATGACAATTAATGTTTTAAAAATTATAAAAGTGATGACTCTCAATCGTCAAATATTTATAAAAACTGTGTGTTTAATGGTACTTACATAAATAAATTACAATAAAATTTTGGTTTTGAACAGTTTTATTCATGAAATAATCGCAACAAATTGCACTCGATCTCTGAAATTAATATAGAATTTTTGCTCTCGTGACACTTTGACATAATTTCATTCCCCTTCGGGATAGTCCATTGGCGGGTTGGTCGTTCCTTCCAATGTTCCTTCCACTCGTTGTTCAAACTAATGCCTACTCAATTTTTCCCGTGACTGCTCGAACTGCCCATTTTAAGAAAAGGAGAAGGGTGCTCTGTATCAAAAATCGGAAGTCAGAGCTAAGAGTTAGGTTGGCTAGATGCTACGTGCTCTCGACTTTCTTTTATGGAATGGAAGCTTGGATCTTGAATACGGCGCCAATGATAAAACTGGAATCATTCGAGTTGTGGGATTTTGGGTGTATAGAAAATTCTAAAAATACCATGGACACAACACGTCACAAACAAGTAAATATGTTCTGAGAGAGAGAAATAAAGAAATGGAAGTCTTAAATACAGTCAAATCCAGAAAACTGGAATATTTCGGACGTATTATACATGAAGAGAGATACATCTTGCTCCAAGAAAAAAGAATCATAGGGAGAAGAATCATAGTATATCGTGGCTGCGCAACCTGAGAGAAAGATACGGATGTACATACATCAAATGAACTTTTCAGAGCAGTCGTCTCTAAAGTCCGAATAATTATGACAATTGCCGATCTCCGTCGCGAAGATGGCACTTGAAGAAGAAGTTCGAACTGCTTTATATTAACTTGAATCATTGATTAATAACTACATTGTGGAATATTTATAATCAATGCTTGAATTCATCTTCAAGATCTCTCGACTTATTGCCTTTCCAACGAGTTTTTTGGGCGTACACCAATCCCTCTCCTCTGTATGAAATCGGTAAGATCTCTTCCTTTGCCTGTCATACTTCCGACGTCGAACGTTGCAATCCTTACTAGTCTGTTTTGAGATGGACGTTGAGAGGTGACTCATATTTTTTTGCAGAAATTTCTTGAAATTAACTCATATAATAATAATTGACTTATCCTCCCACTCAAAAAGGTCCGGAACATTGTTTAAATAATCAAAATGTCAAAAAATTAAGGAAAAATTTAATTTTTTTCTTGGTCTTTTTATTATAACTTTAAAAGTGTTTACTTCCGAGAAAAGTTGAACTAACATAAAAGTTGCGTAATTAAATTTCCTACAATATAGGATTGGTTAAAAATTTTAAAAATTATCACCCTTTTTGCAAAAAAGCAATAATTGCGAAAAGAACCATAAGAAAACAAGTATTTGCTTTTTGCGTCTTTCAACCATTCATGCTGCACTTAGGACCTTCATGTTTTACCCAGAACAACTTTATAACATAGTAAAATAATACTGTAAATTTCATTAAGATTGGTTCAATAGAGTTTGCAAAATAAATTTTGCAATCCAGCTTTCGCAAAAAAATTAATTTTTTCAAAATATTGCAGGACTGAAAATAAAGCAGATAGCAAGTTGAATTTTTTTTACATATATAAGAATACTGTACCTTTTATTTGCAATTTGCAAAATTAAAATCGGTTAACTACCACCGCGTCAGAAATTTTTTAAATAAACATTAATTTTTGGTGCTACGCGCAGGACAGCGGTGTTCGATTCACACAAGTTGATTTCCACCAAAATTTCTTCCAATCTTTATCTAATACATTATTTTCTTACTCTATATTTTGTTGTATTTTAATATTTTAATTCCACAAAGATCAAACTAATTTGATTATTGTTTGTGAAATATTGTTTAAACAATTGCATATGTTTAAAAATAATAAACTTTTATTCTGTAAGTTAAAATATATGAACAAAGAAAGTTTTTGCTAAAAAAAGTGTTATTTCAAAGGACAAAGTGTGTGTTTTTATTTTGTAATAAACAAATTTATTTATTTATATCGAAATGTACTAAAACTTAAAATTTACCAATCATTATCAAAGGTCATTGGAATGCTCAATCAGAGCAAACGTATCCGCTGTCCTGCGCGTAGCACAAAAATTAAAGTTTATTTAAAAAAATTCCTGACGCGGTGTTAGTTAACCAATTTTAATTTTACAAATTGCAAATGAAAGGTACAGTATTCTTCTATACGTAAAAAAATTTTAACTTGCTATATGTTTTATTTTCAGTCCTGCAATATTTAAAAAAATGAATTTTTTTGCGAAAACTGGATTTCAAAATTTATTTTGCAAAATCGATCAAACCGATCTTAATGAAATTTACAGTATTGCTTTATTATATCATTAAGTTTTTCTGGGTAAAATATGAAGGTCTTAAGTGTAGCATAAATTGTTGAAAAACGTAAAATTCGAATACTTGTTTTTTTATGTTTTTTCGCAATTATTGCTACTTTGCAACAAGAGTGACAATTTTTAAAATTTTTAACTAATCCTATGTTGTAGGAAATTTAATTACGCAACTTTAATGTCAGTGCAACATTTCTCGGAAATGAATATTTTTAAAGTTATAATTAAAAAACGAAGAAAAGAATTGAATTTTTCCTTCATTTTTGACATTTTGATTATTTAAACAATGTTCCCGACCTTTTTGAGTGCGAGGATAACTCAAATATTATTATATGAGTTATTTTCAAGCAATTTCTGCAAAAAAAAATATGAGTCGCCTCTCAACATCCAACTGTACTAATATTTTTACAGATGCGCCCTGGTCTATACGACTATTTACCTTCTTTGGCCCCTTCCATCCTCTAAACTCTAAATGCTAGCCCCAGCTCACTTTTCGCAGTGATCAGGCGAGGCCGCAACTGCGTGCAGCCAAACATGCCGGTACGGAACAAGGGTACGAACATGCCGAAGATACATGGATGAGCGCGGTGTAGGTCGCGATCGCGGTCGAGGTTTACATGACGGGCAGAACATACCGAAGATACCTTCTTTTCAGTGTTCTTTGCGGTTTCCATATAACCAAAACTTGTCGCAACCTGATTACAACAAGAAATGAATAAATACACCAACCGTATCTCCGGCAAATGTCACGTGGTTTAAAAACCACCAATAAACTTTAATTTTCCACGCGAACAGCAACTAGATTGCGATGTAAAACAGACTACAGTGGAACTTCGATAACTCGGATTAATCGGGACCGCGGCTGATCCGGGTTATCGAAAATCCGGGTTAGCCGGAGAATATGGTAAAAATTAATAAAATACGGTATACTTACAGATAAACTCCGTTAGAATTGAAATAACGTGAAATATATACAGGTTGAGGCAGATAACTGGCCTATTAGAAATATCTCGAGAACTAAAGGCAACAGAATCATGAAAATTGGAATACAGGGGTTTAGAAGGATGATCTATTAAATGAAAATATTTTCATCTCTTTGCAACTTCCGGTTATACCGGAAGTTGCTTATAACTTCGTTTTTTTAAATAGGACACCCTGTATATTTTTACATTTTTGGATTCTCTTCGATGTCTTCTTTCTTAAAATATGAGGATTTGTAATGTTATACAGGGTATTTTAAAAGATAAATACGTTTTTTTATTAATTTCGTAACAATGTCCACACCCTGTAGAATTGTAGTAGTTTGACAACCAAAACTCTACTTACGTTCAAATGATTTTTAATATAGTCTACTATTGTTAAGAATCATTAGTATAGCTAAATTTTTAATTTTAGTATACAGGGTTGGTCGAAACTCGGAATGAGTATTTTCTGAGTTTTCTTAAATGGAACACCCTGTATTTTAGTATTGTAATGAAATGATATTTTATGGTACTTTTTTATTTCTCAAGCATTCCCTATACCTAACTGCTTTAATTTGTGCTTAATTGTTAGTCGCACCAACAATCTTAATTACGTAGGTATTTTGATAGCTAAACCATTATTGGTAATTTTAAGGATCAGTCTGGATTAATATGTATTTATTTCTGAAAAATTATTTGTAATTGAATATTTTCACGGCCAACCTAATAAAATTTTATGTATTTTTTGTTTCAATTAATGTTTAGCTTTAATCACCAGTAACTCACAAATTAAGCAGTTAGGTACCTATAGAGAATACTTATAAAATAAAAAAGTACTATGAAATACCATTTCATTACAATACTAAAATACAGGGTGTTCTATTTAAGAAAACTCAGAAAATATTCATTCCGAGTTTCGACCAACCCTGTATACTAAAATTTCAAAATAAGCTATACTAATGATTCTTAACAATAATAGACTATATTAGAAATCACTTGAACGTAAGCAGAGTTTTTAATGTCTAACTATTACAATTCTACAGGGTGTGAATATTGCTACGAAATTAATAATTAAACGTAAATATCTTTTAAAATACCCTGTATAGTATTACAAAATCTCATATTTTAAGAAAGAAGATATTGAGGAGAATCCAAAAATGTAAAAATATACCGGGTGTCCCATTTAAAAAACCAAGTTATAAGCAACTTCCGGTATAACCGGAAGTTGCAAAGAGATGAAAATATTTTCATTTAATAGATCATTCCTCAAAACCCCTTTATTCCAATTTTCATGATTCTGTTACCTTTAGTTCTCGAGATATTTCTAATAGGCCAGTTATCTGCCTCACCCTATATAAATATGCACAGTACCTACACATCTAAATTACTAAAAACACGCAAACATAAACCTAAGCAAACGGAAGCGAACAATACAATACCGTATTCATACAGTCACAATCGGAACGATGTTTTGTTATTATGTATTAAGAACAGTGAAAACTAAGACCATTGATTAAAAAATATTTTTTTAAATAGTCTTTCTTAAACAATGCTAACACAGTTTGGAATAAACAATAAAGGAATACTACAGACAGATGCCTGTTGTTTCTGCCGGCTTGTGCCATGAGTCATTTTTACTATCGTAGAGTTCAAATTACACAAATACACATTATCTCTCAAATAATATATTACATACATACATTTTTATTGTTGAAATGTTTATCTGATAATTAACTATTTTGATGGGAAATAAGCCACAATTAAATTGAAAAAATAATTTTATTTACATTTCGGCGCCCAGAACAAGTGTCATTTTCAAAATACAAAATATGTACTGAACATCAAAATGTTTATCTGATGAAAATCGGTCCGGGTTAGCCGGACTTACGGGTTATCGGAGGCCGACTTATCGGGGTTCCACTGTATTTTGTTTTGGCATCGACATCGCTGTAAACCGTGATGATAGGTCGCGAGGGTGAACGGGTGACACATCCTTGGTATGTGTGATATCATAAGAAAATTAAGGTTTGTTTTGACATCGATGTAGCGACCGCTATCGCGACCTACACCGCGCACATACAAGTATCTTCAGAATGAATTACGACAGATTACGGTGAAAAATTCAAGGTTCTTCACTGCGGCAATGGAATGTGCAAACTCAGCAAGCGGTGGCTTCCAACGCATCCTTGGAAACCACCGCTATCATTTTGCATGGTACAGTTTTTTATGACGTCATTCATCGCAGTGTTACCGTCGTAGTTTTTCGGCATGGCTTTCGAGGAAACCAGCGCTTTAGAGGAACGAGCTAGCCTCTAAACTCTTTTCCATATTCCTTCCATCCTTGGTTTTAGCAAGGTTTTTACTGCCGGCTACCCTTCTTGACGCAAACCCTCCACCTTTTTCATAGTTACTGAGCTACTCAATCCACCCAGCATCTACCAGAGTTACAGTGGTAATATATAAAGGTGGGTAAATTTTCAGATTTCATGTTAAAAACCCAAAAATATCCTTTATTTTTTAATTGTTTATATAAATAAACATTTACCTATAAAAGTTATGTAAATATGAAAATGCATAATTATCCGAACCCTGGTGATGAGATAATACATACATAAATCACACAATAGTAGTAGATGAGTTATATAGAATAATATCTTACCTTTGTGATATTCTAGGATTTAAATGCAAGGCTATATCACTAGATGGCGACCTATTGCAGCATAGATTAACAGCAAATCTGTAAATAATATATATTTTACTTTATTGAATAAAAAGTTTGATGCATTGATATATTAATATATTGATAAAAGGTGTACAAAATATAGTTTGAAATGTTGATTATGGCGTAAAATATTATTGAGACAATGGCTCGTATGAATAAAAATGAGAATGTTGTTTATACTCCAAATCTTGGAGTATCTATATACTCCATCTACTCTTATGTGCTGAGTAGAAACTCATCACATTAACATATTTTTATTCATATGAAATAGAGTACACATAAGCTTATACTTCTTTATGCTCATACTCATGAGAACATACTCGTGAGTTTATACTCCATTTTTATTCATACCACTAAATATGTGTTTTTTGACAATTTAAATTTAATTAAATTTTTTGTAGCATCACTTGCAAATTTAAATAAAATATCCAGCAAAATGCATTTTTACAGTTAAGTTATTGATTAATATTAGACGGATTTTTTTGTATAAATAAAAATTGTTTACGAAGATAGATAAACGCGTTTTAGTGGATTACGAAAAAAATGTGTAATGGCAAAGGTCAAACAAATAATGACTAACGACAGGTTCGGCCACATACAACCCATACATGAGTTGTATTTAATAAAAGCATTCGAACATAAAGTCCGCTTTGCTTAAAAATAGATGCAAAACCATAGTATGAAAAATATACTTCTTATTCTCCCGTACTGCAATTAGGAGAGTGCAATTAGAACGAAAACATGCATTGTTTCGGAAAAATTCAAACAAGCTTATATATTTTTCTAAAACTTTTTTGTTAGTTTATATACATGTTAAAGTAAAGAGTTCTGCTCGCAGATTTGGCCGCTAATTGTTTATTAATTGTTTAAACAATAACAATTATTTTGTATAAATAATTTTAAAAATATCGTTAAATTCATCATTTTACTTTAATCAAATATGTTTCTATCTTGTTCTTGATTATGGTAAATCCGAATATGGCATTGCAATTTGAAAATTCTTATACAGAAGCTCTTATACAGTATGTCTGCGTAGCTAGGAACCACATGGAAAACTTTTTAATGATCAATTTTACGGAAAAAAGTTATTCTTCATAAAATGCTCTACCTGGTCTAAAATATAAGATACAACCATCAGATATCAAACTTTTTAAATTTTATACGAGGTATGTAAAAAATATGGATATGAATTGAGTTAAGTGCCTTTACTATTCGCAATATTTTAATTAGAAGGATGTAATTGAACACTAAAACAATTTTTTTAATTCCAAATAACTTTTCTTTATAACAATTTTCGATATTGTGAAATGTAACGGTACTTTACTCTTGAGTGAAATTCATATTTTTTGACATACCTCGTATAAAATTAATTAAATTTGATATTTGGTGATTGCATCTTAGATTATATACGATTCAGAGTATTTTATAAAGAATAACTTTTTTTTGTAAAACTGATAATAAAAAAGTTATCAATAGGTTCCAAGTTACCCAGACATACTGTATAAGACCTAAAAAAAATTTTTGCTGAACATTTATTATTGTTGAAGTTTATTATTAAATGTATTTTAGGTAAGTTTTAAAAAAAAAGTTTTGATCACTTTGTATAAACATTTTTTTAGCTGGTAATTTTCGGTTTTTGTATTACATTTTTGTTATCTTTCTTAATGTTCTCAAAAAGAGATAGTCTATTTCATTTCTAAAGTAAAATAATTTAGTGCATTTTAAAGATCACATCGTAAGATTTAAAAAAATCACTTATAAAACTGTAATAGATATGTTCAAACTGGAGTAATTCTGTCTAAAAGTGGTGGTAATTCTATAAAACTGCGAAGATTTCAAAAATTACATTTTGTGGGACGTCATATCATTTGAATTAAATTTTTGAGATTTTTTTTTAATGAAACATCATTTAGTAAGATGCTTGAAAGGTAAGTTGTGCAAAATTGAGGGATTTATATGAAAAATTGTATTCGTTACACTTTTTAAATCATGTTTAAACAAAATTCATGTAACGCTCACTTTCCGCCCCCACCGTACTTATGCCCATACATTTTATTTCTTTTTATTATAACCATAAGATAGCTTAATTATTCTTCTTTTATGTTCAATTTGTAAAATTTCATTTGATCCATTAGTTAAAGAATTACATTAAAATAACTCAAACGTACACTTTGCCGTACGCTAGTTTACAGTGTGCCAATGTTTGTGAGAAGGGTGACTTTGGCGTTATAAATCAAAAATTATAGAAGATACAGATTTAATTTTAGAAAATTGTTTATATAAGGTTTTTTTTGTAAAATTTTCTGATTTTTTCAATGGTCAAGTCAGTTTTTTTCTAAAATTTATATTTTCGGAGGTATTTAAAAAAAGAATGTGTGTGTACTTTGTACGCACGTAAGAAGTTATACTTCTATTATATGATTTCATCGAAATAAAATACTTTAAACAGTTTATTTTTATTTTATTTAAATAATTAACTAATTTTAATACTTGACACTTTTTAAAAATCCAAAAATTAAAAAAAAAATAAAAAAAAGACGGCAATTGTCCGCATTCGAACCCGGGACCTCTCGACCTCTAGTCGAACGCTCTACCAATGACCCACGAAGACATTGTTTTGACGGTTTCTCGGACATTATGAGAAATCACGGTAGCAAATAGATGAAGTGAAGTAGTATGCATAAATATAAAAATAATGTTTTAATAATAAGTATTATCTTACTCCCGAGGAAGACTAATCCAAAGACACAAAAATTATAATAAATATATTTACTATAAACACTAATATTCTTTGCACACCTTTTTTGAACTGCTATATACATAACTTATCTTTTAGCAATGAACTCCATACTGTCTGTGTGCGCATGCGCGCAGAATAATAAAAATTCACTCCCAGTCGCGCCTAAAGAAGTATAACTTCAAAAAACATCTAATTTCCTACTTCATCTGTTTAATAAAAAATGAAGCACCCACTTCTCGAGTAGAACTTTTTGATATGTTGTTTATTAAACATTTCTTAATGAAATTACAAAAAGTTCTATCTTGTTTGATTTTTTCCGAAGTGAAAATCTATATGCACTCCCCTAAATGTGTACTTACAGTATAATCGAATAAAAAACTGCAAAGGGCTAAGTCTGAATTTATACTAGAACTCAATAGCAGATTCTTTTTTAAAGCTCTTTTTTTTTTCAATATGTTCAACTGATAATGAAAGGAACGATCGAGGGAAACAAAAGACTACGAAGGAAAAAACTATCGTTGCTAAGAAACATCCGACAATTGACAGGGCTAAATTTTGAACAGATAAAAAGAACCGCTGAAGACAGAAAAGAGTTTGCAATTGTAGTAGCCAACCTTCATTGAGGAGAAGGCACTTTAAGGAGAAGAAGGCCAAGGGGCATTTCAAATATGTACTTCGAAACATTTCGTGTAAGTGTCAACCGTAGCCAGATAATTTCTATTAATAAACTCATAAAAATTTAAATGTATTCTTTCCCAAGACTTATTAGGAAACGAAAAGAGGAAATCTTTGTTTTAGGGGAGCTCTTAGAATTTAATGAAAAGAACAATTACATCTTTTTGGCTTTTTTTTTCAATTTCAAAATCTAAATCTGGAAACCAAACATATACTCGAGCTAAACTTTTCATTTTAACAGATCCCATCTGAGAAGTATGAAATTACTTTATTACCCCTGAGTTGATATGAGAACGTTGAATTAGCCAGCACATAATTAACTTTTAAATCTCATTTACTTAGTCTGGAACGAAATGGCAACGCATGCAGCATGAAGACTTTGAGCAAGCAATTCAGCAGCTCTGATTAATGTGTTCTAAGAAAAGAAGCGGAACGGCTTGGCCAAAATATACGTTTTAAATTTCGTCCACAGTGTAAGATTACTTATGTATGCGTTCTATAAATACACCTTTACCTCGCTATACGGCCGCTCTTTATACGGCATTTCGCTATAACGGCGCTCTTCAATTAAGGCACGTTTTCGTTTAACGGCCTAAAATGTTTCGCTATAACGGCCAAAAAACTTTTTTTCGATGTCGATACATCTACACTAAGGAAAATTATATTAACTCGATTATGAAAAAAAATGGAAAAACTATTGATTATAAGGATTGAGGAAAATAACAAACAGAGAATGCTAATAAGTCAAGTGACTATCCATGAAAAACCCGTAAGTATTTTCGAAAATATGGAATGGAATAGAAATACCGATGAATCTGCTGAAGAAGTCACATTTCAAGCAAGCCGACGATGGTTTGAGGATAAAAAATGGTTTAATTTGCATAATATCAAAATGAAAGAGGAACCAGCTAGCGCTGATGAGACCGCAAGGAATATCCCAACATATTAAAGGGAATTCTCATAGTCTCAAGGTCTATAATCTTTGCGTAGACAAAACAGGGCTTTATTGAAAGCGAATGACTGATCGAATGTACATTTCATAAACCGAAAAATCTGCGCCTGGTTGTAAGGTGTCTACAGAACGATTAACATTGCTAATTAATACAAATGCCAAACTTTAAGCTAAAACCACTTTTAATATATTTTTGTCCGAAAATCCAAGGCCTCTTAAAGGACTCAATTACCCGACTCAAGAAAAATCAATTACCCGCCATATGGAGATCCAACAAGAAAGCTTGGATGCCTAAGGCTACTTTTGAGGATTAGTTTAAAAATCACTGTTGTGGAGAAGCGAACAAATATTCGCGAGTCATTAACTTAAGCGCCTTGGCTTTGCCAATTTTGGATAATGCACCACCCAGGGCATCCTAGTAAATTATCCGAACTATCTAAAGATGTCATGATTGAGTATATCAATCAGTTGATTTGGATCAACAAAAATGATTCCAATCAGATGAAATCAATCAGTTGATTTCAAAATGCCTTTTGAACGATAAACCATGTTACACATTTAAAAAATTTGGAACCGATCCCATTGAATTTGTATGAGTTTGTATTAGAATACTTGATTCATTATACGGCTTTTCGCTTTACGGCCAAGACGTATCTAGGCCGTAAAGCGAGGTATGGGTGTAGTCCAATTAATGAAGCTTAAAATAGGACAAAACCTCGCAATTTTTACAGAATGGATCGATTTGCTTGAAAATTTGAGAATAAGTAGTGGATAGTCCAAGGATCAAAATCTATATGATGGGGTGGTTGCCACCCCATATGATGAAATCTTTTACCATGGGGTGGTTGCCACCCCATCGCGGGGGTGGAAATTTTTTTATTATATTTTGACCGCAAAAGTTAGTAAAAACATTTATTCTAAGCAAAAAACGTTCTATACATTTTTTTGATAAAATTAATAGTTTTCGATTTATTTATCGAAATATAAAATTTTAGCTTATTTAATTCTCATGAAACTGATTTGCAAAAATTTTTACTTCGGCAAAAATTGAGTGAGCTATTGATAATTTAAACTTGAAATAATATGCAAAAACCACCTTTACCAATCCTTTCAAAGTCACCTCTTTTTGCAACTGAGGATTTTAAAAAGATTTAATATTAATCGGCTTATAGACCTTATCAAAACCTACAAAATTATAGTCTAAGAACTAGTAAACCCTCCGACTAACGGTCGTCCTGTAAAGGCTAGAAATTTGTCTAGTGATAATTCATAGCACACCAAGGCTAAAAACCATGACCTGGCAGGCATCAGCCGTGCACGTTTATCTACCAGGTGAATCGGAAATTGCAAATTTAGGGGGTAAAATAAACTTTCTCCTGTAAAGTTCAAATTTAAGTATGTGTTTGAGTAAGTCATTTAGAAGAAATGTGTACAATGACAGACGATTCTGAAGAGCATAAGACCTTGCCAGGCGAGGGGAAAGATTATGGGTTTTTCCTAAAAGTCCTAATTTAAAAATAAAAATCGACCTGTCTGAACATTTCTCTTCAAATTTGCCCATTCTAGAGATAATGAATTTATGCAAACTCAAACGTCCTCATTTATACTACAGTGTCGCGCCCGCTTGATTAGCAATTAAAAAACAAAGGGGTTTTCGATATTGTATTGCAGAAAACTCTTCGGGATTTCATCAATGAATGTTTAAAGAATATCTACCTACCTCGGCAACATTGAAATTTTTAGTTAAATGTCCGATTTAATGTTAAAAATGCCCGATTTCGCAATTTTCAAAATTTTTAATCGCTTATATAACAAAAACTATTAACCTAAGAGAAAAGTCACTAAAGGCCTTTTCTGTTTGGAATTATTCAAAAAATCTAAAAAAACTTTGTTCGATGCAAAAATAATAATTTTAGGAAAAACCTCTAATCTTTCCCCTCGCCTGGCAAGGTCTTATGCTCTTCAGAATCGCCTGTCATTGTACACATTTATTCTAAATGACTTACTCAAACACATACTTAAATTTAAACTTTACAGGAGAAAGTTTATCTTACCCCCTAAATTTGCACTTTTCGATTTACCTGGTAGATACACGTGCACGGCTGATGCCTGCCAGGTCATAGTTTTTAGCTTTGGCGTGCTATGAATTATCTCTAGACAAATTTCTAGCCTTACAGGACGACCGTTAGTCGGAGGGTTCACTAGCTCTTAGACTATTATTTTTTACCAAACTTTCTAAGATAAAAAATAGAAAAGTTACGGCTAAAAAATCAATATATTTTTTTGAAGAAAAAAGGTGAAATCCAATTGGAAGTATAATAATGTAAGTTAGCGGTGTTTTTAGTCATTGGCTATTTCATTCTTCTTTACTTATGTATTATTAATAGATTCTAGAAGTTTGACTGGCTTAGAAAGATTAGTTTTTTAAAAAACTGGTGTTAAAAGCGAATAACGAATTTTTGAAGTTTGGTAAAAATGTCGATTTCTTCAGAATAGAAAGATTAACATCAGAGATACGAAAAAATGTTTAAATATGAAATTGTAGGTTATTTAATTCCCAAGAAGTTGGTTTGAAAAAAATTTGTCTGCGGCAAAAATTGAGTGAATCGTAAATTAGTATATTATTGAAAAACATTTATTTTTTCGATATAAAACTAACACTTTCGATAGCGAATAAATCGAAAACTATTCATTTTATCAAAAAAATGTATAGACCATTTTTGCTTAGAATGAATGTTTTTATCAACTTTGGCGGTCAAAATATAATAAAAAATTTCCACCCCCGAGATGGGGTAGCAACCACCCCCATGGTAAAAGCGCCTTTCAGCATTATATAGATTTTAATCTTTGGATTATCCACTACTTATTCTCAAATTTTCAAGCAAATCGATCCATTCTGTAAAAATTGCGAGGTGAAAAGCTTCGGTTCCTGGACTAAATCGAATATCAAGGAGATTAAGCAAGGTACAGTCGAATCCGTTTATTAGAATACCGGTTATAAGAATATCCCGGTTTAATGAATAGAAATTTGAGGTCCCGAAACGTTTCTACTAGCCATCAATAATCGGTTATTGGAATATCTCGGTTATAGAAATACTTTTGCGTGGCACGAAGGCTATTCCAAATAGCGGGTGTATCAACACGTTATAGTGAATATTGAAAATATATTTATAGTGTGTCTTCACCTATCTATTTTCTTTTAGAGAATACGTGAAGAAAAAAAGTGGTGGAATAGGCGGAATTTCTTTCGATTATTTAACATTTATAAACAACAAATATTATCAAAAAAGACTGGAGACTAAGTTAGACATATATCAGTCTAGAGAACAAGCCGGATTTTGATCTAAATATAGCACTAACGAGCCCTTACTAGTAGTAAAGAACCTGATAGAGAACTCTGCAGAATACAACAAACTATTGGGACTGATATTCGTAGACTACGAGAAAGGATTCGATACCATAAGTAGGAGAATATGTTGAAAGCATTAACAGAGTGCCGAATAGACCATCGCTACACTAACAGAATCAAATATCTACCAAAATGCAACGTAAGAATATCTGAACAGAATCAATACAAATACATTCTATAAAGAGCGAGGAGTAGGCAAGGAGACACCGTCTCAACAAAGCTGTTCACGACGCTTTTAAAACACACTTGTAAAAAGGCAGGTCTGAAAGAAGATGGTATCAATATAAATGGAGAGAAGCTCAGTCATTTGAGATTCGCAGATGACACCGTCCTTATAACCAATCGTATGGATTATGCAATAATAATGTTACAAAAATTATATCACGCTCAGGGCCTATTTTACCACTAGGCCCGTGAGGCACCTGCCTCGGGCCCGATTTGAATGGGGCTCGGAAAGAGCACCAAACAAAACATGTTTATTACAATAACAAAACAAATTTTCAAAATTCTTTCATTTTACGAACAGGCAATTATAACTGATAACCATAAGAAAGATAACCATCAGAAGAAAGTGTCCTCTCCGGAGTTCCACAAGGAAGTATCATTGGCCCTCTTTTATTTTTGATTTTCGTCAATGATTTAAATCAACTGATAAACGATAGTCAACATGTTTGGTTCGGAATCCATTAGATCATTTTTCTGATGCAATAAGCGTTCGAGTAGAAAACGTGGAACAGCAATCAGGCTGTTATGTCACTCAATTTGCTGACGATACCACAGTTGCACTAAATTCCAATAATTTTTTTCATGCAGTACAAAAAGCAAACTGTCTTGTAAAAAGTATGACTTATTACTGTTTAAATAATGCCCTAATCTTAAATGGATCAAAGACCAATATGGTAACCTTTTCACCTTCTACTATGCAGATGAGTCCATTAGTAAAACTTGACAATGGGTCAATGGTAAATAGCCACTCCACTAAGTTGTTAGGTGTTAACCTGGATTCTAATTTGTCTTGGAACTCTCACGTTGATTATGTAGTGGGAAGATTGTCTGTGCACTGTTGTGTTCTATGGCAACTTAGGAATTTTGTCTCCCTAGATATCTTAAAACTTTACTATTATGCTGATGTACAGTCAATTTTGCAATATTGCTTAGTTTGTTGAAGAAATTGCTCGCGAATTAATGAGGTGCTTGTTCTTCAAAAAAAAAATTATTTGTACCATGACGTTTAGAAGGCGCTTGGATTCCTGTAGACCAGTTTTTAAACAATTAAATATTTTAACTGTAATTTCGCTGTATATTTTCAGTTGTGTTGTTTATGTAAAGTCACATAGATGCAATTTTATTTGCAGAAATGATGTTTCCTTAATGAGTGGCTACAATTTTCGTACAGAAATGATTTGGTGGCCCCTGTTCGTCACTTGACCGTTGTGGGCAAGGGTCCTTACCCAGCGTGTGTTCGTTTGTATAAAAATAAATTACTTAATTATATTAGAGTCAAATATTTATGTATTTAAGAGGACAGTTTGTTAAGGACTTACTTCTGGTAAACACTTTCTATTCGTTAGAGGAATACTTGCAGGCATCTTTTTAACAATTTGTATGTTTTTGTGTATATTTTTACGTTTTTATGTTAACTGTTTTTATGTACTTTTATAGTTTTTACTGATCATAGATTGTATTTGACGCATTTCAATACTTGTAAAAGTCAGATGAAATAAAGAATATTGATTGATTGATTGATTGTTAAGAGTTATAAGTAAGTGGATAGGCGCAAACTTTCGGCTTCAATGCTCTTTAAATGCATTCATTTTTTCGAATCCTAAAAAATAATCCTAATAAATATTTTAAAAAAATTTAGACGCAGAATGAAAGATTGCATTATTTCCGAGGGCCGAATGTCCCTTAGAATAAATAAAAAGTTTCTTTTGAATAAGATACACATTTAAAATTAAAAACCACACTCAATTTTCTTTTTTTTTACCCCTGTAACTTATTAAAATAAACATTATCGAAGATTTCAGAGACTTTCGGCCCTCGGTAGTAACGTAATCTTTCATTCTGCGTTTAAATTTTTCAAAAATACACTTATTACTTTTCTCAGGCTTCGAAAAAAATGAATGCATTTAAATAGCACTGAAGCCGAACGTTTGCGCCTATCCCCTTAAACATTGTTTAATTGTTTAAATATAAATTTTCTTTATTTTTACTAAAAATTTTATTTTCTTGTGCAACAATATTTCTTAATGTTGTTCTAAGCTATTTTATAATAATTCTATTAAATAATTAATACATTTAAAAAATGTTATTATTATTATTAATTTATATTTAGGGGCCCGAAAATTGTGTAGTGCCTCGGGCCTGATTTGAAGTAAAATAGGCTCTGATCACGCTTACTGAGAGCTCGGACTAAAGATTAACATCAACAAGACAAAAATAATGACAAATCTGGTGCTAAATCGTAATACTGTTGTTGATAGAAGATATGGATCAGGCTGCATCTTATAATTACTTAAGAGATTAAATTTGATAGGGCAGAGATAATCAGACATGTAAGCCCCCACGTTGCATAGGAGCAGTCTGGGTAGTGTTTGATAAATTAAACTATGTATTTAAATCGGACTTACCCAAATACCCATAAAAGGAAATTTTTTGACCACTGTGTGTTACCTGTACTCACTTATGGAGCGGAAACATTAACACTCAGAAAAAAGGTTGTGAACTATATTCGCGTAACTCCGAGGGCTATGAAGTTGGTTGTTGGTTGTCTCCCTGAGCAAGGGCGGATCCAGGGAGGGGACCATGGGGGCCATGGCCCCCTCCGAGAACTTAAGAAAAGATAAATTTAAATATTTTTAGTTTAAATGTTTTTAGTTTAAAACACATATATACAGAACAGGGATAAATATATTTTTTTACAACCGTGTTAAAAATGCAATTTTTAGCACTCCATACGAGCGTTAAAAATGCTACTTTAAGGCACTAGTGCTTTAAAAAAAATTTAAGGCACTGCAGTTCGTATTGACCGTATGCGTATACGCTCTGAGCTTCGCTGGTGGCGCTCCTAGCGGATTACTAATTCAACTTTCACCGGTAATTTTTAAATTTATTATTTAATTGTTATCGTCTCGAGGATCTAAACCACATCTTTTTTTGAATGCCCGATTAATGTGATTCCTAATTTTGATATATACACAAAATTTATTTCCATGAACTTCAAAGCACCGCTCTCTATATACAATATTCTAAGTTCCTTAACGGAAGAATCAGTCAATGTAATTATGCGTTTTCTTGCAATTAACCAAATAAGCTTATAAACTGCAATGCGTTTTCTAGCAATTAACAAAATAAGCTTACAAATTGCAAGGCTCAACTGTTTATATGTATCCGTGTTATATTATGTTGCTATTTGTCATTTAATTTATGTTTTAATTTTCAATCATACTTAACCTGACCCAATTAATCTCATTTAATTATAATCATCACACCTCATCAAAAGCTTCCTTACAAGAACATAGTCAGCGATTTTGGTATGGCTTAGAGCCAGACTACGTCAAGATCGCTTATAAATCGTGCTGGTAATCGCCTTGCAGCGAAACCAAAAACAAAAAAGAAGAAGAATTGTTATCGCTTAATATTTACAACGCAAAAAAGTAATTAAATTGTAATCGATTTTTTTTAAGATTTTGCTAATCATTTTGACGTTCTATTGATAAAATATGAATTTCTTACTTCGGATACTTTCACAATTATCGTGTAGATGGCGCTAAGATTATTAGAATAATTTATAATTACATATTACGGAACAGTAAAAAAACTTAAATTCAGTATTTAAAACGTAAGTATATTTAAGGTAAAAATATATACCACAGCTTTGACCAACTAATATTTTTTATAATTAATATTTTTAATTTTAAATTTAAATTAATCACCTTGATATTTATGTCAAATTTCCGGTAAAGGTTTACAGACTTGTCACTACTGGCGCTCGCGAATTTGTAAATATCCCCTCTACGTACAAGCTCACAGCGTATATGCAATTTTGATGTAATGTCAAAAAAATATAAAATTGGAATGTCAGTCAAGTTCAAGTAAAAGTTTTTGTAGATATTGTCCTGTAATTACGTTTGTAGAAAAAATATTGTATGATATGCGTGTTAAAAAGTACATTTTTAAGGCACTCATGTGAATTGCAGAACTCGCTATCGCTCATTCTGCAAGCTTTCACATGCGTGCCTTAAACGTGTACTTTTAACACTTATATCATAAATAACTATTCTGGACTAGAATTGAACAAACGGAGTAATGAAAGCTTCAAGAATGACATAGGATATTTTGTAAAACAAAATGTTGACAATTTTACAAATTGCCAATTGTTAGAACGACCTTGCCAGCCATCAAAATAGTATCAATTTCCATACTTTTTACACACAAAGAATCAAAAACCCGTGTTGAGCTGGCCCCCCCCCCCCCACTTGCAAAAATTAAAAAACAAATAGCCCTGATTTATGAGCTATTTATGAGCTCTCATATTCCGCAAACTAAAAATTTTGAGCTCGTTCCACTGAGCAGGAATTTAATACCCTAGTGGGGGGGGCTGAGTCAGCCCCCCCCCCCCTACTTAAAAATAGGAATATTGAATCGGTTTTTGCGGCAGAATTACGAGCTATTTATGAGCTCTTGAAATTATATAGTTTCGATTTTTGAGCTCATCCCCTTCACCCCCAAAAACCCTTTAATTGATTTAACTTAAGAGAAAGATGCTGGGAAAACTTAAAATATATCGTATTGCGGATATAATTCATATAGCTTATATACTCTAAGAATAAACTATTAAATCAAGAGCATTTCGATTATTGAGCTACAACCCCTTCGCAAGAAAACCACCCTATCTTCCCGGCTTAAGAGAAAGTTGTACTTAAAATGCATTAAACTAATTATTTGGCGACTACATATCATTTAATAATTTATAAGCTTCCAAATTACGCGCATTTAGATCAGTAAATTGCAATTTATTTTGTATAGTGCAGTCACTGAAGGTAAAAATCAACGATTACCTTCAATTTCGGTGAACCTTCATCTATTTTCACGAAAATTGGTCAGTAGTTAGAGGATACGTCAAGAAACAAAGGTGACATGGTACCACCTTGCGCCTTTACCCTGAGGGTGGATACCGCCCCTTCTCGGGGGTGAAAATTATTTTATAAAAAATAAATGCACAAATCAATAAAAGAACAAATTAAAAGCAAAATTTATTATATAAAGTTAATAAAATAAGTCAATACTTTTTAAGTTATTAAAGATCAAAGATTTTAATTATTTGTGAAAAAAATGCATGTTTTGAAAAGGTTTTTTGTAAATCACTGAAAAACTTTAAGTTT
Organism: Diabrotica virgifera virgifera; assembly: GCF_917563875.1. Classification (NCBI taxonomy): domain Eukaryota; kingdom Metazoa; phylum Arthropoda; class Insecta; order Coleoptera; family Chrysomelidae; genus Diabrotica; species Diabrotica virgifera. The sequence continues at coordinate 197,944,245 of NC_065447.1, read as the reverse complement.
TTACAAAAAAGTTAATAGTAGTTTAATTCGTATAGCTTATATTCTAAAAATAAACTCTTAAATCACGCGTCTTTCGATTATAGAGCTACAACCCCTTCGCAAGAAAACGACCCCATATTCCCGGCTTAAGAGAGAGTTGTTCTTAAAATAATTTAAATTAATTATTTGGCGACTACATATCGTTCAATAATTTATGAGCTTGCAAAATATACGCATCTCAATTATTGAATTGCCATTTTCTTTCTATAGTGCAGTCACTGAAAGTAAAAATCAACTAGTACCTTCGATTTCGGTAAATCTCCATTTATTTTCACGAATTGACAATAACAACTTGGGGTTTTAGCCTGGGGTATATGTCACCCCTTCTCGGGAGTGAAAATTACTTTATTAAAAATAACCCACAAATCGAGAGAGGGACAAATTGTAAGCAAAATTTGTTATATAATGTGATTAAAATAAATCAATACTTTTTGAGTTATAAAAGATCAAATATTTTAATTTTTGGAAAGAAAATGCATGCTTTAGAGCGATTTTTCATAAATGACTCAAAAACTGTAAGTTTTTACAAAAAAGTTTTTATCACTAAAATTGAAGCTAATAAAAAATATAATAAATTGCTTACTTGAAAAACCCTTTAATGTTAATTTAAAGTAAGTTATTGGTAATTAAATGTATATTTTTTCCGCGACTGTTAAAATCTAAGGGTTCAAGCTTAAATAACGGGAAAGAGATGCATTTTATAACACTTAGGTACTAAATACTTGTCAAAGTACTTAGAAATAACTATGAAAAATAAGATGCAGAAAAAGTTGATAGTATCAAAATCCGCTCACCAATTTTCGTGAAAATGAATGGAGATTTACCGAAATAGAAGGTACTAGTTGATTTTTACCTACTATAGAAAGAAAATGGCAATTCAATAATTGAGATGCGTATATTTTGCAAGCTCATAAATTATTAAACGATATGTAGTCGCCAAATAATTAATTTAAATTATTTTAAGAACAACTCTCTCTTAAGCCGGGAATATGGGGTCGTTTTCTTGCGAAGGGGTTGTAGCTCCATAATCGAAAGACGCGTGATTTAAGAGTTTATTCTTAGAATATAAGCTATACAAATTAAACTACTATTAACTTTTTGTAAAAACTTAAAGTTTTTCAGTGATTTACAAAAAACCTTTTCAAAACATGCATTTTTTCACAAATAATTAAAATCTTTGATCTTTAATATCTTAAAAAGTATTGACTTATTTATTAACTTTATATAATAAATTTTGCTTTTAATTTGTTCTTTTATTGATTTGTGCATTTATTTTTTATAAAATAATTTTCACCCCCGAGAAGGGGCGGTATCCACCCTCAGGGTAAAGGCGCAAGGTGGTACCATGTCACCTTTGTTTCTTGACGTATTCTTTAACTACTCACCAATTTTCGTGAAAATCGATGAAGGTTCACCGAAATTGAAGGTAATCGTTGATTTTTACCTTCAGTGACTGCACTATACAAAATAAATTGCAATTTACTGATCTAAATGCGCGTAATTTGGAAGCTTATAAATTATTAAATGATATGTAGTCACCAAATAATTAGTTTAACGCATTTTTAATACAACTTTCTCTTAAGCCGGGAAGATAGGGTGGTTTTCTGGCGAAGGGGTTGTAGCTCAATAATCGAAATGCTCTTGATTTAATAGTTTATTCTTAGAGTATATAAGCTATAGGAATTATATTCGCAATACGATACATTTTAAGTTTTCTCAGCATCTTTCTCTTAAGTTAAATCAATTAAAGGGTTGTTTGGGGGTGAAGGGGATGAGCTCAAAAATCTAAACTATATAATTTCAAGAGCTCATAAATAGCTCGTAATTCTGCCGCAAAAACCGATTCAATATTCCTATTTTTAAGTAGTGGGGGGGCTGACTCAGCCCCCCCCCCCACTAGGGTATTAAATTCCTGCTCAGTGGAACGAGCTCAAAATTTTTAGTTTGCGGAATATGAGAGCTCATAAATAGCTCATAAATCAGGGCTATTTGTTTTTTAATTTTTGCAAGTGGGGGGGGGCAGCTCAACACGGGTGAATCAAAAAGAAATGGAAGGATACTTGGGTCACCAGCACTTACAACAAAGGTGTTGGTTGGTACTTTCCCGCAGTCAAAAGGAATTGTTTTACAAGTATGTATTGTGTTTTATTTTTCTAATGAAAAGTATGGTCACAATAAAGGGATAACAGCCCAAGGGCTTGTCACGAAACCTTTAACATCTTTCGCCAAACTCATGGGCAAAGATGGAGCCATAACAGCCCATGAAAAAACATCATACCACAAGGAGTGAGTTCAGGTTGGACTGGATTTTCTACAAAGTTATCGCAACCCACAAAATTCAGTCATTAACCAGATAGACTCTCGGAGTTCTAAACAGATACAAGAAAACAGAGCAAGACTACGACCAATAGTAGAGTCCATAGTGTTCTTAGTCGACAAAATATTCCTCTAAGAGGCCATCGTGATGATAGCCTCCGGTTTCTGGATGAAGATGATGGACCTAGCAATAAGGGGAACTGTTAATGGTAGGGAAGCAAATTATGCTAAATGTGCAGTCACTCGAGCGCTTTGGAGACCTATTGGGTTTTGAAGAGTAGGTCCTAAAACCAAAAAAAGTTAAGTAACATTTTCCATTTTAGTGGGCGCTTGCCATTTTTTAATTTAATTTTTTGCATTTCCAACAATCAATTTTTACGATTATAACGCCATCTATGCGTAATTCGAAAAAATGTTTCGAACAAAAGTTATTTATTTTTTCGTAAGTACAGTGGAACCTCGATAACTCGGATTAATCGGGACCGCGGCCGATCCGGGTTATCGAAAATCCGGCTTAGCCGGAGAGCATGGTAAAAATTAATAAAATACTAATAGATAAAGTCCCTTATAAGCAAAATAATATGAAATATATATGCACAGTTACCTATAGTTGTATAGAGTTTAGTATAGACAATATAGAGTATTATTCATTTCTAGATAAAAAAACTCAGTCAGTTTGGTTGTGTCAATTTCGTCTGCTCTGCCATCGGAATGATGTTATGTAATTTAAGAACAGTGACTCTTTCATTGTTTAAAAGACCATTGTTTAAAAAACAATTTTTTAAAAGACAGTTGAAAATAAATAAAGGAATAACAGGTGCCTGTTGTTTGTGATAATGAACGTGCATGAGTCATTTTTACTATCATAATATAGTTCAAATTACACAGATACCATTACCATTATCTCTCAAATATTATATTATGATTGAAGGGAAGTTTTATCAATGAAATTCGATATTTTTAAGACATTCCAGAAGCGGCTGCAGATAAAATGTTTTAACATAATATGTATTACATACATTTTTATTCTTGAAATGTTTGTCCGATGAAAATCGGTCCGGGTTAGCCGGACTTCCGGGTTATCGGGGTCCGACTTATCGAGGTTTCACTGTAATCAAAATCTGCAATAAAAAATGGGGACCCTTATTTAAGATTTTAAAGTAACCCCCCACCACACCTCCGTGGGGGGTTGTGTTTGGTGCCATTCGATAGATTTTTTAAAAATATTAAATAAGTACATTTTACAGTTTTTCGATCTGATGTTCATTTCGCGAAATATCGCGGGATTCGTATTTAAAATATTAAATTTACCCCCCACCCCTCTCCGTAGGAAGTCGTGTTTGGTGTCATTCGATAGATTTTTAAAAAATATTGAGCACATATTTTTTAGTTTTTCGATCTGTCATTCAATTTGCGAAATATTCGCTTTTTTCTTGTGAAATCTTGGGACTCCCCCATTTCCTTACGCCCGGCTCAAATCGTCGGATTTTTGAAATATACACTCTTTTGCATGTACTTAACTTACCTTATCTTAATCTGACAATTTCGAGTTTTTTTAAGGATAGATTTTTTTTTCGGGCCCCCCTTAACGAACTCCCCTGTGTTAAGAGCCAATATATGGTAGAGGTACATCTACAGGGTACCAGGTTTCTCTCCATATGATAATCTGACGCGCTCGAGTAACTGCAAAAATCCTCGCTTGGGCTCCCCTACCATAAGGTTTAAAATCACATCAGGAGATAAGACTCTTAAACAACACCTATCCACAGCATCTTCCCAAGCAACATACATTAGTAGCACTAGTCAAAATAAATTATTGAAACATGTTGTGGTAAAGAAATAATTGAACAAATAAAGAATCAGCTTCAAAGTGCAAATTATTACTCTGTCATATTTGACGAAACGACCGACGTATCCCACTTGGAACAACTTTCTCTAAATTTGAAATACATACACAATTAAATACAACATTCGTGCAGGCTTTGTCAAGTTCATTGACGCTTATGAGAACATAAAAATGGAAGAACAAGGCCTGACAGAAGAAGAATTGGGAAAAATGGTATTAAACTTGTTGAAAGAACTACACTTATATCCGAAGAAATGTGTAGGAATCGGTGCTGACTTTAATAATACTTTAATAACGATAAGTTTTGAGTGCCTTTATGGTACTCAAAAGTGTGTGAAAAGTACCTTAAAATTCACAATTGTAACCCTAATTTTTAAAAATTATCCCCAGACCCCCGGTAACCCTCCCCAAAAAAAGTTCATGGCCCCTCTCGAAAATCGGTCCTGGATCCGCCCTTGTCCCTGAGAGACCGAACTTACGTCTTCCCAAACGAAGAAATACGTCGTAGAACAAAGTCAACTCAACAGACGCTGTAGAAAGAATCGCGTCGCTAAAGTGGAATTGGAGGCCACAACAAGAAGCATTACGGAGCAGAAGACGCCCACCAATCAGATGCACCGATGATCTGAATCGTGTTAGTGTAAAGCCGGACTCAAACGACTCGTGTACTTGGCGAATAATCGTCACTTGCGTATACTGGCAATGCTGTGTGAGTGGGTTACTAGTACAATTATTGTACTATTTGTCAAACACTAATAATAATAATAATGTTAATACTACTATTAATTGTCAAAGAATTGTTCCAGTAACCCTCCCAAAAGACATAGTAAGTAATGCAAGTAACGATTATTCGCCAAGTACACGAGTCGTTTGAGTCCGGCTTAACTGAATACAATCCGCACAATACAGCGACAGATGGAAAGAGCGGAAGGAGACCTAGGCCCAGCAGTGGACGTATGCAGGTTGATGATGATGAATTAACAATTGACAATAATTATCATTATTACTATTTATCAAACCATACACCTGTTTAAATATTTTTTAATTCGAACACACTACGCTCCAGGCGTAGTATCATTTCAACAGATCGTCTCAAATAGCAGTAAATAAAGTTAGTCTTTAAAAATATATCCCATCACGCAAGAATTACCTGTCATAAATATATGTTTTCCTTTATTTAATGTATTTATATTTATACATGTGAACTTTATATAGAAACCCCTGAAGGTTTTCCATGCGGTGGTTTTACCTCATGTCACTGATTTATGCTGAAATCGTTACTGCCACCTGTGAGATTATCAGTGTTTACAGTTGCAATTATGTATCAGATTACTGGTTAGATATTGTCAATAAGATATATCAGTAATATATCTTGTTTCACGTTTAACCTCATGCCATTTATAATGAATGAAGACAAATAGTAGGGGAGAAATTGGAGAAAAAATAAAATGTTTTTATGTTGTTCGACATTTTTTTAAATTTATTGTCTATGTTTTAAATTATAGTTTTTGAATATTATGGACCTCTTCTTCTTCTTCTTAGTTCAGCCGAGACTGGCACTTAATCGTAAGATATTTGTACCATACCTTGTTTTTTTCCATTAAACTGTAGTAAATTCTGTGGCCTCAACGAAGACCAAGAGTTTCCTTATTGGTAGTTTTAGAATCTCTTCTGGTTCAATCGTTACTTAACCAGTGAATTCCTGCATCATATTACTTAGCAAATTGCAATGGCATAGGATGCGTATGGCATTACCTTCTTCAGTTTGGTATTTTTGGTATTTTCTGCACCATGGTTCATTCAACTTACCTAGTTTGTATAGATATTTGCTTACACGACAATGTCCAGTCACCATTTCGGTGATCGTTTTAATCTCCCGTTTATTGAGATTCATCAAATTATCTCAGAGAGTTTTTTGTCAATATTCTTTATTATTTTCTAGAATTTGCCTTAATTGGCTCTCCATTTCTTTTGATCCGTGATCTTAGTCCTTATCAGCCACTTCTAAACCTCGTTTTGGTAGCATCTTTGGATATGCCACAGAATGGTTCTGGTACAAAGGTATTTCCCGAGCCTTGTTTTGATCTGCTTATTTAATCCCATGCACTTCTTCATGACCTGGCACCCTTATTAAAGACAATTTATTATCTTTTTGAAAGTAGTTGAGATCTTAGCCACTTGTCTATCTATATAAATGTTGATTCCCTTTGCTTTGAGGTCCTTTTATGTGAGTAAGAGTGAGATAGATGCTGACGTCACAGCGAAGGAATCTACCATAGTTTAGCTATTATCCGCTAGATGGCGCCACCAATTCGCCATTTTTATTCCAATTCGCCCGTTTTTATTCCAATTCGCCATTTTTAGTCCATTTCAGTATTTTTATTCAAATTCGCCATTTTTGATCCAATTTGCCTTGACACATACATTACGTCGAAGGAATCTACCATAGTTTAGCTATTATCCGCTAGATGGCGCCATTGTGACTGTTACGCACAAATGTTATATATTAAGGCTGGAGAAACTTTGTTTACTCGATCTAAGACACTATTCTCCGCAATTCCAAAAGAAATTAATATTTTCGATTTGGGGTTGCTAAAGACAAATGATGTTATACCGCAGGTTCTACGAACACGAACGAACAAGAATAGTAAACTGTTTCCATACCCTCTTAAAGAAATTACTACTCTTTCGACGGCTCTCATAATAAGTGCCAGCAAACGGAAATTGGAGCTGAAAGAAATAGAAATTAAAAAGAGGAAAGTTGAATTTACGGAAAAAAAAACTATTGCAATTTTAAGGACGAATACAAATCTTTACTCCAAAAAGAAGAGAAAATAATTGCGGCCCAAGAGAAATTTTGCAATTATTTTAAAAATTGGAAAAATATGGAAATATCTGGATTTTATAAAGTTTCTGCTTTTACGGTAAACAATAGGGGCAAATATCCCCATGTTGGAGTTTTATTAGAAAACGATGGACATAAAAATGTATACTTTTTAAAAGGATAATCAAAAACCGTTTTTGTAAAGGCATTCGAAAACGGGCAACAGCTTAAAGAATATGGCTATCTTAGTTTACCTTGTAAAAACTTGGACATCGTGTACTTACCGTCGGAAGATAATTTCGCCGAATTTAATACAAACGGACTATGTACATTTAATGGAAATTCATTTGCAAAGATCGAAAATCTAAAATGTTGTACACCGGTTTGGCAGAATTTTGCTGTAGAAGACAGATCCAGGACGATATAAACAATCTCAAAAAGGTTACAATGGAAGAGTTTGACGCCAAAATAAAAGTTGCACAGTGTCGACGGTTGGAGCAACTGGAGGAAGGAACGGAACATATTATAAGAGGAATAACAGAAATTGAATTTAGAAATAAAATAAGATACATTTTGTCGTTAGAAAATTCAAGCTAGACAAGGCGAAAACGGCGGGTTCGTTGGGGAAAATATTCCCATGAGATTTTTTTGTATAATTACATTCGTGAGACATCCCAGAATAAGGTTCAAGAAGTCGCCCACGTGAAAAGTGGGCCAAATTTTTTTAACAATTTTTTTTTAAATCAAATTGCAAAAATCCATATTTTTGGCCCGGACAATTTTTTTTATAGGTTTTTTGGACCATTCTGGATAAAAAGGTTTCTTATAATTTTTCTCTAAAGTTGATCGTTTTCGAGTTATAAGCAATTTAAAATTGAAAAAAACGAAAAATGGCGATTTTCAAGGCTTAATAACTCGGTTAAAAGTTATTATTATGAAAGTCAGAAAGTGACTAAATCAAAGTTTAATGCCCCCCCTACAAGATCCCGAAGAAATTTTTGTCATTATTTTATTACTAAGCTGTTATTTTTAAGTAATAATATTGAGCGACATGCACGTCGTAGGCGGCCGTAAATGTGAGTGCAAGTAAGATGCACAGTTGCACTGCCGGAGTGGCATCTCTCTCGCACTCAGCATTTATGGCCGACTACCACGTGCATGGCGCTCAATATTATTACTTAAAAATAACAGCTTAGTAATAAAATAATGACAAAAATTTCTTCGGGATCTTGTAGGGAGGGCATTGAACTTTGATTTAGTAACTTTCTGACTTTTAAGATAATAACTTTTAACCGAGATATTAAGCCTTGAAAATCGCCATTTTTCGTTTTTTTTTTTCAATTTTAAATATCTTATAACTCGAAAACGATAAACTTTAGTCCACAATGGTCCAAAAAACCTACAAAAAATTGTCCGGGCCAAAAATATTGATTTTTGCAATTTGATTTAAAAAAAAAATTGTTAAAAAAATTTGGCCCACTTTTCACGTGGGCGACTTCTTGAACCTTATTCTGGGATGTCTCACGAATGTAATTATGCAAAAAAATCTCATGGGAATATTTTTCCCAACGAACCCACCGTTTTCGCCTTGTCTAAGTGATTTATATGTATCCAACTACTGGTTGGAGAAAGAAATAAATGATTTACATATAACTCTACATTATAGGATTAAACTAAAACTAGACAAAATCAGAATAACGCCGAGTAAAAATAAAGAACGAGCTGTATTTTGTGTTTAGAACTTTGTATTTATATTAAAAATAATGTTAAGTCTTTACTTCTTTATTAAAAATATATTATTTAGATTAGAAAGTTTTGTTTTTTCTTTCCTCTCCTAACCATGAACACCAATTTAAAATATTAGCTCATGCTTACCTACGTTAGGTTGTGACCTTGGAATGGTAGTTGAAACACGGTAGTCGAAAGTATAGTAACCCCCATTTTTTACCTATATGAAACTAGTTCTTAGAATAAAAAAGAAGGTAAGTGATTTTGTTTTTTGTAAGCCATACATACATATTATAATATAGTGAAATACTTAAGCAGCGGGATTCGAAAATCGCACTAGCGATCTCCTTACGTCTATGCCTCTCTACGTTAAGCCGTTTAGGCACTACATACGTCACTTTATGTCTCTACGGGAAAAGAAGAAGAATTAGCAGTTCCGAAAAGAAGAAGAATACACAGTTTACAAAAAGAAGAAGAGCGTTCCACCAACTAGCGGATAATAGCTAAACTATGGTATTCTTCGACGTAATGTCTGTGTCAAGACAAATTGGAATAAAAATAGCGAATTGGAATAAAAATGGCGAACAGGAATAAAAATGGCGAGTTGGTGGCGCCATCTAGCGGCTAATAGGTAAACTATGAAAGATTTCTTTGACGTCAGCATCTATCTCACTCTTACTCATATAAAAGGTACTTCTCTCCCTAACACATTGATTTCCCTATCTCTATAGTCATGGTAACATAGTCCTTCTACTTCTGCGAGAATCGGTTTAAAATGGAATTTAAATAAAACAAAAGTGATGACAAATAAAAATATCACAATGTAGATGAAAGTGAGATCGATAGTGTCGAAGAGTATTTATACCTAGGTCACACGATCAAACTAGGCAGACAGAATCAAACGGCAGGATAACTAGGAGAATCCAAATGACTTAAGCAACACTAGGAAATCTCAGTGTTGAAAAACAGAAAGATAACAATAAATCTAAAGAAAAGGATATTCAGCAGTTGTATTCTACCAGTTATGACCTATGGAGTTGAGACCGTAATACTTACAGATTTATCAGCCAATAGTTTAAGAACAACACAGAGGACCTTCGGACGAGCTATGTTAAGAGCTCTGAGAGAACATGGTCGAAGAGATAACATGGAAAGGTGAACGAGAAACATTGTATATTGGAGACCACGCCATCACGTGGCTAGATGACATCAAAGCAAAAGTGGAGAGAAACTGGCACCAAATAGCACAAAACAGAAGAATGGAGAACTCATGGGGAGACCTAAATCCATGTGTGCATGCAAGCAGAAACGTTCGCATACATGCAAATTTGTATTGGAATCAAACAACATCAGTTTTAGCAGACGATTTGGAATCACAGGCTCTTAATATTAAAAGAGCAGTACGATAGAGCCTCTTGTCGCCCTTGCTTTTCAATGTTTACTTCGAAAGAATTTTCATAAATGCATTTTCTGAAAAACAAGAAGGAATAATAATTGTGAACGGTGAAGTCTTCAATAATTTGCAGTATGCGGACGACACAGTAGATACTTCTAGCTTCTACCCAAGAAGATCTGCTAACATTACTTGATAGTGTCGCTGAGAATTGTAAAGAAGCAGGTCTGGATCTGAACATACGGAAATAAGACCAAAATGCTCGTAATAAGTAACCAACAGAATATAAAACCGTTTATATATGTAAATAATATCAAACTTGAGAAGGTTGATCAAAGTGTTTACCTTGGATATCAGTTAAATTGTAGGAGATCTAGGATCTAGGATAGAGCAGACCAGAACCGCATTTTAAAAGAATGTCAAAGGTATTATGTAACAGAGACCTAAAATTGGCATGAGGATCCGCCTACTTCGCTGCTACGTTTTCTCGGTCTTACTTTATGGTGTCGACTCTTGGACTGTGAACAAAATCAATCTAAATCACCTTGGGGCTTTCGAAATATGGTGCTATAGAATGATTTTAAAAGTTTCTTGGGTGGAGAAGATTCGAAACTTCACAATACTAGAACGTCTTAGCAAGACTACTGAGATTATAAAAAGCATCAAGAAGAGAAAGCTGGAGTATTTTGAACATGTAATGAGAGGTCCCAAATATAGGTTGCTACAAATATTATGCAAGGGAAAATAGCAGGTAAACGGAGTCCAGGACGAAGAAGAGCTTCAAAGTTTGAAGAACTTGCGAGATTGGTATGGTATTGATAAAAGCATACTATTTAGGGTGGTAGTGAATAAAATTCAGGCAGTTAATAAACGTTCTGAAAGAACATGGTACATGAAGAAGAATGATACAAGCAGGCTGAAGAAGAAAAAGACTCCGTTGATTTGTTGCAGATGACATTAAAGAAAAAGTGGGAAGAGAAACTAGCACCAAATAGCACAAAAGAGAGAAGAGTGGAGAACTCATAGGGACAAGTTTATCCACGTGTGGATGCAAGCAGTCTGAAGAAGAAAAAGACTCCGTAGATTTGTTGTAAACTTTCAATAAAAAACAATCATAGAATAACTACTGGCAAACGGAAATAGTTCACCGTTGATTAAAAACTGAATTTTCCCCACTTTATTTTAACCCTTAGTGGTGAGTACATTCTTTAAAAATTAACTACTGCGTCAACCCATAAAGTTAACAGTGTATCCCAAGGGCAAAAGTTTAATAAAAAGTTTTTTGTTGAACGTAAAGTAGAAATTACCCCGGCGTATTACTTTGGTCTACAAACAAAGACGTGATACGCAAAACATGAAACTTTTAATTAAAGTTAAACAGATTATCCATTTAAAAGCATTAACAAGTTTTGATGGTATAAACAAGAATAACGCAAATTGCGGACAGAGGCGTTTAGAAATTATGAGGATTTTAAATATTTGCGGTGAAACACAATAAAGTAATGGAAAATGTGTGCACTGCTTACAGTTTGTGGAAAAGTTGAAATCCTGCGTACAAAAACCTCTATGTAAATGTAAATGAGAATTTTGTTTTCGACCATTTTAAAAAAATGTGAAAACCTTGAATTATCCATACCTATCTGTTTCAGAGACTTTGTAAAAACAACTCCTCCGTCATTAATTAGACCAAATAAAATAACAAGTGAGGTATAGAATTAGATCTTATAACTCAAGGCTGGTATTAAAGGTTTCGACTTTCGATTTTAGAGTTGTAATCGGAAGCACTGTTTAAAAGTCGCCAAAATAATACAAGCGATATATTATTCGATGCGCCTTACAAGCAAGATGAGAGTAAATAATGTATACTTCCGATGTCATGCCAGTGTGTCCGTCCGTCTGTCTGTCCACAAATATAACTCATACGTTACTAGAACTGATAGAATGACAAATGAGGCGTCGAGTGAGAGCTTATAACTTAATAGAATTTTCCCTTAAGCTTTTTTGGAATTTTTCTGTCACACAATACACCACTCGCTTCCTTTTATTTCATCCATCCAACCCTGTTCCAGTTTTTGTTCTAAGTCGCCTTCACTATTTCTTACCAACACCACATCATCAGCATGCACTAAGCACCAGGGAATGTTAACCTTCTAGTTGCACTCTTATCTGATCTAAAACTAATGAGAATAAATAAGGACTAAGAACCGAGGCTTGGTGCAAGCCTACTTTCACATGAAATTGATCAGACTCTCTCATACCTGTCCTAACACTCATACATATATCTCACAATCTTTGCATATTCACCGGGGACTCTTTTCTTTTTTAGTGCCCACCACATAATCTCTCGAGGAACATGCTCTCACATGCCTTCGCAAGATCAAGGAAGACCATATGAGCGTTGGTTTCTTTATTGCTGTATTTTTTCCTCAACTATTTTATAATGAATATAGCGTCTGTGGATGATCTGCCCTGCATAAAGCTCAATTGATTATGGAATATTTCCGTTTTTTCACGTATCCGTCTCTCAATTACTATTTCCCATATTTTTATGGTGTGACTAAGTAGTTTTAAGGCCTGTAGTTTCTGCATTGTTGCATATTTCCCTTGTTTTTGTAATCAGGTACTAATATACTGCTTCTACGTTTGTTTAGAATTTGTCCAACTTTCATAATTCTATTGAATAAACCTGTCCATAAAAATACCATAGACAGCTATGCTGACAAATGTGGCAGTCCTTAAGAGAGCAAATGCTACTCGCGAGCTGCTTGATCATATCAAATGTAGAAAGATGGCCTATTTTGGACACGTAGTAAGGGGAGACCGATATAATATTCTTCAACTTATTATGATGGGTAAAATCGAAGGACGCAGAGGAATTGGTAGAAAACAGGCCTCTCGGTTGAAGAATATCAGGGAGTGGACAGGTATAAAGAAAGCAGAGCAACTATTTAGAATAGCTCGAGACAGAGACAGTTTCGCCATGTTAATCGCCAACGTCAAGGGGACTTGATAGGGCACGTTAAGAAGAAGAAACCTGTCTCTCCTAATGCTCTCCACACTTCCCCAGGAATATTATCTGGTCCAACTGTTTTCCGTTCTTTATTTTTCGAAGTGCAACCACTTCCTCATTTGTTATTATGTCGACCATTTCTGTTGCTGTCTCCGTCAACTCAACTGGATTTCTGTCAAATTCTTCATTTAATAGACTGTCGAAGTACTTTCTCCATCTCTTTTTGACATCCTTTTCGTGAATTACTATTTTATTATTTTCATCTCGGATACATCTAGTTTGACTAAAATCTTTTTCTTTCTTTGCTCTCTGTTTGGCTATTTTATATATCTTTGTTTCGCCTTCCCTGGTATTAAGTTCATCGTATAGATTTGTATACGCTTCTGATTTAGCTTTTGGTCCTACTACTGCTACATTCGCTTCTTTTTGGCGACCATATAGTTTTGAAGATCTGTGTCCGACCTATTTTCTTGTCACTTGTTACTTAGTAGCTATTTGTATAACAAGGGAGGAAAGTGCTACTTTTCCTCCCGAGAATGAAGTTTACTGCCCGACGCGTAGCGGAGGGCAGTAATCATTCAAGGGAGGAAAAGGCACTTTACTCCCATGTTATACATATGGTTTTTCCACCTTCCTCAAATAACAAGTAATTTTTTCATTTTTACTTAATTTATTTGTGTAACTAACCAACAAAATTTATTACAACTAAAACTAACAAGTAGGTACAATATAACTGTCAACTGTCAAATATAAGTCAAATTATTAATGTAAACATTGTTAAATCAGAATACCAATTTACTGTTTTTTACAATTCTGCAAAATACAGAGTGTTTTTAAATAAACGTTAAAATGTATAGATACTTACGCAATAGTAAATAGATATTGTACAGGACGTCAATAAGTTATATTTCATGAATGAAATACCATGACGTCACTTTTACTTTTCCTCCCTAGGGAGGAAAAGTACAACTTTGCTCCCTACTATCAGGTCCGGAAAAGTATACTTTCGGCAGAGGTAGGTGGAAAAATATTTTACATACTTAGGAGTAATAATAGAAGAAACACGATCCCTATAAGCAGAAACCAATATCAAAGTATTATTGCAGGAAACAGGGCATATTACTCGTTAAGGACCCTACTTAAATCAAAAATACTCTCAAGACCAGCAAAAATAAGAGTATATAAGACAATAATTCGTCCCACAATAACGTACGGAAGCGAAACCTGGACTCTGAATCAGCGGGAAACAACAAAATTACTGGTACTTGAAAGAAAGATACTGCGGACTATCTATGGGCCTTGCAGAGAAGAGACAACAGGAGAATGGAGAAGAAGACACAATGATGAACTCCAGACAATATACGGAGATGAAAACATAGTACGCTACATTAAATCAAACAGAATACGATGGGCGGGTCACGTACTAAGATCAAGTGACGAAAGACTTCTAAACGCCACATTCTGGGAAAGGCCCGATGGAAAAAGGTCAGTTGGTCGCCCAAGAAAGAGATGGAAGGACGCAGTAGCCAGCGATCTACGCAAAATGGGAGTACAGCAATGGGAAATAGCTGCTCAGGACCGACAACAATGGAGGGAAATAGTAAACGCGGCCAAGACTCACATAGAGTTGTAGAGCCAAATGATGATGATGATGAATATCAAAGTAGAGAAAACGCTACAACTGTATATCATACAATGAAGAAAAAAAAGAATGTGTGTGTGTACTTTGTACTCTCCGTGAGTAACCTAGGCTATACCTACCTGTAAAATATCTGGACAAATTTTCACTAGCAAAAAAAATCCGCCAAAAAATCTAATTTAAGGCCCCATTTTTTTGACCATTTTTTATTGACATTTTATAATATCATCATAATTCATAATTTCATAATATCATATCATTTTAAAAATATTTAGTCAAATTGTAAAAGTGTATTACCAAAGTTTGTGTCGTTTATTTGTTAACAATTCTATCTCTGTAAGTAGATAGGCATATCAAAATAAATACAGATTTGAACTTTTGCAGTCCATACAGGTTGAAGGTTCACATTTTTTAAGATACTCAACTGAATTTCTTTTAATTCTAAAAGCGGCCTACTGCGAATCCAAAAACACGGTAAATTACTGATATTTTGCTTTGCATTACAGATATAGGAAAAAGTTATTTGAACAAGTTGTTCCAAATATTATTCTACCCCCACATACCAAATTTCATCACAAAATTCGCACTTTTAGTTTTTTCATTATTTGTAGTCAGGATCATAAAATTGCAGAGGAGGCTGCTGGCCGATCAGCCGCCCTTGCCCAATCTCCGGGCAGCGTGTGCGTTAAACTATACGCAGCTCTAAGGAGACCGGGACTCCGTAAACGCTGCTGGTCTGCGCGGAGCATGAGCAAGTGAGATTTTCCGGCTTCCAGTTTTAGGATCCTGACTACAAATAATGAAAAAACTAAAAGTGCAAATTTCATGATGAAATTTGTTATGTGGGGTTAGAACATTATTTGGAACAACTTGTTCAAATAACTTTCGGATATCTCTAACGCGAAGCAAAATAGCAAAGTAAACAAAACAGTGTAGCATGTGTAAAAAATTTATGGGGAGGCTAAGCCTCCCTTGCCTCCTCTGACCAGCCGCCACTGGTTAGATCCAGAGTTAACGTGGTTAGATCCAATTTTGAAAGATAGTACCGTGAAAATATAATGGAAAAAGACCAGACCTGCAATCTATGTGAAGATGAAGAAGAATGTTGCTGCCTTCTGGAGGATGACATCCATGTTATATGATATTTTTAATTTTTTATATTGCTTTCCAAACACGCAGAAATGCATCTTTTGTTATTTCTATTTTTTATCATTTAGGGACAATCAAACTACATTATTATTACAATATACAATATACATTATATACAATAATTAATTAACAATTTTAAAGTGGTTTATACAAGTATACGAACTCCCCTTTAATGGGAGTACCTAATGATAAATGGACTGTTCCATTTGTTATGAAATGAAAATTGTTATTATAGTCGGTTCGCTAAACTCAGACACAATTGGCTAGTGATTTTAGTAGGTAATTTTTTTTGTTTTTTGCCAATTTGGCCAAAATTGGCAAAATTACTAATTATTTAGTAATTATTAACTATTTAGTAATTTTTTTTTTGCCAAATTGGTAAAATTACTGCCTAAAATCACTAGCCAATTGTGTCTGAGTTTAGCGAACCGACTATATGAAATGTTGTTTGGAATAAAAAATTATGGTCTGATATGTGCAATTACATCCTTTTAATGGAAAAAATATTTGAAGATTCTTCTCAAATTATGGATACCAACAACATTTTCATTTATAACTCTTTTATTTTTAATTTGACGAAGAAAAGTTATTCTTCATAAAAAGCTCTTCATGGTCTAAGATTTATGATGCAACTTTATTAATTCTATACGAGGTATATAAAAAATATGAATTTCGATCAAGAGTAAAGTACCTTTATAGTTCACAACATTTAAATTAGAATGATATAATTGCACATTAAAACATAATTTTTAATTCTAAACAACTTTTCCTAATAGCAATTTTCCATATTATGAATTAAAATACGTAAATAAACAAAGTTTTCGTTATGATAATGCTCGCATTTTCAGCTTGCTTAATCTGAATTTGTTAAGCAAAGCATAGGTTATTTACATTTGAGTTTGACACTTCGTGAATGTCAAACTAAGTTTTAAATTAAATATTAATAAAATATCAATGACATTTGACAGTGAATTTAATTATTAGATAAAATAAATAAGATGTTCAAAAATACAATTTGAGTATATTTTGAAAGCAATAATTTATTAACAACTTTATGTAAAAAGGTTTATACGAGTATACGGCCTCCCCTGGGAGTACCTAATGATAAATGGACTGTTCCATTTGTTATGAAATGAAAATTTTGTTATTATAGTCGGTTCGCTAAACTCAGACACAACTGGCTAGTGATTTTAGTAGGTATTTTTTTTTTGTTTTTTGCCAATTTTGCCAAAATTACTAATTAGTTAGTAATTATTACCTATTTAGTAATTTTTTTGCCAAATTAGCAAAATTACTGCATAAAATCACTAGCCAGTTGTGTCTGAGTGTGCAATTACATCCTTCTAATGAAAAAAGTTATTTGAAGATTTTTCTCAAACTATGGATACCAACAACATTTTCATTTATAACTCTTTTATTTTTAATTTGACGAAGAAAAGTTATTCCTCATAAGATGCTCTTCATGGTCTAAGATTTATGATGCAAGCATCATATATCGAATTTTATTAATCTTATATGAGGTGTATAGAAAAGTTATTCTTCATAAGAAGCTCTTCATGGTCTAAGATTTATGATGCAACCATCATATATCAAATTTTATCAATCTTATACGAGGTATATAAAAAATATGAGAAAGACTAAGTTTTCATTCTAATGGCATATAGAACATCCCACCAGAATGAAAACAATGGGAACCTTCTCTGGTTACACCTCCGAGGCTTCTACAATTTGCAAGCCATGCGGATGCTGAGACTAAGGAAGATGAGGGAATTCTATAATTTACAATTCACGTCCCATCTGCTCAGCGCGGTAAAGTTCCAACAAGAATGGTTCCCTTCATACTCCACACAGAGTAAATGTAAATCAAAAATGAATAACCATTTTCAATTTCGTTGCAAAACGAAAATACAGCCGAACCATATTCTAGTCCAATCAGAGAGTGCTGCAAGCACCTCTACCGGTTTCGAAACTTATTAGTCTCTCATCAGGAGGCACATATGCTGCTCTCCCCGATTCAACCAAAACAAACCCCAGCGTGCAGTCCCGAGACTGCAATTCGGGACTGCAATTTTTGCTAGCAGTTGCCGCTAGGGCATCTATGCCATTTCGTTCGTTGCAATTCGGGACTGCACGCTGGGGTTTGTTTTGGTTGGATCGGGGAGAGCAGCATATGTACCTCCTGATGAGAGACTAATAAGTTTCGAAACCGGTAGAGGTGCTTGCAGCACTCTCTGATTGGACTAGAATATGGTTCGGCTGTATTTTCGTTTTGCAATGAAATTGAAAATGGTTATTCATTTTTAAAAAATATGAATTTCGATCAAGAGTAAAGTACCTTTAAAGTTCACAACATTTAAATTAGAATGATATAATTGCACATTAAGGTACTAGTACAGTTTAGACCAAAAATAGGCATCTTTTTAATTTTTTTTCTCAGAAGCTTTATTAAAAATGAACATAAATCTTTTTGCACATTAATATCTAACTATTAGAGAATTCAAAAAATATATCTTTTTCCATTTATGCGCATACACTAATATTGTAGAAGGCGCCAAAGTCGAGGCCTCGAAAAAAAGTAGTTCCAATGAGTTAATCTCAGGATTGGGATATCTGAAACATAAATATCGTACGACATTTGAAAAAGGAAGGTTTCTTACGTGACAATTTACCACCGTTAGTGAAAAATTCCGCAAAGAAAAGATTTTACAGACATTTGAAAAAATTGTTGATTTTTTGGCCAATTTGTGGTAAATTGTCACGTAGGAAACCTTCCTTTTTCAAATGCAATACGATTTTTGAAGTTATACTTCTTTACGGGCGTAATGACGGTGAAATTTTATATGGGAAAACCTAGCGACCGGGCGCATGCGCATTATAACTTTGTTCTGATTGGATGTTCAAATGACATGACAAAAATTATCCAATATGGCAGCTGTGGCACAGCTGTGGGACTGTGCATGGTTTGGTTATAATGTATGCTTGTTGCGTTTTAAAATTTGTAGGAAGAGAAACAACAAACAAAAAGTTAGTTAATGGTTATACTGCCTTTTTAAATAGTTTTCATATTATATTTTTGGACTTATTTACATAGAAGAAATGATTGTTGCATGCCAATGTGAAAGCTCATCAAACTGTGCCTAGTATGAGTGCCGCAGATCTCGCTTATTCAAAGCTAAATAATCTTTCACTGGTAAGTGTTTTATAAATAGTTGATCAAATTTTGTTATGATATTTGAACATAGCCACTTCGCACGACGCAATTGATTGCGAAATTTATTAGTCGTTATACGGGCTCCGATACCTACCTTGAACCTACCAAAATACATAAGTAGTATGTAATACTTTTATTTTACACCTTAATATTCACCTAATATATTGTCTTCTTACCCTATGTTTTGTTGTATTTTTTCAATTCTAAATCATTTCAATTCAAAATCAAAATAATTTGATTTACATAAGTTAAAAATGTCAAAAGGTTAATCTGTTTAGTTAGACGATCTTCGCACATAATGACAAGCTGTGTCTGTAGCGCAGTTTTAATGCGGGTGAATCCCAATACAACGCAAATACCAGCCGCGTGGTAAGTTGGTTCGAATCCCAATAGAAACTTTTATTTTTTTATTTTTTTTTTATACATTTTATGATTGTAAGTATATTTATTATATAATTTTATTTTCAGGAAATACGTATTTAGTTAAAAAAATTTCCGACAATTAATGTTCAGAAATCATTTGTGGCATTTTGAATGTGTTTGTGTGTGTTTTATTTTTTTATTATTTTAATTTTTGGCACTGTTTTAATAAAAATGTTTGAGAAGTATTAAGTATAAATTAATTTAATATTTAAATAAAATATAAATAAAAAGTATATTAATTTCGTTTATAATCATATAATCATATAATCATATAATAGAAGTATAACTTCTTACGTGCGTACAAAGTACACACACATTCTTTTTTTTGTTCCAGATATACCAATCCTGAGATTAACTGTCCGCCATCATTTTTCGAAGCCTCGACTTTTGCGCCCTCTACAATATTAGTGTACGTGCATAAATGAAAAAGATATATTTTTTGTAGATACTCTCTAAAAGCGTTGATTGAGGGTATTGGAGGGACCCTCCAGCCCTCCAATACCTCAATCAACGCTAAAAGTTAGATATTAAAATGTAAAAAGTTTTATGTTCATCTTTAATAAAGGTTCTGAGAAAAAAATTCTTGAAAAAAACTATTATTTTTGGTCTTCTAAAGTGTACTAGTACCTTAAAACATAATTTTTAATTCTAAACAACTTTTCATAATAGCAATTTTTCATATTATGAATTAAAATACGTAAATAAACAAAGTTTTCGTTATGATAATGCTCGCATTTTCAGCTTGTTTTTCTACAAAAACTATTGCTGCTAATACTATTTTTTAGTACTGTATGTACCTGCAGCAGATAAATTTATTTCCAAATTTATTTTCATTTTCAGTGTTTGTAATGGAAGTATTTTAGAACGACTCGTAGCCATCTTTACGTGGTTGACGAAAGTAGAAAATAAATACTCGTCTGCAAGCTGTCGCCATCTACACAAACTGACCTACACTAACCGAGTATATCTTTCAGTGATCTCCGAAATTGGGTTGAATCGCGCTGTTTACATATTTTTAAATTGTCTTTGAAAATTACGATATTGTCTAAATATTGCGCAAAAAGAAAACAATAAAATAAAAAATCATGGGTTTTCAGGATGTAAATTCTCTTAAAAAATGTATTAACTAACAAATTTCAAAGATATATTCGTAGGTTACATGATTACAGCGTTTTTCAAAAACAAAGTTAAGTTTAGGATATATTCTCAGGACTGCTGGCAATTCTGCTTCTGTTATTTGTGATATCAGAAAATCAATTTTTATTAAAGGTTATATCAAATTAATATTATTATTACAGCTGTAATTAAATACACGTGTAACTTTCTTCGTTGTTAAATTACAAAAAAAAAATAACTTATACAATAGGACAAAAAATAACTTCAATATTGAATTAGTTAAAAAATGTTACATACCTTGAACAGTCGGGCCGAACAAATCCAGTGACTTTTATTATTGTTCCAGGTACCAGTGGGTCGGGAAGATCATCCACGTAGTGTGGAAAAGTGTCCTGTTCAACAATAATAAAATCTAAAGCATCTACAGCGACTTCATCCATCATTATTTAACAAAGATTAAACCGCAGATTCCGACATATCAAAACATGTGAATTTTGAATACTAATTAGCAGGATTATGACTCATGTGTGTTGTCTATACGAGTATTACTTGGGCGCATTATTTTCGTTTGGATGACAACAACAAAGCAAATCGACTGACTGGTATGTGTAAAACATTAAACTGTAATCTCTGATATGGTTGGCTTCATTTGTAATGTAGTTTGGCTCTTAGAAAACACGCATTGCATTGAACTAGCTGCAGACAAGACTGACTTTTAACGTTAGGTTAATTGATTTTGAGATTATACTGCGGTAAAAATAAAGTTCTTTTTAAAACCGACTTTTTATCTTTTTTAAATTATCTTTAAATAATATTCCCACATTTATCTTATAATTCAGTAAACGCATGTGTTTTCATTTGAGCAATGTTTATGTACAGGGTGATCCGTTAGTAATGAGACATATGGCAATCAATATGTACTTATTAAAATTTGAAATGATATTAAAAATTGATATTTTGGCCTCAGTTAAAAAGTCAAAAATTTGGATTTATAAAATTTTGTAATTATATGACATTTCTGATCAGAGGCGTAGCTACCGCCGTATCAGCCGTATCAATTATACGGGGCCCCCGACATTGAGGGGCCCCAGCGCGGCATGTCGAAACAAAATTCTATTCAAAAAATTGAACAAAATATTTTACAATTACTTCACTATTAAAACGCTTTGAACAGTATGTATTGTTTGTATATCGACATTTTCGTGAAATGGATTTTTTATCTACATACAAACTATATTTATGCACAGGTACCTATCTATTTTCTGCCTCTCGCCTTTTTCTAACTACAGAGCTTTTTTGTTTTCAAGCTAATTATTTTTATTATTGTCCGTTGGCTGTGTGTGAGACATTGTGTAATGTTAATGCCAAATTGCAATATTTGTAATCGCTTTACCTTTGAATATTTGAAAAATTGAAACACTGAGTATTGTTTGCTTATATTTTCGTGTAATCTGTTCTTTATCTATAAATTGTATTAAGGTATATCTATGTATTTGCCAGTCGCTCGCCGTTAAAGTACAGAGTTTCTTTGTTTACGTTCATTTTCAATGTTCATTTACCCTTAGCTTGAAAAAACTGAATCTGTTTTAAAATAATGAGTCTCAACAATTCAAATCTATTTTTCGACTTTGGTTTATTAAAGTTTATTAGGTTTATTATTATTATTTATAATTGGGTCTTATACGCAGAACTTTTTAGTTCTTAAGGTTGTATTATGCAATTTACAATTTACACTCACCGGCAGAGAAAACGGGCACCCCAAAAAATGGGTCATTTTTAATGTCTTGTATTTCCTAAACCTGATGTCCGATTTAAGTAATTTTTTTAATATGTTATAGCCTTATTCTTTATCAATATCGCTGTAATAATATTGTTGCTAGACAGGTACATTGTCATTGTATACAGGGTGTACGAATCAAACTGTGTTTTTTTCTCAAACTTTGGAACACCCTGTGGAATGTTCTAGCTTTTATAAAATACTAAAATTAAAACCCAACTATAGCCACAGATTTTCTTAACATTCTGTTTTTTTATTCATTCGCTTATGTTGGATAATAAAAAAGTTAGGCACTTTAACAACTACCCCTGTTTTTCGTCAATACAGGGTGTTTTTCAATAAGTACGGCAAGCTTTAAGGGGTAATTCTGCATGATAAAATAATGACAGTTTGCTTTATAAACTTATGCCCGCAAATACTTCGTTTGTTGTTCTTACAAACTGACGATTTTTTTATTGCTCTAAAACGGTTTGTGATATGCAAATGAAATTTGGTGGATTTTAAGAGCTAGTTATTGCGCATTTTTTGGCATACAATTGAGAATTTTATATTCACCATTGGCGTGCATACGGGATATATCTAAAATATTTATACCCGTATGCACGCCAATGGTGAATATAACATTCTTAATTGTATGCCAAAAAATGCGCAATAACTACCTCTTAAAATCTACCAAATTTCATTTGCATATCACAAACCGTTTTAGAGAAATAAATAAATCGTCAGTTTGTAAGAAAAATTTCAACACCCCCTATCTCGGAAACGAAGCATTTGCGGTTTACGTTTATAAAGCAAACTGTCATTATTTTATCATGCAGAATTACCCCTTAAAGTTTGCCGTACTTATTTAAAAACACCCTGTATTAATGAAAAACAGGGGTAGTTGTTAAAGTGCTTAACTTTTTTATTATCCAACATAAGCGAATGAATCAAAAAACAGAATGTTAAGAAAACCTGAGGCTATAGTTTGGTTATAATTTCAGTATTTTATAAAAGCTAGAACATTCCACGGGGTGTTCCAAAATTTGAGAAAAAAACACAGTTTGATTCGTACACCCTGTATACAATGACAATGTACCTGTCTAGCAACAATATTATTACAGCGATATTGATGAAGAATAAGGCTATAACATGTTAAAAAAATTACTTAAATCGGACATCAGGTTTAGGAAATACAAGACATTAAAAATGACCCATTTTTTGGGGTGCCCGTTTTCTCTGCCGGTGAGTGTATTTAAATTTTTCAATATACAGTTTCATTAATAATTGGAAATAATTTAACTGTAGATTCGTGGTCCCAAAATATTAAGATTTAACTCAAATCACCTAGTCCGAAAATGCTTCCTAAAGGAGCTAGAGCTCTTTGAAAAAATCGTCTTGTAATTAGTTTTTTTAAATATCTCCAGAACACTTCCATTTAGAGAAACGAAAACTTCTACGCCTATTTATATTCCAGAGATTAATAGTCTCCATAAATTGTGAATTTCTAGTACAGGTCATAGGCGTCCGTTTTGGGTAGGGCAACGGTTGTTTTATCGCATATCCTTTTTGTCTGTAACTTTTAGCCTTTTTGACACTGGAGTATTAAATTGGGAAACATTCTAGTAATAAAAGGTACTCTTGATTTAAGTCAGTCGGATACACCGTTTTCTAGAAATGTCGATCTGAAAATTTTGTGTTTTTAATTTGAGAGAACTTTTCAAAAACAGCCACGAAAACAAAAAACGAAAACTGGTACGTTTATTTCAGAGATGAATCTTTTTTTGACACTAGATTTTAAATTATGAGGTATTCTAGTATTAAAAGTTACTCTTGCTTTAGGTCGGTAAAAGACACCGTTTTTTTTTTCTGAAAATTTTTTCAAATTTTGTTCAAATTTAAAAAACGAAAACATTTTCAAATCGATTTTTCTATAAAACGGTTTATCCTACCGACTTAAAGTAAGAGTAACTTTTAGTATAGTCGATTCGCTGATCTGAGACACAACTGTCTACACTACAATCACAATAAAAATGCACTATATAGAAAGAAACAAACCAAGACACGTTGAATGTTCGAGGAGCACTCCCAAATCATGATTCAGGAGTGCTCCTCATGCTTGTTTATTTCTAGTGCATCTTTATTGTGATTGCAGTGTAGACAGTTGTGTCTCAGATTAGTGAGTCGACTACACTAGAATACCTCACGATTTAATAATCCAGTGTAAAAAATGCTTAAAAGTAACAGACAAAAAAGTTATGCCATAAAATAACCGTTGCCCTACCCAACGAGGACGCATATGGCTGGTACTAGAAATTCGCAATTTATAAAATCGATTTATCTCTGGAAGATAAATGGACGTACCAATTTTCGTTTTTCTAAATAGAAGTGTTCTAGAGGTATTTAAAAAAATACTAATTAAAAGACACCATCTTCAAAGAACTCCAGCTCCCTTAGGAAGCATTTTCGGAGTAGATGATTTGGATTAACCCTTAATATTTTGAGGCCAGGAATCTACAGTTAAAATATTTCCAATTATTAATGAAACACCCTGTACTGTTTTGTTTTATTTCATTATCTTTTATTTTGTAATAATATTGACGATTTATGTAATTTCAGTAAACTGTATTTGTTATTGTTTTTTTCCTAATCTTTGTAAGCTTTGTCCACAAAATTGTAAAACTTTTGTTAAACATTTTTTTAGCACTATGTCATATCAGTGGTGGCTGGTGGAAGAGGGCCCCGCGACAAACTTTGATATGGGGCCCCTGTGGGGCTAGCTACGCCACTGTTTCTGATAATGAAGTTCTTCAAATACTTTGCGCTACTTTCTAAATTTAATTATCATCCACCAGAATTTAAATACCTACATCGTTTTCCTTATACACTACCTTTTATTATAGTGTTATTTCTATGTTCAAAAAGTTGGACGGGTTTGAAATAAATAGCTTTTGAAAAAAATAACATCAAGTTATAAAGCGCATTTTTATTTTTTCTTAAAAATCTTCGTTTTTCTCCACGTAGGTAACTCGAAAATGATTAAGAGTTACAAAAAAAGATGTCGTACAAAAATGTAGGGTTTTTTAGGTAAAAATTTTGTTTTTATTTTCCATTACTGTATCTCTTATCATTTTCAAGTTACATGGAGAAGAAGCAGTGCCGGATTAACCATTAGGCGGACTAGGCGGCCGCTAAGGGCCCGCGCACTTGATGGGGCACGCGTTTCACAAAATGCATTAATTAATATTGAATTATTTAAGCAGTAATTTAAAAAAATGTAAAATAAATCAAATAGAGCTAACGGAGACAAAGAAAAAAGAGAATGGTTAATTTATGATTTCCAATCAAATTCAGTTTTTTGTTTTGACTTCTTTCAAATATGTCAGGAAAACAAAACCGACTTCAAACCAAAATTAAACAGTTATCTTCAACGGAATTTTATATTCCATGTTCTAATAATTCCCTCAATTCGGTAATAAATTTTGCAAGCAAATTTGCTTAGAATCTGTGAATTATTTTGGTATGGTTCAAGAACTATTCGTTTTTTTTTTTTTCAATTTCTACCCACCGATGGGTCTTATAGTCTATTCACTCACGGTAAAATATTGCAAAACCTCCGGATTTTAAAGAACCATTGGAATTTAAAAGAAGAGCTTGTATTGACATTAAATTTGGCATACACCTAGCTAACATGTCAAAGAAATAAAGTGATATTGTGCCGATGTGTGCTTTTGCTCTGAGGTTAAAAGTTCAGGGCAATAATCCCATCGGGGATGAAATAATATACGGTCAAAATACGCCCGGAAGTGGATAAACTGACTAATTCTAAGCAACTTTTGTCCAATAAAGTTTTTTCACGAAGTCAATACTTTTCGAGTTATTTGCGAGTGAATATGTTAATTTTTGAACAAAAAAAACATGATTGATGGTTTTACGCAAATAACTCAAAATAAGTATTTTATCGAAAAAAATATTCTTAGTAAAAATATAGCTTAAAAAAAAGTGAAAAAAATGATGTATGTGTGAAGTCTGTAGACCCAGTAAAACCAGGGTTGTAGCTAATGGAAAGTAGGTTTTTATTCGTTAATTGACAAATCGAATATTTAAACGTGAAATAATCAAAAAATTAAGCACTTTTGAAGTGTTTAAAAAAGAATGTGTGTGTGTACTTTGTACGCACGTAAGAAGTTATACTTCTATTATATGATTTAAACGAAATTAATATACTTTTTATTTATATTTTGTTTAAATATTAAACTAATTTATACTTACTACTTCTCAAACGTTTTTATTAGAACAGTGCCAAAAATTAAAATAATAACAGAATAACATTAAACAAGCCGCAAATGATGTCTGAACATTAATTGTCGAAAATTTTTTTAACTAAATACGTATTTTCTGAAAATACAATTATATAATAAATATACTTACAATCATAAAATGTATTAAAAAAAACAAAAAAGAAAGTTTCTATTGGGACTCGAACCAGCGCTGATAAGAGCGGTTGGTATTGGAATATATTCGCCTTCTCCGCTTAGCCACGGACACTATGTGTCATTATTTACGAAGATCGACTAACTAAACGGATTAAACTTGTGATATTTTGATATTTTGAAAATTGATCAAATTATTTTAATTTTGAATTGAAATGATTTAGAATTGAAAAAATACAACAAAACATAGAGTAAAAAAACAATATATTAGGTGAATATTGATAGAAATTTTGATGGTAATCAAATTATATAAATAAAAGTATTACATACTATGTATTTTGGCAGATCAAATAGGTAGGTTTATACCCATGATACATTAACAATTATTACGTACCTGTTGCTTTTAAAAACTATTTAAAAGTCACTACAATATTATAAACCTTTTTGTTTCTGTCCTCACAACAATAAAACTAATATATTATACATTTGTTTCCCTTTACCTTTACCTCCAAACCACAGCTACCATATCGGATAATTTTTGACATGTTATTTGAACATCCAATCAGAACAAAGTTATAATGCGCATGCGCCGGGCTGATAGGTTTTAACATATAAAAAAATCACCCTCTATCGCCGGTAAAGAAGTATAACTTCAAAAAGCTTTATTTTTGTATTTTAAAAAGTTTCTAGCATTAAGAGTAAGCAAGATGCGCTCAAATAAAGTTGATCCCTTTTTTTGGGTAAAAAAACTGGTGAAAGTCACCTCGTAATTAGCATCTTAAATGGAATTAATCGTTACCGCTTCACATGCTACTTTTTTCTTCTTCTTTTATGGCCTTTAAGAACTGCGCCCATCTAGCTAGACATTATACTTTACTTTACTAAATGGCTGTAGTAGAAAGGGCTTGAACAAGTCATTAATCACAAGTGTATGCAAATTTTGAACAGTCATATCTTAACCAATTTTTGTCTTACAGTAAAACGAAAAAATCCTATTTAGAACATATTTAGAATAGCAAAACCTATATTTTTTACGCTTGATTTTTGAGTATTTTTGGTATCACTAATAAGTTATTTTGAAAAAAGAAATTCTAAATTTAAAAAATTGTTTTATTTTAAATCCCCATGTTTTGAAATATAAGCACTGTGAACCAGTGAAACTTACAGATCATATAAATAATACATAAGTACAAACTGGGGGGTGATTTTCAAGATTTTTTTGAGAAAAAAAGGGACCAACATTATGTTGAGCATAACTTGCTTTATTTTAATACTAGACTTTTAAAATACAACACAAAATCTAAGATTTTTTGACACTTTAAAAAAGTTGTGATGAGTTTTCACCGAGAAGTGACTCATTTTTTGGTTATTTACGTTTAAATATTCGATTTGAAATGTGTCGAATAAGAATCTACTTTTCATTAGCTCCAGCTCTGCTAATACTGGATCTACATACTGCATACATACCCTCTTTTTGAAGTTATACTTCTTTAGGAGCGATTGAGAGTAAAATTTCATAATACTGCGCGCATGCGCACACAGACAGTATGGCGTTTAGTTGATAAATCTTTCAAGTCATGTATAAATATATCAGTGCAAGAAAAGGTGTGAATAGATTATATTTAGTCGAGGCATTGAAGGATTGAAGTGTCGATTTTTTTGCAGTAAGACGGATTTTAATGCGGATTGGAGCGTTGGATTCGTGAGAATGTCAGGAAATTTTGTGAACTAATATAATGAATAAGAAATCTCAAATTGCATTTGTGCATAAGAAAAATGCATTTCAAAAGTGCATTTTGAAATAGGTAATTATTATGTGCAGGTACCTACATGCTTTTGTGTTTACGAATGTTTTGTATAAATGTACCTATTTACGAAGGTTTCTTCTAAAATTTAGGAATATATAAATTTTATAATACATTTAAGTATGTAGTAATTTTCTTTACAATTTTTACTTACCTATTTGTTTTTTTATACTCGCCCGTGTCTAGCAAGTGTCTGCGTAGGCTAGCGGTATGTGTATCTAGTTACGGACGTGTTAGTACTTGGTTCGATTCCCCATAAGGAAAAATTTTTTGTTTATTATTAATGGTTATTGACATCTTAGACTATTATATGGACTTAAAAAATGATTAAAAATAATTAAAATAATTAATCGGGATGTTGCCCAACTATTTAGCGAGTTGCAAATTTATAATAATTGCCTATTTCAAAATGCACTTTTGAAATGCATTTTTCTTATGCACAAATGCAATTTCAGATTTCTTATTCATTACATTAGTTCACAAAATTTTCTGGCATTCTCACGAATCCAACGCACCAAACTGCATTAAAATCCGTCTTACTGCGCCAAAAATCGACAGTAAGGCCTTTTTTTGTGCTTCAATGCCTCGACTAATTAGTGTTTTTAGTAAATATATTTATTATAATTTTTGTGTCTTTGGATTTGTCTTCCTCAGGAGTAAGATGATTATTATTAAAACATTTTATTGTATATTTATTATACTTCACCTTGTCTGTTTGTTACAGACCTGAAGGGGTTCATCCCTGAAGGGGTGGTAGTCATCCTTAGGGCAAAATCACACATCAGCACAATATCACTTTTTTCCTTTGGCATGTTAGTTATGTGTGCCAAATTTAATGTCAAGCCAAGTGGTTCTTCTATTCGGAGCAAAACCGTGAGTAAATGGACTGTTAATAATAAGTTGTTGCGAAATGTCGCTTAGAAGAATACTAGATGGTATAGTAGATGGTATACCATAGATGGTATATAAAATAGACGTATACTAGATGGTCAGCTAGATTTGATTAGCGGTACAAATTTTATAGCGGTACAAATGTCATATAGGAAAATGAATAAGTATCATATAGCTCTATTAACCATTATGTGATCCAAAATTTTAGAACGTTTTAGTGCTGCTAGTAAACATTGAAAATTCTAACTATAAATTTATCAGATGCAGTTATTTTACTTAAATATTTAACAAAGTTACAGAAGTAAAAAAGAAAAATGATCTTTTTTACATTGTCGGAATTTATTTTTGTAGTAACTACTTTCCAAAACAACATAAATATCTGTGTTAAGTAAATGGTCGCTTTAAAGGGGCCTACTTCTTATGACCGCCTAGGGCCCCATGATACCTTAAACCGTCACTGAGAAGAAGAACATTTTTAAGAAAATTTAAAGGAGCTCACTATAATTTGATCTTATTTTTTTCAATAACCATTTATTTTAAAACCGTCCAACTTTTTGAACATAGAAATAACACTTTAATAAAAGCTATTGTAGAAGGAAAACGATGCATTTAAATTCTGGCGGATGAGGGGTTAAATACACTTCTCATTTTTTCTTAAAATACATTAGTCATCAATTTTTTTTGCAGCATATCTCGCATAGTTTGAATGTAATCGACATTTAATAATGCTCATTTTAAAGGTCTTTTCAAGCGCTATAAAAGATATTGGTAGCATTATACACTTAAAATCGACCGTTTCTCTGTTATTTCAAGTTAAATACACCGATTTGGGCATGCGGCAAAAAAACAAATTAAACACACCGGCAAAATTAATGGAACAGCTTAAACATGTTTGATGTCTCGAATCTCCTAAACTAGTTGGCCGATTTGAGTGATTTTTTTAGTATGTTGTAGCCTTATGATTTAAAAATATCGGTGTAATAATATTGTTGCTAGACAAGTAAATGTCGTTTTATACCGGGATTTACAATCATACTGTGTTTTTTCCTAAAGTTCGGAACACCCTGTGGAATATTCTAGCCTATATAAAATATTGAAATTAAAACTTTATTTTAGCCTTAAGCTTTCTTAACATTTTCTTTTTTGATTCATTTGCTTATGTTGGATAATAAAAAAGTTGGGTGCTTTAACAACTAGCCATGTTTTTCATCAATACAGGGTGTGTCTAAATAAATGCGACGAAGTTTAAGGGGTAATTCTGCATGAACTAATAATGTCAGTTTACTTTTCACACATATGTCCACAAATGCTTCGTTTCCAAGATACGGGATGTGGAATTTTTTCTCGCAAACTGACGATTTATTTCTTGCTCTAAAACCGGTTGAGATATGCAAATGTAATTTGGTAGGATTTAAGAGGCATATTGCGCATTTTTTGGCATACAATTAAGAATTTTATATTTACCATTGGCGTGCATATGGGTATAAACATTTTAGATATATCTCGTATGCACGCCAATGGTAAATATAAAATTCTTAATTGTATGTCAAGAAAGCGCAATAACTATCTCTTAAAATCTACCAAATTTCATTTGCAGGTCTCAACTGGTTTTAGAGCAATAAATAAATCGTCAGTTTGCAAGAAAAAATTCAACGTCCCATATCTCGGAAACGAAGCATTTGCGGACATAGGTTTATAAAGTAAACTGTCATTATTTTATCATGCAGAATTATCCCTTAAAGTTTGTTGCACTTATTTAGAATCACCCTATGTTGATGAAGAACGTGGCTAATTGTTAAAGCACCTAACTTTTTTATTATCCAACATAAGCAAATGAATTAAAAAATAAAATGTTAAGAAAAATTAAGGCTACAACGCACTTTTAATTTCAATATTTTATAATAGGCTAGAATATTCCACAGAGTGTTCCGAACTTTAACGAAAAAACACAGTATGATTTTTACACCCGGTATAAAATGATATCTACCTATCTAGCAACAATATTATTACACTGTTCTTCTTAAATAATCAGGCTACAACATACCAAAAAAATCACTCAAATCGGACAACTGGTTTAGAATATTCGAGACATCAAACATGTCTTATTTTTAAGGTATCCTTTAATTTTGCCGGTGTGTGTATTTTCACCTACCATATCTCTTTTTGTATTATAACTAGAAGATTTATGAAGGAACGAATCTCTTTTATTTTATAAGCTACAAAAATAGTTTTTCTAATTAGATGCATAGTTTTCAAGGTATTCACAAAAAAACCGTCCGAAAAGGTGTCATTTTAATAAGTCCGACTCGTAGAATATGTCAAATGACAGGAATTTTGTTTTGTTGTAAATAGCAGTCCGATTTTGGCATGAGAGTTTAATGAAAAGGTAACAAATCGATTGGACGTTAATCCAAGCCTAAGAATTTTTTATTTAAAAAGGTTATTTTATACTTTTAGCTATTCTTGGAAATCCTGTATAATGGAAATGAAATGTCTAATAAAAAATTGTTTCAAATAGCGTCAAATTTTCAAAACTTTCAAACATTTTAATCTATTCACATTTGTGACAAGAACCTGGCATCCTGTACGATAAAATCGTGTTTTTAAATACAATTTATTTTAACGCAACCTAGACTAGACGAATATATCAGTTTATAGATATGGTTAATTACTTGTTATGTTATAATTAACAATGAAATTACATAAACAAGTCACAGTTAAAACTGCACAATCAAATTTGAAAGTTAAATCGAGTTTTCCGGAAGAATTAATTTGTTTTCGCACTGTACCGGTTCGCAATAAATTGCATCAGTTCCATTCCAAGCAGCTTTTGTGCTGAGTTATATTCTTTTATCGTGTTTGTGTTTGTTTATGAATTAAGAATAATTTGCACTGTTTAAATGTTTCCTAAAGTAGCGACCGCTATCTATGCATTACTTAGTCTGGGCTGATTATCGGAGAATAGGCCATTTTTGGGAAAAGTTATTTACCAGCAATTTTATTGCTGGAATCGAAGCTTATGATTATATATATTAATAATATAGGTATGCAAAGTCCGCAGATAGTGTGCTACTTTTTTTATAAACAAGATGGCGCCCGAAAATCGTGTTTTTTTTTTATTTTTGCTCTATAACTCCAAAGATTTTAAATTTACACCAAAAACACCCAAATAAAAATTCACCGAAATTAAATTCTGCATAAAGACATGTTTTTCCCGATCTGCTCCGGCGAAAATTTTCCTCGGAAAATGCGGGTTTTCCCAACAAAATCATTAAATTTCAAATAAAGTTTTAGATAAGTAATTATCTGTTAATAATTAAATAGCTCGGTGACATAAAAGCTTTCTTGGTTTAGATTATAGTTTCAGAAACCGGTGAAAATTAAACGAATATTTTAGCAACAATTCAATTGTTAATTAATAATTTACGGTCGCAATAATAACCAAAATAATTAAAATACACTGATCAAACTTTGAAATCTTATAAAAATGAGATGCCTATTTAATATTTTGTCGACAAAATATTAATTTTTAATTTTTTTGAATAATCTTTAAATGTTTAAAAAAATAGTTATAAACAAATTAACGTTTCTCAGAAAGTTTTTATTATATTCTAATTTAAAAAAATAGGTAAAATGCGTATTTTAAAGATCTTTAAAATGAATGCTTTAGAACTTTTTTGCAGCCATTTGCAAAAAAGTTATGAAACAACAAAATAAACATACGATTACTACGTTGTTTATAATTTTTTTTAATTCTTTTAAAGCGTAAAAGTGGGTTTAAAGTACAAGCTGATTACTTACAAAAAATATTGATTATTAGTTTAATGGTTATATTTTAATTAAAGATTATAAATATATTTTTTTTTGTAATTTACACGCGCGAAAGTAGACCACTACAGTACCGTAGCTACCCGTCCACATACACAACTCGCGCGAGTTTAAATCGTGTCAGTCGCTTCGAGTGAACATTTTATCTCCGGCTCTGTATCAAGCCTACTTTCGCGCTAAAAATTACAAAAAAAAAACATTTTTAATCTTTGATTATATTATAACCATTGAACTAATATTTGATATTTTTTGAGAGTAATTAGTTTGTACCATAGACTCACTTTTAAGCTTTGAAACAATTAAAACAAATTATAAACAACGGAATCATGGTATGTTTACTTTGCTGTATCATAACTTTTTTGCAAATGGTTGGAAAAAAATTTTAAAGCTTTCATTTTTAAGACCTTTGAAATACGCATTTTAAGTATTTATTTAAATTATAATATAATAAACAATTTCTGAGAAATGTTAATTTGTTTATAACTATTTTTTTTAACATTTAAAGATTATGCAAAAAAATGAAAAATTTGTATTTTGTCGACAAAATATTAAATAGGCATCACATCTTTATAATCTTTCTAAGTTTAATCAATGTCTCATGATTATTTTGGTTGTTATTGCGACTGTAAATTGTTAATTAACAATTGAATTGTTGCTAAAATATTCGTTTAATTTTCACCGGCTTCTGCAGTTATAATCTATACCAAGAAAGCTTTTATTTCACCAAGTTATTTAATTATTGATAAATAATTACTTGCCCAAAAAATTTATTTGAAAATTAGAGATTTTGTTGGGAAAACCCGCATTTTCCGAGGAAAATTTTCGTCGGAGCAAATCGGGAAAGACATGCCTCTATGTAGAATTAAATTGGGGCGAATTTTTATTTGAGTGTTTTTGGTGTAAAGTTAAAATCTTCGGAGTTATAGACCAATAATTGAAAAAAACACGATTTGGGGGCGCCATTTTGTTAATAAAAAAAGTAGCACACTATCTGCGGACTTTGCATACCTATGTTATTAAAGGATCATAATATTCGATTCCAGCAATAAAATTGCTGGTAAATAACCTTTCTTTGTACTTTACTAATTAGACCAGCGTATTATAACTATTTTTTTTTCAAAATTTAAAAAATAATTAATTAAATTTATTATATTTTGTCGATAAAATATTAAATAAGCATCTCATCTTTATAATTTTTATAAGTTTGATCAATGTATCATGATTATTTTGGTTATTATTGCGATCGTAAATTGTTAATTAACAATTGAATTGTTGCTAAAATATTCGTTTAATTTTCACCGGCTTCTGGAATTACAATCTATATCAAGAAAGCTTTGATGTCACTAAGTTATTTAATTATTGATTAATAATTACTTACCTAAAACTTTATTTGAAAATTAAAGATTTTGTTGGGAAAACCCGCCTTTTCCGAGGAAAATTTTCGTCTGAGCAAACCGGGAAAAACATATCTCTATGCAGAATTTAATTGCGGTGAATTTTTATTTGAGTGTTTTTGCTGTAAAGTTAAAATCTTTGGAGTTATAGAGCAATAATTGAAAAAAATACGATTTGTCGGCGCCATTTTGTTTATAAAAAAAAGTAGCACACGATCTGCGGACTTTGCATACCTATATTATTAATATATAGGATCTTATAATTCGATTCCAGTAATAAAATTGCTGGTAAATAACTTTTCCATGAATTTTGCTAATTAGTCCAGAGTATACTATTTTGTTGGAAATTGTGTTATTAATTACTTGAGAAGTAAAAATCTTTGTAGATGGTATATAATTTTAATAAAAAGTTTTTCTAAAAAAGATCAAAATTTGAATCAAAGTACAGCAGGAACAGTATGTTTCTGCTATGTCACAAAACAAGCACATTAACCATGAAATTTAGAGGAATATAATAACAACCTACCTTTCCTCGATGTTTTAGTCTCAAAAAAGGATACTGGATATGAGACTCAAGTGTATAGAAAACCAACACATACCAACAGATATCTCAATTATAAATCAAATTACAACATCAACGTTAAAAAGAGAATCATTAAATCCTTATATGATAGAGCCAAAATTACTTGTTCTAACGAAAATTCATTCTTAGAAGAAAAACAATTGTTAACATCTGTTTTATTAAAAAATTATTATCCTTTATCGTTTATAAATAAGGAATTTAGTGAATTATCATTCACTATACCCTATAAAGACAAATTCTTGACAATACCGATAGAATAAGAAACAACATATACAGTCGAAGAGGTAATAAAAAAGCATGAATACGTAAAGAAGCTCCGAATCTGGCTGGTAACCGATGTATATATTATTATAACCTGAAAACATTCCTTAAAAAAGTCAATTTGTTGATAAGAGTTACTAACTTGTATTTAATAAATTAGTTATTTTGTTCGGATTTGTAGAAATTGGTTACGTTGATTTTGAAAAAGAATTTGACAAAGTAAGGCATGAAAAATTAATTCAAATTCTAAATTCAATAGCATAGACAAAAGGGACTTACCAATAATAACCAACCTTTACCAGAATCAAGGAGCACAAATTGTAATAGATAACGAACCCAGTCCAGAAATTGAAAACAGGAGAGAAGTTAGGCAGGGATGTATTATGTCTCCATTACTACTTAATATATGTAGTGAAGCCATTTTTAAAGAAGCATTACTATGTCAAAGTGGAGGAATAATAATTAACGGAAGATCTATTAACAACATAAAAGATGCAGATGACACCGTGATTGTGGCAAGCCCTGCTTAATTACACCAATGAAGTGAATGAATGAATTCTTGAGGCATAAGCGTGTAACATTTTTAAGCGCTGAATTGTGTAAGTGTAACTAACACAGTTTAAGAGTACGAAAATATTAACTGATTTTGAACAACTGCCATCCAACTGGTATTACTTTTCCACGCGGAAACTATTATCTCAGATTGATTAATAAATTAACAACATAAAAGATGCAGATGACACCGTGATTATGGCAAGCCCTGCTTAACAGCTCCAATTCCTACTAAACAAAACAAACAGTTTCTGTGAAAAATATGGACTAAAAATGAATATAAAAAAGACCAAATACACGATAGTAACTAAAAAACAAAAATATCCAAACAAACATACGTTTGTACGTTTGAAAATGTACCAATAGAAAGTATTGATAAATACAAATACCTAGGAACCTGGATTTCAGGCAACAATGATCAAACAACAGAAATAAGGGCCAAACGATACTGGGCCAGACTAACAAGATAGGGAGAAATAAGAATGAAACAAATGCCGAAATTGAAGAAGAATTAAAGGAAGAAAATATAATCAGATACATAAAATCTCTTCGCTTAGAATGGATAGGACATATACAGAGACGCCCACACTTAGATGTATTGAGAAGGATAACTAACTGGACACCATTGTGTAGAAGAAAACCTAGAAGAAGATGGTTGGATGATGTAAAAGAAGACATAAGAGTAATTAATGTTAAAGGCTGGAACTGCATTACAAGGACAGGAAGAAATGGAAAAGAGTCACATCAGCAAAGACACAGCAAGTTATAAATGACATAGAGGATAGAGGAGTAATCCACTCATCCAAAAATAGGATTTTGAACGCCATGGCGTCAGCTGTAATCACTAGGGATTGTCATGCTCAATGAATTGAATTGTGAGCAAAATTATGATTGCCAGAATGATTTCCAATCTCCAATAAGAGGGGAACTTATCACGAAATAATAATTTTAAAATTACTAGCAGAAGCAACTACCGTTATAAACTAAATGAATCTTTGTGTAATTTTGCTAAGATTTCTTAGACTTCACGTACCTGCTTTTCTTTTACATGTTTTAATTTCACCAATGAAGTAAATGAATGAATTCTTGAGGCATAAGCGTGTAACATTTTTAAGCGCTGAATGGTGTAAGTGTAACTAACACAGTTTAAGAGTACGAAAATATTAACTGATTTTGAACAACTGCCATCCAACTGGTACTACTTTTCCATGCGGAAATCATTATCTAAGATTGATTAAATGGTATCGATATCAGATTTATATTGTCAAAAATGTTGTGTTTAATTATATTAAACACATATAATTTTTATGATTTGATATTAAATAAATGTTTTGTTAACTAGGTCCAGAAAATAACAAGCCTCAAAACATTTTATGACGAAATTAACAGTAATAGATAATCTCACAATAAAACACTGAAAACTTTTGTTTTCTATACTTCCACAAAATTTATTATTTACAACTATGTGACTACAGCTGTTTCGGCAGAGTGTCTTTCTCAAGTGATATAATTTACAATGTGTTTGCCTTTTTAAGTCTCTAACTGATGAGGTTGAGGAGTGGGGAGCTGTTTGTCTCGAGTTGGTCATTCAGAATTATATCTGTATTTTTCAGTTTATTAATTTCCATAGATTCTAAAAAAGATAGCTTAAGGCTTTTATTTTCGATATGCAGAATTTAAAACTCTTCATTGAAAGAATGATTATGATCTAGAAGGTGAAGTGCGTATGTAGAAGTGTCTGTTTTTCTATTGTTGAAAGCCCTTTTGTGTTCTGCTATCCGTTTGTCAAAAGTTCTGCCAGTTTGGCCGATGTACGTTTTCGGACAGTCACCACAAGTTAGTTTGTACACACCACTCTGTAGTTGCTTTTTCTTTCGGCTTTTATTCTTAATATATTTGCTTAAGTTGTTGTTAGTTCTGAAAGCTGGTATTATTCCTTTCTTTTTTATGTATCTGGCTATTTTTGTTGTTATCTTGCCAGTATATGTGAGAGAGCAGAAGGTACTTGGTTCTTTCTGTGGTGGTGGATACACTAATTTCAGACCCATATTAAGCTGCAACCCCCACCATGGCGAATAAAGATCGGAATAGGCAAAACATTTAGTGCTATTTATGTGCTAATTAGTTGCTCTATTCCGAATTTTGTTGCTCAAACCGTTTACCAGGAAATCGCGTTGAAAGTGGGGGGGTGCAGGTTAATGTAAAGCTGCACCCACCCACACCGAAAAAAGCTCAAACTTCTTGATTTTTTTTGGTGATAAATTTAGTGCTATTTATGTGCTAATTAGTTGCTCTATTACGAAATTTGTTGCTCAAACCGTTTACCAGGAAATCGCGTTGAAAGTGGGGGGGGTGCAGGTTAATGGAAAGCTGCACCCACCCACACCGAAAAAAGCTCAAACTTCTTGATTTTTTTGGTGATAAATTTAGTGCTATTTATGTGCTAAGTAGTTGCTCTATTCCGAATTTTGTTGCTCAAACCGTTTACCAGGAAATCGCGTTGAAAGTGGGGGGGTGCAGGTTAATGGCAAGCTGCACCCACCCACAACGAAAAAGCTCAAATTTGTTGATTTTTTTTGGTGATAAATTTAGTGCTATGTATGTGCTAATTAGTTGCTCTATTCCGAATGTTGTTGCTCAAACCGTTGACCAGGAAATCGCGTTCAAAGTGGGGGGTCCAGCTTATAGGCAAGCTGCACCCACTCACACCGAAAAAAGCTCAAATTTCTTAATTTTTTTGATGAAAAATTTAGTGCTGTTTATGTGCTAATTAGTTACTCTATTCCGAATTTTGTTGCTCAAACCGTTTACCAGGAAATCGCGTTCAAATTGGGGGGGTCAAGCTTAATGGCAAACTGCACCCACCCACACCGAAAAAACTTCAAACTTATTGATTTTTGGTGATAAATTTAGTGCTATTTATATGCTAATTAGTTGCTCTAATCCGAATTTTGTTGCTCAAACCGTTGACCAAGAAATCGCGTTGAAAGTGGAGGGTGCAAGTTAATGGCAAGTTGCACCCACCCACACCGAAAAAAGCTCAAACTTCTTGATTTTTTTGGTGAAAATTTAGTGCTATTTATGTGCTAATTAGTTGCTCTATTCCGAATTTTGTTGCTCAAACAGTTGACCAGGAATACGCGTTCAAAGTGGGGGGGTCCAGCTTAATGGCAAGCTGCACCCGCTCACACCGAAAAAAGTTCAAACTTATTGATTTTTTTTGGTGATAAATTTAGTGCTATTTATGTGCTAATTAGTTGCTACAATCCGAATTTTGTTGCTCAAACCGTTTACCAGGATATCGCGTTCAAAGTGGGGGGTCCAGCTTAATGGCAAGCTGCACCCACTCACACCGAAAAAAGCTCAAACTTCTTGATTTTTTTGGTGAAAAATTTAGTGATTTAGTGCTATTTATGTGCTAATTAGTTGCTCTAATTCGAATTTTGTTGCTCAAACCGTTGACCAAGAAATCGCGTTGAAAGTGGGGGGGGGGTGCAAGTTAATGGCAAGCTGCACTCACTCACACCGAAGAAAGCTCAAACTTCTTGATTTTTTTGGTGATAAATTTAGTGATATTTATGTGCTAATTAGTTGCTCTATTCCGAAATTTGTTGCTCAAACCATTTACCAGGAAATCGCGTTGAAAGTGGGGGGGTGCAGGTTAATGGCAAGCTGCACCCACCCACACCGAAAAAAGCTCAAATTTCTTGATTTTTTTTATGATAAATTTAGTGCTATTTATGTGCTAATTAGTTGCTCTATTCCGAATTTTGTTGCTCAAACCGTTGACGAGGAAATCGCGTTCAAATTGGGGGGTCCAGCTTAATGGCAAACTGCACCCAGTCACACCGAAAAAAGCTCAAATTTCTTGATTTTTTTGATGAAAAATTTAGTGCTGTTTATGTGCTAATTAGTTGCTCTATTCCGAATTTTGTTGCTCAAACCGTTGACCAGAAAATCTCGGTCAAAATGGGGGCGTCCAGCTTAATGGCAAGCTGCACCCACCCACACCGAAAAAAGTTCAATCTTATTGATTTTTTTGTGGTGATAAATTTAGTGCTATTTATGTGCTAATTAGTTGCTCTAATCCGAATTTTGTTGCTCAAACCGTTGACCAAGAAATCGCGTTGAAAGTGGGGGGTGCAGGTTAATGGCAAGCTGCACCCACCCAAACCGAAAAAAGCTCAAACTGCTTGATTTTTTTGGTGAAGAATTTAGTGTCATTTATGTGCTAATTAGCTAATTAGTAATAAAACTATGGTTTACAACAATCACGTTACGACTATTGCTGATAAATGTACTTACTTGAAAACGAATTAATTCAAAATTCATTCAAATTTTTTGCATATAAAGAATATATTTAGTCGGAATGAGCGAAGCGAATTCTGAAATTCACATGAGTGCCTTAAAAATGTACTTTTTAACACGTATATCATACAATATTTTTTCTACAAACGTTATAAATATATAAAATACAATATTTTTGTTAATTGCTGAAACCATGAAACCTATCACCCGTAAAAGATAGAACTGGTTGTCTACACTCGAGGGGAATATCTAAAAATTCTTAGCGAAAATATTATACCGTTATATAAACTTGTTTTTTCTACAAACGTGTTAAAAATGCAATAATAGAGTTTAAATTAAATTTTAAAAAACCTTTTAAACCACCGTTTTCAAATTGTGCAAGTTTTACTATTAATATTAATTTTAGTAAATGAAATATAAATATTTTGACTTTTCACAATTTGACAATTCACTTTTAACTGCAGTGCCTTAAAAATTTTAAAGCACTAGTGCTATAAAGTAGCATTTTTAACGCTCCAATGGAGTGCTAAAATAGTTATTAATGAAACAGTTCGAGAAGTATGCTTTTAGCGATCGCACGCGATTTTTAGAGCACGAGCGACAACGGAGCGAGTTCGCAAAAAGTACTTCACGCACAGTTTCATACAATATTTTATCTACGATAAACAAATAAAAAAAGCTATAACTCTTCTATTCTACAATTTTTAGGACTTTGAAATTTAAAAATTACAACTACTTTCAAACCACAAAACTGTCAAAACTCTTGTTATAATTCATTGCTCATATTGTCATCACCATGACAACGCGAAAATTAAGGATTGTCACCATGACAACTCGAAAGTTACAAACAGTGCGAAAAAGTAAATCCCATTTAAAATACATTGTTACTTAACGCCAGGGGCGTAGCTACCGTCGTATCAGCCGTATCAATTATACGGGGCCCCCGACATTCAAAGGGCCCCCGATATTCAAGGGCCCCATCGCGGCATGTCGAAACAAAATTCCATTTGCAAAGATTGAACTAAATATTCTACAGGTATTTCACTATTAAAACGCTTTGAAACAGTGTCATGTTGTTTGGATATCAACATTTTGGTGTAGTGGATTCTTTATATATACCTATATAAATCATATTTACCTATTATCTATTCTCTGCCCCATAACAACAGAGCTTTATTGTTTTCAAGGTATCTCTCATTGTCAATTCCGTTGGCTGTGTGTGAGTTATTGTATAATGTATATTGAAGAATGCCGAATTGCAATTTTTGTAATCGCTTTATCTTTGAATATTTGAAACAGTATGTATTGTTCGGGTATATTATGTATGTTCGTATAATCTGTTCTTTATCTTTATTGTATTTATGTATATCTACATTTCTCCAAGAAATTAACGTATCACCTTAAAAATTGGTCATTTTTTATGTCTCATATTTCCTAAACCTGTTTTCGATATATTTTTGAACATTTTCGTTTAATAATATTGTTGCTAGACATGTAAATAGACGACCGGAGTGTGACGTCACAGCCAACTGCGGCTATATTCAGTGTTATGATGATCACTTGCAAACAAAGATTGTAAACACGTTGAAAAGTAAGGTTTTACCGAATCTCAAGACTTTTTAATTAGTATTCAATCTAAAAAAATAAAATAAAATATAAAATCTAAAATTTATAAAAAACAAATAAACTGTAACCTTACTTCACCGAGACATACATTTTATTGTTATTTATATAAAACGTCATGCTTTATTATTTACACAACCTTCTAAAATTGTTGTAGTAACTATGATAATACTTAAATATTGCAAAAAACGGAAATATTCTCTGTAAAAACTGAAAAAAACAATAAAAAATACAAGTTTGCCACACTAAACAACGTTTGTTTGGAAAACTCTGACATGCCATATGTCAATAAAAATTGACACTTCTACGTCATCACTCCGGCTGTCCATTGTTATTGTATACCGGGTGTACCAATCAAAAAGTAATTTTTTCTCAAAGTCACCACACCCTGTGGAATATTCTTGCATTTATAAAATACTGAAATTAAAACCCAACTATAGCCTCATGTGTTCTTAACATTTTGTTTTTCGATTCATTCGCTTATGTTGGATAGTAAAAAAGTTAGGTAATAATTTAACAACTCGCCTTATTTTTCATCGATACAGGGTGTTTTTAAATAAGTATGGCAAACTTGCAAACTTTATTGCAGCTTCCAGCTTCTCTTGTACTACATTGCTACCTTGTAATGTCATATTTAAATTCTTGAAGAAGTCAAAAATGTCAATAAAAATTGACACTTCTACGTCATCACTCCGGCTGTCCATTGTTATTGTATACCGGGTGTACCAATCAAAAAGTAATTTTTTCTCAAAGTCACCACACCCTGTGGAATATTCTTGCATTTATAAAATACTGAAATTAAAACCCAACTATAGCCTCACGTGTTCTTAACATTCTGTTTTTCGATTCATTCGCTTATGTTGGATAGTAAAAAAGTTAGGTAATAATTTAACAACTCGCCTTATTTTTCATCGATACAGGGTGTTTTTAAATAAGTATGGCAAACTTGCAAACTTTATTGCAGCTTCCAGCTTCTCTTGTACTACATTGCTACCTTGTAATGTCATATTTAAATTCTTGAAGAAGTCAAAAATATAACAAATATACGCTACCTTGATTAACCGATTGGCATCATGAAAACTGTCTTTAAATTGAAATATTGCATCCCTAGCCGTTGGTGGATGTTGTTCTAAGAATATTGAAATTTCTTCCTTGAATTATTCAATTAATTCAAAAAAAGTTTTCTTTAAACATTCCCTTTTGATAGTCAACGCACTTCGCAGTCTAAAAGAAGATGTTCATGTGAAACGGCGAGGCGAGGCGACCCGGCATTTTGCTTTCGTGGCCCGGTACCGGGTCGCGACCCACCATTTGGGAAATGCTGCTCTAGCGCGTAGTTTGATTTTACGCTCGTCGTCCGTAGCAACCGTACAACCATACAATACAATCACATTGAACATTCAAACTGAAAGATATAAAAGTTAATGTTATGACATTATAACGACAGATATAAAATAGTTACAATAAAGTTAGTGATTTAAAAATAGTTTCATTTTATTAAGTGATTGTAGAAAAAATGTTGTATGTATTACAAGCGCAAAGTGACATTATTTCTTTCGAGTAATTACCGCTCTCCGCTACGGTCGAGTGGTAACTCTTACTCTCAAGGAATAATCTATCACTTTTCGTTATTAATACATAAATAACTATTCAATTTGAATTTTCAAATTGTACGAGTATTGTATGGTTGTACGGTTGCTACGGACGACGCGCGGTAATCAAACTTTAACGCGCTATCGCTATAAAGTGACGGTACTCAGTAAACGTTAACTTTTCGTTGCCATTGACAAGCGAAAAAGTCTTCTTTATCAAGTGATTGTAGAAAAAATTTAATAGATTTGCTTGAGTTTTACCGCAAATAATTTGTGCTATATCAAAATGTATTTTATTTCTGTTAATATAATAATTAATAAATGTAAGATATTGTATTAGATTTTGTAATAAAAAATTTTAAAACTATATTAGTGATTTCTATAAAACACTCACCAGTGTACAGTCGGGCCAGATTCAGTGTGTATTTGAGATTTTGGATGTGCACTAATGTTTGGCGTTCGGGTTTTCCACATTTTCTGAATTTTATTTTGGTACCGTGCAGGTATTTTACTTGACGAGATGTTATCAAAATAAAAATCACAAAATTTGGAAAATCCGAAAGTCAACAACAATGCGCATCCAAATCTCAAATACAAAGTGAATCTGGTCGGACTGTAAGATACCTCACCGAAAAATGAAACTTCAGCCGCTTCAACACCACCTTTAAGACTAA
The DNA here is from genome assembly GCF_917563875.1 of Diabrotica virgifera virgifera. NCBI lineage: Eukaryota > Metazoa > Arthropoda > Insecta > Coleoptera > Chrysomelidae > Diabrotica > Diabrotica virgifera. Next base: position 197,899,851 of record NC_065447.1, on the reverse strand, counting down.
TATTCAATTGTTTTATTTTTAAAACATTCACAAGCCACAAAGATTTTGTATTTTTTTTAGAAATTTATAATTCACACTCGTATTCGTATCTTACATCAACATGATGGTTACTTGGTGAAAGTTTGTATGTTTATTACAAAATGTGGAAGTATGTATATAGTCCATATGGTGAGACCGCTCCATATAGTCCATATGGTGAGTCTGAAAACATTTCTGATTCGGTTTCTTTGTGGATTCCTATTAAAAAATGTCCCCTTTAAACAAATCTGAAGGGTACCGATTATCAGAAACAAATATTACAATCAAACGGCAGAAATCAAAATAGAAGACCAGTTAACTGATAAAATTGCAATAGAACGAGGAGTACGACAGGGCTGTATTTTATCTCCACTACTATTCAATATTTACACTGAATGGATATTTTAAGAAGCTTTAGACGGTTGTGCGAAGGGAGTATTAATAAATGGTGAATGGTTGAATAACATTATACTCCGTCTACCGAACAGACGGAGTAATCAAGTGAATAAATCATAATATTTCTTAAAAATACCTTAACGCACGGCCTTGTACACAATGCTGATAATACCAGTTACCGAATACTTTGTTATAGGTATTGTGTAGAAGGTCGTGCGTTAAGGTATTTTGAAGAAATATTGTGATTTATTCAGGTAATTACTCCGTCTGTTGGGTAGACGGAGTATAGATATGCAGATGACACCATAGTTTTCGACGATAATCTGAATGATTTACAGATATTAACAAATCGTATAACAGAAGTCAGCAACAGAAGAAGACCAAATTTATGACAATTAGTAAAAAACCAATATTAAACGCTCAACTTACAGTCAACCAACAGAATATCGAAAGAGTTGAGCAATATACATATCTGGGTACGAATTTAAATAGCCAATGGGACCACTCGACAGAAATTAAACAGCGAATAATAAAAGCGAAAGCAGCATACGTTAGAATGAGACCAATTTTCAACAGTCGAGACATATCATTAAAAACAAAATACCGTCTGTTGAAAAGCTACATATTCACAGTTCTGCTCTACGGAATGGAAGGTGGACACTAACTGTTGCATCTATGAATCGGATCGAAGCTTTCGAAATGTGGTGTTATAGGCGCATCTTACGTATATCCTGGGTTGAACGAATTAATAATGTAAAAGTGCTGCGTAGAATGGGGAAAGACTGTGAAATTCTCATAACCATCAAAACAAAAAAATTAGAATATCTAGGACATTTAATGAGAAATCAAGAACGTTACGGCCTTCTCCAACTGATTCTCCAAGGGAAGGTAAATGGTAAAAGAGGGCCGGGAAGAAGACGCATTTCCTGGCTTCAAAATTTACGAAAGTGGTATAACACCACTACCACTGAACTGTTCCGCGTTGCAGTAAACAAAGTCAAGATAGTCATGATGATCGCCAACATCCGAAACGGATAGGCACTTTAAGAAGAAGAAGAAGAAGGATATATGGCGGAATTTTTGGGCAGAAATTGTTTAAACAATTTTTTTAAACAAATACAAAAGACCACCTTTTTGCCCTGGAACATATATTTCTAGATTGTAAACTAGCCCTAAGAAAAGATAAGAATAAAAAGTCTCCAGGCGAAGATTGTGTAACTACTGATGCAATAAACATCGGAGGCACTTGTCTTCTTAAGAAAATAAAAGACCTTTTTAATATGTGCCTTTTAGATAGCAATATACCCGACAAATGGCATAATGCTCAAGTAATTCTATTGTACAAAAAAGGAGATCCCCATGAATTAGAAAATTACAGACCTATAAGTCTTCTTAGTCACTTATACAAACTCCTTACAAGAATAGTAACGAATCGTCTTGAGAAAAAACTTGATTTCTACCAGCCAATTTGGAACAAATGATCACCCACAGAGCATTAAAACGGTAATAGAAAAGACTATCGAATACAATCGACCACTCGTTTTGGCTTTTGTAGATTTCCATAAAGCCTTTGACACGGTAGAATGTGACAAAATTCTGGAAGTACTACAAGCATGCCGCATTGACTACCGATACACAAGGTTAATTTACAATACATAAAAGAACGCAACTATGTCGGTGAAACTACATAAAAACACGGACCATATCCCAGTCGGCAGAGGAGTCCGACAGGACGATAACTTATCGCCTAAACTCTTTACCGCAGTACTAGAATATGCTTGTAAATAACTTAACTGGGAAGAGCGAGGCCTGAATATTGACGGTAGAAGATTAACAAATTTGAAATTCGCAGACGACATAGTTTTGTTCTCTGACAACCTCAAGAAGATATGTACCATGCTACACGAACTTTAGTTAGTGTACGCCAGTGTAGGTGTCTCAAAATAAACATCTCCAAAACAAAACTCATGACAAACCTAGTACCTAGCGGAAATATCAATATTGGAGAAAACGAAGTAGAGCTAGTGGAAAAATACATATACCTTGGACACGAAATAAAGATCACAAGAGACAAACAAATATGCAAACTACGAAGAAGAATAAACCTACCATAGGTAGCCTATGGAAAACTCAAAGACCTATTTAAAAGCGACATACCAATTTCTCTAAAACGTAAAACATTTGACCAATTTGTGTTGCCTATGATGACTTATGGTGCCGAAACTTTGACATTGACAGCCACAGCTTCTAAAATGCTGCAAATAGCCCAGAGGAAAATGGAAAGGTCAATGCTGAGTATGTCGCTTCGTGACCGAGTTAGAAATGAAGACTTAAGGCGAAGAACAAGAGTTACCGATGTAATTTCCCGAATTGCCACCCTGAAATGGAACTTGGCCGGACACGTCGCCCGAATCAGTGATGGGGAGTGGACGAAGAGTGCAGGCCGAGATTAGACAAAAGAAGTAGAGGAAGACCATCTACTCGTTGGACTGATGAACTCAAGAAAATGTCAAGAAATTGGATGCAAAGTGCTCAAAATAGAGCACAATGGACAAAAATGAGGGAGGCCTATGTTCAGCGGTGAACGAAAAGGGCTGTATGATGATGATAATGATACGTACTATCGAAATATATCGGTATCCGATTTTGTTGCTAACCGTAGAACTTGCAAATGCATTAGTTAATCCCACCCGACCTGGCTCCGCGCTATACATATGTGTCTCTGTTCTATGTTAAATAAATAAGTTACTCGTACATATTATTTGGTACTAAAATAATTTAGGGAACACGTACCATCAAATTATACTTCTATCTGATTTTATTTCTCATTGTTTTAGTGAACATACAAGTGTTTCGTTGTGCGTCTAATGAGAAGCTGGCACCGCCCCACTTTGAACGCGATTTCCTGGTCAACGGTTTGAGCAACAAAATTTAGATTAGAGCAACTAATTAGCACATAAATAGCACTAAATTTTTCACCAAAAAAATCAAGAAGTTTGAGCTTGTTTCGGTGTGGGTGGATGCAGGCTTGCCATTAACTTGCACCCCCCCCCCCCATTTTCGACGCGATTTCCTAGTCAACGGTTTGAGCAACAAAATTCGGAATAGAGCAATTAATTAGCACATAAATAGCACTAAATTTTTCACCAAAAAAATCAAGAAGTTTGAGTTTGTTTCGGTGTGGGTGGGTCAGGATTGTCATTAAACTGCACCCCCCAATTTCAACGCGATTTCCTGGTCAACGGTTTGAGCAACAGAATTCGGATTAGAGCAACTAATTAGCACATAAATAGCACTAAATTTATCACCAAAAAAAATCAATAAGTATGACCTCTTTTCGGTGTGGGTGGGTGCAGCTTGCCATTAAGCTGGACCCCCCAATTTGAACGCGATTTCCTGGTCAACGGTTTGAGCAACAAAATTCTGATTAGAGCAACTAATTAGCACATAAATAGTACTAAAATTATCTCAAAAAAAATCAATAAGTTTGGACTTTTTTCGGTGTGGGTGGGTGCAATTTGCCATTAAGTTGGACCCCCCCAATTTGAACGCGATTTCCTGGTCAACTGTTTGAGCAACAAAATTCGGAATAGAGCAATTAATTAGCACATAAATAGCACTAAATTTTTCACCAAAAAAAATCAAGAAGTTTGAGCTTGTTTCAGGGTGGGTGGATGCAGGCTTGCCATTAACCTGCACCCCCCACTTTCAACGCGATTTCCTAGTCAACGGTTTGAGCAACAAAATTCAGAATAGAGCAACTAATTAGCACATAAATGGCACTAAATTCTTCACCAAAAAAATCAAGCAGTTTGAGCTTTTTTCGGTTTGGGTGGGTGCAGCTTGCCATTAACCTGCACCCCCCCTCCCACTTTCAACGCGATTTCTTGGTCAACGGTTTTAGCAACAAAATTCGGATTAGAGCAAATAATTAGCACATAAACAGCACTAAGTTTATCACCACAAAAAAATCAATAAGATTGAACTTTTTTCGGTGTGGGTGGGTGCAGCTTGCCATTAAGCTGGACGCCCCCATTTTGACCGAGATTTCCTGGTCAACGGTTTGAGCAACAAAATTCGGAATAGAGCAACTAATTAGCACATAAATAGCACTAAATTGTTCACCAAAAAAATCAAGAAGTTTGAGCTTTTTTCGGTGTGTGTGGGTGCAACTTGCCATTAATTTGCACCCCCCCCCCCCAACTTTCAACGCGATTTCTTGGTCAACGGTTTAAGCAACAAACTTCGTATTGGAGCAACTAATTAGCACATAAATAGCACTAAATTTATCACCAAAAAAATCAATAAGTTTGAACTTTTTTCGGTGTGGATGGCTGCAGTTTGCCATTAAGCTTGACCCACCCAATTTTAACGCGATTTCCTGGTAAACGTTTTGAGCAACAAAATTCGGAATAGAGCAACTAATTAGCACATAAATGGCACTAAATTTATCACCAAAAAAAATCAAGAAGTTTGAGCTTTTTTCGGTGTGGGTGGGTGCAGCTTGCCATTAACCTGCACCCCCCACTTTCAACGCGATTTCCTGGTAAATGGTTTGAGCAATAAATTTCGGAATAGAGCATCTAATTAGCACATAAATAGCACTAAATTTACCACCAAAAAATCAAGAAGTTTGAGCTTTTTTCGGTGTGAGTGGGTGCTGCTTGCCATTAACTTGCACCCCCCCCCCTTTCAACGCGATTTCTTGGTCAACGGTTTGAGCAACAAAATTTGAATTAAAGCAAATAATTAGCACATAAATAGCACTAAATTTTTCACCGAAAAAATCAAGAAGTTTGAGCTTTTTTCGGTGTGGGTGGGTGCAACTTGCCATTAACTTGCACCGCCCCAATTTCAACGCGATTTCTTGGTCAACGGTTTGAGCAACAAAATTCGGATTGTAGCAACTAATTAGCACATAAATAGCACTAAATTTATCACAAAAAAAAATCAATAAGTTTGAACTTTTTTCGGTGTGAGCGGGTGCAGCTTGCTATTAAGCTGGACCCCCCCACTTTGAACGCGATTTCCTGGTCAACTGTTTGAGCAACAAAATTCGGAATAGAGCAACTAATTAGCACATAAATAGTACTAAATTTTTCACCAAAAAAATCAAGAAGTTTGAGCTTTTTTCGGTGTGGGTGGGTGCAACTTGCCATTAACTTGAACCCCCCACTTTCAACGCGATTTCTTGGTCAACGGTTTGAGTAACAAAATTCGGATTAGAGCAACTAATTAGCACATAAATAGCACTAAATTTATCACCAAAAAAAATCAATAAGTTTGAAGTTTTTTCGGTGTGGGTGGGTGCAGTTTGCCATTAAGCTTGACCCCCCCAATTTGAACGCGATTTCCTGGTAAACGGTTTGAGCAACAAAATTCGGAATAGAGCAACTAATTAGCACATAAATAGCACTAAATTTATCATCAAAAAAAATCAAGAAGTTTGAGCTTTTTTCGGTGTGGGTGGGTGCAGCTTGCCATTAACCTGCACCCCCCCCACTTTCAACGCGATTTCCTGGTAAACGGTTTGAGCAACAAAATTCGGAATAGAGCAACTAATTAGCACATAAATAGCACTAAATTTATCACCAAAAAATCAAGAAGTTTGAGCTTTTTTCCGTGTGGGTGGGTGCAGCTTTCCATTAACCTGCACCCCCCCACTTTCAACGCGATTTCCTGGTAAACGGTTTGAGCAACAAATTTCGGAATAGAGCAACTAATTAGCACATAAATAGCACTAAATTTATCACCAAAAGAAATCCAGAAGTTTGAGCTTTTTTCGGTGTGGGTGGGTGCAGCTTTACATTAACCTGCACCCCCCCACTTTCAACGCGATTTCCTGGTAAACGGTTTGAGCAACAAAATTCGGAATAGAGCAACTAATTAGCACATAAATAGCACTAAATTTATCACCAACAAAATCAAGAAGTTTGAGCTTTTTTCGGTGTGGGTGGGTGCAGCTTGCCATTAACCTGCACCCCCCCACTTTCAACGCGATTTCCTGGTAAACGGTTTGAGCAACAAAATTCGGAATAGAGCACCTAATTAGCACATAAATAGCACTAAATTTTTTGCCTAGTCCGAACTTTATTCGCGATGGTGGGGGGTGCAGCTTAATATGGGTTAATTTCAGGGCTTTCTTATGGAGTTTTTGATTTAAAATTTTGTTAACTGTTTGTTCGTTATAGCCGTTGTTTACTGCTATTTGTTTAATGATGTTTAGTTCTATCTCGAAGTTATTTTTTTTAACTAAACATTATTAAACAAATAGCAGTAAACAACGGCTATAACGAACAAACAGTTAACAAAATTTTAAATCAAAAACTCCATATGAAAGCCCTGAAATTAGTGTATCCACCACCACAGAAAGAACCCAGTACCTTCTGCTCTCTCACATATACTGGCAAGATAACAACAAAAATAGCCAAATACATAAAAAAGAAAGGAATAATACCAGCTTTCAGAACTAACAACAACATAAGCAAATATATTATGAACAATAAAAGCCGAAAGAAAAAGCAACTACAGAGTGGTGTGTACAAACTAACTTGTGGTGACTGTCCGAAAACGTACATCGGCCAAACTGGCAGAACTTTTGACAAACGGATAGCAGAACACAAAAGGGCTTTCAACAATAGAAAAACAGACACTTCTACATACGCACTTCACCTTCTAGATCATAATCATTCTTTCAATCTCTCTCTCCTGTCGTTTCCCCATTACTGAGGATCGTGATTTCTTCCAATATTCCTAACAATGTTTCTCCATTGGTCTCTATCTTCAGCTGCTCTAAGAGCTGCGCAGAATGAGTTTCCAGCTGAATGCTTTATTTGGTCAGACCATCTAGTTGGTGATCGTCCTCTTGATCTTCTCCCCGGAACGTTTCCAGAAACAATTAATCTCTCCAAACTGTCGTCACCTCTGCGAACTACGTGACCAAAGAATTGCAGAATTCGTTGCAGACATATTGTGGACAGCCTTTTTTTAATATTGAGTTGGTTTAGAATGGAAACGTTTGTCCTATGAGCTGTCCAAGGTATGCGCAGCATTCTTCTCCAGCACCACATCTCAAAGGCATCAATTTTTTGGCGCTCGCATGCGCGAAGAGTCCAAGTCTCTGCTCCGTATAGAAATATTGAGAATACAAGGCATTCACCAGTCTCATCTTGATATTTTGAGAGATAGATCTGTCTTTCCAAACTTTAGTTAGGCGACTCATCGCATTTTTTGCCATACCAATACGTCTCCGAACTTCTGCTTCACAGTTACCATCGTTAGTTATACTAGACCCGAGATAGACAAAGGTGTTTACTATCTGGTATTCCTGTAATATGTTAGTCAGTTGAATAGTGTCAAATCTGTCGACCACCATTATTTTTGTCTTAGCTTTATTGATTTTCAGACCAACTCTATTGCTTTCGTACTCAACTCTTCGCAGAAGATCAAACATTTCTTGCTCATTTGCTGCTATAAGTGTAGTGTCATCAGCAAATCTTAAATTGGAGATTTTCTTACCAGCTACTGTTACTCCACCGGCCCATCCTTCTAAAACCATCCTCATGACATGTTCACCATAAATGTTAAATAAGTCAGGTGACAACACGCATCCTTGTCTAACACCTCTCTCGGTCTTGAATTGGTTTGAGAACTTCTGATCTAGTCGTACTGTCGCTATATTAGACTGGTATAGATTTTTAATAAGTGTCACCAGGTGCATTGGTGCGCCCATTTCTATTAAAATTGACCACAGATTTATCCAGCTTACACAATCAAATGCCTTTTGGTAGTCAACGAAGCATATAATCATAGGTACTTGAAATTCTCTAGACTTTTCAATGAGTTGTCTCAGGTTCAGGATTTGTTCCCTTGTACCTTTACCCTTTACAAACCCCGCTTGTTCCTGAGGTATTTGGTAATGTAGATAGGTTTTTAATCTGTTTTTGATGATATGCAACAAGATTTTACTAGCATGTGTTATTAGTGACAGTGTGCGGTAGTTTTCACATCTGGTAGTAGTTCCTTTTTTGTGTAGTGGGATATAAATTGAGGTACACCAATCAGATGGCCATTTTCCTGAATTCCAAACAGCGACACAGATAGAATGGATGATATGTAATCCTTTGTCACCCAGTAACTGTAGTATTTCACATGGTATTGAATCAATGCCTGGGGATTTATTTCCCTTTAGTGATTTAATTGCATCTTTGACTTCAGCGAGTAAGACAGTAGGTTCTCTAGGGTAGTCAGAAGGCCACTGATTTTCTGCTGATACCTCGTTATTTTTATATAGCTCGCCACAGTAGTTTCGCCATGTTTCCAATATTTCATCAGTATCGGTCTTTAAATTACCTTCCTTATCTATTACAGACCACGTTTGAGGTTTAAACTCTCTGGTAAGGAGTTTGATCTTCTGGAATAAGTCACTCGGTTCATTTCGACAGCCATGTTCCTCTATCTCTCTGCATATTTGAGAGATGTAATCAGCTTTATCTTTGCGGCACTGTTTTCTGATTTCTCTCGATAACGCTCTGTATTCATCGTTTGTTCCGTATCTAGTTTTATGTGCTTTTCTGCGTTGAATCACAGTCCACGTATTATCGGATATCCATGGCTTACGGCCAGTGGAAACCGCTGCCTCACAGTCTTTTGCAGCCTCGATTACCTTATCTTTGAGATAGATCCAAGTGCTCTCAGGGTCATTATCTACTTGGTCTAAAGAAAGAGCATCTTCTAGGTTTTGTCGGAAGTCATTGATTTTTGATGGACTTAGAAACATGACTTTTCTCTGGGGTCTTCTTTTGGGGACTTTAAAACGAAGTCGAACGTTCAATACCAAGAGTTGATGATCGCTTCCACAGTCTGCGCCAGGATATGTTTTACAGTTGATGGACGACGATTTCCATCTTGATCTTATTAGGATGTAGTCTATTTGATTCCTTGTTCGTCCATCTGGGCTGCGCCATGTGTATAATCTCCGTGGATGATGTTGATATAATGTGTTTGTAATTGTAAGATGTTGTTCTACACAGAACTCCACTAGACGGTCACCATTCTCATTTCTCTGTCCTAGTCCATTTTTGCCCAGCACTCCTTCAATATTTTCATTAGATGACCCCACTTTGGCGTTAAAATCTCCTAAAATTATGACGAGTTCACGATTCGGAATAGCGCGAACAGTTTCTTCTAAACAACCATAGAACCTGTTGATGTCTTCTTCTTGTGCAGCTGTTGTAGGAGCGTATACCTGGACAAGGTGTAGGGTATTGGTGGATATTCTCATTTTAAGGGATATTATCCTGTCATCAATAGTATTATATCCAATTACGCAGTCGTTAAGTTTAGAGGGTACAATTATTGCGACTCCATTTGTACTTTTGTTATCTGGGCCTGAAAAATAGACGACGTTGCCAGCAGTTGTTTTAAAATGCCCTTTTCCTCTCCAGTGAGCTTCTGAGAGTCCCAGTACCGAAAGATTGTGGTCTGCCATTTCTTTTTCAATTATGTGTAACTTTCCAGGATTTTGGATCAGTCCCTGGACGTTCCATGTACCAATTCGCTGACATTTTCTTAAATTAAATGAAAATTTGGATTCAGTCGCACAATTTCTGCCAGGTGCCTGATCCCTCACACCTTGGCAGCCGGTAGCAAATTTCACACCATCCGACCCGGAACCGAGATGGCGCCGAGCGTGAGTCGGGTCGCTACACATTCCATCTTCACTTGCCGAAATTGTCATCGTTATGGGAAGAAATTCTCTTGGGAAAATAGTGCAGTGGTTTCCCTTTGCCTTCTGCACCGCTGTATATGTGCCGTTTCTGTGGCTATCATTCTCGCCGCATGGTCAGTTTTGTAACAGCCAGCTGCCACTGTCCAACCTATCACCATGTCTGGCTACCCTCACTTAGTTTAGCCTGCAGACCAATGCAGTTGCCCGGGATGTGGCACGTGGAGCCATAAGTGAGAGTTGAGTGCCTTATGAGGACCAGTTATCAAAAACCATCTCCCGTCTATGACGTTTGATGTGGTCGTTCCAATAAAAGGTGCTACCTCTATAACACACTCATACACCCCAATGAAGACTTCATCTTTCAATGAAGAGTTTCAAATTCTGCATATCCAAAATAAAAGCCTTAAACTATCTTTTTTAGAATCTATGGAAATTAATAAACTGAAAAATACAGATATAATTCTGAATGACCAACTCGAGACAAACATCTCCCCACTCCTCAACCTCTTCAGTTAGAGACTTAAAAAGGCAAACACATTGTAAATTATATCACTTAAGAAAGGCACTCTGCCGAAACAGCTGTAGTCACATAGTTGTAAATAATAAATTTTGTGGAACTATAGAAAACAAAAGTTTTCAGTGTTTTATTGTGAGATAAAATGAACTTCCATCAAGTAACGGTCGAATCCATCAATTAGTAATAGATAAAGTATGAAAATCCTTATAGATCGAGCAAATGAATACCGCATTCCTCTATATATAGCGTTCATAGATTTGGAAAAGGCTTTCGACAGTGGGAACATTGGGCAGTGAAAAGTTCCTTGATTAACAGCAGAATTGACCACAGATATACAGACCTAACAGCCAATATATTTATAAGGAAGCCAAAAACAACAATAAAAGTATATGAAGGAACAAAATCAATACAAATAAATGGAGGCGTGAGACAGGGTGGCACAATATCACCAAAACTTTAAATCAGGCTCTGGAAGATTTTTTTAAAAGATTAGAATTAGAAGAAAAAGGTATATAAATTTGTTGGCAACGCTTGAACCATCTAAGATACGCTGATGACATCGTATTGATCACCGATAAAACCGATAAAAAAGAAGAATTGTTTGAGATGATGAAATAACTGGACATAAAAACTGGAAAGATAGTCCTTAATATGAATTAGAGCAAGACCAAAATCGTAACAAATACAGATGAGGACATCATAATCAGGATCGGACAAGATGAAATAGAACAACTTCGCGATTATTATGTCTGGGTCAAATTATAAAACTTAACAAGGAAAACCAAACAGCAGAGATCAAAAGATGAGTTAGACTGGCATGGGCGACATATGACAAACTAAGCTACATACTTAAAAACAAAAGATATGCTCAACATCTTAAGACCAAGGTATACAATCAATGCGCACTCCCTGTTTTCACTAATGGTTCCCAAACGTGGACGTTTACAAAAACTTCTTTTCTTTTTTAAGTGCCGTCTCCAAATCGGAGGTTGGATATCATCATCACTATGTTTACTTTATCTACCGCTGCTCTGGAGAGTTCTATAGAACTGCATTTAAACCAGTCCCTTAAATTCTTCAACCATGACATTCTCCTTCTTCCTATACTCCTTCCGCCTCTTACCTTTCCCTGTATTATTAGTCTTAGCTTTACAAAAGCAAACATGGACAAAATCATAAAAACGCAAAGACCAATGGAAAGACAAATTTTGCACATAAGACTAATGGATAAAAAGACAAACGAGTGGATAAAAGAAAAAACAAAATTGAGGGGTGTTAGACAAGAAGTTGCAAAATTGAAATGGAGATTTGTCGGACACAATATAAGACAAAAAGAAGACCTATGGAACAAAATTCTTATAAATTGGAGACTGTGGAAATATAAACGAAACAGAGAAAGGCCCCAAATGAGATGGACAGATGATATCAAGAAGCATTGTAGGCTCTAGGTCAGTGGTTTCCAACCTGTGGGGCGCGCCCCCCTAGGGGGGCGCGAGAGTGTTGCAAGGGGGGCACGCAGTTGTTTCCAAAATATTTTCGAATACAAACCAAAAAAGTCGAATAGGTGTCAAAAGAATGAATCTGCAAAATAGGTATACGTAATCCACAATCCTCGCCGCGAATTTTTATGGTACAAATGCTAAAACATTCATCCGTACTCTTGCTGGAACAAAAACATATCGCCTTCGCGTTTGGAGCCGAGCGCCAAATCTTCTTCTTATACTTGTAGATATGTCGATCTCCCCATACCCTCGTACTGCCCATACCTTTTGGTGGTCTCCCGGTGGACGCTTGCCAGCTGGTTTTCCTTCTAGCGCAATTCTTGGTAGTCTGTACTCCTCCATTCTTTTTACATGACTGAATCATTCTCTTCATCTTTGTCTACTCCAGCTTGCTACATCTTGCACGCCACATTCTTTCCTGATGATGTTGTTTCGTATTCTATCCCTTCTTGTCTTCCCTGCTATGGCTCTTAGTGTCTTCATTTCGGCTGTACGCAGCATGCTTTTGGTTTTATTGGTCTCTTCTCTTTATTCAATGGTATAGGTCATAACAGGTCTGATGCAAGTTTTATAAATTCTAACTTTGCTGTCCATTCTCATATATGGGTTAATCCAGATCACATCTCTCAAACATCCGGACATGACTGCGGCCCTGTTTATTTGTCCTCTTAGGTCTCTGGTTGGGTTATGATAACTTGATAAGTCTACACCTAGATATTTGAAATGGTTTAGCTGTTCTGTGGGTTTCTCCTCTAACACGAGCTTGGATTTAATTGGATCTTTCACAATGGTAATGCATTTTGTTTTCTACGTGGATATGCTCATGTTGAGTCGTCGACGTGCTTGGTAGAATCGATAAAGTTCTCTTTGTAGGTCATCCTCATCTTCCGCATCATCCGCATATTATATATTCGCAAATATATTCGTTTTGGCTACGAGTAAAGGACGAATTTCTTACTTTGACAAACAAAGTTTTAGAAATTTTATTGACATTTGTAACATCTTACCTATTTGAAACTGATTTTTCTACAGTGGCTGTCTTAAACAATGATACCACGGATTGAGAAAATTTCTGCTGAAAAACAAGCTCAATTGTCTCATTAAATTTTTATAATGTTGTATTAATTATATATTCATTTTTGTGTTTTTGTAAGATTTGTTTTTATTACATTTAAAATTATTATTTCTTATAATAAATAATTATTTTTTTATGTATATTTTTATATGATATTTTATATTATTTTGTAGCCCATTAAATAAATTACAATATCAGTTGAGTATTTACGAAATTAGATTGTTTGAGAAATTAAGGGGGCGCAACAATTTTTTTCTTTTTAAAGGGGGGCGCAAGTACAAAAAGGTTGGAAACCACTGCTCTAGGTGGATGACTTTAGCGACAGACAGAGAAGAATGGAAAAGGATTGGGGAGTGGGGAGGCCTATGTCCAAAGATGGACCAAAGAAGGCTAATTATACAGATTTATTATAAAGTCAGAGGGCACATGATAATATTGGAAGATTCTTTCGCTCCAATAGTTAACCAAGTGAGACCCGGGATTAGCCAAAAACATAACGAGAATGTTAAAAATAAAAATGATAAACTTCTGCACGAATAACGAACTTTAAAAAAACAACACATTTTTTGACCACAAAGAGCAACACAAATGTGCATTCTATAACACGCGTGGAAAAAGATCTATGATAGTGTGACGTTATTTTACGCTCCTAGTCGTCTAATATACAGGACTATTTATTATAATTTAATCAGACCCTTTTCGGACTGGTGATTTATTTGTTTACTTTTGTACTAGTGAATGCTTTTAAAGGGGGACCTTTTTAACAGGTACACACCTCGATAATTCTTTTTATTTTAGAAAATGATGTTTATATTGAAAAAATTCTTCCGTAATAATCTTTCTTATTCTAGAACATTGTAATAAGATATAAAAAGGTTCATTTGAATTAGTGAGAGTTCAGTTGTTTTTTTGTATCGACGTGCCGCGGTAAATAAATTTTTCTACGAGCGTGCAAAAATGTCTACTTTTGCGCACGCATTTTAGTTTAGAAAGTTTCACTTTTCCGCACGCGTGTTACTTTTCCGCACGCGTGTTACTTTTCCGCACGCGGTTTTTACTTTTCCGCACGCGTGTTATTTAGATATATTAATATGGCCTTAAAGTAATTATAATACACGCAATAAACTAATATTTAGATATTATTTACTAATTTATTTCAAATATATCTTATTGTGTTCCTCTTTAAATGAAATTAACGCGACAATTCGATGAATAAAATTATTTTGACATAATATTCGAAAGTCAAATCGACAGTCGTTTTGAATCATCGTCATGGAAGCCAAGATCGTCGTCATGCTAACTAATTATATTGAAAGTTTGGTTTTGACAACCTTGTCAAAGAATTAATTTGTGTATGTATTTTCATATTAATTAAATTAATTGATTAAGATTTGGTAATTTTTTAAAGACTCTTAGAAAAAATATTGTTCCTAACTCTTGCAGAAAGTCTCTTTTCCGCACTCGACTGCTTGCCGAACTCCCGCTTCGCGTCGTTCGGCAAACTGCAGTCCCGTGCGGAAAAGAATGACTTTCTGCACTTGTTAGGAAAATAACTATATTTTATTAGAAAGTCATTATAAATTATTACGTGTGAGAATTCTTAGTTATTCGCTTTATTAGTATTGTAAGTGCTTTAATAAATGTTAAGTGTTGTAAAATAAAATAATATAAAGTAAGTATTTTCTTTGCTTAAATAGTTAGTGTCTAAAAATAAATATGTATAAGTAATTTCAAGATTAAAAATTGGTGCCTAAAAATCAAATTAGAAACGTCAGTTAGTGTAACATTGGTGCAGAAGTGGGATAATAATTAATATAAATTTGCATTAAATACAGTGTGTAATCATGTCTTCCCAGTATAAGCCGAAAGTTAGTGCGCGTTACGGAGCTAAGAACAAAGTTGGAAAATCGCGAGCTTGACTCGGCTGGAAAAAAGGCTGATATAGTCGAACGTCTGAAGAACGCACTACAAGAAGAGGGTCATGATGCAGAAACGTGTTTGAGGACAAGCACGCTGCTTTGATTTCGTCAATTTCGAAAGAGATTTCTCAAGTTTCGACAGACATTACATCGTTAGAGAACAAAGTTTGTGGTGAACTCTCCCAAGTTTCGGCGAATATAATATCAATAGAACATAAAGTTTCTAGTGAGATTTTGAAAGTTTCGGGTGATATTTCATCTCTTGAAAGCAAGATGGCTAACGAGATCTCTGCTAGCATCTCTAAAGTCACTTCTGATTTTGACGACAAGATATCGTCCCTAAAAAACCAAATCTCTGCTTATGAAGAAGAGATGAAAGAAATGAAAAAGAAAATAGAGGAAACAGAAAAGGTAGACAGAGGTATGGAAATCATCTTAGCAGATATTAAAGACGATGAGCCCAAATACAAATTGGAGCCACGGCCGATAGTTGAAGGGACTGTAAGTCCTGCTCGTGTTAAGGTGACAAATTTCGACGGAAAGTCGTCATGGAACAGTTATATAAAACAGTTCAAATCGGCGGCAAGAGCGAACGGATGGTCCGAAAAAGAAAAGGCTGGAAACCTCACTATTTCTCTTCGAGGAGACGCGTTGGATGTCCTCCAGACCATAGCCGTAGAAGAGACAGATGACTTCGAAGAGCTCAAAAAGAGACTAAATATGCGATATGGTCACGAACATTTAGAGCATGTTTATCAGTAGCAGTTTAAAAATCGAAGACAAAAGAAAGATGAAGCTCTTCAAGAATACGAGGTAGATATTGCCCGGTTTGTACGATATGCATATCCAACAGCTCCCGAAGACATGGTGGAAAAGTTGGCTATTCAAACATTCATTGGTGGCTTTCATGATTATGAAATGCAAAGAACACTGCGATTAGCTTGTCACAAGACGCTGGTCGATGTCTTGTCGGCCGCCCTCGAATACGAATCAGCTACCCAGGCCTCTGGCGGGTACAGTAAAGTTAGTACTGTGAAAGAGAAAGAGGATGTAGATACACTGGACCAGATTGTCAATATGATAAAGGGCATTTCATACATAAGGTGCTGGAATTGTGGTGAAATAGGACACGTACGAAGTTCGTGTAAGTATCCCAGGTACGACACGAATCGAGAAACCCACCAGCAGGAACGAATCGGTCTAGGGGCAGCTTCGACCCGCAACTTTTCCCTAAAGACCCTCTCATACTAATGGTTCTTTGAAATGTCGTGAAGATAGTGTATATGTAGATGGAGAAATAAATGGTAAAAAGTATACATTGTTGGTGGATACCGGAGCGACCAGGACCATTATACGACTGCCAGTTATAAACAGCCGTAAGAAACTCTTACCAACGAGGTTGCGACTGCGGACTGCCACAGGTGAAAATGCCAACATCCACGGAGAAATTCAGATACTGGAAATGGAGCAGAAAAGTTCGTCCATACTGTCATGGTTGCTGATATCGAAGAAGATGTTATATTAGGAATGGACGTAATGAATTTTCATGGATTTCAATTGGATTTTAAGAACAGGGTAATCAAAGTTGGCAACGAGGAGGTATTTCTTTATCCACATAATGACAGCACTGTGCTAGCAGCCATTAAAGAAGATATAGTTGTGCCTGCCCTGCAAGGAGTGAAACGATCATCGTAGCGCGGCTACAGGGAATTGTAGAAGAAGAAACACCTGTTATGATGGAGCCATGGAACCACGACGAGGAGTTAGGCCGAGGAATCATAATTGGAAAGAAATTAGTTAGTTCTGCGAAAGAAATTCCCGTAAGATTGATTAATGTCAATGACTACCCGGTGACCATCAAGAAGTAGACAAAAGTAGGAACTCGGTACCCGTGACGTCCATAATTTTTCAGACGACAACATCAGATAATTTCAACGACAAGTTTGACCAAATGGTTGCAGTTGCAGGCCAGTCTCTAAATCAAGTGGAGAAAAGGAAATTAAGGGAATTTCTTCGGCAGTATCGCGACATATTCGTACCGAAAGGAGGAAAGACAGGAAGAACTACCGTTGTCAAACATTAAATTGACACTGGTAACGCTAGGCCAATTCGTCAAACAGCTCGACGACTACCACAGGCGAAGAGAGAGGAAGCTGAAAGGATTGTTCAAGAAATGAAGCAAGACGAGGTGATAGAACCTTCTACGAGCCCATGGGTCTCCCCGGTGGTCCTGGTCAACAAGAAAAACGGAACTACGAGGTTCTGTGTAGACTACCGTTTGTTGAATGATGTTACCAAGAAAGATAGTTATCCTCTGCCTCGGATCGACGACACGTTGGAGGCATTGGCTGGAAGTAAATTGTTTTCTACGTTGGATTTGAAGTCTGGATATTGGCAGATATACAGGAATAAGGAAGTAGTCTTCTATTTTTTTGAGCAGTGTACCTCTTTGTAAACACTAATCAACTAAAACAATATCAAATATTTTTAAAATATTCGTTTTTTTTTTAGAAATTAACACAAATATGTTTATTTACCTAGTTTTGTTTCAAATCTTATACTAATAATATTTTCCATTTTAATCTCAAGGTTTCTTAGTAGACAGAAATAATGGGAAAAGTATTATTGATCTCACTTACTAAGGCAGTCCGATAAGTACTTAGCCTCTCCGCCCGATGGCGCCACTATCGCAAATGAAGTGTACTGTCATTTAATGCGTTCTCGTAGACGACTAATGTCAAAATGTCAGCCAAATCGAAATTATAGTATTGTTGTGATTGCATGTGAAAATCAGCGTGTCCGCGGATTTTAATAAAATGGAAAAAGAGTAATATCGGTCGGTGATTCGATTCTTGTTTTTGAAAGGGAAATCACGCAGCGAAATCAAAGAGCGCTTGGAGGCTGTATACGGTGACTCCTCTCCTTCGATGGCAACTGTCAAAAATTGGTTTAATGAGTTTCAACGTGGACGAACGTCGGTTTTTGATGAGCCACGCGTAGGTGCTCTGTAAATGGCTACCACGGAGAATAACGTGACAAAAATCCGCAATCTTGTACTGGCAGACCGCCGACTGAAGGTGCGCGAGATAGCTGACACAGTAGGCATCTGAAAATACCGCGTAGGTCATATCCTGCATAAAATTTTGGGCATGAGAAAGCTGTCGGCGCGATGGGTGCCGCGTTTGCTCACTTCAGACAATAAGCGCAACCGTGAGACCACTTCAGAGCAGTGTTTGACGCTATTTAAGTGTGATCTAAAGGAGTTTTTACGTCGTTTCATAACCGTCGACGAAACATGGATTCACTGGTATACATCAGAAACCAAGGAACAGTCGAAAGAGTAGACAGCACCCGGCGGACGGGCTCCGAAGAAGGCGAAGATTGACCAATCGGCCGGAAAGGTGATGGCCAGCATTTTCTGGGATTCACAAGGTGTGATCTACATCGACTACTTGGAGAAGGGCAAAACAATCACAAGGCCGTGTAATACCGAATTGTTTTGCCGATTAGACGCCAAATTGAAGAAAAAACGACCCCATTTGGCAAAGAAAAAAGTGCTCTTCCACCAAGACAACGCACAGGGTCACACCTCCGCCGTCGCCATGGCCAAATTGGTCGAATTGGGCTACGAACTGGTACCCCATCCACCGTAGTCTCCAGATTTGCCCCCGTACGACTAGTATTTGTTTCCAAACTTGAAAAAGATACTCGTTGGGCAGAAATTTAAATCGAATGAGGAGGTCATCGCCACCACGGAAGCCTATTTTGCAGACCTCGAGAAAAGGTATTTTTCAGACGGTTTAAAGAAGTTAGAGAATCGCTGGGTCAAGTGTATCGAGGTAAAAGGAGACTATGTAGAGAAATAAATTGCCACTTTTCCAAAATTTTTCTTTTTCTTTTGTAGGCTAAGTACTTATCGGACTGCCCACTGGTATTTTCGCATACAACCTTTTCAACCTTCGATTCAGCTGTATTAGCAGAAACTAGAAAGACAACGACAAGAGTTATACCCAGAACCTCTCTTTTTCTTAGCACTTTCTGTTTGTTGCACATTTATTTCGGGCATTTTACTTTCTTTTCTGCACTAGACGATATATTTCCACGATTTTTGGAAATGGGTTGGACATACACTAAGGAAAGACCAAAATAATATAACCAGACACGCACCCGAATAACAACCAGATGGAAGAAGAAGGCCGGATAATAGCTGGAGAAGAACTGTAACAAGAGATCATGAAAAAATTGGGTTGAGATGGAAAAAGGTTAAGCAGAGGGCGAAAAATAGGAAGGAATGGAAAAGACTAGTAGAGGACAGGAACAGAAGTGGATGCGATGATACAGCCAATCAGCCATCTTTCACTTTTGGCTAAGAAAGAAAGAAATTCAAGAGCGCCCAATACTCCATAAGGAAGGAAGGTAGTAGAGGAATTCTCAATTACATTGAACAAATGGATAATTTTTGGTTTTTCATAAGTTTAAAAATTGGGAAGTTTAGTTGTATGTACACTTAACTAAATTATCACTAAAAAAGTTATAAAGATAGTATAAGTAGGTACTATATTGGGAACTAGTCTTCTATTTTTTGAGCAGTGTACCTTTTTGTAAAAACTAGTCAACAAAACAACAACATCAAATATTTTCAAACTGTTCTTTTTCTGCAGTCAGCCTGCATATTCTGTCAGGCTGATAACGAGACGTCGGACCACGTTCTGTGCCACTACCCAGAATTGGTTAGGATAAAGGTCGCGTCATATTATAATGCACGTCGCGTTTTCGGCACGTAGCGTTTGCAGACCGGCAATCGGACTGCCCATTCACATTGTCATACATAGAACGTTTCCGTTGGTTTCAGTTTGGTGCGGTGCAGATATGTTTATTGTCACAACACATGCTTACATGACAAATTGCCTCGAAAACTACTTTTTAAATTAGACCGGTCAGTATCGTCGCCCCGGCTGGCGAAATTATTCCGATTCGATATTTTTAAACAAACTTACTCAAAAAGAAGTCCTTATAACATATCCACAGGGTGCCGGGCGGTACCGTGGTCAAAAAATTGTTTAAACATTTTTTTTTAACAAATTCACAAAAATATTTTTTTCATTTCGAGCAATATTTTTTTAGATAAACTGGGTCATTCTGGGCAAAAAAGGTCTCTTGTCATTTTTCTCTAAAATTGATTGTTGTCGAGTTACATGCGATTAAAAATTTGAAAAATGCGAAAAGGCCATTTTCAAGGCTTAAAAACTCGATTAAAAGTATTATTATGAATGTCAATAAGTGACCAAACCAATTTTCAAACCCCTTCTTCAAGGTCCCAAAGAGATTTTTGTCAATATTTTACTACAAAGCTGTTATTTTTAATTATTAACAATTAGCGCTATAGTCCAACTGTATCGTCGCCCCCGTTAGCGAAACTATTTCGATTAGATTTTTTTTGCACAAACTTACTCAAAAAGAGTCCTTATAACAAACACATCCACAGGGTGCCGGGCGGTGCCGTTGTCAAAAAATTGTTTTAACAATTCTTATTAAACAAATTCACAAAAATAATTTTTTCATTACGAACGATTTTTTTTTAGATAATTTGGGTTATTCTTAGCAAAAAACGTATCTTGCAAAAATGCGGAAATGGTCATATAACTCGACAACAATCAATTTTAGAGAAAAATCACAAGAGACCTTTTTTGCCCAGAATAACTCAAATTATTATTAATTTGGGTTTAATTAAATTATTAATAAAAAATTATTTTTGTGAATTTGTTTAACAAAAATTGTTTAAACAATTTTTAAACCACGGCACCGCCCGGAACCCTGTTGATGTGTTATAAGGACCTCTTTTTGAGTAAGTTTGTGCAAAAAATCTAATTTCGCTAACGGGGGCGACGATACAGTTGGACTATAGCGGTAATTGTTAATAGTTAAAAATAACAGCTTTGTAATAAAATAATGACAAAAATCTCTTCAGGACCTTGAAGAAGTTGTTTGAAACTTGATTTGGTCACTTATTGAAATTCATAATAATAATTTTTAATCGAGTTATTAAGGCTTGAAAATAGCCATTTTCGCAATTTTAGAGAAAAATGACAAGAAACCTTTTTGGCTCAGAATTACCCAAATTATCTAAATTATCACTAGTAATACCACTAGAGGTCAAATTATTTCCGGAAATTTTTTTGAGATCATGAATATTTTGAAAATTTCCCGAGTCGCAGACGAGGGAAATTTTCTAAAAATATTCATGATCAAAAAAAAATTTCCGGATATTAATTTGACTTCGCGTGGTATTCGGTAAGAAAATTCCACACCAAATTTGCATTTGAAAATCCAAAGCTGCATGAACAGATTAATAGCGCGCCATAGCTCGCCATAGCTTTGTCAGCAATTATTTAGGCTTTCAAATTCGTAATTTCTACTCATTGTAGTTGCATGGGAATACCATTTCAAGATAGAAAATAGTATATTCTTCAATTTTACATAAGTTTTGAGTAACTACAAGTGATAGAAAATGAATCAAAACTAAATTATGTAAACAAATAAAAACCAGTATATCAAAAATGTTCTGTTATTGTAAACGTCAAAAAATTTCCACTATAATTCGCTGTTGGGTACCCCACGAGCAAAAAAATTTCCGATAAAATACCTCCGTTGCCATGGTGATCTGTCAAAATAACGTATTTTGATTGGTTCAAAATTACAGGTGTGGAATTTTCTAAAAAAAATATTGCTCGAATGAAAAAATATTTTTGTGAATTTGTTTAAAAAAGATTGCTTAAACAATTTTTCTACCACGGCACCGTCTGGCACCCTATGGATATGTTATAAGAACCCCTCTTTGAGTAAATTTGTGCAAGAAATCGAATCGGAATAATTTCGCTAGCGAGGGCGACGATACTGACCGGTGTAAATACTCTGTATCAAATTCAAAGATATACCTAAATAAACAACGAGGGGAAAACGACCCGTAGCTGTCAACATCCGAAAAATATTGTTTTCGAATGAACCGAACGCAAACGTAACGTGTCTTATACGCTACGTTACGTGTCTTATACGCACAATATGAATGGTTCAATTTAAAAACCATTAAATTATATTTTTCGCAAACGAAACGCTACGTGCCGAAAACGCGACGTGCATTATAATATGACGCGACCTTAAGGCTCAATACCAGGCCCCGGGCTTAGGTGACTGGCGCCCTGGGCAAATGGTCTATTGGCGCCTCCTTTATTACTAAAATGTAAAAGCAAATAATCTATGTAACTTATATTTTATGAAGTAAAGTAAATAACAAGAAAACCCGTCTTTCATACACAAAACTGTAGACATTTATTTCTACATAATTCACACTTCCAGCAAAGATTAAAACTTAAAATTATATTTTTAAGATCCTACTTTGTACCAAGCATTTTAAGTGACATATTTTTTTCTAGCCTTCAATTTGGCAAACTTGTTTACTACATCAGAAAAATATGTGCTTAGGGTTAAGTCTTTTTCACAACACAGTAACATGAGACAATTTAACTTGCTGTCTGAAAGAGCAGATCTCTTCCTCTCCTCTGCAGAGCAGTTGGTGACAGGTAAGGTCAGAAAAATTCTAATAGCTACTTCAAGATTTGGGAAAGTATTCTTCAATTCATTTTTTATTATGTATTCATACACGTCATAAATTCCACTAAATTCTTCCTGTTCCACATACATTTTGAAGTGCAGACATTCATATTCAAATTCGCTTCCAATGTCATTAGGGTAGGAGGCATAAAGTTTGTTTGCAGCTTGTGATATCGCCTCTTTCTGTGATCCTTTTTGAACAAGAGTAGAGTATTTCAAATTTATCAGCCAAATGTTCATAAGCTAATTTTCGCCTTGATAAGTTACTTATCAAAGAATCGAAGATTCTGATGTAAAATTGAGTTTTGAACCTTGTTCTTCCATCAAGATGAGCTTCATTTTCATTACCAATGGTTTCATCCGCAAAAGTTTTTCTGGTTCTTATCCTTTTGCAACTGGGCGATCCAATTTGTAAAAACGTCATAACTTTTTGTTCATACTTGTTAAACTCATCTCTCCTATCGTTTAAATAGCTCTCCAAGGTCTGAAGCTGCGTTTTACCTACTGCTAGGTTGAGGGTTTCACTTTGGAGACTTTTGCTGACTTTATCAAATCTTTCCAAAATGTCATTCCACAAAATTGTAAGGAAGGCTATTTCAAAGTTTTCAAAACTTATTTTCTAATCCTAAAGCTTCTACCTGTACTGCAGGCTTCTGAGTAGGGTCTTCCGATATTTGCTTCAGTGATTTTTGTATCTCCTTGTAGCCTTGTAGCCAACAGCGTATTAACTGATTGCAGTGTTACCAGCTCTAATATTATTATTATTTAATATATGAATAATAATGCTTGATATTAACTTATCATTATTATGTTTCTAACAATTTTTATTTTACATTTCCGGTAGCCTGTATTATATTTACTTGTTCTGTTCTATATTTTTTTGAAAATTTTGTGTCAGATATTTTTTAGTGGGTAATTTGTTTCTCTAATTTATTTTTATTATCTCTTTTATTTTGCGCCCCCAAAAATTTGGCGCCCTGTGTAAATGCTCAGCCTACCCATTTATAGCCCGGGGCCTGCTCAATACATTATTGAGCATTATCAACTCGACCCTTACGACTTTGTAGAAGTGTCACCTAAGACCATATTAGGCTTTGCTAAGAAAGCTGGGCTAAAGGGACACCCTTAACCTAGGGATGAGCCACACTGGACCTCTTAAGACGAGTGGAAGGGTAGTTAATCTCACTCATATTGAACCTAACCTAACCTAAGATATTACAAATTACAATTGGAAACTTACAAGTATTGTAAAATTGGAAACTTACAAACAATACAAGTATTAATTGATGGATTCGACCGTTACTTGATGGAAGTTCATTTTATCTAACAATAAAACACTGAAAACGTTTGTTTTCTATACTTCCACAAAATTTATTATATCTAAGTGACTACAGCTGTTTCGGCGGAGTGCCTTTCTCAAGTAATACAGTTTACAATGTGTTTGCCTTTTTAATCTTCAACTGAAGAGGTTGAGGAGTGGGGAGCTGTTTGTCTCGAGTTGGTCATTCAGAATTATATCTGTATTTTTCAGTTTATTAATTTCCATAGATTCTAAAAAAGATAGCTTAAGGCCTTTATTTTGAATATGTAGAATTTGAAACTCTTCATTGAAAGAATGATTATGATCTAGAAGGTGAAGTGCGTATGTAGAAGTGTCTGTTTTTCTATTGCTGAATGCCCTTTTGTGTTCTGCTATCCGTTTGTCAAAAGTTCTGCCAGTTTGACCGATGTACGTTTTCGGACAGTCACCACAAGTTAGTTTGTACACACCACTCTGTCGTTGCTTTCTCTTTCGGCTTTTATTGTTCTTAATATATTTGCTTAAGTTGTTGTTAGTTCTGAAAGCTGGTGTTATTCCTTTCTTTTTTATGTATCTGGCTATTGTTGTTGTTATCTTGCCAGTATATGTGAGAGAGCAGAAGGTACTGGGTTCTTTCTGTGGTGGTGGATACACTAATTTCAGGACAAAATTTTAAACCAAAAAAACCAAACACTCCATAAGAAAGCCCTGAAATTAGTGTATCCACCACCACAGAAAGAACCCAGTACCTTCTGCTCTCTCACATATACTGGCAAGATAACAACAACAATAGCCAGATACATAAAAAAGAAAGGAATAACACCAGCTTTCAGAACTAACAACAACTTAAGCAAATATATTAAGAACAATAAAAGCCGAAAGAGAAAGCAACTACAGAGTGGTGTGTACAAACTAACTTGTGGTGACTGTCCGAAAACGTACATCGGTCAAACTGGCAGAACTTTTGACAAACGGATAGCAGAACACAAAAGGGCATTCAGCAATAGAAAAACAGACACTTCTACATACGCACTTCACCTTCTAGATCATAATCATTCTTTCAATGAAGAGTTTCAAATTCTACATATTCAAAATAAAGGCCTTAAGCTATCTTTTTTAGAATCTATGGAAATTAATAAACTGAAAAATACAGATATAATTCTGAATGACCAACTCGAGACAAACAGCTCCCCACTCCTCAACCTCTTCAGTTGAAGATTAAAAAGGCAAACACATTGTAAACTATATTACTTGAGAAAGGCACTCCGCCGAAACAGCTGTAGTCACTTAGATATAATAAATTTTGTGGAAGTATAGAAAACAAACGTTTTCAGTGTTTTATTGTTAAATACAAGTATTCTTGATTATTTTTATACATTTTGGTATAAGAGGACCAAATATTTGATGGCGAGAAAATTTTAAGTACATAATTGATTTTTCCGGTATTTTTCCGGGTTTTACCTTTTTACTCTTTTTTGGTAGGTACATGCCATTAGATCGGGCTGTATCGTCGCCCCCGCTAGCGAAATTATTCCGATTCTATTTTTTGCACAAACTTACTCAAAAAGAGGTTCTTATAACATATCCACAGGGTGCCGGGCGGTGCCGTGGTCGACAAATTGTTTAAACAATTTTTTAAAACAAATTCACAAAAATAATTTTTTCATTTCGAACAATTTTTTTTAGATATTTTTGATCATTCTGAGCAAAAAAGGTATCTTGTCATTTTTTTCTAAAATTGATTGTTGTCGAGTTATATGCGATTAAAAATTTAAAAAATGCGAAAATGGCCATTTTCAAGGCTTAGTAACTCGATTAAAAATTATTATTATGAAATTCAAAAAGTGACCAAATCAAGTTTCAAGCCCCTTCTTCAAGGTACTGAAGAGATTTTTGTCATTATTTTATTACAAAGCTGTTGTTTTTAATTATTAATAACAATTAGGACTATAGTCCAAGATGTATCGTCGCCCCCGTTAGTAAAATTATTCCGATTCGATTTTTTTGCACAAACTTACTCAAAAAGAGGTCCTTATAACATATCCACAGGGTGCCGGGCAGTACCGTGGTCGAAAAATTGTTTAAACAATTTTTTTTTTTTAATTTACAAAAATAATTTTTTTCTTCGAAAAAATTTTTTTTTAGATAATTTGGGACATTTTGAGCAAGAATTTAATCTTGTGATTTTTCTCTAAAATTGTCATAATAATAATAAAGTGTGAAAATGGCCATATAGCTCGACAACAATCAATTTTAGAGAAAAATCACAACAGACCTTTTTTGCTCAGAATAACCCAAATTATCTAAAAGAAATCGTTCGCAATGAAAAAATTATTTTTTTGAATTTGTTTAAAAAAAATTGTTTAAACAATTTTTGGACCACGACACCGCTCGGCACCCTATGGATGTGTTATAAGAACCTCTGTTTGAGTAAGTTTGTGCAAAAAAAATCTAATCCAAATAGTTTCGCTAACGGGGGCGAAAAATAGCAGCTTTGTAATAAAATAATGCCAAAAATCTCTTCAGGACCTTGAAGAATAGGTTTAAAGCTTGATTTGGACACTTTTTAAATTGCATAATAATAATTTTTAATCGAGTTATTAAGCCTTGAAAATGGTCATTTTCGCATTTTTCAAATTTTTAATCGCATATAACTCGACAACAATTAATTTTAGAGAAAAATGACAAGAGACCTTTTTTGTTCAGAATGACCTAAATTATCTAAACAAAATTGTTCGAAATGAAAAAATTATTTTTGTGAATTTGTTTAAAAAAATTGTTTAAACAATTTTTCGACCACGGCACCGCCCGGCACCCTGTGGATATGTTATAAGGACCTCTTTTTGAGTACATTTGTGCAAAAAAATCGAATTGGAATAATTTCGCTAGCGGGGGCGACGGTTTACATCTCTAAAATGGATCATCAAATTTTCTACCTTTTTTAAAGATTATGTTTTTTACCATCTTTGCAATGAGTATATTATCTTCAAGCGCGCCTTTTTTAATAAATCTTAAAATTGAAGCCTCAAAGAATCGATTGCGATCTGCTAAATACCTCTGAAATCATCATTTGGGTAAGAATAGTTCTGTGGTATTTGGGAGACATGTGATAACTCCAAAATGCATGTTTTTCAGTAGGGCAATTTTAACATTCGAGAAGGTTTCTTAAATCGAACGCAACAAAACAAAAAACCAAATATATTTTATTAAATACTTTATTAAGTGGTATAGCAGATACAACAAACGAAATATGTTTTAACATTTCTGTTTTTGATATAATGGCCGTATCATATTTGTATCAAAAATATAGAGATTTAAAAATATTTTAATGGAGTTTTACGGTCATAGTGGAGAGAACTTAAACTATTATTGGTCAATTTCTTTGTATTGGAAAACAGTGCTGTGGAAATATATAGCTTTACTTGTACCAAATTATATTATGCGTCGAAATTATCATCACTGTCGCTTGTAATATTGTGTGGTACTGGTTTACATGTGTTTAAGCGAATGGTAAAGTCCATGATAGATTGGATCTATAAAGGGTAGTAGGTCGAGAATATCTTTATATTTTAAATAGTCTATGGGTAGAGGATCATTATAAGCTGGAAGTATTTAAATATTAGACATGGAAGTTGACCTGCCTCTTCTTAGCATGGGTATTAAACGAAGCGGTGCATCGGGATCTAATGTGTATTTGAAGCCTATATCACTATCCTTTTTGTAATGTAGCCAAAATACGCTGTTCCAAACAAAAGAATTTTTATCTTTATCAACATTTCTTTTATAAAATGCGTTGTTAGAAGTTTGGAAAATCCGAAAAAGTCAGTTTGTTTCATAAATTTTACGTCAAAACAAGGGCTCGTCATTTTAATTACTGATACCCAGTCCTGTGGAACTGAAATTATGGCGTTTCTTTTTTTCACAAATCTCTCTATGGTAGCATGGTCTGTATCACATTCTAAATGAGTATGACCAGGAACTAGGAACTTATGATGAATTTCTTTTAGAGTTTCCTTTTCTTCAAGTGCTTTTAAAAACATAATCGGTAATACATGATTTCGGTTTTGACTTGGGCATGTATCAGAATAGAGGACTAGTTTTTCTACCTGTTCTGGTAAGTCTTTAATAAACTGAAATAAGCAAGATGCAATCTCATCAGCTCCTCGTTGAGCTACACCTTCGTGCCACACATAACAAGATGTCCGTTTTGTGGTGATATTGCGGATCGTCAAATTGAAAGTCCATAATGGTAGGGGAGCCCAAGCGGGGATTTTTTCAGTTACTCGAGCGCGTCAGATTATCATATGGGGAGAAACCTGGTACCCTGCAGATGTACCTCTACCATATATTGGCTCTTAACACAGGGGAGTTCGTCAAGTTGGGCCCGAAAAAAAAATCTATCCTTAAAAAAACTCGAAATTGTCAGATTAAGATAAGGTAAGTTAAGTACATGCAAAAGAGTGTATATTTCAAAAATCTGACGATTTGAGCGGGCGTAAGGAAATGGGTGAGTCCCAAAGTTTCACAAGAAAAAAGCGAATATGTCGCGAAATGAATGACAGATCGAAAAACTAAAAAATATTTGCTCAATATTTTTTAAAAATCTAGCGAATGATACCAAACACGACTTCCCACGGAGAGGGGTGGGAGGTAAATTTAATATTTTAAATATGAATCCCGCGATATTTCGCGAAATGAACATCAGATCAAAAAACTGTAAAATACACTTATTTAATATTTTTAAAAAATCTATCGAATGGCACCAAACACGACCACCCACGGAGGTGGGGTGGGGGTTTACTTTAAAAACTTAAATAGGAGCCCCCATTTTTTTATTATAGATTTGGATTCCTTACGAAAAAATAAGTAACTTTTATTCGAAACATTTTTTCGAATTATGCATAGATGGCGTTATAATCGGAAAAACTATTGTTGGAAATGGAAAATTAAATTAAAAAATGGCAAGCGCCCACTAAAATGGAAAATGTTACTTAACTTTTTTTGGTTTTAGGACCTACTCTTCACAACCCAATATGTCTCCAAAGCGCTCGAGTGACTGCACATTTAGCATACTTTGCTCCCCTACCATAACTTTCTTTTATAGAAAGCCACATTAGATGTCAAATTAGGTGTAGCCAAACACTTCTGCAAATCAAATGCAACTACTACAAGCTTGCCTAAGCTCCGCATACTTTCTTCTTTGTCGCCTAGTTTTGTTATACCTATAATGAAAGGAAGCCTTATCCTGGTGCTGCTGGCGTTCATTTTCTAATCTTTGTTTTTCTTGCTCATGAATAATTATGATAAGTACAAAACAACGAAAAGAAAAGTTTGATATATTTAGGTTATTTACCACTTACATAAAAAAAACTTACAGAAAATGCTACTATTTATTTGAATCAAAGATGTTAAGTGGGACATAGCATAAAATTACCAAAATAATTTGCATATTATTTGATATAATCATGGTAAGTACCAGGGGCGGCGATAACGGGCCTGCAAGGGATGCATTGCCGGCGGGCGACCCTGTTTGGGGGGCGCCAAAATGAGCACCTTTTTCTGCTGGTGTTACACAAAATCATAGAAAAATTATTTTCTTTCAAATTTTTCAATGCAATAGAATTTTATTCATGGCTCCAGTATGCGTAGTGTGTGACAAACACTCATTTTCAAAATGCTATGGATTTTAAAATTTAAAATTAAAAATTTTAATCCGGAAAATATTTTTTTTAGATAAGAATTAAATAAGATATTTACATCCTAATTACATTGCCAGAAGATAAAATATCTAAATATAGGTACCTAATTAAACCGAAGGGCGCCTTAGCTAGTATTGCAGGCGGGCGCCTTATACCCTAGCACCGGCACTGGTAAGTACCAATTATCACATATGGGCCCAAATGTTTTACCAAAAGAATTTGCATATATTATTTGATCTAGACACGATAAGTACCAATTATCAGATATGAACCAAAACGTTATTCTCTAGTTTTGTTTTCGGGTACATGATATAATATTTTAACAGGACTATACCAATAAACAAAATTTGAATAATAGGAACTTATCGATATTATACCAAGCCGTAGCACGTTTTCTAGACGTGATGGACATACCATCATAGTCACATCAAACGAAAATAGATCAAAAACAAAATACAGTGCAGGACTTAACAAAATTTTCGCTATTTTGGAGTTATCATGGGAATGATTCTAATTCATTTCGACAGTCGCAATTTCATTTCGACACCGCCATGACAGCCGCAGAGTATAGCGATTCTTATTCATTTCGATATTAGTTACAACTGGGGATATTAACCTTATCATGTTGAGACTGCTCAGAATTTGGGTTGGCGCTCCGGTTTATTGGAATTTGTTGATAGTCTAGGAAAATTATCGAAAAAATGCCATTTTTGGGAAAAATTATTTACCAGCTATTTTATTGCTAAAATCGAATCTTAAGATTGCATATATTAGTAATATGGAGTATGACAAGTCCGCAGAAAGTGTGCTATTTTATTTATAAACAAATTAGCACTCCTAAATCTTCTTTTTTTTTTCAATTAGTGGTCTGTAACTCCTAAAATTTTTCCTTTGAGCCAAAAACACTCAAATAAAAATTCACCGTAATTTAGTTCTGCACAAAGTTATTTTTTTTCCGATTTCCTTCAACAAAAATTTTACTCAGAAAATCCGAGTTTTCCCAAAAAATCTGCAATTTTCAATAAAATTTTAGGGAAGTACTTAATTATTTAACAATAATTAAATAATTGATGACATGAAAGATTTATTATAGTAGATTATAGAGAGGGGCTAAATTATGGAATAAATTCATTTCTTTAAAACGGACGATTTTGGAGCAAAATCCCGAAAGAGGTCGATTTTTATTTTTAAATTACAATTTTTTGGCCTATATTTCATACTAGTGACGTCATCCATCTGAGCGTGATGACGTAACCGATAAT
Organism: Diabrotica virgifera virgifera; assembly: GCF_917563875.1. NCBI lineage: Eukaryota > Metazoa > Arthropoda > Insecta > Coleoptera > Chrysomelidae > Diabrotica > Diabrotica virgifera. The sequence goes on along the minus strand of NC_065447.1, from coordinate 197,868,825 downwards.
TTTGTTAATGGGAATAGGGGTCGTGTGGTAGGTCATTTGAAAGGGCGTTCAATTCTCTATTCAGTAATATAAACATTAATATCATTAGGTATTTATACAGGGTTGCCAAAAAATAATTTTTAAATTAAATTAATTGGCGCAAAAAGAAGAATGTATGTAATTTATTTAACTCAAAATACATTGTACTGCTGTCAGAAAATAGAAAAAAAGGTTTATTTCACAAATAAACATTTCTTTTCGCTTAAATTAAATCACAAACAGCCTCCCTCCTACCTATTGGCAGTTTGAACATTTAATTTAAGCTAAAAGCAATGTTTATTTGCAATATAAACATTTTTTTCTATTTTCTGACAGCAATAGAATGTATTTTGAGTTAAATAAATTACATGCATTGTTATTCTTGCATCAATTAATTTAATTCAAAATTTTTTTTTGCCTCCCTGTATAAATAATGATATTAATATTTATAATAGGGCTTTTCATCGATTGTCATTTGTTTCGAGCTCCTGTCATATGTTGAATAATCTGTGTATAATATTAATATTTACGGATTATACGAAATATGACAGAAGCTCGAAATAAATGACTGTGAATGAAAAGCCCTATACTGAATAGAGAATTGAACGCCTTTGTAAATGAGTTACAACACGAACCCCTATTCCTATTTAAAAAATATTCGATTACGTCATCACGCTCGGATGGATGACGTCACTAGTTTGAAATATATGCTAAAAAAATTTAATTTAAAAATAAAAATCGACCTGTTTCGGGATTTTTCTCTAAAATCGTCCATTTTAGAGAAAATGAATTTATTCCATAATTTAGCCCCTCTCTGTATATCAGGAGACCGGCGACAATCTAACCAATAGTTTAGCAATAATTAAAATGTTAATTAAAAAAATTCGATCGAAATAATAACCAGAAAGATTATGATACACCAGAATAACTATGATTTTCGTATAAAAAAAGCACTATACCTATTCAACGTACCTTACAGGATTGAAATTGGACCATTTGAGCGGTCTCAGGAATGTTATAAAGAAACATTTTTTTGGCTTATAAACAAATAGAACCCCTCAGAAAATATTAGATTAAATTAAATTAAGTTAACGCTGTTGAAAAGGGCACGGCTTCTGAGCCCTTTTCGAAGAAAAAAATTGAATTGCGAGGAGTGATTCCATATAACCGGTCAAATTTGACCGGCATTTGGGACAGAGTTATAAACAACAAGATTTTAATCTTTGAACCATTAGATACCTTTTAATTCCGGTCCTCTTTGTACATACAAATTTTCATATCTTCAAGACACTCATAACAAAAAAAAATTTATGTCACTGTCACCAAATTATTTAATTATTGATAAATAATTACTTCTCTCAAATTTTAGTTGAAAATTAAAGATTTTGTTTGGAAAACCCGAATTTTCTGAGGAAAATTTCCGTCGAAGGAAATTGGAATAAATTATCAATGTGCAGAATTAAATTATTGTCAATTTTTATGCGAGTGTTTTGGTTTAAAGTTAAAATTTTCGGAGTTATAGAGCAATAATTAAAAAAAGATTTCGGAGCGCTAATTTGTTTATAAACAAAATAGCACACTTTCTGTGGACTTTGCACAGCTATATTACTAATATAGGAAATCTTAAGATTTGATTTCAGCATGTCCAGCAATAAAATAGCTGGTAATTAATTTTCCTTGTTTTTTACTAATTTTCCCAGATTATTACCTTACATCTTTCATTGAGTTCATGATTCATGTTGTGGACATTCTCAATTATTATATTTCTAATTTAATATTATTCTATCTAATTCCTCAAAACAAGCAAATTTCAATTAAACCCAGCCATATTAATACCTTTTGCTTTAGTTTTCCTTGCAAGAAATAAACAAAACACATCTAAACTAATCCTAACCTCGCTTTTGGCTATTCATTCATCTCCGTGTCAAATAATTTCGACATCGAAATTATAATATCAACCACTTTTTTGGAGTCGCTATTAATTTCGATAGTCGCTATTTCGTGACGTCATTTCGTTAGTTCAAGTAAAATCCACAAGGCTCGCACAGTCGCATTTCGACGTTGCCATATTGAAAGCGACTTGTTTAGTGTCGAAATTTGATTTAGAATGAGGGCTCATGTTTCTCCCAAACACCACAGAGTTGTTTAAATGATCGCTCTCCGGGATAAACAAATTGAATAACTTACGAACTATTTGGTCGATGTAGCCGAGATTTAGCACACCTCAATAACTTGCTAATTGAAATAATTTCATGTAGCTATATCACATGTTATTATTCAAAAAACAAAATCATTAATATGTATAAATAACTACAAAAATAAGGATTTTTGCGTTCAAATGTTTATGTAATTTATTTTAACTCGTAAATTAAAGAATTTTTTAATGCCTACAACTTTTATTTAAAACAGTTTTCTTCAAAATTTATAAGAAACGTTTTATAGGAAAAAAATGATATTTCACTTTTTATGGTTGTTTAAAAAATAATGCATTTTTTTTTCCTTTACTGCTCTAGGGTATCATTCAAAAAGTTATCCATGCATAAATAGTAACTAGTCTTCTGATTTTTTTGAGCAGTGTACCGTTTTATAAAAACTACTTAACCAAACAACAACATTAAATATTTTTAAAATATTCGCTTTTTTTTTCTTTCATTGAAGAAATTATGTTTTTTTTACCTAGTTCTGTTTCAAATCTTATTTACTAATAATATCATACATTTCTATTTTAATCTCAAGGTTTCTTAGTAGACAGAAATAATAGGAAAGAAAGTATTGATCTCACTTACTTGAGTATTTTCGCATACAACCTGTTCAACCTCCGATTCAGTTGTATTAGCATAAGGTAGGAACAGACAACAAAAGTTACACCCACATCCTCGTTTTTTCTTAGCACTTTCTGTTTGTTGCACATTTATTTCGGGCATTTTACTTTCTTTTCTGCACTCGATATATTTCCACGATTGTTGGTTCACAGAATGACAAAAATAGCTACTGTAAAACCTATTAACCTAGATTTCGACTGGAACCTAATAATTGTTAGTAATTCGAATTCGTATGACTAAATCATTGTTTATTTGTATTGGGCGGGACACCATTGTTTGAATTATTTATGAGAAGGTGATGCACTTTGAACAAACATTACATGAAGGTTAATTTCAGTGTGCTTGTCAATTCTAACTAACTAAACATTTTTTTCTCTGATTACCCACTGACTTTATTTTCATTTACTTCAAAACTTCACAAATATTTGTACTGTGTAATTGGTATAATTAGAGAGAAATTATTTGTGTCGGTGATGTTAAACTTTTACAGATCCGGATTTACTTATCTATCTTTTTAAATATAAACAAGGTCAATAAAAATCAAGGTAAACAGTGTTATTGAACTGAAATAGATCTTTTATTGTTTACTTTTGATTTTTAAATATACCTATCTCATAGGCGTAACGGGGGGGTGGTTTTGGGGGTTATAGCCCCCCCCTTTTGGATGTACTTTGAGCTCTATATACTTGTGTTAAGCCTTATTATTTCATACCCCCCAGAGACCTTCAACTAGACATAACCCCCCCCCCCTTAGGATCATCCTGGTTACACCTCTGATCTATCTCGCCTCGACTTCAATTGTGACATACCTTTTTAATTTTAATTTTAGTCTAAAACCTAAGATTCACCCATCAGATATCAAATTTTATCTATACTATACGATGTATGTCAAAAAATATGAATTTTGCTTAAGAGTAAAGTACCTACCTCTATTTTTCAAACTACATATTGAAAATTATTATTATAAAAAGTTGTTTGAAATTAAAAACTATGTTCTACTATATGCAATTACATCTTCTTCTTTTTCTTATATAGACCTCTTGGCCTGTTCGTAACCGATTTTGAGCCGCTTTCGCCACCTTTTAAATCTTCACCGCCGCCACCTTCCTATTGGTCTCTTGCCTGTTGGCTTGGAATCTCTGGCTATATGGGCTATTCTCCTGCTCTCCATTCTCGTCACATGTGGATTCCACTCTTGTGTTCTCTATTTCCCCCACCGTGTTATGTCTTGTATGTGTATGTGTGTATGTCACAGAGATTCTGTCTTTCGGTATTCTGTATCTCAGTGTTTTCCCAGTTATTGACCTCAACGTTCTCGTTTCTGATGTTCTCAGTATCCTCATGCTTTCTGCTGTGTCACATCTTGTTTCTATCGCGTACGCCATGATCGGTCTTACACATGATTTGTATATGCGTACTTTCCCTTCCAGCCTCATATGCTTATTTCTCCAGATGATATCCCTCAGACATCCTGACACGTAATTGGCTTTATTGGCTTGCTCTCTTTAATATCTCCATAACTACATATTTCGACTCCCAGATATTCGAATCTCGAGACTAGTTCGATTAGTTCGTTGTTAATTACTATTTTGCATCTTATGAGTTCCCATAACACCACCAGGGATTTGGTCTTAGCTGTTGATATTTTCAAACTGTAGTTCTTTGCCATTGTATTGAAAGTCTGTGCCATTCAAGCACATTCAAACAGCAGAAATCATTCCGTTCTAGGCCTGATTCAATAATGACATAGCTGTTGCCCTACTTCATGTATTCAGTTGTTCCGCAGGTGCTTACTTGGTTATACCTTGTATTATTTGATATGGAATACGAATTAAAGAAAAGGTAAGAAAAGAAAAGAAAAGAAAAGAAAAGAAAAGAAAAGAAAAGAAAAGAAAAGAAAAGAAAAGAAAAGAAAAGAAAAGAAAAGAAGTAAAGACAGAAAATAAGAATTAAAGTATAGTCAAGCAGTATAGCAGTTGAGGTATATTATGGTATATATGTTACGATAAAAGTAGATAATCTGGTAATTGCACACCATTGTATACAATTACCGGAGTCAACGGTAAATGTAGGATATATTTTTTAAAAACCCTATATTTCCTACTTTTACCGGTAATTGTATACATTTCCCAGATGATATTGCTAAAAGTAAGAAATTTAAATTATAACGATCGACACTCAAGCGCAATGCCCCTTTTTACCTCGTGCGTAATCAGTCTTCAGTCTGCTGTGTTGATTGACACATTAAAAGTGTATCTATCCTGATTTGGCATATGCTTTTTGTTTTTTAATTAACAATAATGTTATCTACCGATCTTTGAAGTTTTTTCTTTACCGACATAACGTTCTGTGTTAAGGGGAAAGGCGCAAAATATTGCCTGTCAAAATTTTTAATGTGTTTTAAATGCATTCATTTTTTTCGAATCCTGAGAAAACTAATAAGTATTTTTGAAAAATTAAACGCAAAATGAAAGATTACGTTATTACCGAGGGCCGAAAGTCCCTGAAAACTTCTATGATGTTTATTTTAATAAGTTACAGGGCTGAAAATAAAAGAGAAAATTTAGTGTGATATTTAATTGCAAATTTTTCATCCTAAAGATTTTGTTTTATTCTAAGGAACTTCGGTCCTCGGTAATAAGGTAATCTTTCATTCTGCGATTAAATTTTACAAACATAATTTATTAGTTCTCTCAGGATTCGAAAAAAAATTAATACATTCAAAATACATTGAAAATTTTGGCAGGTGATATTTTGCGCCTTTCACCTTAAATGTGCATTACGTTATCCTAAATACAGTTGAGTCCGCGAATCTTTACCCGTGCGTCATCATTAAAAGCATACGAAATAAGTCGATGATAAGTCGGAAATTGAAATTTACTAAACGCAACAGCAAGTGACAGTAAGTGACTTGCTGTTGCGTTTAGTAAATTTCAATTTCCGACTTATCATCGACTTATTTCGTATGCTTTTAATGATGACGCACGGGTAAAGATTCGCAGACTCAACTATAGAACTGTTTATTTTTGATTTACCAATGGAAGAGCGTTTTAATACAAAAGTACCTGAAGTGATGAATAGTAAAATAGCACAATAAGGATTTGCTTAAAAAACAGAAGGACCAAAGTTTAATAAACAATGTACATGTAAGTAAATATAAAACTAGTGGTAAAATACTGGATGACTGCAAGCGGTTGAAAAAGTATGATGTAATGAAGGTTGGGGAAACTGAAAAACTGATTGACCCCTTGAGTAAAGATGAACAGAATGTTATATTTTAGGTTCATTTGGAAGAACTCTTTAAATTGATTGACGGAGCACATAAATCACTTGTCATGGAGGTAGAACAAAATGTTGAAAGAATTACAACAGAAGTACAAGAACATAACTGTAGAAATCATAGCGATGATCTGATGATCTATTTGTATATGTATGAAACTTGCCAGAAAAAATCTAAAGTTCCCAAAAAAGGTTTAGAAATACTGTCAAAAGAAATGAAAAGTAGATGTCAAATAGATTTAATAGATATTCAAGCCCAATGAGATAATGTATTCAAATTAATATTTGTCTATCTAGATCACTTAACAAAGTTTATACAATAATTACGACCGTTGAAAACTAAATGTGCAGAAGAAGTTGAATTAGCTCTTCGTATTGTATTTTGTGCCTTTGGAGCTCCGAGCATTCTCCAAAGCGACAATGGACTAGAATTATTTAACATAATTAGTACAGAATTAGTATAGAAATATTTGAAGATAGTACAAGGTAATCCAAGCCACAGTCAGCCACAAGGATCTGTTGAACGTGCGAATCGGGACATCGAAAAATATACCTGGTTCTACCAGGAGTTCCTGGTTGGAAATCAACCATACATACAAGTGGTCAGAGGGTCTTCGATTTGTACAATGTACAATTTGCTAAGAACCATAATTTTATACTTTTACTGCTGGTCCTTGGCAATTGTGTACAATTACCGGCAAAAGTAGATAATTAAAAATAATTTCCTACATTTACCCTTGGCTCTGGTAATTGTATACAATTACCGGTAATTGTATACAATTACCAATTATCTACGCTTATCGTAACATATATATGACCCCCGGCTCTCAACAAATGTTGGCTATTCAGATAAAATCAACGAAATTTAAACTACAGCTACTGCTTTTATAAAAACTGTGATTGTACTGATTTTATACGATTAAAGAAAATTATTTAACCAGAAAATATATCTCAGTAGTGGTATTTTTTTGGATCTGTTGTTCTATTATCATCAGATCGGTTTAATCGTTTAAGATGCGGCCAAAATATGTACTAAATTTGACTATTTTTTATTGTAACTAAAACTTTCACTTTTTTTATATATTTTTATTGTTACGTAGTGCGTCTTACGTACACTGCATATCAACATAATTGTTATTAAACCAACAACAGTTTCTGATGGGATATTTAGAAATAGCCGCCAACTTCAAACGAAATATTTGTCATCATTAAGTAGGTACACATAAATTTCATAACTAAATTAACTATTCTACTAAAGTGCTAATTAGTGAGAAATACAATTTACATTCATTGACTATTTAATATTTTATAATATTCTTGTCATTTTATCAACTCTTAAACTACTTAGTCCATGTGGTGAGACCGCTCCCGTCTGAAAAAATTTCTGATTCGGTTTTTTTGTGGATTCCTATTAAAAAATGTCCCCTTTAGACAAATCTGAAGGGTGCCGGGCGGAATTTTTGGGCAGAAATTGTTTAAGGTGAGTCGGGGTAAGATCGAATCTGGTAGAAGACCGTCCACAGTCGCTGTAACTCGGATTACTGCGTAAAATCACGTCACCGGTAGTGCTTTCGCTTGCTTTACGGATTAGTTGGATGGTACCAAAGTTGGAGCTGGTTGGAGCGTGCTTACTTACACTTATTTTAGGAAGTGAATATTCTTAGATTTAGTGTGTTTTTTTAACTAAATTTAGCTATTCGGTCTTGCCCCACAGAAAATAAATCCTTATTCGAGGTGAACACATTGAATGATGAATACCTGGTAAAATGCTTAAAACATAAGCATAACACTGCCCAGTTTTATTCACTTTTGGTACCTACCTATAGTTTTTTATAGTAGTGAAACCTGAGATGCTAAATTTGCAGTAACTTAAATATTAATATATTAAAATATTAACTTTTGAGAAAAATTACAAGAAACCTATTTTATTTAGAATGTCCCGAATAATCTAAAAAAATATATTTTTCGGAGGAAAATAGCCGGCAAAAACATCGGATGGCCACGCATAATTAACAATTAAATAACAACGGTGTAAATTTAAGTTAGATCCGATCAGTCTGCAGAATCTTGAAAATGAATGTTTAAACTACAATTCAAGTACCTACTTGGAAACCTCAAAAATACTAATTTAAATATGAGTTTTTAAGCCTTGAAAATGCGTATTTTCGGATTTTTCAGATTTTAAATCGCCTATAACTCGAAAACTATCAATTTTTGAAAAAATCACAAGATACCTTTCTTGTTTAGAATGATCCAAAAAACCTTAAAAATATTCTTCGGGTCAACAAAAGGTAATCTTTTGTATTTGTTTAAAAAATTTAAACAATTATTTCTGCCCAAAAATTCCCCCCAGCACCCTTTAGATTTGTTTAAAGGAGATATTTTTGAATAGGAATCCACAAAGAAACCGAATCAGAAATTTTTTCAGACGGGAGCGGTCTCACCACATTATACCCTATTCCACGAATATACGACTGTGTTGGATTATTTCGACAACGAATATTTTATTGTGCAAAATATGAAGAACGAAAATAAATTGCAAATTACATTGCTGTTTATTGGAATAATTATTAGACTTTCGTACTTCTTATGTTGCACACTGAAATATTCGTTGTCGCGATAATCCAAAACAGGCGTATATGGTGGAATGAACCATCACTGAATAATTTAATTGTTCTATTTAATTAAATTTTATAAAAGTGTAATTGTATTATGCAGGCATGCTTGTATTAACTATTTTATTATAATTATTCACTTTTAGTACCTACCTATAGTTTTTTATCGTAGGGAAACCTGAAATGCTAAATTTGCAGTAACTTAAGCGTCATAGAGATTTATTGGGTTGTGAAGATTACGTCCTAAAACCAAGAAAGTTAAGTTTTCCATTTTAGTGGAAGGCTGCGATGGTACCAATTTTCAAAAATCGTTTTTTCCGATTGGAGTGTCGTCTATCCACAATTCGACAAAATATCTCGAATAAAAGTTATCTACTTATTTTTACGTAAAGAATCTTCTAAATCTACAATAAAAAGTGGGAGTTTTTATTTTCTCCAGGGTCGTGTTTGATAGATTTTTGAAAAATTTTGAACACGTATTTTTCAGTTTTTCGATCTGATGGTCATTTCGCGAAATGTTCGACCGTCCCTCTACTTTTGGAATACCCTGTATATGGTTTTAGGTACATCGACCCATTAAAACCGTATTTAAATTATTATGTATTTCATACTATAAAGTTTTAAAACTTTATGACTCGTCCATTTCCTTATGCCCCGCTCCAATCGTCAGACTTTTGATATACGGGTGTTTCATTAATAATTGTCCATATAGTAACTGGAGAAACCTTAGCACAAAATACGAAGATTTAACCTAAAACACTTAAATAAAATGTGGTTCCTTACTGAGTTACAGGGTGTTTTATCTACAAATTTAAAAACTATTTTTGCTCAGAATTTTAAAACTATTCGACGTATCCTTTTCATACATGGCAGGAAGTATAGGTACTGTACAAACTACATACTAAATTATGTTAAACAACGTATCTGGCTATTACCAGAGGCGTACGACGGGGGAAAGTGGATGGTTGACCCTTTCCAAATTCTACGCTACTGGCGAAATTGCTATTTTAGTTCAATTTTTGGATTCTCCAAAACTTTCTATGAAAATAATATACTCTTCATTCGTAACGATAAAGTCATTAGTTTTCGAGATCTTTGAAGTTAAAAATGAAACGACACGGTTATTTTGATTAATGTATTGCGTCGCTTCATTTTTAATTTCAAATATCTCGAAAACTAATCATTTTATCGTTACGAATGAAGAGTATATTATTTACATAAAAAGTATTGCAAAATCAAAAAATTACACTAAAATAGCAATTTCGTCAGTGGCGTAGAATTTGGGAAGGGTCAACCAGCCACTATCCCCTGGCGTACGCCTCTGGTAGTAGCTAGAAATGTTTATTTATCTTAATTTAGTAGGGTGTACAGTACCTACACTTTCTGCCAAGTATGATAAGGATACGCCAAATAGTTTTAAAGTACTGGGTACAAATAATTTTAAAATTTTAATCATATATGAATCATATCATAAATTAATCAAAATAACTGTGCCGTTTCATATTTAACTTCAAATATCTCGAAAACTAATGACTTTATCGTTACCAATGAAGAGTATATTATTTACGTAGAAAGTATTGGAGAATCTAAAAATGGCACTAAAATAGTAATTCCTCCAGTGGCGTAAAATTTGAGAAGGGTCAACCATTCACCATCCCCTGTCGTACGCCTCTGGTAGTAGCTAGAAACTTTTGTTTATAATAATTTAGTAGGGTGTCTAGTAGTCGCACTTTCTGCCAAGTATGAAAAGGATACGTTGAACAGTTTTAAAATGCTGAGCAAAAATATTTTTTAAATTTTTAAGTAAAACACCCTGTAACTCAGTAAGAACCACATTTTATTTAAGTGTTTTAGGTTAAATCTTCGTATTTTGTACTAAGGTTTCTCCAGTTACTATATGGACAATTATTAATGAAATACCCTGTATACACTGTTCTTCATGTACTTAACTTACCTTGTCTTAATCTGACGATTTCTGACGCGCTCGAGTTTTTCTTAGGATAGATTTTTTTACGAACTGCCCTCAACGCACGCTCCTGTATTAAGAGTAGGGATACTAAGAGTATAGTAGGACATTACAGGGTACAAGGTTCCTCTCCATGTGATTTTCTAACGCGATCGAGTAATACGCAATATCCCCGCTTGGGGACTACCCTACCACTACCCTACCATTAAACAACTTTAAAGTTGCATCATTCAAGATTTATGGGTTTTTAAAATGAAGAAAATAATCACATTTTCAAAATTTCTTTTTTCACTTTTAAATAATGTTGAAAACGCGAAATACGTTTAGATAATAATAACTATTATGAAAGAGAAGGCACAAATGTATAAGTTTAAATAAATTTTAAAACTCAAATAGTGAAGCACTGCAAATAGATCAATAACTTTTATTATGCATAGGCGTAACCAGGGGGTAGTTTTGGGGGTTATAACTCCCCCATTTGGGATCTACTTTGAGCTCCATACGTTTAACACCATTATGTTGTTGACAAATAAAGCCATTTTCAAGTTGTTCCTTAGAATCATCCTGGTTACGCCGGTTGTTATTATGTAATATTATATCTAAACTAGGGAGAAATCAGTGTGACATTAAAATAGATTGGGAAAGCCAGTGTGACAAAAAGGAAGTAGAAAAAGTGGTATATAAAAGAACGAATATTTTAAAATGAATGGATAGAATTGCGAGAATGTAAAATGTACAGAAAGCTCCACTGACTTAACATTTCAGGAATGGGATTGGATAACATTTGGGAGAACCTAATCGAATTGAATTTAGAATAGGCCCTTCAAAATAAACTTAAAAGTGCATCAAAAGCTAATAGTCGGTATCGTGGTATAAACTACCATTTAATTAAACTACCAAATTAAATAGAAATGTTAAAACTTATTTTTTAATAACCGCATTATCCAGAACAGTCGGACATGTTTTGTTTCGCATAGTAAATATTAAGTGTGATTTTCATTGATTTTGATTGACCATTTTATCACCCAATGTTTTATTTTATTTGTTATTTTGCAGGATCTTTTGAGACTATTTTGGGATTTTTGTTAGATGCTAGAATTTATGTATCATCTGCGAATTTAACTGTGTTGGTGAGTCAGCAGTGAATATAGGGGAAGTGCGGGAACAGTGTTCACTTTTTTCACTCAACAACTCAACAACTTTTTTCAATTCGTCACAAAGTTGACTGACATAAATATTTTAAGTTTATTTTTTTCATTATATGATAGTATATAGTTTACTTTGTTTTTTGATAAAGTATTATAACAATACAGGAATAAGGTATGAAAGTATAGCATGATTTTGAAAATTTGTCATTTGTAACACTTGTACCCTGCGGTAGTGTACAGTGTTCATTGTGCATGGAACATGGAACAGTGTTACAAGGCATTAAAACATGAGAAAGGAGAAAATGAATATCCAAATGATTAGGAAAAGATTTATTGTTAATTAAAACCTAAACCTAATAAGACCTAAACGTCAAAATTATTAAGATATTCAACATAGAGAAACAGTTTTGACAAAACCTATTCGAGTGAGTTTTTAAATTTGCATTTCCATTTCTTCGTCTTCCAAATTGTTACTAGCATCAGTTTTAGAATATGGAACTTCGCTTTCTAATTACTCAAAACTCTCGGCATCTTTTCTCTCCTTAATGATTTTTTCTTTACAGCCTTCGCTTTCTTTCTACTTCGTTGAAATTCTTTTACCAATTCGTCCTTGAGAGGAGCGTCTGTTAGCACCATGGTTTTTCCTTCCTGTGATGTTTGGTGGGGCTTTTGGAAAAGGTCTAATGTCTAAGGAGTTCAGGTGAAATTAAAGATATTTGTTTGACCAATATTCTTGACACAGAGGGTCCCTCTTCTTGTTTGGTGCTGTATATTCCTAGGAGGGGTAGATGGAGGTATTACAATGCGAGAAGAAGGCGAAAGAGTTGAAGTGGTAGGACTAGTTAGAGACTTTGCAACTTTAGTCTCATGATTCGAATCTGTTACATGTAATGTATGAACATATGATATCTCACAACGGACTTGCGCCGAGTTTGAAATCTGAGGTTGATCTCTGTTTGAAATCTGCAATGAAGTTGCTGTAGCCAGAGGACGATCGGTCCGACCTCAGGTTTTGTGAATTTTTGGTATTTATTTATGTAACGTTTTAACGTCATGTGACATAATTTGTATTTTTTCGCTGCTCATTTAATTTTCAAGCATCTCAAGAACAGCTTTTTTGAGAATCTTATCATCGGTTGTTAAAAGGGTTTTTACACCTTTGTTTTTACGTGACATTTTCTCACTAAAATAAATTTTTAATCAATAAATTTATAATTAATTGTTTTACTGGGGGTACAGTGTTACAAGAATTTTTGTACACTGTACCCTGTAACACAGTTCGCTTACGCCAATGCACATAGAACTAAATTTTTAGCGCGATAAGTAAATGTAGGTTACGGTTTTAAGCGTAAATCCAGTAGAAATATATTTACTTTCAATCCATAATTATAAAATTAATGAATTACCAACGTACTCACCCATACGCTAATTCACTTGATCTTGAAAATTTTACTTTTCACAGGTATAAAAACTGTTATGAAAACACGTAACTACAAAACACTTGTATTCAACTACGATAACTGATTTATGAAATGCATCCTACCTTTAATGAGATTACGATACATGTAGTCAGCCTATCTACCCAGAGATGGAACAGAGAGCAAATATAACACTGTTCCCTTTGTAACACTGTTTCCGCACTTCCCCTAAAGTACAATATGGGTCTTACAACGTTTCCTTGATACCCAGCGAAAATTAGTTGTATGCTTGTGTATTGACCTAGTATTTTAATGAAGGAATGAATCCTTCTCATTGGCTGTATACCATAATAAAAATTACTTAAGAAGAAAAAATCTTCCATTGTAATGGTATATAAATTTTATACCATTTACAAAGGAATATTTTTACTTCTTAAGTAATCTAGTATTTTACCTGGAAGTTTCTCTTGCTGATATTTGACTTTAACATTATACAGTAATTTGCTAGTAGATTCTGTTTTAGTTTACAAATAAGGCTTTTATGCCAGATTTTACCGAACGCCTCACGTATCCAAAAACACCTGCATAGTCATCATCATCAACCCGTACTCGTCCACTGCTGAACATAGGTCTCCCTCAGCTCTTTCCATCTTATTCTGTGTTGTGCGGCTTGCATCCAGTTGCCGACAATACGCTTCAGATCGTCAGCCCATCTGGTTGGTGGTCGTCCTTTGCTCCGTAGTGCTTCTTCTCGTGGCCTCCACTCGACAATACGTTTTGTCCATCGGTTGTCTGACAATCTGGCGACGTGTCCTGCCCAATTCCACTTGAGCGACGCGATTCTTTCGACGGCGTCCGTTGTTTTTGTTCTACGACGTATTTCTTCGTTTGGGATTCGGTCCCTCAGGGAGACACCCAACATCTGTCGCTCCATAGCCCTTTGAGTTATGCGAATCTTGTTGACTACCTTTTTTTTGAGTGTTAATGTTTCCGCTCTATAAGTGAGTAGAGGCAATACACACTGGTCAAAGATTTTCCTTTTCAGGCATATGTTTAAGTCCGATTTAAATACATAGCTCAGTTTACCAAACGCTGCCCAGGCTAATCCTATGCGACATGGGAGCTCGCACGTCTGGTTATCTCTTTCCAACCGAATTTCATGTCCCAAGTACTTATAAGATGCAGCCTGCTCAATATCCATTCCATCAACAACATTACGATTTAGCACCAGATTAGTCATTATTTGCGTCTTGTTGATATTAATCTTTAGTCCGACCTCTAAGGAAGCGTGATATAACTTGTTCAACATTATTATTGCATCATCCATACGATCGGCTATAAGGACGATGTCATCTGCGAATCTCAAATGACTGAGCTTCTCTCCATTTATATTGATACCATATTCGTTCAGATCTGCCTTCTTAAAAGTGTGTGTTCTTAAAGTGTTGTGAACAGCTTTGGTGAGATGGTGTCTCCTTGCCGTACTCCTCGCTGCACACAGAATTTATTAGTTTGTTGATCAGAGTGTCTTACGCTAGCCGTTGCATTGTGGTAGATATATTTTATCATGTTAGTGTAGCGATGGTCTATTCGGCATTCTGTCAATGCTTTTAACATTTTCTTTTGGTTTATGGTATCGAACGCTTTCTCGTAGTCCAGGAATATCAGTGCCAAGTACCTGCGTAGTACCTACATACTGTTACGCGATTGACTCTACTATTTTATGTATTTATCTCTTTAGGCACTAAGTAATTTAAATAAAGGAAGACTTACTTATATTATTTTATTTACATCACTTATTTATTTTAATAATTACAAATAACACCAACTAACACATCTAATTTATTTACAACTCAAATTTATGATTTGATTAACTAAACATGATAACTTCGATAACTAATATATACATTTCATTAAATCCGACTCGAATACCATTATATCACGCGTCGCGGCTCGTTCATTGACTGACTGGCCTGTGCTCGAATTCCTGTTCTTAAATACTCTGACAGCGGTCGCCTCGAATCGCCGTGGAAGGTCTGGCCTTTACTCGTAACCCCGGGAAGCATCGAGAATAATTAGGCCGGGTCGTGAGGCGTCACATTTAACCTCCTTAAAACGAGGAGGCGAACCTCCTTAAAAGATGGTTCCTCCTGGAACCTTGTCGGGACTGGAACTGGATGCTGGTATCTGCAACTGGACCCTCTTTTACAACTCCCAGTTGTATAAAAGTGACAGGGGACGGTCTTCTCTCCGCACCAGTAACTATGCGGATTGCAACAGACTAACACCTGGACCTCGGTGTCTTGGAAAATTTCTTCTACCATATTTCGGATAACTCTCCAGTCTAATTGGCTGCATTCTAACTTTGGCATGGCTAACTTTTGCACGTCGGACTCCAACACGTGCTCTCTCAATTGAATTAATGCATCCCATACATCTTGGTAGGTAGGTTGGTCACGGACAGTGTCTTTTGTTACCAGATAGAATAGGTAGCGTGATGCATCTTGGAGTTTCAATGCTTTGCCAGGAGCTGGCAGTTGGCATTGAAGTTCTGCAACTCGACCAAACTTCCTTCGGAAGGCGGATGCCAACCCTCGTGCGTCTTTGATACTGGCCGGGATGGTATGGGCCAGCGAATAGTCATCGGGAAGTGCGAGAAGATCTCGCTTTTCTTCAGTGTTAACACCATGTCTTGCTTTACCGGTACCTCCGTAGGCACCCATGAACTCTTCAAAGGTAAGGTCAGGTATTCCTCGAATTTGGTTGACTTCCACTTCTTCATCTACGTCGTGGTCTCCCTCGTACGGCGCCAACCGGTTATGGTGGACTATCATCGGCTTTCCCCTAGGAATCTTACTTATTCGGTAGATAACGTCATTGATTTTCTTGACAATGAGGTACGGACCCTCCCAGAACTGCTGCAACTTGGGAGAACAACCTGTTCGCTTCTTTGGATTATAAAGCCAGACTTTGTCGTTCTCCTTAAAACATCCCCTCTCGGCTTGGGTATCGTATCGTTTC
Source organism: Diabrotica virgifera virgifera (assembly GCF_917563875.1). Taxonomy (NCBI): domain Eukaryota; kingdom Metazoa; phylum Arthropoda; class Insecta; order Coleoptera; family Chrysomelidae; genus Diabrotica; species Diabrotica virgifera. The sequence continues at coordinate 197,852,538 of NC_065447.1, read as the reverse complement.
TTCATGCGGTCGCTAGCGATCTGAAGGTTAGACCGGACCAACTCATGTATATCATCCATTCTTCTTCGTAATTCATTCACGTAATCCTCACCAGCAACATCTTCTCCAGGTCGACATCCAAACTCTAGATCACAGGGTAGACGCATCTCACGTCCAAATAGGACTGCTGGTGTTTGGCCAGTTGATTCATTAACAGCAGATCTATAGGCCATTGCGAAGAACGGAAGGTACTGGTCCCAGTCTCGTTGATGATTGGACACCATCTTTGTCAAATACTTGCCGACTGTCCTATTCATACGCTCCACCATTCCATCCGATTGCGGGTGATAGGCCGTGGTCCTTGTCCTAGTTTATCACAGATTCCTTGAAATAGATCGCTCTCAAAGTTCCTTCCTTGGTCACTATGGATCTCCAGAGGTACTCCAAATCGGCTGATGCAGTCTTTGATTAACACATCTGCAATAGTGGCGGCCTTCTGGTCTGGAATTGCGTAGATCTCCACCCACTTCGTGAAGTAATCCATTATCACCAACATGTATTTGCATCCATTGTCACTTTCTGGAAATGGCCCGGCAATATCCAAAGCTATTCTTTCAAACGGACTTCCAACATTGTACTGTCTCATAGGAGCCTTTCTTTTCCGGTAGGGTCCGTTACTTGTAGCACAGGTAGTACATTTCTTACACCAGTCCTTCACATCGTCAGAACTATTCATCCAATAAAATCGTTCCCGAATTCTCTGAAGGGTCTTCTTTACACCAAAATGCCCTCCTGATGGACTGTCGTGTAACTGACGGAGTACTTCGGCTACTCTGCTCTTTGGAATCACCATCTGTGTTCTCCTCACTGAACCATCATCATTTTCTATTACTTGTTTAAGCAAGCTGTCTTCCAAGATAAATGAGTCCCACTGGGCCCAATACGTCTTAACTACTGAGCTTAGGCTTGATATTTCTTGCCAAGATGGTCGACGATTTTCTTCTTTCCATTTTCGAATCTTCTGTAAAACTGGATCTTTTTCTTGTTCTTCCTTGATCTTGGTAGGCGTCCACTCGTCGTTGACCACTGTTGTTCTTAGTACTGCTGCTTCCTTTGACTCTGTTTTGTTGCAATGGGAACATTCTGCTGGACACGGTCTTCTAGATAGAGAATCAGAGTTCCTGTGGCTAACTCCGGCCCGATGCTCGATCTTGAAATCATATTCTTGAAGTCGTTCAATCCATCTGGCTATCTGACCCTCTGGATTCTTAAACTGCATTAACCATTTAAGGGCGGCATGGTCGGTTCGGATTAGAAACTTCCTTCCGTAGAGGTATTGATAGAAGTGTTCCACTGATTTTACTACTGCTAGAAGTTCTCTTCTCGTGACGCAATAATTTCGTTCAGGTTTTGAAAGCACTTTACTAAAATATCCAAGGACTCGTTCCTGTCCTCCTTGGATCTGCGACAGCACTCCTCCAATTCCCACATTGCTTGCATCCGTATCTAGGATGAACTCTCCTTCTGGCAGTGGATACCCTAATATTGGCGCTGTAATTAAATGCCTCTTCAAAGTTTCAAAGGCCGTTTGGCAGTCTCCATCCCAGCAATAATCCCTTGCTTCCTCTGTAAGTCGCGTTAATGGCTTAGCGATATCTGCAAACTTCTTAATGAATCTCCGGTAGTAAGTACATAGTCCCAGAAAACTTCTTACTTGATGTTTATCAGTTGGTTCCGGCCATTCCTTAATGGAATCGATTTTTCCTTTGTCCACGGCCACTCCTTCTTTGCTGACTATATGTCCTAAATAATTGACTTTACTTTGAAATAGCTGGCATTTCTTGGGATTTAACATTAACTGGGCAGCTTTAAGTCGATTAAAAACGTCTTCTAAATTCTTCAGGTGGTCTTCAAACGTCTCCCCCAAAACGATTATGTCGTCTAAATACACCAGGCATGTTTTCCAAGATAACCCTCTCAACACGTTTTCCATAAGCCTCTCAAATGTCGCAGGAGCATTACAGAGTCCAAACGGCATAACGTTGAATTCCCATAATCCAGATCCTGTCGTGAAGGCCGTCTTCTCCTTGTCCACTGGATCCATTTCTACCTGCCAATATCCAGACTTCAAGTCCAACGTAGAAAACAATTTACTTCCAGCCAATGTGTCCAACGTGTAGTCGATCCGAGGCAGAGGATAACTATCTTTCTTGGTAACATTATTCAACAAACGGTAGTCCACACAGAACCTCGTAGTTCCGTCTTTCTTCTTGACCAGGACCACCGGAGAGACCCATGGGCTCGTAGAAGATTCTATCACCCCGTCTTTCTTCATTTCTTGAACAATCCTTTCAGCTTCCTCTCTCTTCGCCTGTGGTAATCGTCGAGCTGTTTGACGAATTGGCCTAGCGGTACCAGTGTCAATTTTGTGTTTGACAACTGTCGTTCTTCCTGTCTTTCCTCCTTTCGGTACGAATATGTCACGATATTGCCGAAGAAATTCCCTTAATTTCCTTTTTTCTACTTGGTTTAGAGACTGGCCTGCAACTGCAACCATTTGGTCGAACTTGTTGGAATTATCTGATGTTGTCGTCTGACGGATTATGGACGTCACGGGTACACAAGTTCCTACTTTTGTCTCCTTCTTGATGGTCACCGGGTAGTCATTGACATTAATCAATCTCACGGGAATTTCTTTAGCAGAAGTAACCAATTCCTTTCCAATTATGATTCCTCGGCCAACCTCCTCGTCGTGGTTCCATGGCTCCATCATAACAGGCGTTCCTTCTTCTACAGTTCTCTGTAGCCGCGCTACGATGATCGTTTCACTCCTCGCAGGCACAACTGTATCTTCTTTAATGGCTGCTAGTACAGTTCTGTCATCATGTGGATGAAGAAATACCTCCTCGTTGCCAACTTTGATTACCCTGTTCTTAAAATCCAATTGAAATCCATGCAAATTCATTACGTCCATTCCTAATATAACATCTTCTTCGATATCTGCAACTATGACAGTATGGACGAACTTTTCTGCTCCAATCCCTAATTGTATCTGGATTTCTCCGTGGATGTTGGCATTTTCACCTGTGGCAGTCCGCAGTCGCAACCTCTTTGGTAAGAGTTTCTTACGACTGTTTATAACTGACGGTCGTATAATGGTCCTCGTCGCTCCGGTATCCACCAACAATGTATACTTTTTACCATTTATTTCTCCATCTACATATACACTATCCTCACGACAGTTCAAAGAAGCTATTAGTATTAGATGGTCTTTAGAGAAGTTCTGAGTCGACGCTGCCCCCCTAGGGTCTGTCCGTTCTCTTATTTCCTGCTGGCGAGTTTCTTGATTTGCGTTCTTACTTAAACTCCGTGCGTGCCCATTTTCGCCACAACTGCAGCAATTCATGGTCTTCGTTTTCTTCGATGTAATGTCTTTCACCATATTTACCAGCTGGTCAAGTTTGTCTCCATCCTCTTCCTCTTTCACGGTCCTAACTTTACTGTACCCGCCAGAGGCCTGGGTAGCTGATTCGTATTCGAGGGCGGCAGACAAGACATCGACCAGCGTCTTGTGACGAGCTAATCGCAGTGTTCTTTGCATTTCATGATCACGAAGGCCATCAATGAATGTTTGAACAGCCAACTTTTCCATCATGTCTTCGGGAGCTGTTGGATATGCATATCGTACCAATCTGGCAATATCGACCTCGTATTCTTGAAGAGCTTCATCTTTCTTTTGTAGTCGATTTTTAAGCCGCGCCTGATAGACATACTCCAAATGTTCCTGCCCATAGCGCATGTTTAGTCTCTTCATAAGTTGTTCATAATCATTAGTTTCCTCTACTGCTATGGTCTCAAGTACATCTAAAGCCTCTCCTCGAAGAGCAATAACCAGGTTTACAGCTTTGTCTTTTTCAGACCATCCGTTCGCTCTTGCACCTGCTTCGAACTGTTTCACATAACTGTTCCAAGAAGACTTTCCGTCGAAATTTGGCACCTTAACACGAGCAAGACTCACACTCCCTTCAACTATCGACCGTGGCTCCAATTTGTATTTGGTTTCATCATCTTTAATATCTGTTAAGATGGGTTCCATCCCTTTGTCTACTTTTTCCGTTTCCTCCATTTTCTTTTCTATTTCCTTGATATTTTCTTCAAAAGTAGATTTTAGGGATGATATCTTGTCATCAAAATCGGAGGTAACTTTAGAGATGCTAGCAGAGATCTCGTTAGTCATCTTGCTTTCAAGGGATGAAATATCACCCGAAACTTTCGAAATGTCACTAGAAACTTTTTTTTCTAATGATGTAATGTCTCCGGAAACTTTGTTCTCTAACAATGTAATGTCTGTCGAAACTTGGGAGATTTCACTAGAAACTTTGCTCTCTAACGATGTAATGTCTGTCGAAACTTTAGAAACATCGGAGGAAACTTTCGAAATCGACGAGATCACAGCAGCATGCTTGTCTTCAAACAAATAGGTTTCTGGATCTTGACCCTCTTCCTGAAGAGCGTTCTTTAGACGTTCGATCAGATCAGCCTTTTTACCAGTAGAACTCAGATCCCTTTCTTCCAATTCAAGTCTCAGGTCTGCAATTTTTAGCTTACACAAGGTAGACATGATCACACACTTTATTTATTACGATTTATATTAATTTATCTTTAAAGGTTCCACACTGTATTTAAACCGAAAATTTACGTTGATATTTATTTCAAGTATCCTCACTTCTGCACCATTTTGTTACGCGATTGACTCTACTATTTTATTTATTTATATCTTTAGGCACTAAGTAATTTAAATAAAGGAAGACTTACTTATATTATTTTATTTACATCACTTATTTATTTTAATAATTACAAATAACACCAACTAACACATCTAATTTATTTACATCTCAAATTTATGATTTAATTAACTAAACATGATAACTTCGATAACTAATATATACATTTCATTAAATCCGACTCGAATACCATTATATCACGCGTCGCGGCTCGTTCATTGACTGACTGGCCTGTGCTCGAATTCCTGTTCTTAAATACTCTGACAGCGGTCGCCTCGAATCGCCGTGGAAGGTCTGGCCTTTACTCGTAACCCCGGGAAGCATCGAGAATAATTAGGCCGGGTCGTGAGGCGTCACAATACTATTTTCCACGTCTTCATGGATTGCCCCTGCAACTCTATTTATTTGTTGTATTGTTGAATATTGTTTTATGGACCCAAATGGGTGTAGTGGTATTGGTTTTTTGTTTTCTGGTCTCTCATCATGGATGAGTGTCGCTGTGTAATAGATCGACTACTTCAAAAGTAATTCTCCTCGTATAATTTTAAAGAAAAAATGAGATTATTGAAAATGAAAGACCTATTTCAAACAATTTAAAAAAGGAATCAAAAAAAGTAGTTCGATATTTTAAATTTAGCTGGTACAGTGAAAATCCTTGGTTATGTGGTTGCAAGAAAAATAGACTGTATTGTTGGCCACGTCTTCTGGTTTCTACAGAAAAAATGGGTGGACCAGGTTCACGATTTAAATAGTTTTAAAAAGGAGACATGAAATTTATCCGTTACCTACATGTAAGATGTATACCCAATTTGATTCAGTTTGGCAAAACAAGAATCGAAAGTTCTCTTAACCAAGATTTTAAAGCCAATATTGCTAAACATAATGAGTTTGTTAAAAAAATAGATAGGTATATCCTTAGCACACTATAATAGATACACTATGTTTTTTGGCCAAACAAGAATTAGCGTTTCGTGGTCATTTTGAGGGCGACGACTCTGACAATCGAGGCAATTACAGGGAATTATTAACATTAATTGCCAAAAAAGATCAAAAATTTTGCCAGCATCTAGAAACATCTACTGTTTTTTCGAGAGTTTCCAAGTGATATACAAAATGATATTATTGAAGCTATACTCGTATATGCATTTAGCCATATCTTCATTTTTTTTAATAAGATTTTTTGCATCGGGTTTTGGTAACACTAAAAAGTCACGCGTCGCCACTGGGTCTAATAACTCTTTTGTAGATCCTTAGCTCACGATTTAGCAATTTACTCTTCATGAAGTCATTGCATGTTCCTTCTAGGTTAGTAAGTTATAGATCTTGTCCAGTCTTCTATGACTATCTACAATTGTAGCTTGATTGTGCTTTTTGGTACTGACTTATCTGGTAATGTTTTGTTCCCTATAATTGTTGTTCCACCGTGTGTAGTTTCATGTGGATATGTTGTAAGACATATTTTGTAGTTGTAGAGTCTTAAAAAACTTTTGTTGGTGAAATGTGTATCTGAATTCATTACTATGTCCAGGTTATAGACTAATTATAAATGCATACCTCTCTTGGAAACTTAGAGTGGCCCAAAGAAGAATGGAACGGTCACTATTTGGACTGACTCTCAGAGACAGGGTCAGAAACGAAGAAATCAGAAGACGGACAGACGTCACAGATGTCATAGAGTAAGTATCATGGCTGAAGTGGAATTGGGCGGGCCATGTAGCCAGAATGAAGGACGGGAGGTGGACCCAAAAAATTACAGTGTGTAGACCAAGAGAAGACAGAAGAAGTAGAGGTAGACCACCCACACGATGGACAGACGACGTCAAAAGGATTGCTGGAAATTGGTTGCAGAAAGCCCAAGATCGACAAAACTGGAAGAAATTAGGGGAGGCCCATGTTCAACTTTGGATGCAGAAGGCTGGATGATGACCTCTCTTGGCATTCCATGGTGAAACTTTTACTGTATTTGCCATTGATTCATTTGTGAGACACGTGTTTTATGTTTAGCATGGTGCTCATTTGTTCGATGCGCCCATTCATCATATTCTTCATCTCATGTCATTTGACTGTAGGTACTTCACGTGACTGTGTGGGTGATGGAAAATTAATAAAAAACAAACAAATCTTATATGTTCTTTTTAATTTTATAAAAGTCTGTATAATGAAATACTAATATATCAATTTCTAAGGCATCTACCAGGTCACAGATATTTAACATAAAATTCAGATGAATTAATAATAACACAACAAAGATATTAAAACACATGGGAATGCAAATCATTAAAATGTCTCATATATTACTTCAACTATACCTATATTTATAATGTTGATTTGGTGTTGCTTCCTAAGAATATTAAACTTACAATTAATAATAATAATACTTCTTAAATACATAAAATGACAAAAAAAAGTAGCGAAACAATAAACGAAGTAGTTTGGTTTAACAAAGTTTGTCTCAAAATTACCTTACGACTATATGCTTGCTTCTAGGTAATATTCAAAATACGCGACAAGTAGGAATTTGCAGAATTTTCAAACAGTATTTTCATTTGCAGTATCAAAGATTCTGCAATGTTTTTCCTAAGAGTATGTTAGCTGGTTTGTGACACTCCTTGGAGGATAACATACTAACAGTCCAGTCGGGATACCATTTGACCTTGCATTAGGAGCTGCCCCAAATTTTATTTTTCTAATCTTTAGAAGGGGTCAATAGTAGTATAAATTTAAAATCTCGACTGAATTTGACCGTTGCGTTAGCCGCCATTTTGATTTTAAACGAGAACCGTTTTGGGTCAATATCTCCGCCATTTTCAACTTTTTGACAAAAAATATACAAACTGAAATTGTTGAAAATGCGATTTTCTATAATTTTGTTTATTAAAATTTTTTTCGTGCGGTCCATATTTTTTGAGTTATGGGAAAAAACAGTGACAATTAAAGCATCATTATTGATTTATTGAATTACCTAGTTAATTATTACTTTTAAAACAAATTTTAACCTATGCAAAAATAAAGAGAATTAAATTTTGTACAATTTTGATCTCTTTCATTTTTTTGATAAAATCAATATTTAAGGTAGTACGTATGCGGTAAAGGCGCGAGCGTAAGACCCGATTGATTTTAAAGTAATTGTTTTTGTTAAATATCTTCCCCATTTTCAACTTTTCGACAAAAAGTGTTAGGACTGAAATTGTTGCAATTACGATTTAATACAATTTTTCGAGAGAACCAGTGGCGGGTCTAATAGGGGGGAATGGGAAAATCCACCCAACGGGGTCCAAAATTAAAAAAAAAAATTCTTGAAATATTAAAATATGTTAGCTGACATAAAACTTATTTATCGACAGACAAATTCAACCAATAAAACCCGCTAGTTAATAAAATTAAATGAACTTAATGCATATAAGTTATTATTTATGTCTTTTATGTACTTAGTTTGGTTGGTGTTTCATTGGAAGTTTCAAAAATTGTATAAAATATAATTCTCTTTATTTTTGTTTATGTACAATTATGTCGTAAAGTTAATAAATAAATAAATAAATAAATAAAGTTAAAATAAATGAGACAATTCAATAATTATGCTTCCCCTTCGCTTCCACTATTTTCCTCCTTAACTCGGAGAATATTGATCGCATAAAAAAATTGTGGAAAAGAAATTGTAGGAAATTGCGTTTCCAACAATTTTAGTTCCTACCGTTTTTGTCGAAAAGTTGAAAATGGCGGAGATATTAAGCAACAACGGTTCTCCTTTAAAATCAATATGGCGGCTAATGCAACCGCGGAATTCAGTCGAGATTTTAAGTTTACACTACTATTGATCTCCCCTAAAGGATAGAACTATAAAATTTGGGGCAGCTCGGAAAAAGATTCAATTCAGTAATTATGCTCCCCCACCACTTTTTACTATTTTCCCACTTAACACGGAAAATATCAACCGCATGAAAAAAATTGTTAAATAGAAATTGTAGGAAATCATATTTGGAACAATTTAAGTTGAAAATGGCGTAGATATTGAACAAAAACAATTTCTACAAAATCAATCAGGTCTTACACTCGAGCCATTATCGCATACATATTACCTTAAATATTAACTTTAGTAAAAAAATGAAAGAAACTAAAATTGTGTAGAATTCAATTCTCTCTATTTTTGTATAGGAACATTTTTGTCGTAAAACTAACAATAAACGAGATAATTTAATAATTATGCTGTATTTATATATAACTGTCAATATTTTCCGCTATAACTCAGAAAATATCGATGGCACGAAAAAATTGTAAAAATAGAAATGATGAAAATTACATTTTCAACAATTTTGGTTGTTATACTTTTTGTCAAAAAGTTGAAAATAGCGGAGATAGTGAGCAAAAACAGTTCTCGTTTAAAATGAAGATGGCGGCTAACGCAATGGCGGAATTCAGTCGAGATTTTAAATTTACACTACTATTTACACTACCCCCTAAAGATTAAAAAAATAAAATTTGGGGCAGCTCCTAATGCAAGGTTAGGCCTGTTATTCGTCTAACCCAACTGGACTAACATACAAGATACAAAGCACACCAAGAAGCTACTTAATAAATTCGAATCTAGGAGGTAGGAGGAATGAGGAATTAACAAAGTTTTAACAAAGAATGAAAGAATACTCCATCCAACTTGTGGAGTATTCTTTGGTTTTAATAAAATAAAGAAGTTATAGCAAAATATATCAATCAAAAAGGATAAGAATTAAGAAGATATGGGTCTCACTCAAGCACTGTCAATAATACAAACACTAGAGAATTATTTTGTTTTCATTATTTAAAAAACCCAACAATCGTTGGGCACAAAAAATTGGTTATAGACTCATTTGAGTTGTTCCCCTCCACGGAAATCTTTAGTAAAAGGCGAAAGATTTATTCGCTCTGAAGGGAAACCAGAGTGCACGTCATTTTGTTGTGTAGAAACTGGTGAACGAATGTTAAGATAGTATGTACAGTAGGAAACTGTCGCCATCTAACGGAGAGAAGCCTAAATAATTTAAAAATTGTATTTGTGGAAAAGGGTTTTATGATAATTAAAGACGAGCTTTAGTTGCGTGTTGACGCATTTTCTGCGGAATAAATTTCCATAATTTTCATGAGTTAGCATAAAACTACAAAAAATAGTTCAATTAAATATCAAAATAGTTTTATTTAAACAGAGCAAAAACTTTGAAACAAAGAAAAAAAACGTAGATATATTTACAAACAAATATATTCTCATTATATTTTCTGCCCACGGAAAATTAACAAAACAACACCTAGACAAAAATCCCACTGTGTCAGGAGTAATAACAATGGACAGATCTTAAAAGAGATGAAAAAATAGTAAACACGATCAAATAGAAAAAAGAAAAAAAAGGTTGTTAAAACAACCAATACACTCTGATCTATCCTGTCCAAAACCAAACCCAACAACACACAAGAGAGTTCAAAGAACAAGAACTGCATCTACAAAATACCCTGTGAATGCAACAGTTTCTACGTGGGAGAAACTGCTAGATCATTAAGCGTCAGGATAAACGAGTATAAAACATATATCAAAAACAGGGGTTTCGACATATCACAGGTATCAAACGTACCTGGGACAATGAATAGAGAATATTATTACTCTCTTCTAATATAATTCCGGTTATAGAAAACAGATCATAAAACCGAACAGTATGGCTTAGAACAGTTGAAAGGGTCTTCATACCCCTTTTATCGCAAAATTGTCAAGATAATTGTGAAATATCTGCATGTATGTAGATATATGCATGTAGATATACTTTTTATCTTTTACATAAAACTAAAAACAAGCATATAACCCTTTAGCAATTTCAGACTGAGTACGTTAACATATTTGTCACATATTTTCTAATTATATGTGCGTTTACAAAGAAACTAAAGAACATCATCATTTTGATAGCTACCCAGTCAAGGAACAATGCCTCTTTGTCTATTTCGGCGAAACATTTTCTAAGATTATCAGTTTCTTTTGTAAACGCACCTTATAATGTAAAGTTCTTGTAAAAACTCAATTTACCTTGCATTGTAATGTCTTGTAATCATAAAGAAAACTAGTTTGGAAAAAAAGTTTAAAAATTTTGTAAAAATATACCAGAGTGTACAAAACATGCAAAAATATGTGTTCTATAAATGAGGCGTGCACCGGAACAACGATGTATGCTACATGTTGCCAATATGTAACATAAACCATAGTTCCGGTGCACGCCTCAAACGCATAAAGTTTATAGTAAGAAGTTTTCAAGATAGATATGATACATAGAAGCTTTCGTGGGGCTGTTTAGCATGATATTGATAAACTCTTTATATCATGGTCCGTTAACATATTTATCCCCAACTGATAAATTAGCTAAATTAAAGAGGCAGAAGTTTAGAAGAATATTAGATCACTTGTTGTACATGTCTGGACGTGTCATAATAATATACATGGGTAAGACAGATAGAAGTTTCACAAAAATAAACAAAAAATATTCCAAACTTCGACATTCGAACATTCAAAACTTCGACTTTGCATCCTCTAGCAAGCATTTAACAGCAAGTACTAAAAATTATTTTATACATTTTGAGTTTGGTGTACAAATAATTAGATTGAAATTTTTATTATTTTCAAGAACTTGATGTTTCAGCGAAATACGTATTCTATTAGCTAAAGAAAGTAAACAAAAGAGTGTTTGATTTTACATTATCTTCAAATTATCTGATTATATTTTTTGGTATGTTTTAGATCAACAGCAATAATAGTTATCTTCATAGCCATATCTGTTAATAATTCTTTTAACAGACGTTTTGGTGTTTTTGGGCGTTGCTATCTCGATCTTTTACATTTCAAGCCAAGAACTATAGTATCAATTTGTCTGGAGTCATGTACTGAACTTAAGCGAGTTTGTGACGGTTTGTTGCTTCTAATCAGGTTTTAAAACGAGATGATTCTATCTAACATGACACTTGCCATTGAAAATGTTTCCGATCAATATAATTTATGTTGATTTGATAATCTTCATCACTTCATTATTTTGTAATCATAGACAATGTCAAAGGTATATGCTTAAAACAGTTTTCATCATAATTAGGATGGTACAAGATAGTAATGTTTGTGTCAAAGTGTCAGCGATCATCATTCTCTTTGCTTTTATCACTATGCAGGGTCTGCTTTATCGAGATGTCCCGCCTAAGCCTCTCCTCCAGGTTTACTTTGGTCTTCCTCTCCTACTCCTCCCAGAAACCCGCCGACCAGCAATTCTTCATATTGAATGATAAACTTCTCGACATTAAACATGATGAAATCAGCTTAACCCAAGCTTTCTCATTTTATCATCAATTGATACCACCTTACACTTAATATACTCACTCTTAATTTTATACTTTCCTGTCACTCCAGTTATCCATCTAAGCATTCTAATTTCCACCAGATGCATTCGTTGTTCCTCTTTCGGCTTCCAACACTCTCACTCACTATACTCACTCTTAATTTTATACTTTCCTGTCACTCCAGTTATCCATCTAAGCATTCTAATTTCCACCAGATGCATTCGTTGTTCCTCTTTCGGCTTCCAACACTACGCTTTCCGACTGAAATCTCGTCCCTGCCATCACGTGACCAAGGTATTCTAATTTTCGTAACTTTATTTCATTATGCAGGTCTGTTTCTTTTAAAAGTCTTCTCAAGACTTCTTCATTCGTGACTCTGTCTACGTAAATTTGTAACATCTAAGCCTGCGCATTAGGGTGCATCGAAAAAATATAAGTTGGAAATGTTATATCTAATAGCGTAAAAAAGTTGCTAGTGTTATTTTTCAGCATATTAGTATTTTTAATTTTTTATTCTAAGCGAATCTTCTGCCCCCCCCCCCCCCAACGACCTTGAATTTTATTATATATCTGATTTTTATGGAAATTTCAATTTATATTATTTGGAATAAAATATGTGCTAACTCGACCTAAGATCAATTAAAGAAAACTTAAAATGTTTTCAATTACAAATTTAAACAATATTTAAAGTTTTATTTGTTATTTTAGCCTCCCCAACCCCTTTGAAATGTCCCGCTTCGTGAATCCGTGCGTGTAATTTTCACTTATGTTTGGTGCGCATTTGTTTGCAAAACGCGCAAAACACTTTGTTATTCTTGTTGTTTGTAAATTAAAGATTTTTAAAATAGATAAGCCAGGACCATGGGGAATAAAATCAAGATGTACTGTGGACCGCCCCATTTTTGGGCAACCTCCAAATATACCTGAAAATGTTTTACCGAAATACAAACAAGCGATGAAGTTTTTTGGTTGCAAGAGGGTAAAAAACTCAGCAAGAAAAGAATTTTTTGGTATAGACGAACAGGTTGCAATTAAATTGGAGGAAATATGGAAAAAGGCTTTAATTCCAATAATTTAACATACAAGAATTATTCAGCTTTTAAAAGCCTATCATGACAAATATATGAAACTTATGAAATCATTTAAGAACAGACAAAACAGTGAATTTTACAAAAATAAAATTCAACGCTGTAAGAACAAAACTAAAACTACACGTTTCGATCTTGCAGCATGCAATTGTGACACTCTGATTAATTGTCTTTGTAGCAAATTTTAAAAAGTGCCTATGGATGAGTGCGAATTTCTATTAAATCAAAGAGGTCCCAGAAAAATGGTGATAAGCTCGATTGATAGAAAAAACAAAAACAAATATAATCAGAGAGAACAACGGTAAAAGAAGAAAGTTACCGACGCAAAGACAAACCTTTAGCTCAAGTAAAAAACAGTACCAAGTTTTATGGTCAATCGATCGTGGAAGAACACATAACACTTGTGCATGGGCCAGGGTCCAAATATTTCGGATATGGGTATCCGCTTTCTGATATATCAGAAAGTATCAAATCCAGCTATTGCATGTGACGAAACAGTCGTAAATACTGGAGCTAAGGGTGATGTAATACGGCTGTTAGAAGAACATCTTAAAAAACCGCTTCAGTGGTTTATATGTCTGCGACATTCAAATGATCTACCCCTTGGACATCAAAAGAAGTTTGCCAATGACCAAATCAAAAAACATGAGGGTCTTCAAACTTTCTCCTATAAAAATTTTGATTCAAACGACTACTTTGAGTTAATTAACTAACAAGAATAACACCTTACAGAACCACCTATATTCTCTAGATTTTCGAGTGACAACCTGCGAGATTTTATTAAGAATCCTAACTTAGACCCTTTTAACATTGAGATTGAGAAAAAATATCACTGCCACAAACAATGTGTAGAACGATGTGTCAAGCTTGTGACACAAGCGTTTCTAGCAGTTTGTAGAGCGTATTCAAGGGATGGATTTATAAAAACTCAAATTGATTCCAGAAAAACTATGTATCACTTTAATGCTAAATCGGAAGGCATCTTCGAATAGATTGCTTTTACCATATTTTTTTGTAATATTTATATACCTAATTTTGTACTTTGCTTTATACTTATTTTAGTATTAGAAAACTTGGGTGACTTCAGGGAGACGGATAAGAGACGGCTATTTTGTTATAAAAAGAATATTTAGTATACTTTTCTCAAGTAAACTTTTTAATTGCCTTGTGAAACCAGAAAATATTTTCCAATTTAAACCAAATTTATTTATTCAAGTTATATAAGGTATAACATTTCCCTTACAAAAAAAATTCGCATATTAATGTATTTTTTCTAATTATTAGTTGCCGTGGGGGGCAGAAAATATATTTTTTTCTTCGCAATTTTACTAAACTACTAAATAGTGTGTTAGGCAACTTTTGTGAGCTATACCATTTTCGTTTCGAAATAAAAATTTTTTTCGTCTTTTAACATTTTTTCAAAATTTTTAATTGTCTTGGGGGTGGGCAGAAGATATTTACCAATTTCGAAAAAATTTTACCAAAATACTTAACAGTTGATTGGGCAACTTTTGTGAGGTATTACTTTTCCATCGCAAAAAAAAATTTTTCGCCTTTTTCGATGCACCCTACTGCGCATCTTTAGGTCGATACTCAAAGTTCTATAAAATATAGTCCCACAAGCGAGTATAACAATATGTTGACTTGTGAAAAAAGATAGGTATATTTCCACGAATTGATCTATGTATTATAGATTGGTTGGAAATAAAAGCATTTGAAAAAAACTCGTATTATAGTTTATTACAACAATATTTTTGTAATCGTGCATACTCCGATATAATAAATTGTTGGAAAGGGTAACTCATGTAATTACGTCCCTGTACAACTGTGATGGTGAGCACATAGAAAAGATGAATGCAATGAGTTAACATTTACAACAATTCCTATTTATAGAGACATATTTACAAAAAATACAGTTCAGGAAGATTATTTAAAAGCTAAGGAACAAAAAAGTAGTGAAAAAATTTACATAAATAATTAGCAAAAAAACGATCATTGCACTGATTAATTTAACTCACTGGTTACAATTTTCCCCGTTTTTTTTTATTTATAAAATTCGGTGTTTGTTATTGGTGTTTCGAATCATAAGACACTTGATCTTAATTTCTAAGTTCTAATTATAGAAGCCCTCATAAGATTAACAAATGGACAACGGCTGTTAAAAGTCTTTCGTATATCAATTTCGGGAAGATCGTGCACACGACAAAATGAACCTACGACAATTAATCCCTGGACAAATAAACCAGGATAAAAAATCTCCACACTATATTATTGGACAAAAAATCCCCGAACAAAAAATCCCCAAAAAAAATTCCGGTCAAATTATCCCCACAAATTTTATTATTTTTTTCTACAAAATATCCCCAGGAAAAATTCCGGACAAAAAATCTCCCAAGAAATAGTTACTGCAGAATAGTTTTCAAAAGATTGGCGAAATATAAGAGACTATATTTAAATAATCTATATATATAAAAGAAAGTCGAGTTATGTTAGTTACACTGATAATAACTCGAGAACGGCTCATCAGATTGTTATGAAATTTTACAAGTGTATTCTACCGGACTGGGAATAGGCATAACTCTGAATTCATGCCCGTACGTCATAAAGGGGCTTGCCCCCCCTGATATATTTTTTTAATTTTTTGACAAACCGTTTTTTCTTAATTTTGTATGATGTAGAAGCAAAAGATACATACAATCCTAAATTTTCACTTTTTTATCTTCAACCGTTATTTTTTAATAGCCATTTAAATATTTTACATCTATATATATATAAAAGAAAGTCGAGTTATGTTAGTTACACTTTGTTAGTTTGTTGCCATACTCCTCCGAAACGAATTGACCGATTTTCATGAAATTTGGCAGGTAGATTCCCTGCTGAATTCCGAACAAAACGCTGCTATTTTTTCTTCTCTAGCGCAGTCCGTTTCCGAAATAGCGAACCGTAAGCCGTGGCAAAATTCTGAGCACAGAAGAAGAACCAATGGGAAATTTCATAAAAGAAAACTGCAACAGATTAGCTTTTGGACTCAAATTGGATAAAATATGAATTTTTTAATTTTACGAATTTTTAAAAAATCTTGCTTTCGCGTGGGCAAACCATCCAGTTTATTTATGTTTAGTAGATGAACTAACGAAAAATATCATGTACACTATTGCATGTATTAAATGATTGATAATATTTTTTGTTATTGTGATAATTAATTAATATTTAGAATTTTAACCTTTAACTACCCGCACATCAAAATATAACATAACTACACGCGTGGCGTTCTTTATACGCCACAAGAAAATATACTTAAAAACAGCGGATTTGTTTTTTTTTTGAAAAATTACACTTATTTGTTTGTTATAAACCTTACTCGGCGTCAGCGGATACTTGGAGTTCCTTCTCAGTAAGCAAATTGGGATATATAACTGGAATCTGATTCCATGATAAATAAAATTGCTAATAATATTTTTTTGAAACGATATTTTTTACCTGAGAAAAAGTATTGTTTATAAAGAAAAATATATTTGTGCCATAATGACTAAAAAACATTTGAAATATGTACTTATATTACTAATTGTATTACTATAATTGTGGCGTATGTTATCCACTACCGGAAACAACAAATAATAAATTGTAAATTACGATCTTCCTAGAATGCCGATTATAACGAAACTAAATCCAGTGTAAAGCACATTCCAGTGATAGGTTAGATAAATAAACAAAGACAAAAATTAAATTTTTAAATTCATTTGTAGTAGAATTCTTATATGTGGCGTACAAAAATACGCCAGCGCGTGTAGTTAAAGTTTAAGGTATGAATTAAAATAATAAAATTTATTTTACTTTAAAACCTAAACAGTTTTTCCATTCTCTTAGGCCAAAAATATTTAGCTACCTACTACATTCTCATATTTTGACGTTTATTTGTGTCAGTCGAAATGATTTGTAAATTTTGAGGTTAATGCCCCTTAATGCTAACAACCATATTGTCATCGAGAAAACTCAGTTGCCTCAGTTATCTCAATATAATACAATGTATGTATTTATGTATCTAAATCTATATATTGTATGTTCCCTATGTCCAGCTGAACGATTTACGTACTGTATACGTGGAATATCATATAATTTGTCATATTATGTATCTTTCTTATGTATTGTACCCTCGGAGATCGCTGGGAAAATTTAGACTCAAAATAACAAAATCCAGTTTGGCAACACTGTGTGAATGTTGATAGTATCATATCCCTTTTAAGATAAACAGATCTGTAATTTAGTCCAGACAAATTAATATATTTTTGGCCAGCAAAAATGAGATTTTTCAACCAAATACTGTCTCAAATATGATATGCAAAATAATTTTTAATTGTTTTCCACTCATTAAATCGTTATCGTCCAATTATTGTCTTAATTATTTTAACTTTTAATAAGTGTCGACTAATTCTGAATGATTAATAAGTTGTTAAAACATTTTATCTGTAGCGGCTTCTGGAATGCCTTAAAACTATCGGATTTCATTCGACCATACTTACAAATTTTGCATAAAATATTTGGACATATAATTTTCTTTTTTATTCGAGGAAATTGCATTTCGATCAATTTTCATGTCTAGAAATTCATTTTCGAGCAGTTGATTTTGAGTAATTGATTTTTAGCCATTACGTTCAAGCAACTGATCTATAATCAAAATTATGACAGATTATCTAATTATGACACACTATCTAAGGTGCAACGAAGTTCACCGGGTCAGCTAGTATTAAATAATATTAAAAATGATATCGTAAATAACATTAGGTCAGAAGCAAATTCTCACTTTCACCTATACCCTATCCTTCTATAATTTGCAAGGAAAAGGGGCGATAAATGCATAGACATAGGGGATCTAAAATATGCATTATCTTCTTCTTCTTGTAGTTCCTTCTCCTATCGGAGGTTGGCTATCATCACAGCTATCCGTACCTTATTGGCGGCTGCTCTGAAAAGATCAACTAAGCTGCAACTATACCCCTCATATAATTCATAGGATACAAAATTAGTTAATCTTTACCTAGATAAATTATTATTTATCTAGGTAAATATTATCTAGGTAAAGATTAACTAATTTTGAATCCTAGTACTCAATTCGTGAGTAAAATCGAAGGTAAATAAAGACAGTTTTATTTACCTAAGATTTAACTTGTTTCAGAGACCACTACCATCTGTTTACATATGTTTCAACCTCTTGGTATCATCAGAGCAGCCTGTGTTGTGTGCTGAATCCAAACCAAAATCTAATAGACGGAGAGGCAGCGCTGAAAAATCTCTTTGAATTTACTAAAGCTAAATTTTTCACAGCTCATTACTGTGATTGTATAGAGAAACATACTGCGGTCGGTCAAGCGAAACGCTTCAGGCTGAGGCTTCAACAGGGGTTACTGAGAGGGTATCAAAGTTGCTTTCCTACGAAGGTATAATTAAATCCATTTACTAAAGCTGAAGATCAGTACACACATTCTAAATTGAAAATAAATAAAAGTCATTATAGTCGGTCAGCTGTATGACGGGAGAGAGCCGGTCGGTCGGTCCCAATTTTTACATTTTTTTTCAAATTCTGTAAATAAAGCAGTTTACAAGGGGGTCAAAATATAGTGAATAACCCTGTACATTCACTGGGGCCGACCGACCGGCTCCGTCCCGTCATACAGCTGACCGACTATAATAACTTTTATTTTTATTTAATTTAGAATGTGTGTACTGATTTTCAGCCATAGTAAATTGATTTAATTACCTTCGTAGGAAAGCAACTTTGACACCCTCTCAGTAACCCCTGTTCTACGTTTCGCTTGACCGACCGCAGTATGTTTCTCTACACCATCACAGTAATCAACTGTGAAAAATCTAGCTTTAGTAAATTCAAAGAGATTTTTCAGCGCTGGTAATCGAAATTACAATTTATGCTTACTTATTGCTAATCATTATTTTCGTGCCGGCAAGCGGTTTCATGGCGATTGCTATACTCTCATGCAATGAGGCTGAAAAATATTTCAATTGCGTCCACGGGAAAACTTTTGAAAACTATTCGGTATATTTCTTGGGAATTTTTGCCCCGAATTTGTGGGAATATTTTGTTAAAAAAAAAATTGTGGCGATTATTATATTTGTGGGGACCGGAATTTGTTGTCCGGAGATTATTTATGGGAAGTTTTTGTCTGGGGATTTCTTGTCCAGGAATAATTTGGGGGGATTTTTTATCCGGGATTATTTGTTCGTACACCGATAAAACAAGTTATAAAAAATGTAGTTGCTACATTTATGAATAATCTATAGCATGATCTGTTAGATCTCTTGTCGGTATTTTACGAGCCATGATCACGATACTTTGTTTTTGAGAAAAAATAAATAAATACTCAAAATTTGTAACCGTACGAAGGGCCAAACAGAAAAATAAACATATATTCAAAAAGAAGGAAAAATAAAAATAAACTCTTTAAGTTCCGTTTAATAATTAAAAAAAGAAAAAACAAAGTATCCTGAAGTCATTGTGGTCACTTTTCCGATGTTTTTTAAAAAAATACGATATGATCTTATACTTTAGTCAACGTAAAATATAGTTTTTAAAACATTGTTTAAATAAACATAAAAGCTCGGTATATTAAAAGCACCCATCAAAGAACACTAAAAATGTCAATAGTCGAGGATATCCCCGCGCTCTCAGTTACCTACTTCAAAACCACTTGAACATATAAAACGTAAGATGTAAGAAATAAAGTAAAAAAGTAAAACAAAAAATGAATCCTCAGGAAAAAACAATTTGATACTTTTTACATCTAAAACAAAAACTCTTAAAATTATATACGACATAGCTGATAGTAATTATTAAGGAAATGAATCTTTTGAACAATATTGAACCCAATTCTACTATCTTAAACAATAGAAAATTGATAAAATACAATAATAAATTAAAGTTTTAACTATTTATAATGGGAAATAAGCCACAATATTATTAAAAAATGATTTTTATTAACGTTTCGACGCCCAAATCGGGTGCCGTTGTCAAAATACAAAATACTACTAACATAAACAAAAATGTTGTTGTTTGGTAAAAAAAAATTCTTCTAATAATTTATTTAATTTGACTCATTTATATCGGCAATTCAGATACGTATGATACATTTTAAAGTAGAAGACTTTAAAATTATATTGCCAATATTTATGAGTTGCGTAATAATAATAAATTTTAATTGGTTATGCCCTTTAATAAATTAAAGGGCATAACCAACATTAAAAGTATTACGAAATAAAGGATTAAGAAAAAAATAGACGATCGAAGTGTGAACTCGTGAGGTATTAATGATTGTGACTTACGAATTACCACATAACTGTATTGGCATCAGATAGCTTAATTAAGACTGAAGCGCAACAATATATGTATCGGAAAAGATAGCCATAAGAAAACGTGTACGACAGGGATATATATTGTGGCCACTTCTCTTTAATCTGTACTCGAAAAATATAATCGCAGATACTTTTAAAAGTAATAGCGCAGAAACGGAAAGAGGACAGACAAAATACGAAACGAAACAATTAAACAAAATCTAAAACTAGAACCAATCAATGAAAAAATAGTAGAGGGACAACTTAGATGGTTCGGGCACGTGTGTAGAATGTCGAACGAGAGACTAACAAAACGAGTGTTCGAAACGATAGTGCAGAGGAAAAACAAAAGGGGAAGACCAAGAGTTGTGTGGGTAGATGAAATCAGGAAAGAAGTCGAGAAGGAAGGATCGACATTGGAAAGTGCAGGAAACCTAACACAAGATCTGAAAGCATGGAAACTACAATGTCAAACTCAACTCCACCAGCCTTACACCTAAAGGTAGAAAGGCTTAGGACTAAGTAAGTAAGCGCAGAAATCATAATCAACGGCAAAACAATTGTTCCGATGGTGGGTGTTAATGGAATCAATTAAAAATAAGTGTAAACAATGAACAATAATATTTATTTTATTTTTGGTTAAAATGCGTGCTTATTCGTCTTGTAAGAGGGTTGCTTATTGTTTTGGAGCAGCGAGGGTGCGTCTGAACTGCCTGCCTGCTGTGACGATACTGCAGAGACCACAACACGGTCATCATGTTTGCGGTTTTACAATATGGTTAGAAAAGGCAATAAATTACTACATCTGGCATTTTAAAAGCTCAGAACCTTTCTGTAGTTTTAAGAAACGTATCGAATGTATTTCCAAAGTGCGTTGACATAAGGTCTGATAAGGTAATTGATTTATGGGGAATTCAGTTTGTTAAACTGATCACACCAAAAACATATGGTTAGGGATACATTTCGTTTCGTAAAACTTCTTAGCATCTGGTTTGTATATTAAATGTGAATTTTATATGACCGTTTTGAGAAAAGTTATTAAAAAATAAAATTAGCAAAAATAGTAATTAAAGCGTGTAGCCACACAATTAATAATATGATATGCGGATGATATAGTTGTTCTTGCCAGCAGTCTGCCGGAACTACAGGAACTTATAGAATGTAGCGAGCGTTATGGCCTATATAATATGAACACCAAAACGCAACTTATGTTTTTCTCCAAATTACAAACACAAGCTGTCCTCTATAGAAGAATATATAGCAGAATCGTTGAACATCCATCAGATATCAAGTTGTTATACATCAGATACCTGGTAAATACCTAATAAAGAGTGGTTGAGATTCGCCGAAAGAAGTCTTACCAAGAACTCAACTAGCCTAGAAAGACGTTTATCGGATTGGAGAACTTCCTCATCACGCGGAATTTAGACATGAGACTTCAAATCCGAATGCTACGCTGTTATGTATTCCCAATGCTTTCTTTACGGCTGGCTGTGAGAACTGGACTCTTCTGTAAAAAAAGGCATCAAAACTTTTGAATTGTACATTTATAGAAAAATAGATGGCAAAAGGGGACTGTGAAGACGTAACCATTCCTGGTTGAAAAAATAATAAATTGTACTGGCTTGGACTCATATTCATTCTTCTAGATTATTGACAGCCTGTCCACAATATGACGATGTCGTTTGAATGGGGCCGGCAATCTAGACAAAACTATCAACAGTATAAAATTATTGAGTTTATATCTAATAAACCATTATTCCAGTGACTATACCTTATTCTTCGGAATGTGGATTATGGAATTTGTTTGAAATTCCATAAATTAATTTGGTTTGAATAGTTCGAAATCATATCCCTTTTACCCATGTCGACACCCGTGTTCCTTTCTATGACCGTATCGAAAACACCACATATCGCGGTAGCGACGTTCGGGGTTCGGGGCATTACCACTTGAAGCCAGAAATTCTTTCCCCCTGCGATAAGGAGTGAGATGCATCGAGACCAGAAAAGTGTGTGCACACATCGACATCGCTCGTTCGTTCCCTAATGTTTCGAATTGAACAAGTTATCGGTAAGTGGTTTTAATTACCTATATTATTTATCCTTTATTTCCATTGTTTCATTTTTGAATTATTTAGCAACAAACCAATTTGAATTTGTGTATTATTGTATTGCGCTTATGGAGAAATTCCACTTTCTCACCATATTTATTCGCTATCAGAAGGCATTAGCAGGTGTTGTAATTAGTGTTTATTGCTTGTGTTTTATTTTATTACTTGTTTCGTTCAATACCTGATAGTAAGCAAACAGAATTGATACTCACCATTTGTTTGTGGATTTTAGATGTGTCTATGACAGTGTAGATAGAAACGCACTATACACAGCCATGGTAGAATTTAATATCCGATACAATTAGTGAAATTGGTGAAAGCAACTCTCTCGACAGTCAAGTGTAAGGTTCGAGTGCAGAACGGACTAGCAAGAATTTTCCAGAGACAAACAGGACTTCGATAGGAAGATAGCCTATCGTTTCCTCTATTCAACATTGTCCTAGAAAGATAATCTGCAATAGCAATAAGGGGGACCATTATTTATAGGACTGTACAAATACTAGAAGAGGAACACATAAATAAGTTACAGTCATTTGAAATGTGGTGTTACAGAAGGATGCTTAGAATAGCATGAACACAGAAGAAAACGAACACGGAAGTATTGCGAGAAATAGGTAAAGAATGCGAAATAATAAACACAATAAAAAAAGAAAGTTACAATATCTGGGACATTTAATGAGGGGACCGCGATATGAAATGCTAAGACTGATAATACAGGGAAAGATAAAAGGCGGAAGGAGTATAGGAAGAAGGAGAGTGTCACGGTTGAAGAATTTAAGGGACTGGTTTAAATGCAGTTCTATAGAACTCTTTAGAGCAGCGGTGGATAGAGTAAGGATAGTGATGATGATATCCAACCTCCGATTAGGAGACGGCACTTGAAGAAGAAAAAGACAAATACTAGCATATGCAGACGACATTGATATCATAGCAAGAAGAAAGGCGGACCTGGTTCAATCGTTCACGGCATTGGAAGCAGCAGCAAAAATAATGGGTCTACACGTTAATACTAATAAAAGTAAATATATGAAGGTCGCAAATAATACTCAAATAGCAAAACCCGAAGATCTAACGGTTGGAACATATACTTTCGAAAGAGTAAGAGAGTTCATATATCTAGGCTCACAAATCATCCAAAGTTATACAGTAACTGCAGAAATTAACAGAGATATATAGGTACCTAGCAAATAGAGCGTACTATGGAAAAAAATGTTTAACATCAAACAGTCACAAAAAGAACAAAAATATTGATATACACAACTCTAATCAAGCCAGTCCTTGCCTACGCGTAAGAAACGTGAACTATAACAAAAAGTGATAAAGAAAGGTTAGGCTATTTTGAAAGTAAAATCCTCAACCATATTTATAAAGGTTTGCAGAAAAACGGATTATAGCGTACACGCTATAATTTTGAGCTTTACCGCCTCTATAGTGAGCCTAGTGTTGGTAGGTATACTAAATAAATAAAATAATAAATGAAGCGACACGCTTCATTTATTATTTTTTTAATTGCTAATTTTAAATATTAACTTTTCTCAAAACGGAAGAATACGTCTCATGTTAAATTCACATGGGTTTTCGTTCCTAAAATACAAAACCAGATTGAATAAAATTAATGGTTTTTTCAGGGAAACACAAATTCAGTAATAGATTACGATGCCACATTGGCCACGGTCTTTATGCCAACTTCTTAAAAACTACAGAAAGGTTCTCAACTTTTAAAACGCCAGATTTGGTAATTTATCGCCTTTTCTGGCCACATGGTAGAACCGCATACATGATGACGTAATAGCGTTTGTGGTCTCGGCCAGTATCGTCACAGCGGGCACGCGGTGTAGTCACACCCTCGCTAAAATAACAAACCCTTACAAGATATAAACGAAGCACGCTTGTTTACTCAAAATAAATAAATATATTACTGTTCGTTGTTTTACACTTATTTTAATTTCATTTAATGGTTTCCGTAAACCACCAACGGAACACTGGTGACCCCGCGAATAAATAAAACGACGCGAACTTTTAAAAATAGTGATAATAATATACTTTTGCCGGTTAAAACAGTGAATAGTGAAAATGACGGACAGTGCCAATAACAGTGCTTCATAAGTTAATCTGATTGCAGTTGCCATCGGGAAATTAACAGCCGAATTAGCTGAAATGAAAATTCAGCTAGCTAGCTTATCAAATGCTCAAGCACAAGCTAACACATACCGTCGTAACCGCAGCAACTCAAGAGGCACGACCGTATCCTAGAGACAGAGCTACAGCAGGGAACGTAATAGTGACATATTATGTTGGTATCACTACCGTTTTGGTGACCGGGCTCAAAAGTGTACACCTCCGTGCAAGCATCAGGAAAACATCGCGGGCAGTCGGTAAGTGCGGCATCCGAACCAAGCCCAAAGTCTCGCCGCCTTTTCGTCAATCAAAATAAAAATTTCGTTTATCAAAATAAACAGACTACGGTGGCTAGGCCACTTAGAGAGAGTGAATGAGATGGAGCCGTCGAAACACATTTATAACCAAAGACCGGATAGAATGAGGAGAAAAGGAAGGCCCAGAGCACGATTTACGGACAAGGTTAAAGACGACTTACGAGTGTAAAGAGGACGAAATTGGAAAACCAATGCGAAGGATAGAAAGGAATGGAAGCTGATTTTGAGAAAGGTCAAGACTCACGATGGGTTGTAAAGCCAATGATGATGTTGATACCTTATTCTTTATAAAATAAAAAAAAATACTAACTCTCTTCGGAAAAGTGCCACTACTAATAATTTGAATAGCTTAACTACTGTATACTTCAAATTAATTAACTACTTATATTATTCAGATACACCAACATCTGAACACTGTGGTAACTAGTGAAAATTACGTTATTTAAGGAGAGTCCTATACTGAACAATGTAAGCAACGTATTTTTATAAACATTACGTCATTATAACAGATTATCAATCATTTAGAATAAATAAAACAATTTTGTACTATAACATACACTATATCATACATGAAGAGATTTAAAAATTCGTATATAAACGGTTAATAAAAATTATACATATATACATCAAAACACTTTGTGATTGTTTTATTTAATAAATACGTTAAAAAACCACTTTTCACTTAAAACTTTCCAAAAACAAATTTTTTATAAGATAATACTTAAAATGAGTTCTCTTCTGTTAGAACTCAATTATTATTTTATCTGTATTGAATATAGCGCATATTCTGGATTTACATTTTATAAAAAAATATTGCTGAGTCGTTTTGAAATTTTGACATGGTAATTCACCAGATCTAGATCCCATTGAAAACTTATGTCATAATATGCCATATTATGCAGAATATTATTCTCAAGAAACATTTGATGAAGTCAAGAACATGACTTCATGATTCCACGTGAGCTAAGCTAGTGATTTTCTTTGCATTTGTCCCAATTAATTAAAATTATTTATAGTGTTTAAAAATTTTTTTTATTAAATTTAGCTGTTTTTCATTTCTTAAACTACCTCCTTATTCAAGATGTCTAAAAATTATTACTACATAAATTTACAAAAAATCTGAAACACTCATGAAAACATCGAGTTACTAGAATAATTTAGTTATAAGTTAGCCACACGTAGCCTGTAACTATAATAGTTAACTTATTGCGGGCACTGCTCGGACGTTAACCATTTGGCACCTTTAAAGACAAAAGAAAACAAAAAAATTGAAATCATATAGCTGAATCTTCTTTTAGTCAACAATACTCGAAAAGTTGTAAGTGAAAAGTAAGTTTCAAAATAGCATAACATAAAAACGATGGCAATGAAATTACTGCCTCTTCACGTTTTTGAAGAACCATTCGGTGAATTTCCTGAGTTGCTGGACAGCTGCATGAGCTTGATCTTGCAATTTCCGATTTTCTTCCTTGAGCCTGCGGACTTCGTTTTCCAAAGACATTCGACGTCTAGTTTCAATACTAACTTTGGACTCCAGTTCGGCAACGTGACTTTGCAGTTCAGGAACACTCGTACTCGAACTGACCCTACAATACAGTACATTAAAAAGTGAAATATTTGTGAAAGTACATGCAACAAAAAGACTATACCGGGATCAAATCTGGAGATATAAACATTATCCACAGTTGGAAATGGTACAAGATGCAATGCAAGCTACACATAATTTCGAAAAGCCGTTTACCATCCTCTTTCCGGGAAAGGTCAAAGGTGAGTCGATTAAAACTAATCTCATAATGGCATATCAATGCTGGTATATATACCAGCTTATATACATGCAGCTCTGTATAAATAGCTCTAAAACCGTTGAAGGAGTTGCAGCTGTATACGAAGAGAAACCAAGGCTAAGCCTTAAAGAAATCCTATGTAATCACTCATCACTCTACTATCTTCCAAGCAGAAATTTGTACTACAGAGATGTGTCTCCACGAATTAATAAAGACGAACTACAAGGACAGATCTATAAAAATTATATCTGATAGCCAGGCGGCATTAAAGGCACTGGAATAGAATCGGATTGACTTAAATATAGTTTGGAACTGTCTAGGAACTGGAAAAAGTAACAAAGTAAGTATACTCTAGGTGAGTGGGCATACTGGTATTGAAGGGAATGAAAAAGCGGACCTACTTGCCAGGGAAAAGGCAAAAGAAACATTTATAGGTCCAAAACCTATCCTTGACATAGCAAGAAACACAGCCAAAAGAACAATGTCGGACTGGGTGGAACGGATGAAACGTAATCACGTAAGAACCAATGGATCTCAAACATTCAAAGGCTTTTATACATGGAACCTTGGAAGAAGAGAGCCAAAGATCTACTAGATATGAGTAGGAATTATATGCGAATCATCGTAGGTTATATTATATCATAAAGCCCTACTCGTATATTGGCGTTAAAAAGAGCAAATGCGAAAAGATCTCTGATCAGAGTGTGCAGCGCGTACAGAACCGTATCAACCATTGCCCTACAGCTGGTGGCTGGTTCTGTGCCGGTGCACATCCTGGCCGGAGAGAGAGTCCAAATGTACCAAAGGGGCAACAGGGCAATAGGTTCAGGAAAGAAAGAAAAGTACAGAGTTGTGGCAGAGGGAATGGGCAGCCGAAGTCGAGAAGGCGGTCTGGACGAGATCCCTGCTCCCGGATGTAGTGAGGTGGTGCGAGTTTCGGCATCGGCGCGTCAACTACTACTTCACACAGTCCTTGACGGGGCATGGATCGTTCAGAAAATATACCCACCGTATAGGGAAGAACGCTGACGATCTATGTCCCAGTGTGGGGTGGCTGATGACGCGCGGCATGTCATGTTCGTGTGCCCTGCGTATCATGTGGGGCGTGCCGAGCTGCAGCTGGGTCTGGGATCCCCTCTAGGTGAGCCACACGAGCTAATGGACAAAGCCATTAATAGCAAGAGAGACTTCGACCTGGTCATTGCTTTTGTCACCAAGACAATGAAACACAAGGAAGAGAAGGAGAGGCGTCTGCGGACGGGATGACCACTATATTTATTTCTTTAAACTGTGTTTGTGTCGTGGCGGGCAGTCAGCGGGGGGAGGACCCTTTACATCCAAACCACACTGACTGCCTATTTTATTTTTACATGGTTTTACTAATTTATTTATTTTATCGTAGTTTATTTATTTATTTACTTAATTTTATCTATACAACAATTTTATTATTCTTTGAACAATTTTATCTTTGTATTTCCTGTTTATGTTCTCTATGTTTACTTTTTCTTTTCCTTTTTGCTTCTTTCCTATTATTTCTTTTCTCTTCTTTCTCTCTTCTCTAATTCTATCTCCTTTTACTCTAGTTCTTTCCTTGTATGTTATAGCATGTTTTGTATCGTTTTGGGACAGTCAGTGGGGAAGGACCTTCTACATCCGACCTACACAGACTGCCCCATCTAAATGTCAGAATGAATGGGTGGACGAGTAAGTGTGTATAGATGAAAGTAAGGAATGTTTTGAGTTAAATGAAAGAAAGTATGAATTTGTGGATCAGAAAGCGTGCATAGATGAAAGTATGATGAATGACTGGAGTTGCTCGTAACGGCCAACTGACATTCTCTGGTTAGTTCCATCCTGGGTTGGGGGGCACCCCGGTCGACCTACCCGCGCACGGGTTGAGCTAGACGGTCGCTTCACCGGCTTGTCTGGTGCGAGGCGTGGGCGGGGGGACGGCCGGGCGGCCAACCAATCCGTGGAATGCACGCTAAGAGTGCCAGAGGGGAGCTATGAGTAAGGTCAACGGGTCAGATATGCTCGCTAAGAGCGGTTCCAGACTCGTCGGCTGGAGGAGGAGGTGGGTTTAGTCGGTAGGCGGCTCGTGATATAGATAGGGCGGGCCGAATCCGACACACGTGCGACACCTTCCCAGACGGTCTTTACCAAATTCCCACCTCCCAAAAAAAATGCGAAAAGATGTAGTGACTACCGAACCATCAGTTTCATGAGACCATTAGTTTGATGTTTTAAAGATATTTCTGCGAATTTTGCACTCTAGGATGTACCAAAAAATAGAAGAACAACTTGGTGACACACACAGTTTGCGCAATAACCTTGGAACCAGAGAAGCACTATTTAATATTCAGGTTATGGTAGAGAGATGCAGAAGTGTCGGACATTCGGTTTATATGTGTTTTAATGACTTTGATCGAGTAAAACATACTGAAATGATTGCCATTTTTCAGCAGGTGGGTGTTGATGATAAAGACCTACGCATTATTAAAAATCTTTACTGGCATCAACGTACAAACATCAAGATTGGTCGGGACATTTCTGAACAGCTTCAAATACGAAGAGGACTAAGGCAGGGCTGCATTTTGTCCACACTAACATTTAATATCAATTCTGAGTTCTTTTTCAATAAATCAGTGGATAATGTTCAATGTGGTATCAAAATGAATGACGTCAATATTAATAATTTGAGGTACGCGGATGACACGGTGTTAATTGCAAGTAATTACGAAGAACTTCAACATCTGATTAATAGGATTAGCACAACGTGTAATGAATATGGACTCAAGGTGAACACCGCAAAGACAAAGGTGATGGATATCAGTAAAACGCCAATACAACCGAAAGTGGTAACAGCTTATGGTGAACAATTTATGGAGAGAACTAACAGTATCACCTACCTTGGTTGTAATCTAAATGAGAACTGGGACACGAGAAAAGAAATTAGAATCCGTATAGAGAAGACCAGAGCTACATTATTTAAGATGAAAAAACTGTTATGTAGAAACAATATTACTTGAAATCTGAAAATTAGATTAGTGAGATGTTATGTGTTCTCTACTCTTGGTGTCGAAGGTTGGACTTTAACGGATACACTTCTCAAGAATCTGGAAGCCTTTCAAATCTGGGTGTATTGGAGAATCCTACGAATAAGTTGGGTGGATAGAGTTCATAACGAAGTTGTTTTTCATCGGATGGGAAAAGTTACGGAAGGCGTCATAACAGTTCTTCTTCTTTTGGTGCCTATTCGTTTCGAATATTGGCGATCATTCTGGCTATAATTATTTTATTAACTGATGCTTTAAATAGATTAGTTGTTGTTATGGAGAACCATTTCCTCAGGTTCTTTAACCATAATATTCTTGTTTCACAACAATTAACAATCGCAAACTTGAATATTTTGGCCATGTTATGCTTCACACAGAGAGATATAATGAACTCCATTTAATAATACAAGGCAAGATAGACGGAAGCAGTGGGCCAAGTCGAAGAAGAACGTCATGGCTTAAAAACCTGAGAGAATGGTTTAACAGATTTTCTGCATCTCTTTTCCGAGCTGCCGTCGACAAAATTATTATAGCCAATTTGATAGACGGTTTGAACGAAAAATTTTCGGATCTCACCACATCATCACCACAAACCAGTATAGGATCAGAACCAATATCGAATTAAAAGCACTCTACAGTGACACCAATATTGTCCAAGAAATTAAATCACAGCAACTAAGATGGGCAGGCCGCGTGCACAGACTCCATAACGAGAGAATTGTAAGACTGGTATGGAAGGAGATTACTACAGGCAAAAGACCACTCGGACGTCCCAGAAAGCGATGGAGAGATAACATCCAAGCAGATCTCCGGAGAATGAACATTCCATTTGACCCTAGGTTGATGGAAGACCGAACAAATTGGAAGAAAGTTGTACAGTCAGTCAGGACACCCAGGGTTGTAGCGCTACGTGATGAAGATGAATTTGATAGCCGAGGCTCGATAATCGAGCACGACACATGAAGAAGAGATATAAATAAAATGAGGATAGGTCAAATTTGTGAGTTTAAAAAAAACGTATAAAAAAATAAAAATGTATTAAAACTTACATATTAAAATGAATCGTGCTAAATGCTATTCCCTTTGCAATTGATTTCTAGCAAATTGCACATCATACTTACGTAGAAGCTATAGAAGCATCTATGACGCCATCATCACTCCAGCATCGTGTTCCTTCCATATCTTTACCACCTTCATGGTTGGATCCAACTTGATTTATAAAGCTTGTGGCTGTGTCAACCAAACTTGGCCAGTCTCCATCTTCCGGCAGTGGAAAATCATCTGGGAAACTCACAGTCGTCTTCAGTTTACTCAAAGGCACGTGAGAAGCACCAAGATCATCTTGAGTCCTCTTATATTCGTCCTGAGTTCGTTTGAACTCTATGGGTAGAGGACTGGAGGTAGTACTAGCATTAGAAATAACAGTAGCAGGTCGAGCCATTGTCAATATCACTTCTGGTTGGGTCTTATGTACACTTAATGTAGTATTAAGATTTTCCCTGGAGTGATTTTTAGACTCTTTCGCTACTTTTTGGTCAGAAGTAGCTTCTATGTTATCAGGGTTGATTAGACGTAGAAGCTCTTCTTGGAAGTTTGTGGATAAATTGGCACTATTGCGATTTGAACTACGAGAAGTAACACCCGGTCTTAGTTTCGCCTCTCCATTCATAGATCTAGGACTTTGGTTTCGATTACTATAATTCTGTGTTATATTCGAGTGTTTCATAGCTCTCCTAGTTCTAGGAGACGCATTTCCTGTACCAACGGACAACTCTTCTTCGCTACCTATTAAATTAATTCTTTCGCTAATAGAACTGTCTGTAGAATGGCTCTCATTTAGAGCTACCCTATTAAAATCATTGTTCAGACTTTGCACTGTAGCATAGTCAGATCTACTAGAACCTCTAGTGCTCATGTAATCACTTTCTTGTCGCAACCGTTCATTATGCTGTTTAATAAGATTATTCTTCTCGCTCTTATATACGTCCATATCATTGGTACTACTATGTATTGAAGCTGTCAGCGGTTGTGACATATTGATGTGTTGCAAAGGAACGGAATTGCTTATATGGACCTTATTGTGCTGAATAGAAAATTGATTATTTTGGGGTACTTGCAAATATGAGTTTTGATGAGAGTTGTTTCGTTTTGGGGTACTAGGAAAAGTGTTGTTGGCATGGTGAATGCGAGACACATGCTGGCTCACTTTCAGGGGTACAGGGGGTGCCTCGAATTCGTGTAGAAAGTCGTACCATTTGTCGTCAGAATGGCCACTGGAAGAACTTGTTAAAGTACCCTAAAAATGAAACAAATTTTATATGTTGTTAACTTTGTGATACAAGCACCACATATATTTTCATAGCCTAGACCTAGAAGTACTTAATAACTACATTTACTATGCTACGAAGAAAAAGTTTAAAGCGTCTGAACATATAGAGAATAAATATTCTTCATAAGTAGCAGTTAAAAATTTATACAGTTTTGCATAGATTTCATATATGGTAGCTGTTTGATAAAAGACAATAAAAATGAGCCTGCGTTATATTTTTAATGAAACAAATAAAACTCAAAGATTACGACTATCGCATTACAAACTGAGAAACCATCCAGTTTAAATTTTTAATTACATATTATATAGCAATATAAAATCAAAATTGCCTCTTAAATGTCAAAAAACGTCTCAAGTATTTTAATGCATGAGTAAGCTAGTTATGGAACATCTCACATTAGAATCAATGAATTGAGGAAAAACAGATTTATACAGATTCACATTCATCACTGCTGGACATAGGCCGCTCAGCTCTTTTCGTCTGTACCAGTTTTGTGAGGCTTATATTGGTGGGTGTCGTCTGCTCCGTAATGCTCTTGTCGTGGCTCCACTCGACAATACGTTTTCTCCATCGGTTGTCTGATAATCTGGCGACGTGTTTTGCCCAATTCCAATTTAGCGACGCGATTTTTTTTTTGTTCTTTTTGTTCGAAGACGTATTTCTTCGTTTGGGATTCGGTTTCTCAGAGATACACCCAACAACTGGCGCTCCATAGCCCCCTGAGTCACGCAAATTTTGTTCACCGCTTGCGACAAAACACCTACGCTACACAGTACAAGAAGAAATAAATGATAATCTTAATGGAGCGGAACCTAACTTCACAACACAGACAATATAGATGACATACACTAAGCATCAAAATTAACGCACCACCTTAAAAATGGGACATTTTTTATGTCTCGTATTTCCTAATCCTGTTATCCGATTTGAGTGATTTTTTTAGTATATTATAGCTTTATTCTTCAAGAATAATTGCTATAAGCAATATATATATTCTTCTATGATTGCTAAAGAGGTAAGTGTCATTGTATACCGGGTGTAATAATGATAGTCTGTTTTTCCTCAAAGTTGGAACACCCTATGGAATATTCTAGCGTATATAAAATAATGAAATTAAAACTCTACTGTAGCCTTAGGCTTTCTTAACATTTTACTTTTTGATTTATGCGCTATGTTGGATAATAAAAAAGTTAGGTACTTTAACAACTACCAATGTTATTCATCAATACATTGTTTCTAAATAAGTGCGACAAACTTTAAGGGGTAATTCTGCATGAAAAAATAATGACCGTTTGCGTTATAAACATATGTCCGTAAATGCTTTGTTTCCGAGATATGGGATGTTGAATTTTTTCTTACAAACTGGCGATTTATTTATTGCTCTAAAACTGGTTGAGATATGCAAATGAGGTTTGGTAGATTTTAGGAGGTAGTTATTGCGCGTTTTTTTGACATACAATTAAGAATTTTATATTCACCATTGGCGTGCATACGGGTATATACATTTTAGATACATCCCGTATGCACGCCAATGGTGAATATAAAATTCTTAATTGTATGTCAAAAAATGAGCAATAACTACCTCTTAAAACCCACCAATTTTCATTTGCATATCTCAACCGGTTTTAGAGCAATAAATAAATCGTCAGTTTGTAAGAAAAAATTCAACATCCCGTATCTCAGAAAGGAAGCATTTGTGGACATATGTTTATAAAGCAAACGGTCATTATTTTTGCATGCAAAATTACCCTTTAAAATTTGTCGCACTTATTTAGAAACACCCTGTATTGATGAATAACATGGCTAGTTGTTAAAGTACCTAACTTTTTTATTTATTATCCCACATAATCAAATGAATGAAAAACTAGAATGTTAAGAAAGCCTAAGGCTAGAGTTGAGTTTTAACTTTAATATTTTATATACGCTAGAATATTTCACAGGGTGTTTCAAACTTTGAGGAAAAAACACAGTATGATTGTTACACCCGGCATATAATGACACTTACCTGTTTAGCAATAGAATTATTAAACTAACATTCTTAAAGAATAAAGCTATAATATACTAAAAAAATCACTAAAATCGGACAACAGGTTTAGGAAATACGAGACATCAAAAATGTCCCATTTTTAAGGTGGTGCGTTAATTTTGATGCTTAGTGTATATACAAATAATAAATTAATTATACAAATACATCAATGAGAAAAACAAGAAAGAACCATCTGATTAAGATTATAAATAAACACAAGGTGTGGATAACACCAGATATATTAAGACTCATGAATGAAAGGCGACAAATTAAAAATCAGACAGAAAAATATAAAGTAATAAAAAAAAACAAGAATTTTTCCTACAGGCCCAGAGTTCTAGGCCGTAAGTCCATATCGGTTTCAGTATGACTTTGTAAAGCAGTATTTTGTTCTTCAGTGACAGTTGAGACTTTTTCCCAAGTAAGCAATTCATTTCGTTCAATTGTATATTAAGATTCTTTTGGTGGCTTTAATGTGCCAAATGCAGTTCAATATATTTTACTACGTCTCTAGTAGGAATAGGGGCAGGAATAGAGTTGTTTAGACTAACTTGTGGACATGTGCGTCCTCTTGCGATTTGGGCTGATTTCTCGTTGTTGACTTTAATTTTCCATTTTTCCAATCAGCTCTCTAATATAGCCAAGCAACATTGCAGCTTTTCAGATGCTGTGTCTGGGTCTTTGTGTGAAACTAAAACGACTGTATCATCGGCAAATTATAAGATTCATTTGCCGATTAATCTCATAATGTAAATCATAAAGTGGCTTGTAATATTTGTAACTAACAATTTTTTGGTAATTAAACTCTGCATTTATCTGTCAATAACTGTCAAATGTTATAGATTGTTAATAGGTATACTCCTAATAGAAAAACAACAACATTGTTTGATTTTTAAAATAGGTCTTATGTAAAGATTACGATATCAATGATATCAGTATTGAGTTTCTTAAAATGAAGTATCAGGAAAGAATTGCAGTAGAACCCCGATTATCCGTGCTCCTCGGGACCGGACGTAGGCACGGATAATTGAAAAGCACGAATAATCCGAACATGTATTTCTTATGTATAATACATATGTACGTATACACACACATATATACCTACCATAAAAGATAACATAAAAAATAATTCTTTCATTATGAGTCTTTCTTTCGGCGTATAGAGTTTCTGTCGAGTGATCTACGATGACGTTATTATGATAAAACCTTAAAAATGCAATTTGAATAATAGAAAATCATAGCACGGATAATCCGCAGCACGGATAATCCGCACCCGGATAATCGGGGTTCTACTGTATAGGCAAAGTTGAAGAGTAGAGACTGAAGAGGTGTTGTCACAGTTAAAATAGAATAGAGTAGGGTTTTAGAGAAAGCTATATATTTTAGTGTACGTGGTGATTTGATTTATTTATCTTTTTTTGTAAGTGGTGATATCTACCTTCTATTTTAATGACATGGTGATTCAAGCACAGTGAAATGAGCTATACTATGCTAAATGCTGTCTAGAGCCTACGTATATAATGAAGCACGACTATCGACATCCATTTACTATCTTCCTAGGCTTACTTACAACTAGTCCCGTTAGCTATAAGCTACACAAGGTAATAAAATTGTTAACAATACCGAACTAAGTTAATTACTAAGCTTTATTAAGATTACTAATTTAATACATACTAAGGTTTACAAATATGGTGCTTTCAATATCCTAATGGGCTCTTAAAAATGATGTTAAAGTAATAAAAATAATCCCCCCTTAGAAATCTTCTACTGTTGAGAATTTATGTAATCAGGGCCCTGATTCTAATTCATTTCGACAGTCGCAATTTCATTTCGACACCGCCATGGATTCTTATTCATTTCGATATTAGTTACAACTGGGGATATTAACCTTATCATGTTGACACTGCTCAGAATTTGGGTTGGCGCTCCGGTTTATTGGAATTTGTTGATAGTCTGGGAAAATTATCGAAAAAATGCCATTTTTGGGAAAAATTATTTACCAGCTATTTTATTGCTAAAATCGAATCTTAAGATTGCATGTATTAGTAATATGGGGTATGGCAAGTCCGCAGAAAGTGTGTTATTTTATTTATAAACAAATTAGCACTCCTAAATCTTCTTTTTTTTTCAATTAGTGCATGCTCTGTAACTCCTAAGATTTTTCCTTTGAGCCAAAAACACTCAAATAAAAATTCACCGTAATTTAGTTCTGCACAAAGTTATTTTTTTTCCGATTTCCTTCAACAAAAATTTTACTCAGAAAATCCGAGGTTTACCAAAAAATCTGCAATTTTCAATTAAAATAGAGAAAATAGGGAAGTACCTAATTATTTATCAATAATTAAATAATTGATGACATGAAAGATTTATTATAGTAGATTATACAGAGGGGCTAAATTATGGAATAAATTCATTTCTTTAAAACGGACGATTTTGGAGCAAAATCCCGATAGAGGTCGATTTTTATTTTTAAATTACAATTTTTTGGCATATATTTCATACTAGTGACGTCATCCATCTGAGCGTGATGACGTAATCAATAATTTTGTTAATGGGAATAGGGGTCGTGTGGTAGGTCATTTGAAAGGGCATTCAATTCTCTATTCAGTAATATAAACACATTAGGTATTTATACAGGGTTGCCAAAAAATAATTTTTGAATTAAATTAATTGGCGCAAAAAGAAGAATGTATGTAATTTATTTAACTCAAAATACATTGTACTGCTGTCAGAAAATAGAAAAAAAGGTTTATTTCACAAATAAACATTTCTTTTCGCTTAAATTAAATCACAAACAGCCTCCCTCCTACCTATTGGCAGTTTGAACATTTAATTTAAGCTAAAAGCAATGTTTATTTGCAAAATAAACATTTTTTTTTATTTTTTGACAGCAATAGAATGTATTTTGAGTTAAATAAATTACATGCATTGTTCTTCTTGCGTCAATTAATTTAATTCACAAATTTTTTGGCCCCCCTGTATAAATAATGATATTAATGTTTATAATAGGGCTTTTCATCGATTGTCATTTGTTTCGAGCTCCTGTCATATGTTGAATAATCTGGGTATAATATTAATATTTACGGATTATACGAAATATGACAGAAGCTCGAAATAAATGACTGTGAATGAAAAGCCCTATACTGAATAGAGAATTGAACGCCTTTGTAAATGAGCTACAACACGAACCCCTATTCCTATTTAAAAAATAATCGATTACGTCATCACGCTCGGATGGATGACGTCACTAATTTGAAATATATGCCAAAAAATTTAATTTAAAAATAAAAATCGACCTGTTTCGGGATTTTTCTCTAAAATCGTCCATTTTAGAGAAAATGAACTTATTCCATAATTTAGCCCCTCTCTGTATATCAGGAGACCGGCGACAATCTAACCAATAGTTTAGCAATAATTAAAATGTTAATTAAAAAATTTCGGTCGAAATAATAACCAGAAAGATTATGATACACCAGAATAACTATGAGTTTCGTATAAAAAGCACTATACCTATTCAACGTACCTTACAGGATTGAAATTGGACCATTTGAGCGGTCTCAGGAATGTTATAAAGAAACATTTTTTTGGCTTATAACCAAATAGAACCCCTCAGAAAATATTAGATTAAATTAAATTAAGTTAACGCTGTTGAAAAGGGCACGGCTTCTGTGCCCTTTTCGAAGAAAAAAAATTGAATTGCGAGGAGTGATTCCAGGTATAACCGGTCAAATTTGACCGGCATTTGCGACAGAGTTATAAACAACAGGATTTTAATCTTTGAACCATTAGATACCTTTTAATTCCGGTCCCCTTTGTACATACAAATTTTCATATCTTCAAGACACTCATAACAAAAAAGATTTATGTCACTGTCACCAAATTATTTAATTATTGATAAATAATTACTTCTCTCAAATTTTAGTTGAAAATTAAAGATTTTGTTTGGAAAACCCGAATTTTCCGAGGAAAATTTCCGTCGAAGGAAATTGGAATAAATTATCAATGTGCAGAATTAAATGACTGTCAATTTTTATGCGAGTGTTTTGGTTTAAAGTTAAAATTTTCGGACTTATAGAGCAATAATTAAAAAAAAGATTTCGGGGCGCTAATTTGTTTACAAACAAAATAGCACACTTTTTGTGGACTTTGCACAGCTATATTACTAATATAGGAAATCTTAAGATTTGATTTCAGCATGTCCAGCAATAAAATAGCTGGTAATTAATTTTCCTTGTTTTTTACTAATTTTCCCAGATTATTACCTTACATCTTTCATTGAGTTGATGATTCATGTTGTGGACATTCTCAATTATTATATTTCTAATTTAATAATATTCTATCTAATTCCTCAAAACAAGCAAATTTCAATTAAACCCAGCCATATTAATACCTTTTGCTTTAGTTTTCCTTGCAAGAAATAAACAAAACACATCTAAACTAAACCTAACCTCGCTTTTGGCCATTCATTCATCTCCGTGTCAAATAATTTCGACATCGAAATTATAATATCAACCACTTTCTTGGAGTCGCTATTAATTTCGATAGTCGCTATTTCGTGACGGCATTTCGTTAGTTCAACTAAAATCCACAAGGCTCGCACAGTCGCATTTCGACGTCGCCATATTGAAAGCGACTTGTTTAGTGTCGAAATTTGATTTAGAATCAGGGCCCAGGACCCACTTAAATCCTAATTAAATAAGGGATAGCTCGTATCAAATTCGTAGGGTCCTTAGACTCCTTAGACTTTTTCGCGCTTTTTAAACCCCGCCTGTGTTTATTACTTTCTTTACAGCTTACCACAATAATGTATAAGTCTAGGCATTATAAATGTGAACCTGTTATACTATTTAAAATAACTTAATGGAATTACAAGAAGCGATCTCTTAAGTTGAAATAAATGACTCTAAAAGATTATAACAAAAGACTTTATAGACTAAGAGCTGTGATAGGTAAAATTTGTTAATCATTGCAGGCACCTTAAGAGTCTATATTATAATCTAAAAGAAAAAGCATGAGCACTATGCCGTCACCTTTCAGTGGCACATGCGTCGACAGTGGACAGTTTCACTTACAGACAGGATAAATAAACTATAGGGGACACCCTCACTCCCAGAATTCATTTTTTAAAGTTCTATGTGATTAGGTGATTATGTGATTAAGACAACGTCATTTTTCGTTTTTATTTTTTTAAATGGGATGCAAATTAAATTAATTAATTTTTTATTTTTAAAATTAAAAAAAAAATCACAAGCATAGTTGAGGCTTCTACAAAACATAGGTTGGTGTAGGTAGATAACCTAAAAATTTTTTTTGAAAAGAACCTTTTTAGAAGCTGGTTGCAGGTCTATTTTTGTTTTGTTTTGTGTATTATATCAAATACTATATTTCTAATTTTTTTCGTATTTTTCCGTAAGGTTCGTTACCTTCAAAAATCCGAAAAACTGTTTTTAGGGGGTTTTGCCGGTTTGAACGTGGTTCTCCCATTTTTGAATGTTCTTAAGGACCAGTTTCTTAAATTCTTATATTCTACTATTAGTACGTTCTTTAACGGTAAAATATTGCAAAACCTCTCAATTTTAAAGAACAGCTTGGATACGTTTTAAGTAGTTCACACGGTGGGGTTTACTATATCCAACTGAAAAAGACTGCAAAACAATAAATTTAAAAAGATTAATACCCACAGATGGTCTCCTAGACACGATGCCTTACATGTGCTTCGATTTAATTTTATAAATATATTAACAACACTAACAAATTATTTTACCGGCTAAAATAAAAAATGAAATTGTTTAGAAAAATTTTAAACTGTTGGAGACAAAAAGAAAATTTGAAATTGGAAACTAAGATTTTGGAATTCATAGATGTTCTCTCCAAATTACTTCAAAAAAGTCGCAATATACAGGGTGTAACAAAAATACAGGTCATAAATTAAATCACATATTCTGGGACCAAAAATAGTTCGAATGAACCTAACTTACCTTTGTACAAATATGCACATAAAAAAAGTTACAGCCCTTTGAAGTTACAAAATGAAAATCGATTTTTTCGAATATTTCGAAAACTATTACAGATGTTTTATTGAAAATGGACATGTGGAATTCTTATGGCTGGAACATCTTAAATAAAAATTATAGTTAAATTTGTGCACCCCATAAAACTTTTATGGGTGTTTTGTTCCCTTAACCCCCCCCCCCAAACTTTTGTGTACGTTCCAATTAAATTATTTTTGTGTTGCAATTAGTTGAACTAAATATTTTTAAAACTTTTTTGCCTCTCAGTATTTTTTCGATAAGGCAGTTTTTATCGAGTTGCAGCTCCTTTTTTAATATGTTTACATACAAATTTTACGGGGGTTTTGTTCCTTTAAACCCCCCAAATGTTTGTGTACATTCCAATTAAACTATTACTGCGATACCATTAGTTATTCACAGTGTTTTTAAAACTTTTTTGCCTCTTTGTATTTTTCCGATAAGGCCTCTTTTATCGAGATGTGGCTTCTTTTTTAATATGGTTCAAAATATACCTAAAAATGTAAATCATAAATAAATCTCCATAATCGTACTTAACCGTATACAAATATGTGGTGGATTTGACAAATATTCAAAATATCTCGATATAAACTGATTTTTCGAAAAGTACTGAGAGGAAAAAAAGTTTTTAAAACATTGTCTTTAACTAATGGTACTACAATAATAATTAAATTGGAACGTACACAAAAGTTTGGGGGGTTTAAAGGAACAAAACCCCCATAAAATTTTTATGGAGTGTCCAAATTTCACTATAATTTTTTCTTAAGATACTACTGCCATAAGAATATCACATGTCCATTTTCAATAAAAAATCTCTAATAGTTTTCGATATATTGGAAAAAATCGATTTTCATTTTGTAACTTCAAAAGGCTGTAACTTTTTTTATGTGCACATTTGTACTAAGGTAAGTTAGTTTCAATCGAACTATTTTTGGTCCCAGAATATGTGATTAAATCTATGACCTGTATTTTTGTTACACCCTGTATAAGTGAGACTGCTAAATTATTTGAAAATCTTTTAAAAATATATGAAACAACTGAGGGAGCAGTTCCAGTGTCTTTAAGTGAAGCGGAACAATTGGCTATTAGATGGGGAATAAATACTGTGTTTTCAGAAAAACGAAGGTCCCGATCAAAATTATTTTACGACGAAACAAAAAATCATTATAATGTAGTAAGCAATGGAGAACATTTTAGAAAAACCGTTTTTTGAAAACGCTAGACATTTTGATTTTGCAATTAGAAAACCGATCCAAGGGTGTTTGTCATATTAATAAAACATTTAAAACTTTAGATAAAGATGTACTAATTAACAGTACAAACAATCAATTATACGATATTTCACAAAAGTTTTATACAACACAAAAATTACAAATTTACATATTACAAGTTACAAAAGCAATTTCTGCTCAAATTTTATCTTTTCAACAAAGCTTCCGCGAACTTCTCATCAAGCTGTAGTTTTTCAAAATTATAACAGCCTGTAAAATTGTTTCTTACAATTCTTGTACCTACAGTTGCAACAGCAGAGCGAACGTTTTCAAAATTAAAATTAATAAAAAATTATCTGAGAAATACAATGGGTCAGGAATGGCTATCTAATTTAGCAATTATCTCAATGAAAAATGAGATAGCAAAAAATTTGAATGTATCCATCCTTACATCTTTTGCTACATCAAAAGTAGGAAAAAGATTATAATTATAAATATTCTAATTTACGATTTTTGTCTTTTTCTCTCGAATTTTTGTTTGTTTATTTTTATATATTTGTTTGTTTTCAAACTTCAAATATATCCAAAAAATATGTCAGTACGAAAAACGATTGGATAAATATTAATTTATGTTTTAAATTAGCTTGAGTTTTTATAAATATGATATATGATTATGAAAAAACAAAAGATGTAGATCTTTGAAACACACTCAGTGATCAAAAGATCCACAGGTACTGGTTTGGACGACCACTCGTACGAAAACAAACAAATGAAATAGAGAATGCGGAAAAATCCCCTTACGAACAATTCACACATCCACTACTTCGGGCTGGGAAAAATTTTTTGAATAGAATCGAAGATCCAAACACCAGCTCTTAGAAATGTGTTTCGCCCTCTTCAACCTCTATGGGCTCATCGGTGAAGATGAGAGGTTGAATATCTTCAGACACATTCCAATCAAAAAACAACATTCGAGACCTAGACATAGCAGGAACGTAAATCTACGCCCAACCTGACAATGCCATTCTCAAGTTTTAATTCCCTAATTACTTTAGAGTAAGTAAGATAATGTTTATGAAAAAACAAAAGATGTAGATCTTTGAAACACATTCAGTGATCAAAAGATCCACAGGTACTGGTTTGGACGACCACTCGTACGAAAACAAACAAATGAAATAGAGAATGCGGAAAAATCCCCTTACGAACAATTCACACATCCACTACTTCGGGCTGGGAAAAATTTTTTGAATAGAATCGAAGATCCAAACACCAGCTCTTAGAAATGTGTTTCGCCCTCTTCAACCTCTATGGGCTCATCGGTGAAGATGAGAGGTTGAATATCTTCAGACACATTCCAATCAAAAAACAACATTCGAGACCTAGACATAGCAGGAACGTAAATCTACGCCCAACCTGACAATGCCATTCTCAAGTTTTAATTCCCTAATTACTTTAGAGTAAGTAAGATAATGTTTAT
This sequence comes from Diabrotica virgifera virgifera, assembly GCF_917563875.1. Lineage (NCBI taxonomy): Eukaryota > Metazoa > Arthropoda > Insecta > Coleoptera > Chrysomelidae > Diabrotica > Diabrotica virgifera. The sequence goes on along the minus strand of NC_065447.1, from coordinate 197,809,561 downwards.
GAAAAAACAAAAGATGTAGATCTTTGAAACACACTCAGTGATCAAAAGATCCACAGGTACTGGTTTGGACGACCACTCGTACGAAAACAAACAAATGAAATAGAGAATGCGGAAAAAAATCCCCTTACGAACAATTCACACATCCACTACTTCGGGCTGGGAAAAATTTTTTGAATAGAATCGAAGATCCAAACACCAGCTCTTAGAAATGTGTTTCGCCCTCTTCAACCTCTATGGGCTCATCGGTGAAGATGAGAGGTTGAATATCTTCAGACACATTCCAATCAAAAAACAACATTCGAGACCTAGACATAGCAGGAACGTAAATCTACGCCAAATTTTTTTTTTCATAAACATTATCTTACTTACTCTAAAGTAATTAGGGAATTAAAACTTGAGAATGGCATTGTCAGGTTGGGCGTAGATTTACGTTCCTGCTATGTCTAGGTCTCGAATGTTGTTTTTTGATTGGAATGTGTCTGAAGATATTCAACCTCTCATCTTCACCGATGAGCCCATAGAGGTTGAAGAGGGCGAAACACATTTCTAAGAGCTGGTGTTTGGATCTTCGATTCTATTCAAACAATTTTTCCCAGCCCGAAGTAGTGGATGTGTGAATTGTTCGTAAGGGGATTTTTCCGCATTCTCTATTTCATTTGTTTATGATATATGATGATTTATACTTAATATTGATTAAAGAAATTGTAATATACAATGTGTGTTTTTATTGGGTGGGCCCGCATTCCAATTGGAACCAGGGCCCGCTGATGTATCAGTACGCCACTGAGTGAGGGGGTACTTTAATTTATTTATCCCGTCCATAAGTGAAAAGTTTGATGTGTCACTGTCGACGCATGTGCGTTCTCTATTCTCTATTACCATTTCATATAGTAGTTAATAGAATCACCTTAATAAAGCTTAGCTAAAAACTGACACTAATATTAGGAGTTAAATTAAAATTAACTTACCTCTATGTTATTTTGAAACCTTGCTTCCGGGCCATGAAAAGACTTACTGCTACTACCAGTCCCATATCCAGAACTATTACTACTTCTAGGAGGCGAAAAACTCCTCTCGTAGATTCGTCTATGGTTTCCAGATACCGCTTGCTGGATTTGGGGCGCTTTCTTACTTTTGTTTTCTTCGTTCGTAGTATTGTCGTAATCACCTTCGTAATGAGCTTCATTGTACTTGCAGTTTTGAAGGGTACATCCCTTACGTGAGTTTCCGTCAGGAAGAGGTGGTATCACAGTTAGAGTAACGGTTATGGACGTCTTCAGCAAGTCCACCATTTGGTCGTAGGTGAGGGTGGCCACGGCTACTTTACAGATTTCTACTAGACGGGAATTTTGTCGAAGACCCGCCTGCCAGGCTTGACCTGCACTTTCTACAAGAGTCACGATTCCGTCAGGTTGGACGTGGAATCCCAGTTGGCCCATGATGTTCCGACTGAAATTTTTGCTTTCGTGAAAAAGGAAATTATTAAGCATTGACTTAGCATGCAATTAGATATTAGTTACAGCAATAAAAATATGTACAATATGCATAAATTAAATTAAATATAATTGATTTAACCCATTTTCGTGTATTCGTATTTATTTAAGTTCGTAGGGCAGCTTAGTTTCTGTTAAGCATGTTAAATAAGTTAGTTTTTCAAGTCCTTTAAGTTATTAGACGCCAGTGCATACACTCTGGGCATATTAGTCCAGTCGGGATAGCAATTAACCTTGCATGCCAAGCTGCACAAAATTTTAATTTTCTAATCCTTAAGGGGGTCAATAGTAGTAGGTATAAATTTAAAATCGAGACTGAATTCCGCCGTTACCTTAGCCATTATCTTGATTTTAAAGGAGAATCGTTGTTGCTCAATATCTCCGCCATTTTCAACTAAATGCGACTTCCTACACTTTTTTTTTTACAACTTTTTTTGTCTTGTCCATATTTTCCAAATTAAAGGGGGGAAATGTAAGGGAACGGAAAGCATAATTATTGAATTATCTCGTTTATTATTAACTTATGACATAATTGTACCTACACAAAAATGGAGAGAATTAAATTTGATACAATTTTGATTTCAAAATAAGAAAATCTACGGTTTCATTTTGATTTAAATCTGTCTCCTGCCATACCCCGATACTACTATTTCTAGGTCTACCTGTTGTCAAGGAGGCTCTACAGAAGACAAATTTACACCAACACGTCCGTAGTTTCTCGGTACAAAATATAGCTATTTGTATAACAAGGGAGGAAAGTGCTACTTTTCCTCCCGAGAATGAAGTTTACTGCCTGACGCGTAGCGGAGGGCAGTAATCATTCAAGGGAGGAAAAGGCACTTTACTCCCATGTTATACATATGGTTTTTCCACCTTCCTCAAATAATAAATCATTTTTTTCATTTTTACTTAATTTATTTATGTAACTAACCAACAAAATTTATTAGAACTAAAACTAACAAGTAGGTACAATATAACTGTCAACTGTCAAATATAAGTCAAATTATTAATGTAAACATTGTTAAATCGGAATAACAATTTACTGTTTTTTACCATTCTGCAAAATACAGAGTGTTTTTAAATAAACGTTAAAATGTATAGATAGATACTTACGTAATAGAAAATAGATATTGTACAGGGCGTCAATAAGTTATATTTCATGAATAAAATACCATGACGTCTCTTTTACTTTTCCTCCCTAGGGAGGAAAAGTACAACTTTGCTCCCTATAATCAGGTCCGGAAAAGTATACTTTCGGTAGAGGTAGGTGGAAAAAACTATTTATACCGTAATATGGTTAGAACGCCCTCTGACGGGTAATAAGTGAAATGAATGTCGACTCATTTCATACAGGTTCTCTGAACCGCCAACTGGAATATTTTCCTAGCGGTGCCTTTTGGTATTGTCATACCTGGGTTAAACAGAGAACTTGAATCGAGTCGACATTCATTTCAATTTTGATTTCTTTCAGTTTATTGCTACAATCAATATTAGTCTTAGGTTCGTTTTTGTTTCTGGTTTGCTGCTGATGACGTCAACGTCTGAGGTACGTTAATCGCTTGTGTCTCGTTATGCTTGTCATAAACGCAATTCCTTACATGTTGATGGTAGCACAAAAAATCAAAAAAATCAAAATTGTATAAAATTTAATTTTCTCTGTTTTTCTTTGCGTACATTTATGCATTTTTGTCGTCAAGTTAATAATAAATCATATAATTCAATAATTATACTTAGTCACTATTTTCCCCTCAACTCGGAAAATATCGACGGCACGAAAAAATTTACAAGGAAAAAATTATAGGAAATCGAAATTGCAATAATTTAAGTCATTACCATTTTGTTGAAAAGTTTAAAATGGCCCAGATATTGAACAAAAACAATTATTTCTTTATAACCATTTTCCGCAATATCTTAAGCTCGCGCCTTTGCCGCATACGTCCGACCTCAAATATTGATTTTAGCAAAAAATTAAAGATCAGAATTGTATAAAATATAATTCTCTCCATTTTTGTTTCTATTATGTTGTAAAGTTAATAATAAACGAGATAATTCAGTATTTATGCTTCCTTCCTTTCCACTATTTTCCCCTTAACTGGTATTTGCAACAATTTCAGTTTTTACCATGTTTGTCCAAGTTGAAAATAGTGGAGATATTGAGCAAAAACCGCCACCTTGGTTTTCTTTTAAAAGCAAGATGGCGGCTAACGCAACGACGGAATTCAGTCGCCATTTTAAATTTACACTACTACTGATCCTCTCTAAAGGTTAGAATAATAAAATTCGGGCAGCTAGGCATGTAAGGTTCGGCCCGTTTTTCGTCTAACCCGACTGGACTATATATGGTACAATTAACGCCATGAGAGCCAGAGTGGCCTAACTGATTTTAACATTACTTTGCATAATCAAAGAAAATGATCATAAGCTATCAATGTCCGATTGTTTTAGTAATATTGTATGTTGACCAATAATGATTCTTGGTCAACATAAAACTACTAAAACAATCAGACATTGTTAGCTTCTGCCATTTCCTTTGGATATGTAAAGTAATGTTAAAATCAGTTAGGCCACTCTGGCTCTCATGGCCTCAATTATATCTAGAGTAACATTTTTTATAACTCAAAATCCTTTAAATGCTTTCACCACCGCCACCTGGTTTTAAATGTAAATGGTCCTTTGTGGTGTAGGTTAAGCTTGTGCTTAGATATTTAGGTGCAGATATATTAAAACAGTATTAATCATTAATGAAGACCAATTTAAGATATGACAAAAGTTTTATAATTACATTTATTAAACAAACAGTTTATATAGTTCTGTACAAACTATCTTGCTTTAACTATAATATTACCGAATGAACAAGAACTTAGAGCAAGTGGTAAGAATGTCCAATAATCAAGAATATTAATGTAGGTTAAGCTTGTGCTTAGATATTTAGGTGCAGATATATTAAAACAGTATTAATCATTAATGAAGACCAATTTAAGATATGACAAAAGTTTTATAATTACATTTATTAAACAAACAGTTTATATAGTTCTGTACAAACTATCTTGCTTTAACTGTAATATTACCGAATGAACAAGAACTTAGAGCAAGTGGTAAGAATGTCCAATAATCAAGAATATTGATAAAAAACTCACGAACATTTAATGAACCTCAATAAACGAGAGATCAAAACGGTCACTGAAATGATGACTGGACATTCCCGTTTAAAAAACCACCTATACAAACTATTCTATAACATTTATTTTATAAAGTCAAACTGTCACTAAATCCGTTCCACACAAATTCTGTCTTATATACCAGTACGCCTCTGTTCTGGAACTTTCGGTTTCGGCGACATCCAGTCTGCGGAACCTTATCGAACATCTAGATTCTTCGAGAGGCAGGTGTGGGATTCTGTCTACAATCGCTAACGCCGATCGCTTTCTATCAATGTCAATATATTTGAATTTTTAGTTTTAATTCCAATATTTTCTTGTTTTACTAAGTGTCACTTCAGCATCAATTAGAGTATAACCTAGAAAAACTAGAAAATAATTCAATTAAAGCTAAAAATTCAAATATTTTCACGACAATTGACATCGATAGAAAGCGACGTGTAGATATCTACTTATTTACCTTCCAGTGCACGGAATCTAGCCCCAGGTTTTGTTTGGTACCTGCTACGGTCGACGCTGTGAATTTTAGCTTCCCATCGGGGTATTGGCAGGTAATGCAACAATATGTACTATCCATTGCAAGATAATTCGGATAGTATTTAAATTTTGTTCAAAATGAAAACATAAATATATTAATGAAAAGCAATAATTACCAACGAGTAGTTCTTTGAGGCTTAAGGTTCTTTGAACTTCAACTCAGGTTTGTCATATTGTTAGTGTTCCACTCGTAGGCAACTACAATTAAATGATTGACGCACTTCTTTTATATATCAATACGTTTTCAAAAATGGGTCAAATTTAAATTTAGTATTTGTACATGTTCTTATTTGTAATTTATAAAAAATAAAGAAAAACGTGATGAAAATAACACTTCAAAATACAGTTTAAAAATGCACATTAAACGCGAATTGATATCAACTAACTCTAAAAGCTATATGTACTTTCAAACCATGCAAAATTATAAATGATTTGTTGATTGACTAACAAAAAATAATAACGTGAAAGTAATGACTAATTTTTTAAGTACAATTTTATAGTTTGTATATAGTGTAACTTAGTCTTAAATTTTTATTAATATTAAAATAATTTATTTCATTGAAAATTTGGAATTTAATGAATTTCATTTGGTCTATTGCAGAAAACTAAGTTTTCAAAGCTTTTGCTAGAGCTAGAAAACCATGCTGCTAGAAATATATTTAGCTAATTCGTTCAAATAAAACCCATTATTATAATAATTTTATAGCCAATTAAATTTATTTTCAATCAACTCACCCATCACTGTTCGGCTTTCTAGAAACACAAAGTCAGGATAATATAACTTTCTTTTAGATAGTTTATATGATTAACACTATCTCATACCAATTTTAAATATTGTGCAAACATAATAACATATTCTTAAAGATATATTTTATTTAATATGATATATTACAGACGATCCAATTTCCCTTTAAGCGTAATATTCACAAATTAAGAAGAGATAGCATGGCCAGAAAGAGAGAAATAGTTGTATCGCGGCTGAGAGAAAGTAGCGTCTCCCTACTCTGGCCCATCAAAAACCATTGCGCACCCCAAGGTCAGAGGCAAAGTGTATTTGGGCAGGCAGTAGAGTAGTACAGAAATATGTGAAACCGCGAAGGTCACTAGGTAGCTAATCAAGGAGAGGGGCTTTCAGTTGAACGTGTTGGTGCAAAGAGTAACATCCACTTAAAATGTATTATGCACAAAATCAGTGGTTTTGCGACATTGCCAGATAAAATCGTCGAATAGTTGTTGATTTAGAATACATTTAATATTATTTAAATAAACATGAATATTAGTGCCGTGAAAATTAAGTGCCATAATCTCGTGAAATTATACACAATGGTTTAAAAATTACGCAGGAGGAAGCAGAAAAAGAATAATTCTATTACACATATGTAGATACTTTTATCGCATACTTTTCATTTCGCTTTTATCAGTCACAGCATTAAAATAATATTAGGTAGCACTTTTGTACAGGACAACAAACAATAAGACATTGTTCTTTGAGTTTAAACAATCGAATCGGTTCTATATACAGAGCAACGTCTGGAAGCAAAAAAATATTAAATTGTTAGTTCATTTATGTGCTGCATAGTGTGTGTGAAACAACAGTTCTGAAAGAACGAATAGAAATAAAATATTGTTTTCTATCTAGTTAGTAAATCGGTATTATTTAAGTTACAGGGGTGAAAAAAAAAGAGAAAATTTAGTCTGATTTTTCATTTCAAATATTTCATTCAAAAGAAACCTTTTGTTTATTCTAAGGGACTTTGAGCCCTCGGTAATAATGTAATATTTTATTCTACGTTTAAATTTTTCAAATATTAGTTTTCTCAGGATTCGAAAAAAATTAATGCATTTAAATAGCATTGGACCAAGATTTTACGAGTGCCCCCTCATATTTTATTTAAAAAAAACCAGAAATAATATTGATTTTTTTTATCAATGAAAGGGGGGGTCGTGAGTTGCAATGACGACGTCGACATGGGGGGGCTCGTCTCTAAACGACGGAGGGGGAGGGTATTAAAAAGTTCAATTTTTTTACGACGTAGTTTATGGATGCTCCCAGTACGTGGTTCAACACAACAACCACAAATCTTTTCAGAGCAGCAGTATGCAAAGTACAGGTTGCCATGATGGTCGCCAACATCCGAAATGGATAGGCACTACAAGAAGAAGAGAAGTAACGTTATGATTAAAAATTTAAATTTATTGGAAAAGTCTCAAAATATTCATTTCAAGTATGATTATTAATTAAATAATTGCCGCTACATATTTTGTTTATATTAATAAACTATTACTATATTGAGTAACTGAACCGACGGACGAGCATAATTTTGTAATGTAAGTTGGATAGGGTCCGAATTATTTAGTTCCCTAGGTGTTCTTGAAAACTCAAAATGAACTTTCAAATGATGTATTACTTGCTATAATGAACCCAATGGGCAATCTTATAAAATGGCGTCCGTGTGACAGACACGTAGTAAGATTTTTTGAGATGGACATAGTTCCGAATGAAGTGATTATGCAATAAATGAGGAAAGATCGCAAAATAAGAAAAAACTTAAAATGACAAACTAGAATATACTGGCTATATGATGGGCAATGAACAACAATATGACCAGCTCCAATCCACAATAAAAAGCAAGGTATGCATAAAAAGTACAGGAAGGATGGCTGCACAATCTACGCAATATAGTTCAACCTAATTACTACTACTTTTTAGAGCAACAGTCAATGAAGACAGAACAGCCATATTAGAATTCAACATCAGTTAAACCTTGATTACACGTAATGGCTTGATTACACGTAACGAGTACAGTGGCAAGACAGCAAACTGTTACTAGGCCGAGACAGTGGTGAGGGCGAGAGATGGTTTATACGTATTTGGCAGTTTTGGAATTTGGAGGCAAGTCAGTTCAGTTTCGATTCACAAAAACACGATTCAAAAAAACTTATGGATCATGGGTCGTAAAGCTAACATTAAAAATATATCAAACGGCTTATACCATTGCTTATACAAGAATTGACGTATATATTATGAGGAGATAATAATAAGCGGCTTTGGACTATATATAGACAATGAATTTCTTCGAATCGATTTCTCGATTCATTTATTTTTTTTTATTTCTTGTCTATATGTCGAATTTAATTTTTTTAGTTTATTTGACTTCTTGAGTTTTAAAACCAACAATATTTATTTCTTCTACAATCGATACATAGACTACATCACGTTTTTGTTTATTTTTATACTCCAAAGATTTGAAATTTCATAAGCACGGGTGTGACTTATCTATACAATTGAACTAAACTTTTTTGTCCTATCTGAGTTCCATTTGTTAGCTATTTTTGAGACTCACAAATCACATTGATAACATAAGTCGTCTCCTCTGATGAAGTGGTAATATGCACAGTTACACAGCGAGTGTTGTTTACACATACCGAGTGGATTGGCGAGTATACGATTGAAGGGTGGGAGGTCGAAGACTCGGCCTAGTAAATAGAACAAGATCCGAGTGTCTGTCTTGCCATATGACTGGGTCGAGTGCACGGCCAAGTACCCGTTAGTATGTTTATACCAAACGAGCACTCGGCCGAGAACACTCGGGAGACACTGTGTCGCGAGACAGTGTTCTCGGCCGAGTGCTCGTTTGGTATAAACATACTAACGAGTACTTGGCCGAGCACTCGACCCAGTCATATGGCGAGACAATCACTCGGATCTTGTTCTATTTACTAGGCCGAGTCTTCGACCTCCCACCCTTCAATCGTATACTCGCCAATCCACTCGGTATGTGTAAAACAACACTCGCTGTGTAACTGTGCATATTACCTACCACTTCATCAGAGGCGACGACTTGTGTTAATCAATGTGATTTGTGATTCTCAAAAATAGCTAACAAATGGAACTCAGATAGGACAAAAAAGTTTAGTTCAATTGTATAGATAAGTCACACCCGTGCTTATGAAATTTCAAATCTTTGAAGTATAAAAATAAACAAAAATGTGATGCAGCATATATCGATTGTAGAAGAAATAAATACTGAAAATGAATAACCATTTTCAATTACCGCGCTGAGCAGATGGGACGTGAATTGTAAATTGTAGAATTCCCTCATCTTCCTTAGTTTCAGCATCCGTATGGCTTGCAAATTGTAGAAGCCTCGGAGGTGTAACCAGAGAAGGTTCCCATTGTTTTCATTCTGGTGGGATGTAGAATAGCATTATGCTGTTTTATATGCCATTAGAGTGAAAACTTAGTCTTTTTTAAATAAATATTGGTTTTAAAACTCAAGAAGTCAAATAAAAAAAAACAAATTCGACATTTAAGAAATTAAACATTCGACAAGAAATAAAACAATCAATGAATCGAATAAATCGGGAGCAGCCAGATTTGGTCTAATCCATTGTCTATAGTCCAAAGACGCTTATCTCCTTCTCATAATATATCCGTCAATTCTTGTATAAGTAGTGGTATAAGCAGTTTGATATATTTTTAATGTTAGCTTTACGATCCATAAGTACACTACTTGTTTTTGTGAATGGAAACTGAACTGACTCGCCTCAAAATTCAAAAATTGCCAAATACGTATAAACCATCTCTCGCCCTCACCACTGTCTCGGTCTAGTAACAGTTTGCTGTCTCGCCACTGTACTCGTTACGTGTAATCAAACCATTAAGGATAAGCACTACATGAAGAAAACATTGCACTCAAATACTTTAAAACTTCTAGTTTCCATTTGTTTTATATTACACAAGGACTTGTGTTATTAAAATAAAAGCATATTTAATTACAGCTAGAAGAAAAATAAAAGGATGCTTACCTAATCGTTAACTCTTGCGCTAGGTGTCCAAAAGTAACAGCCTTCAACCTCTCCATGATTTCCATAAGTTCGTCCCTGTCTCCATGAGAATCCCTCATGTGAATCGTCATGCACTCCCCTTGGTGATGGTACAACCTCAAACTGTTCGTCTGAGGTGACCATCCCAGGATCGATTTACAAGGCGTTACAAAAACTATCTGTCTAGATATTTCTTCGATAAGTATAAACGTATCCGAAGAAATACCGAGGAAACATTCTATTTGTTGTCCTTGTCCACTATCGTCTAATAATACTTGCCATAAAATGGCACCTCTTTGGCATAGGTCCGGTATGAACCGGGGACGGAATTTTTCCTTCTTTTTGCTACTAAATATTGCTGAAAATAAACAGCGTATTAGATTCAATGATGGGTCAGTAAGGCAATTCGATTTTAATCAATCAGATGTTAAAAATAGTTTACAAATATAATACATCAAATTTATACATGTACAAAATATGTGCATAAGGTGCTTATTGGTTAAAAAAGCATATGCATTGACCATGAATGTCAAATGCCAAGTGTAATAAATAAGCCAGAGTTAAAAAATACACGAGAGAATCGTAGTCGAGTCAACTATTCTTCTTCGGCCATAATAGTTGGGTGATATGCCCACGCCATGAACAAAGTTGATGTTTGTAACGTTTGTGTGGCCTTTTTGTCATGCTTTTACTGTTTGGGGGTTGCACGGAGGACAACTAGAGTACATACACATACATGATTATACATGATTATATTATATATTATATATTATATATTATATATTATATATTATATATTATATATTATATATTATATATTATATATTATATATTATATATTATATATTATATATTATATATTATATATTATATATTATATATTATATATTATATATTATATATTATATATCATATATTATATATTATACATGTAATGCAGATAGGTTAAGTCAAGAGGTTCACGCACATAACCCTAAGTGGTGGTATTTTTGGTTCTATTGATCATTAGCTCGGATGATAATTTTGTCGAAAGCGCTTAGCTAAGGAAATAAAGACTTTTTACAGACTTTGATATATTATGTACAATTTTTTCACTTCCTTGATTAATTCAATCAAATCAATTTAGCACAAACCAATTAGTTCTAACCTGCAACATACTAGCAATTTATACATATTTGACGTATCTCGATGATATTGGGTGTGTATTTTTCAAAAGTATTTATCTTTTAACCCGAAATTGGACAATCCTCGTATTTATTTGCTAAATGAACTAACTACACATAGTTTCAAAAGTTATGCATCACCCCTCGTATTCACGATGTTTACGCTTTTACAAATACGTATCTTTATCACATATTTAATGGGCGTTTTTTTATAAAAAATAAACTTTTTTTTGATTTCTTATTTTATTTGAATACCCATTTAATTGACCTGGTTTTGCCAAGGTGTAAACATTTGAAAAATTTATTCTGGTGAAATGTTTGAAAACGTGATTAAAAATACATCGTATTTTAATTTCTGAGTTGGACCATATAAGAATTATCGATTTAGTTGAAGGCCATTCACAGCGTTTCCTGGAGGAAAGAGTGGGTGTTTCTCAGAGTGATATCTCACGGATATTGAATAGGTTCCTGGAGACAAACTCGATACGGAATAGAGTCGGTCTGGTAGACCCCGAGTTACCAATAATCGACAGAATAGTTATATCAGAATTCCTATCCGTAGAAATTCTTCTATGTCTGTACCAGACCTCCAAAGAGAATTCAGGCATGCTACAGGAGTCAGAGTATCCTTGTCTACAATAAGAAGAAGAATTTTAGACTCAGGTTTGAGGAGTCATCGACTAATAAGAGTTCCTTAGCTACAATCTAGACATGTTTTGGACCGCCTCCAGTGGGCTCAAGAACACATACAGCTCCCCCAACAGTTTTGGAATTTTGTGCTTTTTTCAGACGAGACCAGAATCTGTTTATATAGTGATAACCGGCGAATTCGTGTGTGGCGAGAGCCAACAAGAGCTGCACAACTAGCCACACACGAATTCGCCTCTGGTCTCGTCTGAAAAAAGCACAAAATTCCAAAACTGTTGTTGGAGCTGTGTGTCTTCTTGAGCCCACTGGAGGCGGTCCAAAACATGTCTAGATTGTAGCTGAGGAACTCTTATTGGTCGACGACTCCTCAAACCCGAGTCTAAAATTGTTCTTCTTATTGTAGCCAACGATACTCTGACTCCTGTAGAATGCCTGAATCCTCTTTGGAGGTCTGGTACAGACATAGAGGAATTTCTACAGATGGAAATTCTGATATATCTATTCTGTCGATCATTGATAACTCGGGGTCTACCAGACCGAGCTCTATTCCGTATTGAGTTTATCTCCAGAAACCTATTCCATATCCGTGAGAAATCACTCTGAGAAACACCCACTCTTTCCGCTACGAACCGATGTGAATGGCCTTCTTCAACTAAATCGATCTCTTATACGGTCCAACTCAGAACAATTAAAGTACGATTCATTTTTAATCACGTTTTCAAAAATTTCGCTAGAATAAATTTTTCAAATTTTACACCTTGGCAAAACCAGGTCAATTAAAGGGGTAATCAAATAAAATAAAAAACCAAAAATGGTATACATATTTTTTATAAAAAAAGGCCCATTAAATATGTGATAAAGATACGGATTTATAAAAGCGTAAACATCGTGAATACGAGGGGTGATGCATAACTTTTGAAACTATGTGTATATACCAAGTTTTAAGTATATGTCCTCTCTACCCGGAGTTATCTGCAACTTTGGTAATCTTTTACCATTTCTTCCTTTGATCAGGAGGAACCTATGTACCAACTTTTAAGATCCACAAGGAATAATTTCCTGTGGCTGGCTGTATAACATTAATTACAAAAAAATTTGATGAAAAATTTTCTTTATAAAAGGCATATTTATTTTCAAGACCCTAAAAAGGGCTACAAATACAACGGAACGTTTTCGCTCTCTAAAAAGAGCATCACCAGTGTTCTTGCAAGCTTTACATGCTAAGCCACCAAAAATACATCGGTTAAAACCGTTTAAATATCGATTAAATTATATTTAAATTACATTATATCGACGGGTTTTTGACAAAACATCGTAAGCATCAACTTTCCGAAAATGGGATTTTTATCTTAAATGGTTCCTAAGATAGTTTACAGCTGATTCAAAATTATTTTTCCCATAATAACATCCTAAGTGCCTAAAATTGAATTGAATTTTTATCGTAACCACCGCATTTCAACCTCATTTTGTGCCTTTGGTATCGTAAACGGCAAGGTAGTACCGACAGATGATAGTAAACGCCATAAATCTTGTCGGTTACGTTTGCATATATTGCCGCTTACGATAAGATTAAATGACCAAAATGACCGTTAGGATTACTCAGTCTTATCTTAAATGTGTTAGAAATCAGTGCAAATGTTATTTCGCTAGAACAATTTAAAACGAAAATAGTGGTAGTTTTGATAAAACCTCTTATTCAATAGAGGTGGTAAGTTTTTAATGTATATACACCGTTCTTAGGCGTCAACGCCCTTCGATAGGGATCTATGGAGGAGTATCACCAAGCCGCAAGCCCTTATACCTTGCCGTACCTCTCCTCCATAGGCCGATCAGACGCCAGTTTATTCCAAACCAAGCCGTAGACTCTATTGAGTTTTATACTACGGCGTTGGCCTTTTAATAATTTCTTGACCTGGCTGAGGCTCGAACCATCGATCGAAAACCACTAAACTTGTCGATCGACTGCGCCTTTGCCAACTGGACCGTCTAGACCGACGGTATCAGGACGTTTTCCTAACCTTAACAGATAAGTTTTTAATACTTGTTTTTATGGTTTATTGTCTTTTTAATAGAATTTGAAGTCTAATTTACTAATTTGGTAATTACATAACCTATGTTTTTTAGTTGTTCTTGTGCAAATATAAATATTATATTTGCAACAAAAATATATCAACTTGTAATAAGTTCGCTGAAACCTGAAACAAATGTAGGAGAGTCAATATAGAACGAATATTGAAACATAGTTTTTAATTCCAAACAACTTTTTTTATTAACAATTTTCGTTATTGTGAAATATAAAGTTACTTTACTCTTGAACCAGATTCATATTTTTTGACACACCTCGTATGAAATTAATAAAATTTAATATGTGATAGTTTTTTTTTTACCTGATAATAAAAAGTTATCAATAGGTTCCAAGTTACGCAGATAAAAATTAGAGCTCAAAAAAATTACATTTATAATTTTTTAAGCTTGTTATTAAATGTATTTTAGGTAATCAACTATTTATAATGGGAAATAAGCCACAATTTTACCAAAAAAAATATTTATTAACGTTTCGAAGCCCAAATCGCGTTTCGTTGTCAAAATACAAAATACTATTAAAATAAAACAAACATGTTGTTGCTAAGTAAAAAAATTCTTCTAATAATTTATTTAATCTGACTCATTTATATTGGCAATTCAGACGTATATTATACATTTTAAAGTAGGACTTTAAAATGATATCGCCAATATTTATGAGTTGCGTTCCTGGGACGACTTTACTAAAAGATAGTTCATTCGATTACATGAAATCAATCCCAACTCAAGAATATCCGTCGCAAAAAAATCATAGCATGTGATCTGTCTTTTATTTTAGGTAAGTTGTACAGAAAAAGGTTTTGATGACTTTGTACAAACATTTTTTTAACTGATATTTTTGGATTATTGTATTACAATTTTTTTATCTTTCTTAATTTTCTCAAAAAGAAGTTGTTTATTTCATGTCTAAAGCAAAATAGTTTAGTGCATTTTAAACATTACATCTTAAGCTTTAAAAAACACCCATAAAATTGTAATATCTGTTCAAACTTGAGTAATACCCTCTTAAAGTGGTAGTAATAGTAGTGGTAGCTACTCCGGTTACTTTCTTTAGAGTAGGCAAAGTTGGTGATAGATTTCCTAGAATGATTAAAATGATAATGAATAATGAGTATGAAGCTAAGCAAATTCTACGAAATAAAAGGAAACTCTTAGAAAAATCAAAAACAAAAAATGTATCCATTGTTGACGATAAGACACCTATGCAAGTTAACGTTTTAAAAGAATTGCGATCTGAGTTAGAGACTAGAAAAGAAAACGGAGAGCAAAATTTAACAATAAAATACATACGTGGTATACCAAAAATTACTAATTTTCGACAATAATATTAAAAAAACCTGCTTTTGCGACTGGCTCTGCTTTTATACCAATTTAGCGACATTACATTCTAAATTTAATGAACTATTATGTTATATTCAGGATTTAAAACCTAAAATAATACTAATCACCGAGACTTGGCTGACACAAAAAGATTCTGACAATTTATACAATATAGATGAATACTCTCTTTACAGATTTGATCGCAGGAATCGAAGAGGGGGAGGAGTGTGCATATACCTGTCATTAGAAATTTCTGAAACTTTTTCTGTTGCTCATCTGGATGTTGTTGTACCTAACATTGAACTTTTATGTTTAAAAATTTCTCTTAATTCACTTGTTATTCACTTGGCGTGCCTATATCGTCCAGGTAGTACTGTCCTAGAGGATGACCGAATCCTGATTGAAAAAATGGAATACCTTTCAAACCTTGAAAACCTTGTCTTATTTGGTGATTTCAATTTTGCCGATATCTCTTGGCCTTTGACTATTATAAGCAATGAACAAACAAATGCAAGAAACATTTTTACAAACTTTGTTCAAAGTTCTAATCTACACCAATTGATTACCAATCCAACTCGTTTCAGAATAAACAATTTGCCATCAACGTTAGATTTGATTTTTACAAATGATGACTAATTGCTTACAGATCCGGTGATTCGCACTCCAGTCGGCAATTCTGATCATGTAGTTATCACGACAAACATACAGTTTATTACGGAATATAATCATCTTAGTGAAAATACAGTTATACATGAAATAACAAATTTTGAAAACCTCTCCCCTCAATTGCGTGATGTTGATTGGCCGTTATTACTGGGAAGTCTAGAACATCCGGAAGAAGTTTGGAATAATTTCATAAACATCATTGACAACTACAAAAGACTCAACACTACAAAAAAAACTTACTATAGGAACAAACTTAAGCCATGGATTAACGGTGAATTGATATCACTTATAAGACACAAAAGAAAGTTATGGCGAAAATATAAACGTACAGGTGATACACGTGACTTGCAAACTCACAAAAACTACACAGGAATTTTAAAAAAGTATATTAATGAAGCCAGAATGTCATATGAAGAATCTATTGTAAGCTGCAGCGACTCTAAAAAACTGTATAAATATGTTAGGTCTGCTATGTCTTCTAAAGTGTCCATTCCACTGTTAAAAAAGAATAATGAAACGATTTGTCAGAATACGTATGAGGTCGCTAACATTCTCGCAGATACATTTTCTAAAGTTTTTGCTATTGAACCGTCTCAAAATCAGTTTCCTATAATCAGTAATCCACGAGTTATTCCCAAAATTGATTATATCGATTTTTCACCTGAAATAATTCAGCGCCATATTGACAAGTTAAAAAACAACTCATCTCCAGGGCCCGATAAAATCTCTACATTATTTTTGAAAAAATGTTCAGATGTCCTTTCTGTTCCACTATCACTAATGATGCGTTCATCTTTTAATGCACACTCTTTGCCTTCAATTTGGAAAAGCGCTTCGGTGACACCTATATTTAAAAAAGGAAATAAGTTAGATCCCAATAATTACAGACCAATAAGCCTTACACCTGTTATTTGTAAAGTTATGGAATCAATAATCACAGAGTGTCTTTCAGAATTTTTACTTCGAGAAAATATTATTCCTCTACAACAACATGGCTTTGTGAAAAGTAGATCAACCATGACTAATTTACTGTGGTGTGTTAATGAATGGACAGCAGCATTGGATAAAAAACGACCTGTGGACGTAATATATTTAGACTTTGCAAAAGCATTTGATCGAGTACCAAGAAGAAAATTGATGTATAAACTGGAACATTTCGGCATTCGCGGACAACTTCTTGAGTGGATTAATGATTTTTTAACAAATCGGGAGTTTTGTGTTAGAGTTGGCAAGTCGCTGTCATCTAAAAAACCGGTTTTAAGTGGTGTTCCACAAGGATCTGTTTTGGGTCCACTACTATTTGTGTTGTATGCCAGTGATCTTGAATCTCATATCAAATCTAAGAAAGCTTTCTACGCAGACGATACAAAAATATTTGCTGACCCACTTTTCAATGGGCAAGACTTACAAAGTGACTTAGATTCGATCTTCAAGTGGTGTTCGGATTGGATGTTACCTCTAAATAGAGATAAGTGTGTGGTTTTACATTTGGGAAAAAATAACCCTCGTTTGTCTTACTCGATAGACGGGCATTTACTGGATACCGTGGAATCATATAGTGACCTTGGTGTAACAATTACTGAAAATTTGAGTTGGTCGGAGCATATTTCAAACGTTACTAAAAAAGCGAATAGTAAGTTATACCTTCTTAGTAAGACTTTTACAAAAATATCATTTTCGGGTTCTATCCGTTTGTATAAAACTTATGTCCGACCCCTACTGGAGTACTGTGGAACGGTTTGGTGCCCAGAATTAGTGCGCGATAGAACTCTTCTCGAAAATATCCAAAAGAAGGCCACCAGACTATCTTTCAAACGAAGAAGGCCAGATTACCAACAAAGACTTTCTTTAGCAGGGTTACCAACTTTTGAAGCTCGTCGACTCCGTGGTGACTTAATTATCACCTTTCGAATTTTAAAGTATGGATATGGAGATTTGCAAAACTTGTTTATTTTAGATGATCACGGCAGACTACGTGGACATAGTTTGAAATTGAAGAAGGAACCCTTTTCATCGATAAGGCGCCAACATTTTCTGTGTAATCGTATTTTTAGTATATGGAACAGTCTCCCAACGGAAATTATAAATTCTCCATCTATAAATGTTTTCAAAAATCAACTAGACAGTTATCTGTTTGTAAACTGATTAGTGTTGTGCACAATCTATTAGTCTATAGTTTATTTGCGAAACTAATTTTTGTAATGTAGGTACTATTTCATTTATCTTGTAAATGGGCTTATGGGTCTCCATGACCCCAGCCCTTATTTCTATGTAATAATAATAATAATAATAATAATAATTCTGTAAAACTACGAAGTTTTCAAAAATTACATTTTTAGGGACGTCGTACCATTTGAATTAATTTTTGAGATTTTTTTTAATAGAACATCATTTAATACAGTGTCACAGAGTGTCACAGATTAATATACGTATTAAATTTTATTTTTCTTTGTCGATTTTTATTATTAAAAATATTTTTTCTGTTAAGAGACTTGCGTTATTTATGAATATTCATTTATAGATTGATAGCTTGAAACTATCGTATGTTTATCTTAAGCGACAAGCTTCAACTAAAATTTACACAGACAAGGTCTAACAAAGTATCGTATGTTACATAATTTAGTAAAATAATGTTATATTACAGTTTTTTTTCTTAAATTAATATATTTTTATGTACTAATTTATCGTAGTTTCAAACTTTTAATTATATTAACCAACAAGTCGGTAGAAGAAAAAGTCGTCTCCTGTAAAATGTGCGTTTTGTCGGTTACGATGTTTTGTCAAAAACCCATCGATATTTATATTAAAGTCTCACATTGTATTTAAACGATTTAAACGGTTTTAACCGATGTATTTTTGGTGGCACAGCATGTAAAGCTTGCAAGACCACTAATGATGCTCTTTTTAGAGAGCGAAAACGTTCTGTTGTATTTTTAGCCCTTTTTAGGGTTTTTAAAATAAATATACCTTTTAATTTTTTATTTTTAAAATAAATATACCTTTTATAAAGAAAATTTTTCATCAAATTTTTTTCAACTTTTAAGCCTCTGTAACTTTTCCTGTAAGATTTATTTCGCAGGCAAACAGACAACACGATTTTATGAGGGTTTCTTAATAAAAACTGTTAGTATCCTGAACCGAATGAGATCGTACTACCAAAAAGAACTTAGTTTTACCAAAATATGAGGAACAAAATTTTAGTAGCAAGCAGTATCTAGATATGTAGATGTTACAGATATTCTTTGAACTTCTGGTGATTATGTTCATCGTATCAATAGTTAAACAGTTTTAAAGCTTTATTTTATCCAATCAATAATTCAAATGTTACAATATACTTAACCCGAATAATAGAAATAAAGACTTGGCAATAAAAATAAAATAAAATAAAAAGCATGCAGCTAAATATATAAAATATAAAAGTAAATACATATTGTAACAATAATGCAAAATAAATCGAATTGTCTTAAAGATAAAAGAATTAGCAAATAAGTAAGCTGTTTCATGCGTAAGCAGTAAGAAAATGTAATCATTGAAATGTTTAAATTCGTTTCGAATAAAAATAAGTTAATTTAGTTTATTTGACCGAAAACGTCAAACAAACTTAATTTTAAAGTAAAATGTGACTTATTCACACCAAAAATACTAAATTGCATTAAAATGCTACAAGAACTGCAGGACAATATGAGAGGTATAGAATCAAAACTCGCTTTCTCCAAAATTTTTGTTTGTCACAAATCGCTAAAAACTTGTAAAACACAAGCCGTTACAGTTATCACATGGATTTAAGTTTTATATTATAGAATTTAACCATCTTCTTCTCTTCTTAAGGTGCCTATCCGTTCCGGATATTGGCGATCAGCATGGCTATCCTAACTTTGCATTCTATTCTTTGCATACCTATTCTGAATAGTCCGGTTGTCGATGTATTAAACCACTTTCTCAGGTTTTGAAGCCAAGATATTCTTCTTTTCCCTGGTCCTTGAAGGGACTCTTTCCAAATACCTTGCCTTGAAGAATGAGTTGTAACAAGCCATATCTCTGTTCATTCTTCATAACATGGCCAATATATTCTAGTTTGCGCTCTTTGATTGTGTTAATAATCTCGCATTACTTGCCTATTCTACGTAGAACCTGAACATTGGTTACACGATCCACCCACGAAATTCTCAAAATGCGCCTCTAACACCACATCTCGAATGCCTCGAGTTTTCTCAAAGAAGCCTCGGAAAGTGTCCAGGCCTCTACTCCGTATAATAACGTAGAAAATACATAGCATCTGATGATAGAGATTTTGGTAGCAACAGGTAAATCGTGGCTTCTGAAAAGAGACTTCATCATTATGAACGCTGATCTCGCTTTTCCTATGCGTTTTATTTCACTTGAGTGGCCCCACTGGCTGTTTATGTTGGTACCAAGGTATGTGTAGCTGTCGACCCTGTCAATTAGTTGTTGGTTAACCAAAAGCTGTGTATTTAATATTTCGCGCTTACTGACTACCATGTATGCCTCTTTTCATGAGCATTTTTCAGTGCGTCACAAATGATAGAAAAAAAGGTAAGTCCGTGATAATATTCATTTTAGTGACATGACATTTTAGTTAAATCTGACAGTTGTCAAATTTTATTTGCAATTTGGAAATCAATTGTGTTTATTGCATTTATAAAATGGTATTTTCTTTGATTTGCATAGTCTTTTAAAATGTTCAGATTATATTCGTAGATATATTATATGATTCGCAAATTATTTTATTTTCAATTATGGCGCCATCTATTGACAACTAGAATAAATGTTATAAATGTCACCGACGAAATGTAATCACCGACGTGCGTTTTTTTCTGTCACATACAATTTAATGCGTTAGAAAGAAATCGAAAAACTGTGACGCACTGAAAGATCCTCATGAGAAAAAGCATACTTTGTTTTTTTTTCGTATTGAGATCAAGTCCGTATTCTCTACTTATATCTGATATGCGCGACATTATTCTTTGCAAACCATCTAGACTGTCTGCAAAAACTACAGCGTCGTCGGCATATCTAATGTTGTTCAGACGCACTCCATTGACTAATACGCCTTCCTGTAGTTCTCCCAGCGCTTGCTCGAAGATACATTTAGAGTATATATTAAACAGCATCGGGGACAGGATGCAACCTTGCCTCACTCCTCTATCTATGGAGACTGCCTCTGTTAATTGGTCATCCACTTTAATATTGGCAGTTTGGTTGTAATACAAATTATATATGATTCTCAAGTCTCTATCATCTACTAGCGCTTCTTTCAAGATGTTTATGAGTTTATCATATTTTACTCTATCAAACGCCTTTTTGTAGTCGATAAAACAAATATACACGTCACAGTCAACATCCCTGCATCTTTGCATAAGCTCTTGGACAGCGAATAGAGCCTCTCGGTTGCCTAAGGCATCGCGGAATCCAAACTGCGTCCATGATACCTGTTCTTCGCATTTTTTTTATATATTCTGCCGTGTATCACTTTCAGAAACATTTTGAGCAAGTGGCTCATTAGGCTAATTGTTCTGTAGTCTTCACATGTTTTGGCATTTACTTTTTTGGGTAAAGTTACGAAGATCGACTTTAACCAGCTTTGGGGTATTTTTCCAGTTACGTATATTTTGTTGAATACAGTTGTTATCCATTTTATTCCTTGTTCATCCATAAGTTTTAGGAATTCTACATAAGACTGGACAGGCCCTACAGCTTTACCATCTTTAGTTGTTTTAACAGCTGACGTGACTTCTTCAATAGTAATCGGGGGCCGGGGGTACTGTTTGGCATTCAGTGTCTTCAATGGTATTCTGCCTTTCATCTGCAAGTTACTTCCACATATTTCTTTCACGTGTCTAGTTTTTCTTCCACACTTAACAGTGGTTTGCCTTGGTTATCTGCCAAACACCCAACTCTTCTAGGTTTGTATAAGCCTGCAGCTTCTTTAACTTTTTTGTGCATATTGAATGAATCGTGTTTATGTTGCAATTGCAATTGCTGGATTTAACCATATAAATTGATATTCCATAATGAGTGAAATCCAACTTTCGTCAATAATTAAATAATTGGCATTTTTGTTTGGAGAAAGCAAGACTCGTTAGGAGAAAGCAGGTTTTGAAACAATTCCCTTTTTTGGAGATGGAATTTTACAACTTTTGTTTTTTACAGGTTTTAATAGAATAAAAGTAATTAGTTTGATAGTGGTACTCGGTTCCAATGACAGTATAGTTCTTGGAAGGTCATGCCTATAATTCGTAATTTTCTCAACTTACAGGTTTTTCTTCTTCTTAGTTTTTGCCCATTCATTTTACATCGGTGTTCTTTTCCTTGCCTTTTTACCAGGTCCTACAGGAGTCACTTGAATATCCATTAGGAATACAAGAAAAATATTGTAATACTACTATTAAAAGAAAAAAACTATGCAAATAGTTAGTATTACAAGTTAATAGCTGATAAAAGTAGTAAACACATAGAGTAATTAAATATGTGTGAGTCCCCTCCACTCACTTTTCACGCTTCCTATTCGTCGGTTGGAGAAAGACGGGTTTCACGCAGAACTGTCATAGGAGAAAGATGGGTTTGATTCAAAAGCCTTCTTTTAACATTAAATTTATATTGGATAAAGCTAATTTTGAATCTAACTAGTTCTGGATTCGTGTAGAGTTCAACGAACAGATTCAGAAAATATAAACACCTCAATTTCGGCCATGGATGGAGAAAGCGAGTTTTGATTATATACCCTTCATATATGTTTCTGTATTGCGTGTTGTATATTATGTACAAATTGTTTATGTGTCTTTGACTTTCCATTAATCCGCTAACATTGGTATGTTCTTTTTGTTGACTTCCTCTTTTAGTATTGGTAACCACAGCCTGCTACATTTAGCTGATGGGTTTGCTACACATTTTTCTTCATTAAGTGAGATGAGAGCGGCTTCTTTGATTATTCTCTTTTTCATGTATGTTTCTTTCATGATTAGTGATGGATATTTCCATTATACTCTGTACTCATTGTCCCAGACATATTTGCATATCTGTGATTAGTCGAAGTCTCTGTTTTTGTATGTTTCATGCTCGTTTATTCTGAGACTCGTGGTATAGCGGTTTCTCTCGCGTAAAAAGTTTTCATTCACACACATTTTCTCCTGTGTATTGTTAAGTTTGGTTTTAAGGAGAATAGATCTCAGTGTAGTTTGTTTAAATGTTGTTGTGATGTACCTTATTTCCTATCCTTTTAATTTTTTCTGATAAGAACCTTTACTTATGGTTCTTTTGTCAAATTTAAATCCCTTCTTGTGGACATTTCTGTATTATGTACGGTGTTTTGTTGTTTCCTTTCTTCAATCTTGTGAAATGTCTTATTTATAAATGATAACGGGTAATAATTTTTTTTGTTAAAATCTTTGTTAGCAGGTTTTTTTCTTCCTGAAATGCATTTTCATTAGAGCGGGTGTTTGGGCTCTGCCATATAATTATTTGACAATTCCTTTTCGATGTTTATGTTTTGGTTTGAGTGGTAAGTTAAATATCTGTTGGTGAGGGTTGGTTTTCACATCCAGAAAAGGAAGTGAGTTGTTATTTTCTTTATCCATGTCGAATTTGATTGATTCTTCTGTAGTGTTGATGTCCATTAGAAATTTATTCATCAATTCTGGTACGTGAGGCCAAATGGGGAACACATCATCTGCATTATGTCCACTATACTGTGGATGTTGGTCATGTTCATGAACAATGTTTGGTTCAAATATTCGTCCATGAAAATATCTGCTAATAATTCGCAGCCGCGCCGTCTACGAAAAGTATAACTCCGAAAACTGCCGTTAAGAGTAGAACTTTCAATGAACGCCGCGAAAAATATGATTTTCGATCATACATGTTAGTGGAGTCAGTAAAGGTTTTCACCTCCGATTTCGTTGAACCTCCATCGATTTTCATGAAAATGTGTGAGTAATTAGAGGATACCTCAAGGAACAAAGGTGACATAATGCCAACTTGCGCTTTTACCCTGGGGGTGGATGCCACCCCTTCTCGGGGGTGAAAATTATTTCATTAAAAATAATACCAAAAATTGATAGAGGGACAAATTTTAAGCAAAATTTGTTATATAGTTATTAATATAAATCAACACATTTTGAGTTATTAAAGATCAAAAATGTTATTTTTTCGTGAAAAAATGCATGTCTTAAATCGGTTTTTCACGTATAACTCAAAAACTATAAGCTTTTACAAAAAAGTTATTATTACTGAAATTGAAGATTATAAAAAACTGAATACACTATTTACTTAAAGAACTAAGCTAATGTTAGTTCTGCGTGAGTTATTGGCAATTGAATGTGTATTTTTTTCGACGAGTACTCAAATCTAAGTATTCAAGCTTAACTAACAGGAAAACGATGCAGTGTATAAAACATACCTGCTAAACATTTGTCAAATTACTTCGGAATACCTATCAAATGAGCTTCAGAACAAGTTAATAGCGTCAAAATTAAGCAAGTTATGATGAAAATAATAGAACCCTTTCGAATTTTTTAGGAAAAAGTGAAAAATTAAACATACACAAAACATCCACAAAAATTAAAATTTATAGTAATCCTTACAAGAACTTCTTTATATCAGCATAAGTAATGATTTCAATAATTTTGACTGGTTGAGAATGCATATGGTTTGAAAAAAAGTTATAATTTAAAAAATCATAATTTTTAAAATTATTGTAATTTTCATATTCATTTGGTAATAACTCCAAAAATACTCAGTATACGTAAAAAACTATATATAGCCAAATTTTAGTTTTGTCTGTGTCAAATATTTTACCTGTTTCACTATTTCTATAGGGTAAAAAATAACCGAGATGGAAACTTTTAAATCTTAAATTTTGCTGTAAGAACCATGCAACCGGGGTCATTTAACTTTTTATTTTAAAAAAAGTAAGGGGTTTAAAAGAATAAATTTAACGAGTTTAAATAGCCCTTGGAATTATCTTTTAAACGGTTTTTAGAAGACCCTGATATCGTAAAAATGAACGAAGTTATTAAAAAAAAACAATAACATTTTTTGGAAAAGTTTTTAAAAGATAAGTTTTGAAAAAATTTTGGATCGTAAATTTTAATGCTATCAACATGTTCGGGGGCTCATTTGATAGATATTTTTAAGTGCTTTGACAAATCTTTAATAAGTTTATGTTATAAATGCATCATTTTCCCGTTATTTCAGCTCGAATACTTAGATTTTTTTACTCGCCGAAAAAAATATACATTCAATTACCTATAACTCACTTTTAGTTAACATTTAAAGGTTTTTATAGTAAGGGGTTTATTTAGTTTTTTATTGGCTTCAATTTTGGTAATAATAACTTTTTTGAAAAAACTTATAGTTTTTGAGTTATTTATGAAAAATCGGTTAAAAACATGCATTTTTCTCAAGAAAAATTAAAATTTTTGATCTTTAATAACTCAAAAAGTTTTGATTTATTTTAATAACTTCATATAACAAATTTTGCTTAGAATTTGTCCCTCTATCGAATTATGGGGTTATTTTCGATAAAATAATTTTCACCCCCGAGAAGGGGTGGCATCCACCACCAGGGTAAAAGCGCAAGTTGGCACCATGTCACCTTTGTTCCTTAAGATATCCTCTAACCACTCACCAATTTTCATGCAAATCGATGGAGGTTCAACGAAATCGGAGGTAATAGCTCATATCCACCTTCAGTGACTGCACTATGTATGATTGTGAAAATTATAATCCTTAATAAAGTGTTAGCGAAAAAATATATTTTTTGAGGAGTATCGGCAAAAAACATCATTTCTGTTTGTGGGTCCACGAAAATTATAATTAGTAAAAAGTTCTCAGAAATAATTGTTTTCGTCGACAGAAACAGAAACAGAAAGGGAAATAATTGTTTTCGTCGGCATCTATTATGAACTAAATCTTTTCATTATAATTATTTTGGGAGTTATGTATAATCTTCGCAGATACGCATATAAAAAAAATTGTAATCGCCAATACTTATCAAAGAGTTATTATTTTCATTGGAAATGTATTAGGAATCACATTAATCATAGGTACCAGCGAATTGTACTTAACTGTTTATTTTTATTGGTTAATGTGCTAAATTTAGTTTGCCAATTTTGTTAAATTTTAAGGTAAAATTTGTAAAATGCAAGGTTAGATGATTTATAGGTTATTAGGAGTTAACTTGTTAAATTAAGTTTCGGCAAATTCGGCTACATAACATCCGATTCTTACTTGTTACATTTTCCTACCACCAAAGCAAATCCATGGCTGTTAAAAGTTTTGTACCTACGAACAAATCATTACACTCACAAAATTTTTGTCCAGTGTCGACAATTGTAGACGTTGAATAATTCTGTACAAGATCTTTTAGGTATTCCTGCCGCGTTCTCGTCGCCATCGTGACGAATTTTTCGGATCGATGCGCGGCATTCTCCGCGTTCACCACTTTGGCGAGCAGAAATTCAGCGAACACTTTGCCCTTCGGAAAGATGGCGCCTTCCTTGATGGGAGGTCCGAAGACTTCAACGTCCTTAGATCGACTTACAGCTACCTATAATATAAATATATATTACAATGTACTATCACACAAAAGTATACATATAAATAATAAAATTCCAAAAATACAAAAGGTATTTAAAAACATCAAAATAGCTAATAAAAACATCAAAACTATACGTCAGTTATATAGTAAAATCAAACAACCTTTAACTACATTAGAGAGCACAGATGTGGTTTACCGCATTTAATGTACTGAATGTCCAGCATCCTACATAGGTGAGACTAATAGAAATCTGTCTAGTCGAATCATTTCGCATAAGAGCGACTGCAGATTAAATAAACCTACATGTGCTTTGGCAGAACATACAATCAATCTAGACCACAAGATAGATTTTAGCAATGGTAAAATATTAGCCAGAGAAAATAATAAATTCAAAAGAACGTTCTTGAAGATGGTACATATCAGCAAAAGTGATGACAACAATCTTAACAAGAGATCTGAGATCCAGAATATTAGTAAAGTTTACAACTACATATTGACCTTCGACTAATCTGATTTTGCATCTCAGTAATCTCTCTTAATGTTCTCTCCTTTTTAATTGTTTGATCAAATTCACTATTAATCAGTAAATATTTTTTCTGAACCTACCTATTTGCTAAATACTGTTTTCTTTTTGATAAATAAATAAAACAAATTTCAAATTTCCCGCACAGTTAAAGTTGGTACTTAACTGTCAGTCACAGATAACACTTTCAAAAGTTTTTTCATAACTTTCTACTTATTTAAACAGTAAAATTCTCCTTCTGTTTCTCTTTCTGTTCGTGAAATGGGTTGATCCAGACTTATAACGACAATCATTATGTCGTTTTCTTATTTTAATTATACAATTAGTTATGGGTTTTTAACCCTTCAACTTTTTTAAATGTTTTTAAACAATAAGTTCGTTTTTAAGGTATGTCGGTTTTTTGCATAATCTAACATTCTGGTAAGTTTAAATTTTGTAATTCATTTTGAGTACTTAGCAAGTAATTTTTTTGTAGAACCTTGAGACAGCCAATCGCCTCCGAAATCTTGGAATAGGATAAATAGTAAGCCTTAGCGAAGCCCTATTTTATTTTGACTACCACACCCAAAAATAAAAAAGTATTTATATATTTTAACAAAATACCTGTAGATATTTTAAAGATTTGAAAAAAAAGTACCAGTAACACATTATAAAAATATTTTCACAGTGTTTAAATCAATCAAAACTTTACGGCAATTATCCTAAATAGTATCGGACAAATTATCAGTAACGATGCAGCAATAAAAGCAGGATGGAAAAACTATTTCGAGGGTCTGATAACAGAACAAGCACAAGCAAACACATCCCTTGTAGTACCGGATTTCGCGATAACAGAAGATGAGAACCAGAGTAATGAATTAACAAACCTACCTACAAGACAGGAAATAATGTATGCCATTAAAGCACTAAATAATAATAAAGCCCCAGGTATTGACAACATACCAGCTGAAATTTTTAAAATTGAAAGAGACGCACAACAAATAGATACATCTCATAAAGTATACTTCCTCTGGCACGAAAAAATCTTTAATTCTAGTCCGCAATTCCGAAATGGCAGACGGAGTGAATCTGTCTGGCTCCTTCAGCATTTCCCATATGTACGCATCTAGTAGCGTTAGTTCTGATGAGTGGCAACTTCCAAAATGATAGCGCAGTATACGAAGAGACTCCCTGGCAGTGTGACAGGTTGTCCCGTCCGCATCTAAACATTCCGTATATGTATTTGGCACCTAGCACTTTTCTATTGGTTCTTTGCAGCACGCGGTCATATTTCAACCAATAGGCGGCGAGGTGCCAAATGCGTATACCGAATGTTATTCGGTGCGAAATTCATATACGGAATGTTAAATATTCGTAGACCGAAAAAGACAACTTTTTATTAGAGTTAGTTAAAAGGAGATTGATTAAAATACTTGTTAATGTATTATTAAATAAAAATAAAATAGATAAAAAAGATCAAAAATAAAATAATTGTATAGTATTTGGAATGATATTTGGTGCAAATTCAAAAAAGACGACTTTTTATTAAGTCAGTTAAAGAAGACTGATTTTAAAATATTTTGTTAATGTATTATTAAAGAAAATAAAACAATTATTACCGATATGGAATGTTATTTGGTGCGAAATTCATAAATCGAATGGTATAGATTTGAGAGGCATTATTTCTTTATTTGACTAAGGTTTCGCTTTCGCAGAATTTTTAATGACTTGCAAGTGTTGTTTAGTATGTTTAGATATATTTCAGCTATTCAATTCTGTTGAAGTTAAGGGCTGTGTGCTACCAGACGAAAATAGTCATTTTTGATCTACGAACATTTAACATTCCGTATATGAATTTTGCACCAAATAACATTCCATATGCTATAATTGTTTTATTTTTATTTAATAATACATTAACAAAACATTTTAAAATCAGTCTTCTTTAACTGAGTTTACTAAAAAGTCGTCTTTCTTGGTCTACGAATATTTAACATTCCGCATATGAATTTCGCACCAAATAACATTCCAAGTTTTATAATTGTTGGGTGGTCCAACTCTGAATCAAAAACTGCCTTTATATTTTTCATCTTTACTCAGATTTGAGTATATAGACTGTCTTTCGGTCCTTTTTCCTTGACGAAGAGAAGGTAAAAATGCGTGGCCAAAGTGTCCTCTATTTGCTTTCTCCTAATTTCGTCGGCTCTTGTGCTTATATATTGTAAAAGCCGGAGATACAGGATGCAGCCAGAAAGCAGTTTATTAACGAAAAGTCTTAGATTTAAAATATTGTTTATTATATTTTTATTTCAATTATTCTAATTGTTTAAAAAGTAGTAAACTTTGTATCTAGGGCTTTTCGTTGTTTTCCTCGCATTGCGAGAGATGTCGCTGGATTGCGTCTCAAAAGGTGTAATCATTGATTCGCGATGGTTTCCCTTAAATAGGCAGGATTGTTGATATTTCTTTCAGAGTTGTGACTACATAGCTTCACAGAGGATGCATTGGATGCTGAAATAGGCTATACAGAGATGGTGGTCCAACTCTGAATCAAATAAAAACAAAAACTGCCTTTATCTTTATTATAATTGTTTTATTTTTATTTAATAATACATTAACAAGTATTTTAAAATCAATTTCCTTTTAATTGACTAATAAAAAATTGTTTTGTTCCGTCTACGAATATTTAACATTCCGTATATGAATTTCGCACCGAATAACATTCCGTATATGTGTTTGGCACCTCGCCGCCTATTGGTTGAAATATGGCCGCGTGCCGCAAGGAACCAATAGAAAACTCCTAGGTGCCAAATACATATACGGAATGTTTAGATGCGTCCCGTCCTGCTGAAACCATTGTTGATTTGAAGCTTGGCCCGTTTTTGTGACCTTTTCCGTATGTCCGAAAATAGTACTCCACCATAAAAAAATTTTCTGCAAATCTGAGAACCATTCTGAAGCACCTAACATTATCACGACATTCACATACGTTATAACGTCATCCACATCACAACGTTTAAGCGTCCGTCATGCGTACTCATGACAGCGTTCATGGCGTTGCATTACGTTCTGTAAATCATTGTTGTCATCCGTTATTATTACTGTATCGTCTGCAAAAAGTAAGTTGTTCAAAAATTCCCCATTGATAGAAATACTTTCTGTTAAATCTGAGAGCGCTTATTGAAATACCGCTTAACTGTAGATATTGAAGAGTAGTGGGGACAGCACGTAACCTTAATGGACTCCTCTCTGTATTTTGATATTTTGGGTGTTCCGGTTGTCAACTCTTAAGGTACGTATCCATACGTGGGTGCTCCGTCCTCCGTGCTCGGTGCAGCAGCTCCACATAGTGGATACGTTGGTGCTCGCCGCTCGGCCCTCTTCGATTCAACCGGTGTGCCGTTTTAGATGTAGGGGAGCGCATGCTGTATCCACTTGAGCAGCCACACGGAGCAGCCACACGGAGCAGCAACGTATGGATGCGTACCTTTACCTTTTCAGTTTGATTCCAATATAGATTAGATATAATTTTCATATTACGACTGACAATATTTTTGCTTTTTAATATATCTACAAGCTTTTTATGTTGAACCTTATCAAATGCCTCATCAAAGTCTACAACACATAAGTACATGTCCTGATTCATGTCACTAATCCCCAAATTGTGTGTCACTAATTTCATATTCAAGAGCTTAACGACGTTCTACACCTTCGTTGCGGGGTATGCCTCTCAGAGGAAAAAGGGGAAACTTATATGCAAGCAAAAGTTGGTAACAATGCATTATAGCAGAATACTCAAATCATATGTTTCAGTATTAAATACTTTATAAAAATAAATTTTAATAAGTTACGGAAATTACGGAAAAAATTACGGAATTAATTATAATAAATAAATTAAAAATAAATGGTACGGTAAACAATCCTCATTTTTTAATATGTTATTCCTTACAACAAAACCTTTAATTTAAACACAAATAATTAAAAATCGTAAATTTGGGTCAAAAGTTGTACTTTTTAAGAATTCCCATAAGAGCCCATGTTAGAACTTAACTTTGACCCTTAATAGTAATTAAACGGCACAGTAAAAATTTTTTTAAAAAATCAAGTCTAAGTTTTTTGAAGTAAACTATAACATACTAAAATTTCATGCAAATCCTTAATTAATTCCTTAAACAATTCTACTGTGAATTATTTTCAAAAATGTTTAAGTATGTGACTCATTACAGCTATTGTTCTGTGATATGAGCAGGTTTTTGCACTTGACTTTTTGCTAAAAAGGTCAAAATTGCAGCCACTGTCTGGGGATTCTGGCAGACTTCTCTCTGCCACAAGTACTTGGATCCAAAAACATCCATAGGGAAGTAAAGTTTAAAATATATAAGGCTATCATACGACCAAAAGCAAAATATGACGTAGAAACATGGATCACGACAGAAAATACAATAAACCTTATCAATTCTTTTGAAAGAAAGATATTGAGAAGAATATTCGGACTCCTCTGCGACAATGGTATATGGAGAAAGGTTCAACCACGAATTGCATCAATATTACAAAGATCCCTCTATAGCAAATTATGCAAAAATACAACGATTGCGCTGGGCAGGTCACCTTATAAGAATGAATAATGATAGAACGCTTAGAGATACTATAGTGGGACTTCGGCCAGTAGGAAGACCAAGCAAGAGGTGGATAGACGAAGTGAAAACCGAGAGAGGTATGAGCTTATACAGGGTGTTTCATTTGGAAACGGAAATACGTTAATGGTGAATAGAGGTCACCGAGCCGGTTCTAGATATAGTACATTTTTTGCCCTACCGACTTCTATAACCGAGTTACAGGGTGTTTTATCGATTTTGCCCATTTCTTTCCTAAGCCATAACTTTAGAACCACCCTGCATATTTTTTTGATATTTGATACACATATGTCTCATTCAAATCCCAAACGACCGGCATACTAACCATAAGAAAAATCCAGGTCCGGATTAACAAAAAATTATAAAGTAATTGTGACCTTAAAACAACACCCTGTATATTGAAATTTTGAAAATCTGTTTGCATATTTGAAAAGAGCACAAAAAAGTAAGTTTAATGGTTCGCTTAAATTGTTTGGCCAGACAATTTTAATTATGACTTTAATTTTGAAATTATATTGAATTTTTTAAGAACTTTGACATTAAAAAGCAGATATTATTAACAGTTAGTTATAAATTATTAAAGTTAATGAATAAATACTCATTTTAAAAATAATCAATACTTATTTACCACATTTTAACGACCCAATTACTAATGACAAGAAAAATCCAGGTCCGGATTAAGAAAAAAATACAAAGTAATTGTGACCTTGAACCAACACCCTGTATATTCAAATTTTAAAAATTTGTCTGCGCATTTTAAAAGAGCATGAAAAACTGTGATTAAAGGCTTATTTTAATTTTTTCGCCGTTGATTTAATTACATCAATTTTCAAATTATATTGAAATTTTAAAGAACTCTGAGATTAAAAACCAGGTATTGTTAACTTTTAATAATAATTTAATGTTAATGAATCAATACTTATTTTAAAAATACTTAATACTTATTTACTACGCTGGCATATTCTCTGGATTTGTAGCTATATGCACATCATTAAAAATTAGAATTGCGAGAATTGGGATATTTTAATGATTTAGTAAAGAATTAAAAAACTGCTATATCTAATAAAACAAAAATTCGTTACAATTCAACAATTTAACATAAATTAAAAATATTTGAACTAAAACAGTTGCACAAAATGTCTGCCATTTTGTTCGATGCATTTCCTTGCTCGTTTTAAAATATTTCGATTCGATTTTCCAAGTACATTGGGATTGTTCTTCATTTTTCTGGTAGCTTCTTGTGACCTTGACAGAATTAATCAATATGATTTCAAAATTGCCGTAATTAAATTATCTGCGCAAAAATTTGACAAGCACCTTTAACGCGGTTTTTTATGCTCTTTTAAAATACACAAACAAATTTTCAAAATTTCAATATACAGGGTGTTGTTTCAAGGTCACAATTACTTTATATTTTTTTTTTTAATCCGGACCTGGATTTTTCTTGTCATTGGTAATTGGGTCGTTCCACAATGTGGTAAATAAGTATTGATTATTTTCAAAATTAGTATTTATTCATTAACTTTAATAATTTATAACTGAAAGTTAATAATATCTGCTTTTTAATGTCAAAGTTCTTAAAAAATTCAATATAATTTCAAAATGAAAGTCATAAAATTGTCTGGCCGAAAAATTGAAGCGAACCATTAAACTTACTTTTTGTGCTCTTTTCAAATATGCAAACAGATTTTCAAAATTTCAATATACAGGGTGTTGTTTTAAGGTCACAATTACTTTATAATTTTTTGTTAATCCGGACCTGGATTTTTCTTATGGTTAGTATGTCGGTCGTTGAGTTTTGAATGAGACACATGTGTACCAAATATCAAAAAATATACAGGGTGGTTCTAAAGTTATGGCTTAGGAAAGAAATGGGCAAAATCGATAAAACAACCTGTAACTCTGTTATAAAAGTCGGTAGGGCAAAAAATGTACTATATCTAGATCCGGCTCGGTGACCTCTATTCACCAATAAAGTATTTCCGTTTCCCAATGAAACACCCTGTATACTATAAATTATTATCCTTTGTTTGTAAGTTCCTATATTCTTTGTCCTCTGTCATCATGGTCCCAAATCGAGTATGAGAAAGGGGGATGATTAAGCAAGGCTCTAACCATTCCTTCTTATAAAAAAAAACAATCAGTTATGAAATGAAAACGAAATACGTACCTCGGATAAAGACGAATATAAAGAGAGGTAAAACACATAATTTCCTAAAATAGATAATTCAGAGAAAGACACATACACAACATAGTGAAGATGAATATCACAGTTATGTATATAATTTAACATATTAGTTTGCAGATAGATGGTAAAAAAGATCAAATTAAAACGAAGCCAATATTTATGTTAATTACATTTAAAAATTCACAACTTCACTCGTATAAAATAAGAAAAGTTATACTCGTAATAAAACAACATTTTTGTTTTAACTTTAAAGCACTCGAGTAAAATCAGTTTTAATGGAATCCACATAACACTTTATTTCACTAATTAAAATCTTACCTTATAATGAGTGTTCTCCGTACATGGGTTTATAGCATGTACGACTATAAAAACATGTTGAAACTGAGATCGAATACCTTTCGGAGTGAAAGGTAATGCACCGGGTTCTTGAAAGACAATGGTTACAATATCATTGCCAATGTGTCGTTTCCTGAGTAGCTGTTGACGGTTGTTGGGGGTGAATGGGAGCATGGTTGATACGTGGAACA
Organism: Diabrotica virgifera virgifera; assembly: GCF_917563875.1. Lineage (NCBI taxonomy): Eukaryota > Metazoa > Arthropoda > Insecta > Coleoptera > Chrysomelidae > Diabrotica > Diabrotica virgifera. Next base: position 197,775,261 of record NC_065447.1, on the reverse strand, counting down.
TAATCTCGCATTCTTGGTATTGTGCATATACGGAATATAGACCGGTAGAATCGGCTAAAAATTAAAATTATATTAAATTCAACAAAGTTTGAGAGTCAAACTGCCGAGGATTTGACTTCTTGGTAGTGTAATGAACAGACTGAGCTGAAAGTACACTTCGCGTCATAAAAAACTGGTACAACTCTTATAACTGAAAATCGTGTTTTTCAAGTTGTGTAAGTTGGTCTTGTCACAATGTCATTCTAATTTCTAGGGCAACGTTGCCAGTTCAACGAAAATATTATATCAAACCAGTTAAAGCAGGGCTGTGCGACAGACCGCAAGTTTTTAGTAAGTATACTAAAAACTAAAACAACATCGAGCATTCTCGATTAGTCAGTCACAATTATTTAAACATGCATCCTAAAAAATTCTCCTATTAATTATGTAATTTTCCATGTAGGGGAGCAAAGTATGCTAAATTTGCAGTCACTCGAGCGTTATGGGGACCTATTGGGTTGTGATTATTAGGTCCTAAAACCAAAAAAAGTTAAGTAAAATTTTCCACTTTAGTGGGGACTTTCCATTTTTAATTTAATTTTCCATTTCCAACTTAACGTTTTTTCCGATTATAGCGCCATCTATTCATAATTCGAAAAAATGTCTCGAATAAAAGTTGCTTATTTTTACGTAAAGAATCCAAATATGTAATAAAAATTTGGGGGTCCCATTTAAGATCTTAAAGTAACCCCCACCTCACCTCCGTGGAGTCGTGTTTGGTACCATGCATCCGATAGATTTTTCAAAAACATTTTGAAAGTGTATTTTGCAGTTTTTCGATCTGATGTTTATTTTGCGAAATATCGCATGGTTTGTATTTAAAATTTTAAATTGACCCCCCTCCCCTCTCCGTGGGGGGCCATGTTTAGTACCATTCGGTAGATTTTTGAAAAATATTGAAGATGTATTTTTTAGTTTTTCGATCTGACGTTCATTTCGCGAAATATTCGCTTTTTTTGTGAAACTTTTTGACTCGTCCATTTCCTTACGCCCCGCTCAAATCGTCAGATTTTTGAAATATACACTGTTCTGCATGTCCTTAACTTACCTTATCTTAATCTGACAATTTCGAGTATTTTTAAGGATAGATTTTTTTTTCGGGCCCTCCTTAACGAACATCCCTGTGTTAAGAGTGAATATATGGTAGAGGTACATCTGCAGGGTATCAGGTTTCTCCCCATATGATAATCTGACGCGCTCGAGTAACTGGAAAAATCTCCGCTTGGGCTCCCCTACCATAATGGTAGGGGAGCAAAGTATGCTAAATGTGCAGTCACTCGAGCGCTTTGGGGACCTATTGGGTTGTGAAGAGTAGGTCCTAAAACCAAAAAAAGTTAAGTAAAGTTTTCCATTTTAGTGGGCGCTTGCCATTTTTTAATTTAATTTTCCATTTCCAACAATCGTTTTTTCCGATTATAACGCCATCTGTCCATAATTCAAAAAAAATGTTTCGAATAAAAGTTACTTATTTTTACGTAAGGAATCCAAATCTGCAAAAAAAATGAGGGCTCCTATTTAAGATTTTAAAGTAACCCCCCACCCCAGATCCATGGGGGGTCGTGTTTGGTACCATTCGATAGATTTTTCAAAAATATTGAATAAGTGTATTTTACAGTTTTTCGATCTGATGTTCATTTCGCGAAATATCGCGGGATTCGTATTTAAAATATTAAATTTACCCCCCACCCCTCTCCGCGGGAAGACGTGTTTGGTATCATTCGATAGATTTTTAAAAAATATTGGGCACATATTTTTTAGTTTTTCGATCTGTCATTCATTTCGCTAAATACTCGCTTTTTTCTTGTGAAACTTTGGGACTCACCCATTTCCTTACGCCAGGCTCAAATCGTCAGATTTTTGAAATATACACTCTTTTGCATGTACTTAACTTACCTTATCTTAATCTGACAATTTCGAGTTTTTTTAAGGATAGATTTTTTTTTTCGGGCCCCCCTTAACGAACTCCCCTGTGTTAAGAGCCAATATATGTTAGAGGTACATCTGCAGGGTACCAGGTTTCTCCCATATGCTAATCTGACGCGCTCGAGTAACTGCAAAAATCCCCGCTTGGGCTCCCCTACCATAAGTACCCTTACATTAATTCGTGTTTTATTATAATGTATGACAATGACAGATATGACATGAATAATGGCAGATAATAAATCTAGACATGACTTTAAATTCATAGACATATATTATCATAGACAGAGTGTCATTTTTATTTGAATTAGTGCTGTTTCACTCTTACGCATAGTAAAGCTGCGACAGTTGTCCTCCCTTTCCGTGTCTATACTCACTCTTAATGTCATCTTAGTTTCTCGATACAATGTGCTAGAAAGAGATACCGCAAACCAGTCCATGACATCTTGTCGTCAAGAAGCGCGGAAGGTAGGCTCACTCTATGTTAATATATACCTGTATGTTTAAATTATTAGGTTTAATTTCAAATCGAGAGGCGTGATTGGTTTCTCGTAAAGTATAGCACAAAACTGTACTGAGTTGTGGGATACTAGAATAAATAAAACACACTGGAAGAATTAAAATAAAAATTTGTAATTAATAAAAATGAACAACTTTTACAGTGAACAAGTGTGGAATTTAAATATAATTATTACAACAAAATTCGAAACTGCTGAAATATTAATATTTTGTCATAGCTCCATTATTATTAATCACTGCTTGTAATCTTCTGGGCACTGAGTTAATTAAATTTACTGCTAAAGTTTCATCTTCGGCCAAGCTTATTATTCCGGCAAATTGTTCTCGTTTTATCACACTTACTTAACTGACGTGGCATCGTTAAAAATTTACTTTGACCAACTTGTCAAATCTGACTGATGTCAAGTAATTAAATAAGTCATCGAGGACCGGACCTTTTTCAGTTGTAAATGGATTTTTTAGATTAACTCAATCATTTCTCTGGTTATTAAATTTATTAGATACGGTTTTTTGTTGTCAATGATATAAGTAATACCTGTCTAATAGCATTATACATTTTTGAACGTTATTTTTTGTATTTAGATTTAGTACAGTTCCGTCATCTGTGATGGCAACAACGCCGTGATTCACGGGCCATCGTGTCCAGTCTGAACACAGGTTTACATTGGGAAAAAAAGTGTACCAGTTTTTTATGACGCGAAGTGACCTAGGGATGAACCACAAATAGACCTCTTAACTCGAGTGAAAGGGTGGTTAAGCATCCACTCATATTAAACCCATCCTACCCTAACCTAATTTGAGCTACAGTCAATTATTAACGCCATAACTACACTTGAGTCCAGGATTCTTTACCCGTGCGTCATTAATACCTGGCGATATAAAACACATACTTTTTATCTAGCATCATTCTCCTACACGCATACGCATAAAACTAAAGACAAACCAGCTACCGCCCGTTATTAAGTAAAAACACAGGTTATTTTTATGAACGCTCTAGTCTCAGTATATTGAAAAGAGATAGGTACAAAAAAGACGCTTAGGAATGTTTTCAGTAGAATTCCTGACGTTTCTGATTTGTTTACTTTTGTGGCTGTCAGTCTGTTAAATTTATTGCTGTTATTTTGTCGAATTTTTGCATTTTGAAGTTTTTTATATCACACAAATAGTTTTTTTCACAACTAATTTTATATTGGAGTTTTGTTAGTGACAGTTAAGGAATAAGAATATAAGGTTGTGTAAAGTTTCCGCCAAAGTGAATGAAATGACAAAAAGAAAATATGTTATTGAATTTTTTTATAAAATGTCTATTTATTTATTAATCACTAATGATATTAAGAGAAAATGCGAGAAAGTACGAAGACTATAGAATTATACCATTTACTTGTGCGAGGAACAACTAACAACAACACAATTCGGATTTCGTGATGCTCTGGGAACACGGGAGGCCCTTATTGCTGTGTCAGTGCTATTTCAGAGATGCAGGGATGTAAATTGTGATATATACCTTTATAGATTACCAGAAAGCATTTGACAGAGTAAAACATGACAAATCAATAACTCTAATGCAAGAAATTGGAATTGACAACAAAGATCTAAGAATTATCAGAAACATTTATTACAATCAAACAGCCAAAATCAAAATAGAAGACCAGTTAACTGATAAAATTGCAATAGAACGGGAGTACGACAGGGCTGTATATTATCTCCACTTCTATTCAACATTTACTCTGAATGGGTATTTAAGGAAACTTTAGACGGTTGTGCGAAAGGAGTATTAATAAATGGTGAATGGTTGAAAAACATTAGATATGCAGATGACACCATAGTTTTTGCCGATAATCTGAATGATTTACAGATATTAACAAATCGTATAACAGAAGTCAGCAACAGATACAGACTAGCTCCTCACATAAAGAAGACCAAATTTATGACAATTAGTAAAAAACCAATACTAAACGCTCAACTTACAATCAACCAACAGAATATCGAAAGAGTTGAGCAATATACATATCTGGATACGAATTTAAATAGCTAATGGGACCACTCAACAGAAATTAAACAAAGAATAATAAAAGCGAAAGCAGCATACGTTAGAATGAGACCCATTTTCAACAGTCGAGACGTATCATTAAAAACAAAACACCGTCTGTTAAAATGCTACATATTCACAGTTCTGCTCTACGTAATGGAAGCGTGGACACTAACTGTTGCATCTAAGAATCGGCTCGAAGCTTTCGAAATGTGGTATTATAGGCGCATCTTACGTATATCCTGGGTTGACCGAATTACTAATGTGGAAGTCCTGCGTAGAATGGGGAAAGAGTGTGAAATTCTCATAAGCATCAAAACAAAAAAATTAGAATATCTAGGGCATGTAATGAGAAATCAAGAACGTTACGGCCTTCTCCAACTGATTCTCCAAGGGAAGGCAAATGGTAGAAGAGGACCGGGAAGAAGACGCATTTCCTGGCTTCAAAATTTACGAAAGTGGTATAACACGACTACCACTGAACTGTTCCGCGCTGCGGTAAACAAAGTCAAGATAGCCATGATGATCGCCAACATCCGGAACGGATAGGCACTGTAAGAAGAAGAAGAATGATATTAAAATAATTTATTAAGCTACTTCAAATGTAGCTGTAATTCTGCACCAAATTTTAAAGCAAAACTTACATTTGACATTTTATTTATTTAATAACGTCCAATTTTAACCCGTGATCGGAGCAGTAGCTACTTACTGTCACCTGTTGTTGCGTTTAGTAAATTTCCGACTTATTTCGTATGCTTTAAATGATGACGCACCGGTAAAGAACCGTGGACTCAACTGTATTTCCAGCCTCCTACAGGAGAAGAAACTTATTAAAGAAGAAACAATACAAAGTGGAATAATAAATTCAAAATTATATTTAAAATACAAAATAATATATTTATACAAGATAATGCTGTCCCTTTTCAAGTTCTTGTACGAAATTTGGGAATTATGTAATAATTAAACAAAAAGTAAAGTAAAAAATGTGGTACTTACTTTTATTGTCCAATCCTGCTTTGTATTTATCAAATCCGTTCAATCTTACTGTTTTTCCAATGGTTTCTAAAAATTCTAAAAATGCTGGGCCTGCCTCTTCGTTATTGTACATTTCCTCTTCAGTATTTTGGTCAGCCTTGCAGTACATTATACCAACCTAACAAAATTTATTCTTTTTAGAAAAAGATTATGAAACCTTAAATAGAGTATGAAAATTACAGCCAATTATGTAATATTAATAATATTTTTTAATAATTACTTAAACAATATTTTTGAACCCTTTTTTTATTCGATTTTTCTTCGAATATAGACCTCTCCCATTTTCTTCTTTGCTTCTCTGTCCAGTTCCAGACGTTTCCATGTTGACCTGCAACCCTTTTAATATTGATCTACCACATATTGGATCTTCAACTCCCTATTTCCATCTACCATCCTCAAGGCGTTGAAAAAGAAATTTTGAAGATACAAAACATCATTTTTATTTAAGTAGGACAACTCCGAAATTATTAATTTTACCAAAAAAAAGTTATTCTTTATAAAAAATTTTGCAAGTTCTACAAAATAAACGTCAATCGTAATTAATATTTCACATTTTATCAATTTTATACGGGGTATGTCAAAAAATGAATTTCGCTTAAGTTTAAAGTACCTACCTTTATTTTGCACAATATTGAAAAATTTTGTTATAAAAAGTTGTTCAGAATTAAAAAGCATATATGAGTATACAACTACGTCTTTTAAATTGAAATATTATGAACTCTAAAGGTACTTTACTCTTGAACGGAATTCATATTTTTTTGACAAACCTCGTATAAAATTGATAAAATGTAATAAAGTATGGTTATATCTTAGTTTCCAGACCATACAAAACTTTTTATAAAGAATAACTTTTTTTCGTAAAACTAATAATATCGGAGTTATCATAAATGAAATTGATGTTGGGTATCTGTACCTAATTTGAGAAAAAAATTCAATTTTTGTTTCAATTGGAAGAATGTAATTGCCTATTAGAACATTATTTTTAAGTCCAAACAAATTTTCGTAATAACAATTTTCAATCTTGTATATAAAGGTACTTTAATCTTGAGATAAATTCATATTTTTTGACATTCTTCGCATGCTATTGATAGAATTTGATATCAGATGATTGAATCTTAGGTTTTAGACCGCGCAGAACTTTTTATGAAGAATTACTTGTTTTCGTAAAATCAATAATAAAAACGTTTTCTAAATGGGTCAAACTTAGAGGGACATATTGTATATACTCGTACAATAGTAGTTATTTATTTGTTTTTAATTTTTAATCATATCCAAATATATACCTATTATTCATTTTAATTTTCAAAATATATCTAAATTTTATGATATAATAATAAATCCACTTAAGTAAAAACTTGATTAGTTGTACTTACATGACTGAAACAGTATACACATTTACTCAATAATAATCAAAATTTTCGGTTACAAATCTTACACCAATACAGTTAATTTGCGGACCGTAATAGTATAGAATATGTAACTAATATTCTGCATACAAAACCTACTCGAATTCAGTCGCCCCCATGACTGAATTAGTATAGCTTTTGTAAATTCGCGGTGCGGGTATGTGTGGCCCAACCTTTAAAAAGCAATACCATGTTATTAAATGGCTGTAGCTACATTGGATCCGTATTTCTCAGATCCGATCCGATATCGGCCGACGTCGAACTGTTTCTCTGCTGCAGCTTCTCTTATCAATCGCCCGATATCGGGCGATTTATGGATCGAATGTAGGTGCAGTCATTTAATACCATGGATTTGTTTTCAAACCGACTTCGGATCGGATCGGAGAAATACGGCTCCAATGTAGGTGCAGCCTTAAGCGTCGTCCACCAGGTCATATTTGATCTTCCTCTCCTATTCCTTCCAGAAACTTGTAAATCGGCATTTCTTCGTGTTTGATGATTAGCATGTTTACGTTGGACATCCTAACAATCTGAATCTATGATCCGCCATTCTGGAATCAACGGATGCTATCCCTAAACTTCCCCTAATATGCCCATTCTTAATGTTATCCTCTGATGTCATTCCACTCATCAATCTAAACGTTCCCCTACACCTTGTTCCTCTTTCTTTTTAAGTATCCAACATTTAGTTCTGCAAATGATAACTGAACTTATAAAGAATTTTCCTTTCAGTTTCACTGGAATCTTTCTGTCACACAACACACCACTCCACTCTCTCTCACCACTTCAATTTCAGCCATCCCTACTGGGATGCACAAAGCTCCATCTATTTCCCTATTCCTACCACATCCTAGTTACATAAAAATATTACTTTTCACAATCTTTTGGCCATTTAAAATCATCATTTTATTTGTAGTGGGTAGTATTTTCCAAATACATACTATGTTGTTCTATATTCTATAATGTAGTATTTTATTATTTTCGTCCCAGAAACATTAACCTGATTAAAACATTTTGCTTTGTTTATCTCTTTACCTATTTTATATATTCTTGCTTTATCCTCCTTGGTATCAAGTTGATCACATAGATTTGTATACGCTTCTGCTACCGGTACTTTTACTTCCTTTTTGACAACCTTATAGTTTTGCGGATCTATATCCAAAGTCATGTATCTATGTCCATCCGCCTAGCCATTTGTGCGACAATCCTTTAAGGAAAACTCATAGTCTTGAAATAGCAGATACTTTTTATTAAAGGACACGTTTTTGAGTCTTAAAACCAGATACAGAGGTTCTTCTCGATATAATGAAGAATAATACATTTTTATTCTTCTCGAAGGAAAAGACTTAATATAAGACTGAATATAATAAATCAATAGTAACTAGTATTATTAGAAGGGAAAGTGTTCCATATGTGCCATCTATAAGTTGGAGTGGCGGTCGTAGTTCAGCGGCCAAGATACTTGCCTTCTAAGCCAGAGCACTCGAGCACCAAAAACGGCACCAACAACGGCGTTCTCATTTCTAGTGTGGGCTAATGTGCATCGACACTTAGTAACACGACGCACATCCCCGTTGTCTCCCCGTTCCGTTGTACTATAAACTGGCCAATGCCATTGGATAGTGTAGTATTATGAAATATAATGACTACAGTTTTCTTACTATGTATCTAACTCAGTGGTCGGCAAATTTATTAGCCAAAGAGCCAAATATGAACATTATAACAATTGAACAAAAAATCTGCTTGTTCAGTGAACTTTTATTACACTAAATAAGTAGTACACTAAATAAAACTATAGGGTTTAGCCGCTTAAGTAAGATAGTGAAAAATTGCCCCAGCGATATTCCAAAAATAAAAATTCCATGTTGTTTTACATCAAAAAGAATATTACATCAAAAATTGAAAACGTGTTTTTTCGTTTTTTGGCCATATTTTTGTTTCGAATCTCCATAAAAACGTCTCTTTTCTTTCATTTTGTAGGGATTTTATTTCCTACAACATTTTATTTTTTTTTAATTTTTGGCGCAATATTTAATTTTTTTGAGATATTGATATGTAGAACCAAAAAGGGAAAGAACATCAAACGCGAGCTTTTTCAGCTGATTTTTGAGAATCAGAAATGCTACACGGTGAGCTTGAAACACGTTATTATCTAATTTACTATATCTTCAACTTTTTTTGTTGGAATATCTTCTACAACTCATAAGTAGACAATACTAGACAAAATTTGAAAAAAAGATTTTTTCTAAAAAAATATAAATTTCTGAAAAGTAACATTTTACATAAATATTTTGCAATAACTATCGTTGTAAACGTTTGCAAAATGAAAGAAACGTTTATTCAAACTTCTATATTAATAGTACATGAACACAGCAATATATAAATACAGAGTGGGCCAAAGAAAAGAGTCCACCTCGATATTTGTCAGTAGTTATTCGATTTTAAGAAAATGCCGAAGCAGGTCGATTTTTATTTTCATATTGCAATTTTTTCGCATATATTTCATACTAGTGACGTCATCCATCAGAGCGTGGTGACGTAATCGATGTTTTTTTAAATGGATATAATGATCGTTTGGTAGCTCATTTGACAGGGTGTTCAATTCTCTATTCAGTAATACAAACATTAATATCATTATTTATACAGGGTAATCAAAAAAATATTTTTTGAATTAATTAATTGACGCAAAAAGAACAATGTACTTTTAATTTATTTAACTCAAAATACATTGACCTGCAGTCAGAAAATAGAAAAAAAAATGTTTATTTCACAAATAAACATTTTTTTTTCGCTTAAATTAAATCACAAACAGGCTCCCATCTACCTCTTTTGACAGATTTAACATTTAATTTAAGCGAAAAGTAATGTTTATTTGCCAAATAAACATTTTTTTCTGTTTTCTGACAGCAATAAAATGTATTTTGAGTTAAATAAATTACATACATTCTTTTTTTTTGCGTCAATTAATTTAATTCAAAAATAATTTTTTTGGCCACCATGTATAAATAATATTATTGTTTATATTACTGAATAGAGAATTGAACACCGTTTCAAATGAGCTACCACACGACCCCTATTCCTATTTAAAAAATCATCGATTACGTCATCACGCCCAGATGGATGACGTCACTAGTATGAAATATATATTAAAAAATTGTAATTTAAAAATAAAAATCGACCTATTTCAGCATTTCCTTAAAATCTAATAACTACTGCCAAATATCGAGGTGGACCCTTTTCTTTGGCCCACCCTGTATAAATACATACATATCTAATTTTTTTTCTTTTATCCACTAGCTTGCAAATTAAAAAAAAAATCAGCGGTTGGAGCATATGCGGGACGGTTCAAGAAATTCTTTAGAAATTTCTGAAATTTATATTTTTTTTTAGAAAACATCGTTTTTTTCAAAAAGGGACGCTTAGCAGATTTAAGTTTTGTCTTGTATTGTTTACTTTTGAGTTATACAAGATATTCAAACAAAAAAATATGAAGATATCGTAAATTAGATAATAACATGTTTCAAGCTCACCGTGGCTATTCCAAGAGTTGAAAATGATCATGTCTTCCACCTCCAAGATCACATTTTTTCTTCTTCAATATTTCCAATTCAACACAAATATGTTCGAATTTAGAGCACCACTTGTAATACTTCCTTGTTTTTTAAATCCAGCAATTGTATTCCAAAGCTACCAGTGTCAATTTCAAAAAGAGAAAATTTCATCTCGGTTATCGTAGTATTAAGAGGATTTTTTTATAAATGCTAAAGATTGCAAATCCTAATTTGTCAAAATAAGATGTAATCTTTTCCTACCAAGTTTTTTGTTAATAAAAATATTATTGTGCTTTCCGTGGATATTTGTATCAGAGCCACACTTAAGGAGCCAAAGAGCCACATGCGGCTCCTGAGCCGCACTTTACTGACCACTGATCTAACTTAAAAGAATTCTTATGATCTAATAATAAGGACAATGGACACAGCACTTACCTTATAGTGATTGGTAAGACCCTGTTCATCCAATTTTAAAATTTGTTCAGTGACGTGCTGGTTGTGGATTCCGAGCTTTAAAGCGGTTAACTGGATTTCGGGGACTACGTATTCGAGAACTTCTTTGGTATTAAGTGTTTTGGGATTGCTGGAGGGTTTGATGTTTGGAATTGCGTCTTCCAATACGGCGCCTCGGAGAGTTTGGAGTTCAGATGTTCGGACAACTAACCTGTAACAGAAAAAGAAAATAAAACGGTGGGTCCAGAGTACAAAAAAGGTATTTTCGAGAAATTTAATAAAATATTTGGTGCCCTATCATGCTCTGAACGTTTCGCTATAATATCAAGTATGACATACTAAGTGTGGTATTTGATTTTTTCGTTTTAGTGTGTAAGTGTGGTACTCCAGTTTTTCGTTTTTTACCTTTTTTTCGGCTATTTATATTTTCGGACATGTCCCTTAAAAAAGTGACTTCCTTAGACTCTCCTGAAGTCTATAATATCGTTAAATATTATTTATCCATGGACCACCCAACTGTCTGCTTTGACCAACTTGCTCCTTACGGCATTTGTTTGCAAATATTCAAGCTGATCCCTTCAAACCCGTCGTAATAATCCCTTTGAAGGTTTTACCGAAGTACTGCATGCAAGCATCCTGTTAGGTTAGATCGGAAAGTTCTCTTAGTTCTCCACGTTAACGTTGGGCTATTTTTTGAGAATAATCACTTTAAACTTCTATTGATTATAGAAGGTACTTTTTTTAAGATTGTGTTTTCACCATATTTTCAGCGACCCTAATTACAAGCGCGACATAAAAATACCATAAAAGTTATTATACATGTTTACAAGCTAAAAAATCAGCACTTTTTCAAAGGGTTTTTTACTACTACTACTAAAAATTGAAGAGGTCTTCTGTGTAAAAGGTATATTTATTTGAAAACCCCAATAAAGGGCTACATTAAAAAACAGAACGTTTTCGCTCTAAAGAGAGCATCATAAGTGTTCTAAGCAAGCTCTACATGCTAAGCCACAAAAAATACATGGGATGAAACCCTTAAAATGTCGACTAAAAGTCTCATATTAACATGTTGTATATTAAATCCTGGCGACGGATGAAATTTAGAGAGATACCTCAAAGCATCATTGACTATTCCACGAAGCATGTGGGTGGTTGAGTCGATTTCTCTGTCTTCACAAACAGAAAGGTGAAAGCCAACTGAGAGTTTATCTTCCTTGATCCATAAGGAAGATGGAAATGGATGAAATGTTCACACTTCACAACAAGGTGAACAGAACACTGTCAAAACCCCTAACATCAAACAACAGAGCAGAGCATCAAGGGTAGGGCGAATGCTGTCCTGTGATTGACTGGTTGTGACTAAACCTTTTCTGATCAACCACCTATGGTGGACAAAACTTGCTTTCTTCCGTTACCTATTGATATATTCCTATTTGACATAAGAAATAAAAGTCTATAGTTATATTTAAAATTCAAATAAAAATAAAGGTTTTCGTTTTTTATCGACCGCGGGCATGTAAATTTGGAACACCCTGTAAAAAAAAACAAATTTTGTATAGGTAGTTTTTAAGAAAGTGTTTCGGAGAAGTGTTTACGAACCCCAGGAACAATACGACTCAAGTAAACAATTAGAGTGATGTTTAAAAAGAAAGTGTTCGTGGAAAGATTTGTCAATAACCACCGATAACTCATATTCTAGTAAATAAGATAATAGGTTATTAAATTTGTAAAGAGGATTAATGTGGAAAGTAAAATTGAAATGGGGAATATTATTTTTTCTTGAAATCCATTAAGATATTTAGAAAAAGGGAAGTTTGTGTTGGTAAATACGGATAATTGAAAGTTGCTTGGGATTGGTTGATTTTGAATGCTGGAAGGGGTATTTTAGAAGGAGGAGAATGAATGAGCAAGGAGAGTCAGTGTGTTTTGAGCGATCGAGAGGCGAAGCCGAGTTTTCGAGAAGAGTGTACAAAAAAGTGAAACGCCGGGTTTGGTTAGTTTTGTTATTGAAAAATAAAAAGTAAGATATCGTGGAACGAGTGATAGGCTGAGACGAGATAGTATATAACTCTTTGAGTCTAGAGTATCCCGGTTTTGTTGAAGTGTTAAAAAAGGTGAAACACGGCATCAGGAGAAGGCAGGAACGAGTGCTGTACGAGGCGTAGTTTTCAAAGGAGCAGAGACATTACTGGAAGACTTAGACGAGTCGTTGGATCGCAACCCAAGCCAATAGAAAACGTGTTTTGTGTGAAGACATTGTCAAATCATCAGTAAAGGTCAGTCTATTTTGTTATGACATGAATGTATGGTTTGTGTATTAAATACCACATTGAAAATTGAGCCACACAATCACTATTAAAAATATTTCATCAAACCTAAATCAATTTGTTACTGATAAATCATAATAGTTCATTATAAATAAAATAAATTTGGAGACAAAAAGAAATAAGATTCCCATTTTTGTAACTGTTGTATTAAATAAAGATAGAAAGATAAGATATAAGAAATATTAAGCAGTTATTGCCATTTAGATAAAATAAACGATTTTTATAATTTCTAATTGAAATCCATATGTGTGTATTATTTTACTCTCTTTTATCTATCCCGATTAGGAATCCACTGAGAAATACTTTGAAGCCACGAAAGTAAGTAATTGATATTATAATTTAGCCCTGAGACGGACACTATATTGATATTTGATCTGTTTGATTAATGAGATAATTATTGATTAATTAATTAAGATAAATTACATCTGAGAACATCATTAGATTTCAAAAGTAAGATCACAACACTATATATTATGTGAAAAACATACGACAAAATTTGTTTTGATCAAACTTTTATCCACTAACATGTGGGGTTAAAAATAACATTTAAACTGACACAAAAATCTCAACAGGTGATTAATTGTGATAAATCCTTTTTTTAACGTCATCACCCAAAAAAAGTCAAGGTCTTATGCATTTCCGTAAACATAAAGCATCATAAAGGTACATATTTACCTGCAATACTGTATCTATTTCTGCATTTATTAATAACAGTGTGTGCAATTCTTCTGACGGTCTCTTAATTTCAGTACAATTTTCTCTCACATCACGCAATCTGTTATTATTACTACTGAGAAATTTCAGGAAATGATTATAATATTAAATAACAGAATTAATCAGATTTGTAGAACATGTTCATCGGAAGATAACTTCAAAATCAGGTTACGCACTTATATAATAATAGAATTTATCTATTGTGTGCTTCTCGGGTGAGAAAATTTACCTATAATTATTTCAACTGTATCAAGCAAAGTCGATTAAACATATTAATTATATTTAAGTAATACATATCTAGACTTGACAGTTGAGTAACAGGTTATTGTTAATGACTATAATGACTAATAACTGTTTAGAAATAGGAACTCCACTATATCCATTACGGTGACAAATAATGTGCGAAAGTTTACGACCACGTTGATCTTCTTCTAGAGCAGGACACCTTTTGGTAAAAACATTAGTTGGTGACCCCCTTGTCTTGCAGTACCCAGTTTATCCGCCATTTAGTAACATTTCCAAATTAAGGGGAAGATCTATTACAACGTCTAAGATTTGGTATAGTTACTTAACACATTCACGAAAATGACGGCATATGCAGACCCTTATATATGACTGTGTGAAGACAAAGATGTGTCCGCAAATGTGTTAATAGAGAAAAATGTCTTTCCTCGCCATATATGAGCTAGTGACACAATTTCTTTCTTCATGCATTGTCCTTCAGTATAGACGCTACATTAGTTCCTAGATTTCTGGAATTAAATTCCACATTATACAGGGTGTTAGTAAATTAGTATGACAAACTTTAAGATTAAGGAGTAATTCTACATGAAAAAATAATGACAATTTGTTTATAAATGTATGTCCGCAAATGCTTAGTTTGCGAGATACGGGGTGTTGAAATTATTATTTCAAACTGCCAATTTATTTATTGCTCTAAAACCGGCTGAGCTTTGAACATTAAATTGGGTGGGTTTTAAGAAGTAGCTATTGCGCATTTTTTGACATACAATTAAGAATTTTGTATTCATCATTGACGCACAAACGGGAAATGGTCTGAATTTTTTTAAAGAAAAAAATAGTACGCCACTGAAATATGTCGAATTAAAAATTGTTTTAAAATTCCACGTTTAATTTACGATAAAAAACCTTTCTTACCTTTTTTTCATATGGTGCACCGTTTTTATGCAAAAAATAAAACAATGTTACAACTTATTACGATTTTTAATCTACCTATAATAATACGAAACCTTTATATTTTTGTGATGGGACAGACTTTTGGTGTGAATGAGTTAACAGGTAAAGGTCAGCCAGTGCTGTAATGGGTTCTTATTCGCAGAACAATTTATTTTCCCAAGTACAGTGGAACCCCGATAAGTCGGCCTCCGATAACCCGGAAGTCCGACTAACCCGGATCGATTTTCATCAGATAAAATAAAAATGTTGTCACTTTGACTGAGTTTTTTTACCAAGACATAAAAAATAATGTATAAAACTGTACGTAATTTAGACGTACAGGACATAAGTATTTCATTTTTTTGGCAATTATAATTAAGTTTATCTGTAAGAGTACCGTATTTTATTAATTTTTACCATATCCTCCGGCTAACCCGGATTTTTGATAACCCGGATCGGCCGCGGTCCCGATTAATCCGACTTATCGAGGTTCCACTGTACCTACCTATAATTTTATAAGTGCTAGATATGTCACGTTATTGTCTTCTTACTACAATTAAAATGCCTATATTTGTTTTTTGATTTCTCAGAGAAATTAAAAGTAATGACGGGAAATAAATGGCGAGTAAATAATTTCGATTTTTAATCTCTACTTACCTATATTGATATTGCATAAGTGTAGTCGTTAATTGATTCTCCGGATGTACAACTTTTTCTCGTTTTATGGAGATAACCACAGGACCAAGCTGCTCATCCATTCCAAACCAGTTCTGGTGCTCTGAAAGGAAATGGTAACGGATATGTAATCACATAGGCGTAACAATGAGATGAAAAAATAATAAAAAAAAAATACAAACTAGCTACAAAAGGGCTTTTGTTTCAGCCAGTGTTTAGTGAAAGGGAACCATTAAATATTTAAATTCACCTAAATACTAACACTTTTTATTTTCTATTAGAATTGTTTGTGTTATAGCAGAGGTTCTCAATCTGTGGTACATGTACCACTGGTGGTACATATCATTATTGGCGGTGGTACACAAAACACAGAAAAAATTAAAATAGTAATACTTAGTAAGTATTGATAATACAATTTGAAAATATAGGTGGTACCAAAAATAATAAAAATAACTGTAGGTGGTACACTTTGCGTCAAAAAAAACTGGTACAACTCTTATAACCGAAAATCGTGTTTTTCAAGTTGTGTAAGTTGATCTTGTCACAAGTGTAATTCTAATTTCTAGGGCAACGTTGCCAGTTCAACGAAAATATTATATCAAACTAGGTAAAAACGGGGCTGTGCAACAGACCGCATTTTTTAATATACTATTAACTAAAACAATTGTAATTTTCCGTCATCCCAATTAAGTATTCATACATTGATTCGTGTTTTATTATAATTTATGAAAATATTTCAATTCAAAAATAATGATAGATAATAAATCTTGACATTACTTTAAATTATTATGTTTAATGTCACATCAAGAGGTGTGATTGGTTTCTCGTAAATTGTAGGACAAAACTGCATTAAGTTGTGTAGAATAAATAAAACACACTGGAAAAATTAAAAATTTAATTTGAAATTAATACAAAATGAATAACTTTTACAGTGAACAAGTGTGGAATTTAAATATATCTATTACAAATCGAAATATACATTTTAAACGATATTTTTTTGTATTTAGATTTAGTGCAATTCCGTTGTTTGTGATGGCAACAACGAAGTGATTCACGAACGATAATTGTCAGTCTGAACACAGGTTTACATTGGGAAAAAAAAGTGTACCAGTTTTATATGACGCGAAGTGTACATCACTCAAAAAGGTTGAGAACCGCTGTGTTATAGCATTATATGAAATAAATAGTTTAAAAGTTATTTAATTTGTTTATCCCAAATTAATTTTTTTGCAACACTATAAGACAGAAAATGATAAAGTTACAGTAATACTTTGGATAGTTTATGAAAGAAAAAGATAATCTAATTTAAAAAAATAACAAAAAATAATTCTATTTATTGCAAAATTATTTTGCAAGAACATGTGAATTAAAAAAAAGGGGGGCAAACTTCGTCCCTAATTGTCCTAGGACAATTGTTTTTCTTTCTAAATGTGTATAAAAATTCAGTCTTTCTAAATATGAAAAAATAATTTTTCTACGGGTAACGGTTAAAAGTTATTCTAATTGTTTATAAATAAGCAAAAAAAAATCGACATGTCTTTGCAAAATAATTTTACACTGTTTAAAATTAATTTTGTCATTTTTTTTTTAGATTAAGTTAATAGTATAAATGTTCTTCTGACTTACGGTGTTGCAAAAAAAATGAATTTGGGATAAACAAATTAAATAACTTTTGAACTATTTGACCAATTGGTTTGAAATTTAAAATATAATTTAAGCACAAGAAGTCACAGCATTCCGTGTAATAAGAAGGTTGTAACTTAATTTTTACATACGTTATGAACATTTATAAAATCTCAAAATTTATGACTTATTTTGCAATTTTGTAAGCAACAAATAAGGATAGACATATTGAGCGAGCGCCATATTGAAGTTTTTTATATGATTTATGAGTTTCTTATTCTGAAATTTGTTTAGAATGCTTCACTTTTTAGTAATATGTAGACGAAAAAAGCGAAAATTTACCGTTTTTTGATCTTCACTTGTTTATAACTATGTATATCAAAATCGGCTGCAGGAAACAGGTTATTAATATAGATGTCCATACTACTCAAAAAATTTTGTTTCGGCCTGGAGGGGGATGTGTCACAAGAAAAATCTTATTTCTCTGGACTATTCTTCTAGTGGTTCCATATTATCCAATTTGAGCGTAGACCGCCTGTCTGCGCTGAGTATAACAGTGTTGTGTATTAATTTATTGTGTACTGATAAACAATTATTGTGGTAGTGGTTTGCAATGGTCTTACGAGAAGCAACCTTAGAATATTTTTTGGTTTTCTGTTTGGTTGCCTATATCGAGAATTGTTTCGTGCAAAATGAATAGAAAAACCATAAAATAAATCCAACCACAAATCATGTTTTTATTTTTAGAATTAAACCAGTACTTGTAAAATGAAACCAATTAGTTATGTTGTTATGATTCTCTTAATCAAAAGATCCTTTCTCCGCCCGTGGAATGTTATTGATACCTGATGGTGTAATGTGTTCAAGACATTGACATTGATACTATGTCAAGTAAAAGTTATTTTCATATAAATCAAAGGCATCTCGTCTTCGAGTTTCTGCCAAGGTTCCATGCGTGAGTTGGTTTATTTTTTGCTACCTGGATTAGTTAAATATTCTTGAGATACTGACACAAATTTAGAAACTGGAATTTGTCGAGATTCGTAGTAAATTCTTGGCTAACGAATATGTGTTTTCTATTATGAAACTAGTGTCGTTTAAAAGACTTTAAATAAATATAGATTGAAATTGTTATTGACTTACATACGGATAGCTGTTTTTGCAAAAACTTTGATATTATTATTTATACAACTTTTCATATATACCAGGGGTGGCCAAACTGTGGCTCGCGAGCCACATGTGGCTCGTGGCTCTTTGAAGGATTATTTGTGGCTCTCAATAAATGTCCCTGTATTAGTTTTAATTTTTGTTTGAAAGTGTGGCAACAAATATAAAAGACTAAGCGTAACATCAGGATTTGGCCATGGTGACCCCCACTGTTGCTATTCAGTTTGGCCTTAGAATATCTAATAAATAAAATATCATCTGAGCTGACAGGAGGATTTGCGAATCGAGGATCAAAACTATTATTGGCCTTTGCTGATGATATACAGGGTGTAACAAAAATACAGGTCATAAATTTAATCACATATTCTGAGACCAAAAATAGTTCGATTGAACCTAAAACCTAACACCTTAGTACAAATGTGCACATAAAAAAGTTATAGCCCCTTGAAGTTTCAAAATGAAAATCAATGTTTTTCCAATATATCTAAAACTATTAGAGATTTTTTATTGAAAATGGACATGTGGCATTCTTATGGCAGTAATATCTTAAAAAAAATATAGTGAAATTTGGACACCCCATAAAAATTTTATGGGGGTTTTGTTCCTTTAAGCCCCCCCCCCCCCAAACTTTTGTGTACGTTCCAATTAAATTATTATTGTAGTACCATTAGTTAAACACAATGTTTTTAAAACTTTTTTGTAGTAATATGAAAATTTATGTATGACTTACATTTTTAGGTATATTTTGAACCATATTAAAAAAGAAGCCACATCTCGATAAAAGGTGCCTTCACGAAAAAATACTTACTTACTTAGTCCTAAGCCTTTCTACCTTTAGGTGTAAGGCTTCGAAAAAATACAAAGACGCAAAAAAGTTTTAAAAAACATTGTGTTTAACCAATGGTACCGCAGTAATATTTTAATTGGAACGTACACAAACATTTGGGGGGTTTAAAAGAACAAAACCCCCATAAAATTTTTACGTAAATATATTGAAAAAGAAGCCGCATCTCGATAAAAACTGCCTTATCGAAAAAATACTGCAAAAAAGTTTTAAGAATATTGAATTTAACTAATGGTACCACAATAATAATATAATTGAGACGTACACAAAAGTTTGGGGGGTTTAAGGGAACAAAACCCCCATAAAATTTTTATGGGATGCACAAATTTCACTATAATTTTTCTTTAAGATGCTCCTGCCATAAGAATGCCACATGTTCATTTTCAATAAAAAATCTCTAATAGTTTTCGATATATTCGAAAAAATCGATTTTCAGTTTGTAACTAGAAAGGGCTGTAACTTTTTTATGTGCATATTTGTACTAAGCTAAGTTAGGTTCATTCGAACTATTTTTGGTCCCAGAATATGTGATTTAATTTATGACCTGTATTTTTGTTACACCCTGTATAACTATTAATGACCACAACTTCGAAGTAGTAAAAAAGTTTAAATATCTAGGAACGGTAATCACAGATGACAATCATATATAAAAAGAGGTCTTAGCAAGGATAGCTGCGTGGAATAGATCAGTATACTCCCTATCATCATTACTAAGATCTAAGCTGCTAACAAAACAATCTAAATTTAGACTATACAGCCAATTATTCGCCCAATTGTTAAATTATGGAAATGAAACTTGGACTCTACATCAGTGGGAAAAAATCTTCTTCAGATGCAAATCCACTAATGGATGTTAGCGATCACATTTTCCATTAACTCTCTGTTTCTTACGAAATATATGCGAAATACATTTTTGAAGTGAAATCTGTTTCTTGCAAAATGTATCAGAGATTGATTGTCGTTAATCCCTGTCCATTGCCTTATATTTCGAAACCAGGACATTTTGCGTCCCAGTCCTCTCTTGCCTTAAAATTTTACCCTGGATTATAAGTTGGATTAACTGGTATTTTTCATTTCGCATGGTGCGACCTTGATACACAATTTTCCTTTTCTTGATGGTTTCGAAAAGTTGGCGTTCTTGGTCGATTCTTTTAAGGACATCTACATTTGTGACTTTCGCTATCAATGATATCTTTAGGATATGGCGATAAAGCCACATTTCGAAAGCTTCTAATTTGTTTATATCCCTCGTTTTGAGTGTCCGGCCCTCTACGCCATATATATCAGCATCGACCATACGTAGCACTTAGTAAACCTTAGTCTCAGTTGAAGATTGAACACTGAACAGGTCAGTACCTTCCTGATGCGACTTTTTACTTCCCTGTCCGATGCCCAGTCTTCAAAAAGCCACGTGTATTGGCGGTAAAGGTGTATTGGCGATAAGGTAATTTCGAATTCGAAACCTATCACAATAAAAACACCGGTTTTTAAAAGACCTATCGTTATCGATAATCGTTAAACTTAAAAAGCGTTCTTGTGCGAAATAAAAATAAACTTCTAAGTGTATAATAATAATATTTATATTAGTGCTGAGGTTAACATTTAATTTAAAATGGCCAGTGGCGGAACAGGAACAATCCGAAAGGAAACCTATAGAAAGAATGAAGAACTATCTGATAGTGGCGACGAAGAATCTAAGAAGAAAAAATATAAAGAAGATAAATTATATTTTGAAAAGAGTAACCTGACGAGACGAACACCGAATAAAAGCAACGACACAAATGAAGAGATGATAAAAATGATGCGGGAAGTTATGTGGAAAAATGATGAAATGATGGCAGAAATAAGAACCATACGGAAAGACCAAAAAGAAACGATGGAATATATTAAGGAGCTGAAAGAAAAAAACGAAAAATTGGAAGAAGGTTTAAAAATGGCAAACAATAGAATAGAACAATTGGAAAAAGATAGACGGAGAAATAATATAGTATTAAAAGGCCTAACACTAGATGCTACCGACGGAAAGCCTGTAAAGGAGTCAGTAGAACACTTCATAGGAAGAAATCTGAAATTAGAGGTCAGACTGAGAGGAGCGGTGAAGATCGGCGACCAAATCTTTGTAGCAGAAATGGAAAACCTAACGGATAAGATGAGTGTACTAAAAAACAAAGGAAAACTGAAAAATCTACAGGGACAAAAGGTGTATATAGAATCAGATTTAACAAGAAAGGAAAGGGAAATACAAGCAAAAATTAGGAAAATGGCAAAAGAAGAAAAAGACAAAGGTAATACTACGAAGATAGGATATATGAAACTGGAGATTAATGGAAAGGAGTGGAAATGGGACCATAATAAAGAGAAACTTATACTAACTCACAGAAATATCGGGGAAGGGACTTCAAAAAACTAAAAGAAAATAATGAGACCGGACCCACAACAATGACAACCAAGGCAATGAATGGGAAAAGCGATAGGGAAAAAGATGATGCAAAGGTAAACAAGGATGAAAATAGGAAAAAGGGGAAAGCTAGATTGCAGAAAAAAGGAGAGATAAAAATGGGAACATGGAATGTGAGAAGCATCAATGGAAAAGAGGAAGAACTGGTAGAAGATATGATAAGACAAAAAATAGAAATACTAGGAATAACAGAAACGAAGATGAAAGGAAAAGGTCTTAAGAAAATACACAAAGGATATTGGTTACTTTGGGTAGGAGCGGATACAAAAGAGAGAGCAAAAGAAGGAGTCGGGATAATAATTGCACCGAATAGACTACAACACGTTATAGAAGAAACATATGTTAACCAGAGAATATTATCGGTGAAAATTAAACTGATGGACGAAGAAATATGGACAATAATAACAGCCTACGGAGTAAATGAAGATGCAAGAAAGGAAGAGAAAGATAAATTTTTCGAGGAGCTCCAAATGCAAATTGATAATGGGGAAGAAAACATAATTGTAATGGGAGATCTAAACGGTAGAGTCGGAAACAACAACAGCGGAATAGAGGAGTGCATGGGAAAAGAAGGAGAAGAAATGCTAAACAGAAATGGTGAAAGAATAATAGAAATATGTATGGAGAATAAACTAGTTATAACAAATACAAAATTTAAACATAAAGAAGTACACAAATACACGAGAGTACAAGACAGCAGAAACGAAAAATCAATCATAGATTACTTTTTGGTAAGCAGCAACAAATGGAAAAGAGTACAGGATACGAAAGTGAAAAGAGGCTCGGAGATTGGCAGTGACCACCATCTAGTAATAATGAGAATGAGAACAACAGAGGAAAAAGAAGAAAAGAGAAGAAAGGTAGTAAATGAAAAAATAAAAAGTTACAAATTAAAAGAGGAAATATATAAGAAGAAATTCCAAGAAAACTTAGATAATACTTTGAAAGGTAGGGCAAAAAATACAAATATAGAAAAAAAATGGGAATATCTAAAAACCAGCATAATCAAAGCAGCTGAGGAAACTTGCGGGAAAGCAAAAATAGCAAACACTAACATGAGGAGAACAGAATGGTGGACGGAAGAAATACGAGAGAAAATAAAGAACAAAAAAGACAAATGGAAAAGATACCTAAGCACAAAACACCCGGAAGATTACGAAGCATATAAAGAAAAAAGGAAAGAGGTTAAAATAGCGGTGAAAGCAGGAAAGGAAAGGTCATGGGAGATATTTGGACAAAAAATGACAAAAAATTATAGGGAAAACCAAAAACTCTTCTACGGCGCATTAAAACAACTCAGACAAAAGAAAGAGCACACGATGCCGAATATAAAAGACAAGAATGGAAACGTACTAACAGAAGAAAAACAAATAATGGAAAGATGGAGAGAACATTTCAAAGAGCTAACTCATGTAGACAAGGACAACATAGGGGAGATACAAGAAAGGAATGAAGAACAACAAGTGGAATCCATAACAAGAGAGGAATTAGAGAAAGCAATAGAAAGAGTAAAACTGGGCAAAGCACCAGGCAAGGATCATATCACCCCGGAAATGATAAAATTCATGGGGACAGAGGGAATGGATAGCATGAAAGAACTAATGAATGATATCATAAATAGAGCAGAATTACCAAAGGACTGGAAGAAAGACATTATATTACCAATACACAAAAAGGGAGACAAGAGAAACTGTAATAATTACCGAGGTATCACCATATCAAGTATCCCTGGGAAGGTATTAGCAAGAATACTAGAGACAAGAATAAAAACACAAATAGAAACAACTAT
The DNA here is from genome assembly GCF_917563875.1 of Diabrotica virgifera virgifera. Classification (NCBI taxonomy): domain Eukaryota; kingdom Metazoa; phylum Arthropoda; class Insecta; order Coleoptera; family Chrysomelidae; genus Diabrotica; species Diabrotica virgifera. The sequence goes on along the minus strand of NC_065447.1, from coordinate 197,751,536 downwards.
GGAAGACACACAGTGTGGATTCAGGAAGGACAGAAGCACGCAAGACCTAATATTCACATTAAGACAAGTAAGTGAGAAGGTAATCAAGAAAAATAGAGAGATACATATGTGCTTCATTGACCTGGAAAAGGCGTTTGACAGAATCCGAAGAAAGGACGTTTGGAAGACACTAACAGAAAGGGGAGTCGACAGACACATAATAGAAGTAATAAAGGATATGTACAAAAATAATACAAATACAGTAAGAACCAATAACGAGGAATCCAGAGAATTTTCTACAAGTCAAGGCGTCAAACAGGGATGCGTGCTGAGTCCACTGCTATTCTCAGTGGTACTGGATGAAGCGATAAAGAAAGCCAAGAGAAGAATGAGAAAACTAACATTAGGATACTGGCAAATGAAACAGACTCAACTATCGGAGCTACTATTTGCAGACGACATGGTATTGATAGCAGAAAACAGAGAAGACTTACAGAACAATCTTGAAATCCTAGAAGAAGAACTATCAAACATAAATATGAAAATTAATACAGAGAAAACAAAAACAATGATAATTTCAAATACGAGGAAGACACACGCAATAGAATTAGACGGGAAACAACTAGAGCAAGTGGAATATTTTAAATACCTAGGAGTAATAATCGAATCAAATGGTAAACAAGACATGGAAATAAACGAGAGAATGGGACGAACAGGAAGCTTATTTAACACTATGAAAACAACATTTTTTGGGAAAAAAGGGATACCGGAAAAAGTAAAAACGGCAGTCGTTAAATCAGTAGTTAGACCAACAATCATGTATAGCAGCGAGACATGGACATTGACGGGGAGACAAAAATCCAGAGTCAATGCTATGGAAATGAGGTTCCTGAGGAAAATAGCAAACAGAAAAAGGACAGACAAAATACGAAACGAAACAATTAGACAAAACCTAAAACTAGAACCAATCAATGAAAAAATAGTAGAAGGACAACTTAGATGGTTCGGGCACGTGTGTAGAATGTCGAACGAGAGGCTAACAAAACGAGTGTTCGAAACGAGAGTGCAGGGGAAAAACAAAAGAGGGAGACCAAGAGTTATGTGGGTAGATGAAATCAGGAAAGAAGTCGAGAAGAAGGGATTGACATTGGAAAGTGCAAGAAACCTAGCGCAAGATCGGAAAGCATGGAGACTACAATGCCAAACTCAACTCCACCAGCCTTACACCTAAAGGTAGAAAGGCTTAGGACTAAGTAAGTAAGTAAGAATTTAACTAATGGTACCACAATAATAATATAATTGAGACGTACACAAAAGTTTGGGGGGTTTAAGGGAACAAAACCCCCATAAAATTTTTATGGGATGCACAAATTTCACTATAATTTTTCTTTAAGATGCTCCTGCCATAAGAATGCCACATGTTCATTTTCAATAAAAAATCTCTAATAGTTTTCGATATATTCGAAAAAATCGATTTTCAGTTTGTAACTAGAAAGGGCTGTAACTTTTTTATGTGCATATTTGTACTAAGCTAAGTTAGGTTCATTCGAACTATTTTTGGTCCCAGAATATGTGATTTAATTTATGACCTGTATTTTTGTTACACCCTGTATAACTATTAATGACCACAACTTCGAAGTAGTAAAAAAGTTTAAATATCTAGGAACGGTAATCACAGATGACAATCATATATAAAAAGAGGTCTTAGCAAGGATAGCTGCGTGAAATAGATCAGTATACTCCCTATCATCATTACTAAGATCTAAGCTGCTAACAAAACAATCTAAATTTAGACTATACAGCCAATTATTCGCCCAATTGTTAAATTATGGAAATGAAACTTGGACTCTACATCAGTGGGAAAAAATCTTCTTCAGATGCAAATCCACTAATGGATGTTAGCGATCACATTTTCCATTAACTCTCTGTTTCTTACGAAATATATGCGAAATACATTTTTGAAGTGAAATCTGTTTCTTGCAAAATGTATCAGAGATTGATTGTCGTTAATCCCTGTCCATTGCCTTATATTTCGAAACCAGGACATTTTGCGTCCCAGTCCTCTCTTGCCTTAAAATTTTACCCTGGATTATAAGTTGGATTAACTGGTATTTTTCATTTCGCATGGTGCGACCTTGATACACAATTTTCCTTTTCTTGATGGTTTCGAAAAGTTGGCGTTCTTGGTCGATTCTTTTAAGGACATCTACATTTGTGACTTTCGCTATCAATGGTATCTTTAGGATATGGCGATAAAGCCACATTTCGAAAGCTTCTAATTTGTTTATATCCCTCGTTTTGAGTGTCCGGCCCTCTACGCCATATATATCAGCATCGACCATACGTAGCACTTAGTAAACCTTAGTCTCAGTTGAAGATTGAACACTGAACAGGTCAGTACCTTCCTGATGCGACTTTTTACTTCCCTGTCCGATGCCCAGTCTTCAAAAAGCCACGTTCCCAGGTATTTAAATTTGCTCACTTTTTCAATAGACTTGGTATTCAGTTTTATGGTGGAGTTTTAAAGTGCGTCCATGTTTCTGGAGATGATCATGAATTTGGTCTTTTTGGTATTAATCTTTAATCCCATTCTCTTACTGTATTCTCCGATTATAGTGACAAGTTGTTGAAGATCGGCTATGTTGTCACAAATTAAATAAATAAGCTATTGGGAAATAAATAAGCTGCTGGATTTGAAAGCAAAGTCCTCAGAATGATATTTGGTCCTCAAAGAGATGAATTGACAGGAGACCGATACTGAAATCATCGTCAGACATACAAAAGCTAAGATAAGATGGGCAGGCCATGTGGTAGATCAGAGGAAGACAGAGTGTTAAAGACGGTGTTTTTTGAGAGGCGATAGAACATCAATAGGCCATCCCAGAAAAATATGGAAGGATTATGAAGAATCGAAGGATCCTGAATTAGTAAAGCCTGCTTGTAGAATTATTTGCATATTTGAAACAACGATGTGAACCATTTTATTTCAATTTAAAATTCGTGAACTCCAAACGATAAAAGAAAAATTTAATACCTCTTATACACTTTTTAGATAATTATTTAATTGCGGCTCGCGAAAAATTTCAAATTTTGAAAAATGGCTCGACTATCAATGAAGTTGGCCACCCCTGATATATACATACCTACCGCAGTGTCGTAAATAATAGATCTTACGAGACTAATGAACAAGTTAGAAGCCTCTGAACTCTGGCGTTATATAAGGATCTTGAAAATACCTTGGACAACCCACACCACCAACAAAAATGTCCTAAGGAGAATAGGTTCAGATAGGAAGCTGCTAAAGATCATCAAAGTTAGAAAAGTTAGCTATCTGGAATAACATGAGAAACGAAAAGTACCGCCTGCCGAAATTGATCATCCAGGGGAAGAATGAAGAAAAACGGACCGTTTAAATATCAGAGGCTGGACCGGCCTTGATTCAACATCTTTGTTTAGAGCCGCATTGTACAGAGACAGCACCACAAGAAGATTGAAACTTTTGCGTCTTTTTGCTCAGCAGTAAGTGAGTTGAATTTGTTGAATGTTGAATTTATTCACTGCACACTCGAGCTGAGCCGCGGCGTGCAAGCTGCTTGCAAGTGACTTGCAAGCCGCGTAGACCGAAAGCACGCTAGTTTCTGCTACATTGACAGGAAGCTGCTAAAGATCATCAAAGTTAGAAAAGTTGGCTATCTGGAATACATAATGAGAAACGAAAAGAACCGCCTGCCGAAATTGATCATCCAGGGGAAGATTGAAGAAAACCGGACCGTTTAAATATCAGAGGTTGGACCGGCCTTGATTCAACATCCTTATTTAGAGCCCCATTGGACAGAGACAGATTTGTACATCGACACGTGCACGCGGTCTGAAAATGAGTCATGCGGTTTGGCAGTCTGTACTGAGCAATCAGTGAGTACACGTTGATCGCGCGATAGATTTCAACGTAGATACAGAGCTGTGCATTTCTGGCGTGTATTGACCCCGATGACTGGATGAACCAAGAAATTCTAGACCTGATGGAAGTTCGACAAAAATACAAAAATAGAAATATCAAATACCGTGAAATCAACAAACTCATAAAAAGAAAAATTAAACAGGCCAAAGAATCCTGGCTCGAGAATTAATGTAAACAAATAGAAGACCTCCAAAAAAGCATGACAGTTTCAACCTCCACAAGAAACTTAAATATACCTCCGAAATTAGAAAACAGAAACTTAAAACCGCAGACGGAAAAATTTGTGATCACGAACAACAGTGCAAAGAATGGGAGAGACACATCAGTGACCTTTTTGACGATGCTTCTCGAGAAAATACTCCAAATACTACCTGTGACAACCAATTAGACAGAGGTCTCAGTATACTGAAGTCAGAAGTCATAAAAACAATACAACAAGCCAAAAACAATAAAGCACCTGGACCAGATCAAATCCCTGTTGAGCTACTTAAACTTTTAGATGAGGAAAACATTACCTACTTGACTACTTTCTTTAACAAAATTTACAAAGAAGGAAAAATACCAGATGATTGGTTGGAGTCACTGTTTATATTATAACATTACCAAAGAAAAGCAGGCCCATCAAATTCAGCGATTTTAGACTAATCAGTTTGATGAGTCACACACTTAAGATACTTTTACGTATTATACAAAACCGAGTATTCCTTCTGTGCGAAACTAGAATGGGTAATAAGCAATTTGGATTTGGAAATGGTCTAGGAACTAGAGAAGCACTATTTTGTATGGGCGTTCTATTACAAAACAGTTGTGAATTCCGAAAGAACCTTTATGTTTGTTTCATCGACTTGGAGAAGGCATTCGACAGAGTACAACATGATACACTTTTCGATTGCCTGCAGGCAGCAGGACTTGACCACTACGATATAAGCCTGCTGAAATACTTATATTACAATCAAGTAGCCTCTATCCAAATTGGAGACAGTCGTACTGAAAAACTGCCGATAAAACGTGAAGTACGACAAGGTTGTGTTTTATCACCCACCCTTTTTAATCTGTACTCTGAAGAAATCTTTAGGGAGGCTTTGGATGACAGACTAGATGGAGTAAGGCTAGGCGAAGAAGTAATCAACAATATTAGATACGTTGACGATACAGCCATTCTTGCTGAAAATTTACAAGATCTTCAGACACTACTAAATCTAGTCAGTGAAGCAAGTTATCGGAGAGGCCTTAAAATCAACATTTCAAAGACAAAGTGGATGACAGTTGGAAAGATTAATATAGATCAAGGTCAGCTTTCTCTTGATGGAGAGGAGTTAGAACGGGTAAATCATTTCAAGTACCTTGGCAGCTGGTTAAATGTAAATTGTGACTCTGATGAAGAGATAATAACTTGGATTGAAATATCACGGAAGGCTTTTATGACCTGGAAACCAGTTTTATGTAACAGAAACCTGTCGATGAATATTCGAAAGAAGATGCTGAAATGTTATGTGTGGTCTATCCTATTGTATGGTTGTGAGACATGGACGTTAAAAACCACAATGCTAAACAAAATAGAAGCATTCGAATTGTGGTGCTATCGACGAATCCTAAAGATATCGTGGGTTTCGCACACTTCCAATGAAGATGTTCTTCAAATGCTGAATTCAGAACGTCTGCTCATGAGCATCATAAAGAGAAGAAAAACAGAATACTTCGGCCATATAATTAGAGGACCTAAATACCATCTGCTTCGCCTTATAATACAAGGAAAAGTGGAGGGAAAGAGATGGATTGGTCGAAAGAAACTTTCATGGTTGCGTAATATTAGACAATGGTGTGGCTGCACAGTAGAAGAATTATTTCGCGCAGCAGCCGATAGAGAGAGATTTCAAGAAATTTTAAACATGATGACGGCCAACGTCTGAATACAGACACGGCACCTAAAAAAGAAGATTGACCCCGAGAAACCGCTCAAATGAGTGTTGACGGGAAACTTGGCTTAAAACAAGCAACTTGCTCGCAGCGTGCACGCAACTTATCGTCGATCGTCCAATTTCACTAAGTGTAGTCACGTTCAGTACCCGACACATAGAGGACAAAAAGATTGCTCGAAACAGCGGAGATGAAAACCCTCCGAAAAATCGATGGTAAGACCAGAGAACAATAACCACAGAGAAACGACACGACCGTACTTGAAACGTGTACCATTTTTGAAGACGCATGCGCGAACCTGGTTGCTTTATGGGTTCCCAACACATGCTAATTCCAGCTAATTCTGTCACTCTGGTTGTTTTGCGATAGTCCGTAGGCGTGTATGGTAAATACTTGACTTAACAAGTTTGTTTGAGCATTTATATAATAATTATAATCGTTAAAATGTCTGGTTACTCGTGTGTGGTTCACGGATGTTCCTCTGCGACAGGAAGAGGAATAAGTTTATTTAGATTTCCTAAGAATAATAACAGGTAATTTTTATTGCTTTGTAATTTTTACATATTAGTTATTAGGTATCTAATAGTCTTAATTTGACTTGATTAAATATTATTGATAATAAATCATGAAGAAAGTGATTCATTTCCTTGTATACATTACCCCTACGTAATGCATAAAAAAACTAAACTTCGCTCTACCAAGTAAGGGATACCTATTTCAAAATAAAAATAATAAATTTGGTGTCAGTGCATGTATTTCATAACAGACGCAAGTCTCCGAAGGGCCAACCAGGTCAAAACATATGTTGTCCGGGTGTCATCGCATTCCTCTTTGATATCTATATTGAGGTAGTTGTGAAATTAAATATCTAACCCACCATTTTTTGGCGGCCATTTTGGATTTTCTATAATGAACTCTTTATTAGTAGTCAAGCCCTTTCATTCGATACCCATATTGAAGTAGTTGTGAAATTAAATTATATGTAACCCACCATTTTTTGGCGGCCATTTTGGATTTTCTATAATGAACTCTTTATTAATAGTCAAAGAGAATTGGAACTTTCAGAGTTTGTGACATTTCCGTAGCCGTTACAATGGCTGTGTTATTTTTCGATAACCTATATTAAAAAATATAATTTATTAGGAAATACCTCGACAACCAAATTATATCTTGTATCAGCCCAAGCCAAAAACAATCAGTGAAAGCCACACCTATCGTAATAAATAGGTATATTTTATTATTGGTAGGTCTTTCAATGCCAAAATCAGGATAAACAAAAAGGTATTTTCATTTATGGTTCCAATCAATATGATTTTCATCATTACTTTGCATTGTGCGATATATTTGCAACCTTTTGTAAATCAAAAATAATTCCATTATTATAAAGAATGCCAACAAAAGCCGGCCCTGTACGCAACTTTTTTCTCGGTGCGATATTCTATATTTATTGAAAGTCAACATAAGTGCTTAATTTTATTTACGAATTTATATTGTGTGATATGCCCACTGACTATTGCTTCGATGGTCGCTCTGGTTGCTTTAAGTGTCGTTGGCGGCTTAGCCACGAAAGATCAAAGGCGTGTCGTTTCTCTGTGGTTATTGTTCTCTGGTAAGACTCTATGGGACGGAGCTAGAAGTACAGATATACGACGGAGATGCAAGGTGGACAACATTAATAATTGGGTAAGAAACAGAAGAATAGAATGAAATGATCACATAAGCCGAATGACAACAAATAAAGTAGTAAGGACAGCAAGAGACGGTTCCCAAATAGGAAGACGATCATTGAGAAGACCACGAAAACGATGGAACGACAACTTACTAGAGGCACATTGAAAAAACAGACAGAGTCATGTCTATACAAAAAGAAGAAGACGTTCAGTTCATTTTATACCTTACGGCCAAGGTCCCTATACCATAGGTTGTATGGTAACTTTGACATTGACAAATGAAATATTCGTCAATATGAAATATGACGTCACCCAGACGATCAATTTTACGAATTGTTTGTAAACATAATAGGATACGTGGTTTGGAGGCTATATTTTGTTATTAAATATCGTTAGTGTTTTAATTTGTGTTTATATCTTGAGATATAATGTATCTATAGATATCATTAAGTGTTTTTAGTATAATAACTTAAACCCAAAACTGTTTTACAAGAAGTGTTATATACGTTGACGCCTAGCCCTATTTCTTTCGCATTTTCTTTAAGCTCCACATACAGTTCTGTAATATCTCTTGCGGTTCTTCGCATCAAGTTTACATCATTTGTGTACGTTACAATCTGCTTAGACTTATTTAACAATATATCTAATTAAGTCTATAGATAATAGATCTATTATATGTACCTAATTGTTTCATAAAAGATTATAACTAATATTGCAGCCATCTGAAGGTCGTTTGAATAAACAATTATAAAGTAAATGAATATATAAAATGGGGAAAATTCCCTTTATTGCGCTGAAATTGTATTTTTTTACAATTTACTGTTAATGTAAAACTTCACAGGTACCTATTGAATGGAATCATAATGTTTTAATAGTTTTAGATATTATAATCCAGTACCTAACGTAATCAGATGCTCTTATGTTAAACTTAAACTACTCAATTTGATAGGTACATAAATCTTTAGTTGAATCTCTTTTTCACCATGGTCTACATGTTAGAAGGAATTTATAATAATGTACTATATGCATTATCCCCAATTCAAAATGATTATATACCTACTCAAAATCATTTAAAAAAGTAAATTGTATTCAACCCATTATTAATATACCTAGGATATTTGAATGATTTAGTCCCATATATAAACACAAGAAACAATCTACTTCTGCTTTAATTAAGTAGTAATGCTGTTCTACTGCATATATTTAATTGCAATTATATTCTATGATTTTTGTAACTCTAGAGGTATCTACCACATTTTTTAAAGAATATATTAAATAAATAGTCATTAAAAATCCAAACGTATTTTTTTTAAATATACATATATATTTTCAATCATTAAAAACATTCCTACTTTCCGAGTTCATTTCAATGAGTGTAGTGAATGAATTTGAATACAGCATTCTGGGTGACGTCACTCCCGCCATTAGATTCTCGACGCTGATTGGTGGAAAGTTACCATGCAACCTGTCTATTTATGAACCTTGCCTTACGGCCAGTAAACTTTCGTGTCGTCATCACGTAGAGCAACAGCCTGTTCGAACTCTTCCTCTCCGAGAACTTTCTCTCTTTCTCTGTCTCATTTCTGCGTCGATGGGCAACATTTCGAAAGTCATTCCTGATCTTGAAGAATTGTATTCAAAATAACCAGAGGCGAAATAGTCTAGGCGCCAGAGGGGTCACCGTGTACTTTTCAATTCTGATGGACAAACTCAACGGTTATTTATGGATTTTTGGCTGCTGATTACGAATTTCGAGGGTGGATTTCGATCCGAGTGGTCAAAAAATTGTTATAAACAATTTAATTGTTATAAGGCTGTGGCTCATAAACTAAAAGAGATAAAAAAGAATGTTTCAAATAAAAATTTTTCGTTAATAAAAAACGAAAAAGAAGGCGTTTACCAAACTTAAATCCAACAATTAGAACTCAAGATATTGTAAAATTAGTGCACAATGCAAATTGCAAAATAAGTATTTTTCGAAGCTTTATCGATCGTAACCCGGCTTCTACGCATGCAAATGAGCCTTAGAAGGTCTCATTTTAAAGCTTCATTAATACGCTTCCAAACAGAGTTTGTTATATTACTTGATCTTCATTTGTTTTAAAGTTATATCCATTTGAAGTAATCATTTTCTTAAAAAAATTGTACATTAATTTGTTTATAAGGGTTTCAAGTAAATTTGAGCTATAAACATTTATACTTTAATTAACAATAATGATAGAACAACTCAAAAGGAATAATTTGAGCTGAAGAAAATGTTCGTAAGTTTATTTTTGGTCAAGATATCGATATTTTAATGGCGCGCTATGAGGCGCAAGATCGTTTCACAGTCAAGTATTTTTCGACGCTTTATCGATCGTAACTCGGCTTCTACACATGCAAATGAGCCAATATGTGATATCCATATAAAAATGGATCGAGATATATTGCAGCATCATCATTGCATATAAAACGAGCATATTGACGTGCCTTGATGATGCTTCAAAAGAACTAGATCCACTTTATATGGATACTATCCACTATCCACTGGATATCTATATGATATAGATTATATTTATATCATATAGATAATTAGACTCTGAATCTCCAGAAAGTTTTAGTTTTACTGCCTACAAGAACAGACTTAGTACCACCATGTAACTGTAAAAATTGCTCTAAGAACTTATGCAGATGTAAAAAAGCTGAGATTCCCTGTATATCTCGATTCAGATGCATGGAACAAAAAGTTTGTAAAAATAGTATTAATAAATAATATCAACGTACTTTTTAGTTCTATTTCTGAAATATTACTTTTTAATGTTTTTTTTTTCGCATTTAGTACAAAAGATAGAAAACAAAGTAAATAGAATGAAAGGTAATACGAGGTACAGTATGATGATTTAATTATAAGAATTATATAATAAAATTTTATTAGGATCTTCAAAAATGAAAAATGAAGATAACGTATATATACATAGAAATTATAATTTGCATCGAGAAGTTAGCGCGTGAATCTTTACGCGGTGAGCCGATCTTGAGCCTCAGAGCGCACTATTAAAATATCGATATCTTGGCCAAAAATAAACTTACAAACATTTTCGTAAGCTCAAAATGTTCCTTTTGAGTTCTTCTATCATTATTGTTAATTAAAGAATAAATGTTTATAGCTTAAATTTGCTTGAAACCCTTATAAACAAATTAATGTACAATTTTTTTAAGAAAATTATAACTTCAAATGGGTATAACTTTAAAACAAATGAAGATCAAGTAATTTAACAAACCCTGTTTGGAAACCTATTAATGAATCTTTAAAATGAGACCTTCTAAGGCTCATTTGCATGCGTAGAAGCCGAGTTACGATCGATAAATCTTCGAAAAATACTTATTTTGCAATTTGCAATTTGCATTGTGCACTAATTTTACAATATCTTGAGTTCTAATTGTTGGATTGAAGTTTAGTAAACGCTTTTTTCTTCGTTTTTTATAAACGAACAAATTTTATTTAAAACATTCTTTTTTATTTGTTTTAGTTTATGAGCCAGAGCCTTATAAACAATTTATAAACAATTAAATTGTTTATAACAATTTTTTGACCACTCGGATCAAAATCCACCCTCGAAATTCGAAATCAGCAGCCAAAAATCCATAAGAAACCGTTAAAACGGTTGACACGAAAAGGACACGGTGACCTCTATTTGGCGCCTAGACTAAAAACTAAGATCTGGGGAAGGGATCACGCGCAATAACTCAAATACTCAACGTATCTGGAATTAAGTTTTATTTAGTTCTTTACGATCGTTTATATTTGTTGTTTCAAATCTTGATCATTTTTATTTGAGACTTTTGACCTGTTTTTTATTTTTCTATTTTAGATGGAGTATGATCATACATTAATGTATTAACTACAGTGTGTCAATTTGAAAAGGTGCCACCCTCTATCATTTGGCCACTATTCTTCTTCTTAAAGTTCCGCTCCTATCGGAGATTGGAAATCATTCTGGCAATTATAATTTTGTTGGTTACGCGCCGGAATATTCAATTGAGCTGCATCCAAAATCCAAACCATTCACGGAGATTGCGTAGCCACGAGATTTTACGTCTTCCTACGCTTCTTCTCCTTTGATTTTGCCCTGCATTATATTCCTTAATAGTTCGTATTTTTCACCTCTCATGATGTGCCCCAAGTATTCCAACTTCCTGATTTTTATGGAATTTAAAACTTCGCATTGTTTTCCTAGTAGTTCGAGCACTTGTGCGTTTGTTTTACGATCTGTCCATGATATTTTCAGAATACGTCTATAACACCACATTTCGAATGCTTCCAGGTTTTTAATGTTGGATTGTTTTGTGTCCATGCCTCAACCCCATACAAAAGGGTGGAGAAAATATAACAACGAAGCATTCTTATCCGGAGTGTTATATTGATATTGCGATTACAGAAAAGTTTCCTCATTCTGTTAAAAATGGATCGTGCAATTTCAATGCGGCATCTTATTTCTTTTGTCTGATCAGTATCTTCTGTGATCCATGCTCCAAGGTATTTGTACGAAGATATTTGCTCAATTTCTGTGTTATCCAGTACTAGTCTAACTCTGATGTTTTGTGCTTTTGTAAATACCATGAACTTGGTTTTCTTCAAATTTATTTTTAGTCCATAATCGTTGCAATGTATATTTAGTTGTTGAGCAAGGTGTTGCAATTCTTCCAGTGTTCCCACTAGAAGTACGGTATCGTCAGCATATCTTATATTATTAAGTGGCTCACCGTTTATTATTAGGCCCTCATTGACTTCGGCCAACGCTAATTCTGAGATGGCTTCACTATATAAATTAAATAACAATGGTGATAAAATACACCCTTGGCGCACCCCACGACGAATCTGGATATCCTCAGTCAGTTCATTTTCAACTTTCACTTTTGCTGTTTGATTCCAATAGAGGTTACATATAATTCTAATGTCTCTACTGTCTATGTTTTTATTTAACAAAATTTCTTTGAGACAATTATGCTGCACTTTGTCAAATTCCTTTTCAAAACCAATGAAACAGGCATATACTTCCTGATTCATATCTAGGCATCTCTGCGAAAGAACACTTACTGTAAACAGTGCGTCCCGTGTTCCCAGACCTTTCCTAAATCCCATTTGTGTATCACTTATGCCTTCGTTTAATTTCTTATGTATTCTATTGTGAATCACTTTTAAAAACAATTTCAAGACATGACTCATTAAGGCTATGGTGCGATGTTCATTGCAATAAAGGCTTTTTTGGATAGCAGTATAAATGTCGATTGGAGTCATTCTTTAGGTATTATACCTGTTAATATATAAATATATGGTGTTAAATAAATCCAAAAGAAGGTCAATAGATTCAGTATCCACAATTTTAAGTAATTCGATAGGAACTTCATCAGGCTATGGTGCGATGTTCATTGCACTAAAGGCTTTTTTGGGTAGCAGTATAAATGTCGATTGGAGTCATTCTTTAGGTATTATACCTGTTAATATATAAATATATGGTGTTAAATAAATCCAAAAGAAGGTCAATAGATTCAGTATCCACAATTTTAAGTAATTCGATAGGAACTTCGGGAGATTTACTACTTTTAGCTTGTTTCATTGCATATTCGACTTCTTCTCGTATAATGTCAGGTCCAGTATCATCTTTAAATTCTTTTGGTGCTTTTGTTCTCTCTATGTCTTCAAAAAGCTGTGCTATATATTGTGTCCATCTCTGCATTTTCTGGTTTATATCTGTCATAAGTGCACCACTTTCATCTCTTAGTTGCCTAGTTTGAAGTGTTCTTTTCATTCCTGTTAGTTCTCTAATTCTTTTATGCATGTTAAAAAAGTCATATTTTTTCTCAAATTCTTCCATGTCTTGGCACTGCTCATGTAACATTCTCTCTTTAGCTTCTTTTATTTTCTTTTTAATTAATCTATCGGTTACATTATATTTAATTGGATTTTTTGTTTTGAATGATTTTCTTTAACTCATTAATAATATTATCTCTTCAGTCATCCAGTCTTTATGTTTTCTTTTCTTTGGTTTTAAGTTTTCACTCGCTGCGCTGTTTTAATTACTGCTTGTTTTATATTTTCCCATTTCTGATCAATGTTATAGCTACTTTTATTCAGTTCTTGGGCAATATGTAAATTTTTAGTAAGAGTTTTTACAGTTTGTTCCTTTGTTTGTGGTTCCCTTAATCTCGTAACATCAATTCTACTTTGCGTGGGTTTATTAATCAGCTTTAATTTGATTCGTAATGTGACTACTATGGGGTTATGGTCTGAACCGATATCTGCTTCAGGATAAGTTTTGGCAGAAAGTATAGAATTACGAAATCTTTTTCTAATGAGGACAAAGTCAATTTGATTTCGGATTGTTCTATTGGTTGTGTCTCCGGGAGACTATAGAAAATCTAAAAATATGCAAAAACACGTCAAATTTATTTGTGAGAGGGACATTTTGTAGACCAGTTTTCAACTAAATTACATCAACCCTCTAGCGTTGGGGGCGAACAGAACCCTCAAAATCTTTAATGGAAAGGGAGGTTGAGTGATACCTCATTTTAAAGGTCGTTCAATCACCTTTTCAAAAATACTACATACATTATATTTCTTTTCAGTACTTTTGGAAAAAATCAAAATGAAACCGTACAGATATTAAATATTTAGTTCTGAACTCCAACTTTTTTTGGAGTATTGAACTCCAAATTGAAATTTTTTGAAGTTATACTTCTTTAGGCGCAATTGAGAGTGAATTTTTATTATTCTGGGCGCATGCGCACACAGAAAGTATGGAGTTCGTTGCTAATCTTTCAAGTTATGTATGTATCAGCGCAAATAAGGTATGAAAATAACATAGTAGTGTATTTAGTAAATATATTTATTATAATTTTTGTGTCTTTGGATTTGTCTTCCTCGGGAGTAAGATAATAAGTATTTATTATAACATATTTATACTTCACTTGATCTATTTGTCACCGTGATTAGTCATTAGGTCTGAGATGTCACGTAAACAGAGCGATGATAGCTTCGTTGGTACAGCATTGTACCACAGATCGAGAGGTCCCGGGTTCGAATCCGGACGATTCATTTTTTTTTGGTATTGTTTTAATAAAAAAATTTTGAAAGTGATAGGTAAGTATTAAAATTAGTTTAATATTTAAATAAAATACAAATAAACTAGTATATTTATTTCGTTGAAATTATATAATACAAGTTATAACTTCTTACGTGCGCACAAAGTACACACACATTCTTTTTTTTTTTTGAAGATTGGAGTATTTTTGAAAAACTTTGGAAAGAGTATCGAGTTCAGAACTCCAAAAATAGAGGCTACTACCCTCTATAATTTGGTCCCTATAGAAAATCTAAATAAAAGCAAAAACACGTTAAATTTATTTGTGAGAGGGACATTTCGTATACCATCAACCCTCAGCGGGTGCGGACACAACGGCAAAAATCTTTAACGGAAGGGGGGTCGAGTGATACCTCATTCTAACGGTCGTTCAACCCCCCTTTTCAAAAATACCACATACATCATATTTCTTTTTAGGACTTAAAAAAAATAAAGTGAAACCATAGAAATATTAAGTATCTAGTTCAGAACTCCAAATTCTTTTTTGGAGTGTTGAGTCCAAGATTTTTCCAAAAGTACTGAAAAGAAATATAATGTACGTGGTATTTTTGAAAAGGTAGTTGAACCGCCTTTAAAATGAGGTATCACTCAATCCCCTTTCCATTAAAGATTTTGGGAGTTGTGTCCGCCCCAGATACAGGGTTGATGTAATTTAGTTAAACACTGGTCTACAAAATGTCCCCCTCAAAAATACATTTGACGTGTTGGTGCATATTTTTTGATTTTCTGTAGGGATCATATTATAGAGGATAGCACCTTTTCAAATTGGCACTGTATGTAATTAATACTTGTAATAATTATTGTGTTATCAGCTGCGTAAGATTAATTAACTATTAAATACTACTAGTTAAAGGAAGTAGTAGTAGTAGGAAGTATTTCATAGTTTCTATAACAATCGGAGCAACGTGTATAAATATTAAATAAGGTATTTAAACATTCAATTGAAATAACACATCGAATGTCAACAACGTAGGTTTTCCTCCCACAAACCAGGTTGTTACCATTGACAAAAGCAAGACAAGATCGATAATACTCATTGATAAGTCAATGTACCAGAAATATTTCATGAAATACCCAACTAAAATAGTATGCGTAGGATGTGGTTATGACAGATGACAACATTATTTTTAGAACAAGAGCATTGGGTTTTAACACATCCAAAATCAGAAAATCCGTCTTGTTTTCAAAAACTTATTCAACCGAGGATCTTTCTGCGATCACATCCTGTGGAATGATTCAAAATAGTGTAAAAATAGTTTGTGTTTATAATAATTTGTTTTCTAGAGAGATTATAAAAAGATTTATGTAGCAAGGATGACATTGAATTTATTTTCGAAAAATATTAAATAGGTTCTGCCATCCCTAGTTTGTTACTGATATTTCAAGTTGTTAAATTGTTTATTTGTAAATACTTTGAATGATGCTCAGAATGTTGCCTTCACATATTGTGAAAGAAGAATATTGATTTTTATATAGACATTCGATACTCTCCCTTAGTTTGGTTGTTATTCCTCTTTGTTCTAGGAGCGACAACACTTTTTGCCGAGGAACGAGATCAAATGCTTTTTGTAAGTCTATAAACGCAAAATATGCTTTTCCCCTTCTGAGTTTCGTTTTATCAATGATCTGTTTAATAGTAAAGATATGGTCTTGCACACTTCTTCCTTTTCTAAAGCCACTTTGAGATTCTGCTAATGTTGTATCAATTATCTTTGTCAGCTTTTCTTGTAATATTTGTTTGTAAAGTTTCATTCCCGAGCACAAGATTCCTCTATAGTTTTTGCATTCCGTTTTATCTCCAGATTTAAATATGGGTAGTATCAACGCGATCTTCCATTTTTTGGTATTCTTTCAGCTTTCCATACCTTGTTTATTAATTGGAATAATATCTGTTGTCCTTGTAGTCCCATATATATGAGCATCTCTGTTGTTATTTTATCATGTCCTAGTGACTTTCCGTTTTTCATTTTTGTCAGTCCTTGTGTAAATTATTTCCATGTTATTGCAGTGTCTTGCGTTCTTTCTATAGTTTCTCCGGTATTTGTCACGTTAATCGTATATTGTGGTGTTTCATTTTCTGTTGATAATAGTTCTTGAAAATACCTTTTCCACGTTTCCATTATTTATTCTTCTTGTGTCAAAATGTTTCCTGTTTGGTCTCTAATTGTCGATTGGACTGTATTTTTCCCTTCTTAAAGTTTTCATGGTTTTATAAAACAGCTTTTGGTTGCGGTTGTTCCACTAGGATTAATCCATATCATTTTGTGTACATATATCACGGTGTGGGAAAAAAAAGTCTACAAAAAGATTAGGATCACGCTATTCTATTGACAAAGTTAATTAGTAATTCTCTACTTTCATTGGTGGTTTGATGGAGTGATTGTTTACCAATGGCTCCTAAGAAAAATTCTTCTTTGCCTATTGCCCATTCATACCTCCTAGTACGATCTTGTTTAGTCTGTCGTTCTATTCGACAATTTCTCGGTAAGCTGTCGTATACTTCTTCTAGCTGTTCAATTCTTCTTTTATTTCTATGTTTTTGTTCTGTCAGGCAGTGTATGTTTATGACTGAAAGGTTAAAGAATTTTGTTTTTGTTCTTAGTTAACAAATTTCCATAAAATTAATAATCTTAAAATGAATACAAGTAAATAACCTTGAGTTCGATCAATAGTCGAGGAAATGAAGCATTTTGGCTCGCAATTTTTCGTCCAGCATGGATTTACTTGAAATCTTCACAGAAGGTAGGGAATAGTCCAAGGATAATTTTCTATATCATGCCGCTGTACGCTAAAACTTTGGGGGAGGTTGCCACCCCATCTCGGGGGTGGGAATTTTTTATTACATTTTAACCATGTAAATCGATGTAAAACGTAATTCTAAGAAAAAAAAAAATGTTTTTTACATTCCCTTCGTAAAACTAATATTTTTCGAGTTATTCGCGCTTGAAAGTAACATTCTTTCGATGAAAAAATCGCTTTTTAGAGGTTTTTTTGAGAATACCTCTAAAAATATGCATTTAGTCAAAAAAACTGTAGATATCAAAATTGTGTATTTTAGTAACACAAACCAAATTCTTTTTCTGTAATATCTTTAAGACCAATACAAACCGAGATACGGCATGTTAAAGTTAGCTTTTTCCGTCAAATGCATAATTTGAAATATTCAAAGTTAAATAACAGAAAATTTTTGCATTTTTCGAGGATAACTTAAATAATCTTTTTTCAAGTATACAGTTAGGCCTTTTAAAATATAATAATAAAACCGTTCTATCCTGAAAACTAAGCGACTTATGATCAAAAAAATGTCGGTACCTGTTTTTTTCTATGAAAAAATCGGTGAAAACAACCCCCTAACTACCCTCCTAATTAAAAATGGGCCTTCACCTTTCTGTAATTGCTTTTATATTTGTATTATCAATACACTCAAGAAGTTTGACCTATTTAAAAGGCCTAATTTTAGAATAATTGGAGTTTAAAGAAAAATTACATTTTTGGAATTTCCCATTTTTCACCTTTTACTTCAAAATATCTCCGAAAATACTGGAGATACGAAAAAAATTATGGACCACTAAATTGTAGGGTTTTTAATATCTAAAATACCTTTTTGCATAGATTTTCATTTCAGTGAACAGTTAGCGAGATACAGCTGTTTAAATCCTCTATTTAAGAGCAAAAACCCCCTTATTCGAGCCCTTTAAACCCACCCTAATAAAAAACTAAGGGATCTTACGGAATTTAGTTTACACAGTCTTATAACTCTTCAATAATCCAATAAAGTCATTTTTGAAAAAACTTTTTATCTCAAAAAATGAAGGAGTTATGTTTATAAAACCATTTTTTTTTTCGAAAAATTAGGATAGTCCGTTTATGGATAATTTTCAATGTATGTATAATACCACAGAACCGGTTCGTATAATGGAAGATGATTAAAAAACTATTTGTATTTGTACATATTTGTAAATTCGTATTTTTGTGTAAATAAATGTTTTTGTAATTCTTTAATTCTACTTTTTTTCTGTATAGATCTATTAAAATATCTACTTATAAAAACTGTAATGTTATTAAGGGTGGTTTTTAAGGGTTGAAATATTATGATATTATATCGTAAAGTATAAAACAACCATTATTTAACCAATGAAAACAAAATTTTACCCATATTAAAGTTTACAATGTTTTTATATAATTTTTGACAATAAGGGGTAGTTTACACCCCTAGAAAGAATCAACGCCCTTCAGCATGATATAGAATATGAAGTACAGAGTGAGATGATCCTAATCCCAAATTTTTATGTGAATCGATGCAAGCCAAAATTATTCTTTTAGGATAAGTAAATTTTTTATATATAGCTCCAACAAGGTTGGTTTTAAGGGTTGAAATATTATGACAGTATATCTTAAAGCATAAAGCAATCATTATGTAACTAATAGGAACCAAATGTTGACAATATTAAAGTTTAAAATGTTATTTTATAATTTTTTACAATTAGGGGTAGTTTCCACCCTTAAAAAACCAAAAGCGTACAACGGCTCAATATAGAAAATGAACTAGAGGGTGTAATGGGCCTTATTCCAAAATTTTTGTACAAATCGATGCTGGACGAAAAAATTGCGAGGTTTTGCCATTTTTTCAGCTTCATTTCCTCGACTACAATACCATAAACGATAAACGATCAATTTTAACAGTGTGTTTAAGGTCCTTCTTCCCTCTTTTCAATAAGACATGATAATTTGTTTACTCAATGTGTGCGACGAATTCCTACTTCAACACGTCACACGTTTACGGTGTCAAACTGCCAATTTAGGAAGCTCTCACACCAAAAGCGATATCCGATCGATATATGTAACACGCAACATCCCATATAGTCCAGACTGTATCGTCGTCCCCGTTAGGTAAATTATTTCGATCCGTCTTTTTTGCACAAAAGTTTTTACTTAAAAAAAGGTTCTAATAACAAATACACGGTGCCGGGAGGTGCCGCGGTCGGATAATTGTTTAAACAATTTTTTTAAACAAATTTAAAAAATAAATTTTTTCACTTCGTACCAATTTTTTTAGATTCTTTGGGACATTATGAGCAAAAAAGGTCTCTTATGATTTTTCTCGAAAATTAATTGTTGTCGAGTTATACGCGATTTAAAATTTGAAAAGCCAAGGCTTTAACTCTGTTAAAAATTTTTATTATGAAAATCAGAAAGTGACTAAATCAAAGTTTAAAGCCCCCTACGTGATCCTGAAGAAATTTTTGTCATTAATTTATTACTAAACTGTTTTTAACTGTTAGCACTAACAGCGTATTGGGGCGGCCGTCAATGTGAGTGCGAGTAAGATGCACCATTGGTTGCCGGAATGGTGCATCTCTTTCGCACTCACATTGACGGCCGCCTCAATACACTGTTAGCGCTCATTGATAATAATTAAAAATAACAGCTTAGTAATACATTAATGACACAAATTTCTGCAAGATCATGTAGGGGGGGGGGGGGGCTTTAAACTTTTATTTAGTCACTTTTTGTCTTTCATAATAATAATTTTTAACTGAGTTATTAAGCCTTGAAAATGGTCATTTTGGTGTTATATATAATCTTAGCTTGGATTCCAGGCCATACTGGAGTAAAGGGGAATAAGAGGCTGATAAATTGGCAAATATAGGCAAGACTTTAAACGTTTCTGCAGACATTGAAATATATAAATTTGACTTTTTACCTTTCATTAAACACAAAATTGTAGTTTGAGTTGTAATTGAGTTTAAAGTTGAATGGACAAAACAGTTTAAAACTGAAGGGAAATGGTATCAACAATACCAAAGTGATTTTTCTACAAACCCTTGGTTCCACAAATTCACATTTGTGGATCGAAGGCACTCGACATCAATTATTAGGATGCGAACGGGTCAATGCCTCACACCAGATCATTATTTGTTTAAAATCAATTGTAGTGATACTCCTTTTTGTGAATGTTGACAAATAGGAAGTATAACTCATATGTTACTTGAATGCCCAATTACAAAATAAATCAATTTGACCTGTATCAGGAACTTGTTAATATAGGAAGTCCAACCCCCATTTCAATATAAAATAGTCTGCATAATATTAATGACCAAATCTTAAGAACGATCAATCAATTTATAATAATATTTCAAATTAAAATATAAAATAGTTATTTGACAATCATAATACAATGAATTTAACGAAGGGAATATGGAAAATCCAGACCCTTTGAAAAGAGGATTCAGCGTTTTTCAAATTTTAAATCGCGTATAACTCAAAAACAATCAATTTTAGAGAAAAATTACAAGAAACTTTTTTTGCCCGTAATGACCCAAAGAATCTAAAAAAAATTGTACGAAGTTAGAAAATTGATTTTTTGAATTTGTTTAAAAAAAATGTTTAATCTATTTTCCGATCGCGGCACCTCCCGGCACCCTGTGGATTTATTATGAGGACCTCTTTTTCAGTAAGTGTGTGCAAAGAAAACGAATCCGAATAATTTACCTAACGGGGGCAACGATACAGCATGGTCTAATAAATATCAGCCGTTAATATATGTATTCAATGCACTTAAACTATTACCTAGAATTCTTTGAAACGTCGTCCGGGGTCGGATTCTCAAAAAAAGGCAGAGTGTGCCGTAGCATATGTCCAGATGTGTATACATATTTGGGATTGAAAGCGTAGAACGAGAGGGATCCTAGGGCATTATAATTTTTGAGATAATAGGTTTATTGAAATCAATTTTTTACAATAATTTGTTTACTTACATAATAAACTTAAAAAAGTCTTAAAATAATAAACATGCTTGTTGACTTATCTATCTAATATTTACAGATTAATATTTACAGTTTTCTGTAAATATTACAAGCTGTAGTCCATTCTGGAAGTCATGGTTATCCTTTTGTTGACTTATTCTTCTGATCTTTCTCCATTTTCTATTTTCACACCCAGGTATTTATGTATATGTTGTTACTTGTTCTAGTTTTTGGTTATTTATCTCTATATTTACTCGATTATCCTCATTTCCCATGACCATTATCTTTGTTTTCTCCAGGTTTATTTTCATATTTCTTTCCCTAATAATACAAAAAAAAAAATTTTATACAAATTAAGTTAAGTGATATTTTTAAAGTTTATGGGCAATTGATAGTTTGTTCGCTGACGGTAAAATAATGCAAAACCTATAAATTTTAAAGATCCGCTTAGATTGACATGAAATTTGGCATATACATATATAGGTAGCATGGGGGTGAGTTTTATCCCTTCTCGAGGGTGAAAAAAATATACGTTCAAAATAAGACCGGAAATGGATAAACTAACTAATTCTAAGCAACTTTTAAATAACTGATGGATTCGACCGTTACTTCATGGAAGTTCATTTTATCTCACAATAAAACACTGAAAAACGTTTGTTTTTTATACTTCCACAAAATTTATTACAACTATGTTATTACTACAGCTGTTTCGGCAAAGTGCCTTTCTCAAGTGATATATTTTACAATGTGTTTGCCTTTTTAAGTCTTTAACTGAAGAGGTTGAGGAGTGGGGAGCTGTTTGTCTCGAGTTGGTCATTCAGAATTGTATCTGTATTTTTCAATTTATTAATTTCCATTGATTCTAAAAGTGATAGCTTAAGGCCTTTATTTTGAATATGTAGAATTTGAAACTCTTCATTGAAAGAATGATTATGATCTAGAAGGTGAAGTGCGTATGTAGAAGTGTCTGTTTTTCTATTGTTGAAAGCACTTTTGTGTTCTGCTATCCGTTTGTTAAAAGTTCTGCCAGTTTGACCGATATAAGTTTTCGGACAGTCACCACAAGTTAGTTTGTACACACCACTCTGTAGTTGCTTTCTCTTTCGGCTTTTATTGTTTTTAATATGTTTGCTTAACCCTTAACTACAGACATCCCAATATTAGCACGAAATTACAGATCCCCGGTATTTTTTACCTGTCATTATAAACTAGGGTCAAAATTTAAAGTTAATAATAAAAAACAAAAAAATTTGCATTATGGGTTTTTCTGGAGTCTCTAGATATGGGAAAAATGGTAAAATGAGTGATTTTAATAATATAATACAAGATTTTTGAAGAATAATCTATTAAACCAGAATTTTGGTAACATTTTTGGTCTATTGAAACAAACGGCCATAAATGCTATGAACAAAAATGTAGACTTCTTTTTAACAAATAAACGTAACATAGAATCACAAAGGAAACATAAAATAGCATTTACAAAAATTTTTACATCCATGAGAAAAAATCTGCAAGGGGTAAAATTATCACAGAATTAAATGGCAATTCCATTTTTGCAAAGTGGCCTCAAAATTTTTATCGTCAAATTTAACCTTCATTGAAGGTCCAGGATGACTTCCGCAGTCCATTTCTTTACTTTTTTCCTAAAAACATAAAAAAATAATATGAACATTACAGATTTACAAATATAGTACTCATATAAAAATACTTACTTAACACAAACATCCGGTAATTTTTACCGGTTAAGATTTTTGATGTGTGCTAGAAAAGAAAATATGGACAATACACACTACACGCTTTGACTAGCATTGTTATACAAACTACCCGAGAGGTACAGAGACACATGAACTTGTAAGTCGTGAGGTTACCATGAAATCCACATTTTGGAAATGCCCGCCGGTAAAAAATACCGGATCTCTGTAGTTAAGGATTAAGTTGTTGTTAGTTCTGAAAGCTGGTGTTATTCCTTTCTTTTTTACGTATCTGGCTATTTTTGTTGTTATTTTGCTCTCTCACATATACTGGCAAAATAACGACAAAAATAGCAGCCAGATACATAAAAAAGAAAGGAATAACACCAGCTTTCAGAACTAACAACAACTTAAGCAAACATATTAAAAACAATAAAAGCCGAAAGAGAAAGCAACTACAGAGTGGTGTGTACAAACTAACTTGTGGTGACTGTCCGAAAACTTACATCGGTCAAACTGGCAGAACTTTTGACAAACGGATAGCAGAACACAAAAGGGCTTTCAACTTCACCTTCTAGATCATAATCATTCTTTCAATGAAGAGTTTCAAATTCTACGTATTCAAAATAAAGGCCTTAAGCTATCACTTTTAGAATCAATGGAAATTAATAAATTGAAAAATACAGATATAATTCTGAATGACCAACTCGAGACAAACAGCTCCCTACTCCTCAACCTCTTCAGTTAAAGACTTAAAAAGGCAAACACATTGTAAAATATATCACTTGAGAAAGGCACTTTGCCGAAACAGCTGTAGTAATAACATAGTTGTAATAAATTTTGTGGAAGTATAGAAAACAAACGTTTTTCAGTGTTTTATTGTGAGATAAGCAACTTTTGTTTCATAGCATTTTTTCATTAAGTTAAAACTTTTCGAGTTATTTGCGAGTAAGTATGTTCATAAAAAAACACATTTTCAGACGGTTTCTTGCAACTAACTTAAAAAGTAAGTATTTTATCGAAAAAATAACATTCTTAGCAAAAATATATCCCATAAAAAAGTGAAAAAAATGGTTTAAGTATGAGATTACCTAGTAAAAGAAGAGTTATAAGTAATAAAAAACACATTGATACTCGCCAAGTTTCAAATTGAATATATCAACGTGGAATAACCAAAAAACAAAGCACTTTTGGAAAAAACTCATTACCACTTTTTTAAATTGTTTAAAAAACTTTAATTTTGTTTTAGTAGCAAAAGTAAGCAAGTTACGCTTAAAATAACGTTGGTCCCTTCCTTTTTTCGTAAAAGGAAATCGTGAAAATCACCACCTAATCAGCATCCCCAGTGAAATTAATCCTACTAATATAATATGATTCTTTTACAACTTATTCTTATTCGCATACTGCCCAGAGTTTTTCATTCTCCAATTGCTTAATTTTATCATTAAGGCTTTTCAAGATTTTGCTTAGACTTTCTTGTATACTGTTTTTTTTTTGTACTTTTTTGGTATTCTCTAATTCGTCTAATATTTTTTTTTCGTGTATGGAGCCCTTTATATTTTTTACTTCGTAAATAGTATATTTATTTGTATTGTTCTGTTTTCTAGCGACACTCTGAAACCGTATGTTCTTATTTTTTTGACTGGGCCATTGGGCCTTGGAAGATAGGTAGGTAGGCCCTTTTTAATAAAAGAAAAAGTATTGATTCCAAATGTTTTTTATTTTGAACTGCCTCCTCTTGACAGACAAAAGTTTATGGCATCATTTTTTATGGCATCATTTAACCCGAGCTTCGAATCTCCTACTGACATTGGTTTTCTGTTCCAGTTTAAGTCAAAAAGCTTAAAGTTGCAGTTTAAATTTCATTTTTGAGAAGTTTTTGAATAATTAATAATTCAGATTTTTACATAAAAAGAAGTGTTTTATTATATATATATATATACAGTTTTTAAGATATTTCCTAGAAGATGGCAGTAGTGTGTGACGATCCCTTATTCAACATTAATTTTGTTCGTGTTATTGAAAGTCGTCCGTGCATTTGGAATTACAATTTACAGGAGTACAGCAAAAGGAATATAACAGAGAAAGCGTGGACGGAGATCGCAAATGAAGTAAACGATACAGGTAAGAAAAAAATATATTTTTTAAAAAGCATAACAACATAATTTTATTATTATTATAAATATGATTATAATAATAAATCTATAAAATTTAGGCATATTTCCATTGAATGGGTATTGATCCTTGTGGCATTAAAAAGTATGCAGCTAAAGATTTTCTAATTTTCATTGCTACTGTCGTTTCGCGATATCCATCTTCATGTTCATTAATTAGTAAATATCTGTCGTCATAGTCGAACTGCATTGGAGTGGATAATTTTCCTTCTCGTATTCGAATAAAATTATGTAAAATACACGCAGCCTTCACAATTTTCTTGACAGTTTCTTCTTCACAACAAATTGGCCCTTCGAATATACGAAATTTAGAAACTAATAATCCAAACGCACATTCGATACTTTTTCTTCCCCGTGACAGCCTAAAGTTGAATATTCGTCTTGGAGAATTCAAAATTCTTTGAGGATATGGCCTCATAAGATACGGTAATAATGGAAAAGCTTCATCTCCACATATGTAAAAAGGAAACGGGTCTCCACTAGAATCTGCTGTTAAGTGAGAGGGTTCAGGAATGTCGAGATTGTGTTTTTGCAATAGTTTTCCAATATGAGATGATTTAAATACCGCTCCATCACTATTTCGTCCCAGATCACCGACATCAATTGTCGTAAACAAGCTATCTGCATCAGAAGTCGCCATTAACACCATCGAAAAAAATCCTTTGTAATTATAATTACTGGAGCCACTGTTAGAAAACTTTTTTACTCGAATATGCTTGCCATCGATAGCTGCGATGCAATTTGGCAAATTCCACAATTCGTTATACCGGTCAGCGTTGCGTTTCCATGACTCTCTAGTTGGAATTGGCATAAATAAAGGCTGCAAAGTACACCATAATGCTTCCGTTGTTTCTTGAACTATTTTACCAATAGTATTATCTCCTCGATAGAATTGCTGTGCTAGATTTTTAAAACTATCACCAGTCACCAAATATCTGAAAAAGAAGCATTGCGTTAACTTTCGAAATTTTATAGAGTGCGCTGGAATAAGTGTTACCCCCATATATTAACTTATTTATTTTTAACACATAAGCAAAACGCTCGGGCAGGTCGATTTTTAAAATAATCATAGTATAATTATTTAACATCAATGTTTCGAACTTTACGCGATCCCTCTTCAGGCGACAGTAATGGCTTTGATTTTTTTACATCTTTTTTGTACTTTTTTAATGGCAAAGTACATCATGTCACACCTCATTTAAAAGCTTTTAAAATAGTAATTACAAAAATGTATAACACTTGCGCAAAATTTCGGTCCAATGCTTTTTAAATGCATTCATTTTTTTTAATCCAAAAAACTATGAAGAATTTTTGAAAAATTTAAACGCAGAATAAAGAATTACATTATCACCGAGGGCCCAAAGTCCCTAAAAACTTCTATAATGTTTATTTTAATAAGTTACAGGGGTGAAAACAAAGAGAAAGTTTAGTATGAATTTTAATTTCAAATACCTATATCATTCAAAATAAACTTTTTGTTTATTCTAAGGGACTTTAGGATCTCGGTAATAATGTAATCTTTCATTCTGCGTTTAAATTTTTCAAAAATACTAGTTGGTTTCCTCAGAATTCGAAAAAAATTAATGCGTTTAAAAAACATTTGACCGAAATTTTGCCCAAGTATTATACATTTTTGTAATCAGTATTTTAAAAGCTTTTAAATGAGGTATGAGTATCACATGATGTACTTTTCCATATTTATAAAAAAATCAAACTTATGAACTTGTGACTGTCACCTGAAGAGGGATCACGTAAAGTTCGAAACAGTGTTACTCTAATATACAATGATTATTTTTAGAAATCGGCCTGTCTATGATCTATAAAATATTAATGTAGTCCATGTGCTGAGACCGCTCCCGTCTGAAAAAATGTCTGACTCAATTTCTTTGTGGATTCCTATTCAAAAAATCTTATAAAAAATCTGAAGGGCGCGGGCGAAATTTTTGAACAGAAATTGTTTAAACAATTTTTTTTTAAACAAATACAAAGTATCACCTTTTTTTGCTGCGGAAACTTTATTTTTTTATCCGGATATTTTTTTAGGATTATTGGTCGAAACAAGAAAGCTATCTTTTCATTTTTTTTCAAAAGTGGACCGTTTTCGAGTTATAGGCGATTTAAAATCCGAAAAATGCGAACATAAGCATTTTTGAAGCATAAAAACTAATATTTATATTAGTACTTTTGGGGTTGCCAAGTGCTTAAATTGAAGTTCAAACGTTCAATAATTAATTTTCAAGATTTTGAAGAGTGATCGGGTCTAACTTCAATTTATACCGTTGTTTTTTAATTGTTAATAATGCGTTACTATCCAATTCTTTTGCCGGTGCAGCGCGCTCTATTCCAACAATCTCTTATTTTGCTCCGGGAAACGTTTTCCTTAGGTTTTCTGGGTCATTCTAAATAAAAAAGGTATCTTGTCATTTTTCTAAGAAGTTAATAGTTTAGTAGTTATCAGCGATTTAAACTCTGAAAAATGTGAAAATACGAGTCTTGAAAACTCGTACCTAAGTAAATTTTGAAGTTGAAGTTTAAACATTAAGTTTTAAGATTTTGATGAGTAATATGAGTTTATTTCAATATAAACCGTTGTTTTTTAAATTGTTAAATATACGAGTCCACTCGATTTTTATTCCGCCTCGTCGCAGCAGCGCTGCGCCCCGCCGCACTATGTGGTTTCTCTGTCGCGCTATATGATTTATGTAACATAATTGGCAAATTGGCAATAATTAATTTAATAAATAAATAAAATATAAAAAAATATGTTAATAATATAATATACAAAAATTTTAATTAATGTGATGAATCTACTGAAGGTTGTGAGGTAGCTCCCGTATGAAAAATGTTTTCTATTCGGTTTCTTTGATGATTCCTGCTCAAAAATGTCTTCTTTAAACGTATCAGCAAGGTGCCGGGTAAAATTATTGGGCTGAAATTGTTTAAACAAATTTAAAAGGTTTTATTTTTTATTCCGAAAAATGTTTTTTTACGATTCTTGTGTCATTTTAAACAAAAAATATATCTTCTCATTTTTTCTTAAACTTGATAGTTTGTGGCAATACGAATTTTCGAGGCTTGAAAACTAATATCTAAATAAGTTTTGTAGTTTGCAAGTGCCTGAATTGAGGTTTAAACATTAAGATTCTGTAGAGTATTCAGGTCTTGTTTCAATTTATACCGTTTTTTTTTAATTGTTAAATATGCGCGACTACAGCACGGCGCGCGCTTACAATTCGAATGGAAGCGCATAATTAACAATTAAAAAACAATGGTCTAAATTCAAATAAGCCCCGATTACTCGACATAATCTTTAAACATAATATTTATACATACTTCAGTTTAGGCAACCTCAAAAATAATATATTACTGAGTTTTCAATCGTCGAAAGTACTTCAATCGTCGAAAGTATTTTCATAATTTTAGATCTTAAATCACTTATAACTCGAAAACTATCAACTTTCGAGAAAAACAAAACATATATTTTTGTTTAGAATGACCCAGAAATAGTCCGTTCTTTTAACGGTAAAATATTTCAAAACCTCTAAATTTTAAAGAACCGCCTGGATTGACATGAAATTTGGCATACACATAGCTAATAAGTCAAAGAAAAAAAGTGATATTGTGCCGATATGTGCTTTTGCCCTGGGGGTGGTTTTCGCTCCCCCCTTGGGGGTGAAAAAATATTCGTCCAAAGAAAGTCAGCAAATGGATAAACTGGCTAATTTTAAATAACTTTTGTTCTATAGAGTTTTTTCACTAAGTCAATACTTTTCGAGTTATTTGGCAGTGACTATGTTCATTTTTTCAACAAAATAACCACCCGATAAGTAAGTATTTTCTCGAAAAAACATTCTTAACAAAAATATAGCCTGTAAAATATTTTAAAAAATGGGGTATATATCATGTCTCTACACCTAGTAGAAACAGAGTTATAGCTAATGAAAAATAGGTTCATATTCGTCAAATTCCAAATGGAATACTTTAACGTGAAATAACCAAAAATGAAGCACATTTCGGGGAAAACTCATTACAACTTATTTAAAATGTTTAAAAAAAGCTTTATTTTTGTTTTATAAAAAAAATTTCTAGCATCAAAATTAAACAAGTTACGCTCAAAATAAAGTTAGTCCCTATTGGTTTTGGTAAAAAAATCGAGAAAATCACCCCCTAATTAGTATCTTAAATGAACTAATTCGTTACGACTTCACCAGTTTCTTGACTCGTGTATATATTGTTTATATGATCTGTTAGTTTCATCGGTTCAAAGTCCTTATTATTGAAATGGCTGTAGTTAAAAGGAGTTGAACGAGTCACTGATCACGGATGTATGCAAATTTAGAAACACCAAATCTTAATAAATTTTTGTCTAATAGAAATCAAAAAAATACATGATATTCAAAAAAGCAAAAAAGTTTTTAAAAATTTTACTTTGAAACCAAATTTTTTCAAAAATAAGCACTTTGAATCGATGAAACTTACAAATCATATAAACACAACATAAGTAAAATAATTTATGGAGCGGTAACGTTTAATTTCATTTAAGTTGCTAATTAGGGGGTGGTCTTCCCGATTTTTTTTTTTGCAAAAACATAAGGGACCAACTTTATTTTGAGCGTAACTTGCTTAAATTTAATGCTAGAAACTTTTTGTAAAAACAGAAATAGAGCTTTTTTAAAACACTTTAAAAAATTTATAATGGGTTTCCCCAAAAAGTGCTTAATTTTTTGGATATTTCACGTCAAAATATTCTATTTGAAATTTGGTGAATATGAATATATTTTTCATTGGCTATAACTCTGGTTCTACGAGATCCGGAGACCTAACGCGTACACCATTTCTTTTACTTTTTGATAGGCTATATTTTGCTAAGAAGGTTTTTTTCGACAAAATACTTACTTTTTGAGTTATTTGCGAAAAACCGTCTAAAAATGTGGTTATTTTGTTGAAAAATGAACATATTCACTCGCAAATAACTGGAAAAATGTTGACTTGGCGAAAAAGCTTTATAGAACAAAAGTTACTTAAAATTAGTCAGTTTACCCATTTCTAGACTTATTTTGGACATATATTTTTTCACCCCCAAAGGGGGTGAAAGTCACCCCCAGGGCAAAAGCACACATCGGCACAATATCACTTTTTTTCTTTGACATGTAAGCTATACGTATGCCAAATTTCATGTCAATACAAGCGGTTCTTTAAAATTTAGAGCAAAAACCGTGAAAGAATGGACTAAAATCATAAAAAAAAATTTTCAAAAAATTTTTCAAAAACAAAATTTTTTGAATTTTTTTGAAAAGTTATTTATAGTACTTACGTTCTTTAACGGTTATATATTGCAAAACCTCAAAATTTTAAAGAACCACTTGGATTAACATGAAATTTGGCATGCATATAGCTACCGCCTAAATTGAAGTTAGACTCGATCACTCTTGAGAATGTTTAAACTTTAATTTAAGCTCTTGACAGCCTCAAAAATTCTAATTTAAATACGAGTTTTCCCTTTTTCAGATTTTAAATCGCCTATAACTCGAAAGCTATCAAAGAAAAATGACAAAATATCTTTGTTGTCTAGAAGAACCCAAAAAACCTAAAGAAAATTTTACGGTGCAAAAAGGGGTTCTTTTGTAATTGTTTAAAAAATTTCTGCCAAAAAATTTCGACCGGCACCCTTTAGATTTTTTTGAAGGAGATATTTTTGAATAGGAATCCGCAAATAAACTAAAGCAGACATTTTTTTAGACGACAGCGGTCTCACCACATGGACTAATGATATGTCTTTTAGAACCGTGCATTATGCTGCAGTTTTTTAAAATACTTTTTTATTTTTCAGTAACCAATTGCCGCGAACGTTGGAGGAACATCCGAACGGCATTTCTTCGGTCACTGAAGGCACCACCAAGCGGCTCTGGGAAAAATTCCAAAAAGAAATATTACTTAAGTCAGTGCCTGGAGTTCCTTCTTCCATACACAAAGAGTAAACACCACACCGGCAATCTGGAAGCACTGGTTGATTACAATCAGCATTTGGATGATGAAACTGATCAAATTGCAGAATTTTCCGAAGATCACGAAACGGACACACCTGATACCGTACGAAAATCTCCCAATCGATCAACTTCGTCCCGTTATATGATAGAGGAATTTATGGGACCAAATATAGATGAAACGATAATTACTCCTAGGCATCCTAATAACAAGAGCAAAATCTATCATTCTCTCCATCCATCAACTTCGTCCCGTTATATGACAGAGGAATTTACGGGACCAACTGTAGATGAAACGATAATTACTCCTAGGCATCCTAATAACAAGAGCAAAATCTACCATTCTCTCCATCCATCAACTCCGTCCCGTTATATGACAGATGAATTTACGGGACCAACTGTAGATGAAACGATAATTACTTCTAGGCATCCTAATAAAAAGAGCAGAATCTGTCAGCAAACTACAACAAATTCATCAATATCAACTCCGGCTGATGACGCTTTCATTGGATGGCTTCAACAAAAAAAAAGGTAAAGAGAATGTCGATGAAAATCCCAATCTCTCTTTTTTACGCAGTTTATTGCCAGACATGAAAAAAATGACAGAGAAGCAAAATAGAAGATTTCGCCAGAAAGTTGTCGCTCTAATGGATGACATACTAGAAGATACAGACATGTATTAGACTGCCGTATTCTACTTCATCACGATCTAACGCTACAACCATATGTAAAGTACATAGTTGTTAAACAGCAGATCTACAGTGCGCTGGAATAAGTGTTATCCCACCCCCTAATTAACTCATTTATTTTTAGTACTTAAGCAAAACGCTCGGACAGGTCTATTTTGTCATATTATATAACAGCATCAATTTTTCGAACTTTACGCAATCCCTCTTCAGGTGACAGTCATAACTTTGATTTTTTGAAATGGGAAAGTACATAAAGTGACACCTCATTTCAAAGCTTTTGAAATTATGATTACAAAAATGTATAATACTTAGGCATAATTTCGGTCCAATACTTTTTAAATGCATTCATTTTTTTCGAATCCTGAGAAAACTAATAAGTATTTATGAAAAATTTAAACGCAGAATAAAAAACCATATTATTACCGAGGGCCAAAAGTCCCTTAGAATAAAAAAAAAGTTTCTTTTGAATGATATATTTCAAATTAAAAATCATACTAAATTTTCTCTTCGTTTGCACCCCTGTAACTTTCTTCTAAATTAAATGTAATCTTTCTTTATGGTTTAAATTTTTTAAAAATTCTTATTAGTTTTCTCAGGATTTAAAAGAAATGAATCCATTTAAAACATATTGGAACGAAATTTTGTGCAAGTATTATACATTTTTGTAATCAGTATTTTAAAAGCTTTTAAATGAGGTGTTACATGATGTACTTTCCCATTCAAAAAATCTTAGCTATGACTGTCACCTGAAGAGCGATCGTGTAAAGTTCGAAACATTGATACTATAATATACTATGATTATTTTAAAAATCGACCTGTCCGATTTGCATATGTGCTAAATATAAATAAGTTAATATGGGGGTAACACTTACTCCAGCGCAATGTATATTAAATTCCTATTCCTATGTCCAACCTCAAGTCAAAATTCAGAGTGTTACCCTTGGGAGACAAATAGAGTAGTTGCAGAGGATTATCCAAAAATATTAACAACAATAGTGTAGTATGAATATGCTGAACTTATTACTATTAGTATTATTATACAGGGTAGCGAGAAAGTATGGAAACACGGTAATTTCTCGGAAACCGCTGGAACGAGTTTTATAGATTTTGGTGGGTAAGGGTTTTCTAATACGGCCGATAATATAATGGTAATTACATTGTTGTCAAATATTCCGTTTTTCTGTAAATCTAATGAACTTTTTTTATTTCAAATGGAACACCCTGTATATTTTTTGCGTTTTGACGTTCTTGAGAAATACTCATTATTTTTCATGTTATATTTCCTATACCTAAATGCCACAATTTCGGAGTTATTGCTACATTTATTAAAAAAAATTTTTTTAAACAAATTAAAAAATCAAATTTTTTGGCCCGGATAGACATTATTTTGGTTCTTTGGATCATTGGGAACAAAAAAGATCTTTCGTAATTTTTCTTTGAAGTCAATCGTTTCCGAGTTATAAACAATGTAAAACTGAAAAAAATCGAAAAATTACGATTTTTAAGATTCAAAAACACAGGTAAAAAAAATAATTCTTGAAATTACGAAGTATCTTAATTCAAGCTCAAACCTTCTTTTATTAGCTCCCTATAAGAATTTTTGGCACGTTTCTAAAACATTGTTCTTTTTTCAATTGTTAATGAAGCGCATGAGAGGACGGGCGATTGGGCTGCATTAACAACTAGAAAAGATTGTTTTAAAATGCAATAAAACCAAATTACTTATCGGTTGCTGATAAAATAAGGTTTGAGCTTGAATTTCCTTCGTTGTTTCAAAAATAATATTTTTTACTTGTGTTTTTGAACCTAGAAAATCGTCATTTTTCGATTTTTATATTGTTTTAAATTGCTTATAACTAGGAACCGATTAACTTTAGGTAAAAATTACAAAAGACCTTTTTTGTTTTTAATGATTCAAAGAATCTAAACTAAAATAATGTCTATCCGGGCTGAAAAAAATTGATTTTTATAATTTGCTTAAAATTTTTTTTTTTAATAAATGTAGTAATAACTCCGAAATTATGGGATTTAGGTATAGGGAATATAACATAAAAATAATCTGTATTTCTTAAGGTCGTCAAAATGCATAAAATATACAGGGTGTTCCATTTGAAATAAGAAAGTTCATTAGATTTCCAGCATAACGGAAGATTTGACAACAATGTAATTACCACTGTTATATCGGCCGTATTAGAAAACCCTTACCCACCAACATCTATAAAAATCGTTTCAGCGGTTTCCGAGAAATTACCGTGTTTCCATACTTTCTCGCTACCCTGTATATTATACATAATTAATAATTAGTATTATTATATATTATACAGTATGCTTACCTTAAAGTTATTAATAAACGTTCTTCTGACGAAATTGCTTTTCGATAATTGGTGTTTTGTTTTTCTATATTCGGACCTACAATTTCCAATAAATATCTAAAACTAGCCTGGTTCATCCTATAATACTCTTTAAATTTTTCAGGATAAAGGTTTAACTGTTCTTTTAAAACAATTGCTGGACTATGAATGATGTTAAATGCATTCAGCGGGTGAATCCAATACCGACGCATTTTCCTTTTTTTTCTCTGACGTCTTCTTAAAAACTGCCAAGCTACAATAACGTCTTCTTCGCTTGAAGACATTTCAAATACTGATATAGATATACTTACTGAAGTTCCAAAATTGGCACGCTCATGTATTCTACATAATATATAAAATGTGTGAGGCGACGTTATCTCTGTTGAGTGTAAACAGATGTACGCTATTAATTATGAACTGTGCAACATTTTACGTATGAATTTTATTTTATGTGTTGCATTTGGTATGAGAGCTTCCTTAAATTCACAATTCACAGCGTGTGGTATGAATGAATTTGGGCTACAGTTTGCAGTTACAGTGAGTCATTTAAAATATCCGTTTCAAACGTCCACTGCTGCTACGTGTTCCGCATACAAATTAGTTTGTTTATAAATGTAGGTATGCATAAACTTCCAAGAAATGAAAAACCTGAAATAATTTAATCGAGTCGGTGATCATGGTCGAATTATTGTTTTCCTATCATTGCATGGTAGGCATCTAAGGGCCGGTTGTTCGAACGCTAATCAACAATGATCATTATCAAATAATTAATTACTGTCAATGTCAATTGTTAAAACATAATTAATTACAATTCTGAAACTATAATCAATTAATATAACAATAATTATTAACATAATTAATAATAAATCTCATAATTGTAATTAATTATGTTTTCAGCAACCCAAACAAAGTTGACATTGACAGTTTTGGTGACAGTAATTAAATATTTAATAATGATCATTGTTGATTAGCGTTCGAACAACCGGCCCTAAGTGCATTTAGAATGTACTTTAGATTAAATAGGTATGTTCAACCTTTATATAATAATGTGTTCCTGTTGTATGGTTTTGCTATACATACATTAAAAAAATAAACTAACATTTAACTCGATATTAAGTAAAACCTAATAAAAATATTACCAACGAATCAAGGATAACTATTGAATTTGTCTTCATATGAAATGTACTACAATGATCAAAACGAAAAAGCAGCTACTTAAAGATGTTCGTGGTTTCGAACTTATTCTTTTTATCTTCTTCTTCTTCCTTCTTCTATGTAGGCTTTAAAACCCGTTTCGCCTTCAATATTAGCCTCCTAAATTGTTTAAAGTATCGCACCATCTTTTTCTTGGGCTGCCAATACTTCTCCGTCCATTTGGTGAATTATCTCGTGCTATTCGTACTATCCTATCCTCTGTCATTCTACTAATGCGTTCGTTCCACTCCTGTTTCCGTTTTGTCACCCATACATTAATATCTTCTACATTGCATGATCTTCCTATGTTTTCGCTTCTCTCCCTATCCAACAGACTTTTCCCTGATATTCGTCGAAGTATTTTCATCTCTGTTGTTTCTAGTAGTCGTCTCGTTTTAGATGTGTCGGGTCTTGTCTCCGTCGTGTATGTCAATATAGGTCTAATTGCTGCTTTACAGATTCTTGCTTTTGTGTCTTAGGTGTTCTTCCAAATTGTGTCATTAAGAGATCTCGCCGCTTTACTTGCTTTTAAGCTTGGTTGTCGTACTTCCTCTTCAACATCTCCGTAACTGGTTATATCTATTCCCAGATCTCTAAACCTTGCTTCCTGCTTTATCATTTTCCCATCAATCCTAATTGAACGGCAGTTCTCGCCAGTGGCGCACAACCCCCCTACACGCGACACTATACAGGGTGTTAGTAAATAAGTATGAAAAACTTTAAGGGGTATGAAAAAATAATGACAGGTTGCTCTATAAACGTATGTCCGCAAATGCTTCGTTTCCAAGATACGGGGTGTTTGAAATTGTTTTTCAAACTGCGAATTTTTTTATTGCTTTAGACCAGGGGTTCCCAACCGGTGGTACGCGTACCACTGGTGGTACGCGTGAAGATTTCAGGTGGTACGCGTCACGTGTGTGAATCAAGCGATTACGCTAGACCTCTGTCTGCGAAAGTGCCAGTGCAGTTGTTATGCTTCCATATTAATCTATGAAGCAGTTTTTGGTGAACCCTGGAACTTCAAAGGATAGAGTTAAAAAACTTAAACCGCAGGCCAATTGGAAATAACACGAAAGCTACTTACAGTGTGGTTTTATAGTTAAGTGTGACACAGAAAATAGTGACAATCCTATTCCTCAATGGGTTGCTTGTTTCGAAACGCTTTCCAACCAAAGTATGAAGCCGTCTATGCTGATACGTCACCAACACACAAATCACTCTGATGTGGTTGGTAAGCTGATCGAATTGTTTTAAAAGAGAATCTTCTTTTTTTTAAGAAAGAAAATAAATATAGGTACGACTAGTTTTCTCAATATGATACTAACTTAACAAAGGCATCATTCCTTGTTAGATGTAGAATTGGAAAGGATGGGAAGCCTCACACAATAGGTGAGACCCTTTTACTACCGGCCGCTGTAGAAATGGCTCAAACCGTGTTAGGAGAAAAGCAGTTAAAAAAATTTAAAAAATACCATTGTTAAACAACACAGTGAAAAGGGGAATTACTGATATGTCTTCCAATATTGAAGAACAACTTTGTTTAAAACTTCAAGAATGCACATATTTTGCACTTCAAGTAGACGAAAGCACCGATATAACAAACATAGCACAGCTACTTGCCTTTTTATGATTTGTATTTGTATTTTTATAAAGAAGTTATAGAAGAGTTTTTGTTCTGCAAACCACTTGAATCATACACCACAGAGGAACTCATATGTCAGGAAATTGACAGGGCTAGCAGCAAAAATAAAGATAATTGCTCCTGAATGCCGAAATACACATTGTGTCATACACCGAGAAGAATTAGAATTAGAAATAATTTAGTAGATATTTCTAAAAAAAAAATACGATCAGGGGCCTTCCTTCCTCTTCATGTTCCGATTCTCGGTGTTTGGTGGTACGCCAAAATTTTCAAAATATTTCAGGTGGTACGCAGTTGTTAGAAGGTTGGGAATCCCTGCTCTAGACTCTAGACCTTTTAAGCTATGGAAATTAAATTTGGTGGGTTTCAAGAGGTAGTTGTTGCGCATTTTTTGGCAATCAAATAACAATTTTATATTCATCATTGGCGCGCCTACGGGTAATGGTCTGAATTTTTTTAAAGAAACTGAGATATTTCAAAATAAAAATTATTTTTGTATTCCACGTTTAATTTATTATAAAGAACCTTTCTTGTCTTTTTTCATATGGTGCACCGTTTTTATGCAAAAAAATAAAACATATTCGCGCGTATTTTTCATTTCGTAATACATTATCAAGAACTCTCCAATATAATAATGCCAAACTCGTACAATAACAGAAAATATTTCTAAAAAGATTTTAACTATGTGCAAGGCTACAACAAATGTTCAAAATTACCTCCTTTAAAGGTGACAGAGTAATTTGTAGGCGCGCCAATGATGAATATAAAATTGTTATTTGTTTGCCAAAAAATGGTCAATAACTACCTCTTGAAACCCACCAAATGTAATTTTCATATCACAACCGGTCTTAAAGCAATAAAAAAATTGGCGGTTGGAAATAAAAATTTCAATACCCTGTACCTCGGAAACAAAGCATTTGCGGATATACGTTTATAGAGCAAACTGCCATTATTTTTTCATCCCTTGAACTTTTTCATACTTATTTACTAACACCCTGTATATGTATACACGAAATTTTTGATTTTCTAAATCTGACTGAATTGAAAATTGAGCCAAATCCCATCTTAAAGTTCAGGAAAAGACTCACCCATTCATATGTCAACCATCCATTTTGGTCCAAGGGTGTGGATTTTACGGCCCTTTCTATTTAGGGTCTGTTTTTCGTTCTCGTCCCCAAGACTCCCAAAAATTTAAGTCTGACCTTTGCGGCTTCTGATAGTGCTGACCATTGTCTTTCCAACGCATGTCTAATTTTGAAAATCGGTTATGGTTATACCATTCAAAAGTTACCGAGCTCAAAAATATGACTCAATTTCTATTTAAAAAAGGGAAAATGTTTGTGGATGTGTGTATGTAGTATGTATGTATGTATGTGGAAAAGTTAAACCGATCTGAATCTTTTTTCTGTGTGAAGAGGGTGTCAGGGCAGATTCAGAACCGATGTAGTTTGTGACTTTTGACCACCCATAAGCCAGCTAGAGGACTTGGTAGGTACAAAACGGCATATTTTTGGGGTTATATATCTTCGGTTCAAGAAGAGACATGAGAACCGCAAATACACCAAATCAATAGTGTTGAGTTAAGCTTTCAAATGGTGTCTAAGCCATCAGGATCAGACATACACCCGGCTCAGTATAGCCGAAAAACTGAAAAATTAAACTTTAAAAATTTTGATTTTTCGACAATTACTCAAAATTTCAACCTACGAATTGCGCCAATAACTGAGCGTTTGTTGAAATGGTATTATCATGGATCGAATCGAAATTGTATCGTAAAACAGCTAATTTCTTATTACCTTCTCCGTAGAGTTAATTCAGAAATTCACAGTATACAGTTTTCCTAAAATATCACGTATGATAAATACCATGAATTTATTTGTATTTCAACACTTGTAAACTAAGAGAACAATAATTAAAAAATATTACCTATTATTCTAAAACTTTAATCTCAGTCTCGTTTCTACTCCATCATTACAAAGTAAATATCAAAACATATTAAAAATTCCTTGGCTTCTATTTTTTGACCGTTTTCTTTGATAAAACTTTTACTGCATCTACAAACGTCAATCAATGGCAAATAAAACGATCGTAAATCTATTTTTTCTTTTATTTTCCCATTAACGAAACTGTTTAACTAATTTGAGATATAACGGAGTTATATTTTACAGAGATTTCTCCTTTTTTATTTGCGTAAACCAAATAAACAAGAAGCTGTGTGTGAACGATTCTCACAGCCACAAAGGAGCCACAGTGGGACCAAAAGTAGGATGATTTTATTAATACCGGTATAATAGACCACATGTAATCAATATCGAAACAGGGACGGAATGGGTAATAACTGATAAATAAATAAGATTATTTCATTCATAGGAGATTCTGACCAATAGAAAGCTACAGAAATAAAAATTAAACTGATAATTTTTGATAATATCCCGTCGTCAAGTATATTACGTCAGATGCCCTTCGTTGCTACGACAAAATACATTCAGTGACATTAATGACAATTAATGTTTTAAAAATTATTAAAGTGATTACTTTCAACCGTCAAATATTTATAACAACTGTGTGTTTAATTCTACTAATTTGTACTTACGTAAATAAATTACAATAAAATTTTGGTTTTGAACAGTTTTATTCATGAAATAATAGCAACAAATTGCACTCGATCTCTAAAATTATTATCGAATTTTTGCCCTCGTGACACTGGCATAATTTCACTCCCCTTCGGGTCGTGAAATTAAAACTGTCAAAGTGTCACTCAGGAAAAATTCGATAATTTTAGAGCTCTTGTGCAATTACTACTAAAAATAACAATTTTAATTAGTACTAGACTACTCTTCGAAAAGATTCAGCAAAAAAAAACAAGTTTGTGCAATAAATTGGAAAAATATTTTTTTTCTCTTTTCGGTACTATATCTTGGCAGCTATGCATTTTAGAATATGTGAAGACAAAAAAGTTTTGCAATAAAATTTTCTACAAGATAGAATTGATTGGAACTTGAAAAAATAATAATAATTATTGCAAAATTAGCAAATATCATTAAAAAGGGTCAAAAATTAATGTATTTTGATAATATTTTCAGGCATTTAAAAGCCAAGTAGAAACTTTATCCAGGAATTTTATCCAAAATTTATCCAGGAAATAGTTTTAATAAAAAAAATAGTAGGTAGGTAGTTCTCTGAAAAGAATTTTGAATAAAAAAATATTAAATAAAAGAGCATTCAAGCTTTTAATTAAAATTCGAATCATTCAAATCCGTTGAATAGGAGGACCTAATAGGAGGGAAAGTTTTGGGAGTGCTGAGTTTTTAGGAATAGTAAGTTTTTGAACGTTGCGAGTTTTTTTGAGTTTGTTGTTTTTGAAAACTGTAAATTTTATGCGAAGCTTGGTAAGTTGCATATTTTTTGACGTTTTAAAGTCAATTTTTGGATTTAAGTTTTTTAAGTTGTGGGTTTTTGGGAGTTGCCTTTTTGGTAATTCTGTGTTTTTAAGAGTTGCTCATAAATTTTTGGCAAACCAAACACATTTTGTCAAATTGCAAAAGAGAGAATCTTGTAAAAATTTTTGAGGGGTAGAGCTCTTGGGAGTATGTCACGCGTTGATTAAGCTTGTTGATTAAGTTAAAGCATTTTTGGTGGACGGTAGTCACAAATTTTTGAGTGGGATTCCGAATTTTTGGGAGGAGCTTTAGAGTTTCTAGGAGAAATGCGCGAATTTTTGAGATAGTACCAGTTTTTGGGAAGAGCCCTCGATTTTTTGATGGTGCTCGCGAATTTTTGTGAAGAACTCAGGCGTTAGGATTGTGCTGGTTTGGAAAAGTTTGGAAAAAGCTCCCGAATTCATTTCAAATTTCAGAAGTTTCGAATTTCATTTCGAAACATTTTTAAGGCATTTCATATTTCGTATTTCAGAATATAATAAAAGTATTTAAACCAAGTATTAAAGTATGAAAAGCCATCCCTCGTATCAACTATATCCGTTGATTGAATACCCCAACGCTATAACCAATCACAAAGTTTATTATAATAACAGGTAATTATAATCTTTCCCTAGCAAAATGTTAACTAGAAAACTGGGAATGTCTAAAAACGGTTGTTGGCTTAAATATTTCACGAATTAATTCATTATTCCTTTGTCTAGATATATGCAAATTTAAGGAACAATAAGAGGGATAAACTTTTAAAAATATTGTTAAAAGTTTGTATGTGTTTAAATATTTGTTTGTGTTTAAGACTTTTAATATATTATGAAAGACGAAACATAAAATGTGTTAAACATGTTTATTCCGGTACTGATTCGTTAAATTAATAAACATAATTTTAATTATAACTGTAATAACAGTTAGTTTCCACGTTAACAAAAATAAACATAATAATTCCATTTTGACGTTACGAATTTGTATAGTTACGAACTGTCGCTGTTACGAAGTGTCGCCGTTACGAACTGTCGCTGTTACGAATTGTCCGTTACCAGTTGTCCGGTTACGAACTGTCGCGTTACGAGATGTCTGGTCACGTTCTAATTTGGTCTTCCGGCTTATCTTGGCAAAAACAATAAAGGATTTGAATTTTAGCTATATCAGTCTGTGGATCTTGCATGATAGCCGAGCCAGGATCAGAAGACGACTTGTCGAAAAACCAAATCCTGTCAGTTACTTGCACTACTTATGGTTTAAGGTCACGTCTAATCTTCGTCAGAGGAAACGTGACAGGTCAGCGATACGTAGAAGAAATTCTGGAATCCCACCTCATACTCTACTTTCAGACACTCTAACATCCAATATTTCAACAGGATAACGTAAGGCCACACACTGGTAGTGTCACCATGGACTCTTTGAACAAGCTGGAGTCAGGAACTCTGGAACAGGCTTTTGCCTCGGGCTTCGAGATACCCATATTTATCCCCAATTGAACACTTGCTGGACATGATGGGTTGGAGACATCTTAATTTACAGTACCCTCCTTAAATTTAAGAGTATTTTGGAAGAAGTTGATTACGGCATGAGACACAATATCCCAGGAGGATATTAAACACTTAATAAGAATCAAGCCCAGTCGCATTTAAGAATGTGTTGCTCACCGAGGTGCATCCACATATTCTTAATCTTAATTGATTGATCCCTGTAAATTGTTTCAATAATATTGAAATTTGTATTGTTTTTATGTCACTTGCATAACACAGGTCTTTTTTGACAAACAAAAATCTCTAAACAAAAAATGCAATAAATATACTACGAATAATTATTCAACAAAAACATAAAAAAATAATTACTCCTTAAATCATTTTAAATCTACAAAATTCTTTGAATAGACAGATGCAGACGTTTTCTTTTGCTGGTCAGTTTACACTCAATTAAAATCCACATCTTGTATTTTAGTGTCAGGGTGTTATTCGTTATAACAATAAAATCCAGCCAGAAATGCAAATTCAATTATTATGTAAATAGATTTGGAGAAAAATAACTTCCAGTTACTGCAGAAGGTTTCAAGTGCATACCATCTGGTACCTATTTTTACTGCAGAATATAAACACGTTCAATGGAAAATGTTTATTGCGTCAATAAATATTTTATGCTATTTAGATTTACATTTACCGGAACAACCGAATCGTAAAGCTATTTCGACTCCTGTTTTATGCCCAAAGTAATATTTATGTAATCGAAAACGTAACTCTCAATCAAAGTCTAAGAATAAAAGGAGATTACGCTATGTTCTAAATTTCCATCAAGTTTATTAATAAACTCCCCTTCAGCTAATTCGGATATAAAAACACAACAAACAAGGAATGTTCGCAATGCGAAGTAGGTATGTCTATAAATCTGTAGGGGCATATTTTATTATACTTGTTATGCAGATTATAATAGTTAATGTAAAATACTGACCATTTTAAATTTTTATGTTCTTCATTTAAGTAATTATGCATTTGTTGCCTATCCATATCCAGATAAAGATAAGGACTTTCCAGACATAAAATTCTGCTCAATCTTTTCGAGAGTCATCATATACCTCTTTTTCCTTTCATTTATATTCTGTTCATTTCTTCGTCCACTTCATCTCTGAAAGATCTTCGCGGTGTGTCTTTTTGGTCTGCTATTCTGACATGTCCGTACCACGTTAATCGTTAATCTCTTCTGTTTGATGTAGTCTATTATTATATTAAGTAAGGACTGGATGCACATCGCCCAGAATATAATCGGCCCAGAGACCAATGGAGATTAACAGGGGAGGCCTACGCCCAGTGATTGGCATTTAAGGCTGATTAGATGGGTAGATAGATCTGCCATGTAAATATTTGTGCGTAAAATAATTCATTCATTCATTAAGCATCACAATCCCTAGGGATTATAGCTACCGCGTAAAATAATTACAATTAAATAATAATAATATTATATTATGGAATCATTCCAATATTAGTCCTGTATGTCGCCAGTGGGGGTACAACGGCCTCCTTAATTCAGATGGACTTACCCAAGTTTTTTTTATGTATTTTGACTCGTAGAACACGAATTTTTTGGGTAACAGTCGATCCGGATGTCGATAAGATTGTTATAAACAAAGAACTTGAGGAATCACATAACAACGATTTTTCGCAAAACAAAACATTGTTTTGTATTTTTTGGGTCATTCTAAGCAAAAAATGTTTTTACAAGTTTTTTCGTAGGATGCATAGTTTTCGACATAAACGCGGTTGAACTTTCAAAAAATCTAAAAATTGCAATTTTTGAACCCGAATAACTTTTGATTAAAAAATAAAGTAGCAATTCTGCTTACCGCATTTAAAAGTTCAAGTCAGATTCTATCGGTTTGATTACTTTCATTGCTAAAAATTAATTTTTTTATTGTTAAACAAAGCTATAAACACATAGTGATTGAATGATGTTTTCAATGCATTTCCCATTTGAAATCGAACGAGTAGGCGCGCATACAGACCATTTCTACTTAGATTACGTACATTAAAACGCATACATTGGGCACGGGAAACACTATGTGTTTATGGCTTTGTTAAACAAATAAAAACTTAATTTTTAGCAATGCAAATAATCAAAACCGATAGAATTTGACTTGAACTTTCAAATGCAGTAAGCAGAATTGCTATTTTATTTTTTAATCAAAAGTTATTCGGGTTCAAAAATTGCACTTTTTCGATTTTTTGAAAGTTCAATCGCGTTTATCTCTAAAACTATGCATCCTACGAAAAAACTTGT
This sequence comes from Diabrotica virgifera virgifera, assembly GCF_917563875.1. Taxonomy (NCBI): domain Eukaryota; kingdom Metazoa; phylum Arthropoda; class Insecta; order Coleoptera; family Chrysomelidae; genus Diabrotica; species Diabrotica virgifera. Next base: position 197,707,215 of record NC_065447.1, on the reverse strand, counting down.
AAAAACATTTTTTGCTTTGAATGACCCAAAAAATACAAAACAATGTTTTGTTTTGCGAAAAATTGCTGTGATTATCATGTGAATCACTTATGTGATTCCTCAAGTTCTTTGTGTATAACAAACTTATCGACATCCGGATCGACTGTTACCCAAAAAATTCGTGTTCTAGGGGTTAAAATACATAAAAAAAACTTGGGTAAGTCCATCTGAATTAAGGAGGCCGTTGTACCCAGACTGGCGACAGGACTATATAGAAGTATTTTGCTTATAAGATTCATATAGTATAGCGATAGTTTAGGTATTTAGTTTAAAGTTATATTTTGAATACAGTTTTGTATGTGGAAGTCCAAAAGAATTTATTGTGCAATTTATGGGCGGAATATCTTTGAAAATGACGGTCAAATTTCGAAATCTATGCAAATACGATAGTATTTTGTAAAACAATCAGAAATCGTGTTATAGTAACTTAATATTAAAAATGAAAACTCACCTTTTCCAACAAAAAATTTTCTGTAATAGAGAGCTCCTTGGTCGACATTTTCTATCGGCCTAGGAAACCGCTGGTAGGGACAAGTCGAATGCCTCCAATGTGTCTCTCCAGAAGAAAATTCCAAAACGGCCACTCCATAAGCTAGGGGAGGTCTGTGAAGAGGTTTTCTGTTGTGTCCATTTTGTAGCCTGGAAATAAAAAAGTGGATTTGTAACAACGGATACACATATTATATTTTTGCTCATCATTGAATATTATGTTTTTAAATTAATAATAATAATAATTAGCGCGTCGAGCCTAGTAGGGCCATGACTTGATTGACCATTTTCCTCCATCATTTTTGGTCTAACATATGAAGCATTTTGGCTCGCAATTTTTTCGTCCAGCATGGATTTACTTGAAATTTTCACAGAAGGTAGGGAATAGTGAAAGGATCATTTTCTATATGATACCGCTTTACGCTAAAACCTTGGGGGTGGTTGCCACCCCATCTCGGGGGTGGGAACTTTTTATTACATTATAACCATGCAGATCGATGTAAAAAGTAATTTTAGGAAAAAAATGTTTTATACATTTTCTTCGTAAAACTAATATTTTTCGAGTTATTCGCACTTGAAAGTAACAGTTTTTCGACGAAAAAATCGACTTTTTAAAGGGTTTTTGAGAATATCTCGAAAAATATGCATTTAATCAAAAAACTTGTAGGTATTAAAACTGTATCCTTTAGTAGCAGAAACCAAATTATTTTTCTATAATATCTTTAAGATCAATACAAACCGAAATACGGCATGTTAAAAGTTAGTTTTTTTCGTCAATTGCACAATTTGAAATATTCAAAGCCAAATAGCGAGAACACTTTTTCGAGAAAAACTTAAATAATCTTTTTTCAGGCATACAATTATATCTTTCAAAAAATAATAATAGAAAGTTTCTAGCATAAAAATTGAGCGACTTATGATCAAAAAAAGGTTGGTACCTGCTTTTCTCTACGAAAAAATCATTGAAAACAACCCCTAACTACCCTCCTTATTAAAAATTGGTCTTCACCTTTCTGTAATTCCTTTTATATTTGTATTATCAATATATCCAAAAAGCTTGACCTATTTAAAAGGCCTAATTTTAGAAAAATTGGAGTTTAAAGAAAAATTGATTTTTTGCAATTTCGTATTTTTCTCCTTTTACTTCAATATATCTCCGAAAATACTGGCGATACGAAAAAAATGATAGGACTACTAAATTGTAGCTTTTTTAATAAATAAAATTCCTTGTGCATAGATTTTCATTGTAGTGAATAGTTAGCGAGATATAGCTGTTTAAAACCTCTATTTACGAGCAAACACCCCCTTAGTCGACCCCTTTAAACCCACCTCAATTAAAAACTATGGGATCTTACGGAATTTAATTTAAATAGTCTTATATCTCTTTAAAAATTCTACAAAATAATTTTTGAAAAAACTGTTATTGCCAAAAATGAAGAAGCTATGTTTATAAAACAATTTTTTTTTTTCGTAAAATTCGAGTAATCCGCTTATGGATCATTTTCAATGTCTGTATAATACCACAGAACCGGTTCGTATACTGAAAGATGACTAAAAAAAGAATGTGTGTGTACTTTGTACGCACGTAAGAAGTTATACTTCTATTATATGATTTAAACGAAATTAATATACTTTTTATTTATATTTTGTTTAAATATTAAACTAATTTATACTTACTACGTCTCAAACATTTTTATTAGAACAGTGCCAAAAATTAAAATAATAAAAGAATAAAACACACACAAACACATTAAACAAGCCACAAATGATGTCTGAACATTAATTGTCGAAAATTTTTTTAACTAAATACGTATTTTCTGAAAATACAATTATATAATAAATATACTTACAATCATAAAATGTATTAAAAAAAACAAAAAAGAAAGTTTCTATTGGGACTCGAACCAGCGCTGATAAGAGCGGTTGGTATTGGAATTCATTCGCCTTCTCCGCTTAGCCACGGACACTATGTGTCATTATTTACGAAGATCGACTAACTAAACGGATTAAACTTGTGATATTTTGATATTTTGAAAATTGATCAAATTATTTTTATTTTGAATTGAAATGATTTAGAATTGAAAAAATACAACAAAACATAGAGTAAAAAAACAATATATTAGGTGAATATTGATAGAAATTTTGATGGTAATCAAATTATATAAATAAAAGTATTACATACTATGTATTTTGGCAGATCAAATAGGTAGGTTTATACCCATGATACATTAACAATTATTACATACCTGTTGCTTTTAAAAACTATTTAAAAGTCACTACAATATTATAAACTTTTTTGTTTCTGTCCTCACAACAATAAAACTAATATATTATACATTTGTTTACCTTTACCTCCAAACCACAGCTGCCATATCGGATAATTTTTGACATGTCATTTGAACATCCAATCAGAACAAAGTTGTAATGCGCATGCGCCGGGCTGATAGGTTTTAACATATAAAAAAATCACCCTCTATCGCCGGTAAAGAAGTATAACTTCAAAAACTATTTGTATGTGTACATATTTGTAAATTCGTATTTTTGTGTAAATAAATGTTTTTGTAATTCTTTAAACCTACTTTTTTTCTGTATAGATCTATTGAAGTATCTACTTATAAAAATTATTGTAATGTTATTACGGGTGGTTTTTAAGGGTTAAAATATTATATTATATCCTAAAGCATAAAACAATCATTATTTAACCAATCAAAACCAAATTTTACCCATATTAAAGTTCACAATGTTTTTTATAATTTCTGACAATAAGGGGTAGTTTGCACCCCTAAAAATAATCAACGCCCTTGAAAATGATATAGAATATGAAGTACAGGGTGAGATGATCCTAATACCAATTTTTTATGTAAATCGATGCAAGCCGAAATTATTATTTTAGGATAAGTAAATTTTTTATATATAGCTCCAACAAGGGTGGTTTTAAGGATGGAAATATTATGATAGTATATCTTAAAGCATAAAACAATCATTATGTGACTACATAATAAGAACTCAATGTTGACAATATTAAAGTTTAAAATGTTGTTTTATAATTTTTTACAATTAGGGGTAGTTTTCACCCTTAAAAAACCAAAAGCGTACAACGGCTCAATATAGAAAATGAACTAGAGGGTGAAGTGAGCCTAATCCCAAATTCTTGTACAAATCGATGGTGGACGAAAAAATTGTGAGGTTTTCCCAAATTTTTCAGTTTTATTTCCTCGACTAATTATGGAACATCATATTCTAAATTTTAAATTCTAAATATTATTAATTTCGACTAATCTTTTGGTAATTGTTCTTCATTCTATATTTCTTCGAATAATATCTTCATTTCTTCATGTATGCGATTTCCTCCATATTTGAATATATCAGATGTCATATTGGTCATTTCATGGACTTTTGTGTTATTTTTAGGCGTTCTATAACATTTTAAACTTCTTCCCTAGGGAGAGATATCTCGTCGATATGATTTGGATTTAACTGTGAACTTACGATATTCCTCCTCATTACCCAAGTTTACTTCCAGATTTTCTTGTCCTTTCAGAAAATGGTCTACATTTGTTTAAAATGTATTTTACATTCATTAGACTTTTTCCATTTTGGTCTGTCATAAATAGAGGTTTGACACAATATCCTTTTCAGTTTTTGCCCCCCAATACAGATTTCTTATATCTTTATTTTTGTAATTTTCCTCAATTTCTACCAAAGCTTTTCATTATATCTTCTTTTCTTTTCTCTCAATATTTTTTTAGTTCTTTTTCGTTGTTTAATGTACTCACTTTCAGCATCTTTTGATCCTAACTTCAGCACTCTTAGTGCTAATTTACTTCGCTCCAGTAATTATTTTTCTACATTCATCATAGAACAATGTTTTCTTCATTTCTAAAGTATCTTCCCTACTATTTTTTGCTGATATTTTTAAATTAAATATCTTTTAATTTATTACGAATAATACATCTTGTGTTTACTCAATAAATGTTTAAATTACTTATTAAATAAATAAATATTTTACTAACCTGGACAAACTTACTATCCTCTCTTCTTCACCTCCTATTTCATTCCTAAAGAATGGGCAGTTCTCTACTAAATCGTTGCTCTGTCCATCTCCAGTGTCGTCCTCGTTTTCTCCGTCAGGTGTAGAAGACCGAACCATCACAGAAGCAGCCGAAGCACCTGTAGCTGTTTGTTTTAGAACAATATCTTTTCATTTAGTGCTTCACCAAATTTATTGGTGCCGCATGCAAAAAGAGTGCAAGCAAAAGAGGAGAATTTCTAAGAGGTACAAAGAATAAAAGTGGAGGACGTCGAGCAGGGAGGATGTGCTACGCGTAGTGCCGCTCGTTTGTCGAGGGTTGAAGTCTATAAATAGACCGTAGCGAAACGACAAGAACCACGAAGCCAAACTTGTATGTAGTTAAACCGAGGGAATTTATTTTTATTGGATTCTCTGGGAGGCTACATTCAAGACTAGCAGAATAAGTAAAACGGGTGCGGCCCGTTCGGGATACTCACTGTGTTTCGACTGGAATGACAATGTAAGGTGTGGATTTTTTGGATTTCACATCGGACAGACTCGGCCCCAGAACCAGTGAGGTGAGAACAGCAAGAGGATCCCTCGCCTAGTTCTGTCTGGGCGAGTGAACTTCCGCGGCAAAGGTTCCTGGGTGGCTCCCAGACACCGTGCTGACAACGGGTCAGACGGCTGAAATAAAAGCCTTCTTTCAAAAATAGGATTTTCGCCCCCAAAATGCCCTTAGATAGCCGTGACAGATCACGGTCACCCCCTGACCGACAGGTCAATCTTCATGGTGGTTCGAAATATTCGAACCACAACATTTATAACGACCTCCCCGCCGACGACGGCTTCGAAACAGTCGAAGAAAAATTAGACAGCGGTAAAGATAACCAAAAAGTAAGCAAGAGTGACGATTTTAAACTTCCAAAATCTAACGAAGTACCCATGACGACAGATGAAAAATTCATCCAGGTCAAACCGAAGTCCCAATCGACCAAAAGAGCTCGCACGACCAACGGTAGCGAAGACGATGCCAGTGAAATAGCAGCACTGAGGAAGCAATTACAGCAAAAAGATGAGGAGATAGCCCGCCTACAAACAAAGATTGAGGAACTTAAGGAAACAATGGAGAGGACGCAACAAAAAATCATGGGCCACATCGACAGCAAGTTTGATCAGATGCATCAGCTGAAAAAGACAGACGTATGGGAGAGCCAGGCAACGGATGCCATGAAGCCACACATCCTGGAACAAACAACAGGATGCCACGACAGGACAAAGGGTGCCGTATCAAGGACACGACCAGAGGAGAAAAATACTCCCAAGCCGACCCAAAGGGAACAACAACCCAAAGCCACCCCAGCCAAAGAAATAAAACCGCAGCCCGCGAAACCCAAAAACCGCGAAGCCTTCCCGTCACTCCCCAAAAAAGACGACGACAACCGTAGTCGTCAGGGCGGTGATGCTCAACAAGAAGAAATGGACACTGGCGAGATACCAACCCCAGCCAATATTCCCAAATACCTAGGAAAGCCTCCAGTGATTAAACTGCAGAGCGTCAACGAGACCGGACCAATACTGACGATAGCCCAAAACTCCAGGGTCATCACGAGTAATAAGCTATCAAGAAACGGACGGGAAACACTCATCCAGGCCAAAAATCCAGACGACTACAGGATGATGATCAAAATTATAGAAGCCTATAATGCAGACATCAAACCCATCCAATGGATCGCCTTCCCACTAGAGGAAGACATCAAACCGAGACTGGTTCTGAGAGGGCTACCGTCAAGCATCAAAGACACCGATGTTACCAACTACCTCATAGAAGAATATGAGATAACCTGCGAGTCAGTTAAAAACATGAAGTCCAGGAAAAGCGACAGAAGACAACTCCCGATGTTCGTATTGACGGTAGAAAAAGAAGACGTCCAAAAGGCGCTGAGCATCACCGGTCTGATGAATATGCGCGTCGTTGTAGAACACTTACGTAAACCGACAGGGCCCACACAATGTTTTAATTGCCAAGGCTACCACCATGCACAAAGAGCATGTTTCAAGTCACCTAAGTGCGTAAAGTGCGGCGAAGACCACCATACCAGAGACTGTAAGATGCCCAGGGAGCAGAAGGCAAAATGTGTCAACTGCAACGGACAACATCCGGCCAACTACAGAGGTTGCCCCCGATGCCCCACCTGGGGGAGACCCCAGAGACAACAACAGCAGAGACGACCACCACAACAAAGTACGGCAGGACCCACGTACGCACAGACAGCGTTGCAACAGCCAACAGAGACCAGAAACACAATCCTGATCTCAAAACAACACCAAGACGAACTAGCAGGACTAGTTAGAGAACTGGTCACTCAAATGGTGCACAGCGCGATCAGTGATATTAAGTTAGCACTGAACTAACTTATATTGAAAGGGGATACTTGAGGATAGGCTCCTGGAATCCAGGAGGAATTAGGACCAACCAAGACATCTTGGACGAACTGGTCAACAGGTACGAAATGGACGTCGTAGCTATCCAGGAAACTAAACTTACGAACACCTACAACTTGAAGTTTCCCGGCTACGATACATATAGGAACGACAAAACAGCAAGATCAGGAGGCACAGCAATCCTAATAAAAAAAGGCATCAGACACGTCAAAATAACAACACCACAACTAAACAACATGGAAGCCACAACAGTGAGAATTCAAATGAGGCAAGGAGAAATCAGAATCACCTCCGCTTATGTAAGGCCACAGGATCCACTAATAGAGGACGATCTGAACGCGTTCCTAAACATAGTCGAACCATCAATCATCATAGGAGACCTAAATGCAAGATCCCCCAACTGGAACGATAGAGCCACGAATAGAAATGGAAGATTACTTAACCACTACTTAGAAAACAACGAAGACACAGTGGCATTGGGCCCAGAAGAACCAACCCATTATCCAAGTAACGGACTTCCAACCCACATAGACATCGTAGTTGCTAAAAACTTAGGACTCCAAACCGAATTAAAAACCTTAAACGAAGGAACCACGGACCACAATCCAATACTACTGGAACTAGGAACATGGGAAGAAGAAATCGCCACAAAACGGACTAAGAAGAAGACGAAATGGTCCAACTTTAAGAGATTAGTAAGTCAAGGGATAAACAACGCCCCAGTAATAAACAACGCACAAGAAATAGAAGTTAGAGTCCTAGAGTTAGAAAACATTATGCAAGAAGCACTCAGGAATAGCACTACAGAGGAGGAAGTAGAAATAAACAAGGGTAGGTTTAGAAACATTACACAAGAGATAAAAGACATGATTCGGGAAAAGAACAGAGCGAAACAGATAGCCAGAAGAACAAGAAATCAGGCAGACAAAAACAGGGTAAATCGACTAAATAGAGAAGTCAAAGCAGCACTACAACAACACCGTAGTGAAAGCTGGAACGACCATGTCCAAGAGATGGAAGAACAAGGTCCAAATATACAGAACATCTGGAAGCTACAAAGGATACTCAGAAGCGACAGAAAACCCATCCCACCTCTACACGGAGAGAATGGCATAGTCCACACAGTTGAGGAAAAGGCAGAAGTGATGATGTCCACACTAGAGAGAGAGAGTTTACTAAACTATCATCCGGACGAAGACATAGACTTCATAGAAGAAGTCGAAGAACAAAGAGAAAGGCCTGAAAACCCAGACGAGAACATCCCTCCAACATCACCAGAAGAGATCAACGAACTTATCAAAAATAGCTCACCCAAAAAAGCCCCAGGGCCAGACCAGATAACAAACAGAGCCTTAAAATTCCTACCGGCAAGAGCCATAGTTTTCCTAACCAACCTAATAAATGGAATACTAAGATTCAGAAAATTCCCGAATCGATGGAAATTGGCCCATGTCATTATGATACCAAAACCCGGCAAAAATAGCACTTTTCCGCAAAATTACAGGCCGATAAGCTTACTTCCAGCAATAAGCAAAATAGCAGAAAGAGTCATTCTAAGCCGACTACAAGCCGAGACAAACAGACTAGAAATAATCCCCGAAGCTCAGTTTGGCTTTAGAGCAGAACATTCCAGTGAGTTACAAGTACTCAGACTAACAGAATACGTAGCAGCAGGATTTAATGAAAAACAATATACCAGCGCAGCCTTTCTGGATGTAAGCAAAGCCTTCGACAGAGTCTGGCATAAAGGACTAATATACAAAATGAGAGGCTATGGATACAGCGTGGCAATGACAAGACTAATCTCTTCGTACTTAAGAGGCCGGAGTTTTAAAGTTCGTATAGGACAAGTCCTGTCTGGGCTCGGGACTCCGGAAGCTGGAGTACCACAAGGAGCGGTCCTGTCGCCACTACTGTACTCAATATACACCGCCGACGTTCCAAGAACACCTGGAACACTATTAAGCCTGTATGCCGATGACACAGCGATAGCGGCCAAACACCGAGACATAGATGTAGCAGTGAACAATCTACAAACAGCGCTAGACGACGTTGAAGAATGGTGTATTAAATGGAAAATAGCCATAAACTCAGAAAAAACACAAGCGGTGCTATTCAAAAAGAGAAGACAAAGCCCAGAAGAACAACTGACGGTGCAAAACAACCCCATAGAGTGGAAAGATCACGCGAAATACCTAGGAGTCATAATGGACAAAGGCTTAACATTTCAAAAACACGTAGAAGCCACAATTAAAAAAGCCAATATGGCCAAAGCATCACTAAGAGGACTCGTAGGTAGAAAAAGTAAATTAAGAACTAAAACGAAGATAAGATTAATCAATAGCATAATAATACCAATTTTGACATATGCATCTCTCGCGTGGGGACACGTATGCAAAACAACAAAAAAGAAGATCCAAGCGGCACACAACAGCAGCCTAAGGGAAGCAGCGAACGTCCCAAGATACGTGGCGGAAAGACACCTATTCAGAGAACTCCAACAAATCAGAGTGACCGACATAATGACGGAAAGAGCCAGGACAAAATTCCCAGAGCTGGAAAATCATCCAAGTCCCATACTGCGAGAGATAATGCGATACGACGCCTTCCACCGATGGAAGCACAAACGTCCAAAACAACAAATAGTGGATTAAAGAAAATAAAAGATAAAGAGATAAAATAAAAAGAAATAAATAAAATGACAGTAAATAAGATATAAAATAAGAAATAAAATAAAAGTGGACAATACGTGGCTCCATCAACAACGACAAGGCAATTAGTGTGGGCCCCATACTCGCTAATTTTTACTAATTAAGATTTTATTTTCAGGACATCCTACAAAAAAAATATAAAAAAAAAAACCCAAAATAATCGGCCTTGGCCAAAAAAAAAAAATTACTAACACCGGCGCAAGCCAAAAAAAAAAAAAAAAAACACAAAAACCCGGGCAAGTAGGGCCCAACCCTTGAGCACCAGGTCTCTGAACCGAGCTTAACTCGGTTCAGAGGCCTGGGGCCCAAGCAAGCAATTTTAGTACCGCGGACAAGTCACAAGAAGATAACAGGCATATAGCGCTTCACGCTGGCCTGATTTGCAAATCGATTAGGGCACCACGTTGGTATTCTATTACCCAGGATTCCCACGTGAAAAGCATTTGGCTGATAGTTGTGCCCCTATCGCGCATCAGCGTGCTATAGGGGGGAAAGGGATGGCCCGGAGCATTGGAGCGCGGTGGAGTGACTCCTGTCTTAGACTCGAGTTAATACACCTCGCTCCAATGAATTGTTACACCCGAACGTACTTCCTCAGGGGTGAACAAGTCTCATGGGTCGGGTTGAATCAAATTACTTGCTTGCAGAATAAAAATTTATCAATCGACGGCAAAAAGTAATGATTACGGATAAAAAACAACAATCGATGACGATGTGTCAGGACCGATGCAGAGGAGTCAGGTTTTATAAAAATCAGTGCTAGATAGATAGGGACTTACATGCGATATTCAACTAATAAAGATCTAAAATAATTGCTCTACATTCAACCCACTATACTTTTTAAAAAATGCGTGAACTAGGTACTAAAAACACGGCACCTAAGACCCTTGTAAAATAGAAACTCTTCTGTATATTAACACAAAAAATAGGAAATTCGTACGGAAAAATCCACACGAAGGAAATGATCGGTAACATTCACAATGTTGGCAGGACACTATCAACTCAATACACACATCGACAAATGTTGACTTAGCATATCATATCTCCCCATAAGAAAATTTGCTGGCTTTCATCAAGAACATGTGACTTGTTGGTGGAGTTTAAGTTTAACGAAATGACAGTGTCTGTTAAAAAGTTTCACCAAAAGGTGTCATAGACAAATGTCTTGCCAGATTTCAAGAGAAAATAGTGGATATATTAAACAGTGGACTAAAACAAAACACAAATATCGAAGATAGAAATGTTTTCAAAATATAGTTTCAAGATTTGGGAAAATACAATTAGAAATCCACCCAACAGCAATTTCATCATGAATACTACGTTAATAAAATAATTTCCTAAATTGCAGTAGAAAGATTTAGGCCTTCATCGGCGAAAATTACAATAGCCTGTTAGAAAGCCGAAAATTACATAATAGTCTAAGAGCTGGGAGCGGATTTTGTGCGTGATAAGTAATATGGAAAAACTATACGGGGATATGTTGAATTAGTAGTGTACATGACTTTCACCAACGGCCGGAAACCAGAGTTGGGGCCGAGGGTAGTTATAAGGGGTCAAAATCGCGGATTTTATTATTTTTTTATGACGCTCATGATCGAGATAGTGCACCAAAATTTGGGAATAAGTGGGTCATGACATTACTAAGTAAAATCTCTAGGGGCTCAACGCTGCGTGGCCGACAAAGGGGTGGGGGTAGGGGTGAATATAAAAATTATAAGGGGTTTTTTGCGACGTTCGTGATTGAGATAGTGCACTAAAATTTGGGTATAAGTAGACCATGACATAAATAATTAAAATCCCCAGAGCCGGAAACCAGAGTAGGGAAGGAAGGATGGGTCAAAGTTCCGTTTTTTATTATTTTTTTTGTGACGCTCATGATCGAGATAGCGCGCCAAAATTTGGGAATAAGTAGGTCATGACGTAACTAAGTAAAATCTCCAGTAGTGGAACGCTGCTTGGCCGAAAAAGGGTGGGGCAGGGGTGAATATAGAAAAATGTTAGGGGTTTTTTGCGACGTTCGTGATTGAGATAGTGCACCAAAATTTGGGAATAAGTAGACGATGACATAAGTAAGTAATATTCCTAGAGGCGGAAACCAGAGTGGCGGACGAGGGTAGTTATAAGGGGTAGATATCGCGGTTTTTATTATTTTCTTTTGTGGCGCTCATGATGAAGATAGTGCACCAAAATTTGGGAGTAAGTAGGTTATGACGTAACTAAGTCAAATCTTCAGGGGCGGAACGCTGCTTGGGGTACAAAGGGGTGGTAGGCAGGGGTGAGTATAAAAATATATGGGGTTTTTTTTGCTGTTAGTGATCGAGATAGTTCACCAAAATTTGGGAATAAGTAGACCATGACATTACTAAGTAAAATCTCCAGGGGCGGAACGCTGCGTAGGGGACAAATGTTGTGCCGGGTCACAAAAAAAATAATGCACACTGCGACTTTGACCCCTTAAAACTACCCTCATCCCCAACTCTGGTTTCCGGCTCTGGGGATTTTACTTAGCTAAGTCATGGTCTACTTATTCCCAAATTTTGGTGCACTATCACAATCTAGCAAGTCGCAAAAAACCCCTTATATTTTTTATATCCACACCTACCCCCACCCCTTTATCGGCCACGCAACGTTCCACCCCTGGAGATTATATTTAGTTACCTCATGACCTACTTATTCCCAAATTTTGGTGCACTATTTCGATCATGAGCGTCACAAAAAAAAAATAATGTGTGTGTACTTTGTACGCACGTAAGAAGTTATACTTCTATTATATGATTTAAACGAAATTAATATACTTTTTATTTATATTTTGTTTAAATATTAAAGTAATTTATACTTACTACTTCTCAAACATTTTTATTAGAACAGTGCCAAAAATTAAAATAATAAAAGAATAAAACACACACAAACACATTAAACAAGCCACAAATGATGTCTGAACATTAATTGTCGAAATTTTTTTTAACTAAATACGTATTTTCTGAAAATACAATTATATAATAAATATACTTACAATCATAAAATGTATTAAAAAAAAACAAAAAAGAAAGTTTCTATTGGGACTCGAACCAGCGCTGATAAGCGCGGTTGGTATTGGAATTCATTCGCCTTCAACGCTTAGCCACGGACACTATGTGTCATTATTTACGAAGATCGACTAACTAAACGGATTAAACTTGTGATATTTTGATATTTTGAAAATTGATCAAATTATTTTAATTTTGAATTGAAATGATTTAGAATTGAAAAAATACAACAAAACATAGAGTAAGAAAACAATATATTAGGTGAATATTGATAGAAATTTTGATGGTAATCAAATTATATAAATAAAAGTATTACATACTATGTATTTTGGCAGATCAAATAGGTAGGTTTATACCCATGATACATTAACAATTATTACGTACCTGTTGCTTTTAAGAACTATTTAAAAGTCACTACAATATTATAAACTTTTTTGTTTATGTCCTCACAACAATAAAACTAATATATTATACATTTGTTTACCTTTACCTCCAAACCACAGCTGTCCTACAGCTGCCATATCGGATAATTTTTGACATGTCATTTGAACATCCAATCAGAACAAAGTTATAATGCGCATGCGCCGGGCTGATAGGTTTTAACATATAAAATTCACCCTCTATCGCCGGTAAAGAAGTATAACTTCAAAAATAATAAAAACGGCGATTTTGACCCCTTATAACTACCCTCATGCCCAACTCTGGTTTCCGGCTCTGAGGATTTTACTTAGTTATGTCATGGTCTACTTATTTCCAAATTTTGGTACACTCTCTCAATCACGAACGTCGCAAAAAACCCCTTATATTTTTTGTATTCACCCCTGCCCCACCCCTTTGTCGGCCACGCAGCGTGGCACGCCTTTAGATTTTACTTAGTTACGTCATGACCTACTTATTCCCAAATTTTGGTGCACTCTCCCGATCATGAGCGTCACAAAAAAAATAATAAAAACGGCGATTTTGACCCCTTATAACTACCCTCACCCCCAACTTTGGTTTCCGGCTCTGGGGATTTTACTTAGTAATGTCATGATCTACTTATTTCCAAATTTTGGTCCACTATTTCAATCACGAACGTCGCAAAAAACCCTTTATATTTTTTATATTCACCCCTACCCCCACCCCTTTGTCGGCCACGCAGCGTTCCGCCCCTAGAGATTTTACTTAGTTATGTCATGACCTACTTATTCCCAAATTTTGGTGCACTATCTCGATCATGAGCGTCATAAAAAAATTATAAAATCCGTGACTTTGACCCCTTATAACTACCCTCGGCCCCAACTCTGGTTTCCGGTAGTTGGTGAAAGTTATGTACACAACTAATTCAACATATCCCCGTAAAATTTTTCCATATTACTTATCACGCACAAAATCCGCTTCTATCTCTCCGACTATGAACGTTTACATAAAAAAATGTTGATATTTAACTTGGTGCATGAAGAATCTAAGAGAAATTGTTAGAAATTAGGTATATTAACAACTTAGTACGTTGAAGGTATATGGAAATGTTTCCACTAATACATAGTAGGAATACTGACAGCACTACAAGGCCTAAAACCACCGGAGCTGGAAGGAACAGAGATTTTATTTGACAAAGAAACAAAATACCTTGGGGTTTATTTTGATCATAAGCTTACATGGAATACTTACATCCTGAAAACCACACAGAAAGCAACTATTTCCTTGGGCAGGACATACTAGCATAAGAATTAATCCAAGCCATTAACCCCAAAATGACTCTATGATTCTACACAAAGATTATATTAGACCGATGATGAACCTATGGGTCGGTGACGTGGTGGACAAAGACGCAGCAACAAAGGCTAGCATGCTCGTCTATTACGGAGGCCATAAAAACAACTCATACAGCAGCGTTAAGGTAGAATTCCGCACCAAGCGGCCGAGACAGGAGAACGCGACAGGCGAGAGATAGGCGAGGTCTCCCCACGACCGCTCTCAATGCAATTACATATAACAGGGTAGTTCTGCAGCCCGCGACCGAGACCAGCGACCAACTATCGTCTATCGCGACCTATCTGTCGCCTGTCGCGGTCTCCTGTCTCGGTCGCTTGGTGCGGAATTCTACCTTTAGAAGTTCTGCTGAATCGACGACCACCTCATATCTTTATACAGAACGAAGCCAGATCAGTGATGCACAGACTAATGCATAGTCAGCGACATAAGAGCCAGGTGGATAGTGCTGACAATAGAAACCTAATCGAGGAGCTAAGATATTGTGATGGGGCAACCTATCGATGCAACAGCAACGAGATATAGCTTTGACAATAAGTTCAAAATTAATATATCAAGCAGTAAAAACTGGAAGGAAGGTGTACCCATACAAGCTGCTGCTATCTGGTACACTGATGGCTCAAAAACATCGGAAGGTGTGGGAACATAGTATCTAAATAACGGCAATCATATCACTGCGTGGAAGAAATAAAAAGGCAGAAAAAAACGTTCCGTTCAATTTAGCCAGATAGCCAGGCGGCGCTTAAGGCACTCAATTCTGTAGAGGTCAATTCTAAGCTAGTATGATTGTAAGATAGTAAGATTGCGGTAGCCTGGGTACTGGGGCAGGAGGGTCATAAGAGCAATGAAAAAGCAGATGAAATGGCCAAACAAGGTTCATCAAAGCCATTCGTTGGCCCGGAATACAGCCATGCGGCGTTGCAAAGGCAGTAACAAAAACGGTTACAAGAACGTGGGTAGCTTTGGAATGGTGGAGTAATTCACCAGGACAAAGACAGGCGAAACAGTTCATTACAGAACATTCGACAAAATTTACGGCAGACCTAATACGCAAAAACAGGAAAACAGTCAAAGCCATAGTAGGTCTGCTATCAGGTTACTGTAAGCTAAATAGGCACTTGAAGCTGATGGGATTGTCAGATGATAACCTGTGCAGATTCTGTCATCTGGAAGAAGAAACAGCAGAACAAATTTTATGTCAGCGTGACAGTTTGTCAAATGTGCGGCTTTTGCATTAGGAGAAGAAAATTCACCGACAAAGCGCTACATGAAAGATTCAGTCTCGAAGCTATTCGACCTTTTAAAAAGGGTCAGGCTAGAAAATGTAATCTAGGACTAGAGGACCACAATAGGTCTGAAAAGATCGCAGTGGTAGTGGCCAAAAGGCCACCTCTTTAAATCTATCTAGAAATACTGACGCTGAAGTGAATTGATTGTATTGGATAGATTAGACAGACTATAATAATAGGAAACTAATTCTGAAACTGATAGGATCCTACGAATAGCAGTCCACAGTCTGAGTGGCGATGAAGATACAAGGCACATTAACTCAATTTTCGTCACTAAGCCATTAGATGGCGATGAGGATACAAGGCATATTAAATCAATTTTCATCACTAGGTCATTAGGTGACTGGGAAAAATGCCGTCAATTGACAGAAACTACACCAACAAACAAATTTACCTGTATTTCGTCTCTTCGCCAACAGATTCTTCCTCAGCCTAACGGCGTAGTTCAAATTCGTCGTCAACGATTGACAATCGTGATGCGCAAACGCACGTCTCCTCGCGATTTCTTCACTCTCGGCGGATATACACACCGAAGTACTACTACACACTACACTGTCATCCATAGTCTGTTTTGAGATCTTCGAATTGGTGGATGGGGCACTACCGTTGGCCCAAAAGTGTTTTTTCACTTTGTTTTTATGTTTGGGACTTTGCGCTGATTGGTCGTCAGCATTGCCGTCAACTTTTCCTCTGAGGTACTCCGAAGGTCCAGGGGATCGCTGGTCGGTACTTACTAGACCTGAAAAGAATAATACTTTAGGAAATAAAATATGTAGTGTACAATAACAGTCAACATTATCAGAACACACCGCAAGACGCTCTGAGGAGTCGAAGTACTCCAGGGTAATAAGCTAGAAATAGACCATGTTCGGGACACTCAAAGATTCAGGTAGCTGAATACTTTTTTAGTTATTGTAGACCTATGTAGGAAGAAAATCTACCTGTTTCCTGCCTAGAGTTCGTGGCCGTTTTTTAATTATTAACAATTTAGTGCAAAAATCACATTCAAAAGCTAAATAGTTGACATAAAATTACAAAATTAAATTTTTTAGAACATTAAAAAACTTTCAAAATGCCGATTTTTGAAAGTTAAAAAGTTAATTTGTTGCTACGCAAACAGCAAAATAAGTGAAAATCGTTATTTGTTAATAACTTTTACTAAAACTACCTTAGAACTTTAGTGTTTCATCCAAAGTTGCGTATTGGCGTACTTAACAAACCCTCAAAATTTGAGACCGATCTATTAATTAGTTTAAGAGTTATTCTAATCGTTTATTCCAGAGACCTTTATTTTGCAATAACATAAGACAGAAAATAATGAAGATAGGGCAATTCTGCGTATGCCAATTGAAAGTAGAAAAAAAGATAAAAAAATTATCTAATATAGTCAAAAATCCTAATGTCAAATTTGTGAAATTTTGTAATTTATAAACATTTAGAATAACTTTAAAAATGTAGTTCAATTTGTGATCAGTCGTGGTAAGTGAAGAGGGAGCTGGGAGCCGACAAATGCACGAGTTCAAAAACTAAAAAAGGCAACTTAAAACTACATATGTACATACTATCATTTTCTATATCTCGGGATCTACTGGATATATTTTGATCGTTCTTTTTTTAATTCGTATGTATTTTTTCTGTACATTACAAATATGCAATTTGTCTAGACATTTATTATTTAATAAACAGTCTAATTTGTTTAAACAATTTTTGAAAAAATAATTTTTTCCCAAAAATCGATTATTTTAATCGTACTATCGTTATTAATCATAGAAAAAGTTAAGGTATACTTTAATAAATAAATTATCTTCAATAAATAATTATCTAATAAAAATCATTTATTTATTAAAGTGTACTTTAACTTTTTCTATGATCATTAATGATACTATGATTAAAAAAATAGATATTTGTAAAAAAATATTTTTTCAAGAATTGTTTAAACAAATTAGACTGTTTATTAATTAATAAATTTAAAAACAAATTGCATATTTGTAATGTACGTAGAAATTACATACAAATTAAAAAAAGAAAGATCAAAATCCATTGAGTTGATCCGGAGATACAGAAAAATATATTCGTTTGAAATTGCTCTTTCGGTATTTTAACTATGTGTATTTTTGTAGGTTCTCCCTAGTAATTGTTTGAACTACATTTTTGAAAAATCGTAGAGGGTGCTGTGAAGCTACAATCTTTGTGCAAATTTTTTAAGAAAAAATACAAATCCCATTCTTTTAAATGGCATTAATGAGATTCCTTAATTATTATAAACAAATAAGCTGTGAATTAAAAAAAACATATGACTAACTTTGTCCCAAATGAACCCAGGCTAAATTTTTTTATTTGAAAATTCGTGTTAAAATACTATCTTTTCGAATATATAAAAAGTTTGTTTCTACGGACATCATTTTTGTTTATAAATTACAAAATTTCAAAAATTTGGCATTAGGATTTTTGACTATATTAATTTTTTATCTTTTTTTAATACATTTTGATATTATCGCTCTTCTACTTTCATTTGGCATACTCAGAATTGCCCTATCTTCATTATTTTCTGTCTTATCTTATTGCAAAATAAAGGTCTCTGGGATAAACAAATAGAATAACCCTTAAACTAATTAATGGATCGGTCTCAAATTTTGAAGGTTTGTTAAGTACGCCAATACCCAACTTAATAAATATAAAAAAGGAACAGATGGAATACGGCTTCTACGGAACACAAAATAATATATGGAAAATGATCTGAGGAAATAGGAAGGAGATTAACGAACTAATAAAAACGAAACACATTTAGAACGAAACTTGGTAGACTATTTTCGATCTCGATTTGTATATCTAAAGGTGACGATAATAAACCAATAATGAACCACCAATAAGTAAAGGAAGCATTAAGGGAATTAAAAAATAGAAAATCACCACGAGAGGACAGAATATCGAATAAACTCCTAAAGTACGGAGGCCAAGATCTGACCAAACAACTGTTAAAACTAATCTAAAAAATAATAGAACAAAACAGAATACCACAAGAATGTAAATCAAGCATCCTAATACCTCTCTTCAAAAAGGGAGAAAGATCGGACCCGGAGAATTACAGTGGAATTAATTTATTAAACACAACACTAAAATTGTAAAACGTAAAAAAAGTAAAACGACCAAAGTGATCAAACAAACTGAATAACATTATAACATCAGCAGAAGAACAACAAGGTTTTAGGTCGGGAAGATTATGCACCAATGCTATATTTATAATGAGGCAGGTTCAAGAGAAATCATTAGAATACAACAAACCGGTTGACTTATGTTTCGAGTACCTTAACAAGGAATTTGATAGGGTCAAATTAAAGGACGTTATACATTTATTGTACGCAAGGGAGATGCCTATAGGAATAATTAAAACGATCGAAAATATCTACCAGAACAACACAATAAAAGTATATGAAGAACTAACTGACCCAACTGAAGCTGGCAATGGGATAAGACAGTTCAACCTGATCATGGATGAAATAATAAAAAAATCGGCCAAAAAGTGTGAAACGAACTATAGAAAATTTTGTAGATTCATTTAGAAGTTTAAGAATGTACTAGATATAAGATAAGAATTTACTAGAAGTTTACTGAAATTTGTTAAATAGAAGATAAATTAAAATTTCATGGTAATAACTTACCTAAGAAATTATTGTTTGAATTAATACCAAGTAGTATGAAATTTTTAATTATTTGTTGTTTATTACCTCTTCTATAACTAGCTATTAACAAATAAAACAACGCCACCATTCAAATACTTAGAAAAAAATTGTAAATTTTTTATTTTTCTGACTCATTCATTGGCGATAAATAATGAGTAACTGTCAAAAAATACTCTCAATGAAGCTTTTGTACGGTTATGTTTATTTTTAAATATTGTGGAAGTAAATGCTTTACCCATTCATTCATACAAAATGTCGTGTTTGGAACTGATGTAATCAGACACAAATCATGGAGGCGGTTTACAGAAATATCAAATACAGGTGTCATAATTATTGTTGGAATTAAATGTTACTGAAATACGATAGTTTAACAAATATGGCTATAAATAAATGGTGATAATCTGAAAAAAAACTATATAAATGTTTTCCGACAATGTCACTCAATATTTTTGTAAATTTGTTATATAGAATTTTGTTCAAATCTCGGTAAAAATTCCACATTGAGACTTATCTATTCGACAGAGAACCTATTGAAATTTATGAATTATAAAATAGCATATTATACTTCCACCAAACTAATTTGGATATTAAACTTGTTTAAGAAGTTTACTTCGATCTCGATATGAAATTCGTCGGTTACGAGTGTTAATCTGCTAACTCCATGTTTCACCTGGAATGCTAGTTGATATACCTTCATACACTATCCCACACACCCGCCGACTCCACTGTAGATAGTTACTTCTAAACGCAAGAGAGGTACCTCTAGGAATAATAATTCAAACGATCAAAAATATCTACCAGAACAACACAATAAAAGTAAAAGAAGAAGAAGAACTAACTGGCCCAATTGAAGCTGGGAATTGGATAAGACAGGGGGATTCACTGAGTCCTCTATTGTTCAACCTGATCATGGATGCAATAATAAATAAGTAAGAACTAAAAAAGGATACCAAATGGGAGAAAAAACAACTTAAAATAATCTGCTATGCAGACGATGCAATATGTAATGATGTGCCTCTCGCCCGGCATTCAGCAGCTCGCCAGCAGGAGCAGGGTACCGAACGCGCATCGATACCAACGCAGTCCCACTATGGATTCCAGGAGATGGGCCGCCGAGAGTGTACATTAAGAAGAGAGCCGAGGAACATAAAATCAGTTCCACCATAGTTCCACCCAACCCAACGTACTGAATTGAAATGGATGGTTATAACAGCAGATCTAATAAGATGTAAATTAGAGCTCGAGAGTCAGATAACAAGTCATGAAGTTTAAATATCTAGGCATCATACTACTTAGCTGTGGAAAGCTCGAAAGAGAAGTGGAAGATCAAGTGAATAAAGCAGACAGAGCCGCAGGTTGCCTGAATGAAACAATAGGGAGAAATAAAATATCGGAAAAGAAATGAAAGGCAGAATTTATAAAACAGTCATCAGACCAATAATGACCATAAGCGGCAGAAACACGACCTGATACAGAGTGGACAAAAAGAATTCTAGAAACAGCAGAGATGAAAACCCTTCAAAAAATCGATGGTTAAGAGACTATGAAGACACTATAGAGCTAGAAGTGCAGATATACGACGGATATGCAAGGTGGAAAACATTAATAACTGGATAAAAAACAAGAGTAGAATGGAACGACCACATAAGCCGAATGACAACAAATAGAGTAGTAAGGACGGCGAGAGACGGTTCCCCAATAGGAAGACGATCAGTGAGAAGACCACGAAAGCGATGAAATGACAACTTACTGGAGGCACATTGAAAAAAAACAGACAGAGTCATGTCTACATAAAAAGAAGAAGAAGAACAAGACCAAAATATTAAAACTAGCAACCCTTGGGAAATGATTCAAATTTTTTTGCACCCGAGTGTATTATTTTTTTTATTAAAGAAAAGTCCAACAGGTTAGTAGCGGCATTACTTGGTAAACAAAGGTTAACAATGAGTTTTAACAAATGACAAATAACTAGATTTGATACAAAATATTGCAAGAAAATTAGATAGAAGTCTTTTACTGGACAGTTTTCTCCTCATAAAGCTGGTAGAGTGGTAGATTGTTTATTGAACGTTCACTTTTGAGTGCTTTCGTATTTTGCTAACAAATATAATTTTACTTAAATTGGTTAAATATAATTCCAATAAATATTTACCAACATTTGAAATATGTATTAATAACTCATCACTGTGGTAAAACTAGAAGCACTTATTATTCACTCACTGTCAGTAACTGAGAGTACAATTTTAATAATAAGAGAAAAACGATTCATTCAAACGCACAATGTCTGAATATTGACGTTATTGTAGCAAAGATTAGTTGTGGAAGATACAACCGCAATAATATGGAAGGCAACAAAAAGTGACGTTCTTATCTAGTATTATTCACTAACCATAAGATTTCAGACCAGATCGACATAAGTAAATAGTAAATACGACATTTAAAGAAACAGGTATCTGCATAAGATGTTATTTTAGTTTATTTTTAGCCTAGATGCGCTATCAATTTTATCCGATTTATAGATCTTGTTTTCAAAATGTTTGCCATTGATATCATGCATTTTATTTTGGAAATAAGGTAAAGTAAACGAAAAGGTAAAAAGGAGGCGAATAGTATCTGGTACAAAATATGGCAGTTTTAATTTTAATATGTATAAACAAATAAAAGAATTAACAAACATCATAAATAGGTGCCTTATGGAATATTCGAAGATGGCAACTTAAATTGTGGAAAGAATACATAACGAGATTGTTTGGCGATGATACATTATTGCAAGAAGAACTGCAAAAACAGACAGAGACTAACATTATAATGGCATAATTATAACAAGCAATTACGGACCAAGAGAGCAACGTCGAAAAAAAATTATTTTAAGACAACTGGTTCTTTAATATTGTAGCGTGATTAGTGTAATTACTTCTAATTACAATAAAACTAGCGGTTCGTAATTTATATACGACTTTATTATTTATTTATACAAGTTTACTTTACAAACTTTGGCTTAAGACTAACTCTATTCACAAAAATTATGCCTTATATATCCTAGTCGTTATTCTCGATCATTCCGGGCTAAGCCAGCTCTCCGACTATCGTGTGACCTTCCAACAACCGCGCATCGGTTCCACGTATAGCGTGCTTCGATCTAGACTTTTCTCGGCTTACGCCTTGCGGCTGGTGACTCATTGTTTTGCTACATTGCTCCCCTCTTAAGATCTGAGCGTCCCGATCAGCAACTCTAGATGAAGGCCCAGGATGGCGGAATCTACACGACTCTCCAGCTTTGCATACACCCTTCAAGAAGAAATAACAGTCTACTGTCTTTGAAGGATCCGACATCTTCGGGTTCATGCAACACACAGTAATTCGTACGCCAGTTTCTCTGAAGACCACTTCAAGCATGCTTCTCACAATCTTCCAATCCAGATTTTCTACTGCATGGCCTATTTTTGGTAAAGCCAAATTTTTGATGTCATAATTACACACGATTTTCTTCAAATTAGTTAGAGCACGCCATATGTTCTCGTAGCTTGGCGTGTCCGTATAAGACTTTCTGGTCACCATATACAGCAAAGATCGAGGACCATCTTCCAATCGCAGTACTCTTCCAATTTTAGGCTGCTGATTTCTTAACTCGTCCAGGCGGCCGAACTTTCTATTGAATACGGACGATATTCCTTTAGTCATCTCGAGGTCTTGGGCAACACAGTGGGCCAGAGAGACGTTTTCTGGAACACCAAACAGATCTTGCTGAACTTCTGTGGTCACGCCGAATCTAGCACTCTTTCTCGCTGCGTAATTTGACATAAATTGATTAAAACTTGGCTGTGCGACATCTTTCATCTCCTGTTGGAGGACTCGTGCTTCTTCTGTTTCATTTGAGCCAGCATATGGTGCAAGACGATTTATGTGAATAACTTTTGGTTTACCGTTTGGCAACTTCTTAATTCTGTATATTACGTCATTTATTTTCTTCTTAACTTCATACGGACCTTCCCATTGTCTTTGCAGTTTAGGACACAGGCCTCGACGACGTTGTGGATTATAAAGCCAGACAAGATCACCTACTTCGAAGCTTTCATTCTTGCAGCGAGAATCATATTGATCTTTCATTCTGTCACTGGCTATCTGGATGTGTTGTCGGGCAAGTTCATGAATGTTGTTCATTCGTAACTTCAGGCGGTCTACGTATTCTTCGCCTGCAACATATTCCTCGGAAGGTCTGCAGCCAAACTCTAGGTCGCAGGGCAAACGAACTTCACGACCCAACATCAGGCAGGTTGGTGTTTGACCTGTAGTTTCATTCACGGCCGAGCGGTAGGCCATCAGGAATAAATGAATGTGTTGATCCCAATCTCGCTGATGTTCAGATACAACTTTGGACAAGTGTTTACCCATCGTTCGGTTCATCCTCTCGACCATTCCATCTGATTGAGGATGCAGGGGTGTTGTTCTGGTCTTATTGGCACCAATCAATTTACAAACGTTTTGGAAAAGAGCTGACTCAAAGTTTCGCCCTTGGTCGGAGTGGATCTCCAAGGGAACACCAAATCGGCTGAAGAATTCTTTAACAAGTACCTCTGCAACGGTAGCAGCTTCTTGATTCGGTAATGCATAGGCCTCGGTCCATTTCGTAAAATAGTCCATGGCTACCAGAATGTATTTATTTCCAGCATCGGTTTCTGGAAATGGACCTGCAATGTCGATTGCTACTCTTTCCATAGGACTTCCAACATTGTACTGTCTCATGGGTGCTCTCTTTTTACCAACTGGACCATTACCGGATGCACACAGTTCACATTTCCGGCACCATCTTCTTACATCATCTTTACAATTCACCCAATAGAACCGTTCTCGAACCTTTTGCAGAGTCTTCGTAACACCAAAGTGTCCACCTGATGTACCGTCATGCAACTGACGCAATACTTCTGACACTTTACTTTTAGGTACAATCAACTGAAGCTTTGATTCTGTACCATCATCGTTCTCAAAGGTTCTGTACAGAAGATTATCTTTTAGTACCAGGCAATTCCATTGGCTCCAGTAGGCCTTGACTTCTGGACTACATGCACTAATGTTCTGCCAACTAGGTCTCTCACCTTGCCGCATCCAATCCAATACTCTTTTTATACATGGGTCATCTTCTTGGGCGTCTTGTAACTGTTCGGGCTGCCATTGCTCATTAACGACGGTGGTTCGTCTCACAGGGCAAAGCTGCTCCTCTACTTTAAGCCGGTGATTACAACTTTCACCGCATGGCCGTATTGAGGAAGCATCTGTATTTGAACCAACTCTTCCAGCCCTCTTCACGCGTCTCTTCGGGATCGTGTCACGAATCACCCTCCGTACCATTTCCACCAAACGTTCATCTATTCTCTTATCGCCTTTTTCCACGGTTATTACTCGATTGTTTCGTGAAGCTTGGCTAGCTGCTTCGTGTTCCAAGGCAATAGCAAGTGCTTCATCTAAAACTTTCGGTCTTGCTAGTCGTAAAGCTTTCTGTAGTTCACTATCTTTCAGCCCATTGACGAAGGTATCTACCGCAATTTCTTCTAAAACGCTGTCTGGCACCTCTGGATAAGCCAACCGCACCACCGAGCCACATCTGCTTCAAATTCTTGCAGATTCTCACTTGCTCGTTGACTTCTACTTCTCAGTTGTGCTTTGTATACTTGTTGTAGATGGGCATCTCCATAGCGTTTTTCTAGACGAGTGAACAAGGTCTGGTAACATTTTTCTTGACCCTTAGGAATTGATCTTAATATATCTGCAGCATCACCTCGCAAAGCAGCAGTCAAGGAAACAGCCTTTTCTTGTTCGGTCCAATGGTTGGCGGTCGCAATAGCTTCGAATTGTCTAAGGTATATGGACCAAGAGGACTTCCCATCGAATGGTGGTAATTTAAATCTCATATGATGCGACGTTTCGTCTCTCGGTAGTTCATCTTTCACTACCGGATCTAACGCTGCTGCATTAACTGATGGTTGTACTTTTGTATCGGTTATCATGCTCTCTAGTTGTTTGATCTTTTCTTCTACGGTCTCTACACTTTTCTGCATCTTATCGAATGTTCTAGAAACTTCTTCAAATTTCCCGTCATTCTGTCTACAAACGTCTTTAATTACTTGAGAAACACTTTCAAATTTCTCGTCGCTTTTTCTACTAACTTCTTCAAGTTTCTCGTTGTTCTTTATAGAAGTTTCATCGATCTTTTGAGAAATGGTTTCGAATTTCTCATTATTTATCTTAGAAATATCATCGATCGTTTGAGAAAGACTTAGACTTATCTTAGACGTTTCATCGATCTTTTGAGAAACACTTTCAAATTTCGATAAGATCGCTTGTTCTGCTGATTGGAAGTGGAACGTCTTTGGGTCATCTCCATTCTTCTTGAGGACTTCCTCGAGTCGTGATTGTAGGACTATCTTGAGCCCACTGCTGTCCACGTCCCGTTCCTCTAGCTGTTCACGGAGCTGTTTTACTGTAAGTTCTTGTAGCAACATCTTTGGTCGGCACACACGTACTTTCCAAAAGTATTTTAAAAGTCTTTCCGAATACCGAACAATCAACGCACTTTAACTATTCCCGACGAATAGAGTCCAAAAGTCTTTTAAAGTCTTTCCGAATACCGAACAATTAACGCACTCCGGTTATTCCCGACGAATAAAGTTCAAAAGTCTTTTAAAGTCTCTCTGTAATTCACTTATTTATATCGCACTAACTTTACCGAACACCGACACCAACTGTAGCGTGATTAGTGTAATTACTTCTAATTACAATAAAACTAGCGGTTCGTAATTTATATACGACTTTATTATTTATTTATACAAGTTTACTTTACAAACTTTGGCTTAAGACTAACTCTATTCACAAAAATTATGCCTTATATATCCTAGTCGTTATTCTCGATCATTCCGGGCTAAGCCAGCTCTCCGACTATCGTGTGACCTTCCAACAACCGCGCATCGGTTCCACGTATAGCGTGCTTCGATCTAGACTTTTCTCGGCTTACGCCTTGCGGCTGGTGACTCATTGTTTTGCTACAATATATTATTCCCTATACTTCCTCGAACACCGTACCGGCCATCTGGCTGCTGATACAGTTTGCGTTCATTAATGTGCAGCACATTTGTACAGGTAAACATATCGAATTAAAAATTATTGTAAGACGAAAAATTATTTATTATTTTTTAAACATCAGAAATATGAACTATAATTGCCAGACATTTTTGTGGTTTAAAAAGTAATGACAAAAAAATGTTTCGTCCTAAAATAATTTAAATTCAATATACAGGGTGATTGATGATTGTGATAAAGCTCAGTAGATCCGCTATAGTCATAGATAGCAATAAAAGTTGATAACTTCTCTTTCAGCTTTACATTACGAAATTAGTTAGAATGTTACAGGGTGTTCGATAACATAGTGGCAAACCAAACTTATGTTTTTTTATTTTATTTTATATTCGAAATTCTCTGAACTTTCCCATCACAAAAATATAAAGGATTGTTATGTTATATAGTGCTTTTACAAAGTTATAACCAATTATTTATGAAAAACGTAACAAGTTCAGCTCCCTGTATAAATAAAAAAAAGCAAAACAGCAATGGTTTATTGGTGCTATATTTTTTGTTGATTGTCAAAATTTATAAAAATGGTTGATATTGCTAATTTTCCTTGTATCGAACACAGGGTGAGTCAAAACGCAAGTACATTCTTTTCTCAGAAATTTTAAATGGAACACCCTGTATTTTATATCACCATCGAAAAGTATCATTACCGTACTTTAATTTTTGTATAATATTCCATATGCCTAAATTTATTAGTTTTCGAGATATTCTCATTTTTCAGAGCAAGTTATTAATTAAGGTGTTCTATTTACAATTACTGATAAAATAATGTACTTGCGTTTTGACTCATCCTGTATTCGATATAAAGAAAATTAGCAATATCAACCATTTTTATAAATTTTGACAATCAACAACAAAATATGGCACCAATAAACCAATGCTGTTGTGCTTATTTTTTATTTATACAGGGAGCTGAACTTATTACGATTTTCGTAGAACATTGGTTATAACTTTGTAAATACCCTGTACAACATAACAAACCTTTATATTTATGTGATGGAGAAGTTAACAGGATTTCGAATATAAAATAAAATATAGGGTGTTCCATTTAAAAAAAAACATAAGTTTGGTCTGCCACTATGATATCGAACACCCTGTAACATTCTAACTAATTTTGTAATGTAAAGCTCAAAGTTGGCTACAAGTTTTGTTATTAACTTTTATTGCTATCTATTACTATGGCGGATCTACTAAGCTTTATCACACTAATCAATCACCCTGATTTTGTATTTACCTGTACAACAGGTGTGCTGCGCAGTAATGAACGCAACTTGTATCAGCAGCCAGATGGCCGGTACGGTGTTCGAGGAAGCATAGGGAACCATATATGAAAGAATCAGCAGTCTTAAAATAGTTTCTCGAAAACGTTGCTAGCTCTTAGACCATTAGAAATGCAAAAATGCAGTTGGTTCTGCCTTAGGAGTTCTCAGCTCTTTCGTTACTGTGCATTTCCCGGTGACCAAGAACCCTACTATTATGTACTGCTAATCTGCTGAATTCGTGTCAGCGTTCCCACACCAGCCTAGAGTTTACCTTAGGCTTCTAAGATTCCCCTTGGCCGTTTGGTTATACCATCAAATTCCACAAGAAGGGAGATAAGACTCCACCTGAGAACAACCTCTGGCTAACTGTATTGACACAGTATTCCTCAGTAACGTTGCAATATATCACACGACTCCCCAACATGCAGTCTATCCATCTGCAGCTTGTTTTGTCTATTCCTTTTAGACGAATAGTCCTTGTAATTTCTTCCCACGAGGTGATGTCGAATTCCCTTCCCGCATATATCGCGAAATGCACTTAGCACCACCCCTTGGTTTTTCAGAATGTACTCCACTCTCTTATAGACCAGGTAATAGCCTATAAATACCTAGGTCATGAGATTCACATAGGAAAAGATGACCAAACTGTTGATGATGGAGCTTCTCCGTCGTATAAGACTGACTTGGGCAGCCTTCGACAAGCTGAACCATATTTTCAAATCATCTCACATAGCAATATGTCTTAAATGAAAAACCTTTAAATCAGTGTGTTTTGCCAGTGTTGACTAAAAGGGTAAGAACAGAACAAGTGGGTCGAGGTGGAGGTCTAGGTCGCGGTGGATGCTACTAGTTAAGTCGCGGTCGATGTCGACAGCACATAGCAAGGAGGTCACCTGCGCTGTCAGTCGAGCTAGAACCACTATCAAGTGAAGTAGTTTAATGAAATTTGAATGACAAAAAGACTGTGCTTTTGCGATGTGTCAGTCAAGTGGTGATAGTGATGAAATGTCAGCTGTAAATAATCAGATCCTCCTTCATATTTCAAAAATTTACTGTATTTAATTACTTTAGAAATTCAAAAATAAACTGAATACAAAAAAGGGATTATCTCACAATAAAACACTGAAAAACGTTTGTTTTTCTATACTTCCACAAAATTGATTACAACTATGTTATTACTACAGCTGTTTCGGCAAAGTGCCTTTCTCAAGTGATATATTTTACAATGTGTTTGCCTTTTTAAGTCTTTAACTGAAGAGGTTGAGGAGTGGGGAGCTGTTTGTCTCGAGTTGGTCATTCAGAATTATATCTGTATTTTTCAATTTATTAATTTCCATTGATTCTAAAAGTGATAGCTTAAGGCCTTTATTTTGAATATGTAGAATTTGAAACTCTTCATTGAAAGAATGATTATGATCTAGAAGGTGAAGTGCGTATGTAGAAGTGTCTGTTTTTCTATTGTTGAAAGCCCTTTTGTGTTCTGCTATCCGTTTGTCCAAAGTTCTGCCAGTTTGACCGATGTAAGTTTTCGGACAGTCACCACAAGTTAGTTTGTACACACCACTCTGTAGTTGCTTTCTCTTTCGGCTTTTATTGTTTTTAATATGTTTGCTTAAGTTGTTGTTAGTTCTGAAAGCTGGTGTTATTCCTTTCTTTTTTATGTATCTGGCTATTTTTGTTGTTATTTTATTGTTATGAAACGGGATAGAAGCACCCAGTACAGGAAACGAGATATTATAGTTGTTTATCTTAAGGTATGTCATTCAGAATTACATTATAGATTAGATAATATAGAATTTGACATCCTAGACTCTAACGTAAGAACAGAAGTAGATAATATAATAGACAAAAAATATAATACACAATGTAAAAAACTAAACTACCGGAACGAATTGGAAATATGTTGCTCAGGATAGAGACCGATGGAAGGAGTTGGGAGAGGCCTATGTCCAAACGTGGACGATAGAAGGCTAAGAAGAAGAAGAAGAAAAAAACTAAATAATCTAATTTGCAATAGTAAAAAACTCAATATTCATTATACAAAAAAAAATTTCAAATCATACTTTTTTCAATAGATTTATAAACTTAACAGATACCAAATTCAATAATAGTGAGATAGAACTTTTAGAGAAAGGATTCAAACATAACTTGCCTCAACATAATAATCAAAAAAATTTAGAATATTTAGGTGTAGAATGTGAAGTAGCGTTAAATAGAACTGCCAATAACATAGAAAAAAGCATCATTGCAAAATCTATTACCGATGTAGGTAGTGAAACTAATAATTCCTGTTACAAAGAAAACCAAATAGCCGTTTCAATTAAAAATAAATCAATAAAACATGACATAATATTTACAAAAGCAGACAAAGGTAACACTACTATTGCTATCGATAAAAGTGACTATAATAACAAAACAATAGAATTTTTAAATAACCAAAATAGTATAACACTAAACAAAGACCCCACAGAAAAATACCGAAAACAAATTAAACTAGCCATTGAAAATTCAAAATCAATACTAAATCCAACAGAACAGAAATACCTTAATATTATGAACCCACAACCCCCTAAATTATACTCTTTTATTAAACTACACAAAACTGACCACCCAATAAGACCTGTAGTTTCTTTTTATACAACTCCGTCATATAAACTTTCAAAAAAACTGTCAGATATTATTACAGAATACACTAAATTTTCACTAGTAATACCACTAGAGGTCAAAAAATTTCCGGATATTAATTTGACTTCGCGTGGTATTCGGTAAGAAAATTCCACACCAAATTTGCATTTGAAAATCCAAAGCTGCATGAACAGATTAATAGCGCGCCATAGCTTTGTCAGCAATTATTTAGGCTTTCAAATTCGTAATTTCTACTCATTGTAGTTGCATGGGAATACCATTTCAAGATAGAAAATAGTATATTCTTCAATTTTACATAAGTTTTGAGTAACTACAAGTGATAGAAAATTAATCAAAACTAAATTATGTAAACAAATAAAAACCAGTCTGTCAAAAATGTTCTGTTATTGTAAACGTCAAAAAATTTCCACTATAATTCGCTGTTGGGTACCCCACGAGCAAAAAATTTCCGATAAAATACCTCCGTTGCCATGGTGATCTGTCAAAATAACGTATTTTGATTGGTTCAAAATTACAGGTGTGGAATTTTCACCTAAATTCACCGTAAAAAATACACTGGAACTAGTTAATAAAATACAACATTTTCAATTGCCCAACAACTCCAGACTAATTTCATTTGACGTAAAAAATCTTTTTCCTAGTGTTCCTCCTACAGAAACTTTTGTTTTAGTTAAAAACCTTTTAGAACATAATAGTACAAACCCGATCATTGCATAAATCAAGACTATTTTGAATTCAATAATCAAATTTACACAAACAACAGTGCAGGACTTATTATGGGTAACCCTCTAAGCCCATTACTATCAGATATATTTATGAACCAACTTGAAACAACAATTTCTAAACACCCCTTATTTAAACAGTTCTTATATTGGTGGAGATACGTGGATGACATACTAGTCTGCTTTACAGGAACTAACAGACAACTTGACCAATTTCTATCATACATTAATTCACTTCATAGTAATATTGAGTTCACAATAGAAACAGAACAGAATAATTCCATAAACTTTCTAGATGTAACGATTACCAGACTACACAACAAACATGAGTTCTCCGTATATCATAAACCTACCCATACTGACACAACTATACACAATTCATCATCCCATCCTACACAACACAAATTAGCAGCCTACCATAGCATGATACATAGACTGACAGAAATTCCTATGACAAAAAATAACTTCGAGACAGAACTAAATATCATTAGACAAATAGCAGTAAACAATGGCTATAACGAACAAACAGTTAACAACATTTTAAACCAAAAACTCCATAAGAAAGCCTTGAAATTAGTGTATCCACCACCACAGAAAGAACCCAGTACCTTATGCTCTCTCACATATACTGGCAAAATAACAACAAAAATAGCCAGATACATAAAAAAGAAAGGAATAACACCAGCTTTCAGAACTAACAACAACTTAAGCAAACATATTAAAAACAATAAAAGCAGAAAGAGAAATCAACTACAGAGTGGTGTGTACAAACTAACTTGTGGTGACTGTCCGAAAACTTACATCGGTCAAACTGGCAGAACTTTGGACAAACGGATAGCAGAACACAAAAGGGCTTTCAACAATAGAAAAACAGACACTTCTACATACGCACTTCACCTTCTAGATCATAATCATTCTTTCAATGAAGAGTTTCAAATTCTACATATTCAAAATAAAGGCCTTAAGCTATCACTTTTAGAATCAATGGAAATTAATAAATTGAAAAATACACATATAATTCTGAATGACCAACTCGAGACAAACAGCTCCCCACTCCTCAACCTCTTCAGTTAAAGACTTAAAAAGGCAAACACATTGTAAAATATATCACTTGAGAAAGGCACTTTGCCGAAACAGCTGTAGTAATAACATAGTTGTAATAAATTTTGTGGAAGTATAGAAAAACAAACGTTTTTCAGTGTTTTATTGTGAGATAAAATGAACTTCCATCAAGTAACGGTCGAATCCATCAATTATAAAAAGGGATTATATGAAAAGTATCAACTCAGATAGCGCAGGTAATGACAACTTAGCTTCGAACGGACCAATCAGAGGAAAGCATCCGTGTAGGCCGTGCAGTAGACATCCATGTAAAACAAACTCATTTTATTTTCAAAAGCATCGATGTAAACCTCCTGGATGGCATCGCGCTAAACCTCCACCGCGACTTACCTGCTCTGTTCTCTTCCATTCACTACAATGTGTTTGGTTTACATGGATATCGACATCGACCGCGACCTCCGCCACCACCGCGACCCACTTGTTCTGTCCTTACCCTTACAATGCGTAAACGTTGACCATGATAAGAAGAATAGTGCAAAAGATCCGTGTGTCTCAAAGGGCGATGGAGCGTGCTATGTTGGGCGTTTCACTACGAGACAAGATCCCAAACCGCCAGCTACGACAAAGAACAGGAGTGACTAATGCAGTAGACAGAGTAGCAGCACTAAAATGGAACGGGGCATGTCACGTGGCTCGAATGACAGATAATAGATGGACAAAGCGGATACTGGAATGGAGACCAAGAGATGATGCCTACCGAATCATCCATCAACACGTTGGACTGATGATCTAAAACGTTGTCATAGGAATTGGATGCAAGAGGCAGAAGATCGAAATAGATGGAAAATTATGAGGCAGATATATGTCCAGCAGTGGACAAGCAAAGATTGAATGATGACTCCACTCTCTGTACGAGATAGTGCAGTACTATATCTGTAGAGAATGCTACTCTATACGCCTACTGTCTCCGATGTATCGGACGCCCATCACCCCTACTACTCCCATACTCCCATAATGCTGAAAAGGTAAGTTTCCAATCAATGTGTACTCCCCGTTCTGATCTATGGTGCTGAAACAGTCACTATGACAAAAAAGAATATACCTACAAAAAATACATATACTGCAGAGAAAGATGGAAAGATCAGTGCTAGGAATAAATCAAAAGGATTGGGTTCAAAATCAAGTGATTAGGAACAAGACGGGGGCAAGAAGCTGTTGGGGCTATTTTGTATCTAAAATAGAATTGGGCCAAACATGTTGGTATTGTTGGATTGGTCGAAAATTTTCCAGCCAGGGTTGGTTTGCATCAAGGCTCTTCACTCATTCGCTAACTGTTTAATATTATTATGGAGATGGCTCCTTCGTCAATGCTATTTGCTGACGAGATCGTGTTAGTAGAGGAGAACAAAGAAATGTTGGAGGAGAAGTTGTAGGGATGGAGCAGAGCTACTGAAGAAAGAGCATTTAAGGTAAGCAGGCCAAAAATGGAGTATTGAAAGGAATAGGAATGTTTGGGAACATCGAATTGCTTGGAGAAAAACTATGACGAGTAGGAGAATTTAAACACCTTGGCTCCTACATAATGGAAAATGGGAGACAAGATCAAGAAATTGCCAACAGGATACAGGCTGGTTGATTTATCTGGAAGTAAATGAACGGAGTATTCTGAGACCGAAAAATTGGGGAAGGGCTGAAAAGAATGGTATACAAAAGTGCGATGAGGCCTGTTTTGGTATACGGCAGTGAAGTATGGCCGATAAAGAATATTCAGGAAAAGAAGATGGACATAGCTTAAATGAAAATGTTACGGTACTTATAGGTTAAGACTAGAAGGAACATGATCAGGAACTTGATTGGGGACTGTTAGAAGTTGATGGAAAGAGAGGTAAAGGATAACAGGGAGAAGATGGAGGAATTGTGTGGCAGGCGACTTGAGAGAGAAAGGATTAGGTGAAGAAGACATAAATTAGTGACGACCAACAGTATGGGACAGCGACCCTTAAAAGAGAAAAAGCTGAGGAATAAGAAGATAAAGAATAAGAAGAAGAGTAATAGCTTTTGACCGTATCAAATTAACAGGTTGACTGTCGAGCAAACCCAGAGATGTGCTCTGGCTTCTTGCTAGGATGCCGATCTCACATATAACGTACTGTGTATGAGTTTCGTTTATCAAAAAAAAATGTTGGCAACAACGATTGGTATGAAAAAATTTTTCGGAAATCAACCTGTTTAAAGATGCCAGAAAAAGTTAATAACCAATTACTAGAAAGTTTTCCGTAAATATAAAAACTATAGATCCTGCCTAATAGTATTTGTATTTAGCAATTTAGTTAATCAAATTAAAGCTGAAGCAATTATTTTTTCATAAATGACATTGGTTGATACCAATGTTTTAAAGTTTGTACCATAGTGTTTAAAAGATCCACCACAACTTATTGTTTGGATCTAAGTAGCAACGTAATATTTAATAATTTACCTGCAGGTCTGTAGTCCTGCAGCATCTTGAAAAACTCATTATTGACAGTTATTATCCCTTGCGGCCTATCGATGACATCTATCGATCCGTGGCTTCCATATTCCCTCTTCAATAGAGGAGAATTGGAATTCGACGGTCGGCCGTTGTGCTCGAGGAGTTCTAGACTGGAATTGCTGCGGCAGAGATGATCCGGAGCGTAGAGTTGTGGTCTCCTTGGGGCTGGATGGTGGTGGTGTCGGTCGTTGAAAGAAGACCTATAATGATAAAGATTGCATAAATGAATAAATGTGTAAAGAAAGTCATGAACTAACAGAGTAAATGGACCAAGAGCTAGCAAAGTCGGAAAAACAATCATTTTAAGACGACTGATTCTTTCATATATTGTTCCCTATGCTTCCTCGAACACCGTACCGACCATCGGGTAACTGATACAGGTTGCGTTCATTACTGCGCAGCACACTTGTACAGGTAAACATATCGAATTTAAAATTATTGTAAGACGAAAAATTTTTTTGTCATTACTTTTTGAACATTATTAAAAATATGAACTGTAATTGCCAGACATTTCTGTGGTTTAAAAAGTAATGACAAAAAAATTTTTCGTCCTAAAATAATTTAAATTCAATATACAGTGATGATGAGTGTGATAAAGCTCAGTAGATCCGCTATAGTAATAGATAGCAATAAAAGTTAATAATAAAAATTGTGGCCAACTTTCAGCTTCACATTACGAAATTAGTTAGATTGTTACAGGGTGTTCGATAACATAGTGGCAGACCAAACTTATGTTTTTTTAAATGGAACATCCTATATTTTATTTTATATTCGAAATCCTCTTAACTTCCCCATCACAAAAATATAAAGGTTTGTTATGTTATATAGGGCTTTTACAAAGTTATAACCAATTTTTTATGAAAATCGTAACAAGTTCAGCTCCCTGTATAAATAAAAAAAGCACAACAGCGATGGTTTATTGGTGCCATATTTTTATGTTGATTGTGAAAATTTTTAAGAATTGTTGATATTGCTAATTTCCTTATATCTATTACAGGGTGAGTCAAACGCAAGTACATTCTTTTCTCAGAAATTTTAAATGGAAACCCTGTATTTTATATTACTATCGAAAAATATCATTACCGTACTTTAATTTTTGTATAATATTCCCTATGAATAAATTTGTCAGTTTTGGAGATATTTTCATTTTTCAGAGCAAGTTATTAATTAGGGTGTTCTATTTAAAATTACTGTGAAAATAATGTACTTGCGTTTTGACTCACCATGTATTCGATATAAAGAAAATTAGCAATATCAACCATTTTTATCAATTTTGACAATCAACAAAAAAATATGGCACCAATAAACCATTGCTGTTGTGCTTATTTTTATTTATACAGGGAGCTGAACTTATTACGATTTTCATGGAACATTGGTTATAACTTTATAAATACCCTGTATAACATAACAAACGTTTATATTTTTCTGATGGGGAAGTTAAGAAGATTTCGACTATAAAATAAAATATGGGGTGTTCCATTTAAAAAACAAAAGTTTGGTCTGCCACTATGTTATCGAACACCCTGTAACATTCTAACTAATTTTGTAATGTGAAGCGCAAAGTTAGCTACAATTTTTGTTATTAACTTTTGTTGCTACCTATTACTATAGCGACTCTACTAAGCTTTTTCACACTAATCAATCACCCTGATTTTGTGTTTACCTGTACAGGTGTGCTGCGCAGTAATGAACGCAACCTGTATCAGCAGCCAGATGGCCGGTACGCATATTTACAGATGCTAGCGTGTATAGACACCAGGGTGTTGAAATCAGTTAGGGTTTGGAAAAACAGTACATTTACAGATGCTAGCGTGTGTAGACACCAGGGTGTTGAAATCGGTTAGGGTTTGGAAAAACATTACATTTACAGATGCTAGCGTGTGTTGACACCAGGGTGTTGAAATCAGTTAGGGTTTGGAAAAACAGTACATTTACAAATACTAACAGATTTGGACACCTGAGTGTTGAAACCAGCTAGCTTTTTTAGTGGTTATACATGCATAGATGCTAACGGCTATCGACATTGATTTTATACAGTACAGTGCAAATGTCTGGATAAATTCATTATTTCGGAAGCCACCGACTTTAAGGAAAACCCCTAAAACAGGTCCATTTTTAATTTTAAATTATGACTTTTTGACATATATACCATGCTAGTGAGGTCATCCATTTACACAATTTACACAAAAAGAAGAATAATATAATATGTAATTTATTTAATTCAAAATACATTTTATTACTGCCAGAAAAGATAAAAAATGTTTATTTCATAAATAAACATTGCTTTTCGATTAAATTAAAATGTTCAAACTGCCAAGAGACAGATGGGTTGCAGCATGAACATTAAAATTAAGCGAAAAGCAATGTTTATTTAACAAAAAACTTTTTTCTGTTTTCTGACAGTAGAGTGTATTTTGAATTAAATAAATTACATTCTTCTTTTTGTGTCAATTAATTTAATTCAAAAAATTTTTTCTTGGACACCCTATATAAATAATTATGTTAATATTTATATTACTGAATAAAAAACTGAATATCCTTTCAAATGGGCTAGCACGCGACCCCTATTCTTATCTAAGAAAATAATGTCTCCCATCACTCCCAGATGGATGACGTCACAGTTTGATATATTTGCCAAAAAGTCATAATTTAAAATTAAAAATCGACCTGTTTCAGGATTTTTTCTTAAAGTCGCTGGCTTCCGAAATAATGAATTTATTTCAGACATTTGCACCATACTGTATAAAATCAATGTCAATAGACGTTAGCATCTATGCATGTATAACCACTAAAAAAGCTAGCTGGTTTCAACACTCTGGTGTCCAAATCTGTTAGTATTTGTAAATGTACTGTTTTTCCAAACCCTAACTGATTTCAACACCCTGGTGTCAACACACGCTAACATCTGTAAATGTACTGTTTTTCCAAACCCTAACTGATTTCAACACCCTGGTGTCTACACACGCTAGCATCTGTAAATATGCGGCCGGTACGGTGTTCGAGGAAGCATATGAAATATATGAAATATATGAAAGAATCAGCCGTCTTGAAATGATTTCTCGAAAACGTTGCTAGCTCTTAGACCAAAAAGTATAGCGTTTCATGAGAGATACAGCACCTTAGAAGCACAACAAAAAAAAGGAAGCAAAACTTATGATCTCTCTATCGCAATTTAGACGAGACATTTCATTTTTATGAAAGAAGAATGTTTTTTTTTATTTTAAATAAGTTTAGTGACAAAGAAAAACTACATATTTTGATTATAAATTAACTAAAAGAAAATATACCAGTAAAAACGGAAACGAACTAGAAGGCATGAATGCATTGTCCTTTCTCCATAAAAGCTTTGGCCCCACAATGATACTGTCGCACTATACAGCCCGATCAGGGAACACAAAATTTTACGAAAACCTCCAAAAAAATAAAGGAAGGATGAAAATTTGGGAATAGGTAGTTGAAATTGTCTATTATTATACAAGGTGTCCCAAAAGTAGTGG
The DNA here is from genome assembly GCF_917563875.1 of Diabrotica virgifera virgifera. Classification (NCBI taxonomy): domain Eukaryota; kingdom Metazoa; phylum Arthropoda; class Insecta; order Coleoptera; family Chrysomelidae; genus Diabrotica; species Diabrotica virgifera. The sequence continues at coordinate 197,668,931 of NC_065447.1, read as the reverse complement.
AACGGTCGAATATTTCGCGAACTAAACATCGGATCGAAAAACTGAAAAATACGTGTTCAATCATTTTCAAAAATCTATCCAATGACACCAAACACCAACCCCCACTACACCCCCTGGAGGTGGGGTGGGGGTAACTTTAAAATCTTAAATGGAAACCCCCAGGTTTTCTTACAGATTTTAATTCGTTACGTAAAAGTAAGCAACTTTTATTCAAGACATTTTTTCGAACTGTGGATAGATGGCGCTACAATTGCGAAAAACGATTTATCTTGATACCATAGGTAAATTATAGAAACGGTCTAATATCTCACGAAATATACTTCCAAATGAGTAACTAAAAAAAAAATTTTTAATCTTTTTCGAAAACCTTTCGAATAACACCAAACGTGACCCTCCAACCTACCGCCTGGGGGTGGGGTGGGGGGTAACTTTAAAATCTTAAATAGCAACCCCCACTTTTTATTAAAGATTCGGATCCTTCACGAAAAATTAAGCAACATTTATTCGAAACATTTTTTAGAATTGTTAATAGATAGCGCTTTAATTTAAAAAATACGATTTATTAGCGCCATCTATTAGCAATTTAAAAAAAATTTCGAATAAATGTAGCTTAATTTTTTATGGCGAATCCGAATCTGCAATAATAAATGGGGTCTATTTAAGATTTTAAAGTTACCCCTCACCCCACCTCCAGGGGGTGGGTTGGAGGGTCATGTTTGGTGTTATTCGATAGGTTTTCGAAAAAGATTAAAAATCTGTGTTTTGGTTTCTCATTTGAAAGTGTATTTCGTGAGATATTAGACCGTTTCTATAATTTTTACATATGGTATCAGGATAAATCGTTTTTCCCAATTATAGCGCCATCTATCCACAGTTCGAAAAAATGTCTTGAATAAAAGTTGCCTACTTTTACGTAACGAATCCAAATTTGCAAGAAAAACTGGGGGTTTCTATTTGAGATTTTAATGTTACCCCCCCACCCCACCTCCAGGGGGTGTAGTGGGGATTGGTGTTTGGTGTCATTGGATAGATTTTTGAAAATGATTGAACACGTATTTTTCAGTTTTTTGATCCGATGTTTAGTTCGCAAAATATTCGACCGTTCCGCTACTTTTGGGACACCCTATATAAGAAAAAGTTTACAATTATACATCCCCTCCATTTTACAAAAATCGGGAAATACGGGGTGAAAAATATTTTCTCGGGGATGAAAAAATATAAAATCCACAAGGAAAAGAAAATGTTTTTCCTGTACCTAGTTGGCTGTATACCATCAATCACAAAAATTGGAAAAATTCTTTGTAAAAGGTAATTTTATTTAAATCCTTTTAAAGGGCTACATCACAACAAAACGTTTTCGATTTTTATAAAAAATCATCATCAGTGTTAGATAAACTGGATGATAGCTGAGCCACCAAAGAAAAATATCCGGGTAAAAACCCTTTAAACATAACATAGATGCGTTAAAAGTGCATACTTTAATTTCCCAACACGTGGGATCCAAATTGAAAAAATATAAGTTCAAAAAAGGTCCGAAATTGTATAAAATAACTAATTCTAAGTAGCTTTTGCTCTATAGAGTTTTTTCACTAGATTAATACTTTTCCGAGTTATTTGCGAGTGAATATGTTCACTTTTAAAGAAAAAAAAAGTGTTTTTGGACGGTTTTTCGCAGATAACTCAAAAAATAAGTATATTAGCGAAAAAAATATTAGCAAAAATATAGCTTATAAAAAACTGAAAAAATGGTGTATGCATGAGGTCTGTAGACCCAGTATAAGCAGAGTTGTAGCTAATGAAAATTAGGTTCTTCTTCGTTAAATTCCAAATCGAATATTTCAATTTGAAATAACCCAAAAACGGAGCTCTTTTCGGGGAAAACTCATTACAACTTTTTAAAGTGTTTAAAAAAAGGTTTACTTTTGTTTTTTAAAAAAACTTCTGACGTTAAAAGTAAGTGAGTTACGCTCAAAATATTGCTGGTCTTTTTTATTTTTTGCTAAAAAAATCACCCCCTAGTTAGCTTCCCAAATAAAATTAATCGTTACCGCTTCACAAGCTACTTTACTTATGTATTGTTGATAATATCTATAAGTTTCATTGGTTCAAAGTGCTTATTTTTGAAAAAAATTGGGTTTAAAATAAAAAAAAATTTAATTTTGAAAAAAATGGAATTTTTTATGGAATTAACTTAAAAATTATTAGTAATACCAAAAATCTCCAAGAGTAATAAAATGTTCGTTTTGTTATTATGAATATTTTTGATTTTTTGTTTTCTTGTTAGACAAAAATTGGTTATGCTATGCCTGTTCAAAATTTGCCTAAACTCGTGATTAGTTACTCGTTCAAGCCATTTTAACTACAGCTTTTTCAAAAATGACCACTTTGAACCGATGAAACTTACATATCGCACATCTAGATGAAGAGTAGCACAACTCAAAATATTCCAAAATGGAGTTATTGCGATTATCGAAATCTGCGTCGAAAACTACACGAGTGAAAAAGACACCTGTGTACAAATCTCCATCAATAACATGTATATGACGCTGTAAGTTAGTCTTTCTGAGTTGTTCCCAGTATACCGCCGCCAACAATAGTAACGCATAACTAGTTACGACAACGCCGGCTGTAGGAGAAGATATATCCACACGCACAAAGACTGGATTATTTTGGCTTATTTTTGTATTTGTGATTAATTGTATTATTAATTTTAAATTATTTTGAGTTACTTTGGTATTTGTGATTCAACCTGTTTTGTTTCTCGAACGTTCTTCAAATTATTTCCATTTACACGGTTGTTTTTTACAAAGGTGAGTATTTTTTTATAAAATACCTACAAATAGTCTGGTATTGGTGAAAATATTTTACATAGTTTGAGATATTTGGGTATTGCTGGTTAAATTTAAATCGGCTCTTATTTTAAAACAATAATATCTATTGTCTATTTTAATAAAGAAATATTTAGAGATGTTTGCAGTTTTGAAAATGACTTTTATCTACTATTTTTTCAATAAAAGGAAATGTCAATTTAGAAACATTTTTTGAGTTAATATAGTATTCTTGAATTTTAATAAATTCGTATGTTTTTTAATCAGATTTACTCAGATTTGAGTATCTGAAACTGTCTTTCGGTCCTTTTTTCCTAGACGAAAAGAAGGTAAATGCGTGGCCTAAGGGTCCTTTATTTGCTTTCTTCTATATTCGTCGTCTCTTGTGCTTATATATTGTAAAAACTGGAGATATAGGATGCAGCCAGAAAGCAGTTTCTTAACGAAAAGTCTCGGATTTAAAATATTGTTTATTATTTTTATTTCAATTATTTTAATTGTTTAAAAGTAGTCAACTTTGTATCTAGGGCTTTTCGTTCCCTCGTTTTACGAGAGATGTCGTTGGATTGCGTCTCAAAAGGTGTAATCATTGCATCGCGATGTTTTCCCTTAAATTGGCAGGGTGTTGATACTTTGTTTAGAGTTGTGACTGCACAGCTTCACTGAGGATGCATAAGATGCGGAAATAGCTATATGAAGATGATGGTCCAACTCTGAATCAAATAGAAACATAAACTGCCTTTATCTTTTATCTTATCTTCGTATGTTTTTCTTATAGATGATGAAAGGTCGTGGCCTTGTACTTCTACAGAAAGCGATGGAGGCTACGTCAAATAATCCTGATAGTACTAATACTGGGATGAAGCTTCGAGAGAACTCGACAACACTTTTGATGAGCACCAAGGTGACGGAAGAAATTTTAGTTAATAATACCATGGAATTACAGAAGAACCCAACAAAGTTAGCATCACCATCAACTAGTGCTCAGGTAAAACCATCATACTGCATTTCACCGGTTAACAGTCACAGTAGCAATTTAGACAATTCGGATGCGGATCCGCACCCATCTCCTAAAACGAGAACTCGACGTCTACCTCTCATATATTCAAGAAAAAGATCTCGTTCCTCAAGTTCCAGCTCCTCATCTAGTAATTCCAGCAGCTCATCTAGTAATTCTAGCAGCTCTTCAAGCAGCAGTAACACAGAAATAAGTAGTAAGTCTGTGTCATCCGTTATATTGGATTCTGCCAATCTTTTAAACGAGATTCCTGCTCCTGAAACTTCCACATCTCAATCCATCATAGATCAGTCTGCTGATCCTGAAAACCATCAAAGGGGTAGAAAAAGGACTAGAAACCCTGCTGGTTGGTCATCGAATATTAAGAAATTGCATCGAAATACCGGAAAGGCCTATGTCAGTTCAACTAATAAAAGTGCTCCTGAAAGAGCCATCAAGCCTCCATGCAACGATAAGTGTAGATTGAAATGCAAAACAAAAATAGGAGAAATATTACGCAAAACTTTATTTGAAAATTTTTGGCAAATGGGCGATCTTCAAAGGCAAAGAGAGTTCATTGTAAGGCACACTCAAGTTATTAAGCCTAAATACAGACACAGTAGTACCCAAAATTATAGGTCATTAAATTCTGCATTTTTTTTTTGACGTTGAAAACATTCTTATTAGAGTCTGCAAGACTTTCTTTAAAGCTACTCTAAACATAAGCGATCAATGTATTAGGACAGCTCTTTTAAAACGACAAGACGGCGGTTTCATAGAAGATGACCGAAGGGGTAAACACAAACAGCACTCGACCATAGATAATGAAGTAAAAGAAAGTGTAGTCGTATTTATCAGGTCTATACCTAGAATAGAATCTCATTACCTCCGTGCACAAACCACAAGGGAATTTATTCCAAGTGAAAAATCTCTTGCGGATTTATACCGTGATTATAAAGATCTACGCGAAAATCAAAATTTACCAATTGCTTCGGCATCAACTTTTAATCGAATTTTTAACACGCAGTTTAATATTTCGTTTCACATCCCAAAAAAAGATGCCTGCGATCAGTGCGAAACATACAAAAATTCTACAGAAGAAGAAAAACAAAAATTGCGTGAAGCTTATGACCAACATTTGAAAGAGAAAGTGCTGTCCAGATCAGAAAAAGAAGCAGATAAGAAAAGGACAGACGCCGTTGTTGCAGTTTACGATCTTCAAGCCGTAATGCAGGTGCCTAAAGGGCAAGTATCCTTGTTTTTTTATAAATCAAGAATTAATTGCCTAAATTTTACGATTAGTGATTTGTTCGCACAAGATGTAAGATGCTTTTTTTGGGACGAGACTGAAGGTAAACGCGGTGCTGTGGAAATTGGATCCTGTGTATTGCAATATCTACAAATAGCAGCTTTAAAAAATATATCAGGTACTGAACTCAATATTATATTTTACAGTGACAACTGTTGTGGCCAACAAAAAAATAAATATCTGCTCAGTGTCTACGCCTTTGCTGTTGCGACTATGGGAATAAACTCAATTACTCATAAATATTTGATCCGTGGACATTCACAAAACGAAGGTGATAATGTGCACAGTGTTATCGAGAAACAAATCAAAAGATATACTAAATCAGGTCCAATATACTGTCCACAACAATACGCAACTTTAATAAGAACAGCTAAAAAAACTGGAAAACCTTATTATGTGGAAGAACTTACACATGACAAGTTCTATGATATTAAAACTCTTCAAGAAGAATGGGGAAACAATTTCACTGTTAATGATAATAGAGAACAAGTAAAATGGCACGACATTAAACAATTGCGTGTTGAAAAGCAGCAACCGATGACATTTTTTTATAAAACTTCTTATGAAGAGACTGTTTTTAAAAAAGTATTGGTAAGAAATCAAAGGCGAACAGAAGTTCACAAATTTTCTCCTTTAAAACAAGCGTATTTACAAAAAATACCATTGGGTGACAATAAGAAACGGGACATTATGGAATTAATTGATAAGAAAATTATTCCACAGAATTACGTTGATTCTTATTACAAAAATGCACTAGGTATAGAATAACTTGAAAACGTATAAATGTATTATTGATGATTCCGTTTATTTTTAGAGACATTTTATAAAGTAGCGCTGTGTTTTACAAACCTTTTTAAGTTTAATAGAATAGAATAATGTGATTTCTTTTATACTTTTTGAAATGTTTTATAAACCTTTTTTAAGTTTATTAGAATAGAATACCATGATTCCTTTTATTTTTAGAGACATTTCTTAAACTAGTGCTTTGTTTTAGATTATTTTTAATTGTTTGTTACCTAAGTCCTAAATAAAGATATTCAGTTGAACTAAAAAATTGTTTTAATTCATTAATTATAAAATATACAAAAGTTAGACACACCACTCTTTCTGTGAAGATCATTAAAAGATATGGAGATTAAGAGTGCATTAACTCAAAATATTTCACTAAAATTCAATCAATTTGAGTTAATAAATTAGTAAAGAATGATTTAGTCACGAATACTAACATAACACAAAAAATATGAATTAACAAGTGATGCGAGTATTGAAGGAAGTAATTATGCAAATAAATAACTTAGTAAAATAATTTATGCAATACTATGCAACAATATTTTGAACAGGACAACTAGAAATGGAATTATACGTTTTTTGCCATTCCTGAAAAAAGAGATATTTTGAGTTGTGCTACTCTTCATCTAGATGTGCGATATATAAATAATACATAAGCAAAGTAACTTGTCAAGTGGCAACGATAAAATTTATTTGTGATGCTAATTAGTGGGTGATTTTCGCGATTTTTTTTACCAAAAATAAAAGGGACCAACAATATTTTGAGCGTAACTCACTTTTAATGTAAGTTTTTTTTTTTAAAAACAAAAATAAACCTTTTTTTAAACACTTTACAAAAGTTAAAATGAATTTTTCCCGGAAAGTGCTCCGTTTTTGGGTTATTTCCCATTGAAATATTCGATTTGGAATTTGACGAAGAAGAACCTACTTTTCATTAGCTACAACTCTGCTTTTACTGGGTCTACAGACTTTATGCATACACCATTTTTTTTCAATATAAGCTATACTTTTGCTGAGAATATTTTTTTCGATAAAATACTTACTTTTTGAGTTATCTCCGAAAAACCGTCCAAAAACATGTTATTTTTATTAAAAATGAACATATTTACTCGCAAATAACTCGAAAAGTATTGACTTTGTAAAAAACTCTATAGAACATAATTTGCTTAGAATTAGTCATTATATCCAATTCCGGACTTATTTTGAACGTATTTTTTTTCACCGCCGAGAAAATTTTCTTCACCCCGTATTTTCCAATTTTTGTAAAATGGAGGGAATGTAGAATTGTAAACTTTTTCTTATACAATAATAGACAATTTCAACTACCTATTCCCAAATTTTCATCCTTCCTTTATTTTTTTGGAGGTTTTCATAAAATTTTGTGTTCATTGATCGGGCTAATTGGCACTCAGGGATAAAGACTTAACAAAAATTTTCCGAAATATGTATCAGCCGCTATTTAATTCGCGATTGTTACGTGCTTCGGTATTTTTGATAGTAGAAAACAGAAACAGGTGTCACTAATTTCTGCCATCAAATATGTATCGCAGTATTCTTCTTACTGCGCCGTCTCCTTTTGAAGATTGGCGATCTAAATGGCAATAGTAGCTTTGGAAACTGCTGCACGAAAGATTTCGGATGAGCGGTCAAACGTGGTCTTTGAGCCATGAGTTCTACCGTCTTCCTACTGCTCTGTTGCCCTGTGCTTTACCTTCCAAAATGATTTTGAGTACCTAATTCATATCTTTCACCTCTCAATACACGTCCCAAGTATTGAATTTTATTCCCTTTGATTACTCGTAGTAATTCTATTTGTTTACTCATGCGCCGAAGTACATCATTGCTAGTAACTTTTGTCCCATGGAATTCTCAACATCCGTGTGTATATTTTTATAATCTCCGTTTAGGTGCTCCGAGGGTCGGTTTTGGTGACGTATTGGTATTGGTGTTCAGTGACCCCAAAAACTCCCTGAATAACAAAATCTGGCCCGTAATATACTGATTTTTACATGTTTGTGCACCTTTCGATGCACTTTTTGCATTTGAAATGCAATTCTGTACTTCCTTCTATTTTTCTATTGTAGACTTTTTTCTGACTTCATCCCAAATAGGGGAGTGCAATTAGAACGAAAACATGCATTGTTTCGGAAAAATTCAAACAAGCTTATATTTTTCTAAAACTTTTTTTGTTAGTTTATATACTTGTTAAAGTAAAAAGTTCTACTCGCATATTTGGCCGCTAATTGTTTATTAATTGTTTAAACAATAACAATTGTGTTGTATAAATAATTTTAAAAATATCGTTAAATTCATCATTTTCCTTTGATCAAATATGTTTCTATTTTGTTTTTGATTATGCTGAATCCGAATATGGCATTGCAATTTGAAAATTCTTATACAGAAGCTCTTATACAGTATGTCTGCGTAGCTAGGAACCACATGGAAAACTTTTTTATTATCAATTTTACGAAAAAAAGATATTCTTCATAAAATGCTCTGGATAGTCAAAAATCTAAAACTTAACCATCATATATCATATTTTATCAATTTTATACGAGTTATGTCAAAAATAACGCTATTTAGAGATAAAGATACGCTATTTAAAAATTTAAGTTGATATAAGAAATATTAAAGAAGAGTCTTAAACGAAGACGAATAGGGATTGCAATCCAGCAGCATTTTCAATCCAGCTGGATCCAGCGCACATCCAACAAAATGTGTAATCAAAATAAAAACACGATTTTAATGTTTTTTTGTCTGTATACTAAATTTCCAAACAACAGAAACATGAATTACTTAGTTTTTTGGAAGTGAGACCTTAAGAGGAAACAGTAGCGATCAACAGGTAGCAAAAACGCGTTCCAAGATTGCGGCTGTAATTTTGAATATTTTTTCGAGATATTTGGCACACGTATTCGTAATATAATAAAGAATGGCGGTACAGAGCCCAATTTGAAAAATATATTAACATGTGGAAATTACTCTGTAATTAAATACAATATTAAAAAAACGAGCCTGTACCGCCATTAAGAAGAACAAAAAAATACACTTTCTTCAAATAAACTTTTTTATCCGATGTCTAGATTTTGTGTCATTTTGGAACTACTAAAATTTTTTATTTCATTAGTAGTTCCAAAATGACACAAAATCTAGTAATCGAGGAAATGAAGCATTTGGGCTCCAAATTTTTTCGTCCAGCATGGATTTACTTGAAATTTTCACAGAAGATAGGGAATAGTCCAAGGATCATTTTCTATATCATGCCGCTGTACGCTAAAACCTTGGGGGTGGTTGCCACCCCATCTCGGGGGCGGGAATTTTTTAATACATTTTAACCATGTAAATTGATGTAAAAAGTAATTCTAAGAAAAATTTTTTTTTTTACATTTTCTTCGTAAAACTAATATTTTTCGAGTTATTCGCGCTTGAAAGTAACAGTTTTTCGATGAAAAAATCGACTTGTTTAGAGGGTTGTTTGAGAATATCTCAAAAACTATGCATTTAATCAAAAAAACTGTAGATACCAAAATTGTATCTTTTAGTAACACAAACCAAATTCATTTTCTGTAATATCTTTAAGACCAATACAAACTGAGATAAGGCATGTTAAAATTAGCTCTTTTCGTCAAATGCCCAATTTGAAATATTCAAAGTAAAATAACGGAAAAAATTTGCATTTTTCGAGGAAAACTTAAATAATCTTTTTTCAAGTATATAGTTAGCCCTTTCAAAAAATAATAATAAAAAGTTTCGAGCATGAAAATTAAGCGACTTATGATCAATAAAAGGTCGGTACCTGCTTTTCTCTATGAAAAAATCGGTGAAAACAACCCCCTAACTACCCTTCTAATTAAAAATTAACCTTTACCTTGCTGTAATACCTTTTATATTTGTATTATCAATACACCCAAAAAGTTTGACCTATTTAAAAGGCCTAATTTTAGAAAAATTGGAGTTGAAAGAAAAATTAATTTTTTGCAATTTCCCATTTTTCAACATTTACTTCAAAATATCTCCGAAAATACTGGAGATACGAAAAAAATGATGGACTACTAAATTGTAGCTTTTTTTAATATCTAAATTTCCTTTGGGCATAGATTTTAATTACAGTGAACAGTTAGCGAGATATAGCTGTTTAAAACCTCTATTTACGAGCAAACACCCCCTTATTCGAGCATTTTAAACCCACCCTAATTAAAAACTAAGGGATCTTACGGAATTTAGTTTACACAGTCTTATAACTCTTCAAAAATTATACAAATTCATTTTTGAAAAAACTTTTTATCGCCAAAAATGAAGGAGCTATGTTTATAAAACAAATTTTTTTTTCGAAAAATTCGGATAGGCCGCTTATGGATAATTTTCAATGTATGTATAATAACACAGCACCGGTTCGTATACTGGAAGATGACTAAAAAACTATTCGTACATATTTGTAAATTCGTATTTTTGTGTAAATAAATGTTTTTGTAATTCTTTAATTCTACTTTTTTTTCTTTATAGATCTATTAAAATATCTATTTATAAAAACTGTAATGTTATTAAGGGTGGTTTTTAAGGGTTGAAATATTATGATATTATATCCTACAGTATAAAACAATCATTATTTAACCGATCAAAATCAAATTTTACCCATATTAAAGTTTCCAATGTTTTTATATAATTTTTGATAATAAGGGGTAGTTTACACCCTAAAATAATCAACGCCCTTAAGCATGATATAGAATACGAAGTACAGGGTGAGATGATCCTAATCCCAAATTTTTATGTAAATCGATGCAAGCCGAAATTATTCTTTTAGGATAAGTAAATTTCTTATATTTAGCTCCAACAAGGGTGGCTTTAAGGGTTGAAATATTATGATACTATATCTTAAAGCATAAAACAATCATTATGTAACTAATAAGAACCAAATGTTGACAATATTAAAGTTTAAAATGTTATTTTATAATTTTTTACAATTAGGGGTAGTTTTCACCCTTAAAAAACCAAAAACGTACAACGGCTCAATATAGAAAATGAACTAGAGGGTGTAATGAGCCTAAACCCAAATTTTTGTACAAATCGATGCTGGACGAAAAAATTGCGAGATTTTGCCATTTTTTCAGCTTCATTTCCTCGACTATAGGCATCGGATAAAAAAGTTTATTTGAAAAAAGTGTATTTTTTGTTCTTCTTAATGGCGGTACAGGCTCGTTTTTTAATATTGTATTTAATTACAGAGTAATTTCCACATATTAATATATTTTTCAAATTGGGCTCTGTACCGCCATTCTTTATTATATTACGAATACGTGTGCCAAATATCTCGAAAAAATATTCAAAATTACAGCCGCAATCTTGGAACCCGTTTTCGCTACCTGTTGATCGCTACTATTTCCTCTTAAAAACATATTTTATCTATCGTCATATCGCCTAACCTTATTGGCACAGAACTGCACATATAGCCGGTTGAGGAGCCGATTTGTCTAAGGCAAATTTCATCGTTTTGTTGGTCGTTATCAAAGTGGACTCTGTTCTGCAAAGAGCTTCTAAAGACAGTTACACCGGTTAAAGAGTGGCGATCAACGCATCGATTATTATTGACCACTCTCCAGCAGAGAATTATATCGCAGAATCAATGTCTATCAACACTTTGTCGATGCAAACTTTTATTTTAGACTCAGACTATAAAAACTTTTCAACATACTGAGCTACTGCTAGCGCGATAGAATGGCAAGTTGCCGACTCTGAATATAGAGGCTAATAAAGACATTAAGCAACGTATTTCGAATTTGACACGTTTGCGGATCCGCAATGCTAATGTAAAAAAAGAGCTGGATCGAGCTGGATTGCTGGATCCAGCATGTAAAAAAAGCGCTGGATTTCTGAATCCAGCAATTGCAATCTCTAAAGACGAAGCATAAACGACTATAAAAACAGTAAAAGAATTTTAAGTCGTTCTCTACAAAAGAATTAAATTGTTTTTAATATACGTCCGACATAATAAGTATGATACATACAGTATTTGATGGTTAGCGATACCAACCTATTGTTGGTGGATAGTCCTGCGTTGGTCCAAGCTCGATGGACATGGGTGTTGTAATAGTCGACGGCTATGGCGGTTCTTTCCCGGATGCGGTTACTGTTTCCGGCTGAGGGCGCTGTGGTCGAGAGCGGCGCTCTAGGCGGCGCGGGCCCACACTCTTGCAGGCCGATCATCCCATCACGCTGCAACAAAAACTAATATTAATTACCGCCAAGCAAACAAGTAGATTGAAAATTATATTAGTAGGTATAACGATGAATAATTACAGAAAAATCCACAAGGAAAAGAAAATGTTTTTCCTGTAGTTGGATGTATACCATCAATCACAAAATTGGAAAGAAATCCTTTGTAAAAGGTATAAAAATTTTTTTATTAAAATCCCTTAAAAGGGCTACATCACAACAAAACGTTTTCGATTTTTATAAAAAATCATCATCAGTGTTCGATAAACTGGATGCTAGCTGAGCCACAAAAGATAAATATCCGGGTAAAAACCCTTTACATATAATATAGATGCCTTAAAAGTGCATACTTCAATAAAAAGCCCTGTGATGGTCACATGGCAACCAGGATAATGCCCTAAGGTAATGTATTGAGATTTCCCAACACGTGGGATCCAAATTGAGTTGATTACTTTCAGTTGCCATTAAGTCATTGAAATGTAATCAACTCAATTTGGATCCCACGTGTTGAGAAATCTCAATACATTACCTTGGGGCATTATCCTGGTTGCCATGTGACCATCACAGGGCTTTTTATTGAAATATGCACTTTTAAGGCATCTATATTATATGTAAAGGGTTTTTACCCAGATATTTTTCTTTTGTGGCTCAGATAGCATCCAGTTTATCGAACACTGATGATGATTTTTTATAAAAATCGAAAACGTTTTGTTGTGATATAATCCTTTTAAGGGATTTTAATAAAAACAATTTTATACCTTTTACAAAGGATTTCTTTCCATTCTTTAATTACAGAAACTTTACACATGCGAGATGTGTTACATACATAAGCATTAACTTGTTAATAGGTCTGGATCCCGCGTATGAAAAAAAAGTTTATTAATAGCAAGCTGAAAATTTGTTAATAGTTTAAGGGTGTCTAGTCGGATAAGCTTTGATATATGGGAACACTGGAACAGGGGAAGTTTTAATTGTGGAACAGGTTAAAAATTTGGAACGGTCTGACCACGAAAACGGCACATGTATTTTGTCCGACAGAACAGACTTAAACTCTCCGAACAGAGATTAAACTCTCATGCAAAAATCAGACTGCTATTTATCACCAAATGGGCGTTTTAATGAGTGGAACATATAGAATATGTCAAATGACAGGAATTATGACAGGTGATAAATAGCAGTCTGATTTTTGCATGACAGTTTAATCTCTGTTCGGAGAGTTTAAGGGCCGGTTGTTCGAACGCTAATCAAAACTGATCATTATCAAATATTTAATTACAATTATATTTGATTAAGCGTACTTCTGACAGATGTCGCATTTTGAGGTTATGTTGACTGATTTATTTTATTATTTTGGTTTTAGTTTGAAATAAAACATGATTAAACTCTTTCTGATGTTAATTTCTTGTTTTTACTTACAAATCAATAATAATAATAAGCAATTTTTAATAATTTAAGAGCTGCGGCTATATTTTAATTACTGTTTTACCTACAATCAATAACTGATTAGTGTTTTACATGTATTTTTCATGTCGCGATTTGATTCCCATCAAGAAAATTGATTACAATAAATGATTGATTATAATCAACTTCTTGATTAGCGTTCGAACAACCGGCCCTAAGTCTGTTCTGTCGGACAAAATAAATGTGCCGTTTTCGTGGTCTGACCGTTCCAAATTTTTAATCTGTTCCACAATTAAAACTGCCCTGTTACAGTGTTCCCATATATCAAAGTTTATCCGACTAGACACCCTTAAGCTATTAACAAATTTTCAGCTAGCTATTAATCAACTTTTTTTTCATACGCGGGATCCAGACCTATAAATAAAGGCGCCTATCGTTAGCTACTATACACTATACAACATAAAGCTCATGAGATAAATTAAACCAAACTGCTCCTATTTGAATTTTTGATGTTAAAGACAAGTAAATATCTGTAAATGCCGCACCATTAATAGCACTAATGGAAATCTATGGTTTCATCAACGATGAGATTGACAGTGTAATCTGAAGGAACATTAGTCCCATAATATTGATCTAGCTTTTCTTTTGTTTCCTTCGCGGTTTATTTCTCAAATCATGTTTAATGAGAGATCTAATATCATTTTTCTCCATTCGAGTCATTTTTCCAAACACATCAACATTACCTATGCAGCTGTCAAAAATATACGAAAGGCCGCATCGCGCTAAAATTTGACATGTATGCCTAAAAAGTTTGACATGTATGACTTTCTAGAACTAATGTTTTTTTTGACATTGCAGCGCCATAATGGACGAAGGAGGTCACTTATTATACGACCAGATATTCCATTCAAATGTAATAGTAGTCCATTAAAATGTTACATTTTTTAAGCCTTACCTTGCATTTGTTAGAGGAGTCAATTTTATTTCTTTAATGTGTAGGGGGATCAGTAGAAGCTTAAGTTCAAGTTTTTGGGGTCGCCACCCTTGTCCCCCGGCCGCCATCTTGGAAATGGGGTGCAAAGGGGTTTCGCGCTATATCTCGTAAACTACCAACTCTACGAAAAATGTAATTAAACATAAAATGTAGCAAATTAAATTTTCTACAATTTTGTTTCTATTACTTTTTATCGTCAAGTGACCAACAAAAAAGATATAAACAAAAATATGTAAAAAAATTTTAACAAGTTTCCTTTTGGAGGTTATAACTTTTTTTCAGTTCATTTTAAAATAAAATAACATTATAGCAATTTTGCAGAGGGTTTTTCAGCGAACAATTTCCACTATAAAGTTGTTTAATTCTGTTTACTTATATAGGTTTTACAGCGCTCCAAACTTGTCCAGATTCTCGATGGCTCATAGGGATACAATAAAAATAAAAGTTAGGCTTACTTTTCTATCTATATATATTTTTTATTCATACAATTTATTATGATTTTAACATTCCTATGCTATTATTAATCTGTTTTTGACCTTTCTCCCCACTATAAAACTTATAACCCTAAGCATATCTAGAAAAGGCCCACGAAGTTGTTTGAGGACCAATTCGTCGGTTCAGAAGAAGAATGACGCAACCGCAAAATGCAAAATTCTTAAGAAGAGCAAAAAAACCATTTTTGATATCAAAATCATAAAGTATGATTAAAATTAGCCATTCACCACACCGTGGTCAGGATCTCGAGATATAAGCCTATAAGTCTATGAAGTAACATAACTTTTTTCTATTGTATATTTTGACGTCAAATTTTCCAAAAAACTTCTTCATGAATTATATTTTATTGTTGTATTGGTTAAAATTATAAACTAAAAAGTTTGTCACTCAACTTTTTTAAGTAAACATGAAACTAACGAAATATGATGACAAAATGTTTAAAAATTAACAACTCCTTTTTTAATGTGTTTAAACATGTTGGACAAATTTCATTGTTATCTACATACTTAAAGATGACACAGTAAAATTTTCAAAAGGAAATATTTACAGCGACCAAAGATACAGCAAGGTAAATTTGAAAAATCATCAAAATTGATTTTTGGCATTTTTGTATAAAATTTGATTTTTAAACATGTTCCACCAACTCTAGATAAAAATAAACTTCATATTCGGATTCAGCGATCTCGAAAACATAAAAATAGACCAAAATTGTTCATTAACCTTAAAATTGATTTTCGTGGTCGGCATAACGGTTGATGCCGCTCACCTAATATTATATAGATAGAAAAGTATTGTTTTTATTGTATTCCTATGAGAATTCGAGAATCTAGTCAAGTTTGGAGCGCTGTAAAACCTAGATAATAAATAAAATTAAACAAATTTATAGTGAAAACTAGATGACCCGGTGAACTTCGTTGCACCTTAGATAGTGTGTCATAATTAGATAATGTGTTATAATTTTGATTTTAGGTCAATAAGGAACTTGCATAAATTTGAAATTCGAAAAGAATGTTATAAATCGCAACATAAAATAATTTAAAACATGTATCAAAGATAAAAAGTTGTTTTTGTGTTCCGTTTGGCCCCTAAAAACAATTCTAAATTCAAATTATTGCAGCTAGCCTAAAACGCGTCGTGACGTCATAGGGTTGTGTGTCTAAATTCTGCACCAGCAAAGTAAACAAAATTGTATATAATTTTAATTTTATTTTAATTACTGACCCGACGAACTTCGTACCGGTGTTATTGTGAATTAAATAATGATATCTCAAAGTTCACTAAGGGCCAGTTGTTCGAACGCTAATCAAAAATGATGATTATCAAATATTTAATTACAATTATATTTTATTAAGCGTACTTCTGACAGATGTCACATTTTGAGGTTATGTTGACATTGTTGACTGATTTATTTTATTATTTTGGTTTTAATCTAAAATAAACCATAATTAACTCTTTCTGATGTTAATTTCTTGTTTTTACTTACAAATCAATAATAATAATAAGCAATTTTTAATAATTTAACAGCTGCGGCTATATATTATTTACTGTTTTACCTACAACCAATGAATGATTAGTGTTTTACATGTATTTTTGATGTCTAGATTTGATTCCCATCAAGAAAATTGATTACTATAAACTGATTGATTATAATCAACTTCTGATTAGCGTTCGAACAACCGGCCCTAAGTAAATTAACAGAAAATCTAAAAAATAATGTATGACAAAAATTTGCATCAATGTAATGCTTTTTTATAAACAATACTCTATTCTTGGTGCAAAATAAATAACGATGACGGTTTCCCTACGCGCAAAAATTTTCCGTGTGCCAAACCTGAAAACTCGTTACTTTTTAAACGAAGTTATTCTTGCAATTTTCTAACGGTAAGTCCGTTGGAATCATTAGTATAAGCGGGATCAGGACATCATTTTCTTTGTATATTTCCAAACCATCTCTCTTATCAATTAAAACACTACTTTTAAGTCGGCAAAACAGTAATTTGCATTGAGATATATTAAAAATATAACATTTTATTGATATGACCAAACCATCTCTCAAATGAAATCAAATACGTCATACTCTTTCACTCATGAATTGAAACACACATTTTTCCACTTTTAGGTAGGCAAAATAGTGAGTAGTATTGAGAAATATTAAACATATATACTTAACTTTCTTTTGATATGACCAAACCATCTCCCTCATAAATTACAAACACATATTGTTCCACTTTTAATTCGGTAAAACAGTAATTTGCATTGAGAAATATTAAACATAATTTTATAACTTTCTTTTAATCTGTCCAAACCATCTCACCCACGAATTCAAACACATATTCTTCCCCTTTAAGCCGGCAAAATACTGATTTGCATTGAGAAATATTAAACATAATATCTTATATATTCGAAAACAATGTTATATAGTATATAACATTCTTTTCATATGACCAAACCATCTCGCTCATGAATAAACAAACCCATATTCTTCCATTTTTTCAGCAAAACAGTAACTTGTATTGAGAAATATTAAACAAATTTGTATAAAATTATTTTGATATGTCCAAACCATCTCTCTTATAAATTAAAACACATATTCTTCCATTTTGAATAGGCAACACAGTGAGTAGCATTGAGAGATATGAAACATATATAACATTCCTTTGATATGACCACACCTTCTCTCTCAGGAATTCAAAAACATACTGTTGCACTTTTAACACAATGCGTGTAACGTATTGTGTTAAAAGTGCAACAATAATAAGTTGCACCCATAGAGCACTGCATGACTCAGTGCGCTTTTAACTCGCCCCCATCAAATATTAAATGTAAAATAATTTTTTTTTAATTAATACCTTAAAATTCTAAATATTAATTAATTATGACAATAACAAAAAATATTATCGATCATTTAAGACACGCAATAGTGTTCACGATATTTTTCGTTTGTTCATCTAGTTAACATGAATAAACTGGATGGTTTGCCCAGGCGAAAGCAAGTTTTTTTGAAAATTTCTTAAAATTAAAAAATTCATATTTTATCCAATTCGAGTCCAAAAGTTAATCTGCTGCACTTTTCTATTATAAAATTTCCCGTTGTTTCTTCTTCTGTGCTCAGAATTTTTCTACGACTTACGGTTCGCGCTAAATCACGGTATAACGCAGTTCGGAAACGGACTGCGCTAGAGAAGTAAAAATAGCACCGTTTTGTTCGCAATCCAGCAGGGAGTCCACCTGCGAAATTTCATGAAAATCGGTCAAGTGGTTTCGGAGGAGTTTGGCAACAAAGCCTGCGAAAGAGAATTTTATATATATAGATGTTAAACCACGAAATTTTTTTAAAAAAATAACGGTTAAAGATAGAAAAGTGAAAATTTAGGATTATATGTATCTTTTGCTTCTGAATCATATACAATTAAGAAAAATCGGTTTGTCGAAAAAAGAAAAAAAATTATTAGGGGGGCAGAGCCCCCTTTAGACGTACGGCTATGAAATATAGATAACAACCTACTCCCTGTCCGGTCGAGTCCACCTGCCAAATTTCATGAAAATCGGTCAAGCGGTTTCGGAGGAGTACGGTAACAAAGCCTGCGAATTAGAATTTTATATATATAGATGTTAAACAACGAAATTTTTTTAAAAAAATAACGGTTAAAGATAGAAAAGTGAAAATTTAGGATTATATGTATCTTTTGCTTGTGAATCATATACAATTAAGAAAAATCGGTTTGTCGAAAAATAAAAAAAAATATTAGGGGGGGCTAAGCCCCCTTATAACGTACGGCTATGAAATATAGATAACAACCTACTCCCTGTCCGGTCGAGTCCACCTGCCAAATTTCATGAAAATCGGTCAAGTGGTTTCGGAGGAGTACGGTAACAAAGCCTGCGAATTAGAATTTTATATATATAGATTGTTCATTGAAAAATCCTCTACAAAATCGTTAGGATGTTATTTTATTGTGAAATGAACGAAAAAAAGTTATAACCTCCAAAAGGAAACTTCTTACAAAATTTTCTCTTATTTTTGTTTATAACTTTTTTGTTAGTCACTTGACGATAAAAAGTAATAGACATAAAATTGTACAAAATTTAATTTGCTACATTTTATGTGAAATTAAATTTTCTGTAGGACTGCTAGTTTGGGAAATACAGCGCGAAAGCCCTTTGCACCCCTTTTTCCAATATGGCGGCCGGGGGACATGGGTGACGACCCCAAAAACTTGAACTTAAGCTTCTACTGAACCCCCTACACATTAAAAAAATAAAATTGACTCCTCTAAGAAATGCAACCCTAAATGTAACATTTCAATGGACTATAAATATTATTAGGAAATTAACGTTTTTATGTTTATTGTTTTTAGTTTATTTGTTATTTTATTATACAGTTTTTACAATCTTCTTTTTATAGCTTTGTTAATCTGTCTCTCCTCCCGAATGTCAAAAAAAAATTGTTCGCATCGTCCAAACAATTAGACTGCCCTAAATAAACAACTAAACAATAAATTGGCATCCAAGTTAAGCATACATACATTACGTCGTTTGTATTACATCAATTTAAAAAAAAACTGTAGGCTGATATGTGTTTGCAAATGCAAAGATGGGTAATTTCAATTTTAATGATATCAATCATGCAATCTGACAACGAAACATGACTCACACTCCCGTCCAATTCGTATCCAATTGGTAGCTACATGTATCCGAGTGTACTAAGCGTGACAATTCTACACGATCAGAGATTATAAAAGCCGCAGATATAGCAGGAGAGCTGCAGCTGTTCGACATTCTTGGACAGGTATTTGAGGCAATCTGAAAATTTTTCAGGAAAACCCAGTTTCACACAATAATAATTTGAATGTGCGATCGCTAAAACGCACGATGACATTCCAATGGTGGCTCGAGGAATCCCATGGTAACTTTCACATTACACCGAAAGTTCCAACCGCCGTGTAATGAGAGCTCCATATGATTGCTTGAGCCACCATTGGAATGTCATCGTGCGTTTAGACGGAGAGGCAGCGCTGAAAAATCTCTTTGAATTTACTAAAGCTGAATTTTTCACAGTTCATTACTGTGATTGTGTAGAGAAACATACTGCGGTCGGTCAAGCGAAACGTAGAACAGGGGTTACTGAGAGAGTATCAAAGTTGCTTTCCTACGAAGGTAATTAAATTCATTTACTAAGGCTGAAAATCAGTACACACATTCTAAATTGAATATAAATAAAAGTTAATATAGTCGGCTAGCTGTATGACGGGACAGAGCCGGTCGGTCGGCCCCAGTGAATGTACAGGGTTATTCATTATATTTTGACCCCCTTGTAAACTGCTTTATTTACAGAATTACTGTACATATTATCGTACTAGTGACGTCATCCATCTGGGCGTGATGACGTAATCGACTACTTTTTTAAATGAGAATAGGGATCGTGTGCTAGCTCATTTGAAAAGTTATTCAATTCTCTATACAGTACTATAAACATTAAGATCATTATTTATACAGGGTGTCCAAAAAAAAATTTTTTTAGTTATTAAACAATTAATTTAATTTAAAAAAATTTTTTTGGACACCCTGTGTAATTAATCATGTTAATGTTTATATTACTGAATAGAGAATTGAATATCCTTTCAAATGAGCTAGCAGTAGACCCCTATTCCCATTTAAAAAATAGTCGATTACGTCATCACGCCCAGATGAATGACGTCACTAGTACGATATATATGTCAAAAAATCATAATTAAAAAATCGAATAACTTCTGTATTTTACATTTTTTTTCTAATTCTGTAAATAAAGCAGTTTACAAGGCGGTCAAAATATAGTGAATAACCCTGTACATTCACTGGGGACGACCGACCGGCTCTGTCCCGTCATACAGCTGACCGACTATAATAACTTTTATTTATATTTAATTTAGAATGTGTGTACTGATTTTCAGCCTTAGTAAATGGATTTAATTACCTTCGTAGGAAAGCAACTTTGATACCCTCTCAGTAACCCCTGTTCTACGTTTCGCTTGACCGACCGCAGTATGTTTCTATACACAATCAAAGTAATCAACTGTGAAAAATCTAGCTTTAGGCTTTAGTAAATTCAAAGAGATTTTTCAGCGCTGCCTCTTGGACTAGTTCTAACCCTCGCACGTTTCAAATTCTTAATGTGTGAAAGGTGCGTAAAGTTGTGCTCACTACGGAGAGCAATGGATTGTATCCTCGCTCCGACCCTTGCTCCCTGGTATTTATATTCGTTATATTCGTGAATTCTCGCATTTAAAATAAATACATTACATATTTTAAATGCGAGAATTCACGAATATAACGAATATAAATACCGGGGAGCAAGGGTCGGAGCGAGGATACAATCCATTGCTCTCCGTAGTGAGCGCAACTTAAAGTGTGTGAAACTGGGGTAACTCTTCCATAATAGCCGTATACAAAAATGCAGGCCTGGCTGGACGGTAGCGGTCATTTACCCCAAAAATGACACCCGAAATTAAAAAATGATAAAAATTGTTATTACATAAAATATCTTTGAGGCGATTTGTAATTTTTTTAAAGTAAATTTAGATATTCAAATATCAATAAATAAAATAAATAAGCCAGGCGATTTGCGAGGGATTTTAGCTGTGAAACCCAGGATAATTGTCAGGGGCTGCATCTGAACTTAAGAGGTTGCATTTGAATCTATACATACTATTAACCAACATAAAATATACAACTATGCACGTATAGCTATGTGCTTTCTTTCCGGACAGAAATATTTTAAAAAAGACAGGTACCCTCGGAGATCCGTGGAAAAAAATTACACCCAAAATAACAAAATTCAGGTTGGCAACACTGTGTGAATGTTGATAGTAACAAGATAAACAGAACTGTAATTTAGTCCAGACAAATTAATATATTAATTAATTAAATATTGTTTCACATATGATGTGCAAAATAATTTTGAATTGTTTTCTGCTAATGAGCTTGCATTTTTTGTCATTAAAGTAGAAAAAACTTTAAAATTTATTCTTTATAATAATTATCGTCCAGTTCTCGTCTTATTATTGCCGCATTTATACTCAGCTATTTCCACTGCTGCTGCCGCTGACGGAAATATTGCCCGAAATACGATATCGACGCGAGTGAGGTGTACACATCAGTTCCTCGCCAATGTCCTCACAACTCATTACCGAACGACTCACAAGAATGGAATGTGACGACAGCATCGTCTTGCTCCCTTACTCACTTGCCGCTTTGCCGGCGACAAGTGAGAGAGAGAGAGAGTAGTTGAATGTGAATACCCACTCGTGCCCGCGCTGCCAGTCCTTTGACTTCCATCTCGAAAACCGACTTCTGAGGGAGCGCCGTGCAATGGCAGTAGCATGAGGAGCAGCAGCGCGAGTGAGCTATTTACACATTCACGCTGCCCACTTCCCTGCCCAATTCCCTGTCCAACAGGACTGAGTATAAATGCGGTATAATATCCCTCGACTCATTTACAACGATTAATGCGATGATTAAAACATTGTATCGTTAGCGGCTTTTGGAGTGTCTGAGACATATCTTATTTCATTGATAAAATGCACAGTCCCACCGATTTCCACTTGAACCATACCTGAAAAATTTTCAGGTTGCCTCAAATACCTGGTCAAAAATATCTACCAGCTCTCGGACCATTATAAAAGCCGCAGATACCTGAGATGAGTTATAAACCATTATTTCATTTAATTTGACCCCCGCACCTTGAAGTCAATGAGTCACGCTCAGGTTACTTGTTATTATACACTTTATGCGATTTAATAAGTTTTATAATTTGTACCTGTTTTAATTAACCTCTGTAAAAAACAAATGACCAGAACAATTACCGACAGATTCGCTAAAAACGGTTCATGCAAAATAATGAACGTGAAATTCGACGATACCGTGTAATTTTCCGTGTTATCACCGAATTGCATGAACATTATTATTTGGATTTAGGTTCCACTTAAGGCGGGCTCAAACGACACGTGTACTTGGCAAGTAAACAAGCTTTGTAATTGCGATGGCAAGCAGGGCTCTCTTAATACGTGTACAATTTACAAGTATAGTCGAAACGGAAATCCGTCAGAATACCCAACAAAGTGGCAGTATCAATGTTTGGTATATGAAATTTGATGTTTAAGAAAGTCCAGAAGCAGCTTTAAAGATAAAATATTTTAAGTCCATTAATCATTCTAAATTAGTCGATGGATATTAGTACAGTTAAAATAATTAGACGATAAAGATTACGCATGAGAAATTAAACGTTTTTTCTACTTTTAATGGTAAAAAAGCAAGTTCATTAGCGGTATCGAATTCAAAATTATTTTGCACGTAGGGCGTGAAAGTCACCTCTTCTCGGGGACGAAAAACATACGTTCAGAATGGGTCCAAAAATGGACTAATTAGACTTTTTGAGTTATTTGCGGGTTATTTTGAGTTATTTGCGAGTATTTTTTAACAAAAAAAAACTAAAAAGTATTTTATCGAAAAAAAATTCTTGCAAAAAGGTATTAGCTTATATAAAAAAAAAACGAAAAAAAAATGGTGTAATATTAATGAAGTCTGTGGACCCAGTAAAAGCAGAGTTGTAGCGCATTAGAAACGGGGCGTATGCTGCCCTGTGTGGCTTGCGTCGCATGTGTCTCAATGTACGTCTTGCCTAACAGTAGGTTCTTATTGGTCAAATTGCAAATTGAATATATCAACGTGAAACGACCAAAAAATGAAGCAGTTCTTGTGGAAAACTTATTAAAACTTATTTGAAGTGTTTAAAAAAAAGTAATTAGCTGTAAAACGAAATCAAGAGACGTCTTATATTTCAGTTCGTTCAAAGAGCCTCATAAACGCTCTTATATTCGTTTCACTCTCATTAGAGATCCTCAGAGGGTATATTGTATAGTCATATACCTATGAAAGAACTAATAGTCCATGGCTCATCTGTTTTGAGATGGACGTTGAGAGGTGACTCAAATTTTTTTGCAGAAATTGCTTGAACGTAACTCAAATAATAATATTTGAGT
Organism: Diabrotica virgifera virgifera; assembly: GCF_917563875.1. Taxonomy (NCBI): domain Eukaryota; kingdom Metazoa; phylum Arthropoda; class Insecta; order Coleoptera; family Chrysomelidae; genus Diabrotica; species Diabrotica virgifera. The sequence goes on along the minus strand of NC_065447.1, from coordinate 197,644,891 downwards.
TATCCTCCCACTCAAAATGGTCCGGAACATTGTTTAAATAATCAAAATGTCAAAATATGAAGGAAAAATTCGATTTTTGAAGTTATACTTCTTTACCGGCGATAGAGGGTGAATTTTTATATGTTAAAACCTATCAGCCCGGCGCATGCGCATTATAACTTTGTTCTGATTGGATGTTCAAATGACATGTCAAAAATTATCCGATATGGCAGCTGTAGGACAGCTGTGGTTTGGAGGTAAAGGTAAAGGTAAACGAATGTATAATATATTAGTTTTATTGTTGTGAGGACAGAAACAAAAAAGTTTATAATATTGTAGTGACTTTTAAATAGTTTTTAAAAGCAACAGGTACGTAATAATTGTTAATGTATCATGTGTATAAACCTACCTATTTGATCTGCCAAAATACATAGTATGTAATACTTTTATTTATATAATTTGATTACCATCAAAATTTCTATCAATATTCACCTAATATATTGTTTTCTTACTCTATGTTTCGTTGTATTTTTTCAATTCTAAATCATTTCAATTCAAAATTAAAATAATTTGATCAATTTTCAAAATATCAAAATATCACAAGTTTAATCCGTTTAGTTAGTCGATCTTCGTAAATAATGACACATAGTGTCCGTGGCTAAGCGTTGAAGGCGAATGAATTCCAATACCAACCGCGCTTATCAGCGCTGGTTCGAGTCCCAATAGAAACTTTCTTTTTTGTTTTTTTAAATACATTTTATGATTGTAAGTATATTTATTATATAATTGTATTTTCAGAAAATACGTATTTAGTTAAAAAAAATTTCGACAATTAATGTTCAGACATCATTTGTGGCTTGTTTAATGTGTTTGTGTGTGTTTTATTCTTTTATTATTTTAATTTTTGGCACTGTTCTAATAAAAATGTTTGAGAAGTAGTAAGTATAAATTAGTTTAATATTTAAACAAAATATAAATAAAAAGTATATTAATTTCGTTTAAATCATGTAATAGAAGTATAACTTCTTACGTGCGTACAAAGTACACACACATTCTTTTTTTATTGGTTTTTTGATTATAACTTTAAAACTATTCATTTCTGAGAAAAGTTGTACTTACATAAAAGTTGAGTAATTAAATTTCCTACAATATAGAATTGGCTTAAAATTTAAAAAATAGTCAACCTTGTTGCAAAAAAGCAATAATTGCGGAAAAAACCATACAAAAACAAGTATTCGCATTTTACGTTTTTCAACCATTTATACTACACTTAGGACCTTCATATTTTACCCAGAAAAACTTTATGATATAGTAAACACTGTAAATTTCATTAAGATCGGTTTAATAGATTTTGCAAAATAAATTTTGCAATCCAGCTTTCGCAAAAAAAATTCATTTTTTTTTAATGTTGCAGGGCTGAAAATAAAGCAGATAGCAAGTTGAATTTTTTTTGCTTATAGAAGTGTGTACCTTTCATTTGTAATTTGTAAAATTAAAATCGATTAATTAACACGGCGTCAGGAAATTTTTTAAATAAACATTAATTTTTGGTGCTACGCGCAGGACAGCGGTGTTCGATTCACATTAGTTGATTTCCACCAAAATTTCTTCCAATCTTTATCTAATATATTATTTTCTTACTCTATATTTTGTTGTATTTTAATATTTTAATTCCACAAAAATCAAACTAATTTTATTATTGTTTGTGAAATATTGTTTAAACAATCGCATATGTTTAAAAATAATAAACTTTTATTCTCTAAGTTAAAATATATAAACAAAGAAAGTTTTTGCTAATAAAATTGTTATTTCAAAGGATAGAGTATCTGTTTTTATTTTGCAATAAACAAATTTATTTATTTATATCGAAATGTAATAAAAATTAAAATGTATCAATCATTATCAAAGGTCATTGGAATGCCCAATCAGAGCAAACTATCCGCTGTCCTGCGCGTAGCACCAATAATTAATGTTTATTTAAAAAAATTCCTGACGCCGTGGTAGTTAATCGATTTTAATTTTGCACAATTGCAAATGAAAGGTACAGTACACTTCTATACGCAAAAAAAATTCAACTTGCTATCTGCTTTATTTTCAGTTCTGTGACATTTTTAAAAAATGAATTTTTTTTGCAAAAGCTGGATTGCAAAAATTATTTTGCAAAATCTGTTGAACCGATCTTAATGAAATTTACAGTATTGTTTAACTGTATCATAAAGTTTTTCTGGGTGAAATATGAAGGTCCTAAGTGTAGCATAAATGGTTGAAAAACGTAAAATGCGAAAACTTGTTTTTGTATGTTTTTTTCGCAATTATTGCTATTTTGCAACAAGTGTGACTATTTTTTACATTTTTAACCAATTCTATATTGTAGGAAATTTAATTACGCAACTTTTATGTCAGTTCAACTTTTCTAGGAAATGAATACTTTTAGGCTACGGCTCCACGGGCGAGAAATTGACGTTAGCAGTAGCCGTAAACGAACTTAAGGTTCCGCGGAACGGAATAGGAATAGCCGAACTGAACCGACTACGCACAAGTCCTGTAGTCGGTACAGTTCGGCTATTCCTATTCCGTTCCGCGGAACATTAAGTTCGTTTTACGGCTACTGCTAGCGTCAATTTCTCGCCCGTGGAGCCGTAGCCTTAAAGTTGTAATCAAAAAACGAATAAAAAAATCGAATTTTTCTTTTATTTCTTGACATTTTGATTATTTAAACAATGTTCCGGACCTTATTGAGAGGGAGGATAACTCAAATATTATTATTTGAGTTATTTTCAAGCAATTTCGGAAAAAAAATTTGAGTCACCTCTCAACGTCCAAATGTACTAATATTTTTACAGATGCGCCCTGGTCTATAAAACAAATCCAGCCTTTTAATACTGAATCACAACAAAATAACTCGATATGGATGCTGTAGCGACATCTGCTTAAAACAATTTGAAGTTTTATTTTCTAATGTAATAGGCGTAACCAGAAACTTGGTCTCATGAGGTTTTATTTCTCAGGAAATAAAACTTTTGAGTTTAAAAAAGCTTTATTTTTGTTTTTTATATATATAAAAGTTTCTAGCAACAAAACTAATCAAGTTACACTTAAAATAATGTTGGTCCCTTTTTTGGTAAAAAAAAATGAACGTGAAAATCACCCCCTAATTAGCATCTCAAATGAAATTAATGGGTACCGTTACCGCTTTACAATTTACTTTACCATGTATTGTTTATATCATCTGTAAGTTGCACCGGTTCAAAGTACTTATTTTTAAAAAGGTTGTAATTGAAAGGGCTTAAACGAGTCACTAATCTCGTGCTCGTGTGTATGCAAACTTTGAACAGCCAATTTTTGTCTTACCGAAAAACAAAAAATAGAAAATATTCAGAAAAGCAAAACCTACATTTTTTACTCTTTGAGGTTTTTCGTATCACTAATATTTATTTTGAGAAAAACGCAATTTTTACAAAATTACAAAAAAAATTAAAAATAATTTCTTTCAGAATGGATTTTGTTAGTTGCCTCAACCCTACTATGTTCAAAAATTTTAATGTGTTTTTGTGAAAATGTGCTGTTGTGATGTTTTAACCTTTTTACAACTTTTTTAAATTTAAAATTTAAGGGCATAGGCGAAAAAAGCCGCCTGTCAAAATGTTAATGTTTTTTAAATGTATTAATTTTTTCGAATCCTCAGAAAACTACTAAATATTTTTGAAATATTTAAACGCAGAATCAAAGATTACATTATTACTGAGTGCCGAAAGTCCCTGAAAACTTAATGTTTATTTTAATAAGTGAAAGAGGTGAAAATAAAGAGAAAATTTAATGTGATTTTTAATTGCGAATATTGCATTCAAAAGAAACTTTTTTATTCTAAGGGACTTTCGGCCCTCTGTAATACCGTAATCTTTCATTCTGCGTTTAAATTTTTTAAAAATACGTATTAGTTTTCTCAGTATTCGAAAAAAATTAATACATTTAAAACACATTGAAAATTTTGACAGGCGACATTTTGCGCCTTTCCCTTTAACTTCGACCAACTTGCAAAAAAACGTGAGGACGTATGTACTTACGGAATTTTTTCAAAATTTTTCAACACAAACAAATGGGATCCGTCTCTTTATAGTGGTACTTAAACATTTGGATTTGCCCATAGCTCTGAAGATGACTTTGTAAGCCGAAAGCGCTCAGCTAGGAATCAATAAATTTTATAGACTTCAAAAATACTTTTCTTTTCCCAGTTATTCAGTTTACTTTTTGTCTCTTTCGTCAAATTATCTGGTTTAATATCCCCAAAGTATTACAAACTTTTGGTTTATTCTTAAATTATACGGTATGTGCCAAAACAAAGGACACTGAAATCAGGAAGCCTGTGAAATATAATCGCGTCATATGAAACAAGTGACAATAGTTGTCATGGTATTTTTAAACATTGTTTATTCTAACAAACTGTCAAAAAGATTCGAAATGGTGCTTACAACGCAAGAAAAAATATTTATTATTGAGTATTATTTACGCTCATACGGGAATGGACGATCAAATGGACCTAGTTTTTAATAGTTGCCAATCAATTTCGGGAAGAGTTTCAGAAGCCTGCACCGACTAATAAGGACTTGTTAAGAGTCGTTGCAAAATTTCGACGAACAGGAAGCGATCTAACTCAACACAAAAGCTGTACTGGTCGTCCAGTTACCGTGACAACAAATGCGAATCAAGGAAGGCTATTTCAACAGGTGTTAGAATCACCAAAAAGAAGTCTCTGCAGAACACCTCTAAAAATGAATTTGAGTGAAACGTCTATCCGAAGAATGTTTAAGAAGATTGGTGGTTTTCAAGACAAGAAATCAAGAGTTGTTTATTGTGCTTCAGTCTTGGCAATAGTTTATGAACAACCCCTATTTTTTTCTGTGTGGTTTACAGACGAATGCCACATCCATCTGAATGGATTTATCAATCGACAGACAAATCGTTTTCTTGGTTTTGAACGACCAAACATCATCGTAGAGAAACCTCTTCATAGTGACCGTGTAACGATTTGGTGCGCAGGTAAATAATGGATTATTGGGCCCTTACTTCGTGGAAGACGAGCGTAGAAGACCCGTTACACTAAATCAAGTGCGATATAGAGAACAAATTTTGACACCATTTTTTATTGATCTCAGACCATTCTGTCGTGCCAGAAACATACAGTTGAATACCCAATGGTTCCAACAGGATGGGGCTACTTGTCATATCACGAGAGCATCCTTAGATCTGATTTGAGAAAATTTTGAAGACCGCGTAATTTTCCGTAGCACGAATTTTCCTTACCCTTCTCATTCACCTGATTTAACAACTCTTGATGCTTACGTATGGGGTATGCTGAAACAAGCCGTTTTTACAGAAAACCCACCGGCAACTATTGATGAATTCCGTGAAAAATTTTTGACCTTTTTCAGAAGAATGCAGCAGCCTATTTTTAATAACATGCTAAGCAATCTTGTTAAGCGTTATGAGTACTGCTTGGAACGCAATGGCGAGCACTTTGAATACATTTTGTATAGAAGCAAAACTTAAAATTCGCATTATTTGAAATGTTATTACTTAATTTTTCATGTTTAATAAAGCTTTAAATTTTCAGTGTCGTTTGTTTTGGCGCATAATGTATTACAAACTTTTGGTTTATTCTTAAATTGTATTTAGTAGGAATTCTTCTAATACAATTTATTAAAGACGATGGCAGCTTGAGGATATTTTATATCTTGAAAAAAAATGGAAACAGTAAATTTAGAGAAAAAATACAGGAAATAAACTATTGAGGAACTCTGAGCTATAAATAAGAGATTAAAATAGTGAATAAATTATAATAATGTACCTTTTACAGCCAAACAAGTTTTGAATAACCGATATTTTAAAAAATGACAAAATTTAACTCAATGACACATAAAACGTGGGAAGAATCCTCTATCATTAATTCCTTAATTCCGTCAAGTGTTTAGTACATACGTAATGTATTGTACCTACTAAATAATTATGATGTAATTTGAAAATTTGACAACAGTATGTGAATCTTTTTAGCCCGATCAAATAACAATCTGACCCCAAAAACAATAAAGGAAGGATGAACATTTTTGAATAGGTAGTTGAAATCGTCTATTATTATAAATATGTATAAGAAAAAGTTTACAATTCTACATCCTCTTCATTTTACAAAAATTGGGCAGTAAGGGTTGTTTTTTCATTAAATGTGCTGTATTGCGGAAAATAATGCAATAACCAAAAACATTTTTTTAAAACATTTTTTTTGTCATAAAAATTTATATAATCATTTAAATTAAAATTACTTTTAGATTTGCGTTTCAAAATAGCTCTATAACATTTATATTTAAAATTGCAAAACACAGTACATTCACTAACGGTAAAAACATGCAAAACCTCCTAACCTCCATATTTTAAGCAACCGCTTGGATTTGACAAACATGAAATTTGATAGACGCATAGCTAACATGTCACCCCTCCTTGTGGGTGAGACTCACTCATATGTTCAAAATAAGTCCGAAATTGGATAAAATGACTAATTCTAAGTAGCTTTTGTTCTATAGAGTTTTTTCACTAAGTCTATACTTTTCGAGTTATTTGCGAGTGAATATTGTTCATTTTTCAACAAAAAACCCAAGTTTTGGACGGTTTTTCGCAAATAACTCAAAAAGTAAGTTTTTTCTCGAAAAAAATATTCTTAGCAAAAATAAAATGAAAAGTGGGTTCTTATTCGTCAAAGTCCAAATCGAATATGTTAACGTGAAATAACCAAAAAATGGATCACTTTTCGGGGAAAACTCATTACAACTTTTTTAAAGTGTCTAAAAAAGATTTATTCTTGTTTTTTTTTTAAACTTCTATCAAAAGTAAGTGAGTTACGCTCAAAGTAATGTTGGTCCGTTTTATTTTTTGGTAAAAAGAATTGTGAAAATCCCCCCCTAATTAGCATCTCGCAAATAAAATTAATCGTTACCGCTTCACAAGTTACTGTGCTTATGTATTCTTTATATGATCTGTAAGCTTATTCGGCTCAAAGTGCTTATTTTTTAAAAAACTGTAGTTAAAATAACTTGAACGAGTCACTAATCACAAGTGTATGAAAATTTTGAACAGCCATACCAGAACCAATTTTTGTCGTACAGGAAAACAAAAAATCCAAAATATTCGGAAAAGCAAAACGTACATTTTATTACTCTTTGAGATTTTTGGTACTACTAATAATTTTTAAGTTATTTAGAAGCTTTTCATTTGGGATCCAAATGTAGGAATGATTTTTACAATTTTTTTTTAGAAAAAAATAACTTGAACGAGTGAGTCACTTATCACGAGTGTATGCAAATTTTGAATAGCCATACCAGAACCAATTTTTGTCGTACAGGAAAACAAAAAATCCAAAATATTCAGAAAAGCAAAACGTACATTTTATTACTCTTTGAGATTTTTGGTATTACTAATAATTTTTAAGTTATTTAAAAATAAAGGAATTTTTTTCAAAATTAAAAAAAGTTACTTTTAAACCAAATTTTTTCAAAAATAAACACTTTTAATCAATGAAACTTACAGATCATATTATAAACAATGCATATAAGTAAAGTACTTTGTAAAGCGGTAACGAATAATTTTATTTGGGATCCAAATTTAGTAATGATTTTTACGATTTTTTTTTTTAGAAAAAAGAGACAACTTTATTTTGAGCGTAACTTATTTACTTTGAATGCTAGAAACTTAAAAAAAATAGAAATAAATCTTTTTTAAAACAATTTTAAACTTACGAATACTTTTTATGAATAAATTTATCTGTTTGTTAGAAAATAATTGTGTGAATATCTAGAACGAGTGCGAACAGTGAAACAGTTAATAATATTTCTTGTTTTATTTGTGAAAAAGATTTAGAATGTGATAATGACAAAGTTGTAATTGTCAAACGTGGAAATGAAACATTAAAAAGTTTAAGTTTGACTGTCATGAAAAGGATGTAGGCAAAAATATGTATTAAAATAAAAAGGGGAGAAAAGTTGTCATATAATTTTAGTCCTCCAAATCCCAATGCATGGAAATATAGTCCGGCCAAGGAAAAGCTTCGAAGATCAATAACAGACAGTTTTTTTAGGACAAGTTGTTTTCCCTTCATAATGTTTTAAAGAGTATGTTCACCAATTTTCAGATTAATTGATTCAAATCTAACCGAATAAGACAGTTTTTAAAAATTTTTGGTTTTCAACCCCTATTAAAAAAGGGCTATATCGCATAAAATAATCAAGATATAAAAAAATTAGACCAATGTTTAAGGTTAAATCACTGTAAGGACTGTTATAAAAATATTTGTTTGATTATTTCATTATTTTCAAAATACAGCACTTTTAATAAAAAATCGACCCTTCTTGGACAATTTTTGCAAAATGAAGGGGATGTAGAATTTTAAACTTTTTCTTATATAATAATAGATACTTTCAACTACGTATTCGGAAATTTTTATTCTTCCTTTATTTTTTTTGAGGTTTTCAAAGTTTTGTTTTCTTTGATCGAGCTATTTCCAGAAAATCGAAAAGGTTAGATCAAGGGGTCATCAAAATTCAATTAACCATTCAGTAATTAGGAGATAATTTTGTAAACAAATGTTCGGACACGCTTCACAAAGAACCTTCAGCTTGATTTGATGGTTTGTGTACTAAATTGGATTAGCATTAAAGTATTGTCAAATTTTCTCAGGAAAACATCATTCAAAAAGTGAATAAATTATACTGCTGGGCAAATCTAGCACACTAATTGTTTTAATAATAATTATACAAAGGAACATAAAACAAAATTAAAATACAATTTACTATTTTTACTGGGAATACGTCACAATTTTAATTTAAAATGAGATTAGTTTCTTGTTTGTTAGGTCAACAAAATATAGGTTTTTGTCAATTACCATTTTGTTTATTTTGTCATTAGTTATTCGTTTCTTATGTATTTACTTTATTTTAAAAATTATTTGATTGCTTTTAAAAAATGGTGATTTGTTATTTAGCCAGTAAAACCGAGATTTTAATCACTTCTGATCGTCTTCCTATTGGGGAACCGTCTCTCGCCGTCCTTACTACTCTATTTGTTGTCATTCGGCTTATGTGGTCATTCCATTCTACTCTTCTGTTTCTTACCCAGTTATTAATGTATTCCACCTTGCATCTTCGACGTATATCTGTACTTCTAATTCTGTCCCATAGTGTCTTACCATCGGTTTTTCGCAGGGTTTTCATCTCCGCTGTTTCGAGCAATCTCTTTGTCCTCTCTGTGTCAGGTCGTGTTTCTGCCGCGTATATCTGGTCTGATGACTGTCTTGTAAATTCTGCGTTTCATTTCTTTTCCGATACTTTTATTTCTCCATATTGTGTCATCATATCCCAACAATTATAGAGGTATAAATCTACTGAACACCGCACTTAAGCTAACCACGAAAGTCCTAACCAACAAAATCAATAACCTAACAACTTTATCAGATGAACAATAAGGATTCAGATCCGGAAGATCCTGCGTAGACGCCGTATTTGTACTGAGACAAATCACAGAAAAGGCCATTGAGTACAATAAACCAGCATATCTATGTTTTATAGACCTGACAAAGGCTTTCGATCGCATCCAAGTCGAAGACGTCTTACATTTACTGTATAGAAGAAACATACCAATCAATATTATACCAACCATCGAAAACATATATTTTCATAATCGAATACAGGCAAAGATAAATGGAAAACTAACGCAGTTTATACCAGTACAAAGCGGAGTCAGACAAGGTGACTCATTAAGCCCACTGCTCTTTAATATAATAATGGACGAAATAATAGAAGCAGTACGTAAAGGTCATGGTTACAGAATGGGGAACAAAGAAATCCAAATATTATGTTATGCAGACGACGCCGCAATAATCGCCGAGACAGAAGACGATCTCCAAAGATTAACACACATCTTCAATACAACAGCCAAGAAATACAATATGATAATATCAGCAGAAAAAACCAAATGTATGACAACATCTAAATACCCACTACGATGTAAAATCCAAATTGATGGGAAAATAATAAAGCAGGAAGCAAGGTTTAGATATCTGGGAGTAGATATAACCAGTTACGGAGATGTTGAAGAAAAAGTACGACAACAAAGCTTAAAAGCAAGTAAAGCGGCGGGATCCCTTAATGACACAATCTGGAAGAACAAACACCTAAGACACGACACAAAAGCAAGAATCTATAAAGCAGCATTTAGACCTATATTGACATACACGGCGGAGACAAGTCCTGACACATCTAAAACGAGACGACTACTAGAAACAACAGAGATGAAAATACTCCGACGAATATCAGGGAAAAGTCTGTTGGATAGGGAGAGAAGCGAAAACATAAGAAGATCATGCAATGTAGAAGACATAAATGGATGGGTGAAAAAACGAAAACAGGAGTGGAACGAACACATTAGTAGAATGACAGAGGATAGGATAGTACGAATAGCACGAGATAAGTCACCAAATGGACGAAGAAGTATTGGCAGACCAAGAAAAAGGTGGTGCGATAACTTAAATAATTTAGGAGGCTAATATTGAAGAAGAAACAGCCTTTAAAGCCTACATACAAGAAGGAAGAAAAAGAAGAAGTGTCATTCAGGCAACCTGCGGCTCAGTTTGCTCTATTCACTTAATCTTCCACTTCTGATTCGAGCTTTCCGTAGCTAGATAGTGTGGTGACTAGATATTTAAACATTATCACGTGTTCTATTCGGACTCTCCAGCTCCAATTTACATATTATTGGATTTGTTTGTATACGCATACATTTTTTCTTTTTTTGAGAAATTAATATGTTACATTTTTTGGCGGTTATATTTAATTATGCAGCATACGTTTAGGTCTGGATCCCGCGTATGAAAAAAAAGTTCTACCAGAACAACACAATAAAAGTAAAAGTAGAAGATGAACTAACTGACCCAATTTTATCTGACAATGGGATAAGACAGGGGATTCCCTGAGTCCTTTATTGTTTAACCTGATCATAGATGAAATAATAAAAAAAGAAAGAACTAAAAAAGGATACCAAATGGGAGAAAAACAACTTAAAATAATCTGGTATGCAGACGATGCAATACTAATCTCTCAAAGTGAAGATGATTTACAACTAGGTCTGGATCCCGCGTATATAAAAAAAGTTGATTAATAGGAAGCTGAAAATTTGTTATTAGCTTAAGGGTGTCTAGTCGGATAAACTTTGATATATGGAAACACTGGAACAGGGGCAGTTTTAATTGTAGAATAGGTTAAAAATTTGGAACGGTCACACCACGAAAACGGCACATTTATTTTGTCCGACAGAACAGACTTAAACTCCCCGAACAGAGATTAAACTCTCATGCAAAAGCCAGACTGCTATTTATCACCTGTCATAATTCCTGTCATTTGACATATTCTACATGTTCCACTCATTAAAATGCCCATTTGGTGATAAATAGCAGTCTGATTTTTGCACGAGAGTTTAATCTCTGTTCGAAGAGTTTAAGTCTGTTCTGTCGGACAAAATACATGTGCCGTTTTCGTGGTCTGACCGTTCCAAATTATTAACCTGTTCCACAATTAAAACTTCCCCTGTTCCAGTGTTCCCATATATCAAAGTTTGTCCGACTAGACAGCCTTAAGCTATTAACAAATTTTCAGCAAGCTATTAATCAACTTTTTTTATATACGCGGGATCCAGACCTAGTTGTAAATCATCTTCACTTTGAGAGATTAGTATTGCATCGTCTGCATACCAGATTATTTTAAGTTGTTTTTCTCCCATTTGGTATCCTTTTTTAGTTCTTTCTTTTTTTATTATTTCATCTATGATCAGGTTAAACAATAAAGGACTCAGGGAATCCCCTGTCTTATCCCATTGTCAGATACAATTGGGTCAGTTAGTTCATCTTCTACTTTTACTTTTATTGTGTTGTTCTGGTAGATGTTTTCGATTGTTTTAATATTATTCCTAGAGGTACCTCTCTTGAGTATTACAAATGGATAACGTCCTTTAATTTGACCCTGTCAAATGCTTTCTTAAGATCCACGAAACATTTGCCGGTTTGTTGTATTCTACTGATTTCTCTTGAACTTGCCTCATTATAAATATTATAACGTCGGTGCATGATCTTCCCTACCTAAAACCTCGTTGTTCTTCTGCTAATGTTATAATTTCATTCAGTTTGTTTGTTATCACTTTGGTTGTTAATTTTAATGTTGTGTTTAATAAGTTAATTCCTCTGTAATTCCCGGGTCCGATTTGTATCCTTCTTTGAAGAGAGTTATTAGGATGCTGATCTCCATTATTGTGGTATTCTGTTTTGTTATATTACTTTTAGTATTAGTTTCAATAGTTCTTTAGTAAGATATTGTCCTTCATACTTTAGGAGTTTGTTTGATATTCTGTCCTCTCCTGGAGATTTCATATTTTTTAATTTTCTTAATAGTTCCTTTACTTTTCCCTCCTCGATTAATATTTTTTCGTTTGTCGTTGTTGTTATAACTTCAGTTGTTGTTGGTTCATTATCGTCGCTTTTAGCAAATAGATATCGGAAGTAGTTTGCCCATGTTTCCTTCTGAATGTGTTTCGTTTTTATTAATTCGTTCATCTCTTTTCTTTGTCGTCTGATCATTCTCCATGCTTCTTTTTCTGTTCTGTATAAGTCGTGTTCCATCTGTTTTGAGAAATTCTGCCAGTCTTCCCTTTTGGTGATCTAAACGCCAAAATTGGAAAGGGTAGCACAAGTAACTTAGTGGGAAATTTTGGCAAAACTTAGTAGCAAAAATTAAAAAGCAATTCAGGTACTATTATAATATACCATCGAAAATACTTAATTATAAAAATGCCACAAGGAAATAGCTTCAGAACAACATTAATTCAGGTACATTTATTGAGAGCCACAAATAATCCTTCAAAGAGCCACATGTGGCTCGCCAGCCACAGTTTGGCCACGCCTGTAATAGACGTTTGTATACGTGGAAATTGCCAAGAGATAATGAGAAATCAAATAGATTATATCATGATCAAAGAAAGATATCGGAATAGTATTACAGCAGTCAAAACACAACCTGGAGCAGATATATCATCTAATCATAATCTCTTAGTAGCTCACATGAAAATTAAAATGAAAAGAATAGAGAAAACAGCAAAAGAAGAAAGAACTGATATAAGTGCACTAAGAAATCCAGAAATCAGAGAAAATATCAAAGAAAGAATTAACGAACGTCTAAACACCGCACATATTGAGGGGGAATACAGTGAAGAAAATATCAACAAAAACTGGGAAAAAATAAAGGCTGACTTAATAGAACCTTCAAAAAAGTATCTACGCAAACTCAAAGAAAAGAAAAAAGATTGGGTGACAGACGAAATACTAAACTTAATGAACAAAAGAAGAGCATATAAGGACAAAAATAAATCGTTTTACCAGCAAACACAAAACGAAATACGGCGACCAATTCGCATAGCAAAAGAAAATTGGTTAAAAGAAAAATGTGATGAAATAGAAACGCTACAACATAAACATGACAGCTTTACTCACAGGAAAATAAAAGAATTAACTAGAAAACCAGAATACAAACAAAATATACTAGTTGATGAAAAGGGAGACATAGTAATGGATACAGAAAACAAATTGTTGGTATGGACAAACTATATAGAACACCTGTTTAACGACAACCGAGGCACAATAGATAACGAATATTTCGTTGAAGAGACTGGACCAGAAATAACAGAAAGTGAAGTAAAACACACCATTAAAGAACTGAAAACTGGGAAAGCTGTAGGACCGGACGAAATACCGACAGAAATATTGCAACTTACAGCCGACTGCAATATACATACATGTAATTGTCGAATTATTTAATATCATATACAGAACAGGTATATTACCTAAAGAATGGCTTCTATCAACATTCGTGACTATACCGAAAAAGAGAAATGCCAGACAATGTTGCGAACACCGTACCATCAGTCTAATGTGCCACATACTCAAAGCATTTCTGAAGATTATTCATCGTAGAATATACAAAAAGTTAGAACAAGACATTGGACAAACTCAGTTCGGATTTAGAAATGCTCAAGGAACCAGAGAAGCATTATTTGCAGTAAATGTGCTAATACAGAGATGTTTAGATGTAAACCAGGACATCTATGTTTGCTTCCTAGATTATAACAAGGCATTCGATACGGTGAAACATAATCCGTTAATAAAACTACTGAGAACAAAGAACATCGACACACGGGATTTAGGAATAATAAATAATCTGTATTTTGAACAAGAAGCTGTCATAAGAATAAATAATTTAAACACCAATACATTAAAAATCAAAAGAGGCGTTAGACAGGGCTGTGTCTTGTCGCCATCACTGTTTAATGCATACTCAGAAGAAATATTCAAAAAAGCATTAGAAGATGAAGTAGCAGGCATAAAAATAAATGGCCTACCCATATGTGAAATTAGATACGCCGATGACACAATACTAATAGCAGAAACTATTACAGATCTACAAAGAATTTTAAATAAGGCTTTGCAACAAGTGAAGAATTTGGTCTGTCACTAAACATAAAGAAAACGAAATTCATGGTTATATCAAAGAAAAATATTAGAAACATCAATCTAATAATAAGATGATAAAACGAGTTCAGAATTATAACTATTTAGGGACGAACATTAGTGAAACAACGATTATACCAAAGAAATCCGAATTAGAATAGAAAAGGCTAGAAGTGCATTCACTAATATGAAACAAATATTGTATGTGTAGTAGAGACCTCAGCCTAGATCTTAGAAAGCGAGTACTAAAATGTTATGTATTTTCTGTTCTTTTGTATGGTGTGGAGACATGGACTCTCAATAAACAATGCCTCAATAGATTGGAAGCATTTGAGATGTGGACGTATCGGGTATCGAAGAATGCTGAGAATGTCCTGGACAGACAGAATAACCAATGAGGAAGTACTAAGGAGAATACAGAACAGCAGGGAGATACTGGATTCCACCAAAATAAGAAAACTTCAATACTTGGGTCATATAACACGTGGTGACAGATATGAACTCCTAAAATTAATTATGCAGAGAAAGATTCAAGGAAGGCGCAGCATAGGTAGGAGAAAAATGTCCTGGCTGAGAAATCTCAGAGAATGGTTTGGATGCAGCTCAACTGAACTCTTTCGGGCTGTAGTGTCGAAAGTGAGAATAGCAATGATGATTGCCAACCTTCGTTGCGGAGATGGCACGTAAAGAAGAAAGTATTCGCTTCGTTTCTAATTCGTTTATAGTGTTTGTATGCCTGTTATCTTTGTTTTGTTCTGTATTGTAAAAAGGCTTTCTTCTTTTCTTCACATCCTTCACTTCCTCTCTAAACCATGGGGTTTTCTTTTTGATATGTTAGCATTTATTGACGTAAAAAATAAGATTTGTTGTAATTACCTCATCAAATCGCCGTTCTTGAAATTTCATAGTTTTGTTTTAATACGTGAGTTTACCATTACAACTTCCTGCCATTCTCCATTCATACCTTATACATAGATTCAAGCAATCTCTAATATGTAATATACATATACATGACCATTACTTCAATGATCCAGTTCGCTTGAAAACACTGCTTTCAGCTAATGGGCAATTGTTAGTAGCGTAAAATGGGTAATGAAAAAGTTGAGTTTTCAATTATTTATGGTAAGTAATTGATAGATTATCGGTGTAATATCTAAATGGGATACTTGTTACGATGAAGAAAGTATGCAACTAGGTCAAGAAAAACATGCTAGTTCGTTTATGTGGAAATATGAATACTCGTATAAACGATGGAAAGTAACGATTACTTATATAAACAGTAATAATTGGAGTAATGATTAGATATAACAATTAGGCTTTTTAAAGGGTAGGATGCATTCGCTTACTGAATAATGACTCTAGAAATTATAAGTATAGTATTTTTACTACAAAAACGTTATTACGTAGGTCAAAATTTTTGACGTAAGAGAACTGTCAAAACATTAGAATGTGACTTTTTATTATTGCCATGTTTATTATAAAAATGGCAATAATGAAAAGTCACATTCTAATGTTTTGACAGTTCTCTTACGTCAAAAATTTTGACCTACGTAATAACGTTTTTGTAGTAAAAATACTATATACAACAAGCTAGTTAAATTACTATACACTATTCATTATTCATACACAACTATACACTATTCAACTACACATATTCTTACTGAGTACAACGTACTGAGTGGTTTCCGAACGTCGTTATAACGTATAAAGCTCGAATCATATTATCATGCCCGGCACTTACCGTTTCGTTTGCGAAAAATATTGATTTTAATTTTAATGGTTTTAAATATGAACAATTCATACTGTCCGGAGCATATCGTATCATACACTTCTTTGTTAAATCAGGTTTTTCGGAGACTACGCTACGTGCCGGAACGGTGCGGGCATGATAATATGATTCTTGCTTTAGTCGAGGAAATGAAGCATTTTGGCTCGCAATTTTTTCGTCCAGCATGGATTTACTTGAAATTTTCACAGATGGTAGGGAATAGTCCAAGGATTAATTTTCTATATCATGCCACTGTACGCTAAAACATTGGGGGTGGTTGCCACCAAATCTCGGGGGTGGAAATTTTTTATTACATTTTAACCATGTAAATCAATGTAAAAAGTAATTCTAAGAAAAAATTGTTTTTTAACTTTTTCTTCGTAAAACTACTATTTTTCGAGTTATTCGCGCTTGAAAGTAACAGTTTTTCGACGAAAAAAATCGACTTTTTAGAGGGTTTTTTGAGAATACCTCCAAAAATATGCATTTAATCAAAAAAAAAAAAGACTGTAGATATCAATATTGTATTTTTTAGTAACACAAACCAAATTCTTTTTCTGTAATATCTTTAAAACCCATAAAACCGAGATACGGCATGTTAAAAGTTAGCTTTTTTCGTCAAATGCATAATTTGAAATATTAAAAGCCAAATAACGGAAAAACTTTGTATTTTTCGAGGAAAACTTAAATATTATTTTTTAAAGTATACAGTCAGATCTTTTAAAAAATAATAATAAAAAGTTTCTAGTATGAAACTTTAGCGACTTATGATCAAAAAAATGTAGGTACCTGCTTTTCTATATGAAAAAAACAGTGAAAACAACCCCCTAACTACCCACCTAATTAATAATTGGTCTTCACATTTCTGTAATTCCTTTCATATTTGTATTATCAATACACCCAAGAAGTTTGACCTATTTAAAAGGCCTAGTTTTAGAAAAATTGGAGTTTAAAGAAAAATTGATTTTTTGCAATTTCCTATTTTTCACCTTTTAGTTCAAAATTTTTCCGAAAACACTGGAGATACGAAAAAAATTATGGACGACTAAATTGTAGCTTTTTTAATAGCTAAAATTTTCTTGAGCATAGATTTTCATTACAGTGAATAGTTAGCGAGATATAGCTGTTTAAAACATCTATTTACGAGCAAACACCCCCTTAGTCGAGCCCTTTAAGCCCACCCCAATTAAAAACTAAGGGATCTTACGGAATTTAGTTTACACAGTCTTATAGCTCCTCAAGAATCCTACAAAATCATTTTTGGAAAAACTTCTTATCGCCAAAAATGAAGGAGCCATGTTAATAAAACTAATTTTTTTTTCGAAAAATTCTTATGGATCATTTTCAATGTATGTATAATACCACAGAACCGGTTCGTATACTGGAAGATCACTAAAAAACTATTTGTATTTGTATATACACACACCGGCAAAATTAGCCGAACACCTTAAAAATGGGACATGTTTGATATCTCGAATTTCATAAACCAGTGGTCCGATTTGAGTGAATCTTTTAGTATCTTATAGCCTTATTATTTAAGAATATCGTTGTAACAATATTGTTGCTAGACAGGTAAATATCATTTTATACCGGGTGTACCAATCATACTGTGTTTTTTTCTTAAAGTTTGGAACACCCTGTGGAATATTCTAGCATATGTAAAATATTAAAATTAATACTCGATTGTACACTTAGGCTTGCTTAATATTTTCCTTTTTGATTCATTTACTTATGTGAGATAATAAAAAAGTTATGTGCGTTAACAACTATCCATGTTTTTCATCAATAAATCCTCATAGTAGGGTAGGAAAGTATACTAAATTTGCAGTTACTCGAGCGTTATGGAAACCTATTGGATTGTGAAGTGTATGTGCTAAAATCAGAAAAAGGTTAAGTTTTTCATAAAGTGGGTTACTTTTCATTTTTGAAGATATTCTTCTTTAGCGGCGAATCGATTGAGGGTAAAATTTGATTGATCCGCGCGCATGCGCACACCGACAGTATGGTATTAGTTGTTATACGGGCTCTGATTGGGTGTTGAAATTTTGAAATGATCTGTCAATAATTGTTCAATACGGAGGTTATCGGTAAACAAAAATATTGTATAATATTAGTTTTTATTGATGTGTGGACAGAAATAAAATCAAATTTATAATTATAGTGACTTTTTAAATAGTTTTGAAAAGCCGCAGGTACGTAATTCTAAATGTTTCAGTTGGAAATACCTAATAGTTTCAATACCTATCTATTTGGAAAATGTAAACAAAATAATGTAGTTACCTATTAGTAGGCAATGCTTTAATTTACATAATCTGATTACGAACAAACTTTCTACAAATCTTCATCTCATATATCGTTTTCTTACTTTATATTTTGTTGTATTTTATTGCGACACAAATCAAACTAATAATTTTATTAAATTCATATAAATTTATGGTGTAAACGTTTAGTTTGTGTATATTCCCACATGGCGTATACGAGAGTTTGGTGCAGTTTGAAATGGCGTCAACTTTCGTACGGCGCGATAGACGTGAAGTGGGTTCAAGCCCCAAGCAGGTTATTATTTTTTTATTTATTTTTATAGATTTTATGATTTTAAGTATATTATTATATAATTTTTGAAGATATTCTTCTTTTTTGAAAGTGGTAGATAAGAGAGTTAGTTTGATTTTTAAATAAAATAAGTACAAATAACCTTTTAAGTGTATTTACTTCGTTTAAATTACCTAATATATAATAGAAGAATATCTTCTTACGTGCGTACAAAGTACACACACATTCTTTTTTTAATTTAATTTTCCATTTGAAACAATCATTTTTCTCCGATTATAGCGCTATCTATCCATAATTCGAAAAAATGTGTCTAATAAAAGTTGCTTATTTTTACGTAAAGAATCCAATTCTGCAATAAAAATTGGGGCTCCTATTTAAGATTTTAAATTAAATCCCCCACCCTACCTCCGTGGGGACTCGTGACACCCCACGGAGAGGGGTGGGGGTAAATTAAAAATTATAAATACGAACCCTGCGATATTTTGCGAAATGAACATCAGATCGTAAAACTGCAAAATACACCTATTCAATATTTTTCAAAAATCTATCGAATGGCACCAAACACGACCCCCCACGGAGGTGGGGTGGGGGTAACTTTAAAATATTAAATAGGAGCCCACAATTATTGTAGATTTGTATCCTTGACTTAAAAATAAGTAACTTTTATTAGCAACATTTTTTCCTATTATGGATAGATGGGAGCTACAATCGGAAAAAACGATTGGTGGAAATGGAAAATTAAATTAAAAAATGGACAGTCCCACACTTTATGGAAAACATAACTTAACTTTTTTTGCTTTTAGCACCCACTCTTCACAATCCAATAGGTCCCAATAACGCTCGAGTAATTGCCAATTTAGCATACTTTCCTCCCCTACTATGAGGATTTATTGATATAAAACATGGCTAGTTCTTAAAGCACATAACTTTTTTATTTTCCAACATAAGCTAATGAATCAAAAAAGGAAATGTTAAGAAAGCGTAAGTCTACAATCGAGTTTTAATTTTAATATTTTACATATGCTAGAATATTCCACAGGGTGTTCCGAACTTTAAGAAAAAAAAACACAGTATGATTGTTACACCCGGTATAAAATGACATTTACCTGTCTAGTAACAATATTATTACACCGATATTCTTAAATAATAAGGCTATAACATACTAAAAGAATCACTCAAATCGGACAACGGGTTTAGGAAATTCGAGACATCAAACATGTCCCATTTTTAAGGTGTTCGGCTAATTTTGCCGGTGTGTGTATTTGTAAATTCGTATTTTTGTGTAAATAAATGTTTTTGTAATTCTTTAATTCTACTTTTTTTCTATATAGATCTATTAAATTATCTACTTATAAAAATTGTAATGTTATTAAGAGGAAACAGTAGCGATCAACAGGTAGCAAAAACGCGTTCCAAGATTGCGGCTGTAATTTTGAATATTTTTTTGAGATATTTGGCACACGTATTCGTAATATAATAAAGAATAGCGATACAGAGCCCACTTTGAAAAATATATTAATATGTGGAAACTACTCTGTAATTAAATACAATATTAAAAAAACGAGCCTGTACCGCCATTAAGAAGAACAAAAAAATACACTTTCTTCAAATAAACTTTTTTATCCGATGCCTAGATTTTGTGTCATTTTGGAACTACCAAAATTTTTTATTTCATTAGTAGTTCCAAAATGACACAAAATCTAGGCATCGGATAAAAAAGTTTATTTGAAGAAAGTGTATTTTTTTTTGTTCTTCTTAATGGCGGTACAGGCTCGTTTTTTTAATTTTGTATTTAATTACCGAGTAATTTCCACATATTAACATATTTTTCAAATTGGGTACCGCCATTCTTTATTATATTACGAATACGTGTGCCAAATATCTCGAAAAAATATTCAAAATTACAGCCGCAATCTTGGAACGCGTTTTCGCTACCTGTTAATCGCTACTGTTTCCTCTTAAGGGTGGTTTTTAAGTGTTGAAATATTATGATATTATATACTAAAGCATAAAACAATCATTATTTGACCAATCAAAACCAAATTTTACCCATATTAAAGTTTACAATGTTTTTATATAATTTTTGACAATAAGGGGTAGTTTACACCCCCTTAATAATCAACCCCTTAACCCCTTAATAATCAACCCCCTTAAGCATCCTATAAAATATGAAGTACAGGGAGAGATGATCCTAATCCTGATTTATGTAAATCGATGCAAGCCGAAATTATTCTTTTAGGATAAGTAATTTTTTATATATAACTTCAACAAGGGTGGTTTTAAGGGTTGAAATATTATGATAGTATATCTTTAAGCATAAAACAATCATTATGTAACTAATAAGAACCAAATGTTGATAATATTAAAGTTTAAAATGTTATTTTATAATTTTTTACAATTAGTGGTAGTTTTCACCCTTAAAAACAAAAGCGTACGGCTCAATATAGAAAATGAACTAGAGGGTGTAATGAGCCTAATCCCAAATTTTTGTACAAATCGATGCTGGACGAAAAAATTGCGAGGTTTTGCAATTTTTTGAGTTTCATTTTCTCGACCATATGTGAATGTCGTGATAATATTAGGTGCGTCAGAATGGTTCTCAGTTTTGCAGAAATTTTTTTTATGGTGGAGTCCCTACTATTTTCTGTCATATCTGTCATTTTGGAAAAGGTCACGAAAACGGTCCAAGCTTAAAATCAACAATGGTTTCAGCAGAACGGGACAACCTGTCTCACTACCAGAAGTCTTTTCAAATACTGCGCGATAATTTTGGGAATTGCCACTCACCAGAACTAGCGCCAGCAGATGCGTACATATAAGAAATTCTGAAGGAGTCAGACAGAGCCACCGTCTGCCACTTCGGAATTGCGGACTAGAATTAAAGATTTTTTCGTGCGGCAGTGGCGGATCTAAATATTTGCCTTGGAAGGGGAAATTTGTCATAGAGGGTAAACTCCAATGAAAAACCAACTAAAAGACATAAAAATACTAACTTATAGGCATTAAGTTTCCTTAATTTTCCTAACTAGCGTGTTTATTGGGTTGAATGTTGAATTTGTCTTTCTGTGGTTTAGGTTTCATGTCAGCTAATATATTGCCATAAAACTGACTTTTCTATGATCCTTTAGGCACTAATTTGTCTTTCTGTGGTTTAGGTTTCATGTCAGCTAATATATTGCTACAAAACTGACTTTTCTATGATCTTTTAGGCACTAATGTTAAAAGTTTTAGTTGACTTTATTTATTTTTAATAACTTACTTCCAAACAAATGAAAATCACTGAGTTTATATCCTTTATTTTACAAACTACGATATCTAATTTATTTATTACACCAAATCTACTAATGTATCTAATTACAAATTCAAAAATTATACCGCGCCCGATACATCTCAAAGTACACCGACGGTTTCAAATTCACAACTGACTAAATATACAATTTTGTTTCCTTTTTATAGAAACATAATCTTTCGCGAATATTCCGGAAAGAAATTGTATGTTTACATAATAAAAGTAAAAGAATAGTACAGGAAAATCGAGAAACAATATTTACATAATAAATCAATAAAACTAGAATGAAAAAGACATATCGAGGTGTGTACCTGTTAAAAAGGTCCCCCTTTTAAATGCATTCACAAACACATAAATCAAATTCAGCAAACAAAAGGGGTCTGTTAAATTATAATAAATAGGCCAGGATCAACAGTCGGGTGACATAATCATGTCACAATATTTTTATGTTTGAATAATTTTTTTCTTTAATTTTGGACCTTCTTAGGGGGGAATTTCCTCATTTTCCCTCCCCGTAGATCCGCTACTGGTCAGAGGGCATCTTTAAGATCTGTTTTATCGGGAACGTGTGTCGCCGTGAATAACGTTTGCAAGGCTATACCATGTATACATATAATAATAAACATTTAAATATTCATTTCAGGACTGTTTATTTTACCGCATACTGTACTATTGCTTTAAATATTTTTTAATTGAGAAAGTCTCGTTTTAAAGAGCAATAATAGTAGGGAAGGGAAGTATGCTAAATTTGCAGTTACTCGAGCGTTATGGGGACCTATTGGGTTGTGAAGAGTAGGTCCTAAAACCAAAAAAAGTTAAGTTAAGTTTTCCATAAAGTGGGGGACTAGGGGGACTTTCTATTTTTTAATTTAATTTTTCATTTCCAACAATCGTTTTTTCCGATTATAGCGCCATCTATCCATAAGTCGAAAAAATGTCTCGAATAAAATTTGCTTACTTTTACGTAATGAATCCAAATCTGCAATAAAAATGGGGGCTCCTATTTAAGATTCTAAAGCAACCCCCACACCTTCGTGGGGGGGTCGTGTGTGGTGCGATTCCATAGATTTCTCAAAAATATTAAATACGTGTATTTTGTAGTTTTTCGATATGATGTTCATTTCGCGAAATATCGCAGGGTTCGTATTTAAAATTTACCCCCCACCCCTTTCCGTGAAGGGGTGTGTTTGGTATCACTCGTTAGATTTTTGAAAAATATTGACAATGTACTTTTTAGTTTTTCGATCTGACGTTTTTTAAATACATACTCTTTTGCATGTACTTAACTTACCTTATCTTAACCTGACGATTTCGAGTTTTTCTAAGGATATTTTTTTTTCGGGCCCCCCTTAACGAAGTCCTTTGTATTAAGAGCCAATATATGGTAGAGGTACATTTACAGGATACAAGGTTTCTCCCCATGTGATAATCTGACCCGCTCGAGTAACTGCAAAAATCCACGCTTGGGCTCCCCTACCGCTAGTATTTTCAAGAAAGTCGTCTTTAGAACGTTTTCATCTACAACGCAGTTTTTTCACAACATTGAAATGAATGAAAAAAGCCCCTGACTTAAAAAAAACATGATTTTTTTAAGCGTTAGCATTTAACGCTTAAAAAATCTTCGTTCCATGTTAGGGAAGCAGATCTCGCGTAGGATTAAAGACAAAAAAATATTATCGAAAGATTGATTTTTCCTGATTACTACTCTTAATGTTTTGATCTCTTTGTAATTAGAAGAATAATTTTAACCTACCGCTCACTAATGTTTTTGATCTATAGGCCTCCTGTATCTGTTTAATTTTATTAAAAGTGGATGTTTATAAATAGATATCCTGAAATACAAATAATATCAAAGAAATTCACAGAAACTACTGTTTGATATTTCACACACGTATTGATAGGGGTCAGAAAATTTATGACTACAACAATTGCCTACATTTCTACATAATATAAATATGTAATTTACAGGCCATAAAACATCTCAAACATAAACAAATATAAGTTAAATGAGAAATAGATTAGGTTAACATAGTAATTAATTATATCAATTATTGCAATTGGCGCTAGATGTTTTAAATTAGTTATACATATATGGTCCGAATTGTACAAAAACGAGAAGTGGTATAAAGTCATATTTTAAAGAGCAGGTATATTCAAGAAAGTTTTTTTAAAAGCAAGTATTTTATACAATTCTCATACACACATATAAGACATACATAAGGCCTATTATCGAATACAGAGCGTGTCTCTACACATCACTTAAAACAAACATCAATAAACATGTCGCTTCTACAGAACGTAGAATTCTCAGAAAGTGCCTCAGAAAGCATTGGTGGTACCCGTCCGTCGGCATTAGTACATCCACTCGCCAAAATACTCCCAATTCAGGAGAGAATCCGTTCACTCGGCAGCAAGTACGTAATACGTACAGGTACGTAATACGTACAGTCAATGTCTCTAACACCAGAGCCAAAAACCCCCTAAAACTCCTTGCAATAGACGCCGAAACAGACTCGCCAGGATACCTAAAAACAAAGTTCCATTCCCTCCAGCCAATCTTCTACAATTCACCAGAAACGAACTTCCTGACGGGTACTACGAAATACTAGAACATACTCCCCTAATATATCGCAGATAATACCAAGCTGCATGCCTAAACGCTGAATCCAAGAGCCGTTCCTATAAAACAAGTTAACAGTTATCCTTCGCTGGTCTGGCTAAAAGGTTGATCACAATACAACACTCTATCTACTTTCACTTTCTCCTTAGCTTCTGCGCTAACTGTAACATCAACCACCTTCTAAAGCCCCCGTTCCACTAGCAGATTTGCTCCTCCATCTGCATTACATGTGAATACCCTCCCACGCTCCCGAAAAAAGGGAGACTCCGTACCCTGAAGAGGCCTAGGCCTAAACGGGGAATAAACTAGGCGTCTTCATTCTTTCAAGAAAGTTTTCTTTAGAACGTTTTCATCTACAATGCGTAGTTTCTTCCCAATCTAGAAATCAATCAAAACGCAATTTTTTGTCTTAAATGTTAATAAAAACTATGACGCAGTAAAAATATCAATACCCACTTGGGCGACTACGAACTCCACCACGCTACCTATATTTTAATGGGTTCAGTTTTATAGTAGGATTAAAAGCGACTACGAACTTCCCCACGCTACCTAGGTACTTAGATAATATTTTTGTGAACATATATAGTTTTTATTTTACTTTATTGTATTCAAAAAGAAACCCAATTCTTAAAGCATGAGCGAAAATTTTAAATGATTAAATAAGGAAACTATAACAATATAATCGAGTAAAGTTTATTTATAATCTACATTAACTTATATTTATACAATAACAAAAACTACAGTTAAACAATAACAATGCTTAATTCTAATGTCTGATTAGTGATTAAAATAAGTAAGAGTGAACACTATATTTTAGATTTTAAAAGTTAGCTGCATAATAATTGCAAACTGACTTAATGAAGTCTAATTTAGTAATGTTTTGATTAACGCAATATTCATTTAGCCTATTTTCAGTAAAATCAACTTTTCTTTTTGCCGTTTTATCAAGTTTTTTTTTCGAATATACGTGCAGTTCTAATTTTCACATATACTTCTGCTTGAAAATTTAACAAAATGTCTGTAAATTTAAATATGTCAGGATGTGATTTATAAAAACATTCGTTAAATTTCGAGTGAAATAATTCACATGCGTTTGTAGTAAATATAAGAGATGATGAATTTGAAGTCCACATGTAAGGTGGAAATGTTGAATCTTCCGTTAAATAATTATCAACTAGGTAATCACAAAATTGCAAAACTCTGTCATCTTCTGGCATAATATTAAAAAGTTCATCAGAAAAAAAGTCACCAACATCATTTGGATCTAAATAAGGAATGCCAAAAAACAATTTTAAATATTTTCCAATAACAGTTTGATTTTTATATTCCCAGGACAAACCTAAATTTTAAATTTTTCGGTACCAATTTTGTGTTAAATGAAATTTGCAACAAA
Source organism: Diabrotica virgifera virgifera (assembly GCF_917563875.1). NCBI lineage: Eukaryota > Metazoa > Arthropoda > Insecta > Coleoptera > Chrysomelidae > Diabrotica > Diabrotica virgifera. The sequence continues at coordinate 197,618,705 of NC_065447.1, read as the reverse complement.
AAATAATAATGTCGGGCCACACTAACTAGGCTGCATTTTGAATTGCTATTTCAAAATCAGAAATTATTCGCTTCGGTTTGAAATTTAAATTCAAATCTGTACATATTGTTATTAATGTATCAAAAAGTACTTTTGTACGATTGCTGTGATTTATTTGGTAACAAACAAAATACTAGAGGAACATAAAAACCATTTTTGTAGCCATGTATAGTAAACATCTGACAAAAATATTTAGAACAGTATTTAAAAGTTCCATCTAATTACAAAGAATCTACATTACACAAAAAGTAAAGATTTGTGAAACAACTAAAAATTGCGGAATTATTTTTCGTAGATAATAAAAAGTTTTCACCTGTATTTGTTTTTAAATTTAAGTTCACTAACACTTGTAGAACTTCTTCCTGTGACTTGGGCAATGATGGTGTGGATTTTCGTCTTGCAGCATAGATAATATTTCTTCGAACGCAAGAAATGTCTTTCGTTGTCAGCGGTAATTTGCTGAAATTTTCCTTCCTCAATTCCTTGTGGACAATCTTTAAAGGTCTTTCACATATATCTTCTACCTACAGCTTTCCTCTTTGTAGAATTACTAAAAATTTGCCGGTCAACGTGGATATCTGGAGCATGATTATGCTCCACCGATGCTTTTTCAAGAATAAAACGTAACTTTCATCACCTTCCTTTGTGTACACTTTTTGTTGACACCCTTTTTTGATGCATCGCCATCTAACTTTTCCATTTTTGGAGACATTGGCCTTTGAATATTTATATTCATTAATTATTAATAAAAGTTCTCCCCTTTGACTAAACATAGTCGTTGGATTCGCCATTTAAAAGTTAAACACTAACGGACAAAACCGGACACTATACCGTAATACTTGCAACTGAAGTGAATAACTGAAAATATTTATATTCTTACTTTCAACTATGATCAAATTTGGAATTTCCGGTCATTAAGACTTAATCCCCAACTTTCTCGGCGATGGGGCAGCAGGTATTTGGGATTAATGGGCCCAGGTAGTTCGTGGGGCAGTTAGATAAGGCCGACCCACTTGATGGTACACCTTTTCTATTGACTTCTCCTAGATATTTCAGTTGAAAAAGAGCGGGCAGTTATTTTTCGATTTTTAAATGCTTCGTTTACTGAGGTTTTAATAATTTTTTCATGTTTTGGTTAAAAGGAATTATCAAAGCCAGCTTGTCTGCTTCAACAGATTTAAATCAAACAAATACGACATTTAGAACACAATCAGCTGTATTAAAAATAAAATTTTGGATGCCACAGTATAAAAATATTGCTGTGTATTTTTCATACTATATCCTGTGTTTACATTGTGATAACTCCGGTCTTATCAAAGATGGGTTCTATTATCAGTTTTGTAAAGACTACACCTTCATAACGATGACGTAGAATCTTTTTATTTCGCTTCCCGCTTATTTCTATCAGACGTGATATTAACGAAGTAGGAGTGGCATTGTGACAGTAATTGATGTCTTCGTTGTTATTCAGCTATTAAATCGTTTTAGATATTCTTGTATCTTTTGATAATACTAAGCACCTTACAGATGTAATCGTTTTACTTCTTATACGGGATTATGGACAATAGGGGAGTGCATATAGATTTTCACTTCGGAAAAAATCAAACAAAATAGAACTTTTTGTAATTTCATTAAGAAATGTTTAATAAACAACATATCAAAAGGTTCTACTCGAGAAGTGGGTGCTTCATTTTTTATTAAACAAATGAACTACAAAGTTTGATATTTTTTAAAATATGTAACTCCGAAAATATAAATTTTAGAACAAAACTGATTTGACCATTGAAAAATTCAGAAAATTTGTCAAAAAAAACCTTATATAAAGAATTTTCTAAAATTAAATTTGTATCTTCTATAATTTTTTATTTATAACGCTAAAGTCACCCTTCTCACAAACATTGGCGTACTGTAAACTAGCGTACGGCGAAGTGCACGGTTGAGGTATTTTAATGTAATTCTTTAACTAATGTATCAAATGAAATTTTACAAATTGAACCTAAAAGAAGAATAATTAAGCTATCTTATGGTTATAATAAAAATAAATAGAATGTATGGGCATAAGTACGGTGGGGGCGGAAAGTGAGCCTTACATGAATTTTGTTTAAAAATGATTTAAAAATGTGTAACTAATACAATTTTTCTTATAAAACCCTCAATTTTGCACAATTTACCTTTCAAGCATCGTACTAAATGATGTTTCATTCAAAAAAATCTCAAAAATTTAATTCAAATGGTATGACGTCTTATAAAATGTAATTTTTGAAATCTTCGTAGTTTTATAGAATTACCACCACTTTAAGACGGTATTACTCAAGTTTGAACAGATATATTACAGATTTATAAGTGCTTTTTTAAAGCTTAGGATCTTCTCGACACCTCACGGTAAAAGAGAACCGGATTATATATATATATATATATATATATATATATATATTGATGTGATCTTGATTATTGATATGAGATAATATTCTTATATGTCATTTAATTTAATCAATGCATTTATAATAATCTAATTAATTTACCAGATCACATATCAATATGTTTTCAATCTCAGGGCGAATTATAAAATTAATTACTTACTCTCGTGGCTTCTAAGTATTTCTCAATGGTTCCTAATCGGGATAGGAAAGAAAAGAGTAAAATAATACACACATATGGGTTACAATTATAATCAAAATATTGTTTATTTTATTTAAATGGCAATCACTGCTTAATATTTGCTAGATCTTATTTTTCTTAAACATAACATTTACAAATGGGAATCTTATTTCCTTTTGATTTCCAATTGAAAGTTTTTATTAACATTTAACTATTAGGATTTATTAGCAACAATTCTATTTAAGTTTGATGAAGCTTTTTTGATATTATTTATTATGTTCTTCAATTTATAATGTGGCATTTAATACGAAAAACCCATACATTCATGTCCAAACAAATGAGACTGACCTTTTTCTGGTGAACTGAGAATGTCTTTACACAAGACCCGTTTCCTGCTATCCTTGGCTGCGATCAAAACCTCGTCCTGGCTTTCAGTAATGTTCTCCTTTGAAAACTAGCTCGTATAGCTCTCGTACCTGCTTCTGTCGTGATGCTGTATTCTACCTTTTTCGAAACTGCAATCAGCTACCGGGACACTCTTGGCTCAAGGAGGTTCTTTTACTCTCAACCTGCCCTACCTCTCGTTCCACGATAGATACTCCACACTCACGGAACTACACCGGCTTTCTCACTCTCCGTACACTACCGTCTACTACTGGACTTCACTTCTCGACAGCTCAAAACATTCTGATCTCTCTTTTCAGTCATTCACCTACTTTCTAAATATCCCTTCCAGATTCACAAATCAACCTTCCACCACCAACTCTCATTCGCAGTATTCCTCAAAACCCATTTTTAATCTTTCTAAATATGCTTAATGGATTTCCAAAAAAAATAGTTAATTCCCATTCTAAAATTACTTTCTACTATTTACAAAATTTAATGACCTATTCTCTATTTCCACTAAGTCTTATTTAGCATCGGCTAATGATCGAACCTTCCGCGAACAACGATAATGACCTATTATCGATTTCACTTGAGTTTTATTCTAAGCGCATTGTCCCGAGTTTCGTTTAATCACTTCTTAAAATTAAATATAACAATTTGTTGTATACAGGTTGTTCTAAATTTATATGCCCGTGGTTGAGAAAATTGAAAATATTTTATATTAAATTGAATTCTGCTTATAATTATCAAAATTTAATTTTCAGATCAAATAGAAATATAACAAATCCCCGCCTTGTATTCGATAAAATTTATCTGCATTTTTAAATAAATTTTCTCGAGGCAAAACCAACTCCCTGTATATTTCCTTACTTTAATCTACGTCTTATACCCCTTCTTCTTGTATTACTCTAATTTGTCCCACCTGTAGAGTAATTGTTTCCTTATTTTCAGTGTCCTCATCCTGTGTTAGAGTGTCGGCTATTATGTTGTCTTTCCCTTTTTCCCATATCAATCTTCTGTCTTTTTCCTCAGATTTTTCACATACTTTTACCGTGTATTCTGCATCCTCGTTTTCATATGCCTCCTCTTCAAGTGCCACTGTTTCAAACATATTCTTTTCACTTTCATTTTTTAGCTTTATTTCTTCTTCTCCTGAGCTCGTCTCTTCTTTTGATGAATCCCAGGTTTCCTTTGTTTCTGATACTCTCAAATTTTCTTCTTCTGGGCTCAACTCTTCTTTTGAGGAGCCACAGGTTTCATTTTCTTTTATCTTTTCCTGACCTTTTCTCCTTTTTTTTTCTTTGTCCTTGCTTCGCTGCCAAATTCATTTCCACTGTTTGTTCTTTACCTGATTCGTCCGTATTTTGTTTCTCATGTTCCTTGTCCTGTTCTTTTTCTTTTTCTTCTGTTAGTTTCATCGTATTATTTTTAAAATCTATCACTACATGTTTTTCTGCCAATTCGTCAACTACTACTATCATGTCATGTGACATGTTTGGCATTATTACACATTGTAGTGCATACATATTCTTACCCAGTCGTACCATTACTCGTATGCCTTCATTTATAGTTGCCAATGTCCGTTTGTTTGCGCCCACTAAATTTACCCTAGGTATTTTGTAAATTAAATTTGTTAAGTTAACTTCTTCTATTAGTTTTCTGTTGACCAATGTTATTTCAGATCCAGTCTCTATCATAATTTTAATTGGTTTCTCGTTGATAAATCCATCCACAAATTTTAAATTAACTCCATTTTTCTTTTCTTTGTTTCCTGCCAATTTAATAAACTCCTTGGGGTGACAAAAGATTCCTGTTTGATTTTTGGTTTTTAGTGAGCGCCGTCGTGAAAAGACGCCGGTTGCTCATCGTTGTTTATATTTTCGTCATAATGTCTCTCTCCGTCATATTCATCTGTCTGGGTATTATTTACTTCTCTTCTATTTTCTCTTGATCTGTCGGATCTGTTTCGGTTTTCTCGATATCCCTGTTCATTTTGTCTACCATTATTTCTGTTTTCTTGATTTGAGCGTGTAGTGTTTCTGTTCTGGTATTCTCGATTTCTGTCCTCATTCCATTGCCTATTTCTTTGTTCATAATTTCCTCTTCCGTTGTCTCTATTTTCGTTTTCCCTTCTGGGATTAAAATCTCGTCTTGTATAGTCCCTCCTATTTTGATTTCTATCTCTGTAATCTTGTGTTTCTCGGGGCCTGTAATCTTCTCGCGACCTTCTTGATTTTCTTTCTCTTAGACATGATTCTCTTATTTGTAGGAATTGGCATAAACTATCTATGTCTTTGTAATTTTGCAATGTTATATGGTCTTCCAGCGTTTCCTCGAAATGTCTTGCAATCAGTTCGACTAATTGTTCCGATGAGTAATTATATTGTAAATGTTTTGCATTATTGTAAATTTGCAAAGCATATGTCCTTTCTGATACACCCATCCTATCATTGTATTTCCCATTTTGCAATTCCTTGTTAATTTCCAATTGTTGGACTTTTCCCCAGAAATAATTCAAAAATTTTTGTTCAAATTGTTGCCAATTGCCGAATTCTTCTTCTTTACTATCAAACCATAGGCTTGCTTCATATTTGAGATGGTTTCTGATAGTTTCTTTTGCTGTTTCGAAATTTCCGATGTGCTGTATTTTCTTTTTCAGGCTATTTATGAACGGCACTGGGTGTAATCTTCTTACATCCCCGCCAAACCTTATCTTCACGTCATCTGTGCTATGTATAACCATTTCTCTTCTTTCTCCGACATTCTGTTGCGTCCTGTTTTCGGTGACTTGTTTTTCTATTTCTGTGATTCTTTTTTCCACTTCTTCTCTGTCTATTTGGATAGCATTTTCCAACTTATTTTCCAAATTTTCTAGTTCCTTTTTCTGGCCATTCGTTAACTCCTTTATTTTATCTTGAATTTTCATTTCTTGTTCTTGCATGTGATCTTTAATTTTCATTTCATACTTTTCTATGCGTTCCTCCATTTTCTTGTTGTTCTCTTCTATGGCTTGTTTTGTTTCCTTCTGATTTTCTTGCATTATTCTTTTTGTTTCATCAATTTTTTTTGTGTTTCATCCATTTTTTGTTGTGTTTCATCCATTTTTTGATCCATTTTATCCATTTTCTTTGATGTTTCATTATGATTTTTATCCATTGCTTGTTTTGTTTCTCTTTGATTGTCATCCAGTTTTTGTGACTGGAGTTGCATCAGTTGTAATAGTTTATCTATTCCTGATAATTCTTTCTGTTCTGATGCCATGATTGTCGTGTCTAAAATATCTTCTTGGTCTGAATGTTCTTTTTGTTTTTTGTTGTCTTTGCTTTGGCTTCTTGTCACAGACATTTGTTTTCAAGAAGTACTGTCCCCGCCAAATATGAAATTTTACTAGTATGTTACCAAGACGACTTTTTCTCACCCAAATATTATAAATTGTCAATAAATATATCAAATGTAAATATCGTAAAATAAATTATTAAATCAGTTATGTAAAATTTGTACCTAAAGAGATCTAAAATTTTATGTTATCAAATGTAAGTATCTCACTTTTTACCACAGGCATATAAATTTTCAAATACCGGCATTACTCTTTCTATCCTTCAAATTTGCCACTAGAAATACTTTACAATGCTTTCCACGTTGGACGACAGTTGATGTGATCTTGATTATTGATATGAGATAATATTCTTATAGGTATGTCATTTAATTTAATCAATGCATTTATAATAATCTAATTAATTTACCAGATCACATATCAATATGTTTTCAATCTCAGGGCGAATTATAAAATTAATTACTTACTCTCGTGGCTTCTAAGTATTTCTCAATGGTTCCTAATCGGGATAGGAAAGAAAAGAGTAAAATAATACACACATATGGGTTACAATTATAATCAAAATATTCTTTATTTTATTTAAATGGCAATCACTGCTTAATATTTGCTAGATCTTATTTTTCTTAAACATAACATTTACAAATGGGAATCTTATTTCCTTTTGGTTTCCAATTGAAAGTTTTTATTAACATTTAACTATTAGGATTTATTAGCAACAATTCTATTTAAGTTTGATGAAGCTTTTCTGATATTATTTATTATGTTCTTCAATTTATAATGTGGTATTTAATACGAAAAACCCATACATTTATGTCCAAACAAATGAGACTGACCTTTTTCTGGTGAACTGAGAATGTCTTTACACAAGACCCGTTTCCTGCTATCCTTGGCTGCGATCAAAACCTCGTCCTGGCTTTCAGTAATGTTCTCCTTTGAAAACTAGCTCGTATAGATCTCGTACCTGCTTCTGTCGTGATGCTGTATTCTACCTTTTTCGAAACTGCAATCAGCTACCGGGACACTCTTGGCTCAAGGAGGTTCTTTTACTCTCAACCTGGCCTACCTCTCGTTCCACGATAGATACTCCACACTCACGGAACTACACCGGCTTTCTCACTCTCCGTACACTACCGTCTACTACTGGACTTCACTTCTCGACAGCTCAAAACATTCTGATCTCTCTTTTCAGTCATTCACCTACTTTCTAAATATCCCTTCCAGATTCACAAATCAACCTTCCACCACCAACTCTCATTCGCAGTATTCCTCAAAACCCATTTTTAATCTTTCTAAATATGCTTAATGGATTTCCAAAAAAAAATAGTTAATTCCCATTCTAAAATTACTTTCTACTATTTACAAAATTTAATGACCTATTCTCTATTTCCACTAAGTCTTATTTAGCATCGGCTAATGATCGAACCTTCCGCGAACAACGATAATGACCTATTATCGATTTCACTTGAGTTTTATTCTAAGCGCATTGTCCCGAGTTTCGTTTAATCACTTCTTAAAATTAAATATAACAATTTGTTGTATACAGGTTGTTCTAAATTTATATGCCCGTGGTTGAGAAAATTGAAAATATTTTATATTAAATTGAATTCTGCTTATAATTATCAAAATTTAATTTTCAGATCAAATAGAAATATAACAATATATATATATATATATATATATATATATATATATATATATATATATATAAAAGCTTAGGATGTAATATTTAAAATGGATGTAATCTTTCAAGCCTCGTACTAAATGATGTTTCATTCAAAAAAATCTCAAAAATTTAATTTAAATGGTATGACGTATTATAAAATGTAATTTTTGAAATCTTCGTAGTTTTATAGAATTACCACCACTTTAAGACGGTATTACTCAAGTTTGAACAGATATATTACAGATTTATAAGTGCTTTTTTAAAGCTTAGGATGTAATCTTTAAAATGCACTAAATTATTTTACTTTAGAAATGAAATAGGCTATTTCTTTTTGAGAAAATTAAGAAAGATAACAAAAATGTAATACAAAAACCGAAAATTACCAGCTAAAAAAATGTTTATATAAAGTGATCAAAACTTTTTTCTGTAAAACTTACCTACAATACATTTAATAATAAACTTCAACAGTAATAAATGGTCAGCAAAAAAATTTTTTTTAGCACTTATACAGTATGTCTGCGTAACTTGGACTTGGAACCTATTGATAACTTTTTTATTATCAGTTTTACGAAAAAAAGTTATTCTCTAAAATACTCTGCATCGTATATAATCTAAGATGCAATCAGCAAATATCAAATTTAATGAATTTTATACGAGGTATGTCAAAAAATATGAATTTCACTCAAGAGTAAAGTATCGTTAAATTTCACAATATCGAAAATTGTTATTAAGAAAAGTTGTTTTAAATTAAAAAATTTGTTTTAGTGTTCAATTACATCCTTCTAATTAAAATACTGTGAATAATAAAGGCACTTAGCTCTTAAGAAAAATTCATATTTTTTACATACCTCGTCTAAAATTAAAAAGGTTTAATATCTGATGGTTGTATCTTAGATTTTAGACCAGGAAGAGCATTTTATGAAGAATAACTTTTTTTCGTAAAAGTGATAATAAAATAGTTATCATAATTTTAATAAAATGATGATGAGTATTCGTAATTTGAGAAAAAATTGAAAAAATTTTTTCGATTAGAATAATGTAATTGTCTATTTAAACATAGTTTTTAATTTCAAACAACTTTTCATAATAGCATTTTTTAATATTCTGAAATATAAAGGTACTTTACTCTTTAACGAAATTCATATTTTTGACATAGCTCGTATAAAATTGATAAAATTTGATATCTGATGGTCGAGTTTTAGATTTTTGACTATCCAGAGCATTTTATGAAGAATAACTTTTTTTCGTAAAATTGATAATAAAAAAGTTTTCCATGTGGTTCCTAGCTACGCAGACATACTGTATAAGAGCTTCTGTATAAGAATTTTCAAATTGCAATGCCATATTCGGATTCAGTATAATCAAAAACAAAATAAAAACATATTTGATCAAAGTAAAATGATGAATTTAACGATATTTTTAAAATTATTAGTACAAAACAATTGTTATTGTTTAAACAATTAATAAACAATTAGCGGCCAAATCCGCGAGTAGAACTTTTTACTTTAACATGTATATAAACTAACAAAAATAGTTTTAGAAAAATATAAGCTTGTTTGAATTTTTCCGAAACAATGCATATTTTCGTTCTAATTGTACTCCCCTACAAAGAGATAACTTTTTTAATAGAAAACCAATACAATAAGTATTTTATGTAACGTAAGAAATATTATGGCAGATTAACAGGTTATACAGTATGTAAATCGTTCAGCTGGACATAGGGAACATAGGTACATTGTATATATTTAGATGCATAAATACATACATTGTATTATATTGAGATACTTGTGGCAACTGAGCTCTCTCGATGACAAAATGGTTATTAGCATTAAGGGGCATTAACCTTAAAACTCATTTCGACTGACACAAATAAACGACAAAATATGATGTAGTAGCTGAATATTTTTGGCCTAAGGGAATGAGAAAACTTTAGTTTTGAAATTAGTTTTTAAATAAAAAATATTTTAAAAATTAAAGTAAAATTATTAACTCATTAATTATAAACTTTGTTTTTGATTTATTTATGGACAGCCTTGCTTCAAAAGTCACTCATTCTATTCATTCTAACAGCTCTATTGCATCAAAAACTCGTACTCGAACAGAAGCTTCAACTAACACAGGTTAGCACAGTTGCCACAATTATCTCCATGTATATTCCCTATGTCCAGCTGAACGATTTACGTACTGTATATGTAGCGCACATAAATTTTTTTGAGTTTATAAAATTATTATTCTGAAGCAATTTTCTTGTATTTAGGTATGTACTATTTTTTGTTAGGAATAAGTCACAATTTCAGCTTAAAATTAAGTTTATTCGGCGTTTCGATTTCCACTGCGGAAATCTTTCTCAAAATCTTCTTCTTCTTGACTAGCTTTACAACCTCCATCTCCTACGGTCTTGCGCTTCCATGTCCTATTTTTGTATACAATTCTAGATAAATCGGCTTCAACATCATCCCTCCATCTATATATGGTTCGGCCCATTGATCTTCTACCGTCTGATCTCTCAAAAAACACTGTCTTTAACACTCTGTCTTGCAGAGTCTATATTTCACTTCTATAGGTAACACCTGGACGAATAATTGGCATGCACAGTCTTAATGTAGATTTTTTTTAGCAGCTTAAATCGTAATAACGATGATAGGGAGTATATTGCTCTATTGCCCGCAGCTATCCTTGCTGAAACCTCTTTTTCTATATGGTTGTCATCTATGTCTTAAAATACACAACGTCTAAATGCTGCTTACGGCATCCCAGCCATTTCGTTCGTTGCAATCCGAGACTGCACGCGTCAATGTATCCTGGTTCGGTCAGAGAGAAGAGCATATGTGACTACTGACGAGGGGCAAAAAAGCCCCGAAACCGGTATAGACACTTGCTGTACTATCTGATTGAATTAGAGTTTAATGTGGCCGCATTTTCGGGTTGCAACGAAATTGAAAATGTTTATACATTTTTAATGATTAAACAAATTAAGTTTTTGTGGCTTTTTGTGGTAAAAAATTCTTTTGCCTAGAGCTGCTGCCTGGGAAATCGAAATCGACATAAAATATAAAATATTACAACTGACCCTTAAAGGCAAAATAGAGGGCCGTAGAGGTATAGGAAGAAAACAAGTTTCTCGGTGAAACATTCGTGAATGGACTCAGATACTCGCATATCAAATGCAGGGCAATTATTTCATATTGCAGAAGATCGAGAAGCCTTCGCAATGGTGATGACCAACGTCGGATAATTCTGATATGGCACGTAAAGAAGAAGAGCTACTAATTACGGTCCGTAATGTAAGGATCTAACCTCCGGACAAAGCTAACCTCGTGTTGTGGGGAGTCCTGTGATAATAGAAATATTTTAAACATCATTTTCAATTTAATCTAAAAATGTATTGTAGCAGTTATTTACTGTAATAACTTATAATTACAAAGAAACAAGCGGTTCGTATTTATATACGATTTTATTTATATAACAGTACAGACGAATTTATTTTTACAGACTTTACTTTACAATTTTTAGCTTAAAACTAAACTCTAATAACAGCGCGCTCCGCTTAAATAGCCAATAGGTCCTGTTCTCGAAATGTCTACATATCCCTCGGCCTAATGAATATTCTGGAGATCTTCACTCACAGCGCCGTCGCTTCTGTGACGTCACGGCTACTGTTATTCCGACGGTTGGAATTCTCCCAAGCCGGGGACTGTTTATTGCGCCGATTCGAAACTCTTTCGTTACACTGCTCCCCTCTTAAGATCTGAGCGTCCCGATCAGCAACTCTAGATGAAGGCTCAGGATGGCGGAATCTACACGACTCTCCAGCTTTGCATACACCCTTCAAGAAGAAATAACAGTCTACTGTCTTTGAAGGATCCGACATCTTCGGGTTCATGCAACACACAGTAATTCGTACGCCAGTTTCTCTGAAGACCACCTCAAGCATGCTTCTCACAATCTTCCAATCCAGATTTTCTACTGCATGGCCTATTTTTGGTAAAGCCAAATCTTTGATGTCATAATTACACACGATTTTCTTCAAATTAGTTAGAGCACGCCATATGTTCTCGTAGCTTGGCGTGTCCGTATAAGACTTCCTGGTCACCATATACAGCAAAGATCGAGGACCATCTTCCAATCGCAGTACTCTTCCAATTTTAGGTTGTTGATTTCTTAACTCGTCCAGGCGGCCGAACTTTCTATTGAATACGGACGAGATTCCTTTGGTCATCTCGAGGTCTTGGGCAACACAGTGGGCTAGAGAGACGTTTTCTGGAACACCAAACAGATCTTGCTGAACTTCTGTGGTCACGCCGAATCTAGCACTCTTTCTCGCTGCGTAATTTGACATAAATTGATTAAAACTTGGCTGTGCGGCGTCTTTCATCTCCTGTTGGAGGACTCGGGCTTCTTCTGTTTCATTTGAGCCAGCATATGGTGCAAGACGATTTATGTGAATAACTTTTGGTTTACCGTTTGGCAACTTCTTAATTCTGTATATTACGTCATTTATTTTCTTCTTAACTTCATACGGACCTTCCCATTGTCTTTGCAGTTTAGGACACAAGCCGCGACGACGTTGTGGATTATAAAGCCAGACAAGATCACCTACTTCGAAGCTTTCATTCTTGCATCGAGAATCATATTGATCTTTCATTCTGTCACTGGCTATCTGGATGTGTTGTCGGGCAAGTTCATGAATGTTGTTCATTCGTAACTTCAGGCGGTCGACGTATTCTTCGCCTGCAACATGTTCCTCAGAAGGTCTGCGGCCAAACTCTAGGTCGCAGGGCAAACGAACTTCACGACCCAACATCAGGCAGGTTGGTGTTTGACCTGTAGTTTCATTTACGGCCGAGCGGTAGGCCATCAGGAATAAATGAATGTGTTGGTCCCAATCTCGCTGATGTTCAGATACAACTTTGGACAAGTGTTTACCCATCGTTCGGTTCATCCTCTCGACCATCCCATCTGATTGAGGATGCAGGGGTGTTGTTCTGGTCTTATTGGCACCAATCAATTTACAGACGTTTTGGAAAAGAGCTGACTCAAAGTTTCGCCCTTGGTCGGAGTGGATCTCCAAGGGAACACCAAATCGGCTGAAGAATTCTTTAACAAGTACCTCTGCAACGGTAACAGCTTCTTGATTTGGTAATGCATAGGCCTCGGTCCATTTCGTAAAATAATCCATGGCTACCAGGATGTATTTATTTCCAGCATCAGTTTCTGGAAATGGACCTGCAATGTCGATTGCTGCTCTTTCCATAGGACTGCCAACATTATACTGTCTCATGGGTGCTCTCTTTTTACCAACTGGACCATTACCGGATGCACACAGTTCACATTTCCGGCACCATCTTCTTACATCATCTTTACAGTTCACCCAATAGAACCGTTCTCGAACCTTTTGCAGAGTCTTCGTAATACCAAAGTGTCCACCTGATGTACCGTCATGCAACTGACGCAATACTTCTGACACTTTACTTTTAGGTACAATCAACTGAAGCTTAGATTCTGTACCATCATCGTTCTCAAAGGTTCTGTACAGGAGATCATCTTTTAGTATCAGGCAATTCCATTGGCTCCAGTAGGCCTTGACTTCCGGACTACATGCACTAATGTCTTGCCAACTAGGTCTCTCACCTCGACGCATCCAATCCAATACTCTTTTTATACATGGATCATCTTCTTGGGCGTGTTGTAACTGTTGGGGCTGCCATTGTTCATTAACTACGGTGGTTCGTCTCACGGGGCAAAATCGTTCCTCTAATTTGGCACAGTGATTACAATTTGCACTGCATGGTCGTCTCGAAAGGGCATCAGCATTTGAATGAACTCTTCCGGCCCTATGTTCTATCTCGTAGTCATATTCTTGTAATCGTTCCAACAATCTTGCCATCTGGCCCTCGGGATTACGGAATTGTATGAGCCATTTTAGAGCAGCGTGATCTGTTCGAAGAAGGAACTTTCTGCCATACACGTATTTATGGAAATGTTCGCAAGCCTTCACTACACCCAGCAGTTCTCTTCTTGTAACGCAATAGTTTCTTTCTGGTTTCGACAGGACTTTGCTGAAATAAGCAATGACTTTTTCCTGTCCATCCTGGATTTGGGAGAGAACAGCTCCTATGGCACTGTTGCTAGCATCGGTATCCAAAACAAATTTTCCTGCCTGTCCCGGGTAGCTTAATATCGGTGCACTGATCAGAGCCATTTGTAGTTGTTCGAAAGCTTTTTGGCACTCTTCACTCCATATATATTCTTTGCCCTCCTCCGTCAACTTTGTTAGGGGCTTGGAGATATTCGCAAATCCTTTGACAAATCGTCGGTAATATGTACATAGGCCAAGGAAACTTCTAATTTCATGTTTATCTTTTGGTACTGGCCAATCTTTAATTGCTTCAATCTTTTCAGGATCAGCTGTTACACCGTTACTCGATACAATATGTCCCAAGTACTTAACTTCTCGTCGAAACATGTGACATTTCTTCGGACTTAACTTCAAGTTCGCTGCCCTCAATCGTTGAAAGACTTCTATTAAATTCTTGGCGTGTTCATCAAATGACCTTCCAACCACAATTACATCATCCAAGTAAACCAGGCATGTTTTCCATGTTAGACCTCTTAAAACTGCCTCCATTAATCTTTCAAATGTGGCAGGGGCATTACATAAACCAAACGGCATAGCCGTAAACTGCCAAAGCCCTGATCCTATCGAAAATGCTGTTTTCTCCCGATCCACTGGCTCCATGTCTACTTGCCAATATCCACTTTTTAAATCGAGTGTGGAAAACCATCGAGAACCGGAGAGAGTATCCAATGTATCGTCTATTCGGGGCAAAGGATAACTATCTTTTTTTGTTACCGCATTGAGCTGGCGGTAGTCGATACAAAAACGCGTCGAACCATCTTTCTTTTTTACCAGAACTACTGGTGATGTCCATGGACTGTTCGATGGTTCAATTACCCCTTGTTTGTCCATATCCTTGATAATCTCTTCGGCTTCATCTCTTTTCGCAAATGGAAGTCGTCTAGGCCGTTGTCTGATTGGCTGAGCGTCTCCGGTATTTATTTTATGCGTTACTATGCTTGTTTTGCCCTTATCCTTCTTATCAATAGCAAAAACATCTTGATACTCTATCAGCATAGACCTCACTTTTTTCGTTCGTTCATGATCAAGATCTTGGCATCTTTCAATGATCATCTCGACAAGGTCTTTTGGATACTTTGACTTCGATGATTTCTCATTGGTATTCATAGAGCAAATTGAAGCCACGGGGACACACTGTCCGATCAAAGCTCCTCTACTCAACTTGATAGCAGTTTCTCTTAAGTTCATAACTCTTACAGGGATGACATCTCGAACTCTTATCAAAGCTTTCGCCGTTAGGAACTCGACATTTTCCACATCTTCGACCATCCTTAAACTTCCCTCTCGGCAGTGTCCATCAAGCATGGTCATCAGAATTTTCTCACTATTACCGGGTATGGTTACGTCGCATCTAGTTAGTAGGCGAATGGCATCTTCTTTGTCGTCGTGAAAGGGCAACTCTTCACCATTGATCCTGAGAACTCCATTTTGAACATCCAATATTGCCCCCACTTTTCTTAGTACGTCCATCCCCAATATGAACTCGTCGGAGATCTCGGCAATTAATACTTGATGTTCAACTGTGGTCTGGCCAATGGATATCGACATATTAGCCTCGCCATATGTATTAATTAGCTCACCAGTCGCTGTTCTAAGCTTTACTGTTGTAGGTGATAACTTATGGTGGCCTCGTACTACGTCTGGACGTGCGATAGTTCTAATTGCACCTGTATCCACCAAAAACGATCTACATCTATTATTGATACGACCTTCGATGTATAAGTTGTGGATTGCACCGGAGGACGTAAGGTTGACAGTTACTATGGGGGCTTTAGTTCTCGAGGTCGGCAGTTGCCCCTTGGTGTCGACCCGCTCTAGTTTTCCGACGGCTGTACGATCTTCTTGCAATTACGACGAATGTGGCCTACGTCGCCGCAATTCCAACATCTAGGCTCGCGTCTCTTTGGCATCTCGGTACGAACTACTCTCCGTATCATTTCCTCCAGAGGTTCATCGTTGTGTTCGTCACTTTCTTCAATGGTTCTTACTCTATGGCTTCGTGAAGTTTGACTAGCCGTTTCGTGCTCCAATGCAATAGCAAGTGCTTCATCTAAAACTTTCGGTCTTGCTAGTCGTAAGGCTTTCTGTAGTTCACTCTCTTTCAACCCATTGATGAAGGTATCTACGGCAATTTCTTCTAAAATACTGTCTGGCGCCTCCGGATAAGCCAACCGCACCACACGAGCAACATCTGCTTCAAATTCTTGCAGATTCTCACTTGCTCGCTGACTTATACTTCGCAGTTGTGCTTTGTATACTTGTTGTAGATGAGCATCTCCATAGCGTTTTTCTAGACGAGTGAACAAGGTCTGGTAACATTTTTCTTGACCCTTGGGAATTGACCTTAAGATATCTGCAGCATCACCTCGTAAAGCAGCAGTCAATGAAACAGCCTTTTCTTGTTCGGTCCAATGATTGGCGGTCGCAATAGCTTCAAATTGTCTAAGATATATGGACCAAGAGGACTTTCCATCGAATGGTGGTAATTTGAATCTCATATTATGCGACGTTTCGTCTCTCGGTAGTTCATCTTTCACCACAGGATCTAACGCTGCTGCATTAACTGATGGTTGTACTTTTGTATCGGTTATCATGCTCTCTAGTTGTTTGAGCTTTTCTTCTACGGTCTCTACACTTTTCTGCATCTTATCGAATGTTCTAGAAACTTCTTCAAATTTCTCGTCGTTCTGTCTACAAACTTCTTCAAGTTTTTCGTTGTTTTGTCTACAGACCTCTTTAAAAGTTTCATCAATCTTTTGAGAAACACTTTCGAATTTCTCATTGTTTTTTCTACAAGTTTCATCGATCGTTTCAGAAACAGTTTTTAATTTCGATAAGATTACTTGTTCTGCTGACTGGAAGTGGAACGTCTCTGGGTCATCTCCGTTCTTCGTGAGGACATCTTTGAGTCGTGCTTGTAGGACTATCTTGCACCCACTGCTGTCTAATTCGTACTCTTCTAATTGTTCACGGAGCTGTTTTATGGTCAGTTCTTGTAGCAACATCTTTGGTCGGCACACACGTACTTTTCAAAATGTCTTTCCGAATACCGAACAATCAACGCACTTCAATTATTCCCGACGAATAAAGTTCAAAAGTCTTTTAAAAGTCTTTCCGAATACCGAACAATTAACGCACTCCGATTATTCTCGACGAATAAAGTTCAAAAGTCTTTTTTTTCACTTTTCATTTATTTACACCCCACACCTGACACCACTGTAGCAGTTATTTACTGTAATAACTTATAATTACAAAGAAACAAGCGGTTCGTATTTATATACGATTTTATTTATATAACAGTACAGACGAATTTATTTTTACAGACTTTACTTTACAATTTTTAGCTTAAAACTAAACTCTAATAACAGCGCGCTCCGCTTAAATAGCCAATAGGTCCTGTTCTCGAAATGTCTACATATCCCTCGGCCTAATGAATATTCTGGAGATCTTCACTCACAGCGCCGTCGCTTCTGTGACGTCACGGCTACTGTTATTCCGACGGTTGGAATTCTCCCAAGCCGGGGACTGTTTATTGCGCCGATTCGAAACTCTTTCGTTACAGTATATTATATTCTATACCTAATTGTATAACTATAACACATAATTAAAAAAACCTGTAAACAGCACTGATGATGAACTTTTTAGTTCGAAAACGTTCTGTGATGTAGCCCTTTAAGGGACTTTTAAATAACATTACACCTTTCATAAAGAATTTTAGTATTCTTTAACGATATAATAACAAAACGACAAAAATTAAAACAAACGACACCACTACGCCCAACATACCAACACCAGGAGGAATCAGGCAGGGAGACAGCCTCAGTCCATTTCTATTCAATATGCTAATGGATGAAATAATAGAAGATGTGGAATCGCTACAACTATGATACAGACTCGGACACAGTAGCATCAGTATAGTGTGCTATGCAGATGATGCAGCCCTGATTGCAGAGGACGAGGATGACCTACAAAGACAACTTTATCGATTCTATCAAGCATTTCGACGACTCAACATGAACATATCCACGGAGAAAACAAAATGCATTACCAGTGCGAAAGACCCAATTAGATGCAAGCTCGTGGTAGAGGGGAAACCCATAGAACAGCTAAACCAGTTCAAATATCTAGGTGTAAGTTATCAAGTTATCATGACCCAGACAGAGACCTAAGAGGACAAATTAACAAGGCCGCTGTCTTGTCCGGATGTTGTCTGAGATGTGGTCTGGAATAACCTATATATGAGAATGGACAGCAAAGTTAGAATTTATAAAACTTGCATCAGACCTGTTATAACCTATGGCATTGAATCAAGAGAAGATATCAATAAAACCAAAAGCGTGCTACGAACAGCAGAAATGAAGATACTAAGAGCAATAGCAGTGAAGACAAGAAGAGATAGAATACGAAACAACATCATCAGGGAACAATGTGGCGTGCAAGATGTAGTCAAATGGGGCAGGCAAAGACGAAGAGAATGGTTCAGTCATGTATAAAGAATGGAGGAGCACTGACTACCAAGAATTACTCTAGAAGGAAAACCAGCAGGCAAGCGTCCACCGGGGAGACCACCAAAAAGATGGAGAGATAGCTGGCAGTCTACCTCTCAAGAAATACTTTAACGTCGGAATTAACAGATCGACAATCTACAACAAGTATAAAAAGAAGAAGTATTTTTTTTAATAATATACATACATAACATAACCATATATATTACATTAAATTATGCCGCAAGTTACTTTTAGTTTAATGCAGTTGTTAACTACAAACTTTTGTTTTAACTTTTATGCTACTTCTTCCGTAAATTCTCATTATCCTATTATTTTGCACTTACCAACGGGTTTCTTTTGTTCCATAACGCGACAATTTGAGAAAGTGTAGAGTTTGTTTTAATGACAAAATAAGAGTGATTCCGTGTATACGAGTACTCTCGGTATAACTTAACACCAATGCAGGCCAACGTTGTTTTGTTTGTTACAAAATAGACGTTGCAAGCCGGGTAATGGCACTCAAGATACGATTGTTGGGGCCTTAACCTTTAGCATAGACAGCACACTAATCCAATTTAGCATCAACGCGAATGTACGTCTACGTAAGTACGCACAATGGCGTATCTGTGATGATTTTTAAAGGTTATAATAATAAAGATTATTACTATGATCCAAATTATCTCTAAATACATGAAGGTAGTTAACGAAATATGAACTTTCTTATCTTTAATTATAAGATAAGTGTAACTATATTAAATATAAATTGGGCTGATATTTATGAACAAAATTACAATAGATGTTACAAAATTATACAGAGTGGGCCAAATAAAAGTATCCACCCCGATATTTGGCAGTATTTATTGGATTTTAAGAAAATAAAAAAACAGGTCAATTTTTGATCTAAGACACATTTTTACGGTACAAACAACTGTCATTTGTCAACTCCCTCCCTTCCACTTCCCCCACCCCTTATTTTTAAATAGGGAATAGGGGTTGTGTGCTAGCTCTTTTGAAAGGGTATTCAATTCGCTATTTAGGTCCGCTTGCTCATTCGGAGTTCAACTTAAGTTCAGCGGCATTACCGAGTTCAAGGCATGAAGTGCGTACCACGTACAACGGCACTTCATGCCTTGAACTCGGTTATGGCGCTGAACTGGAGTTGAACCCCGAATGAGCAAGCGGGCCTTAGTAATATCAACATTGACATAAAAATTTATACAGGGTGTCTAAGAAAAATTATTTTAAATTAAATTAATTGACACAAAAGAAGAATGTATGTAATTTATTTAACTCAGAATACATTCTACTGCTGATAGAAAACAGAAAAAAAGTTTATTTGATAAATAAATACTGTTTGTTGCTTAAATTCAATATTCAATCTACCAAGAGGCAGATGGGTGGAAGCTTGAACATTGAAATTAAGCGAAAAGCAGTGTCTATTTATCAAAAAACATTTTTTTCTGTTTTCTGTCAGCAGTAGAATGTGTTCTGAGTTAAATAAATTACATACATTCTTCTTTTTGTGTCAATTAATTTAATTCAAAATAATTTTTCTTGGACACCCTATATAAATTTTTAAGTCGATGTTGATATTACTGAATAGAGAATTGAATAACCTTTCAAATGAGCTAGCACACGACCCCTATTCCCTATTTAAAAATAAGGGGTGGGGGAAGTGGAAGGGTGGGAGTTGACAAATGACAGATGTTTGTACCGTAAAAATGTGTCCCCCTTAGATCAAAAATTGGCCTATTTTTTGATTTTCTTAAAATCTAATTACTACTGCCAAATATCAAGGTGGATATTTTTATTTGGCCCACTCTGTATAAAATTATAAAGCCATATCATAAACACATTTTTATAGGTCTGATCGTCTTTTGACCAATATATCATTTGGGTATTAACTATCACTTTCAATATTTCCTGAGCCCGTTGAGGATTTGTCTCATATTACCTTGACTACCAACTTTTCTAGTTATTCTGCGTGGTACTATAATTTCTGTTATGTAGTTGTGTTCAGTATTTGTTCAATTACTTAGATTTGACCTCTGTTTTCGTGTTTTTTTTTCACATGTACGTTAACCTACTATGTATTTAGGTATGCTGTTACCCTTGTGGTTTGTTTCACTACCTCCTTCCCATTATCAACACAACTATTCATTAAATACCTAAGCATCTGAATGTCACTTGACTTGACTCAACATGACTCTAATTGGAGTCATCATCAGAGAGGCGTAGGTTTGCTGCTCTCTGTCCCACCAAGTGACGAAACAACGAGAGTTTATCCCCGCATTGCAACTGACGTTATGGAGTAGGTGCCTAGCGACATCTGCTAAATGAAAGTCAAAGTTTTCAACCTAATAAAAATAATTAAAATATTTAAAAATATCCAAAACCAATCCATTTTGATTTTAATATTAAAAGGGCAAATCTCAAATGAAATCAAATAGAAGCAGACAACTGCATTAAGTTAAGAGTGTTCAGAAAACACTATTAAAAGCAGAAAACAAGAATAAGAATATAATTAAACACTGTTCCCCTAGCTTTTTATAAAATAACTATCGTTATTTTAAAGCCTTATAATTATTTAATGAGTGTATCCTCTTGGAAGACACTGACCGGAAAATCCTCTTATTGTTTTACAACGTCTACGTCGGTGGCTGCATTTCACATAAATAAATATAGTGAATATTATGTATAAGCCGTTCTGGCGCTGAGGAGTTTTCTTCGGTAAATTAGTAAATATATTTCGATCTTGGAGATAAAATTACAAATTACTTGATATCGTTTGGTTGCGACGGTAGCAGGCATTCATATCCCTCACTAATCACTACTTTGTCGTAATGAGATTAGTTTATGGCGATTAGTGGTGATCGTGAATTGATAGACTGTCATTCAACGGTGATTTCGGTACTATTGTCTTATACGAGTAACATTGAAACAATTATTTATTCCTCAGATGGTTTAATAGTTCAATCGAGTTAAGGCTTTTTCAGATATAATATATGTACTTACTTTGAAAAATTTTGACACGGGGAAAAAGCTTCCAATTCTAAAAGAAGGACTGTAAATATTTGGAGGTAATTATAGCTATAAAAAAGAAGGAACAGGACGTATGTTACCCTAGCGCTAGCGGCCTAGCCCTTGATAGACATTCGCTTACTAGAATTCAGAATCATAATAAAACAAACGAACAAATAAACTGAAGAACCTATATCTATAGTATAAATAAAGGCCTCTTAATAGTACTGCATGATTTAATATAGAAATTATTCTAATTAATCTTTCTTCTTCGTGTATCTAATACTCTAAGAACTAGAACTCTACTCTAGAACTTTAATAGATTCCAAAATTGTTCAATCAGAAATAATCAGCGGGATCCTGCTAAAAGCAATATAGATTAAGGCTCAATATAGCGAAAGGATTTAGAAAGTTATATATAAAAATAGAGTAAATTTTAAAATCTATTAATGTGCAATCAACCACAATACTCCGATGTTCCTGATGTATCACGATACTTGTTCTAGACATCACCATTCTTTCAAAATATCATGATGTCTTCTTCTCTAATATGTCCGGTAATATCGTTAGAGGGTATTTAGATCTATTCTTTGCACGTCATCAAATTTTGACGTTGACATTTATTATAGCGGTATTATTGTACCATTATATAAAAAAGGAAATCAGTTAGAATGTGAAAACTACCGTGAAATCACGCTGCTGAATGCAGCATACAAAATAATGTCCAACGTCATTTATGAAAGACTTAGGCCACACGCTGAAAAAATAGTTGGCAAATACCAAAGTGACTTCTGTAGACAGAAGTCAACAATAGACCAGATATTTGTTCTGCGACAGATCCTCGAAAAAACAAGTGAACATAGCATCGACACACATCATCTCTTCATAGACTTCGAAAGCGCATATGACAATATAAACCGAGAATCCTTAATAAAAGCAATGAAAGAATTTAATATACCAACACAACTAATAGAACTGATAAAAGAATCTCTAAAAGTAGAAAGTAAAATCCGGATACAAAACGAACTAACGGAAACAATAGATGTGAAAAAGGGACTACGCCAGGGAGACCTCTATCATGCATCTTGTTCAAGATCGTACTCGAGAAAATAATGAGGGACACAACAGTCAATACTCGAGGAGCAATCATTAATAAAAGCGTGCAAATACTAGCATTTGCAGATGATGTTGACATAATCGCAAGATCAAGAAGAGAAATGATAGAGGCATTCAATCAAATAGAACGAGCTGCACAAAATAGTGGCCTTAAAATCAACCAGAACAAAACAAAATATATGCAGGTAAGTAAAAACGCAGAAATAAGGCAGCCACAAAATATAACAATAGGAGAATACAACATTGAGGGGGTAAAAAACTTTACATACTTGGGATCCCTTGGGGAGTCACGTCTGATAACGTAGCGAAGGAAGTGAAGAGGCGAAATTTATTGCCAATAAAAGTTACCATGGCTTAATTCGGCAACTAAGATCAGATAACGTCGCAAGAAAAACAAAATACCAAATATACAAAACCTTAATAAGACCGGTACTCACATACGGCTCAGAAACCTGAACACTCACTAAAAGAGAGGAAACATTGCTAGACACCTTTGAAAGAAAAATCTTGCGACACATATATAAGGGCACAAAAGAAAACGGAATTTGGCGAAGAAGGTACAACTTTGAACTATACAAAATATACCAGGATCCGGATATCATAACATTCATTAAAATAGGACGGCTGCGTTGGATGGGACATGTAGAAAGAATGGAAGAAGGCGAAATACCAAACAAAATATTCAAACAGATGCCAGTAGGAAAAAGAACGAGAGGAAGACCGAAGCTGAGATATTTAGAACAAATAGAAAATGATACAATAACCCTAAAAATAAAAAACTGGAGAAAAAAAGCACGAAACAGATCAGAATGGAGAAGAATCCTGGAACAGGCCAAGACCCAGAAAGGGTTGTCGAGCCAGTAATGATGATGATGATTTATTCCTCAGATGGTTTAATAGTTCAATCGAGTTAAGGCTTTTTCAAATATAATATATTTACTTACTTTGAACAATTTTGACACGGGGAAAAAGCTTCCAATTCTAGAAGAACGACTGTAAATATTTGGAGGTAATTATAGCTATAAAAAAGAAGGTAACAGGACGTATGTTACCCTAGCGCTAGCGGACCTAGCGGCCTAGCCCTAGATAGACATTCGCTTACTACAATTATGAATCATAATAAAACAAACGAACAAATAAACTGAAGAACCTATATGTATAGTATAAATAAAGGCCTCCTAAAAGTACTGAATGATTTAAAATAGAAATTATTCTAATTAATCTTTCTTCTTCGTGTACTCTAATACTCTAAGAACTAGAACTCAACCGTAGAACTTTAATAGATTCCAAAATTGTTCAATCAGAAATAATCAGCGGGATCCTGCTAAAAGCAATATATTTAGATTAAGGCTCAATATAGCGAAAGGATTTAGAAAGTTATATAAAAATACAGAAACTTTTAAAATCTATTAATATGCAATCAAACACAATATTCCGATGTTCCTGATGTTATCACGATACTTGTTTTACACATCACCATTCTTTCAGAATATCATGATGTCTTCTTGTCTAATCTGTCCGGTATTATCGTTAGAGGGTATTTAGATCTAAATTCTTTGCACGTCATCAAATTTTGACGTTGACATTTCGTTTTCACGGCCTTCCGTTATGCCTGTTTATTGCAGGTTTTTAATTGTGAAAACTAAAAAACCAAAAAGTGGCACAAAGGAGAAAATCACGGACACTGACCTATTCTCTCTCTCTCTCTCTCTTATCGTTTCCCCATTACTGAGGATCGTGATTTCTTCCAATATTCCTAACAATGTTTCTCCATTGGTATCTATCTTCAGCTGCTCTAAGAGTTTCGCAGAATGAGTTTCC
This sequence comes from Diabrotica virgifera virgifera, assembly GCF_917563875.1. Taxonomy (NCBI): domain Eukaryota; kingdom Metazoa; phylum Arthropoda; class Insecta; order Coleoptera; family Chrysomelidae; genus Diabrotica; species Diabrotica virgifera. Next base: position 197,594,100 of record NC_065447.1, on the reverse strand, counting down.
AGCTGAATTCTTTATTTGGTCGGACCATCTAGTTGGTGATCGTCCTCTTGATCTTCTCCCGGGAACGTTTCCAGAAACAATTAATCTCTCCAAACTGTCGTCACCTCTGCGAACCACGTGACCAAAGAATCACAGTATTCGTTGCAGATATATTGTGGACAGCCTTTTTCTTAATCTTGAGTTGGTTTAGAATGGAAACGTTTGTCCTATGAGCTGTCCAAGGTATGCGCAGCATTCTTCTCCAGCACCACATCTCAAAGGCATCAATTTTTTGGCGCTCGCATGCGCGAAGAGTCCAAGTCTCTGCTCCGTATAGAGATATTGAGAATACAAGGGCATTCACCAGTCTCATCTCATCTTGATATTTTGAGAGATAGATCTGTCTTTCCAAACTTTAGTTAGGCGACTCATCGCATTTTTTGCCATACCAATACGTCTCCGAACTTCTGCTTCACAGTTACCATCTTTAGTTATACTAGACCCGAGATAGACAAAGGTGTTTACTATCTGGTATTCTTGTAACATGTTAGTCAGTTGAATAGATAGCTGACCTATTAGCATCTCTTTATGTTTAGGTTATAATTAACACCCTTAAGGCACCAGTAGACCTTATGCAAAATTTTTAAAAATAGAATCAATACTGTTCTATCGATTCATAAAATAAATGTGATTTTCTTTTCAAAGAAAAATTCAATTTTAACGCAGGTATCCCTAGAAAAACCCACAGTTTTCACATATTTTACTGTCCTTGTTGCCTGTTGGTCCTGCATGCCAGACTTGGTCAAAGGCTTTGTTAACATCGAGAAAAATGCCGATTGAAAGTTTTGTCATTCAGATTTTGAGATGAGATGTGTGACGATTTCACTCAACGCTGTTTTACTGGAATGACTCTGGAAGTCGAATTATGACGTTGTTTTCTGTGATAAAATCTACGAGTCTTTCCTGAAGGATCCTCGCAAAGACTTTAGCCAAGACATTTAGAAGATATCAGTCCGGGGTTTGCCCTTTTTGGGGAGCAAAACAGTGTTGGCTACTTTCCAAGAGGTTCGAAAGTAACTTAGTTCGAGCGCACCGATGACTATATTCGTCAGATAAAGAGTGACGTTTGGTAGAAGATGTTTCACGCAGTTTCTGGGAATTCTGTCAGTATCTGGTGAATTGGAGTTGCCTATTTGGCAATAGTTCTCCAATGTTTGTTTGTCCAGAGGCCATAAGAAAGATGGTGGTATTTACTTATATAACAAATTTTATTCACACTACACAAAATCCGCTCGCAGTTCGATATAATCCCCAGCTGATGACAATACACTCAGGTAAAGGATTCAATTAGTACATTATTTCACGGTTTTTGCTCTAAATTTTAAAGAACCGCTTAGACTCACATGAAATTTGGCATACGTATAGCTTACATGTCAAAGAAAAAAAGTGATATTGTGCCGATGTATGCTTTTGCCCTGGGGGTGACTTTAAACCCATCTTGGGGGTGAAAAAATATACATATGTCCAAAATAAGTCCGGAAATGGGAAAACTGACTAATTTTAAGTAACACTTAAGTCAACACTTTTCGAGTTATTTGCGAGTGAATATGTTCATTTTTCAACAAAATAACCACATTTTTAGACGGTTTTTCGCAAATAACTCAAAAAGTAAGTATTTTGTCGAAAAAAAACGTTCTTAGCAAAAATATAGCCTATAAAAAAGTAAAAAAAAATGGTGTACGCGTTAGGTCTCTGGATCTCGTAGAACCAGAGTTATAGCCAATGAAAAATAGATTCATATTCACCAAATTTCAAATAGAATATTTCGACGTGAAATATCCAAAAAATAAAGCACTTTTTGGGGAAAACCCATTACAACTTTTTTTAAAGTGTTTAAAAAAAGCTTTATTTCTGTTTTTACAAAAAGTTTCTAGCACTAAATTTAAGCAAGTTACGCTCAAAATAAAGTAGGTCCCTTTTGTTTTGCCAAAAAAAAAAATCGGGAAGACCACCCCCTAATTAGCAACTTAAATGAAATTAATCGTTACCGCTCCACAAATTATTTTACTTATGTTGTGTTTATATGATCTGTAAGTTCCATCGATTCAAAGTGCTTATTTTTAAAATTTGGTTTCAAAATAAAATTTTTAAAAATTTTAATATTATATGCTTTTTTTCAAAATAACTTAAAAATTGTTAGAGATACCAAAAATCTCGAAAAACAAAAAAGTCTGAATATCTGCTTTTCTGAATATCATGTATTTTTTTTTGTTTTTCTGTTAGACACAAATTGATTAAGGTTTGGTGTTTCTAAATTTGCATACATTCGTGATCAGTGACTCGTTCAACCCCTTTTAACTACGGCCCTTTCAATAATAAGGACTTTGAACCGACGAAACTTACATATCATAAAAACAATACATACACGAGTCAAGAAACTTGTAAAGTCGTAACGATTAAGTTCATTTAAGATACTAATTAGGGGGTGATTTTCTCTTTTTTTTTACCAAAACAAAAAGGGACTAACTTTATTTTGAGCGTAACTTGTTTACTTTTGATGCTAGAAATTTTTTTATAAAACAAAAGTGAAGCTTTTTTTAAACACTTTAAATAAGTTGTAATGAGTTTTCCCAGAAATGTGCTTCATTTTTGGTTATTTCACGTTAAAGTATTCCATTTGGAATTGAACGAATATGAACCTATTTTTCATTAGCTGTAACTCTGCTTCTACTAGGTATAGAGACGTGATATATACACCATTTTTTAAAATTTTTTACAGGCTATATTTTTGCTAGGAACGTTTTTTCGTATATAATATCACAAGAGAGAAAATTTTGCCGGCAATATTTTCGACTGGTATGAAAGTTTGTTGCCTGGCAATTTTCGCGAATTAAATTTTGACTTAAATCACGAGACGGTAGTCGAGTGATTTTGTCAAAATTTCATAAGCGAAAATTACCAAAAGGCAACGAACTTGAATGAAACCAGGAGAAAATTTTGCCGGTAAATAATTTTCTCTCGAATGATATTCGACAAGACTATTTCACGAGACAATTAATGCACCATATCAACGAAATATAATCTTTATTTATTTGTTATTACCAGACACTTTCGTGACAGATCTGTCATAATTTTGTCGCTGAGAAATCACGTCGTTAAGGAGTTTTGTCAGTAGGAAACGATGCGTTGCTATGCCGTTTTATCAGTTAAAAACAGTCTAGTGAAATAGTCGACAAAATACATACTATTTAAGTTATTTGCGAAAAACCGTCTAAAAGCGTGGTTATTTTGTTGAAAAAATGAACATATTTACTGCCAAATAATTAGAAAAGTATTGATTTAGGGAAAAAAATCTATAGAACAAAAGTTACTTAAAATTAGCCAGTTTATCAATTTCCTGACTTACTTTGGACGAATATTTTTTCACCACCAAGAGGGGGTAAAAACGACCCCCAGGGCAAAAGCACATATCGGCACAATATCACTTTATTCTTTGACTTGTTAGCTATGTGTATGCCAAATTTCATGTCAATCCAAGCGGTTCTTTAAAATTTAGAGGTTTTGCAATATTTTACCGTTAAAGAACGGACTAAATCTATTTTTATTAATCGGAGAGACAAAGTGTCAAATTTTGCATCACCCCCTTTGGAATACATATATCGATATCCGATTAGAGCTAGAAACGTTAAACAGATTTATTTGTTTCTCATACAAGAATATAATTTTCTTGAAACGTGAGCAAATCGAGAGTAGAGCGGTGGTGAGAACAGATCGTTAATTGTGAAGTTTTGTCATATACAAACCCTATTTTAAACCTGTCAAAACAACTGCCTTTTTTCCCTCATTACTTTAAAAGATAGACCATTTATTTTCGTGAATAATGTGGCTCGCGGCTAGAAGCAATAAAAAGAGGTGTGCACGTTCATTTAAAAGAGGTGATGTAACGCGCCATCTGTTTCACAAAAGAATCATATTTCTGGAACATCTGCTCGAGTTGCTGTATTTATTATGCTACGTGCATAATATGATCGACTCCAGTTTCAACGCATGCAAACAAACATACTAATTAAAATTAGATCTCTTGAGTTATGTACTGTACGGGGCTTGCCTTTTCATCCTCGTGTAGACTCAGGGTTATAATTAGATTGATGATGGATGACATAAACCAGTAAAATATTTTATAGAACTGCAAGGGTAAAAATGTTGAACTTTGTACAAGGTTTTTGATTAAAACAAGAAACATGAGCTTGTTTATGATTCGACAGATACTTGATCATTGCAGAAAAAATTGGGAACAACATATAAACAGACTAATGGTAGGGGAGCCCAAGCGGGGATTTTTACAGTTACTCAAGCGCGTCAGATTATTACATGGGGAGAAACCTTGGTACAGGTAGGTTTACATGGGGAGAAACAGGTAGGTTTTCTTCCTATAGGTATACAATAACCAAAAAAGTAGTCAGCTACCTGGATCTTTGAGGGTCCCGAGAATATCCTTATGACTGGACTATAAGTAGTGGCCTGATTACCAGTTTTGTAGTCCCGAAAACTAATGATTACTGAAATTAATTCTGAAGAAATTGTTTTAAACAGTACCTCACCTTTAGATGTGCCACCGCCCTTTAAAAGAGAGTTATTATGGTCAAATCCGACTCATACCTTCAGTTGTAGCTTCAGAAGCGTGCGAAACTATCATAAGAAAAAAAGGTGAGAAAACCGGAAAACTTGAAATTAGATCAAAATAAGAAAAGGAAAAAATCCTACGATTCTGAAAGTTCTGAAGACTGGATAGGAAGTGGTGATAGCTTCGATGACACAGAAATCAATGAGCAAGAAGAAACTTATTCTGTGTCGTCTCTTTTGTTACTTTTTGTCGCTCATTCGCAATTTTGTCGCTTATTACGCAATTTTGTCGCTCTGTGTCAATCACTAGTAGGTTTACCTCAATATAACAAAAACTAACAGGATAAATCTAATTAAAGAAGTTGAACGAGCTATATTTTTTAAAACTTCGTAGAATTAGACGAAAAAAACAGCTGATTATCCCATTATAAAGACAGGATCTGTTTGCTACGGACGTAACATTCATTTTATACTTATTTTCAAATTACATCAAAATGAAATATCCTGTGTATAAACAATCTTTTGTGTTGTTAAAACAGCTATCGTGTTGAAGTAAATCACCGTCGTCGCCGTCATTTCCGATTTGAGTATTACAAACACAAACGTATATTGCTGGTTGGCGAGCAAACTGCTAAGAGCCGAAACGAGGTCAGTGTTAGCATACACTAATTCATACATGCACAATCCTACAAATGGCTCAGAGGCGGCGATTGCTCAATTTTGATCTGATAATAGTAAATCAATCATAAAGCGAAATAAATATAATTTATATTGACTATAAAAATAATATGCGCTGACCCGGCCATTCAGCAATGTTATTATTTTGGCCAAGAAATGCATAAGCAAGCGCCCAATACTCCACAAGAAGAGATAGAACTAGAGAGAGATAAATATACAGGGTGTTTGGTAACGAATGGGCCATAGCTTAAGGTGATACAGTAGCGATCAACAGGTAGCCAAAACGCGTTCCAAAATTGCGGCTGTAATTTTGAATATTTTTTCGAGATATTTGGCACACGTATTCGTAATATAATAAAGAATGGCGGTACAGACCCCAATTTGAAAAATATATTAATATGTAGAAATTACTCTGTAATTAAATACAACATTAAAAAAACGAGCCTGTACCGCCATTAAGAAGAACAAAAAAATACACTTTATTCAAATAAACTTTTTTATCCGATGCCTAGATTTTGTGTCATTTTGGAACTACTAAAATTTTTTATTTTATTAGTAGTTCCAAAATTACACAAAATCTAGGCATCGGATAAAAAAGTTTATTTGAAGAAAGTGTATTTTTTTGTTCTTCTTAATTTTTCTAAAATTTTTATTTCATTAGTAGTTCCAAAATGACACAAAATCTAGGCATCGGATAAAAAAGTTTATTTGAAGAAAGTGTATTTTTTTGTTCTTAATGGCGGTACAGGCTCGTTTTTTTAATATTGTATTTAATTACAGAGTAATTTCTACATATTAATATATTTTTCAAATTGGGCTCTGTACCGCCATTCTTTATTATATTACGAATAGGTGTGCCAAATATCTCGAAAAAATATTCAAAATTACAGCCGCAATCTTGGAACGCGTTTTCGCTACCTGTTGATTGCTACTGTTTCCTCTTAACCTTCGTTTCCCGAGGTTACAATAGGTCGATTTAAGCTAAGTTACTTTAGTACGAAAGTTGATAATAACCGAAATACAGGGTGTCAAAGTTAAACTTATTTTATTTATTCTTGAATATTTCCAGACAGGCGTGGGATAACAATACGAAATTTGGTAAGCTGGTTTTTTTGGGAGGAAAAATCTAAACTCTCCACCAAAAATGATGTATTGCCCAGAGGGCGCCACATTCCCCACCCTACATACTTTTTGAAATAAGACTTTTATTCTGATGTTGAAGACAACTTCAACAATTATAATTGACTTAAAGCAGGTAACCCATTATGAACGCCCGGCACGGCACAGCCCGGCACGGCACAGGACAGTCCAAATTCCTTTGTATAGTTTTAAATGCAACGTAACCCATTATGAGCGGCCAGCTCGGCCCGGCACAGTCCAGCACGCAAACGGAACGGCCAAAATTCTCCGAGGAGAATAAAATCCGTTGAAGTCGAACGGCCTGAACGGCCAGTCGGCGCCAGTGCGTCATAATTGTTGGTAGTAAGCATATATTGTTGATTTTTTAATTGAAAGCGCGTTGTTTGTTTTGAAATATGAAAATATAAAATTTGATTTGAGACATTCGAAAATATTTGGGAAATTTTGGATCATCTTTATGCGGGAAAAGATGATGAAAATCGCCATATTCTCTTCTTTTTTTAACATTTCGTGAACCCAAAACCGATGTTTCCGTAGTAATTTTGCATTTTCGTCTGTTACAATCTCAGTACAAATTTCACTACTATTATACCTCTTCTTCTGATGAGGTCTCCATGGCATATGATCATTTTTCCGGTGCCGTGCCGTGCCGGCCGTTACAAATGGGTTTTTGAACGTGCCGGCCTGTGCTGTGCCGTGCCGGGCGTTCATAATGGGTTTCCTGCTTCGGAACATTATTAAAAAAATTAAAATATTTAAAAATTTAGAAAAACATCGATTTTTTTCTACTTTCTTTGCTCATAACTTTAAAACGATTCATTTTGGAACAATGTCGTAAGAAAATAAAGATAATTGAATTTTGTATGATAAACGACTGGTTAAAAATGTCTTTAAATTATTACCCTCTCTGCAAAATAGCCATAAATACAAAATAAGGGGGCAAAATAAGCCTATTGTTATTCAATGTTTTTCAACCACTTTGTTAGAATTTTCGTAATTCGCTTAGAAAATTCTTACAATATACTTAAATCGTTCACCAAATTTCATTAAAATCGACCTGATAGATTTTGCAGAATAATGTTGCAAACTAATTTTTTTTAAAAAAGTTCAAATTTTTTAAAAGCTTTCTGACAAAAAAGTAGACCATTTAGAAGTTTTTGCTAATTTTTTTACATATAAAGAGGTTCTCTACCTATCTAATACACTTTACAGAATTAAAATTGGATTATTTAGGCGGCCTCAGCACTGTTTTAAAGTTATAAACAAGTTTTTGGCTTATAAACAAATATGTACAGTGAAGACTTTGGCATAAATTCATTTTCTCGAGAACAGGCGTCTCTGGACATAAATCCTGAAATAGGTCGATTTTTATTTTTAAATTCTAATTTTTTGTTATATATATCATACTAGTGACGTCATTCATCTGGGCGTGATGACGTAATCGGTGATTTTTTTAAATAGGTGCCGTTTGATAGCTCAATCGAAAGGCTATTCAATTTTGTATTCACTAATATAAACATTAACATAATTATTTATACAGGGTTTGAATTAAAAAAAATTGAATTAAATTAATTCCAATACATATTTAGATTACGTCATCACACCCAGATGGATGACGTCACTAGTATGATGTTTATTCCAAAAAATTATAATTTAAAAATAAAAATCGATCTGTTTCGGGATTTATCCCATTCTCAAGAAAATGAATTTATTCCAACTCAAACGTCCTCACTATATTTGTGTATAAGCCAAAACATTGTTTATAACTTTAAAACAGTGCTGAGGCCGCTTAAATAATCCGATTTTAATTCTGTAAACTGTATCAGATAGGTAGAGAACCTCTTTATATGTAAAAAAATTAGCAAACTTCTAAATAGTGTACTTTTTGTTCAGAAAGTTTTTAAAAAATTAGGACTTTTTTAAATAAATTTAGATTGCAAAATTATTATGCAAAATCTGTTAGGTCGATTTTAATGAAATTTGGTGGACGGTTTAAGTATGTTGTAAGAATTTTCTAAGCGAATTATGAAGGTTCTAAGTGCAACCAAAGTGGTTGAAAAACGTTGAATAAAAACAGTCTTTTTTGCCCCCTTATTTTCTATTTACCGCTATTTTGCAGAAAGGGTAATAATTTAAGACATTTTAAACCAGTCGTATATTATACAAAATTCAATTATCTTTATTTTCTTTCCCTACGACTTTGTTGCAAAATGAATCGTTTTAAAGTTATAAGCAATGAAAGTAGAAAAAATCGATATTTTTCGAAATTTTTAAATATTTAAATTTTTTTATTAATGATCTGGGCATATTAATTAGTTATAATTAATTATTGAAGTTGTCACCTAACTTTATCTGCAAAACTCCGAATGCCACCTCACACATCTATCTCAAAACAGATCCACCTGGTCTATATGTATTTGTTATTAAATTGTTTTAAAATAAATATTGTTTGACTGCGTGTGTTCGTTTTTTTAAATCCGCACGAAATAATAAGAAATTAATATCAGACGATTCCATATAAGTTTGGGTGTGTGTATGTATATTCAACAAGCTATCCAACGGCACGAAGCCAATAAGAGTACATACAACAACAATGCCATAAGTATCATTTTTAAGGGTCTAGGACATTTCGCCGTCGCCGTTTCGCCGTCGCCATTTCGCCGTCGCCATTTCGCCGTCGAGCCATTTCGCCGTCGCCGTTTCGCCGTCGAGCCATTTCGCCGTCGCTATTTCGTTGTTATCATTCGTACTTATAATTTCGGGATGATCATTACTTGTATATGTTACAGTTCAAGTTGATTCTCAGTTAGAGTTGACTCCAACTAGTTGGAGTCAACTCCAACTGAAACGAGCAGTAAAAGTTGATTTTAAAAATTTAAATCAACTTTTACTAGTTGGAGTTGACTCTTACTGGATCGATTCAGTAAATGTTGATTATACGAGAATCTCAAGTGCATTTTTGATGACTGTGCGTTTCTTTGTTTTGACCGTTTCAACTACTTATTAGTATTGCCTGTAACGTCGCCCCCGTTAGGTAAATTATTCTGATTAGATTTTTTGCACAAAACTTACTCAAAGAAATACATCCGTATAACAATCCTTATAACAAATACACAGGGTGTCACGCGGTACCGCGATCGAAAAATTGTTTAACTAATTTTTGTTAACCAAATTCACAAAAATAATTTTTATCTACTCTATCTCATATTATGTAAAGCAGCCTCACCGTGCCTCGGACAGCACGTTAAGCCGACGGTCCCCTTCGGCTAGTGTACATCGACACTAGTTATTACTTGAAACAGGGTTAAAGATGTAATTGGCGCCGGAACTGTCCGAAAGGCAAAAATGCCATACGATATTATATATTATGAAAGTCAGAAACTAAAAAAAAAATCAAAAATTAAAGCTACCTCTATAAGATCCTGAAGAAATTTTTGTCATTATTTCATTAATAAGATATTATTTTTAATTATCAACAATGAGCGCTAAGCGTGTATTGAGGCGGCCGTCAATGTGAGTGCGAGTGAGATTCACCATTGGACGGCCGGAATGGTGCATCTCTTTAGCACTCACCATTGACGGCCGCCTAATACGCACTTAGCGCTCATTGTTAATAATTAAAGATAAAGCTTAGTAATAAAATACAGTCATCTCTCTCTATAACGATATATCTTTCTATAATCATACTGTACTAAATAACTTAGGTTAATTTTCTCTATTGCCCGAGTTATCGATAACTTTACGCTTTTTCGAAAACATCTTGACTGTTCACAGACCGAGATACAACCGAAATTGAAACTTAGAAGTCGTCAATAGAGGACAACATCTGTGTGAAAACAGTTAAGGCACACCGCCCGAACGATAAAAGCGTGTACTAATTACTCAACTTTCGGCATATTGGATTGAAATTTGAACCACCAAATTTTTGCTAAATTGGAGCCACAAAATGAATCACTCACTAATCACTTTTTATCAAGTTACACCTACGCAAGAGCTTTTTCAGTTATTCCCTGTGTTTCAACTAAGGAAGCTCTCAGACCAAATGCAACACATACAATAAAATTCATACGAAAAATGTTGCACAGTTCATAATAGCGTACATCTGTTTATACTCAACAGAGATAACGTCCCATAACACATTTTATCATTATGTAGAATACAGGAGCGTGCCAATTTTGGAACTTCCGAATATCAATCAGTATTTGAAATGTCTTCAAGCGAAAAAGATGTTATTGTAGCTTGGCAATTTTTAAGAAGATGTCAGAGAAAAGAAAGAAAAATGCGTCGATGACGCACCCACTGAATGCATTTAACATTATTCATAGTCCAGCAATTGTTTTACATGAACAGACATGAACATTTTTGCTAGGAGTGTTTTTTTTATAAAATTACTTACTTTTTGAGTTATTTGCAAGAAACCGTATAAAAATGTGTTTTTTTTTAATGAACATATTTACTCTCAAAAACTCGACACGTTTTAACTTAGTGAAAAAATGCTATAGAACAAAAATTGCTTAAAATTACGTAGTTTATCCATTTCCGGCCTTATTTTGAACGTATAATTTTCACCCTCGGGAAGGGATGAAACTTGCCCCACATGCTACCTACTTACATATGTCTATGAGAGATTTTCATGTTATTTTAAAGGGTTCTTTACAAATTTATAGGTTTTGCAATATTTTACCGTCAGCATTAACTTTAAAAATATCACAAATTTTTATTTATATAAAAATTGTTTTTTTATATATTATTAAAGAAAGAAATATGAAAATAAACATGGAGAAAACAAAGATAATGGTCATGGGAAATGAGGATAAACAAGTAAATATAGAGATAAATAACCAGAAATTATAACAAGTAACAACATATAAATACCTGGGTGTGAAAATATAAAATGGAGGAAGATCAGAAGAAGAAGTCAACGAAAGGATAACCATGCCGTTCAGAATCTACTACAGCTTAAACAGAGCATTCATTGGAAAAAAGGAGTAAGCAGCAGGATGAGGCAAGGATGAGGCAAGATGAGGACAATGATAGAGGTATATAAAACGATCTTCAGGCCAATCCTTACCTATGGTAATGACAGCTGGGTGCTAACACAATCATCGAAAAGTAGAATAAACTCAATGGCCATGAAGTACCCAAGAAAAGTAAAAGGAATTACAAGACGCGATAGAATAAGAAACAGCATTGTAAAGGGTCGTTTAAACACAGCGATAAATCAAACAACTTATCAAGGTCAATCGAGTTGTTGCAACTTATCATTGTGTGTAAACGGTGCATCGCACAACTTATCAAAGTTGGAGTTGGGTTGAGGGTGGTATCGCATTGAATCGCAGCGTCTAAACAGTGTTTCAACTTGTTATCACAACTAGTTGCTGTGACTTATCGTTGTGTTTAAACGACGCTTACTCCAACTTTGATAAGTTGTGCGATGCACCGTTTACACACAATGATAAGTTGCAACAACTCGATTGACCTTGATAAGTTGTTTGATTTATCGCTGTGTTTAAACGACCCTTAAGAGAAGAACACAACTTGGACTGAAGCGAAGCGAAGGGCTAAGAATAAACAAGAGTGGAGACGATTTGTATATGATATAGATACATGAAATTTATTTTTTAAACACCTTGCACCGTTAAGTAGAAAGATTTAGATTATGTTATTATGAACATATAAAATTATTTACTACTTGGACTAAGGAAAAATGGGATCTGTGTAACAATTTAATAAATTTAAATTATACTAGAAAATAACATGTTTTTTTTCTCTGATTCTGGCCTCGATTTAGAACTAGAACCTTTAGCCACGTAATTGGATAACTTATCACTAACTCAGATGTAATGTGTAGTGTGTGTGTTGAGTAAGTGTCTTGTTACTTTGCAAAGTCGACGTCATTGTCTTTGCAAAGAGACGCTAATTGTATCCGAACGTCTGCGGTCCAACATAGTTAAAATCTCTAAAAAAATGATTTGTCAAAAAACTGTAAATAGGTATTAATCTGTAAACATTAGATAGATAAGTCAACAAGCACGTTTATCCTTTTAAGACTTTTTTACGTTTATTTTGTAAGTAAACAAATCATTGTAAAAAATTGAATTAAATAAACGTATTATTATCTCAAAACTTAAATAAATTTATCCTATTATCCCTAATAATTATATTCTACGCCCTAATTCCAAACACACACATTTGCACATCTGGGCACTCTTTACTGCCCTTTTCTTGAGAATCCGATCGCCGTTGCATCGGAATTCTAGGAATTTTAGTTTAAGTGCGTTCAAGGGATGCCTGTTAACCGTTGAAACATATTAGACCAGACTATGTCATCGTCCCCGTGAGGTAAATTATTCCGATTCGTATTTTTGTACAAACCTGCTCAAAAACAGGTCCTTATAACAAATCCACAGGGTGGCGGGAAGTGGCGCGGTCGGAAAATTGTTTAAATAATTTTTTAAAACAAATTCAAAAAATCAATTTTTTCACTTCGTAGGTATAATTTTTTTAGACTCTTTGGGTCATTATAAGCAAAAAAAGTCGGTTGTATTTTTCTCTAAAATTGATTGTTGTCGAGTTATACGCGATTTAAAAGTTAAAAAACGAGAGAAAATGGCCATTTTTAAGGCTTAATAACTCGGTTAATAGTACATTGTGTACCTAGTAGGAAAAGCTTAACATTCCCGGACGATGTAAAGATTGCTGTCGAGGCGCAAGCCGAGACAAGGGAATACAGAGTCCGGGAATGTTGCTTTTCCTGCAAGGTATACATACTATTTTTTCGAAAATCTAACATTTAAATTATATTAAAATAAATATGTTAAAATTTTCAAATAGACATATTCTGACTCAAATATTCTTGATGCCACCAAGTACATGTTTTGTAACTATAGAAACAAAAATATTGAATTGTCAAATTTGACGTATTTGCGTATTTTTGACAGTACTTATAAATAATACATTTGTTCTGAATCTGCTGTAAGGAAAAAATATTTTTTTATGGATGTTATACAATGTGCAACTTCTCTCACTACTTACATACATTCAAAACGAACAATTTCTTATGCAGTGAGAAAAGTCGGCCATTGCAGTGGGAAATATTTTTTCTCACGGGTTTTCGTACGGTTTTCCATATCGTCGTCTTAATACTATAACTTGATAACACGAAATTAGTAGTTTTGAGATAAACGAGTTTAAAGATTTTAAAGATATTTGTGCTGCTACCATGATGTTGGTAAAATACGGAATTCACTCTGCGGCTCTCAAATACTGTTCCTTAACTTTTTGGCAACTGATCTATTTGGGAATACGGTGCAAATTTGTTTTCCAATATGGAAAAAACCATGAAAAATTAAAGTTATCAACTTTTAGCATTACCATAATGTTAACATTTGGTAATGTCGCATGTTGTGTCAAGTTGCATATAAGTGAACTTTTTAACACAACTAATATTTTATACATTATTTTGTTGAAAATTAGCCCCCTGCCATGGGGGTTACCAGATCTGCTAACAATTCTCGAATTCTTGCATTAAAATGAACCGAATAAACAGATAGCAATTATGTGGTAAGCTCAATGGTTTCAGAAAAACATGTGCTACAACTAGATAACTCGAGTTATCTAGTTATAGCATTCAGTGTATGTCGTATTCAGGATTATTTCGATTAAATAATAGCTTGATAACTTATCTTTGTCAACTTTTAGCACTGAATGTTAGGGGCATTTGAGTTTTATCAACTTTCGTCAATCATAAATAAATACTTAACCCGTTTGGAGCGAGCTATTAAGTTTTTACACAATATGGAGGCAAATAAAATACATCTTGTGAACTAGTTATCTCAAAAACATCAATTTTGGAGTTATTAAGTTATAGTACTAAGGCGACGATATATGATCGCCGTTTCCATGGTAACATGCGCAATACAAGCACAAGTTAATATTGTCAAATAAAATGTGTTGGAGCAAAACTTACCAGGAATTACCTTTCAAAACTGTTCGAAAATAACTGTTAATTAGAATTTTAAATAAATAAGGTACATATATAAATTTTAAGAATATTAAATAACTACATGTATATGTATTTTATTTCAATTTATGTATATAATATACGTAAAAGCACCTAAATTATTCAATTTTGAAGTTTAAACTCATGACGTCATGACACAACCGCATCCATAGAAAAAGTACAGTATACAACACATGAGAAAATGACATATTTCTCCCTGTTGTACAATATACTATTCCTTATGTATAGTAAGGAATAGCTATTTGTATAACAAGGGAGGAAAGTGCTACTTTTCCTCCCGAGAATGAAGTTTACTGCCCGACGCGTAGCGGAGGGCAGTAATCATTCAAGGGGGGAAAAGGCACTTTACTCCCATGTTATACATATGGTTTTTCCACCTTCCTCAAATAACAAGTCATTTTTTCATTTTTACTTAATTTATTTATGTAACTAACCAACAAAATTTATTAAAACTAAAACTAACAAGTAGGTACAATATAACTGTCAACTGTCAAATATGTCAAATTATTAATGTAAACATTGTTAAATCAAAATAACAATTTACTGTTTTTTACCATTCTGCAAACTACTGGGTGTTTTATAAATAAACGTTAAAATGTATAGATACTTAAGTAATAAAAAAAGATATTGCACAGGGCGTTCAATAAGTTATATTTCATGAATGAAATACTATGACGCCACTTTTACTTTTCCTCCCTATTGAGGAAAAATATTTTCCTCCCTAGGGAGGAAAAGTACAACTTTGCTCCCTACAATCAGGTCCGGAAAAGTATACTTTCGGTAGAGGTGGGTGGAAAATAACATTTTTGTACAGTTATTTTTCATTTCCAGGCAATGGCTAAGTACAAGGAAATATCGAACGTTTCTTTCAAAAATATCTAAATTCCTGACCGATTTTCGGAAAAAATTATTATTATGAAAGTTAGAAAGTGAAAAAATAAAAGTTTAAAGTCCCCTTACATGATCCTGAAAAAATTTGTGTCATTAATTTATTACTAAGTTGTTATTTTTAATTATTAACAATGAGCGCTGAAAGCGTATTTAGGCGGCTGTCAATGTGAGTACGAAAAATATGCACCATTCCGGCAGTCCAATGGTGCATCTTACTCGTACCCACATTGATGGCCGCCTCAATACGCTGTTAGCGCTCATTGTTAATAATTAAAAATAACAGCTTTTTAATACATTAATGTCACAAATTTCTTCAGGATCATGTAAGGGGGCTTTAAACTTTGATTTAGTCACTTTCTGACTTTCATAATAATAATTTTTAACAGAGTTAAAGCCTTGAAAATAACTATTTTCGTGTTTTTCAAATTTTAAATCGCGTATAACTCGACAACAATTAATTCTAGAGAAAAATCATAAGAGATTTTTTGCTCATAATGTCCCAAAGAATCTAAAAAAATTGGTACGAAGTGAAAAAATTGATTTTTTAAATTTGTTTAAAAAAATTGTTTAAACAATTATCCGACCGCGGCACCTCCCGGCACCGTGTATTTGTTATAAGGACCTTTTTTTTAAGTAAAAACGTTTGTGCAAAAAAAGACGGATCAAAATAATTTACCTAACGGGGGCGACGATACAGTCTGGACTATATGGGATGTTGCGTGTTACATATATCGATCGGATATCGCTTTTGGTATGAGAGCTTCCTAAGTGTTATCTTTAATTGGTAAAATTCTCACGGTTTAGTTATCTTAGTTATTGCCAAACGCAAATGGTTATCAGTTGTTTCTTGAAAAGTAAGGTCATCGAATATTGAAAAGTTATCAGAGAACGATATCGGTATAGAGAAAGAATTAACATTGTCCTTATGACGAACCAAACAATGTTTAGTATTTTGCTCGTTATAGAGGAATTATCGTTATATAGGGAATCGTTATAAAGAGAGACTACTGTAGTGACAAAAATTTCTGCTGGATCTTGTAGAGGGGGCTATAAACTTTGATTTGGTCACTTTCTGACTTTCATAATAATGGATTTTAACCGAGTCTTGAAAATGGCTATTTTCGCATTTTTCAAATTTTAAATCGCGTATAACTCGACAACAATCAATTTTAGAGAAAAATCACAAAATACCTTTTTTACTCAGACTAACCCAAATGATCTAAACAAAAATTGTTCGAAGTGAAAAAATTATTTTTGTGAATTTGTCTAAAAAAATTGTTTAAACAATTTATCGATCAAGGTACTGCCTGGCACCCAGTAGATTTGTTATAAGGACCTCTTTTTGAGTAAGTTCGTGCAAAAAATTCGAATCGGAGTAATTTACCTAACGGGGGCGACAATACAGCTTAGACTAATTTGAACATATTCAGTAACATTTAATTTCTAGAATCGGCTGTTTGTGTGAATCAGAATCAACTTTTACTAAATGGCATTGGGAAGAGTATACTTTTCCTAGTTGGAGTCTACTTTTACTAGTAAATGTTGAATATAAATCTTCATTTTATATTTATAATCAACTTTTACTGAAACCAGCCGTTAGAGTTGACTCCAACTAGTTGGAGTCAACTCCAACTGGATAATCAACTTGAACTGTAACATATATAAGTTTTGAATGGTTTTCGAACGATTATATACTATCACTTTTGCATAATGAAGTTTTTAATTTTTGATGCAGTAAAAACAATTGAAATTGAAATCTGTAAATATTTTATTTTTCAGACGAAAACAATGTATAGTTGAATACGAAAATATAACTTGGTTTTACTAGCAACATCAGCGTTTTATTTACACTGACATTTAGTATAAAAAAAAGTTAGTACGTTATCACGTTCTTGCGACATTTAGTATAAAAAAAGTTAGTATGTTATCACGTTCTTGTAAACTTAACCAATGCGGGATGGCGACGGCGAAACGGCCGACGGCGAACTGGCTCGACGGCTAAACGGCCGACGGCGAAGTGGCTCGACGGCGAAATGGCGACGACGAAATGGCCACGGCGAAACGGCGACGGCGAAACGTCCCAGTCCGTCATTTTTAAATCTTGTAAAGCTTTAGGCAGGATTTGCTGCGTTGATAGTAAAATTTAATTTTATTTCAGGTTCGCAAACGTTAAGGTTAGGAGGTATATTTTTTAGACTGCTGCATGCTGATTTGAATGGGTTGTTATTGGTGTCAGATTTCTGCCGTAGATTTTTTAACCAGAATCGTCGTTTTTTCATCAATATACGAATAATTAGTTTTCTCTTACGTCTCAAAACCCACCAAATTTGATTTCCATATCCCAACTGGCTTTAAAGCAATAAATAAACTGCCAGTTTGTAACAAAAAATTTAACATCCCGTATCTCGGAAACGAAGCGTTTGCGGACATCATGATTATAAAGCAAACTGTCATTATTATCTCATGTAAATTTACCCCTAAAAGTTTGTCGCACTTATTTAGAAAAACCTTGTACTGATGACGAACATGGCCAGTTGTTAAAGTACCTAACTTTTTTATTATCCAACATAAGCGAATGAAACTAAAATCAGAATGTTAAGAAATCCTGAGGCTATAGTTGGATTTTAATTTCAGTATTTTATAAATGCTAGAATAGTCCACAGGGCGATGCGAACTTTGAGAAAAAAACACAGACAATAACAGTTTACCTGTCTAGCAATAATATTATTACAGCGATATTGTTAACGAATAAGGCTATATATAACATGGTAAAAAAATCACTTAAATCGGACCACAGGTTTAGGAAATTCGAGACATCAAAAATGACCAAATTTTTCACTGTATCGATTTTTTTTCACTTGAGTGTACTTTATAACAGAAAAATGTCAAAATATCACTATGCTGTAGGCAATTATCGTTTTCAGATTTTTTACTGTATGATGAAAATACTTCGTAATATTAAATTTTTTTATTAAAAAAATCATAAAATCCTCTAAATTTTATACAAAAAATGTACGTCTATGGCTTGTTTGTTTTTGTGGCCTAGATGCGATGAAAAATTAAAAACGACCCTCTTACGAGAGCGTAAACTATGTGAGAAAAACAAAGCCATTCAATTCCTCCGACGAATTGAACGAGATTCGATGCTGAAATTTTGGCACTAAACATAATGTAAAATCGATCAGTGGAGCATGGGTGAACGATCCTTTAATATGTTGAAAAACGGGAGAATGGAACATCCAGCATTGGAAAATGCTACTGACACAGCAATCCTATAAGGCCTGCTACGTGTTTTATTGAAACTTTTAGCGATAAGGATTAAATGAATTATGTGTTATGCTGTTGAGAATAACTTTTTTATTTGATTTTTCGTAGGAAAATGGAAGTTAAGAGCACATTAGTAGATATTCGTATTGTCCTAAAGGCTACCATAATTTAATGTATTGTAAAATTGTTAGTTTATTTGACATTTTTGCCTCAAAACCAAAATGATTTCATAGAGGGTAGCATTTTTTTAATGCAAAAATTTTTTTTGTTATATACAAAAAAAATTCCAACCAATAATTAGATGGAAACGAAAATCTTATCAAAAGTGTTAAGTAGGCGATACTGTAGACTCAGGGGTCACCAATTATGTTCCCTGAGGGTCCAGACTTATGCCACCTCTGTCCGGTTGTTCTGATTCGGTCTCTTTGCGGATTCTTGTTAAAAAATATCATCCCCACCATAATAACAAATTAATGAAAAGGGTGCCGGGCGAAATTTTTAGGCAGAAATTGTTTAACACTTTTTTTAACAAATTCAAAACATTGCGTGTTTTGCCCTCCAAAATATGTTTTTAGCATTTTTGGGCCATCTTAAACAAAAAAGATCTTTTTTCTCAAAAGTTGATAAATTTCGAATTTAAAATCTGAAAAAAAAATTTTTTTTCTTCATACTTCTTACCTAATGTTATTTAAGATTAAGAAATTAATTGTTATAATAATTAGTTTTAAGGCCTTATTGTAATTAATTATTGTATAACCAATATTGTTTGTGTCAATGGCCATTGCAGCCGAGACACATACATTTAAATAATAAAAAAAAATCTGAAAAATGCGAAAAAAGCAGCATTTTCGAAGCTTGAAAACTCATGTGTAAATTATTATTTTTGAGGTTGTCAAGTGTCTAAATTAATTGTAGTTCAAGAAACATTCAAGTAAGATTCAATTTCAAGATTCGATGAGTAATAATAGAATATTTCAATTTAGAACGTTATTTTTAATTGTTAATTATGCGCGTCCTCTCTACCCTTAATCCGCCGCGGCGGCGCGTCGCACTATGTGGTGCGTATCGCCCTATATGATTGGCGTATTTAATTAGCACATTGGCAATCATTAATTTAATAAATAAATAAACTATTTAAAAAAACTATGTTAATGATGTATTATAAAATTCTAAAATTTTACTGCTAAGTATTTGTTAGGAATTTTTCGCATAAGTACTTATAATAATGAATACATGCGACAGAGACGCATTAAAAAGTGCGACGCCAGACGATTAACAATTAAAAAACAACGGTCAATATTGAAGTAAGCCCCGATTACTCGTTAGAATCTTGATTTAATGTATAAGCTTCAATTTAGGCACTTGTCAACCAGAACACTAATCATTTACATTATGAGTTTTCAAGCTTCGAAAATGCGTATGCGATTTTTCGCATTTTTCACGTTTTAAATCGCTTATATCTCGAAAACTGTCAACTTTTGAGAAAAATGACCAGAGACCTTTTTTGTTTAAAATCACCCAAAAAATCTAAAAATGCCTTTTTCGGGGCAAAAATAGAATTTTGAATTTATTTAAAAAAATTGTTTCCTATGTAAAAAAATGTACCTTTCTAAAGTCTGGAATGAGTTTAGTGCAACTGATTTTCATTAAGGAGTTGAGACTAATTTGTTAGCTGAGATCTGTACCGATTTTTAATAACGTTCATTCTTGAAAAAGTGGCTTCGCACATACGAGTATAAAGTTGAGATAAACCTAGTCCACAATTCCATGTCCAAACATTTTCAAAATTACAAGACACATATTCTGAATTTAATCGCGGTCCGCACAAAACTAGCCTACGGTCCGGCCAATACGCTAATTGGTGACCCCTGCGTAGACTATCACGTAGCTTCATACTATGTCTTCTGTATTTTTAAATTTTAAATAATATTTTTAAAACTGAATAAAGTAATTTTATTATTTATTATCATTTTATTTTAAGATTTTTTAAAAATCTTTTTATTTTAACAATTTTTTTACATTCGAAAGTAAATAACACCGTTGTTATAGTCGGAGAGATAGAAGCGGATTTTGTGCGTGATAAGTAATATGGAAAAACTATACGGGGATATGTTGAATTAGTTGTGTACATGACTTTCACCAACGGCCGGAAACCAGAGTGGGGGGCCGAGGGTAATTATAAAGGGTCAAAGTCGCGGATTTTATTTTTTTTGTGACGCTCATGATCGAGATAGTGCACCAAAATTTGGGAATAAGTAGGTCATGACGTAACTAAGTAAAATCTCTAGGGGCGGAACGCTGCGTGGCCGACAAAGGGGTGGGGGTAGGGGTGAATATAAAAAATATAAAGGGTTTTTTGCGACGTTCGTGATTGACATAGTGGACCAAAATTTGGGAATAAGTAGACCATGACATTACTAAGTAAAATCCCCAGAGCCGGAAACCAGAGTGGGGGACGAGGGTAGTTATAAGGGTCAAAGTCGCCGTTTATTATTTTTTTTTGTGACGCTCATGATCGAGATAGTGCACCAAAATTTGGGAATAAGTAGGTCATGACGTAACTAAGTAAAATCTCCAGGGGTGGCACGCTGCGTGGCCGACAAAGGGGTGGGGCAGGGTAAATACAAAAAATATAAGGGGTTCTTTGCGACGTTCGTGATTGAGAGAGTGCACCAAAATTTGGGAATAAGTAGACCATGACATAAATAAGTAAAATCCTCAGAGCCGGACACCCGAGGTGGGGGACGAGGGTATTTATAAGAGGTCAAAGTCGCCGGTTTTATTATTTTTTTTTGTGACGCTCATGATAGAGATAGTGCACCAAAATTTGGGAATAAGTAGGTCATAAGCTAACTAAGTACAATCTCCAGGGGTGGAACGCTGCGTGGCCGATAAAGGGATGGGGGTAGGTGTGAATATAAAAAATATAAGGGTTTTTTTGCGACGTGCTAGATTGAGATAGTGCACCAAAATTTGCGAAAAGGTAGACCATGACTTAGCTAAGTAAAATCCCCAGAGCCGGAAACCAGTGTTGGGGATGAGGGTAGTTTTAAGGGGTCAAAGTCGCAGTGTGTATTATTTTTTTTGTCACCCGGCACAACATTTGTCCCCCACGCAGCGTTCCGCCCCTGGAGATTTTACTTAGTAATGTCATGATCTACTTATTCCCAAATTTTGGTGCACTATCTCGATCACGAACTTCAAAAAACCCCTATATATTTTTATACTTCCCCCTGCCTACCACCCCTTTGTACCCCAAGCAGCGTTCCGCCCCTGAAGATTTTACTTAGTTACCTCATGACCTACTTACTCCCAAATTTTGGTGCACTATCTCCATCATGAGCGCCACAAAAGAAAATAATAAAAACCGCGACTTTTACCCCTTATAACTACCCTCGTCCGCCACTCTGGTTTCCGCTTCTGGGGATATTACTTAGTTATGTCATGGTCTACTTATTCCCAAATTTTGGTGCACTATCTCAATCACGAACGTCACAAAAAACCCCTTACATTTTTTTATATTCACCCCTGCCCCACCCCTTTGTCGGCCACGCAGCGTTCCACTCCCGGAGATTTTACTTAGTTACGTCATGACCTACTTATTCCCAAATTTTGGTGCACTATCTCGATCATGAGCGTTACAAAAAAAAAATAATAAAAAACGGGACTTTGACCCCTTATAACTACCTTCCTCCCCCACTCTGGTTTCCGGCTCTGGAGATTTTACTTATTTATGTCATGGTCTACTTATACCCAAATTTTGGTGCACTATCTCAATCACGAACGTCGCAAAAAAACCCTTATATTTTTTATATTCACCCCTACCCCCACCTCTTTGTCGGCCACGCAGCGTTGCACCCCTAGAGATTTTACTTAGGTACGTCATGACCTACTTATTCCCAAATTTTGGTACACTATCTCGCTCATGAGCGTCATAAAAAAAATAATAAAAACCGCGACTTTGACCCCTTATAACTACCCTCGGCCTCCACTCTGGTTTCCGGATGTTGGTGAAAGTCATGTACACAACTAATTCAACATATCCCCGTATAGTTTTACCATATTACTTATCACGCACAAAATCCGCTCCCAGCTCTTAGACTATTAGTTACTATCATTGTTATAGATTTAAATAAAATTGAAAAAGTTTACATGTTGTAAAACGAAATTCCCTCGTTGCGTAAATGGACTTTTCCAACTAGTTCGTGATGCTACTTTCGTGACGATCGCCTTAGCATTTTTCTAAGAGAAAATTTAAACTTCGCTTCAAAAACAGTTATCAGCGTCTAATATAATTAGTCAGTATACGATATTAAAAATGCGCTCATTAGTGGATGCGCTCAAACGAAGAAGAGTTCAAATTGCTTGTATTCAAGAAACTAGGTGGAATGGACAAAGGGCGAAAGAACTAGGTGATGGATATAAATTGTGGTATGTAGGGAGTAGTAACACTAGAAATGGAGTTGGTATAATTGCTGATAGTGAAATGAAAGATAACGTAGTAGAAGTTGTAAGAACGAGTGATAGAATGATGTCAGTGAAATTTGTAATTGATAAAGAGGTATTGAATGTTGTGTGTGTGTATGCTCCTCAAACAGGTCTGGGTGAGAATGAAAGAAGAGCTTTCTACGACCAATTAGGAGACGTACTGAGTGATATTCCAGCAGAGGAGAAAGTTATAATAGGAGGTGATTTCAATGCACATGTGGGCCAAGACAAGATAGGATATGAAACAATATATGGGGGATTAGGCTTTGGAACTAGAAATGAAGCTGGAGATGACATGCTAGAATTAGCAACAGCATTGGATATGGCGATTGTTAACACATTCTTTAAAAAGAGAGAAACTCAACTTATTACCTACAAAAGTGGACAACATCAATCCCAAATAGACTACTTCATGATAAGGAAAGAAGACATACGTGAATGCAAGGACTGCAAGGTAATAGTTAGTGAGACAGTAAGCCAACAACATAAGCTGCTTGTTCTGGACATCGAAGTAAAAAGCGAAACTAAACAAAAATATCGGAGAGGACCACAAAAAATCAAGTGGTGGCTGCTGAAAGATGAGAAAGAAGGTCTATTCAGGAGAAGAATAGTAGAAAAAATATGTTGGAACATGAAAGGAAGCCCTAATACAATTTGGAGAAAAATGGCCAGTAGTATTAGAGAGACTGCTATTGAAATACTTGGGAAAACGTCTGGAAAAAAGTTTGAGGATAAAGAGACTTGGTGGTGGTCAAACGAAGTACAAGGAAAAATAAAAGAGAAGAGAAAATTATATAAAAAGTGGCAAGAAACCAGATCCGACACAGTTCTTCAAAACTATATGGTGGCGAAAAAGGAAGCGAAAGTAGCAGTAGCAAAAGCCAAAGCAGAAACGTATTCAAACCTATACGATCAACTTGATACCAGGGAAGGCGAAACGAAGATATATAAAATCGCCAAACAGAGAGCAAAGAAAACAAAAGATTTTAATCAGATTAGATGTATCCGAGATGAAAATAATAAAATACTAGTTCACGAAAGGGATGTCAAAAAGAGATGGAGAAAGTACTTCGACAGCTTATTAAATGAAGAATTTGACAGACAACCTGTAGAGTCAACGGAGACAGTAGCAGCAATGGTCACCAAAATAACCAACGAGGAAGTGGCTCAAGCGCTTCAAAAAATAAAGAAAGGAAAAGCGGTAGGACCAGATGATATTCCTGGAGAAGTATGGAGAGCATTGGGAGAGACAGGAACAAGGTGGCTAGCAGGTCTATTTAATAGAATTATGGAAGTCGGACAAATGCCAGACGAATGGAGAAGCAGTATACTGGTACCTGTTTACAAAAACAAGGGAGATATACAACAATGTACAAACTACAGGGCTATAAAACTGCTTAGCCACACCATGAAAATATGGGAAAGAGTAATTGACAGACGGATACGTGAAGAGACCGAAATATCCGAGAATCAATTTGGCTTTATGCAGGGTAGATCAACAACAGATGCAATTTTCATTATAAGGCAGTTGATGGAAAAATACAGGAGTAAAGAAACAAACGCTCATATGGTATTCATTGATATTGAGAAAGCATATGATAGAGTTCCTCGAGAGATTCTGTGGTGGGCACTCAATAAGAAAGGAGTCCCTGGTGAATATGTAAAGATTGTGAGGGATATGTATGAGGAAGCAACAACTAGTGTTAGGACAGGTGTGGGAGAGACTGATAAATTTCATGTGAAAGTAGGATTGCACCAAGGCTCTGTGCTTAGTCCGTATTTATTCTCATTAGTTATGGACCAGATAACAGCGAAACTACAGGGTAACATTCCATGGTGCTTAATGTATGCTGATGATGTCGTGTTAGTAGGAAATAGTGAAAGAGACTTAGAACAAAAACTGGAACAGTGGAGACAAGCTCTGGAGGAAAAAGGTTTAAAACTTAGTAGGACAAAAACAGAGTATTTGGAATGTTCATTTAAAGATGGAGCTACTACAAATAAAATGGTATCTTTGGATGGTGAAATGATTGTGAAAAGCAATAGTTTTAAGTACCTAGGATCGGTATTACAGAGTAATGGAGAAATAGATGGAGATGCATGCAGTAGAATTAGGGCTGGATGGATGAAGTGGAAAGAAGCGAGTGGTGTGTTGTGTGACAGAAAAATTCCAATGAAGCTGAAGGGAAAATTCTATAAAACAGCCATAAGACCGGCTATGATGTACGGAACTGAATGTTGGGCAGTGAAAAAGAAAGAGGAACAACGAATGCATGTGGCGGAAATGAGAATGCTTAGATGGATGAGTGGAGTGACAAAGAAGGATAAAATTAGAAATGAGTATATTAGGGGAAGTCTAGGTGTGACACCAATTGATGCCAAAATGAGAGAGCATAGGTTAAGATGGTTTGGTTATGTTCAACGTCGAGACGTTAATCACCCAATACGAAGAATAGCTGAAGTGCAGATTCCTGGAAGGAGTAGGAGAGGAAGACCAAAGAAGACCTGGGGGGAGGCGATAAGGCAGGACTTTTTGTTAAAGGGTATTAACATTGATATGACCCAAGATAGAATTGTGTGGAGAAATGCAATTAGGGAAGCCGACCCCGCATAGGGATAAGGCAAAGAGAATGATGATGACGATATTAAAAATATTTTTTGACTAAGCGATAAATCTATCCTTACTAGGGTTTATTGCCGAAGGGGTAGATGCTAGTCGAAGGGTCAATTACTTATAAGTTAACTTTCCACCGGATTTCCAGTTAAATTTGACGGTAGCGAAAAAACTAATATATGAGAAAAGATTTGTTGAATTGGTTTCGTTAAGTTTGTACCGGTGGGTTATGATGTCATTAAATCTATGACGTGCATTGCTAATTGTTTGACTTTTAGTTTATCTCGGTTTACTTTTTTTAATAACCTGTCTTTTGTGTATGAATTAACCAACTTACTAAAATTTCTACCGCTAACATAGAAGGCGTACAATACACTGAACTAAACTCTAGATACTGAAGGCATGGGCGCCCATACCCATTGGCACGGGAGGGGTGCTGTAAACTATATATGGTTATCCAAAGTATACAAAATATACTGTGCAACATCTTAACGTCTGCCTCCCCCCTGAAAATTTTTATATGGGCGCCCGTGACTGAAGGGGACACGCCCCATCGGAATGGTTCGACAACGATTTGGGGTAGGTGGAGTGAATTTTTCAAAAAGTAAACATTTATTTCAGAGTAACGGACCAAACTGACCCAGGGACAATAAAATCAACTACGAAGACATAAAAAACGGCGACTTTTAGATATTAAGTAGTGAGTAAGATAAGATAGATAAAAAGTTACTCATTGGTCAACAACCAGATTGTAGTATGTACTTAATAAAAAAACTTTTCTGTAATTTTGTTTTATTTATTAGGAACTTGTTATTGCTTACCACATGGCTCTAACCATAGTTGAATTATGATGAATCGACTTACCTGGAAAAGAAAAATACAAAATAAGTTATATTAATGAAAAATTAATTAGAACAAAAACAAAAATACATTGGTTAACTACGCTAACACACTAGTTGAACAACTTTTAGGATGTGCTTTCTTGTATTTCAATATACAGTAGTCTCTCTTTATAACGATTCCCTATATAACGATAATTCCTCTATAACGATGAAAATAATATACGTTGTTTGGTTCATCATAAGGACAATGTATTAATTATTTCTCTATACCGATATCGTTCTCTCTTTACAGCGATCCCTTTTCAGCGTTCAATAGTCGATGACCTCACTTTTCAAGAAACAACTGATAACCATTCTCCTTTGGCCCATGTGCGAATTTTACCAATTAAAGATAACACTTAATAGGGACAGAGGGAATAAGTAACAAACCTCTTGCGTAGGTTTATGAAAATAGGTTATTTAGTATGGTATGTTAAACAGTAAATGGTTAATTTCAATTAGTTACCACTATAAACAGCCCGGATTAACCGATAATAGTATAAAAGGCCCGGTTTCAGGTAAAATTTATTTTAGGCTTTATTATGGGAGTATCGTCTAGTCAGTGTTAATTGTTAATTGCAAAAGACCAGCTCTGTCTACCTCGGTGGCTTATCGCTCCGGGTGGGTCTTAACAACGGGCCAGGTCAGATAAATTTAATAATATTTACGACCGCACTAATTGAACTCAAACCAATTACTGTTGAACAAACCATACAGTATTATTATTATTACAATAACGAATTTTGTGTCTCTATCTGTATAACGAGCTCTCCTTATAACGATGAAAATTCCCGGTTCCTTGCATATCGTTATAGAGCACAAGTGTTGTGTTAAATGTGTTACAAATGGTAATAATTTTAGCGAAGACTGATTTTATCTTTTTGGCGCTATATTTATAATTAAAATATAGTAAATTAGAGTAAATTGTGCAATGGTTAAAATCAAAAACACATTAAACATTTTTACCACAAAACAAATAATCATCTTGGCCTTTATTCAGCTTTGTTTATAAACTCATTTATTACACTGATAGCAACAATAATTCCTAATTAATCATCTTTATGCTCGGCCATAATCTTAAATGTATGCCATTATGCGAGATATTATTTCGAATAATTGGTATTATAGACTAGTAAATGAACGTGAAATACGACGATACCGTGTAATTTTCAGGGTCACCAGCGAATTGCATGAAAATTTTGATTAATGTTCTACTTACCCTCCACTTCAAAGTTGGACTTGTGCCGTTGGTTTATTTTACTTGGGGTGTGAAAGTCACCCCCTCTCATCATCATCATCATCTTGGTGCTAAAGTCCTTAGAGGGCCTCGACCGTCTCAAGCTTTCTACGCCATTCTGTTCTGTCCCTTGCTTGCATTTTCCAGTTACCGACTCCGATTTTCTCGGCATCTTGTGTTACCCCGTCTTCTCATTCCCACGGATTGCGCTGTTAGAATATTTTTTATCATATTCGATTCAGGGGACCGGGCTACATGTCCTGCCCACTGCAGGCGGTTTCGCTTAATTATAGTGATAATATATTTTCCACCAAACGTACATGCTTGTAGATATTCTGCAGTTCAAAGTTATATCTACGCCTCCATATCCGTTCTCACAGACCGCTCCGAATATCTTGCGTAGCACCTTTCTTTCAAAAATCGATAGAGCGGATTCATCTGTTTAGTTAGCGTCCATGCCTCTGATCTATATGTGAGAAACGGGGATTATCAATGTTCTATACAGCCTTATACGAGTTTTTTGAGGGAGACGTTTGTTAGCTAAGTACTTTGATATACCATGATAACACCTGTTTGCAATAATTATTATTCGCCTTTTTATTTCCCCTAATGTGTTATTATTGGGGTTAACCGATGTCCCTAGATATATGAACTCTGTGATCGCCTTTGATCTTTGATCGATTGATATATGAACGTTTTGGTCATTGATGATTAGATCGGCGTCAACATTTCCAGCTCTTGTGTTTGTGTTAGTCGCCATGAATTTGGTTTTATTTTGATTTATCTGTAAGCCCATTCGTTCTGCTGCTGCTACTAGCTCGGTTAGGATTTCGGCAGTTCTCACCCTGGCTCTTGAGAAAACGTCCACGTCGTCTGCATATGCTAGAATTTGGACTGATCTATTAAATATTGTTCCCCTGATATCTAAATTAGCGTCTCGTACGCTATCTCTAGAATTGACTAATTCTATTTTTTTTAGTTTTTTCAGTAAGTCAATACTTTTCGCGTTATTGGCGAGTGAGAATGTTTATCCTGCATCAAAAATTCACGTTTTCAGGCGGTTTTTCACAAATAATTCAGAAAGTAAGTATTTTATCGAAAAAATATTCTGAGCAAAAATGTAGCTCATAAAAAAAAGACAAAAAAAAAACAGTACATTTATGAAATCTACAGACCCAGCAAAAGTAAAGTTGGAGCTCATGAAAAATACGTTGGTTCTTATTCTTCAAATTTCACATCGAATATTTCAACGTGAAATTACCAAAAAATGAAGCACTTTTCGGGGAATACTCTAGTACTAGTGAAACTTTTTAAAGTATTTAAAAAAAAAGCTTAATTTTTATTTTTTATAAAAGTTTCTAGCATCACAACTAAGCAAGTTACGCACAAAATAAAGTTGGTCCCTTATTTTTTGTAAAAAAAATCATGAAAATCTCCCCCTAATTAGCACCCCAAATGAAATTAATCGTTATCGCTTTACCATTTGCTTTACTCGTATTTTTTATATTATCTGTAAGTTTCACCAGTTCAAAGTACTTATTTGTGAAAGGGTAGTAGTTAAAAACGTTTGAACGAATCACTAATCACGAGTGTATGAAAACTTTGAACAGCCATATTATCTTGATTAATTTTGACTTAGAGAAAAACAAAATAAAACTAAAACATCAATAAAGGAAAAACCTACATTTTTTTACTCTTTGAGTTTTTCTTATCCCTAATACGTTCTTAAGTTATTTTGAAAAAACGGAATTTTTCCAAAATTATAAAACTTTTTTTAATACAAAACAAATTTTTTTCACAAATAAGCACTTCGAGCCGGTCAAACTTACAGATCATGTAAACAATACATGCATAGAGTAAAGCGGTAACGATTAATTTCATTTGGGGTGCTAAATAGGGGGAACTACATTTTAATCGTAACTTCATTTTTTTTTTGTTATTTCACGTTGAAATATTCGATTTGGAATTTGACGAATAAGAACGTATTTTTCATGAGCTCTCCAACTTTGCTTTTACCTTGTCTGAATACAGACAGCATTTTTTTCGTTTTTTTATGAGTTACATTTTTGATAAAATACTTTTAAGTTATATTCGAAGAACCGCATGAAAACGTGATTTTTGTTGAAAAATAAACATTTTCTCTAGCAAATATCTCGAAAAATATTGACTTAGGTAAAAAATTCTATATAATATAATGCACTTTAGGATATTTTAACCGTGAGTATATTTTTCACCGCCAAAAAGGGGGTGACATTCGCCCCCCCCCCCAACAAAATCCGAAATAGAGCAACTAATTAGCACATAAATAGAAGTAAATTTTTCGCCCAACAAATCAAGAAGTTTGAACTTTTTTCGGTGTGTGGGGGGGTCTAGCTTGCCATTAAGCTGGACCCCCCCACTTTCAACGCGATTTCCTGGTCAACGGTTTGAGCAACAAAATTCGGATTAGAGCAACTAATTAGCACATAAATAGCAGTAAATTTTTTGTCTAGTCCGAGCTTTATTCGCGATGGTGGGGGGTGCAGCTTAATAGGGGTCATTTACTGGGCTAAAATGTATGCCATTATGCGAGATATTATTTTAATTATTAATTGGTTTTATGTTTTATGTATTTTTTAACTTCCATTAAATTGACTCGTCCAGGATCGATGAGTAAGGCCGCAGACAGACCAACGCTTTATTTATGGAATAAAACGTCACTGTATTCCCATGATAATCGTTATCTTAATAGTATCAAGTGATTGATGAACAAATTACCGCCCACTCATTGAAACTGTAATTGTTTATCTGAAATAAAATTACTGTTTAGATTTGCTGTCAACTGGTGTGATATAGTCTACACAGGAAGAGTTCATATTTTCGATTTTAAAAGAATGACCCACTTTAGGAAATTCCTCGAAAGATGATAAATTATTTTAATTGTAGAAATCCATTGTATTGATGGTGTGGGTGTGTCTGTTCGGAGATGCACGTTTAAATTTTTATCAATTAGATTTTGATATACGGCTTCCGTGTTAGGGGGAGTGTCCATTAATTTGTATAAGAGAATTTCTAAAATATGAGTACTTAATACAAGTTAGATTGGATTGCAATCGAAAATACGGTCAATCTTAGCCTCTTCCTGCCTCGGTATAACGAGATATTTCGTGCTGTTGTAATTTACTCAACTTTAAGCCAGAAACCAATGGAGTGTGGTGTGGCACGCTTTACTAGTTTACGTCGTCAAACAGAAATAGAAAATATATAATAGTGAAAAGAAAAGAGAACACAGTTGGTACCCCACGTCAGTGGCGGCCCGTGAGGTAGTGCCATAGAGCCATGGCACTACCTTACTAACTATGCAGAAGCATATTTTTATTTTTAAAATCTTTTAATGCCGGTTAATTTTTTGTGTGTATTTCTTTTTATCTTCATAAATTATATAAAATCTGGCAACTGTGCGCGCAGTACAATCGCTGCCACTTACAGCGGAGATTATTCGGCTGGAGAATCTCGAGCCAAAATTGGTACTACCACGGGTGAAAAGAGAAAGATTTTACGAGCATCCTATATAAGTGACACAGAAAGAGCTATATTGGACTATTTAGTATACCTTAAAGCCAAGCGTCCACAGACCCGCATCGTACGCATCGTACGCAACGGATTTTAGTTTGACAATCGATAATGCGATCCGTACGATGCGGATCAGTGGACGCGGTTACATAAGTTTCTGTACAAGGCAAACTAAAATCCGTTGCGTACGATGCGTACGATGCGGGTCTGTGGACGCTTGCCTTTAATGGGAATCTCGTGTCTGGCACAAGATTTTGAGTTTCTGTAAGTGCTGGCTTGTCGCTTTTGTTATATCTATTTTCTGTTAAAGTTTTTGTACTTATAATATTTATATTATTATTAAACTTTTAGTGCATCATGATCGTGGGTGTAGTATAAATAATATTTTGTGTGTGTGTGTGTGTGTGTGTGTGTGTGAAAAAATGGCTTGGATGCGAGTCCGTTAGCCACAGATTTTTATTTTATTTTTACCTCAATTTATTAGTTTTGTTATATTTATACGTATTTCACTTAAATGATTATATTTGTTTCTTTCAAGTAGTTTATGAGTAATTTAAATATTTCCATTTTATGACAACTTAGTAGATATTCTATACTAATTGGAAAATGAACTTGTGTTTGTCGTAAATTGTAATATAATTGATTTATATATCTCTCGTTAATTTTGCATTCCAAGAAAATATGGTTTAAATCTCTAATCGAAACATTATCACAAAAACATACTGATGAATTAATTATTCCTAATTTGTGCAGATGTGCCTCATATTTCCCGTGTCGAGTTTTTAATCTGACGATAGTAGAACTATCTTGCTTTGGAAGGTTATATTTAAATATGTATTCAGGTGGTGGAGGAAGTTCTTGATGTAAAGAAAAATATAAATTTTTTGACATGCTTGTAATATTTTTCCATTCTTTTTTCCATATTTTATTTATTCTAACTTTGACGTCATTTATTGCATCTGTCGATAAGATGTGAGTTAGTATCTCACCTTTTTTTATTGCATCTTTGGCCAACTCATCATAAATAATATTTTGATTATTATTTTAATTTATTACTTGACAATGAATCAGATTAGTATCTTAAAAAACTCTTTTGGTGGTTTTTCTTTACAAATTTTATAAGATTTTGTGGAGCTTTCGAGTTAGCTTAAAGAGGTCACGACGAAAAAAAAAATTCACAAAATACAGGCATATTTAAGGAACTGGTCAATTTTAGCGCCGAATTAGACAACGACTTAAAGGTTCATAATATTTAAAGTTTCAGATCTTTCAAAGGCCTACCGTCTCCTGACATGTAGTTGCTTCTAATTTATTTATGTCAGAGAAGTTTTCTGCTTACAAGCGTCGGTTCCCCGAATCATTTTTTAATCAAACATGGAGACAATTTTAATTTTTAAACAAAACTTGGTTTAAAACTGAATTAGAAGTACTGTATTAGTGAGACGAATTAAGTACTACCTCTGGGGCTATTCCGCTATGAGTTTTATTAAATGAGGAAGGTTTAAGAAGCACATTGGAAGAAACTATTTAACTTTTAAGCATTTTAATTACCATTCCTATATCAATATCTGAAGCATGCGTTTTTCGATGTTAAAACAAATTAAAACATTAATTAAAAATACAATGAAAGAAGAACGACTTAGGGATCTGCAGAAAAGTATTTTGTAAATGGTATTGATAATTTTAATAATAAAGTCATTGAAAACTTTGCAACCAAAAAACAAGAAGAATGTATCGTAAACTTTAAAAGTGGTATTAACACAACTTTGTGCATGTGTGTAAATAATGAAATAGTATTATTTTTATAATTTTGTAAATAGAGACTAAATCGTAATATGTACAAGCTAAGTAATATTAGCAGTAAATAATGGTTGTAAGTTGAGAGTTTTTTATTGTTAATGAATTTACGGAACTGTTTTGATAAATTTTGAACAATTTCTTGGCACCTCAGATAAATATACATAAGATACATAAGGTAAAAGTAGCAGCGCCTATTTTTTTTTTTTTTTAATTTTTGTTTTATAACTTTTTTGATAATATCGTGAACCCGTCACTAAAAATTTTGGCGGCTGTCCGAATTCTGGCACTACCTTCTTAAAGTGGTACGAGCCGCCACTGCCCCACGTTACTGTGAAATTAATTACTATTTACTAGAGCAGGGGTCAGCAATTGGTTTCCCTGAGGGACCGTTTCGAAAACCTATGACACTTTCGGGGTCCGGATTCAATGCTACATGTATCTGGTTGTGCTGATTCGGTTTCTTTGCAGATTGTTGTTAAAAAATATAAACAAATCGGAACGATGCCGGGCGAAATTTTTGGGCAGAAATTGTTTAATAATTTTTTTGAACAAATTTTCTCTATCTATAGGTATAATCTCTAGGTCTATCAGTATATTGTAGGTACATACTTTCATTGAGCTAAAATCTCCTAGTGGAGCAAAGAACTTCAGTGAAAATGCGCCATCGAGTTTAATTTTGCGCTAGGGCCTTCACTTTATTCCAAGACTTGTCCTATTATGATAAGTATGCCAATTTTGTGTTTTACTTCAAATATTTATTCTAGAAGAGCTAGAAGTGCAGATATATACGACGGATATGCAAGGTTCTTCTTCTTAAAGTTCCCTCTCCTGTCGGAGGTTGGATATCATAATGGTTATGGTCACTTTGTTGGCTGCTGCTCTGAATAGTTGTAATGAACTACAGTTAAACCCTTCTCTAAGGTTCTTCAGCCAGGCGATGCGTCTTCTTCCTATGCTTCTTCTTCCTTGGATCCTTCCTTGCATAATAATTCTCAGCTCAGCAACTCAAATTTTTCTCCTCTGGTAATGTGACCCAAATATTCCAGTTTTCTAGTTTTTATACTGTTCATAATTTCTAACTCCTTATTTAAACGTCGTAGCACTTCAACATTGGTAATAGATGCAAGGTGGACAACATTAATACCTGGGTGAAAAACAGAAGAGTAGAATGGAACAACCACATGAGCCGAATGACAACAAATAGAGGTAAGGACGGCGAGAGACGGTTCCCCAATAGGAAGACGATCAGTGGGAAGACCACGAAAACGATGGAATAACAACTTCCTGAAGGCACATTGAAAAACAGACAGAGTCATGCCTACACAAAAAGAAGAAGAATAAGAAGTATCCCGTAATTATGAAGCTACGGTAGATTCACTAACTACAGGGGTGCTAATAATTATTATAATTTAATAGCTATTCTATTTATAATATAAAAATAATTTAAAATAAAAATGTATACCATTTTTATTCAGTTGCAATGCGAAGGCAAAACAATCTTACTTTTCAATTAGAATACGGAGTGCAGTCCAGTCCCTTAAATCGCGATTTTCGGCTCTTATTGGAGCCTTCATCGGAAGGAACGTAGGCACTGTTCTCCATATTTTAACTGATTCGTATCGAGAGGTTCTCCCACCCATTGCAACTGAAGTGATGATAGTAGGTGGCTAGCGCCATCTGGCATTGAAAGACGAAGTAGTTTTCAATCCTAATAGTAAATTATTAATATTGAAAATATTAAAAATATTACTAAAAGATTTTTAAATTGAAAACTTATTGGTACAATTGGTATCCTGGTGACACCTCCAAGACTTCAAGTTTTCAATTTAAAAATCTTTTAGTAATATTTTTAATATTTTCAATATTAATAATTTACTATTAGGATTGAAAACTACTTCGTCATAAAAATAATTGTTACGGAAAAAAAGATGACCTAAAACCATTTAATCACAATACAACACAGTAACTGACTTTCAGATTCATTCAAATGAGATCATTATAATATAGTTAATCTTAATAATCAAAGAACAATGCATGGTACATCAGTTAGATTTCATCTTTGATTGCCTACATATTTCTATTTAAATTATTGGAAAGAAAATACAGTCGATAGTAAAAATGACAAAAGATTGAAGACTTTGGCACAAAATTTATTTTTTGAATAAAAGTCTTCAATGGGCAAATATACCCATTCCATTTCAAGAAATTGTATAAGAAATTTAGTCAAAGATTACAGTATGTATATATATATATATATATATATATATATATATATATATATATATATATAATATCGGTTTACAACGTTCTTCGACGTCTTCCGATTTCCAATCTCCATCTCGTTCTGTCATTCCATAGATCGTCCTCGAGTTCTCTGTCCCTGATTTCTCTATCAACTCCTTCTCTCCAACTTCTTCTAGGTCTTCCTGGTCTGCGCCTTCCTCTTGGTTTCCATTCGAGGATTTGTCTTGGTATTCTATTCTCCGGCATTCTCCTTACGTGTCCGTACCAGCTGAGTTGTTTCGTCCTGATGTCGTCAACAATAGTATGTGTAACCCCCATGATTTCTCGGACTCTCTCGTTTGTTATTCTGTCGCGTCTAGATATTACCGCTGAACGGCGCCAGAAGTCCTTGATATTTTACTTTACGATTACAGTATGTACTTGATATTTTACACTTACACTATTGATATGAATCAGCCCTGTGAAGAGAATGGGATTGCCGATAAGTGATACAATAATGTACACATTACAATACGCAGATGATCAAATTGTTATTGGAGAGGACAAGGCAGATTTAGAATATCTCAAGGAAACTTGTGGAAGAATATAGAAAGGGAACTAAAGGTAAACATGACAAAAAAAAACACAGCCCCTATTATAGTAAAGAACGCACATTCTTAACCTGGACCAGAAAAATATTTAAAGTTGCAAGAAACACTATGTATTCCTTGCAACTAAGTTCATTTTATTACGATTGTGTTTTTTAATATGTTTATTTGTTGTTTGTATTATTTTTTTATTATTTTTTACTTTTTAATATTTTTATCTGATAAAAAAATATACGGTTATAGATAACAAGTTTTTTACTTCATTGTAAGATTGTTTAAATTATAGTATTATATAGCCAACTCTGATATTTTGTTTAATATGTTTTACTAATATTCTCCTATTCCTGTCAAAAACCAGTTTTGGATGACCCGGACCTTTTACATCTATGATATTTCCTGTTTTGCCATAATACTTAATTATTTGTATTCCACACTATAGTTTTAATTAACTATTATAAATGGATAAGCCACAATTTAGCAAAAAAAATGATTTTATTAACGCTTCGACGCCCACATCGGACGTCGTTGTCAAAATACAAAATATTAATAAATTAAACAAAAACGTTGTTGATTAGTAAAAAAGTCTTCTAGTAATTTAATTTAATCTGACTCATTTATATCGGCAATTCAGACATATATTATATATTTTAAAGTAGAAGACATTTATATACCTATTATCCATTTTTTCCAGCTTTTTCCTCGTGATTTACTATGGAATCTCTAACACGAGAATTTTAGTGTCACCGTTGCATGTTGTTGTCTTTTTAAAGACAGATCACATGCTATGATTTTTTGTGACGGATATTCTTGAGTTAAAGTTGATTTCATGTAATCGAATGAACTATCTCTCAATAAAATCGTCCCAGGAACGCAAGTCATAAATATTGGCAATATCATTTTAAAGTCTTCTACTTTAAAATGTATAATATATGTCTGAATTGCCGATCTAAATGAGTCATATTCAATTAAATTATTAGAAGAATTTTGTACTAAGCAACAACATTTTTGTTTAATTTATTAATATTTTGCATTTTGACAATGACGTCCGATGTGGACGTCGTAACGTTAATAAAATAATTTCTTTTAGTTAAATTGTGGCTTATTTCTCATTTAGAATAGTTAATTACAAAAATGCCACAAAGAAATAGCTTCAGAACACTATAGTTTTAGGAATATTAAGCTCATCCGCCACTTCAATGATTGTTTTATTGCGGCAATAATTTTTAATCACCAACTCACGAATTGTTGAATCTGTAGAGACACTCAATTTGCCATACAATTAACTATGTGTATAGTGAGTATAGTGATATTTGTTGGAGAATCCTGCTGCATAGTTTACGCAGCCCGCAGCCTACTTGTCCTTGATTGTCATATCTTGATTAGTTTTTAGCAGTTACTTCATACTGTCCCACTAGTTGTCACTAATGTGAGGGTGCTACCGTATCAAAAATTTCTGATTCGGTTTATTTGTGAATTCCTATTTAAAAATGTCGCCTTTAAACAAATCTGAAGGGTGCCGGGAAAAATATTTTTTTTATTTTTTCTGCCATTTTAAACAAAAAAGGTTTGTTTTCATTTTGCTCAAAAGTCGTTAGTTATCGAGTTATAAGCGATTTAAAATCTGAAAAATGCGAAAATGCGCATTTTCGAGGCTTGAGAACTCATATGTAAATAATCATTTTTGGGGTTGCCAAGTGCCTAAATAGAATTTTAAACATTCAATTTCAAGATTCTGGCGAGAAATCGCGGCTTATTTTTATAATTACCGTTGTTTTTAATTGTTAATTATACGTGTCTACTGGAATTTAAAGCCGACGCGCGGCAGCGCGTCGCACCATATAATGCGTCGTTGTCGCACTTATACATATTATATCAACTTATGCGAGAAATTCCCAACAAATATTTGACATTTTAGTCCAAGTAATGAAGCTTAAAATAGGACAAAACCTCGCAATTTTTACAGAATGGATCGATTTGCTTGAAAATTTGAGAATAAGTAGTGGATAGTCCAAGGACCAAAATCTATATAATGCCGAAAGGCGCTTTTACCATGGGGGTGGTTGCCACCCCATCTCGGGGGTGGAAATTTGTTATTATATTTTGACCACAAAAGTTGATAAAACCATTCATTCTAAGCAAAAAATGTTCTATACATTTTTTTGATAAAATTAATAGTTTTCTATTTATTCGCTATCGAAAGTGTTAGTTTTATGATTAATTATTTATATGGGAAATATGTTAGTTTTATATTAAAAAAATTAATGTTTTTAATAGGTTTTCTGCAAATAACTCAAAAAGTTTTTGTTTTATCAAAACAAGTTTGCTTAATAAAAATGTACCTTTTGAAAAAATCAACAAAACCGTTTTTTTCAATTTTCTTTAAGACCAACAGTAATCGAGCTATACTTTATTATATATTAGGTTTTCTTCGGCAAATGCTAAATATTGTAGTTTCAAAGTAAAAAGACGGGAAAACTATATATTTTTCGAGAATCACTTGTTTAAACTAATTTGAAGTATTTAAAAATATCTATCTTCAGAAATAAAAAAAAGTCTAGCTCAAAAATTAGGTGGCTTATAATGAAAATAATGTCAGACCCTATATCTATCAGCGAAAAAGTGATCGAAAGCAAACCCCTAATCACCACCCTGATTAAAATTAGTCATTGACCTTATTTTGTCTTCTTTACTTATGTATTATTAATAGGTTCTAAAAGTTTAACCGGTTTAGAATGATTAGTTTAAAAAAAAATGGAGTCAAAAGCCAATATCGAATTTTTTAAGTTTGGTAAAAAATTCCTTTTTCTTCAGAATAGAAAAATTATCACCAGAGAAACAAAAAAATATTTAAATATAAAATTGTAGCCTATTTAATTCCCAAGAAGATGGTTTGCAAAAATTTTCTCTACGGTAAAAATTCAGCGAGCTATTAACAATTAAAACTTGTAATAACATGCAAAAATCAACTTTACCAACCCTTTCAAAGTCACCACTTTTTGCGACTGAGGATTTTAAAAGGATTTGGTATTAAGAGTCTTATAGATCTTGTAAAAACCTACAAAATTGTTTTTTAACAAACTTTCTAAGATAAAAATTAAAAAGGTTACGGTTAAAAAATCAATATATTTTTTTCAAAAAAAAGAAAGAAATCCAATTGGAAGCATAATAATGTAAGTTATCTTTGCTTTTAGTCATTGGCCTTATTAATTCTTTTTTATTTATGTATTATTAATAGATTTAAAAGTTTGACTGGCTTAGAATGATTAGTTTTTAAAAAACTAGAGTTAAAAGCGAATAACGACTTATTGTAGTTTGGTAAAAAATGCCATTTTCTTCAAAATAGAAAGATTAGCATCAGATATACGAAAAAATGTTTTCATATGAAATTGTAGGTTGTTTAATTCCCAAGAACTTGGTTTGAAAAATTTTTTTCTACGGCAAAAAATGAGTGAATGGTAAATGAGTATATATCGAAAAACATTGATGTTTTCTATATAAAACTAACACTTTCGATAGCGAATAAATCGAATAGTATTAATTTTATCAAAAAAATGTATAGAACATCTTTTGCTTAGAATGAATGTTTTTATCAACTTTTACAGTCAAAATATAATAAAAAATTTCCACCCTTAAGATGGGGTGGCAACCACCCCCATGGTAAAAGCGCCTTTCGGCATCATATAGATTTTGATCCTTGAACTATCCACTACTTATTTTCAAATTTTCAAGCAAATCGATCCATTCTGTAAAAATTGCGAGGTGAAATGCTTCGGTTCCTGGACTAATTTATTAAAATTTTATAATTTATTATTAACATAGATTTTTCTATTAGAAGTTCTATAGAAGTTGTTTTGCACCGGATGGGAAAAGTCACAGAAGTCGTCAGAACAGTTAAAAATCGAAAACTTGAATATTTTGGCCATGTTATGCGACACCCAGAGAGATATAATATACTCCATTTAGTAATACAAGGCAAGGTAGACGGAAGAAGAGGGCCAGGTCGAAGAAGAACGTCATGGCTTAAAAACCTGAGAGAATGGTATAACAGATCCTCTGCATCCCTTTTCCGAGCTGCCGTTAACAAAATTGCTATAGCCAATTTGATAGCCAACGTTCGATAATCGAGCACGGCACATGAAGAAGAAGATAGATTTTTCAATTTTTTCAATTAATTATTGCCAATGTGCTAATTAAATACGCCCATCGTATAGTGCGCCGGCGACGCACCATATTTAAAGTGCGACGCATAATTAAAAAAACGGCCTAAATTGAAATACTCGTTGTTTAAACATTACTCGTCAGAATCTTAAAACTGAATGTTTTCACTTCAATTTAGGCTTTTGGCAACCTCAAAAATAATTTTTATATGAGTTTCCAAGCCTCAAAAATGCGT
This sequence comes from Diabrotica virgifera virgifera, assembly GCF_917563875.1. NCBI lineage: Eukaryota > Metazoa > Arthropoda > Insecta > Coleoptera > Chrysomelidae > Diabrotica > Diabrotica virgifera. The sequence goes on along the minus strand of NC_065447.1, from coordinate 197,553,703 downwards.
ATTTTTACATTTTTCATACATATGTTAATCGCTTATAACTAGAAAACTATGAACTTTTGAGAAAAATTACAAGAGATCTTTTTTTATTTAGAATGGCCCAAAAAGCTAAAATATTTTCTTTTGATTTGTTTATATAAATTGTTTAAACAATTTATGCCAATTGGGACAATTTGTTTAAAGGGTACATTTTTTAACAGGAATCCGCAAAGAAACCGAATCAGAAATTTTTAACATGTGCTATTATAACATTAATAGGTTATATTATATGGGTTGTATAAAAAAGTTAATTACGTTTTGTGATTATTTATCATTTAAAATACATATTGCTTATTGAGCAATGTTATGATATTTATTAAAAAATAATAAAATAACAGTCAAACACCTAAATTTGAGAGATGGAAATGAAAACATTAAATAAATATAAAATATTTTTAATCGTAAATATTATTCAAAATATTTACCATAAATACTTTCTGTATTTAAATAACACCTTGCAGTATAGTATAATACCAAGTAAATAAATAAAACACCATCAAATTATGAAAGTAATCATAAAAATCTCAAACATATTGCGACAAGTATTACCTACTAAAAAGTAAAAAAGAGTAATGTAAACAATTACATACTTTCTCGGAACACTTTCCTAAAGATTTGTGACACTTAAGCACAATCAAATTGAGGAAAGAATTCTTTTATCTTCCACGAGTGTATTGTTTTAACATTTGAATTCACAAACTGGTATGTATTTTATAATGTGAACATCTTAATGCGCTTTTTTTAATACAATGAAGCTGTTAAATTCGTAAATATATGTGATGTGAATGATGTTAAGCACAATAGTATAGTCAATGACTATTTTGGCTTGGTTTGGTTTACAATCAGTTTCAGAAATTGGGAAATAAAAATTCAGAAGAACAATTATGGGAGTCCTGAAAAGAAACATTGGAAAAAGTCCAAGAAGACCATCTAATGGAAAATCAGCGTAGGAATAAGCAACAGTGGATGACAGAAGAGATATTGAATTTAATGGATGTAAGAAGAAAATATTAGAATGCTAATCTGACAGAATACAAAAAGCTAAACAGTACGATTCGAAGAAAAATAAGATCAGCTAAATCAGAGTGGCATAAACAACAATGTAAATAAATTGAGAACTACGAGCGTATCTATGACGCATTCAATATGCACAAAAAACTGAAAGAAGTTGCAGGACTGAATAAAAAATGTAATCTTCCACTAATCGAAGATAAAAACGGAAAAATTATAATCGATATCGAAGGTCAACTAATACGATGGACAGAATATATAAAGGAATTATTCGATGATGAAAGAAGCGAACTAGAAACGCTAGATGACATGAGCGGTCCTCCAATAACTAGGGAAGAAGTGCAATACGCTATAAAGAACGCAAAAAACGGCAAGGCGATCGGACCAGATGGGATTTACGTAGAAACACTAAAGCTTTTAGGTACCGAGGGCATTAAGATACTTACGAAATTATTCAACTTAATCTACGAAAGCGGAAAAATTCCTAAAGATTGGCTTAAATCCTCATTTGTTGTACTACCAAGAAAACACAGAGCCACAAAATGCAGCGACTATCGCACCATCAGCCATGCATTGAAAACTTTTCTCAAAATAATTCATCAAAGAACATATAGAAAAATTGAGGAAAGAATATCAAGTACTCAATTCGGTTTTCGCTGTGGCCTTGGAACGCGTGATGCACTATTCGCAACCCAAGTTTTAATTCAAAGATGCAGAGATGTAAATCATGACGTTTTCATGTGCTCGATTGATTTTGAAAAGGCCTTTGATAAAGTTCGCCATGAAAAAATGCTACATATTCTCAAAACTACTGGTCTGGACGGTAGGGATATTAGAATAATCGCAAATTTGTATTGGGGCCAGGCTGTATGTGTTAGGGTTGGGAATCAGTGCTCTGAAAAAGTAAAAAATGAAGCGTGGAGTTCGACAAGGCTGTATGTTGTCACCAATGTTGTTTAATCTTTACGCTGAAACAATCTTGAATGAAGTGTTGGAAAACGCAAAAGAGGGATACTCATTAATGGTATGCTTATGAACAATATCAGATACGCAGATGACACCTTGTTACTGACAGGATCAATTGAACATCTTCAAGCGTTATTGAACCGAATGGTGGCATTCTGCGCGATATATGGATTCAAACTCAACGCAAGAAAAACAAAGTTTATGGTTATTAGTAAACAGGCAGCCGTAAATATTAATAACTATAACGTAACAATCGGTAATGACTCAATTGAACGAGTAAATAATATTGTATATCTGGGTACTCATATTAATGAAAGCTGGAACCCTAGTACAGAAATAAAAAGTAGAATTGCCAAAGCAAGAACAAGTTTTACGAAATTTAAGAAAATCCTGTGCAGTCATGATCTAAATTTGGAACTTCGCATAAGAATGGTTCGATGTTATATATTCCCAGTACTACTTTACGGGGCTGACAGAATCGCTTTTAAAAAACCTAGAAGCATTTGAGATGTGGGTCTACCGCCGTATTCTGAAGATCAGTTGGGTAGAAAGAGTCACAAACGAAGGGGTTTTGCAACGTTTGAATAAAAGTTGCGAAGTAGTGAACACGGTTAAAAGGCGCAAATTGGAATACTTTGGTCATATAATGCGTCACCCAGAAAAATATGACATACTTCACCTTGTCATGCAAGGTAAAATAATGGGAAAAAGAAGTGTGGGCCGCCGTACAACTTCTTGGCTTCAAAACCATCACCAATGGTTTGGGAAAACTAGCACTGAACTATTTCGTGCGGCTGTAAATAAGACAATGTTTGTTAATATGCTGGGCAACATGAGAGCCAACGATCGACAAACGGTCTCGGCACCTTAAGAAGAAGAAGGGTTGACAATGACTTGGCTAGGTTGTCTGAGCTTGTACCGAAGTGCACGATAATTTGGCTATAGTCTACTTACTCTCTAATTCAAAGATAATCCTGTACCGTAGGGTGTTTTTACCCTGACAGGGAATTTATTTATTAAAAATAACACCGAGAATGAATATGTTAATCCAATTTTAAGCCGGCCACTCACGGCACTGCGGTGTCGTTCGACAAGATCGTCGATGATATCAATTTCTGCAGTACTGCAGCAGACATGCCAGTCTGTATGCGGTCAAATTGTAGGTTTCGTTGGATGCACACACGATCATTTATGTTAATGTTTATATTATTACTGAACAGAGAATTGAATAACCTTTCAAATGAGCTATCAAAGGACCCCTATTCTCATTTACAAAAATTATCAATTACGTCATCACGCCCAGATGGATGACGTCACTAGTATGAAATACATGCCAAAAAATTATAATTTAAACATAAAAATCGACCTGTTTCGGGATTTATCTCTAGAATCGCCCATTCTCGAGAAAATCAATTTATTCCAACCTAAACGTCCTCACGTGTCTTCCCTGTATCAGTTAGATTTTTATGGTCTTCTTCTTCTTTCTCTTTATAAGCAATTCTGCTTGTTCATTGGCAGATTGATACCTCTATGCAGTGGCGTAGCGTGGTGGGGGCGGCAGGAGCGGCCCGCCCCGGGCGGCACTTTTTAGAGTGCGGCCAAATTTAACAATAAATAATCAAAATATTTTGTAAATATTTGAACCATTTTATATTTTTATCGCAACTACAAATTCGGACCGATTGAAAGGAGGACGGAAATTTTCATTAGGTACCTACTTATTTTGCGACGAATTCGGTGAATTCCTTTTCTTTGAACGATATTTTGTAGCTACTGCTACTGGCAACAACGTCTATACTGACTTGTGGGAATTCGCCGTTTATGACTAACATTCAGCACAACCTTTTTCGGCACTTTAGAACGTTGCTATTCTTTTTTTTTTCCTCATCGACACATCATTGGGAAGTTCTGATAGCAGCTACAGGTAAAAGAAGGATTCAAGGCACGCGGTAGAGTGCAAGAGGCGATACCGTAAATGTGACATGGAATCATTACAAAAACATTTGGCAGAGGCAGGTAAAAGCTTAAACACTAGGACAGATACAGGTGCTTTACTAGTTTCGATGCAATCATTTCCATTTGTATGTTTTTGGGGCCTGTGGCAACCGGTGCTACATGAAGTGAATGATGCACAAAAATAGTTGCAAACAAGGGGACTTGACATAAGATTGGGCGCTCAGAAAGTAAATGCTTTGCAGATGATATTGACAGAGAAAAGAGAGGAATTGGCAAATGTCGCTTTAGGTTATACAAAAATATGTGAGAAGAACTTGGAATTACCATAAAACCTCGGAGGCGCATAGCAAGAAAGCATATTTTTGATGACGGAACTAGAGGTGCTAACTTGTCTTGTGAAAATGAGTTGAAACGGAAGCTGTTTTCTTCGTTAGATAGAGTTATTGTAGAAATTCGTGAGCGTTTTCAACAGCTATAGAATTTAACGGATAAGTTTGTTTATCTAACGTCGGCTATATTATTAGATCCAGACAACACTGAATGTAGAAATGTAGACTACGCATCTTACGAAATTGACGAGAAGGGTTTTAAGCTATAAAAACTTCAACTGCGGACTTTCGTTGCTGATATAGGCAACGAAATTGATTAATGTAGACTCACTTGAATTATTTAAATTTATTGTTAAGAGGATGGGTACGTATTTTCGGCTGCAATGCTATTCTAACGGGGATTCATTTTTTTCGAATCCTGAGGAAACTAATAAGTAAATTTAAACGCAGAATGAAAGATTACGTTATTAGTGAGGGTTGAAAGTCCCTGAGAACGTCTATAATGTTTATTCTAATAAGTTCAGAAATGAAAAACTAAGAGAAAATTTAGTGTAATTTTTAATTTCAAATATCTCATTCAAAATAAACTTTTTATTTATTCTAAGGGACTTTCGGCCCTCGGTAATGATTTAGTCTTTCATTCTGCGTTTAAATTTTTTAAAAGTATTTATTAGTTTTTTCAGAATTCGAAAAAAAATGGACACCATGTCCGTGGTAATATTTTCCAAATCTACCTTTGTCTTACAACGCACTGAGTTGAATAGAATATTGTCAGCATATTGTCAGTCAGACAGTGACAACCAGTGACAATATTAAATATTTGACATGGCATCGGGAAAATTTTGAGTTGTTGATTAAATAATATTGATATATAGTGTATTTGATAAATAATTGATTTAAGACCTGAACTTAAGAAAAAATTATTTATTGTGTATTATTTGTGGAAGATCGAATACATCAGGATAATATATTCTGTAATCCAAGTATTTTGTTGTTAAATATGTTCAAAATTGTAAGCGTTCCATAGTAAAAATATATTATTAAAAAATCACTTTAACACTTTTCCTCTTTTCTCGATTGAGTATTAGTTTTTGTTGTACATATAAATGATTACAATCACTGAATACATAGTAAGTGAAAAAAATTAGCACATTTATTAACTGGATTAATAATTTGCAATTATACAAATAACAGTTATTCAAGAACATTTTCAAGTAGAATGATGACATTTTCAAGTAGAATGACATTCTAGTAATGTTTACATATCCATACCAGTGTGAATTTTACTATACGTAATTTGCCGTGTAAAGACAGAAAAAGTAGGGATAGCCGTAAAATATTTGCGAATTATGTACCCATGGCCTTAAATCCAAGCTGGAAGATACTCAATATTTTAATAATATTCCGAATATTTTTCACAGTTGCTATAAGCAATGCCCGCTGTGAGAGGAGTTTTTCAAAATTGAAATTGATTAAAAATTATTTAAGATCGACAATGAGTACTCTAAGAGTAAATAATTTGGCTATTTGGTCTATCGAGCAAGAGGTGTGTGATGCGATGCATTGACAGTGGAGTAAAAGACTTTGCTCTTAAAAAAAGTAGACGTACCTATAAATTTTTAATTGAAGACGGAAGTTTTCTTTTTAATACTAACAAATACTCATATTACTTTTCAATGAAGATAATAAAAATAATGCATTATAGTATCATTCTAGTTCTAATTAAAAATTTATTTTATTTAATTTTGTCGATCGTCAAGGTGTACCTAATCTTAAGTGATAGGTATCTAAGTCATATCAATGTATCTAATTGGTTAAAGTAAAAGAATTTTTCTATTAATAAACGTGATTGTACATCTTAGATAAACTTTTTTTATTTAAAATCCAACCGGTATAATGCAAAATAATGATGACTGTTTTCGCCGAAAAGTTCTCTATAATTAATGTATGTAATGTATAGTATACAATAAATTAAAATACCTAAATAAGAGGGCGGCAAAATTATCTTCCGCCCCGGGCGGCCGGAACTCACGCTAGGCCACTGCCTCTATGGAAGATTGCCACTCCATCGTGATTTATCTCTTGCTATTTTGATCACACGTCTCTCAGATTCTGGTTATGTGGTTATTCCATTCTCTCTTTCTATTTAGTGTCCATTCGTTTATACACTGTACGTTATATTATCTTCTAATGTCTTCTCTCCTCCTTCGATCTCTCAGCATATTTCCTATAATTCTTCTCAGTACTCTCATCTCTGCCGTTTCCAGTAGTCTTTGTGTTGTGGCTGTATCGGGTCTTGTTTCTGATGCATATGTCATTATTGCTCTTACACTGGCTTTATAAATTCTTGACTTCATCTCAGTGTTAATATGTCGGTTTCACCATATATTATTATTAAGACATCCTGCCAGTCCATTTGCTTTTTGTACTTGATTTCTCACTTCTTTGTCCAGGTTTCCGTAACACTCTCCCCGGGACTGTAATTACACCTCGACGTTGGTGGGAGGGCCGAGTAATTGGTCTTGGTCCCTAAATTTGTGAGGCGAGCACGACCAGTGAAATTAAACACAGTCCCTCAGCGTCCAGCGCCTGTGCACCGGGTGGTCGCCGAACACCGCCGCTGGACGCTAAAAGGCGTGGCAACTGAGGCGAACAGTTGCGACGTCTTCGCCTTCAGCAGTCGTAGTTTCACCTTCCAACTTCCCTACGGCTACTCCAATCCCCCTAATCTTAGTCGCCCACCCAAAATCCCCCAGTCGGGAACGGCGATGGGGTCCCGCGCATCAGACGCATCTGTCGGTGCGGGGGCCCCCATCTGCGGACCCGTCATACACACTCTCGTCTTTTCGAGTCCTTCTCGACACACACACTCAGGAGTAGCCGACATGTCTCACCCTACTTGACGTTCCTCCCCCCCCCCCTCCCACAGGAGAAAACCTGTAAAAAAAATCCGACGGAGTAAACCAGCTAGAAAAAATCCGTAATCCAAGGTGTGAGACACCGTGCCGAAGGATGCATGGCCACACGACACGTGGTCTCAAACGGTTCCCTTGGGGTACCTGGCGACCCCTCATTGTATCTGGCCTTACCTCCACAAGCGGGGCTCTGTGGGGGCGGACCGATATTTCCCTAGCTACTCGTGGGATATATATGTCAAACCAAACTCCTATAAAAAAAACCGCGTGCGACCCGGGCGGTAATCCGGGAAGACCAGACCAAGGCAGAAGGAGAACGAGCTCCCTCCCTGACGTTAGAAACTATTTTAAAAGAAAGGCCTCCCCAGGGAGTAGTGAAATTTATAAAAAACGGACCTGTAGTCAAGCTACCGCTTTGTTGGACTATATAGACAATGTAGGCAGTCAACTGAACTCATTTATGAATTTAATTCAAGAATACCCAACATCCCGAAACCGATTAAGGAATTATGCCACCGGTTGCATAAGATGCAATCTAGGCAACAGATAACCCATATAATGCAATGGCTACAAGATCGCTCCACAGAGCCTGTGGAGAAGATGTACGTAGAAGCCGATATACAGACAGACCTGTGTTTCGACCCAGAGACAAAAACAGACGGACTTGAGCCAAAACCCGTTGCAGTGGATGTTGGCACGCAAACTGATGTCTGGCATGGTCCCCCCGGGCCCATCAGGCTGACGAACCTCGAAGGAATTAGTACGTTTGCCGATTTCCAGAGGAGCGTCCAGCACGATTGGCCGGAGGGTCTATATAGGAAGACCGAGATCACTATAGGAAACCCTGTAGTGTCCCAGTGTAACGTTAAGGTCGTATTACTGGAGAACACAGACTTAACAATGACGCACAGCGTACAGCGGCTGTACAGGGATAAATTCCCTGACCTATCCTGCCTCGAGGATGATTTTGATGTGCTGGAGCAGACAACAACGATAGGGAAAGGAACGGACAGACGCTCAAAATCACAGAAGATAATAAAGGTAAGAGCAGCGGGCACGCAAGAGGACCTCTGGCACATCCTAGAACGTGTCAGAGAGGAGGCCTCCCCAAACGACTCCGTGGCCTTGCACCACGTGAGTTTTACGCCGGTAGTAGAAATGAGGAAGATGGCAGAGGTCATCTTCAAGGCGACAAACAACGTAGTACACGTGTTCACTACTGCCACAAGAAAGGATAGACCTACCTACGGCTTTATTGTGTCGAAAAAGGATACAAGCTACACTCAACTCTTAGAGGGGGTGCAGGAAGCTGTGGGAAAAACGAAGGCCACCGAGGCGATCCGTAGCCTTCGTAGTACTAGGGATGGTAAGTTACTTATCACCCTGGATAAGGACCCCGACGCCGTCAAGGAGATAAAGGCTGCAATCACGTCCCAAGATGGCAGTCTTAAGGCAAGGCAGTTGGGACAAGAGAGACCCACCGTCATACACGTTAGAGGTATGACGGCCAATACAAAGACAGAGACATTGCAAAACGCACTGTCTATAGTGATCGGCCAATGGGAGAAGGATTTCCTGATTAAAAGTTTCAGGAAGATGCGAGGGGACACATTGGCAGCCACGGTTGTTCTGTCTAACGAGGCGGCCAGAGTGTTAGAGAGAGGATTCCTCAGAGTAGGCCTCGCTAGATGCGAGGTTGAAAAGAGATATGTAATTAGGAGATGTCAACGGTGCTGGTCGTACGCTCACGATATCTCGAAGTGTGACGGTCCCGATCGTACTGGGGTCTGTCCCAAGTGCGGGATGAAGGACTGTAAGGAGAAAGATTCAGACGCGTGTACAAATGAGGAGTGGTGCGTTCTCTGCAAAGAGAAACATCGCATTGGAACTGCGCGGTGTCGGGAATTTAGTAGCGCCCTTCAAAACGCGCGACTGGCCGACAAGACTCGTGCTACTGCCGTGACAGAGAGCGCGCCCGCTAAACTATTATCGTCACCCATTTCTACTCTCACAAATGAACATAATATCGAACAGACAGAAAACGACGTACCTCCGAAAACCGGGCCAAACCCCGATGTAATTACTATGGACGATGACGTCTTTCACGGGGCTAAAATTCCCTCCTTAATGGCCGAATTTGACCAGCTGTGCACCGAGGCGGTGGAAACAGCAAAAAAGAGCATAATCGAGAACGAAGATCGCAATCCGTCTCCCGACTCTGAAGGACCGCAGTTATTGTCTTCGGACAATATTTTGCAGAAATTAAATTGATAATCCTCATCCTAGTGATCTAAAAGAGTTAGTTGTAACAAGTTAAAATGGTTTCGATTGGGACGAAAGGACTTAAGATACTACAGGTGAATATCGGAAGGGCAAAAGTGGCACACGACCTGATTTACACAAAAGCCCTGCAAATTGACGCAGATATTATCATAGTCCCAGAACCGAATAAAAACATAGTAAAAAAATTCGGTTGGATCTCTGATAACAGAGCAGATGTGGCTGTTTTCTTGGTGAACAAGAAAGTGTGCATAAACAAAATTACCAAGAAGGAAGGACTTTTGAAGATTAAAATAAACGAACTAGCAATCATAACTTGTTATATCTCACCTAATATAAGCATGACACAGTATAAAGATCAGGTTGAAAAAATCATAGAGGCGTCACAGGGTGAAACATCCTATATAATCGCTGGTGATAGAAATGCCAAATCCATTCTTTGGGGGTCCCCAAAAAATGACAAAATAGGAGAAATTTGGAACGAATGGATCTCTTCCGCAAACCTGACTGTATTGAACAACGGTAAACCTACATTTGAAAGAGGTGAGTCACGAAGTCACATAGACATCACAATAGCAACCAACAACTACGCCAAGAAGATCTCAAGGTGGGATGTGCTTGATGAAAACCTATTTACTTTTCACAAGTACATATCTTACGAAATCGGCCTCAAGGTTACAACAAGGCACGGCAGGAAAAGACTCGAGTTCGATAGAACCAAATTTACAAACTATATACGAAACTTACAAGAAGAATCTACCGATTTTAACAACTTTAGAGACAATGTAATAAAAGCACACAAAGCGAGCAGCACAAACAAATATGTCACATACACAGTACCATATTGGTGGAATGAAAACATCCAGCAAAAGCGGACAGAATGTCTCAGAATCAGGCGTACAGCACAGCGAAATAGGACCCAGCAAAACAAAGAAGAGTATAAGAGCGCCAAAAAAGAACTAGGTAAATTGATCAAAGGGGCTAAACGCACATGCTGGCGGAACTTGTGCGAGGTGCTGGAGAACGATGTATGGGGCGAAGCATATAAGATCGCCACTAAGACGCTGAGGTCAGAGACCCTATATAACCTGTGCGACGACAAAAGAAGGAGAATAGCTAACACCCTGTTTCCTAATAAACCCACAAACAACTTCCTGATTAGAGACGATGTTAACCGCCCCGAGGAACTGACGTCAGCTGAACTCACTAGAGCTGCCAATTCCATAAAAATAGGTAAATCCCCTGGACCGGACCATGTGCCACCAGAGGCGATAAAAATACTAGTAAATGAATGCCCAGAAGCTACTAGAAGGGCACTAAATAAGCTACTAACAAGACAAGAATTCCCAGATCAGTTAAAATTAGCGAAGCTAACTTTGATTCATAAACCCGGTAAAAATCCGGAAGAAGCCACTTCATATAGGCCTATATGTCTCCTTGACTGCCTAGGGAAATTATACGAAAATCTTGTCAAAAATCGCCTAGAAGACGAACTGAGTGAAAGAGAAATCATCTCCAACAGACAGTACGGATTCAGAAAAGCTAAGTCTGCAATAGATGCGGTAAAACATCTAACTGACGCTGTAAAGAACACGAGGAAAAGATGGGCCGTACTAGTTATGTTTGATGTGAAAAATGCCTTTAACTCTGCCAACTGGGCACACATCATAACTAAACTGGAATCAGCACTAGTGTCAGGATACCTTATCAATATCATTAAAAGGTACCTTACAAATAGATACGTCACAGTGGCAAAAAATACAGACCAAAAGCTGACAGCCGGTGTACCGCAAGGTTCCGTATTAGGTCCGACAATCTGGAACATATTATATAACGGGTTGTTAGAAATTGACTATGGCAGAGATACTCTAGCTATTGCCTACGCAGATGATTTGGCGATATTAGTGATGACTGACATGAACCGGGAAATCGAAGACAAAGTAAACAAGTGCTGCAGAATGGTCAATAGCTGGATGGCTACAAATGATCTGGAACTAGCCGGAAACAAAACGGAAGTGGTCATATTGAAAGGACCTCGACAAAGACCTGAGTTGAGTTTTCAAATTGGTACTACAACAATAAGACCTACAAACTGTGCAAAATACCTAGGCATATACATCGACACAGGTCTAAGGTTCACGAAACACCTGACAAATGTAGTCCAGAGGGCAGAAGCAAGAACGGCAGCCCTACAAAGGATCATGCCGAATATAGGAGGCCCAAGTAGCCAAAAACGAAGAATGTACTTGCAAGTAGTACAATCGACCCTCCAATATGGAACCCCTATCTGGGGAGATGTACTAAAATATAAAAAATACCGAGATATAATAACTAGGCCTCAGCGAAAGCCTCTACTAAAAGTGACAAGCGCGTACCGGACTACTTCAACGACAGCCCTACAAGTGATAGCGGGTACGCTTCCCATTCACCTCCTGGCGAAGGAACGGCGTATTCTCTACCACTCTCGGGATGGTCATCTACCACAGATGAAAGCTGCCACCAGAGAGCAATTACTAATAGAATGGCAAACAGAATGGGAGGCACAGACTGATAAGGCACAGTGGACCAAAAAACTAATACCCAACGTGATAGAGTGGTATAAATGTAAGTTCAAACGAGTAAATTTCTATTTCACGCAGTTCCTGACCGGGCATGGATCTTTTAGGTCTTTTACGTATCGGATTCAAAAAACCAGAGATGATAATTGTATAACTTGCAACGTAACAGACGACGCGGAGCATTGTATCTTTAGATGTAATGCGTTTGCGTCAGAACAGCACACAATGCGGTCAAAACTAGGGGAGATATCAACTACTGACAACTTGATGCGTATCGCTATGGAAAGCAGGGAGAATTTTGAATTCATCATAGATCACATAACAAAAATCATGAAGAGAAAGTCCATAATAGAGAAAGCAATTGAGACAGCATAACAAAGATCTGGATTATTATATATGTGTATATGTATAGGATTATTTTTGTGTATATGTGTATATATTTTTCTTCTTCTTATTTTTAGGTTAATATTACTGATATTACTATCTTGGGGGCCACCTCTTTTTTTCTTAGCTCCACATGTCCATCACAGACACTAATAACATTTAAACTCCAATGTTATATCCATACTTTCTTTCCCTCGGCTCCTTACCGCTCCTAGGTAAGAGCCGACAACTTCTACGACCAATCTAGGCTGCGCAAGGCACTCCTAAGTTTCGTTCGCTAACTGAACACGTACGGGAGTGTCTTGACGAAGACGGGTGGTTTTAGTTGGTAGGCAGGGTAACAGGAGGGCATCCGTTTGCAGGATCTCCCTACACGGGGGAAAATGGACTCGGATGTTTTCCTCTATTCTGAATCCAACACACGCCAAGTATGGTACGGTGTTTAGAACATTTCCACCCAAATCAAAAAAAAAAAAAAGGTTTCCGTAACTTGACAATGTAATTCCACGGTATTTTACTCCCATTGCCAGTTCAATACTGATACCATCAATTTCTATTTTACATCTGATTGGTTCTTTGCTGATTACTATTGTTTTAGTTTTCTGAGATGAAATTGTCATATTGAATTATTTTGCTCTTATGTTAAATCTGTGGACTAACGTTTGCAGACTATCTTCATCTTGGGCTATCAAGATTGCGTCGTCTGCGCAACTGAGTATTTTTACTTCTTTGTTTCCCATTCTATTTTCTCTTCCTTTTTTGACGTTTTTGATGATTTCTCATCCATGATTAAATTGAAGAGCATAGGACCCGATGAGTCTCCCTGTGTTATTCCGCAGCCTATATCTATAGGTTCTGTAAGTTGTTCATCTATTCTGACTTCCATTTTGTTGTTTTGGTAGATGTTTTCAATAGTTTTTATGATTAGTAGTGGAGTCAATGAAGGTGGATATGAGTTATTACCTCAGATTTCGTTGAACCTCCATCGATTTTCATAAAAATTGGTGAGTGGTTAAAGAATACCTCAAGGAACAAAGGTGACATAGTGCCAACTTGCGCTTTTTGCATTTTAGGGGTGAAATACACCCCGTTTTTAAAAATTATTTTTTAGATTTCTGAAAGTGCAGTCACTGTAAGTTTTCACTTCCTATTTCGTTGAACCTTCATCGATTTTCATGAAAATCGGTAAGTAGTTAGAGGATACCTCAAGAAATAAAATTTATATAGCACCAACTTGCGCTTTTGCATTTTAGGGGTGCAATACACCCCTACTTTTTAAATTGTAAAAAATGCAGATTTCCGCATTATGGCTCAAGTAATCTTTAATTAAGAAAAATAAATATTTGTTTTATATTTATGTGCATGAATTACATTTTTTTTTAATTTTTCAAACCTTATAGTAACCAAAAATCCGAAAATTAACAAGTCGAAAATCACGAAAACCTTATTCTTCTATATTTCTGAAAGTGTAGTCACTGAATGTTTTCACCCACGATTTCTATGAACCTTCATCGATTTTCATGAAAATTGTTGATTAGTTAGAGGATACCTCAAAAAACAAAGGTAATATGGCACCAAGTTGCGCTTTCTGCATTTTAGGGGTGAAATCCACCTTTCTTTTTTAATGATAAAAATGCAGATTTCAGCATTCTGGCTTAAGCAATCTCGTTTAATTAAGTAAAATAAATATTTTTTTACATTTATGTGCATGATTTATAATTTTTATTAATTTTTCAAACCTTATAGCAACCAAAAATCAGAAAATTAGCAAATCGGCAATCACGAAAAAAATTATCCTTTTATATTTCCAAAAAGGCAGTCACTGAAGGTTTTCACCCCTGATTTTTTTGAACCTCCATCAATTTTCATGAAAATTGGTAAGTAGTTGGAGAATACCTCAAGAAACAAAAATGATGTGGTACCAACTTGCGCTTTTATCCTGGGGGTGGATGTTACCCCTTCTCATGGGTGAACACTATTTTATTAAAAATAGCCCCATAATTAGATAGAGGAGTAAATTCTAAGCAAACTTTCTTTTATCAAGATTATAATTTTTTATTTAAATAATATTTCATAATTTAATAAAATATTATTGGTACAGTAAAACCTGCTAAAAACGGCCACTAAAAATAGAAAACAATTGGCCATTATAGAAATGTGGCCGCTAATGCTAGGTTTCCTTTTCCACAAATACATAAAATATAATTGAAAATTTATTTATTTTAGTAATTAAAGCAAATCTAATTAAATATAATTCTACAAACAAACGGAACATACTAAAACTAAATTCAATTTACTATAATATAAAACAATATCTATACGAAAAAACAACTACAAGAAAAACAGAATTTTTGTTTGTTTTACATTTTATTAGATAAACGAAACATACTAAAACTAATTTAATATAGGTAATACATAATATAAAACAACATACTATAGCTACTACGAAAAATACGCTTATCACTAAAGTATCGTCGTGCTTTCATGCGATATTCAACAAAACCAACTTGGTACGGCCTTTAATTAGATATCGCAAATCACTTTGGCTGATTTTGTCTGCATACAGGGTGAGTCATGAGGAACTGTACATACTCCTACCTCGTATAGAGGCTCCTATGGGGAATAACAAATGACCATTAAAAAGTGTCTGCTCCCATTGTTTAATAATATACAGGGCGAGTTTCGCATTTTGACAGAAATTTGTATTCGTCATAATTTTTGAACGGTCAGATCGATGTGTCTCTTATTTTGGCCAATCGGTACACTATTACCACCTAATCAACTAATTTATTCAAACTAAAAAAAATCAGGTCGGGCTTTAAAAAAATTAGTTCGTTTGGGTCTTAGAAAAAATTTCACCCTGTATACGCTTTTTGAAAACTCTAATATGAATTTTACAAATTAGACAAATAGGCAATTAAAATGGCATATTTATTTTTTTCCGCACACGATTACTTAATTTTTTATAAAAAAATTAAATTTCACTATGAATTAAAAGTTTGGTAAAGTGAACCATAGATTTTAAAAAATAACTTTTATTACAAAAATTAATTTTTTTTGCACAAATAAGTAATTTATGTTACCATCCAATCAACTGACTTATTCAAACTAGAGAAAAATCAGGTCCGGATTTAAAAAATTAGTTCGTTTTGGTCTTAGAAAAAATTTCACCCTGTATACGCTTTTTGAAAACTCTAATATGAATTTTACAAATAAGACAAATAGGCAATTAAAATGGCATATTTATTTTTTTCCCCACACGATTAGTTATTTTTTTATTAAAAAATCAAATTTGTCAAAATCGGAATTTTAACCTAAAAATGAAAAAAAAAATGAACTCACGGTTTAACTCGCTACAACTCTGTTCCATTTTAATATTTTTTTTTCTGAAATTTTTACAGCACATACCTCTTACCATTATGAAGACTATGAAAATTGTTGTAGACTTTCAGTCTTCTTCTTGTAAAAGTTGCAAACTTGTAAATCGCAAAAATTAGGTGGAAAAATTTAAAAATTTATCAATTTGATCACGTCTATGTTAAACTATAGAGTCCAAAAGAAGTGTTATGGGAAGTTTTAGATCTAGACGTGTTATAGAAAAAAAAAAAAAAAAAATGGTAAAACTTTTAATTTTAAGAAAAACGTTGTTTTTGTAAATTAATTTTTGTAAAAAAAGTTAATTTTTTTAAATCTATGCAAAAACTTTGCCAAACTTTTTATGCATAGTCAAATTTGATTTTTTAATAAAAAAATAAGTAATCGTGTGGGGAAAAAATAAATATGCCATTTTAATTGCCTATTTGTCTTATTTGTAAAATTCATATTAGAGTTTTGAAAAAACGTATACAAGGTGAAATTTTTTCTAAGACCCAAACAAACTAATTATTTAAATCCGGGCCTGATTTTTTTCTAGTTTGAATAAATCAGTTGATTGGGTGATAACATAAATTAAATATTTGTTCAAAAAAAAATTCATTTTTGTAATAAAAGTTTTTTTTTTTTAAATCTATGGTTCTCTTTACCAAACTTTTAATTATTCATAGTCAAATTTGATTTTTTTTTATAAAAAATTAAGTAATCGTGTGGGAAAAAATAAATATGCCATTTTAATTGCCTATTTGTCTAATTTGTAGAAATCATATTAGAGTTTTCAAAAAGCGTATACAGGGTGAAATTTTTTTCTTGTTTGAATAAATCAGTTAATTGGTGGTAACATAAATTAAATATTTGTTCAAAAAAAGTTAATTTTGGTAATAAAAGTTAATTTTGTTAAATCTATGGTTCACTTTACCAAACTTTTAATTCATAATCAAATTTGATTTTTTTATAAAAAATTAAGCAATCGTGTGCGGAAAAAATAAATATGTTATTTTAATTGTCTATTTGTCTAATTTGTAAAATTCATATTAGAGTTTTCAAAAAGCTTATACAGGGTGAAATTTTTTCTAAGACCCAAACGAACTCATTTTTTTAAAGCCGGACCTGATTTTTTTCTAGTTTGAATCAATCAGTTGATTAGGTGGCAATAGTGTAACGATTGACCAAAATAAGAGACACATCGATCTGACCGTTCAAAAATTATGACGAATACAAATTTCTGTCAAAATGCGAAACTCGCCCTGTATATTATTAAACAATGGGAGTAGACACTTTTTAATGGTCATTTGTTATTCCCCATAGGGGCCTCTATACGAGGTAGGAGTATGCACAGTTTCTCATGACTCACCCTGTATATATTATGTTTGAAGAACCCCTTTTTTTGTGCGACTGGATATAGGACATTTCTCAAGTATGAATTCACATTCATGGTATATCGTTGCTATAAAGGGATAATAATCTGTGCAATGTTATGGTACAGGCTACGTTAAATATGAAGTAAATGTGGAAGATATACACTGGTTATTCATTTCAATTTAATTCGATTGTTTTTTAATCGTTTACAATATTTAAAATAATTAAAGACATAAAGTTAGGGATTTCAAAAATAAATTCAGTTCTCACTGGCAGGGTGGGAAATAATAAAGTGCCATACAATAGCATTTCATTATAATGCTCATTACAGGCATTACAGGCTGCTCCGTTTGAGAAAACTCATACTCTCAAACTTTGAGAAAACACTCATTCAGTTTCGACCAACCCTGTATTAGCTAAAATTAAACGTTTTGTTAGATTAATAATTTTTAACAATAATAGACTATATTAAAAATCACTTGAACATAAATTGATTTTCTGATGCCAAATCACTACAAATATACAGGGGGTGAATATTGCTATGAAATTTGAAAAAAAAACGTAATTATCTTTTAAAATACTTCGTATAACATCACAAAACCTGATATTTTAAGAAATAAAACATAGAGGAGAATCCAAAAATGTAAAAATATACAGGGTGTTCCATTAAACAAAAGATAATTTTGTTTCACCCTGTCAATATGGGTGGCCCTATATATTTGGAAATGTATTTAAATTCTGATATTATCTATGCCCCAATCTCACCTAAATAATCTTTTTTCGTATCTCCTACAACAAACGACTAATTGGACTTCCCACAACCTGTATACATACAAAATCTCCGCTATAAAATTTTTTCAAAGAAAATGTTATTGGTTTTTTTAAAATAACTCAGTTAATTTTTGAAATATGAGATTTATCCAAAAACCATTACAAAGCTAAGTAAAAGGTCAATAACACTGTATTAAACATAATTTTCTAAATCCTTTATTTTTTTTTAAATACAAGGTGAAAGGGCCCCGTTTACATGGTTCTCGCAGTAAAATTTAGGTTTTAAATGGTTCTATCTCGGTTATTTTTTGTCGTAAAAAAATATTAAAAAAAGAAAATGCTTAAATTAAGTTTAAAATAAAATTTTGTTCTCTACCATTTTTTAAGTATATCGAGTATTTTTGGAGTTTTTATCAAAAGAAAATGAAATTCACGAAAATTTGAAAAATTCTAATTTTTTAATCATATTTTTTTTTTCAAAAATATGCATTCTAAACCGGTCAAAATTGTTGAAGTTATTACTCATGTTAAAATAAATAAAGTTTTAAATGGGTTACTATAAATTTTAATTTTTGTGGAAATGACGTATGTTTCATTTTTCATTCTTCCCTAAAAAATCTGAAAGGATCCTCTTATTTCCATCATAACTTGCTTAATTTTGATGCTATCGACTTCTTATATAGCTTTTTGATAGTAACCTTTAAGTACTTTATTAAAATTTTTAGTATCTATATTTAACAAAGTGCATCGTTTTCCTGTTATTTAAGCTTGAATACTAAGATTTGGGTACTCGCGGAAAGAAAATATACATTCAATTGCATATAACTCACTTTGTATATATGTAATAAAGGATTTTTCGAATAAGGAGCTTATTTATTTTTATATTATCTTCGATTTTTGTAATAACAACTTTTTTAAAGAAACTTATGGTTTTTGAGTTATTTATGAAAAACTGCTTTAAAACATGGATTTTTTTCAGGAAAAATCAAAACTTTTGATCTTTAACAACTCAAAAACTATTGATTTATTGGAATAACTTTATATAACAAATTTTACTTATAATTTGTCCCTCTATCGATTAGTGGTATTATTTTTAATAAAATAATTTCCACCCCCGAGAAGGGGTGGCATCCCCTCCCAGGGTAAAAGCGCAAGTTGGCACCATGTCACCTTTGATTCTTGAGGTATCCTCTACATACTTACCAATTTTCATGAAAATGGAGGTTCAACGAAATCGGAGGTGAAAACCTTCATTGACTCCACTATAGGGGGACTTCTCTATTATACAGAAGATGGACTACATCTTACTCTGTCAAATGTTTTCCTTAAGTCAATCAGATAGTCAATAGGTATAGACATAGAAATGCTGGTCAATTATACTCTAGTGATTTCTCAGTAATTTGCTTTATGACGAATATTACATCTGCACACGATCGTCCAGTACGAAAACCCTATTGTTCATCTGCTAAACTTTAGTTTGTTAGTTTGTAAACACTACTTGTGGTGACTGTACGAAAACTTAAATCGGTCAAACTTGCAGAACCTTTGACAAACGGATAGCAGAACACAAAAGGGCTTTCAACAATAGAAAAACAGACATTTCTACATACGCACTTCACCTTCTAGACCATAATCATTCTTTTAATGAACAGTTTCAAATTCTTCATATTCAAAATAAAGGCCTAAGCTATCTTTATTAGAATATATGGAAATTAATAAGAGGTGACTTCGCAATCAGATTATAGTGTAATGTGTAGTGTATGTGTTGAGTAAATGTCGTGTTACTTAGTTAAGTTGACTTCATTGTCTTTGACTTTACAAAGAGAGGCTAATTGGATCCAAACGTCTGCGATCCCTCAGGTGGGTACCGATCCCACTAGGATAGAAATTATTTTTATTGATTAAGCAATTTTGTTTGTAGTCGTATTCTTTTATTAAAACCATTTCATATACACAAAAAGGACAGTTTTTGCCTAGTGTGCTGATCAATAATTCTTATTTCAAAAATTGTTTAGCAATTACTCGTTCTCCAATAGAAATTCGCCAAATACACCAGACAAAAAGACAAGAAATTCAAGAGGGGTAATCGGTCCTATACAAACACCACTACCCAAGTAGCACCGAACGTGTTTATTAAGTCTTTTAAAGATGCTTTAAAACTGTAGAATAAAACTAAAATTAAAACCAATTGGTTTTTAAGTAAACCTTAAGGTTGCAATAAAACCGCTTTCAGCATAAAAGGGCCCACTCTGAAAGAGGTCAATAAAACCAAAAATAAAAACTTTCTTAAAACTTTGTTTTCTTAAGCAACAAACTGGTTTTAAAGCTGTTGTGAAGGTGCTTTTAAAACCATGTTAAAAGACACTTTAAGTGCAGGCAGTTTTATAGCAAACTTAAAAAGGTTTCTTAAATGGAGACTTTTAAAAACAATTTACCATATTAAATGATTCTTTAAACCCAGATACTCCATATAGGCCAACAAATTTTTACATGTGTTATGAGAGATAGAATAGGTATTTGTAACTATAAAATAATAAAAAGTACTTTGTTATTTCGGACTGTCAAGTGTGTCAAGGTAGAAAAACACTTGCCCACCCAACTTTATTGATAATGTTAACAAAAATAGGTCTAAATAACTCACGCGCCCTAAAATTTCTGACTTTTGGCGATTAAAAAATAAAAATAATAAAAAAATTGAAATCCGAAAAATATTAATTTGAAATAAAAATAATTTTATCTATAATTTTATTGCTTTAATGTTAAAATAAATCGAATTTAATGTCTTTAGGATGCTTATTTATAGTTTTTGTGTAAGCCTTATATATTGTAATCTATCATGGCTTTCAGCATCTCCAGAAAGCATTATGGCGAAACTCAAATAACACTATTTGGTCTATCGACAGAGAATTGTTAAGATCAAATGGTTTTATTTTATACCTTTCCAAGAGCATATATATCCTACACAAAAGCAAGGTTGCCTTGGAATTAAAACCATTTAGTTTTAATGCTGCTGTCAATAACGCCACTTGGTTTTAATGTGAATCTAACATAAAATCGAGGCGTCGTAGTGCTGTGTGTGTTGTATTTTTCTTTTAAAATGACCAGTTCGTTTATATTTTAAGTACTTGCTACTTATTTCTTCCATACTAACTGTACTTCCACTTTTACAACACAGTACACCACTGTTTCGCTCTAAAACAAATGGCCGACCATTTGGGACATAAAAGAAGCCGATTTTTTAGAGAGTTTAGTTTTATTGTTTCTAACAAGAAGAATAGTTAAGTCTTTACAATAACCAAATTGATTCAGTTAAGAGCATTTGGTTTTAATATAGCCTACTAATTGCTTTTAAGAAAACAACTTTAAAAGAAAACTAAAACCACAACTAAAAAAATAGTTTTAAGGCGTATATTTTACTGACATGAGAGTTTTACTAGTCATATTAGGAGAATCTTTAAAATTGCAATAAAACTAAAAGGTAACAAAATAGAATCTAATAAAACCAAACAGTCCAGAAGTTCTTCATAAAACTGATTAGTTTTAAAGTGAACTGATAATAAACCATTTTAAAACTACAATAAGACAAATTATCTATTAAGATTAATTAGTCTTATTTATTGAAACCCTTATTAGATACTTTAAAACTAGTGACAAATGCTTAAAGTTTCAAAGTTCTGGCAGTATATTTACAAGGTAACTTTAAAACCATTATCTTCTTATTTACCACAATAAAACCTTTATAAACCTTAAATAAAACTAAAATGTTGTTATTGTGCCACTTGGGTAGCTTTATTGTTAAAAAGCAAGCACCACACTCTCGCGAAGTTACTTCGGGAAAGTTGACCGAAGTCCGAAGTACAACACTCGTTCAACTTCGCGAGCAACACACTCACGCAGAGCGTTACCGACCGACTTCGGTTCCTTTAACTCGGTGGCAAAAACCGCCACAGCACATAATGGAAGAGCGAAGCGAAGTCGTATAAGTGCCAGTCTACACTCTCGTTCTCGCTGAACTTGGATCGACTTCGCGAGTAGTATAAGGATAGTGGACGTTTAAAAAGTTAGTTCTGAGTTTTGATTCAATAAAGTCAAAAACTTGAATTCATGGAGTTAATTTACATTCTCGTGTTGTTTAACGATCGTCTGATGTTATGTAACAATAAATATATCTATATTCGGAACGTATAATAAAATCATCGAAATTGTCATCCGTAATAGTCCAAGTAATGAAGCTTAAAATCGGACAAAACCTCGCAATTTTTACAGAATGGATCGATTTCTTGAAAATTTGAGAATAAGTAGTGGATAGTCCAAGGATCAAAATCTATATCATGCCGAAAGGCGCTTTTACGATGGGGGTGGTTACCACCCCATCTCGGGAGGGGAAATTTTTTATTATATTTTAATCACAAAAGTTGGTAAAAACGTTCATTTTAAGCAAAAAACGTTCTATACATTTTTTGATAAAATTGATAGTTTTCGATTTATTCGCTATCGAAAGTGTTAGTTTTATGTCGAAAAAATCAATGTCTTTAATAAGTTTTCGCTAATAACTCCAAAAGTTTTCGTGTTATCAAAACAACTTCACTTAACAAAAATGTACCTTTTGAAAAAATCACAAAACTGCTTTTTTAAATTTTCTTAAAGACCAATAGTAATCGAGCTATACTTTATTATATGTATGTTGGCTCTTCTTCGTCAAATGCTAAATATTGTAGTTTAAAAGTCAAAAGACGGGAAAACTATGCATTTTTCGAGGACAACTTGTTCCAACTAATTTAAAGTACTTAAAAATATCTATCTCCAGAAATAAAAAAAGTCTCTAGCTCAAAAATTAAGTGACATAATGAAAAGAATGTCAGTCCCCATTTTTTTCAGCGAAAAAGTGATCGCAAGCAACCTCCTAATCACCACCCTAATTAAAATTAGTCATTAACCTTATTTGTTCTTTTTTATTGATGTATTATTAATAGGTTCTAGAAATTTGACCAGCTTAGAATGATTAGTTTAAAAAAAAATGAAGTTAAAAACGAATAACGAATTTTTGCAGTTTGGAAAAAAGGGCCTTTTCTTCAGAATAGCAAGATTAGCATCAGAGATACGAAAAAATGTTTAAATATAAAATTGTAGCTTATTTAATTCCCAAGAACCTGGTTTGCAAAAATTTTTTACGGCGAAAAAAGAGTGAGCTATTGACAATTAAAACTTGTAATAACGTGCAAAAACCACCTTTACCAACACTTTCAAAGTCACCTCTTTTTGCGATTGAGGATTTAAAAAAAATAATATTAATAGGCTTATAGATCTAATAAAAACCTACAAAACTACTTTTTACCAATCTTTCTATGATGAAAAATAAAAAAGTTACGGTTAAAAAATCAATATATTTGTTTGAAAAAAAAAGGAGAAATTAAATTGGAAGCATAATAATGTAACTTAGCGGTGTTTTTAGTCATTGGCCTTATTTATTCTTATTTATTTATGTATTGTTAATAGATTCTAGAAGTTTGACTGGCTTAGAATGATTAGTTTTAAAAAAACTGGAGTTAAAAGCGAATATCGAATTTTTGTAGTTTGGTAAAAAATGCCATTTTCTTCAGAATAGAAAGATTAGCATCAGAGAGACGAAAAAATGTTTCAATATAAAATTGTAGGTTATTCAATTCCCAAGAACTTGGTTCGAAAAAAATTTTTCTACGGCAAAAATTGAGTGAATCGTAAATGAGTATATCGAAAAACATTGATTTTTTCTATACAAAACTAACACTTTCGATAGCGAATAAATCGAAAATTATTAATTTTATCAAAAAAAATGTATAAAACATGTTTTGCTCAGAATGAATGTTTTTATCAACTTTTGTGGTCAAAATATAATAAAAAATTTCCACTCCCGAGATGGAGTGGCAACCACCCCCATGGTAAAAGCGCCTTTCAAAATCATATAGATTTTGATCCTTGGACTATCCACTACTTATTCACAAATTTTCAAGCAAATCGATCCATTCTGTAAAAATTGCGAGGTGAAAAGCTTCGGTTCCTGGCCTATAATTTATCTTATTATTCATCCATCCATGGCATCCAACCATCCATCCATTAATATAAATGCAATTTACGTAGGGGGAAAACATTTTAGAGATTGGATGCTTATGTATATTTTGTCCAATGTAGATATCAATAATTTAGTTTGACATTACGAAACTGTAAATATTTATACAACGAGTGTAAATAAATGGCTCCAATTTCCGAGTCCGCACTTGGTATAAATTAAGTAGCTTTTATTGGTTTACTGGGACATTCCAAACGAGCTACAGCGGACCAGTTTATACATTAAAAGCTCAGTCAAGAGTAAAAAGTCTTTACTAAAATATATACAAGGTTTCATTAAGGGCCATTTCTCATATCGAGTTCAACTCAAGTTTAACCTGAACTTCTAGTAAACGTCAGTTTAAAGTCAAAATCGTCTTTCTCAATTTGCACGTTCAACCGATGGCAGTTTAAACTTGAACGATGCTTGAACGGTGGAATTCGGCCGTTCAAAGATTTCAGAACTCAGTTCAGATGATTCCATGGACTACGCATGCGTTGTATTAACACGAAACGCTGTCATAATATAAATATATCCTATTTTATTATATTAAGCCTAACGATAAACGATAACATTATTTTTGTTTTTATAACATTTATTTATAATTATTAAAATGACTATTTGACTATAAATACTTAAATTTAACTTTATTCAAAAACAGCATAAAAATGGTAGTTCAAAATGGCGACAGTTTTTTACCTTTTGCCATCTATTGGCATTTCTCGAAAGCTGTAGAACGAGCGCTGACATGAACGCGCAATGAGAAATGCATTTCAAACAAAACCACAGATCACGGGTGAACCTGGTTCAACTGAACCATAGATTACGCTTTGTTTACATGGGCGGTTTGCCAACGTTTGACGCCGCGGTTTACCTGAAAAACCCAACCGCCGCGGTTTACCTGAAAAACCCAACCGCCGCGGTTCAAGTTTAACATAGAAACAAATGCAACCGCTCAACATCGTACACATGTAACCTTTCCGTCGTCAAATCGCGGCGGTTGTAAGTTTACTAGGGGAGGAATGAGACCGCCAGTCAATCGCTCTCATGTGTACGAACCGCGGCGGTTGGGTTTTTCAGGTAAACCGCGGCGTCAAACGTTGGCAAACCGCCCATGTAAACAAGCTGTTAACGCAGGTATGAGAAATCGACCCTAAGAATGTCAATTTCTGAGTAGAAGTTCTTAAGAATGTCAATGTAGATTCAAGACCTCAAATCCTCAAAATATTAAGATTTAACCCAAATCACTTAAAATGGCTCCTTACTTACCGAGTTAATAGTCGAGGAAATGAAGCATTTTGGTTCACAATTTTTTCGTCCAGCATGGATTTACTTGAAATTTTCACAGAAGGTAGGGAATAGTCCAAGGATCATTTTCTATATCATGCCGCTGTACGCTAAAACCTTGGGGGTGGTTGCCACCCCATCTCGGGGGGTGAGAATTTTTTATTACATTTTAACCATGTAAATCGATGTAAAATGTATTTCTAAGAAAAAAACGTTTTCTACATTTTCTTCGTAAAACTAATATTTTTCGAGTTATTCGCGCTTGAAAGTAACGGTTTTTCGTCGAAAAAATCGACTTCTTAGAGGGTTTTTTGAGAATACCTCGAAAAATATGCATTTAACCAAAAAAACTGCAGATAACAAAATTGTATCTTTTAGTAGCACAAACTAAATTCTTTTCCTATAATATCTTTAAGACGAATACAAACCGAGATACGGCATGTTAAAAGTTAGCTTTTCTCGTCAAATGCATAATTTGAAATACTCAAAGCCAAATAACGGGAAAACTTTGCATTTTTCGAGGAAAACTTAAATGATCTATTTTCAAGTATACAATTAAACCTGACAAAGAATAAAAATAAAAAATTTCTAACATACAAATAGAGCGATTTATGATCAAAAAACAGTCGGTACCTGCTTTTCTCTACGAAAAAATCAGTGAAAATAACCCCCTAAATACCCACCTAATTAAAAATTGGTCTTGACCTTTCTGTAATTCCTTGTATATTTGTATTGTCAATACACCCAAGAAGTTTCACCTATTTAAAAGGCCAAATTTTAGAAAAATTGGAGTTTAAAGAAAAATTAATTTTTTGCACTTTCGTATTTTTCACGTTTTACTTCCAAATATCTCCGAAAATACTGGAGATACGAAAAAAATGATAGATTACTAAATTATAGCTTTTTTAATATCCAAAATTATGTTGAGCATAGATTTTCATTACAGTGAATAGTTAGCGAGATATAGCTATTTAAAACCTCTATTTACGAGCAAACACCCCCTTATTTGAGCCTCTTAAACCCTCCCCAATTAAAAGGTAAGGGATCTAACGAAATTTAATTTACACATTCTTATAGTTCTTCAAAAATCCTACAAAACCATTTTTGAAAAAACTTTTTATCGCCAAAAATGAAAGAGCTATATTTATAAAACGCGTTTTTTTTTTTCGAAATATTCGAATAGTCCGCTTGTGGAACATTTTCAATGCATGTATAATACCACAGAACTGGTTCGTATACTGGAAGATGACTTAAAAACAATGTGTATTTGTACTTCTACATATTTGTAAATTCGTATTTTTGTGTAAATAAATGTTTTTGTAATTCATTAATTCTACTTTTTTTTTCTGTATAGATCTATTAAATTATCTACTTATAAAAATTATAATGTTCTTAAGGGTGGTTTTTAAGGGTTGAAATATTATGATATTATATCCTAAAGCATAAAGCAACCATTATTTTTAGCCAACCAAAACCAAATTTTACCCATATTAAAGTTTACGATGTTACAATTTTTGACAATAAGGGGTAGTTTACACCCCTAAAAATAATCGACGCCCTTGAGCATGTTATAGAATATGAAGTACAGGGTAAGATGATCCTAATCCCAAATTTTAATGTAAATTGATGCAAGCCGAAATTATTCTTTTAGGATAAGTAATTTTTTATATAAAGCTCCAAAAGGGTGGTTTTAAGGGTTCAAATATTATGATAGTATATCTTAAAGCATAAAACAATTACTATGTAACTAATAAGAACCAAATGTTGACAATATTAAAGTTTAAAATGTTGTTTATAATTTTTTACAAGTAGTTTTTTTAGGGGTCGTTTTCACCCTTAAAAAACCAAAAGCGTACAACGGCTCAATATAGAAAATGAACTAGAGGATGAAATTAGCCTAATCCCAAATCTTTGTACAAATCGATGCTGGACGAAAAAATTGCGAGGTTTTGCCATTTTTCTAGCTTCATTTCCTCGACTATTAACTTTTATAGTCCAAGTAATGAAGCTTAAAATAGGACAAAACCTCGCAATTTTTACAGAATGGATAGATTTGCTTGAAAATTTGAGAATAAATAGTGGATAGTCCAAAGATCAAAATCTATATGAGGCCGAAAGGCGCTTTTACCATGGGGATGGTTGCCACCCCATCTCGGAGGTGGAAATTTTTTATTATGTTTTGACCGCAAAAGTTAATAAAAACATTAATTCTATGCAAAAAACGTTCTATACATTTTTTTGATAAAATTAACAGTTTTCGATTTATACGCTAGTAAAAATGTTATAGTTTTAGATCGAAAAAATCAATGTTTTTAATAAGTTTTCTGCTAATAACTACAAAAATTTTCGTTTCATCAAAACAACTTTACTTAACATAAATGTACATTTTGAAAAAATAAACAAAACCGTTCTTTTTAGTTTTCTTTAAGACCAATGGTAATCGAGCAGCTATACCTTATTATATGTTAGCTCTTCTTCGTCAAATGCTAAATATTGTAGTTTCAAAGTCAAAAGACGAGATAACTTGTTTAATAGTTATTTATGATATAACTGTTAAAAGTACACGTTTAAGGCACGCATGTGAAAGTTTGCAGAACGAGCGAAGCGAGTTTTGCAATTCACATGAGTGCCTTGAAAATGTACTTTTTAACACGGATATCTTACAATATTTTTTCTACAGACGTAATTACAGTACAATATCTACAAAAACTTTTACTTGAACATGACTGACATTCCATTTTTATATTTTTTTGACATTACATCAAAATTGCCTATACGGTCAATACGAACTGCAGTGCCATAAAAATTTTAAAGCACTAGTGCCTTAAAGTAGCATTTTTAACGCTCGTATGGAGTGCTAAAAATTGCATTTTTAACACGGTTGTAGAAAAACTGATTTAAAGTATATAAAAATATCTATCTTCAGAAATAAAAAAGTCTCTAGCTCAAAAATTAAGTTACTTATAATGAAAAGAATGTCAGTCCCTATTTTTTTCAGCGAAAAAGTGATCGTAAGCAACCTCCTAATCACCACCCTAATTAAAATTAGTCATGGACCTTATTTGGTCTTCTTTATTTATGTATTATTAATAGGTTCTAGAAGTTTAACCGGCTTAGAATAATTAGTTTTTAAAAAAATGGAGTTAAAAGCGAATAACGAATGTTTGTAGTTTGGAAAAAAATGTCCTTTTCTTCAGAATAGAAAAATTGATTATAGCTTATTTCATTCCCAAGATCCTGGTTTGCAAAAATTTTTTCTACAGCAAAAATTAAGTGAGCTATTGACAATTAAAACTTGTAATAACATGCAAACACCACCTTTACCAAATCTTTCAAGGTTACCTCCTTTTGTGACTGAGGATTTTAAAAAAATTTGATATTAATAGACTTATAGACCTTGTAAAAACGTATAAAATTATTTTTTACCAAACGTTCTAAGATAAAAAATAAAAAAGTTACGGTTAAAAAATCAATACATTTTTTTGAAAAAAAAAGGAAGATCCAATTATTGGAAGCATAATAATGTAAGTTAGCGGTGTTTTTCTAGATTCTAGAAGTTTGACTGGTTTAGAATAATTAGTTTTAAAAAACCGGAGTTAAAAGCGAATAACGAATTTTTGTAGTTTGGTAAAAAATGCCATTTTCTTCAGAATAGAAAGATTAGCATCAGAGATACGAAAAAATATTTCAACATGAAATTGTAGGTTATTTAACTCCCAAGAACCTGGTTTGAATACAATTTTTCTACGGCAAAAATTGAGTGAATTGTAGATAAGTATATCGAAAAACATTGATTTTTTCGATAGCGAATAAATCGAAAACTATTAATTTTATTAAAAAAATGTATACAACATTTTTTGCTTAGGATGAATGGTTTTATCAACTTTTGTGGTCAAAATATAATAACAAATTTCCACCCCCGAGATGGGGTGGCAACCACCCCCATGGTAAAAGCGCCTTTCGGCATTATATAGATTTTGGTCCTTGGACTATCCACTACTTATTCTCAAATTTTCAAGCAAATCGATCCATTCTGTAAAAATTTCGAGGTGAAAAGCTTCGGTTCCTGGACTATTTTGCTCAGTATTTATCCTTTTCATACTTTCCGGAAGGTATAGGTACTTTACACCCTAAAATTATGTTTCTGGCTCTAACCAGAAGCGTACGAAAGGGGAAAGGGAATAATTGATCCTCCCCAAATTCCACTGGCGGAATTACCATTTTATCGCAATTTTTCGATTCTCCAATACTTTTTATGTCAATAATGTATTCCTCATTGGTAACGAAAAAGTCATTATTTGAAAGATATTTGAAGTTAAAAATAAAAACTATTTTTACCCAGTACTTTAAAACTACTCGACGTATCCTTATACATACTTAGCAGAAAGTGTAGGTACTGTACACCCTAGTAAATTATGTTGAATAATCGTTTCTGGCTACTACCAGAGGCGTACGACAGTGGAAGTGACTGGTTGACCCTTCTCAAATTCTACGCCACTGACGGAATGGCTATTTTATGACGAATATTCGTCATAAAGCAAATTACTGAGAAATCACTAGAGTATAATAGACCAGCATTTCTATGTCTGATTGACTTGAAGAAAGCATTTGACAGAGTAAGACTCCAAACATGTAATCCATCTTCTGTATAATAGAGAAGTCCCCTCAGATATCATAAAAACTATTGAAAACATCTACCAAAACAACAACATGGAAGTCAGAATAGATATAGATATAGGCAGCGGCATAAGACAGGGAGACTCATTGAGTCTTATGCTCTTCAATTTAATCATGGATGAAATCATCAAAAACGTCAACAAAGGAACAAGGAAGAGGATATAGAATGGTAAACAAAGAAGTAACTCTGCTACGCAGACGATGCAATATTCCCAAGATTGTCTGCAAATATTAGTACACAGATTTAACATAGAGCAAAAGAATTCAATATGACAATTACATCTCAGAAAACTAAAACAATAGTAATCAGTAAAGAACCAATCAGATGTAAAATAAAAATTGATGGTATCAGTATTGAACAGGTAATGGAAGTAAAATACCTTGGAATTACTTTGTCAAGTTACGGAAACCTGGTCAAAGAAGTGAGAAATCAAGTACAAAAAGCAAATAGACCGGCAAGATGTCTTAATAACACTATATGGTGAAACCGACATATTAACACTGAGATGAAGTCAAGAATTTATAAAGCCAGTGTAAGACCAATAATGACATTGCATCAGAAACAAGACCCGATACAGCCACAACACAAATACTACTGGAAACGGCAGGGATGAGAGTACAGAGAAGAATTACAGGAAATACGCTGAGAGATCGAAAGAGGAGTGAAGACATTAGAAGACAATGTAACGTACAGTGTATAAACGAATGGACACAAAATAGAAAAAAGAATGGAATAACCGCATAACCAGAATGGGGGAGACACGTGTGGTCAAAATAGCAAGAGATAAAGCACCAATTGGTAGAAGAAGTATCGGCCGACCGCGCAAAAGATGGAGTGAGAAACCTTCTATAGAGGTATCAATCCGCCAATGAACAAGCAGAATTGCTTATAAAGAGGAAGAAGAAGAAGACAATAAGTAATTGTAGTAAGTAATCCCATATAAACATACACTTGAATTAAAAATTTAAGACATGTCTCAGGAAAACAGTTTCAGAACCTTGGTAACAAATATTTTTCTAATATTCCCTTCAATATTGTTGAGCAGTGTAGTTGCTTTGTTTACAAACTTATCTACAAACAAAAAACAAGAATATGCAGCATGTATCAAACAGAAATCCCACGTGTTCGACGGATCTACAACATAATTTGACGAATATCATCAAGGTAATTTGTTACAGAAATATTAATAACTAATATTTATGATAAACAATGGGTAAGACGTAACCTTGGAAGTTAATTTAAGACTGCGTTAGGTCAATGTAAAATTATTCTGTCTTCCAAAAGATTTTATGCAGGAATTTAATTTTTGTTTAATTATATTAAATTATGTTTCATTATACAAGACGCGCATGGTAGTTATTATGATAGTTAGATGTCTTCGGATAAACAACAATTTATGGCTTCTTTACCGCCATGTCTTCAGATATTACTACTGTGTTCGCTAAGTTATCTCAAAAATGTTCAGGAATATGAAAATACTCATGTTTAATGACAGATGGAAAAATGTTCGGTGTTTAATGAGATGTGGGAGATAATAACAGTGACAAATAATCATGTAATAATTTGCCAAGGAATGCTATGAGGAATAGTCTAAAAGAGCTAGTGAACCCTCCGACTGACGGTCGTCCTGTAAAGTCTGTTTTAGACTATACCTTTTTTTGTTAACAGAAAATGGTATATAAAAAATTTACATGAAATGATTGTATACAATATTAATACAAGAAGTTTTGTGTATTACATTGTCACATTTTCATATTAGAATATGTTATGTGATTCTGCGCGTTACATGCTACTAAAAAAGTACTTTTTATATTTTTACGGTGGTTCATGTACTGTTAACCTTGATGTTCTTCTTCTTCCTTTTCTTTTAATAATGCCTTAACCTCATTTTTCTCACCATTTAACCTGGCTAGTTTTTTCTTTGATATTTTATATTACACAGATATATTAAATGATGGATAAGAAAACTCTATTATTATCTGCTGCTTCCATTGCAACATTTCTTAAAAGAAAAGGTAACCTGAAAAAACCAATGTGACAGTATAACGAAAATAACCTAACTGCGCATGCCTGTGTACTAAAAACTGTTATCAAATAGGACATGTTCTAATTTGTATAATATTTTCTGTTAACAGATTTTGTTTCCTGTTTTACATTGTGACAAAATTTAGTATACCATTTTCTTATATCATTTTATGTTATAGTCTAAAACAGACTTTAGGCTAGTAATTTGTCTAGTGATAATTCATAGCACACCAAGGCTAAAAACCATGACCTGGCAGGCATCAGCCGTGTACGTGTATCTACCAGGTGAATCGAAAAGTGCATAGTTTTATGGGTAAAATAAACTTTCTCCTGTAAGGTATAAATTTAAGTATGTGTTTGAGTAAGTCATTTAGAAGAAATGTGTACAATGACAGGCGATTCTGAAGAGCATAAGACAGACCTTGCCAGGCGAGGGGAAAGATTGGGGGTTTTCCTAAAATTATTTTTTTTGCATCGAACATATTTTTTTTAGGTTTTTTGAATCATTCCAAACAAAAAAGGTCTTTAGTGATTTTTCTTAAGTTAATAGTTTTTGTTATATAAACGATTGAAAATTTTGAAAATTGCGATATCGGCCATTTTTAACCCTAAATCGGACATTTATCTAAAAATTTCAATGTTGCCAAGGTACGTAGATATTCTTTAAACATTTATTGATGAAATCTCGAAGAGTTTTTTGCAATAAAATATCGAACACCCCTTTGTTTTTTTAATTGCTAATCAAGCGGGAGCGACACTGCAGTATAAGTGAGGACGTTTGAGTTTGCATAAATTCATTATCTCGAGAATGGGCAAATTTCAAGAGAAATCCTCAGACAGGTCGATTTTTATTTTTGAATTAGGACTTTTTGGCATATATATAATACTAGTGACGTCATCCATCTGGGCGTGATGACGTAATCGATGATTTTTTTTAAATAAAAGTAGGGGTTGTGTGATAGCTCATTTGAAACGTTATTTATTTCTCTATTCAGTAATATAAACATTAACATAATTATTTATACAGGGTGTACAAAAAAAATTTCTTCTATTTGTCAAATTTAATCATAGTTAATTTAATAAAAAAAATATTTTGTACACCCTGTATAAATAATTATGTTGATGTTTATATTAGTGAATAGAGAATTAAATAACCTTTCAATTGAGCTATCACACAACCCCTACTCTCATTTAAAAAAATCATCGGTTACGTCATCACGCTCAGATGGATGATGTCACTAGTATTATATATTCCAAAAAGTCCTAATTTAAAAATAAAAATCGACCTGTCTGAGGATTTCTCTTGAAATTTGCCCATTCTCGAGATAATGAATTTATGCCAACTCAAACGTCCTCACTTATACTACAGTGTCGCGCCCGCTTGATTAGCAATTAAAAAACAAAGGGGTTTCCGATATTTTATTGCAAAAAACTCTTTGGGATTTCATCAATCAATGTTTAAAGAATATCTACCTACCTTGGCAACTTTGAAATTTTTAGATAAATGTCCGATTTAGGGTTAAAAATGGCCGATTTCGCAATTTTCAAAATTTTCAATCGCTTATATAACAAAAACTATTAACTTAAGAGAAAAATCACTAAAGACCTTTTCTGTTTGGAATGATTCAAAAAATTTGTCCGATGCAAAAAAAAATAATTTTAGGAAAAACCCCTAATCTTTCCCCTTGCCTGGCAATGCTCTTCAGAATCGCCTGTCATTGTACGCATTTCTTCTAAATGACTTACTAAAACACATACTTAAATTTAAACCTTACAGGAGAAAGTTTATTTTACCCCTAAACTATGCACTTTTCGATTCACCTGGTAGATACACGTGCACGGCTGATGCCTGCCAGGTCATGGTTTTTAGCCTTGGTGTGCTATGAATTATCACTAGACAAATTTCTAGCCTTACAGGACGACCGTTAGTCGGAGGGTTCACTAGCTCTTAGACTAGAAGTCAATGTGACACCACAATAGCATCAACCAATTATTATAAGGCACTGATTAGACGAATGTCTTTCGCCACCTCCTATCCCAGAAATTAATAGTTTGAAATTTTATGTGTGGGAGACTACATGAAATCTCTAGTAGACAAGAATCAACTTCATAGCTGATACGAACTTATTTTAAAACATATTGAAGTTTTCGTTGTATAATTTTACGTTAATGTGATATTTAAGTTATTGTGTTTTGTGTAATTGTTATTAATTTATAATTTGTTTTGCACAAGTGTAACGAATTGAAAACAATAAACATTTTAATACGTTATGGTTGGGTTAGTCGAGCTATTTTTTCTTTTTTCTCCAGATGTTGTACAATACGGTTTATTAGTTACGAAATGCCATATGTATAAAAGCTTGCTTAAAGCAAGCTCCACACTCTCGCGAAGTTACTTCGGAAAGTTGACTGAAGTCCGAAGTGCACGTCTCTACACACTCGTTCAACTTCGCGAGGAACACATTCACGCGGGGTGATACCTACTTCGATTCCTTTGACTCGGTCCAAAAACCGCCACAGAATGGAACTAGGCCAAGGCGAAGCGTAGTCGCATGAAGTACCTGTCTACGCTCTCGCACTCGCTGAACCTTAATCAACTTCGCGAGTAGTACAGTGGACGTTTTAGAACGCAAGTAAAATACTTAAACGTCTTTTACCTTTGCT
The DNA here is from genome assembly GCF_917563875.1 of Diabrotica virgifera virgifera. Lineage (NCBI taxonomy): Eukaryota > Metazoa > Arthropoda > Insecta > Coleoptera > Chrysomelidae > Diabrotica > Diabrotica virgifera. Next base: position 197,519,027 of record NC_065447.1, on the reverse strand, counting down.
TGAAAATCCGGCTATATTGCTTAGGAATTGGTATTCCGTCGTATCAAAATTTCAAAGGATAAAAAATTTTCAAAGAAAGGCAAAATTACCTCACTCCCAGAATTCAATTTTTTTCATTTTCTACGTTCAATGTGATTAAGACTAAGCGCAATTTTAGCCCACCACCCCCTCCCCAACCAACAAAAACGTAATTTTTTCGTTTTTATTTTTTTTTATTCAATGAATTTAAAAATTTCAAAAAATTCACGGTCATAGTTAAGGTTTTTACAAAACTTTTCTATTTTATAGACCTGTAGATTGAGTGTACATAACCTAAAAACGCCTATAATTTTTTCTGATATGGCTGCATGTCTATGTAATTTTTTTATTTTGTGTATTTTATCAAAACATATACTTCTATTTTTTTTCAGATTTTTCCGTAAGTTTCTACCTTCAATAAGCCGCAAAACTTGTTTTTTAGGAATTTTGGGTACCTATATAAACCCATTTTATAAACTTCAAAATAGGTAAAATCAAAGTTTTTGTACTTAAATGTTATAAAAAAAACCTTGATTTGATCTATGACCTTCAAAAACCCAAAAAAACTGGTTCTGGTTTGAAACGGGGGATTTCCCCATTTTATAGACTTCAAAATAGATCAAATCAAGTTTTTTTTATAGGCTAGGAAATAGAATGTAGGTTATAAAAAAAACCTAAATTGATTTGATCTATCTTGAAGTATAAAAAATGGGGATATTTTGTAGACTTAAAAGGGGTTTAGTGGTTTTAGACCAAAACCCCTAAAAACCAGTTCTTCGGGTTTTTGAAGGTGGGGCACCTTACGGAAAAATCTGAAAAAAATTAGATCATGTGTGTGTGTGTGTGTGAAAAAATGGCTTGGATGCGAGTCCGTTAGCCACAGATTTTTATTTTATTTTTACCTCAATTTATTAGTTTTGTTATATTTATACGTATTTCACTTAAATGATTATATTTGTTTCGTTCAAGTAGTTTATGAGTAATTTAAATATTTCCATTTTATGATAACTTAGTAGATATTCTATACTAATTGGAAAATGAACTAGATTAAATTAAAAAAAAAAAAATTAGATCATGAAAATTGATTTTTTTCATAAAATACATAAAATAAAAAATTTAGATTTTTTCGAAAAAAAAAACGATCCATTGTTATGTTATGAATGTACACTCAACCTACAGTTCTATAAAAAACTGACAAGTGTTGTAAACAACCTTAACTATGCGTGCGAATTTTTTGAAATATTTAAATTGATTGCAACCCACCGAAAAAAAAAAAATAATAAAAACGAAAAAATGCCGTTTTAGAGGTAGGGAGAGTAGGTGACGTTATCGGAATCAAAAAAATATGATTCCCCGCAAAAACCCGTGAAAAAACATGGTTTCTGGCGGGTTTTAAAGGTGTTCCGCCCAATTTTTAATGTCCTAAATTTTTGAATGTCCCAAATTTTTGAATGTCCTTTGAATGAAATTTTGAATTAAATAAATTACATACATTCTTCTTTTTGCGTCAATTAATTTAATTCAAAAATTATTTTTTGGCTACCCTGTATAAATAATGACGTTAATATTTATACTACTGAATAGAGAATTGAATGGCCTTTCAAATGAGCTACCACATGACCCCAATTCCCATTTAAAAAAATCATCGATTACGTCATCACGCTCAAACGGATGTCGTCTCTATTATGTCATATATGTCAAAAATTCAAAATTTAAAAATAAAAATCGACCTGTCTCGGAATTTTTCTCCATAGTGGCCTATTATCGGAAAAATGATTTTATTCCATAATTTTGAACCTCTCTATATACATATTATGTGGCACCAATAGTGAGTAACTAATAAATAGGTGGCAGCGAATGTGTTAATACGTAAATTTGGGACAGATAGTGATATAAAAAAACACTTCCTTTGGATATTTAATATTACCGGTACCAGTTCTTATACGCCGATATAATAGTATACTTTTGACCTTAATAAATTCATTCAATTGGATTTCGTCACCCTCTACGGTTTCTTTAAGACGACTGGTATTTTCTTCGTTTGATATGTAAGTAGTCGTCAAAGGAAATGATTACAATGCTTTTACCTTGACAAGACATAGATAATTGAATTGTAAAATGAATGGAAGTAAGAGTTCGGTGAACGAATTTTTACAATAAAGTGATAAGTTACTTAATACTGAAAGACAATGAACACTTAGAAATTGCGAATAATGTGTCTGTGTCTATTGCTCCGGTAAACGGCTCAAGAATATAAAAAAGCAAACATTATTTGCTTAATTACCTTGCCGATTAAACTTGACGATGACGAACAACTTGACAGAAATATAGTTAAACTAACGGATACAGTATCCGCAATGGTCACCAAAACAAAAAAATAAAATGTTCCTCAAGCACCTAACAAAATAAGGTAAGCCTCATTTTCACTTGGCAAGTTTACTGGCTGAAATTACTTGTGGCCACTAAACTTGCCCTGTGTAAACAACAGAAAAGTGCACTTGCAACTTCTCGGCAAGAGCTTGCTAGAAGTTGACAGACCGGCTAGTTTACTTCCTGCTTGCCCACTACTTGTTGTGTAGAAATAATATTTATATAACATTACGCTTGCTACTGGTGATAGTTTAGCTTCCTTACAGTACATAATATGTAATGCATGTAATATGTAATGCGTAATGTTACTTCTAATTATATTTGAGAAAAATATGACTTCTCATCCATGTTTCAGACTTTGTAAGTTTAGATTCAATTAACTTCAACAGTTCTTGAAACTTTTGGTACGATAAACTCATAAAATTCCTATAAGAATGGAGGTCTTCAACTGTTATCTCCTTTATCAGTCGTTTGGGCCCACCCACAGTATTTCTACGCCTTATCCAATATCTAATCTAAACTCGTGGTTTCGTGCTTTTGGTACACTACGGCACTTGGAGCCATTTTCTTTTCTAACTACTAGCAAATAAACTTGAAAATATGTAGACGGAAAACCACAAGCAAGTTTTGTGGCCGCAAGTACTTTCAGCCAGTAAACTTGCCAAATGTAAATGAGGCTTAAGGTACAGCAGTCGGACCACAGTATATCCCTAGGTAAGTGTGGACGACTAGGAAAAATACAAACAAGTGAGATCGGTACTCACCGGAGGGACCGCAGACGTTCGGATACAATTAGCGTCTCTTTGCAAAGACAATGACGTCGACTTTGCAAAGTAACAAGACACTTACTCAACACACACTCTACACATTACACCTGAGTTAGTGATAAGTTATACAATTACGTGGCTAAAGGTTCTAGTTCTAAACCAAATCAGAGAAAAAAAAAACAAACAAGTTGCCTAAGTATCTTTAATAGAATTATGGAACTGGGACAAATAACGCCAGAGGATGGAGATATTATCCGTTTACAAAAACACAGGTGTTCAAGAATGCATAAAATACAGGGCCATAAAACTACTTAGTCAAACCATGAAAATATGGGACAGAGTAATTGATGAACGGATACGTTAAGAAACTGAAACCGCAAAAAGTACATACAAATTAAAAAAAGAATAAACGAAATCCATAAACAATAACCAGAGATACAGTTAACTCGGCCGATTTTGAGGACCACATTTTGAAGCTTTGTGGACGATTCTTCTAATAAAAGGCAATGTTTCCAAATTTGGCAAAAAATTTTAAGGTATTTCTTTCAAATGAGCGACGCTAACTAGATCTCTTAATTGTGATAAACCAAGTTGGAATAAAAAAAGGGACTATCTTCGACTCAAATTGTCCTACGACAACTTTTTTTCTTTTAAAATATGTGAAAAAATGCTTTCCAAATATTAAAAAATAATTTCCCTGCATGCAATAGTTCAAAAGTTATTCCAAATGTTTATAAGCAATAAATCGACATGTTTCTGCAAATTGATTTTGCAATATTTAAAATTGTTTTTTTTTTCATTGTCTTTTGATATTTTTCTTCCCTAAGCTACCCGTAGAATTACTGTGACTTCATAATTTTCGGACTTTATAGTTAAAAAAAAATTGGGATAAATAAATAAAATAACCTATTTAATCGATCGCTTTGAAATTTTGAGCATATTTTAAGCAGCCCAAGACCCATCATTCCATGTAATATGAAGGTTCTAAGTTCATTTTTTAAAAATTATTAATATCTATAAAAAATCGAAATTTCTTACTTATTTTGCAATTTTCTAGCAGCTAATAAAGATATTTTTCGGGCACTTCACAAATTGAATGACATCATAACCCACTTGACGGCAAACAAATTTAACATATTTCCACTTGACGGCAAACAAATTTAACATATTTTTCCTCATATTATATTAGTTTTTCTCTACTCTTAAGTTTAGCAGGAAAGCGCTGTTGCTAAATAAAAAACATATAATTATTTACCACAGCAGCTACCAGCTATACTGTTTCTCTTTGTCTTTAAGGGTGTGAAACAAAGATAACTATCTGGACTAAGTGTCAAACTCATGTTGTCTTTCACATTTCATAACTGTCCTATGGAACAAACTAAACCCTGTTACTTTAGTTTCTCGATTTAATTTTGATTCAAATTGTTAGATATTTTAATTAAACATTAAAATCGGTATTAAAACAATAATCTGTAATTCGTCTTCCCAGATTATAATTTGAAAACAATATTTTGACATTATATTTAACCTCCAATGTTATGACAGACGTCAGTTATAATCTCAAATCTCGTCAAATGTAATAACGACGTCACATAAACTCGTCACTAATTCTAGTCAATCAAATCCTCGCTGTAAAAAGAATGGCATGTCAAAAAAATCTGATTATTTCCTATATATTTTTCAAATTTATAATATGGCAACAAGAGGAAAATTATACAGTGCTAGTCAAAAGTCCGTACCCCCCCTCGTATCTTTTAAACGGTTATACCTATAATAGTGCAATTTGGAGGGAGGAAATAACCGGACGTAAGCTTCTTAACTAGTCATGACAGGTGACGTAATAGTGACAGATGACTTTACAGCGCCACTGTGACAGATAATTTTAAATGGGACCTTATGGCAGGTGATACATCGTTTGAAAGGTATTAAAAATATCTATTCAGTAATACTAATTTTGTTTGGGTTTAAGCTAATTTTGATGAATAAATGAAATAAATATAAAATTGTAGTTTCGCATTTAATTAATAAAAATTCTAAACTCCGCCTATGATTACTTACTTACTCAAAAAGGTTGACGTTGTCGTAAAAACTACTAGAGAATTGAAAAACGTCAAATTCTTTGACAAAAAAACCATAGGCGGACATTTGAATTTTTATTAATTAAATGCGTAACTACAATATTATATTTATTTAATTTATTCACCAAAATTAAAGTCAACTAAAACCCAAAAAAATTAGTACGACTGAATAGGTATTTTGAATACCTTTCAAACGAGGTATCACTTGCCATAAGGTCCCATTTAAAATTATCTGTCACAGTGGCTCTGTAACGTCATCTGTCACTATTACGTCACCTGTCATGACTAGTTAAGAAGCCTACGTCCGTTTATTTCCTCCCTCCAAATTTCACTATTATAGGTATAACCGTTCAAAAGATAAGAGGGGGGTACGGACTTTTGACTAGCACTGTATGAATTCCTTATTGTTTGACTTTTTCTTTATCACAATATTGTGCCTTCGTTTTTGATAGTATGTATAGTGTTGCGTACCGCCGACGCACTGTTGAAAGTACGCAGAACATTAAAAAAAAATGATGACCCGCTGATGTAGCTTCTTAAACCATAGTCAGCCGAACTTAATCAATTAAACACTTAAACTATCGTTACCAATTGCCTTGGATGAGAGCTTAATCACAATAAGAATTTACAAATGTGACAAAAAGCTAAATGGTGTAAAACAGTAATTATCAATACTTCATAGGAAATATTTTCTTTTTCAACAATACGACCATTTAACAACACTTCCTTTGCGGTTAAAAGGTGGAACAACTTTTTTCTGTTACGCTATTCCTTAATCTCGCTACTTTTTTCAAAGAATTCACTCATGTATGAACTCTAATCGGTTTGCAATAATTATAATAGAAGGATAAGTCATCAGTGAATCCACAGCCAAAAAAAAAGGATGATAGATGGTCGTTTCGGGTTACTTAATTCACATTATTCTTATTTAAATTACTTAAGTTTAAATAATAAAGCAAGATGTAATTTATTTTTATTAAGTTTGTTTAAAAGATACATGGTATAGCGCAACGTAATCGTTCCTCCACTAAGTTTCACTAAGCTTCTTCACTAAGCTACATTTATCTCACTATAATCAATTGGCATATCATCCTAAGCAATACGCCCTCTGGTGGCTATTGCAGTAACCGAGCTAAGAGCCATTATTTATTTACTTTCAGGTTGAAAGCATATTGTCATTGGAGACTTTGTTTGTTTAATCACGATTAATTGTTGCTGTATATTACTTCATGACTAAACTGTAACATATTACTGTAACATCATGACTAAAAATTAGAACATACAATAATTACAATCTTTGGTGTACACTAACCTGAGATATTTTTTTCTTATAAAGTTCACTAAAATAAAACTTATAACTAACAAAATTGTCTATTAATCAATAAGAATAAACTATAGTCACACAAAATATATTTAAATTAAAAAAAAACACAGATAAACGAACAAAAATAACTCAAAAACACATAAAACTAATGCAACATACAATACAGGGTGATTGATTAGTAGGGTAAAGCTCAATAGCTCCGCTATATTAATAGATAGCAATAAAAGTTAAGAACAAAAATTTTAGCCACCTTTGAGCTTCACATTACAAAATTAGTTAGAATGTTACAGGGTGTTCGATAACACAGTGGCACACCAAACTTATGTTTTTTTAAATGGAACACCCTATATTTTATTTTAAATTCGAAATCCTGTTAACTTCTCCATCACAAAAATATAAAGGTTTGTTATGTTATACAGGGTATTTACAAAGTTATAACCAATTTTATATGAAAATCGTAACAAGTTCAACTCCCTGTATAAATAAAAATAAGCAAAACAACAATGGTTTATTAATGCCATATTTTCTAAGGTATTGTCAAAATTTTCAAGAATGGTCGATATTGCTAATTTTCTTTATATCAAATACAGGGTGAGTCAAAACGCAAGTACATTATTTTCTCAGTAATTTTAAATTGAACACCCTGTATTTTATATCACTATTGAAAAGTACCATTACCGTACTTTAATTTTTAGATAACATTCCCTATGTCTAAATTTATTAGTTTTCGAGATATTTTCATTTTTCAATGGACCAGTAGCGTGGCCACCCAAATCACCAGAATTTAATAAACTGGACTGATTTTTTTTGGGGTTACGTTAATAATGAAGTTTATAAAATACCTCCAACAACAAGGCATGAGATGAAAAATAGAATACAAAGTGTATTTCGATGTGTTAATTTACAAATGCTCCGTAGAGTAAGTAGCTCATTCAATGATCGTTTTTAGGCGTACATAAATGTGTTAGGAGATAATTTTGAACACCTTATGTAATTAAATATTAAAAATATTTTATTAAAAGTAGCTTCTAATTTTTTCAAACATGTTTTTTTGCAAAATGTATTACTGATAAATTATGTTTCGTTCTTTATTTGTTACATTGTTACACTTACATACAAAAGTAGTGTTTAATTGTCTTCACAAAATATTGTATTTTGTGTTTGTGTGTTTTTTTGTAAAATTTATTACTAATTTTCTTTGTTTATTTGTTGCATTTACATAAAAAGATAGTTTTTAATTGTTTCAAAAATGTTGCATGTAGTGGTTGTGTTTTTGTTTGTAAAATGTATTACTAATAAATTTGCTATAGTGTTACATTGATTACCGGATTGATAATCGGTAATCTTCAATTGTCAAAATATCTCGAAAACTAATAAATTTGGGCATAGGGAATGTTATATAAAAATTAAAGTATAGTTCAAGCAATCTATATAGTGTAATAGGTAAGATTTGTAGCTTTCTTTGGGTTGTTCTTCTTTAATATTAGGCCGGCAGCTGGTGTTTTCTGGTAATTAAATATGTAGTTAAAAATATTTATTTATACTTAGGTAAATAGCGTTAAAGCAGGACATAATATTGTATGTGTTAAAATTAATTTTATCAATTTTTTAATAACATTTAACCTCACAGGGACCTCCCTCTTACCGCATGCTTGCATTAATAACTGATGTAGAATAGCTTTTATAATTAATCTTGTTATTGTTAGAATTACTGATACTAAAAGAACTTTATAAAAACACAGTTAGATCTAAAATTACTTTAGGTATACAGTTCAAAACTTTAAAATTCAGCACAAAATGCAAGCATGTCCCCGCTCTTTTTTTTATTAAAAATACAAAATCTAAAAATATTTTTTTAACCGAGTCTTTTCATTAGTACACTTATGCTTGGAAAATGAATTACACAACACAACAATTAAAATACTGATACACTTAACTCATTTTCTCCTTCTTCCGTATTTTCTTCGTCACTATCATCGCCCAATTCAATAATAAATTTATTTCCACCATTAATGTGGAAGTGCCCAATCTTCTTATAATATTCTTCCACTTTGATCACTTTGGCGATTCTTTTCTGCCAGTCTACTTTGGTAATATTGGCTACTTCTTTTTTAATGATCTCAATTACCTTTTTGTCAAATTTAGGAAATTTATTTGAACGCCTTATACTTGGTTTTAATTGTCCCCAAATTAACTCAATAGGATTGAAAACACAAAAGTAGGGGGGAAGTCTCAATATAGTGTGTCCATGCTTTTCGGCAATACTCTCTAGAGCGTATAATTTTCTAAATTGCTTTGTGTGTAGAACTTCAATAAGTTGTTTTTTTGTGTAAAAATCTTCGAAATACAAATCATTTTCCATTAAAAAATTTTGTAGGTCAGCTTTCTTTGAAGATGTATTTGGTATTTTAGTGAGTTGTCGGGAATGATAGGAAGCGTTGTCAAGCACTATTACGCTGTTTTTCTCCAAGTTTGGGATCAGCGAGTTTTCAAACCAATCTTCAAAAATGTCAGCTTCCATATTCTTGTGGTAGTCAACGTTACAATCTTCCATTTTCTTCCCACATAATTTTAAAGCATTCGGAACCCATCCCTCACTTCCTCCGCAATGTACAATAATTAGTCGCGAGCCTTTATTTGCAGGCATTTCTGGTATGCACATGCTTGAACCATCTGTCCATCCTTTCTTTACTGTATCGTGGGTATCATACCAAGTTTCATCTAAATAATAAATTCTCCTATTTTCTTGCCTATATTTAGTAATTTCTTCTAGGTACATATTACGTCTGTTGACTATTCTTTGGCTTTCCATAATTGCTTGACGTTTATTTATTTTTTTGAACTTAAAGCCCATTTTTTTTATCCAATTTTGAAGAGTTTTCTCACAGCAGTTCATATTTCGACCGGTTGTTTCCAATTTCTTTCTTATTATTTCTATTGTAGGTATTTCATTGCTTTTGTAGCAGTCGTATATTGTGGTTTTCAATAGTTTTACAAGTGAAGGATTTAAAGGTCTTGAAAATTTGTAGTCACATCGTTTCTTGCGATGATAGGGTTCATTTTTAACTATTTTATATACAGTAGAAAGTGGAATTTCTGTTAAATCAGAGGTGGCTTGTGCCAATAGTGTTTCATCGAAGCCGAATTTCGTACGTAGATTTTTGTATACATTCAAACATACTTGCTGTGTTTCTGCATTTAAATGCATTCGAATCTTCTTTACGATCTCTTTTTTTTTTAGTAATTACATTCACACTAGCACTGGCAATTTCTACAATATCAGCGTTATCGTACGCGATATTTACATTATCCCACGGGCGCCACATCACTATTCACATTAATTAAATTACAATAATCAACACTTGACACTCTCCAAACGAAATACTAAACCAATATTCAAAATAATTACAGCAAACAAAACACTCGTATTCTCGTATCACTTAACACACGTACACTCCAGTACTAATACACTGCTAGCTACCGAACTAAAACTAATCTTTTGCACGAAACTTGTGAATAGATATGCGGGAGGTCTGGCCGTAAAAACACAGATGCTTTCACAAAGGGCCGCTTCTTAAACGTTTGACCTAACATCTATATTTGAAGAATATCATATTTCACCGGCTTAAAGCTATTCTACAGTATTTTTTACTTGGACAATACGTTAATGTTACTTTTTAATAATGATATAAAATACAGGGTGTTCCATTTAACATTACTGAGAAAATAATGTACTTGCGTTTTGACTCACCCTGTATTTGATATAAAGAAAATTAGCAATATCAATAATTCTTCAAAATTTTGACAATAAATAAAAAAATATGGCATTAATAAACCATTGCTGTTGTGCTTATTTTTATTTATACAGGGAGTTGAACTTGTTACAATTTTCATACAAAATTGGTTATAACTTTGTAAATACCCTGTATAACATTACAAACCTTTATATTTTTGTGATGGAGAAGTTAACAGGATTTCGAATATAAAATAAAATATAGGGTGTTCCATTTAAAAAAAAAAACATAAGTTAGGTCTGTGTTATCGAACACCCTGTAACATTCTAACTAATTTTGTAATGTGAAGCTCAAAGGTGGCTCTAAAATTTTTGTTATTAACTTTTATTGGTATCTATTACTATAGCGGAGCTATTGAGCCCTACTAGTCAATCACCCTGTATGTAAACAATTACAATGGCTCTTAGCTCGGTTCAATTTGATACCACATTGGCGCTGCGATCTTAATCCGAATCGCCAATTGAGTTGTGTCTGACTTATGTAGTTTACTTTTTCGAGCCTGGAGCCCCGACTACAATTTTTCTGCTCAATATCTGGCTACATCTACCAAGTATCGGGCTACGTCTTCTACCTCTGTATTTGCGAGCCATAAATCATTGAGGGGCACTGTGATGGACAGAGTCTGCATACTCTCAGGTGTTCCATATTCTCTATTTCCCCACATTCACAGAGTGAGTCAATATATGTCTTTATACACCACTTAATTGGATTTTATTTTTCAGGGGGGGGGGGCAACTCCGGTGCATAATGCCGTTGAGTGTCCGCCAGTTTTCCAGTCCAGATCCATTCCATTGGGGGCTCTGGGTGCTTCTTCTTATTAACGTGCCCTATCAAGTCCCCTTGACGTTGGCGATTAACATGGCTAAACTGTCTCTGTCTCGAGCTCTGGATGCAGGGAAAACAATTCGGGGTGTTCGACGCTAAAGGCAAGTATCCATTACTTTGGTGCTCTGTGTAACAGCTTCACATAGTGGATACGTTGTAGAGGAGCACGGAGCACCTACATAATGGATACGTGCCTTAATGCTTCCCATAAATATTTTTCTTTATTTAAGGCGGACGGTTCCTGGCGGTTCTTTGAACTCGTACAACTAGTGTCTTTAATCGAAAGTTTGCCTTGACAGGCGAGAGTATGTCCTGGAATTACTCGATCGCGATTTCGAATGTCGTGAAGATTCTCGTATATTCTGCTCAACATACGAGTTATATGTATATTCTATTCTCATCTGCCAAACTGCGACCATTGTACGGTATACGTCTAAGATAAGCCTTTTCGTTATACTGCTCCCCTCTTAAATCTGAACGTCCCGATCAGCAACTCTATATGCAGGCTCAGACTCAGGATGGCAGACTCTCCAGCTCTGCATAAACACCTCAAGAAGAAATCAGTCTATTGTCTTTGAAGGACACGATCCCTTTGGGTTAATTTAATACACAGTAATTCGTACACCGTTTTCTCGGAAGATCACTTCAATCATGCTTCTCCAATCCAGATTTTCTATTGCATGGCCTATCTTTACTAAAGCCAAATTCCTTATGTCATAATTACACAATTCTAATCCTAATTCTTCAAATTAGAGCATGCCGTATCTTCTCGTAGCTTGCCTTGTCTGTATAAAGACTTCCTGGTACCATGTACATACAGCAAAGGTCGAGGACTATGTTTCAATCGCAGTACTCTTCCAACTTTAGGCTGCTGATTTTTTTAACTCATCCAAGCGACCGAACTTCTTATTGAATACGGATGAGATTTTTTTGTCATCTCGAGGTCATGGACAACACAGTGTACTGTCGAAACATTTTCCGGAACATTAAAAGCATCCTGCTGAACTTCTGTGGTCACTCCGAATCTAGCACTCTTTCTTTCTGCGCAATCAGCAAAACATAAGCTTTTATAACAAATAGAAGAGTAAGTACAAGAGCCTCTATCTACTACTTGAGAGCCTTGAGGTTATTCTGATTATGGTCAAATAGTAGACTGACTGGGACAGTATTTGGGAGCAATTGGTTGGCAGGGATATTGTGACATTTGGAGTCAGTCAATGTCCATGATCACGCAATGGTCCCTTATTTTGACTTTTTGTCATTCTTCTCCGTTTACTTTTCTGAACATGAGAAGTGCACATTTTGTCATAAAGTATTGGTCTCACCAAGTTTTTCGGCTACTCCTTTTGGAAGGGTTTTCAGCCTTCCCCTAGAAACTTGGACCGGCTACACTTATGGTGCGGAGCACAAAAGGAAATAGTTGTCCGCTATAGAAGAAGATATACAGAAATTGTGAGCCACAAATCCTGAATATTCAAATGGGAAATAAGCCACAATTTTACCTAAAAATGATTTTATTAACGTTTCGACGCCCAAGTCGGGTGTCGTTGTCAAAATACAAAATAATACTAAATAAACAAAAATGTTGTTGCTTAGTAAAAAATTCTTCTAATAATTTATTTAATCTGACTCATTTATATCGGCAATTCAGACACGTATTATACATTTTAAAGTAGACGACTTTAAAATGATATTGCCAATATTGATGAGTTGCGTTCCTGGGACGACTTTACTAAAAGATAGTTCATTCGATTACATGAAATCAATCCCAACTCAAGAATATCCGCCACAAAAAATCATAGCATGTGATCTGTCTTTAACTCGCGTTAGAGATTCACCACATTGTTTAGTAAATGTATTAAAAATAAATTTCATTTATTTTTAATCAATTCGATATTTTTCGTGAATTTCCATAACATAAACACTCCGGATTTCCACAGTACATAAAGCTCGTGTCTTCAATACTACAAGATGGTCGAACTGTCGTACACTCAGGTGTTGGTTGTCTTTCTAATTCAGTGTCCTGGTCGTTTGTATCATCTTTTGGGAATGGTTTACATTCAGGTATAGGTTGTCTTTTTAATAACTCAGTATCCTGGTCGTTTCTATCCATTCTATCATCTTTTGGGACAATATCTGATAGTTTGGATTTTGTTAAAATTTTTTGCTTCGTTTTATCTGTTTCTTTAGTTCGCTTTCTACCAGAGATTGCATTCACTAAAGATGATTTCTTTGCTTTTTTATTTCGACACAACTGCAATTTGTCGTTTTTAATTAATAATTTACCAGAATTAATCCCAAGTGTTACAGATTCGTATATTTTTTCGTCTTAGTCCAAGTAATGAAGCTTATAATAGAACAAAACCTCGCAATTTTTACAGAATGGATCGATTTGCTTGAAAATTTGAGAGTAAGTAGTGGATAGTCCAAGGATTAAAATCTATATGATGCCGAAAGGCGCTTTTACCATGAGGGTGGTTGCCACCCTATGTCGGGGGGTGAAAATTTTTTATTATATTCTGACCGCAAAAGTTGGTAAAAACATTCATTCTAAGCAAAAAATGTTCTATACATTTTTTTGATAAAATTAATAGTTTTCGATTTATTCGCTATCGAAAGTGATAGTTTTATATTAAAAAAATTAATGTTTTTCATCAGTTTTCTGCAAATAACTCAAATGTTTTCGTTTTATCAAAACAACTTTACTTAACAAAAATGTACCTTTTAAAAAAATAAACAAAACCGTTTTTTTTTAATTTTCTTTAGGACCAATAGTAATCGAGCTATACTTTATTATATGTTAGCTCTTCTTCGTCAAATGCTAAATATTGTAGTTTCAAAGTCAAAAGACGGGAAAACTATGCATTTTTCGAGGATAACTTGTTTAAACTAATTTGAAGTATTTAAAAACATCTATCTCCAGAAATCAAACAAAGTCTTTAGCTCAAAAATTAAGTGGCTTATAATGAAAAGAATGTCAGACCCTATATTTTTCAGCGAAAAAGTGATTGAAAGCAAACCCCTAATCACCACCCTGAATAAAATTAGTCATTGACCTTATTTCGTCTTCTTTACTTATGTATTATTAATAGGTTTTAGAAGTTTAACTGGTTTAGAATGATTAGTTTTTAAAAAAATGGAGTCAAAAGCCAATATCGAATTTTTGAAGTGTGGTAAAAAATTTCCTTTTCTTCAGAATAGAAAGATTATCGTCATAGATACGAAAAAATATTTAAATATGAAATTGTAGCTTATTTATTTCCCAAGAACTTGGTTTGCAAAAATTTTTTCTACGGTAAAAATTGAGTGAGCTATTGACAATTAAATCTTGTAATAACATGCAAAATCACCTTTACCAACCCTTTCAAAGTCACCACTTTTTGCGACTGAGGATTTTAAAAGAATTTAATATTAATAGTCTTATAGATCTTGTAAAAACCTACAAAATATTTTTTAAGAAAACTCTCTAAGATAAAAATTAAAAAGGTTACGGTTAAAAAATCAATATATTTTTTAGAGAAAAAAAAAGAAATCCAATTGGAAGCATAATAATGTAAGTTAGCTTTGCTTTTAGTCATTGGCCTTATTCATTCTTCTTTACTTATGTATTATTAATAGATTCTAGAAGTTTGACTGGCTTAGAATGATTAGTTTAAAAAAAAACTGGAGTTAAAAGCGAATAACGACTTTTTGTAGGTTGGCAAAAATGCCATTTTCTTCAGAATAGAAAGATTAGCATCAGATATACGAAAAAATGTTTTTATATGAAATTGTAGGTTATTTAATTACCAAGAACTTGGTTTGAAAAAATTTTTTCTACGGCAAAAATTGAGTGAATGGTAAATGAGTATATATCAAAAAACATTGATTTTTTCTGTATAAAACTAACACTTTCGATAGCGAATAAATCGAAAAGTATTAATTTTATCAAAAAAATGTATAGAACATTTTTTGCTTAGAATGAATATTTTTATCAACTTTTGCAGTCAAAATATAATAAAAAATGTCCACCCCTAAGATGGGGTGGCAACCGACCCCATGGTAAAAGCGCCTTTCGGCATCATATAGATTTTGATCCTTGAACTATCCACTACTTATTTTCAAATTTTCAAGCAAATCGGTCTATTCTGTAAAAATTGCGAGGTGAAATGCTTCGGTTCCTGGACTATCTGTTCCTTTTACTTTTCTGCCCAGTACTTTCGATAGAACTTTTGACACTTCAGCTCCCGTGGGTTTTAAGGTTTCAAGGACTTTTATGATTTTAGAAAGTAATCTGTTTTTACTCATTTTAACCGAATTATGTATGTATATTAATATAAAATGACCTATTAATATGTATATTAATATAAAACAGTGCCACCGTTGCATTTGGTTGTCTTTTTAAAGACAGATCACATGCTATGATTTTTTGTGGCGGATATTCTTGAGTTGGGGTTGATTTCATGTAATCGAATGAACTATCTTTTAGTAAAGTCGTCCTAGGAACGCAACTCATCAATATTGGCAATATCATTTTAAAGTCGTCTACTTTAAAATGTATAATACGTGTCTGAATTGCCGATATAAATGAGTCAGATTAAATAAATTATTAGAAGAATTTTTTACTAAGCAACAACATTTTTGTTTATTTAGTATTATTTTGTATTTTGACAACGACACCCGACTTGGGCGTCGAAACGTTAATAAAATCATTTTTAGGTAAAATTGTGGCTTATTTCCCATTTGAATATACTTGATTATAAAAATGCTACAAGAAAATAGCTTCAGAACAACAAATCCTGAAATGCTAGATTGAAGCGGCGATAAAAAATTAGTAAGGATAAAGGTAAAGGGAGGAAAAAAATAGAAAAAGTAGTGATTGAACTAGTGTTATCTATCTGCAATGAAATCAGGCATACTGAAAAATGGCCACATGACTGAACGAGTAAATGGTTAACACACAAAATAGAAAAGTAGTGATAACAGTAGTGCTTAGGATCTGAAATGAAATCAGGACGACTGGAAAATGGCCAAATGATTGGTATAAACTCTTGGGATTAAATCTGCAATTATATTAGTGTAGGCCTACACAAATAAATGCGTACCTACTCGGTGGAGTTGGGACTTTAGATTCAAGTGAGAAAAACTTTTAGTGCTCAGCAGATGTCAGTTGTATGCTAATTATTATGATAGCATATACATGTAACATGACATGAAATGAAATAAAAGCTGACAAAATTAAAGAAAATATTTTTACACTTTGTTTTAAATATTTTTTGTACACAACTACGTATCTTGTGTACAAAACTCAGCTGATGTAAACCTTGACTCTTCATAGCTGTCACTGATTTTCAACAAAAAGTGTTACGAAAATAAAAGAGTTGGACAGTTACTTTCCATTTGAGTTATTTTTATTATCGTATAACAACTAATAAAACATTAACAAAATAAATTGTTTGAATTAATTACATGTGGTGGTTGAATTATTTTATACCACATATCAATTAAAATGAACAAATTATTATGATTGTTTTACACTGAAAGAGATATTCGCCAACTAGGTACTAAATGACTAAATATTAAAAATTTCAGCTGAAAATTGGCAGCGATAAATAGAATAAAGAAAAATTCTGGATATTCGATATCATAATTAACTAGTTTTGGTGGGAAATAAGTCACAATTTTACAAAAAAAAAATGATTTTATTAACGTTTCGACGTCCAAATCGGATGCCGTTGTCAAAATACAAAAAATATTAATGAATTAAACAAAAATATTGTTGCTTAGTAAAAAATTCTTCTAATAATTTATTTAATCTGACTCATTTATATCGGCATAATTCAGACATATACAGGGTGATTCATTAGTAGGGTAAAGCTCAATAGCTCCGCTATAGTAATAGATAGCAATAAAAGTTAATAACAAAAATTGTAGCCACCTTTGAGCTTCACATTACAAAATTAGTTAGAATGTTACAGGGTCTTCGATAACACAGTGGCAGACCTAACTTATGTTTTTTTAAATGGAACACCCTATATTTTATTTTATATTCGAAATCCTGTTAACTTCTCCATCTCAAAAATATAAAGGTTTATAATGTTATACAGGGTATTTACAAAGTTATAACCAATTTTGTATGAAAATCGTAACAAGTTCAACTCCCTGTATAAATAAAAATAAGCACAACAGCAATGGTTTATTAATGCCATATTTTTTATTTATTGTCAAAATTTTTAAGAATTATTGATATTGCTAATTTTCTTTATATCAAATACAGGGTGAGTCAAAACGTAAGTACATTATTTTCTCAGTAATGTTAAATGGAACACCCTGTATTTTATATCATTATTGAAAAGTAACATTAACGTACTTTAATTTTTATATGACATTCCCTATGCCATGCCCAAATTTATTAGTTTTCGAGATATTTTCATTTTTCAGAGCAAATTATTTTAGGTGTTTAAATTTATCTAAATTTTAAGTAAGCCATTACTGAATTGACAATTGAAGATTACCGATTATCAATCCGGTAATCAATGTAACACTGTAGCAAATAAAGAAATACAAATAATTTATTAGTATAGTATTTTTACTACAAAAGCGATATTACGTAGGTAAAAATTTTTGACGTAAGAGAACTGTCAAAACATTAGAATGTGACTTTTCATTATTGCCATGTTTATCGTAAGAGAACTGTCAAAACATTAGAATGTGACTTTTCATTATTGCCATGTTTATTATAAACATGGCAATAATGAAAAGTCACATTGTAATGTTTTGACAGTTCTCTTACGTCAAAAATGTTGACCTACGTAATATCGCTTTTGTAGTAAAAATACTATAATACATTTTACAAACAAAAACACAACCACTACATGCAACATTTTTGAAACAATTAAAAACTACCTTTTTATGTAAATGCAACAAATAAACCAAAGAAAATTAGTAATAAATTTTACAAAAAAACACACAAACACAAAATACAATTTAAACACTACTTTTGTATGTAAATGTAACAATGTAACAAATAAAGAACGAAACATATTTTATCAGTAATACATTTTGCAAAAAAACATGTATGAAAAAATTAGAAGCTACTTTTAATAAAATATTTTTAATATTTAGTTACATAAGGTGCTCAAAATTATCTCCTAACACATTTATGTACGCCTAAAAACGATCATTGAATGAGCTACTTACTCTACATTTGTAAATTAACACATCGAAATACACTTTGTATTCTATTTTTCATCTCATCCCTTGTTGTTGGAGGTATTTTATAAACTTCATTATTAACGTAACCCCAAAAAATCAGTCCAGTTTATTAAATTCTAGTGATTTGGGTGGCCACGCTACTGGTCTACTGAAAAATGAAAATATCTCGAAAACTAATAAATTTAGACATAGGGAATGTTATCTAAAAATTAAAGTACGGTAATGGTACTTTTCAATAGTGATATAAAATACAGGCTGTTCCATTTAAAATTACTGAGAAAATAATGTACTTGCGTTTTGACTCACCCTGTATTTGATATAAAGAAAATTAGCAATATCGACCATTCTTGAAAATTTTGACAATACGTTAAAAAATATGGCATTAATAAACCATTGTTGTTTTGCATATTTTTATTTATACAGGGAGTTGAACTTGTTACGATTTTCATATAAAATTGGTTATAACTTTGTAAATACCCTGTATAACATAACAAACCTTTATATTTTTGTGATGGAGAAGTTAACAGGATTTCGAATTTAAAATAAAATATAGGGTGTTCCCTATCTATTATTATAGCGGAGCTATTGAGCTTTACCCTACTAATCAATCACCCTTGTATTATAAATTTTAAAGCAGAAGACTTTAAAATGATATTGCCAATATTTAAGAGTTGCGTTCCTAGGACGACTTTACTGAAAATATAAATGAGTCAGATTAAATAAATTATTAAAAGAACTTTTTACTAAGCAACAATATTTTTGTTTAATTCATTAATATTTCTTGTATTTTGACAACGGCATCCGATTTGGACGTCAAAACGTTAATAAAATCATTTTTTTAGTAAAATTGTGGCTTATTTCCTATCAAAACTAGGTTAATTACAAAAATGCCACAAGAAAATAGCTTCAGAACAACATTCTATGTCATCATAATAAAAGAATACATTCCTTTATATCCGTTGGGAAATGACGAATGTAATGATGATGATGACTGACGAATCTAATTATGAATCTAATCCGAAGAGAGGGACATATTTATTTCAGTACGTAATAAGTGTAAGTATGTGCTTATTGACATTTTTCATGAACTATACCGAAATACAGCGCAGAAAATCTGCACTGATGTTGATTTGAACAAAGTTCTGAGGTTATATAACCACGATGTTCTTCTTGGCTTGTTGAAGTTGTAGAAGTGCATATCTGGATTCATTTCACATAATGTGTCCGAAGTATGGTAACTTTCGATATTAGATGGTGGTCAGCACGTCTTGGTTCTTCTGCATTTTTCTGAGGACCTCGTCGTTTGTGACTCGGTCAGTTCACGGGATCTTAGGTATTCTCCAATATAGCCACACATCTTCGTTTAAGTTCCACGATTCACCAACATAAAAAGGATAAAGAATACGTAGCATCGCAGCATTCTTACTTTTATACCGAGTGAGAGGTTGCGGTTCTTGTAGAAGGCCCCCCAATTGACGTATCTTCTCTGCATCCCTGGAATAAGAATAAGACGTGTCGTGTACCCTATACCTTCTCTCCTACCAACAGCATTTATGAACTAGAACTGGTTCGAGGAAATTTGACTTTCATGCAGCTTGTAAATTCTCTGTAGTATCTTTAGAAACATTTTAGTAGATGACTCATGAAGCTAATCGTAAGGTATTTGGTATTTTTCGCATTTTTGGCTCCTGATTTTTTAGAAGTTAATACAATAAACTCAGACTTCATGCATTCTGTTGGTATTGTATATAACTTCAGAGTTGTATAGGTTGCATTGTTTTATCGTTCTATCTCAGTGGCGTAACCAGGGAGGGGTTCTGGGAGTTATAACCCACCCCCATTGGGATGTACTTTGAGCTCTATACGCTTAACAACATTACTATTCCATATCCCCCAGAGGCTCTCCAGTAGTTGTAACCCCCCCTTAGGATCATCCTGGTTACGGCGTTGTTATCTATTTCGTGATCGTTCTTCATTATTTGCAAAAGTTTTTCATTGTAACCGTGGGGGCCTCTAAAAATCTACCCGATCTTAAGACAAACCCCCGAGATTCGAAATTAAATAAAAGCAAAAATGAGTAACCATTTTCAATTTCGTTAAAAATAACCAATATTTCAATAACCAATTCGTTTTCAATAACCAAAATAAAAGCCTTTGTACTTCTATCTTCTATAATTAGCTTTAACCCTTAAACGCCCAAAAGGTGGGTAAAACATGTCCACCTAATGCGTATTCCCTTCTAACATATTTATTATGTGTTTAAAAATTTTCCAAAAATTATTTATTGTTAAAAAGACAGTCTTTTATTAAATGTTAAATTGGTTCTACCGATATTTTTGAAAGTAATAGTAATATCTTGAGTTAAATATGGGTGAGCATAAAAAGTACACCCTTGGTAAAACTTGTTACTAAAGGTTTCTATATAATTTCTCGTTGGTAGGAACTTAATCCATATAATTATCGACGTATAATTACATAATCGTCATAATTATCCGCCAATGAGAAGGCTGAAAGAAGAATGTGAAGAAAATCGACAAATCTGAATTACTGGCTTTTACTGGTATGTTAATTTTAATGTACATTGTAATGTTGTTGTAGGGTTTGTATAAATTGTTTATCTTAATATTTTAGAAGATGCTGTGTTTATTATTAAGCATACGATTCTTAAGTTTAATCCATTTCCAACAACTCTCAATAAATATATTAGCTATTTTCGAGGTGGACATTTTTTACCCACCCTTGGGTGTACATGGACCCTAAAAAAGGTTGGGCGTTTAAGGGTTAAGTCAAAAGAGTTAACAGCTTGCAAAATATTAAAGCGAAAAATAAACAGTATATCTCTAAAATGGATAATTATAACACATCGCGTATAATTAAAGTGTTTGTACCGTAATCTGGAATTTCGACGTGCATTACAGTATCTTCGTAACTTACTTACATTTTACCGGCCGACGGCGACGCGGAAATATTTCCGATGCTCTTCGTTCGGTATCTTGAAAAGTTCTCTTAAAAATATGTGTTTTTATTTACGCGGCTCGGAAAATCCGATCACCTGTATCTTGTCTTAGCTGTTCACATACTAATATGACACTATGACACTCTGATTCTGAATTCTCGTTACGCTTACACATTTCAAGGGTAAATTCTTCCCATCATATAAGCGATTCTGCTGATTCAATAAAACAATATGTTATGTATCTGACGTAATTATTATCAAAACAAACCGATAAGTGGAAGAAGGTTGCTATGCCCATATTACGAAAATATTCACTACCCAGCGCTTTTTTTTAACAATTCTCAATAACTAACGGTTTTGCTGGTTTTGCATACAGGGTGCACACAAAACAAGCAACACTTAATATGATATTTAAAATGGCTCGAACAGTAACTTTGTCTATAAGACATGTGTTACTATGCGTTTATAGCACCACAACTCGAATGTCTGAGCTTTATCATCTATGCAATTTTATTGTCGAAGTCCATATTTCAACTTCATTGAAGAAGGGGAAGAAGTAGCACCTTAATAAATAACACTCTTATTTTCTCAATTCTTCTCGTTATTTTGAGCAAATGGTCTCATCTGCCATTTAAATTCGTACTTAAGTAGTAACAGTTGCTACTCTATGCTAACAATTATTGGCTGACTAACAGTGGTCCAGGTTTATCTTATATTTACTTATAATCACATATTTACAGTTCTATTAGCGAATATGACGGTATGGTCTGCGTATCTTAATTTGTTGAGTCGTTCACCATTCATAAGTATTCCTTCGTCAATATCTCACAACGGTATGTTCACCATTATGTTTTTAATAATATACATTGAATAGTAATGCAGACAGTATACAACTTTGTGAACAGATTTAAGTATAACCACTGCAGCAATTTCACTAAAACTATGCTCCACAAGTTATGGTAAGGTAAAGCATGCTAAATATCTCAGATCTCGTAACATCACATATATAATAATAATAGATAACTTTCATGTTAAGAAAGCGTAAAAATTTAGTTATACATATATCTAATCTAGACCTCTATGTGACAACTAAATGATGCCTCAGCAATTTTAAAAGATATTCTTGACATATAGTAAAATCTATTCGATAACACGCTAGTTCTTTTATGGAAAACTGTATTCCGAAAAGCCGTCCCAACTCGACAATTGCAGCGGTACAAAACGAACAGGAAACGTCCAACAATGTCGGATATGGCAACTGAATCCGGTCGACCATTATCTATACCTCCTACATTACATTGTATACATAATACATTATATTATATGGTCCGTATGTGTATGTACTCTATCTATGACGTCGACTTATGCGGGTGTCATTTCGGTATTCAATCAGACCGCTAACTGGTTCTGTCGTTGAACTGTGTTGTTGGCCTTTTATGTTGATTAAATAATAGCCCAGGAATATAAGATTTTTGTCGGGACACTCAGCCAGCCAGGTTGCAAATGGGTTTTTTGGAAGATGTAACGTTACAAACGTCGAAAAAATCTTCGATATTTTATTTTCAAATAAATATTTTACTTTATTGTCTTTAATATTTCATTAGTAATTATTTTCTTCTATTTGTTTTACCAGTTTTCTTCGTTAAAAACTCGTTGGCGTCCTCTTTGATTATTCTCTTTTATTACCCTCTTTTATTATCCTGTTTTATTATCTTCTATTTACTATATCTCTTTTCATCTAAAAACTAAATCATCGATTGAATATACTGAACGTACCCCATACATTGTTACTCTGTAAGTATCTGTTTTTCAATACGGAACATGCCCGCCACACTGCCTATGTCGCACTGTCATCGACAGTGACACTTCATCGACTTCATCCCTACTCGCTGTCATTTCAACTCTTCAAATGGCGGTGGTAATCTTATAAAAGGCATGTAATTTGAAAATGAAATCATTTTTTATTCAAATTATCTCTCTCTTGGGGTGAGAAAATTCATTTTTTTTTAATTACATTTCTACATCTTACAGTTTTTCTAATGTTTTTTTATATCTAACCTAACCTTCAATGTCAGACCATGTGTTTTGATATTTTAGTTTTAAATATATTATCTTTTTAATTTACATATATGCACGTTTAGTAATCAAAATTTTAACTATTCTCCTCATCTAAATTCCATTTAATTTATTCTTGTCATCTGCTACTCTTTGGATTAAAGAATGGCAGGCTGGCACACGTTGGTTTTTCTTCTTGATGACTGATATGTGTCTCTATTTTATAGTTGTTGGATAAAATCACCTTTCTCCATTCGGGAGCCACCTGCCTTCATCACCGGTGATGCTACTCTTCAGGCAAAGACGACAGGATGCATCGCAACTAGACTGCAGCGACAAACACCACCAGTAAACTAGAGCTGCACTGACCTGAGGCCGTCCATCTAGCCCAGGTCAAGAGAAGTCAACAGCTGTACCATACGACATCAAGAAGTTACCATCAGCTACCAAAAGCCATAAGTATAATCCAGAATTTTTAGTTTTTGGCAAGAATTTGAATATATTTGTTAATGCAATTTACTAAGTCATATTTTTATTATATTTTTATGAACAATAAACATGATTAGTTAAAAATACTGTTTTGTTTGCTTCATTCCAAACTTTCATAGTTCATTTCTAAGATTAGGACAAAACGAACACACACCTGAGTGGCTGAGCTAAGCTAAGGGTGTAACGATGGCTATCTTGGATGATTGAGGTAATATTTTCGAATATTATTTCAATTATCTGGGGTAGTCCATCGCTTATTCGTTTCATACTATATACTTAAGACATTATAAATACAAAAATGCCCGTCGCAGTTCGGACGAGAATTTTAGTTATTAACAAATAAGGGTCAAATATGAAAGTTTTTTCCTTTAAATCGCTAGAAGTAAAAACAGCGTAATTAAATTTAGAGTATTCATCTTTTAGACAGTAGTTCTCAATCTTTTTGAGTCATGTACAATCCAACAAGCGAGACGTGGCGGCTGAACTTCTCGTATTGTGTATTTATCGCTGTGTATTTTCGCTCAAGGTCAGCCGCCAGCTATCGTTTGTCCGATTGTACCACAAAATAATTTTTATTTTATTTTTGGTATCACCTAACTAAAATACCTATCTAGCTAGGTAATTAACTATAATAGAGGTGCAGATTTTTTCCGTTTTTGCGTTTTGGTGTACCACCGCAAATAATGATATGTACCAGCAGAGGTACATGTACCATAGATTGATAACCGCTCTTTAGTAGATAGGCAAAGGATTAAAATGGCAGTTTTTCAAAAATAAACGTAAGACTTTGATATTGCACGAAAATTTACGTCAAATGGTCCTTATAATAACGCACAAAAAATTTCAAGACGATTCTTTAATTTATTCTTGCTATGTTATTGCTCAGGAAATAATAATTATACAGCGATTCTGCGGGAATCACATGAAAGAAGACGACTTATATTCTCAACGTATTTTAAAAAATCAATAAAACGTCATTTTTACCATTCCAAAAACATTTTACTAAAATAGGGTCATTTTTGGCGTATAAATAAATTGAATATTATATAATATGTAATTTGAATAACTTTGTTAATATTGACTGTAGACTAAATCCACTTTGGTATTTGAAAAGCTGGTATTTTTAAAGGAATTAAAAAAAATAATTGGGGTCAAAGTTAGCAACTTTTTTTATTTAATTCAGACCTACTTGTGTTTATAAAAAAATCTGTCGCAGTGTTAGTTATCATTCTCCTCCGAAACGGATTGACCTGAATTTTTTTTTTCAAAATTGTCTATTTTAATTTATATTTTAATATGATTATTATAAATTAATAAATGAATATAGTTTGTGTCCTTGTGGGATCGGTACTCACCGGAGGGACCGCAGACGTTCGGATACAATTAGCGTCTCTTTGCAAAGACAATGACGTCGACTTTGCAAAGTAACAAGACACTTACTCAACACACACACTACACATGACACTAGGTACCTAACTGTTCAAAATTACCGTACCTACCATGCCAATGGCCATTAGTTGTCGAGGCATTAGCTAAATAAAAAAAAAATTTATATGATGTAGGATTAAAAAATACATAGGTACAACCCTTAATTTTCACCCTTCTATCACTAACCCCTATTTTGTAATACTATATACATATCTGCATCTATAAAATTCTCCTCTCACAGTATTAGTTGCCATAGTTCTCCGAGAGGCTTGACCGATTTTTATGAAATCATATATGTATATTCATATTCGGTAGGCCTGAGAATGGATCGCAATCTATTTTTCATACCCCTGTACATAATGTACTCTAAGAGACTACGAGTAGATACAAATTTAAAAAATAATTATCAAAATCCATTAACAAGCTAATACTAATATTCTGGCAAATATTTGTAGACATATTGATGTTTATATAAATATTCTAAAAAATTTCAGATTTCACTAAAATGTCATGTAATGATTTGCGACATTCTTAAAATCCTACATGACGTTAAAATTAATGACGCACTGAAAAAAGGGTTTGGGATCATCTGTACCCAAAAAATCCATTTATTGCAACCTGGCTAGGTCAGTGTCTCGAACATGGTATATTTTAGCCTTATTTCCCTGGAGTATAAATGTATTGTAGTCGTGTGGTTAGAACACGAGGATTTCTAGGCAGGACCGTGATTAGCCAATACGGCTAGACCTTGGTTAGACACAATGTCTTTGTTGTTTAATGATTAATAGGTATTAAGAGATTCGATCTTTGAATTCGAACTGACCTACTATGTAGAGATACTAGTCATAATGGCGTTGATGCTTAAACTAGATCTCGTACTTTGATAATTATACACGACCATTAACAAATATAATAATGAAATGGTTTTTAACAATAAATTAAAAGTTCTCACTTTCGAGGTAGAATAATCGATGATTATTATCAAAGAAAAATATAGACTGCCATCGATTTCAAAATTTGTCAGTTATCATAGTAGTGTGAAAGAAAGTTTTAATTTAATTAAACAAAATAGTGAAAAATCGAATGGATTACATATACAGGGATGGCTGATCAAGAGTCCTCACTGATATTTGACAATATTCTTTAAATTTTGTGAAAAAACTAGATTTTTATTACCTACAAATGACATCTTTTAAAGATGTAGATATCTGTCATTTGTTAATCCCCTCCCCTCCACATGAGATGAGATATGATGTCATATGAGATACAAAAAAGGAAAAAATTCCTTATCGTGAAAACTAACAAACTTTCAAATGGTGAGTATGAAGAAGAAAATTACAGAGACTGATCTGTTAACATTACATGTTTAGGTCATAATAACCATCCTTATCGCACCAGTAGATCTTATGCCAAAATTTTTAAAAATAGAGTCAATACTCCTCTATTGATTGATAAAATGGCATAATGGAAAAAATCGTCGCAGCACGTGCGATTTTCTAAACCAAAGAAAATCCAATTTTTAAGCAGCTGTCCCAGAAATCCCACAGTTATCACATATTTTACTCTCCTTGATTTCATCTTTCAGTACTCTAAAAGGCATAAGGGATAAAATTGTTGTACAACTTCTACTGAAATCCGACTGTCTATAAATATAATTTAGTTGATTGACGTGAAACAGTCACCTTTTAATGTCTTTTGATAAAAATGTAAATAGACTCGAAAGCTTTGACAAATTTTACTTAGTTAGACTACTTTCCCCATTCATTTAATCGTGTTTATGGTAATTCAGTAATTTCAATAGATACAGAATATCACTTACCCAACTCTACTTCAAAATGAAGATCAATAAATGGAACTTACCTGCAAAAAATTTAAAAAAATTTGAAATATTTAAAAAAATTTATTATATACAGGGTGTTATAAATAAGTATGACAAACTCTAAGGGGTAATTCTACATGGAAAAATAATAACAGTTTGCTCTATAAACGTGTGTCCGCAAATGCTTCGTTTCCAAGATACGGGGTGTTGAAATTTTTATTTCTCAAACTGCCAATTTATTGATTACTCCAAGACCGGCTGAGTTATGAAAATGAAATTTTGTTTTTGTGCAAAAAAATAAATCCTCGACACCTAATGGTAAAAGAGACAATCGATTATGTATGTATGTATGTATGTATACAAAAAAATAAAACACCTTGGCGCGTATTTTTCATTTCTTAATACATTATCAAGAACTATCCAATATAATAATACAAACAGAAAATATTAATAATAAAATTTTAACTAGGTGCAAAGCTACAACAAATGTTCAAAATGACCTCCTTTAGATGTGACAGAACAATTTTATACTCACCATTGGCGCGCTTACGGGTAATGGTCTGAATTTTTTTAAAGAAAAAAATAGTACGCCACTGAGATATGTCAAATTAAAAATCATTTTTGAATTCTCCGTTCAATTTACGACTTAAAATCTAATACACCTGACTGAATGATTCAGATAATGAAATGAAATCAATATAAACTTTACAAAAATTCTGTTGATAAGAAACTAGTAATTTTACAGTAAACAGGAAAAAATAATATATTTCAGAATATAACCATTTTTATTGTATATTAATTAATAACCAGGTAAACATACAAGTTACCTACTTATTGAGCTTATTTTTCTCCTAAAATAGGTTGAAAATTGGACTCACGGTTTATAATAATGGTCATCCGCATTGCCGCCCGGGTCAAATGTTTAACGAGACGACTCTAATCTCCAGCAGTGACCCGACTGCATCGATTTATATGTAAATTCTTCGAATTTCATTCAAAATCGGTAACACAAGAATGCCATTCTATAAAAATAAAATGTAAAGCAACCTCTTAGATGACACATTATGTGGATGTGGGGCAGCTCTTGAAGGCATCGAGCGAAACAATCAACTGTGGTTTGCTGAATCATCTCTGAAAAATTTACTTTTACCATGAACTTGGATTGAACTTCGTAAGTGGCTAGATTGCCGAGAGCCGGAGTAAAACAAAGAATTTAAGCGCTGTACATGATATTTTGAAAAATTGGGCCTAATTTGATGAGAAAAAAAAGGAAAGTACTTTATTTTTTAGCCACACCTTAAGTTTATTTAAGTCAAATTTTATTTACTATACCTGTGGCCTATTATTTTTTTGTAGCGTGCTTTCACAAGCAGAAGAATCTTTGGGAATGATATTGGGTTTATCTTTGAATACTACTGGTACCAATGTACTCCTCAATTTACGAAGAGTTCGAAAAAGATATTACTTTACTATATTGAGAAACATAGGCATATATACATATATGAAGACGCTGTTCGTTCAAAACGTAGCTGTATTAAATCAATTTTCACCCAGAAATGACCCTAGAATGGTTAGACCCAAGATAGTCAGTCTTGAAGGTAAAGAAGGAAAAAGATATATCTAACAATAAAACACTAAAAACTTTTGTTTTTAAAAATATGATAGCATGGACTAAAAATGTCACATTCACATGTCACAAACGTTCGTGGACGTCCTAAAGAAGGCACAGAAGTCCGCAAGAAAACAAGGAAAAATGAGAAACTTTCGGAAGACCCAAGAAAGCTAATGCAAAAAATAAAGAAAATGAAAGATAATCATACAACTAGCATGGCAAAGCTAAAGAATTTAAACAAAAACATTTTAAGGCATGTTAGGAAAGACTTAAGGAACTTTAAGACCAAAGAAATAACTAATACCATAGAACAAAACAAAATGTTAAAAGTAAAAAACGAAAGTACTTCTAAAGTTCTTAAAGAAAAGTACTAAAACGAAAGTTGAAGACAGGAACGAGAACACAATACACGACCAACCTTGTCCGGCCAAAAACTTTTAAACGTATGGCATGCAAATTGACCAAGAATACACCTATAGCTATCTGGGCCACGAACTTATATTAGGAAGAAACAACCAAACAATAGAGTCAAACAGGTGAATAGGACTAAAATGGGTAGCTTATAGAAAACTGAATGAAGTCTAAACCAGAGATTCCCATGTGCTTGAAAAGGAAGCTCTTTCACCTGTGTGCGGTTTTGGTTCTAAAGTATGGAGCAGAAACCCTGATCGTTACCAGAAAAGTAATACAATAACATACAAGGGGCAAAGATATCAATGGAGAGGGCCAATGTATCACAGCTCCTCCGTATAAGGAATATTAAAAAATATATGCTACTGGTTATTCTATGATATAAATGAGTAATAAATTGATATAAAACCAAAGGTTTCTGTCAAGTATTATTGTAATGTAGAAATAATAAAATACTACTAAATATCTTATCTCCGTACAAAACAAATAATTGCAAATATTTATCTGCTCATTATATTTTCTTAGTATCCATTGCATTCATGACAATTATTAAAATGCCGTTATTATAAAAATTGAAACACGTGTGTATATTCCAATTTACTCACACCCAATTAAAAATGAATATAAATAAAACTATAATGCGAAGAATAGGAATATATTTAAGTGGTAGATGTTCTCTCTCCCCCTTCTCTTCCTCCTCTCCTTCACTTTTCAGCTTTTCTCTTTTGAGGGGTCGCTGTTTCATTACTCTTCTTCGCGACTTATTTCTGTCCATCGTGTGTTCTTAACCTAAACCTTTCTCTCTCAAGTCCCCTACTACACTGCTTCCATTTTCCCCTCGGTTTTCCCCTACCTCTCCTTTCATCACCTTCTAACAGCTCTTTCATTCGTCCCACATACTTTTCATTTCTACGTCTAACATGATCGAACCATTGCAGTATTTGGTCTTGAATCTTTTTTGAGACTATAGTCACTCTGGCTATAGCATCAGCATCCCCCGTAACATTTCCATTGCAGCTACTTCGCATCTTCTTTTCCTGAATCTTCTTTATAGACCACACTTCACAGCCGTATACCAACGCAGGTCTCACCACATTCTTGTATATCGTTCCTTTACGGTGTAAATATTGCTTCGTCGGAAAAACACCTTGTTAACGAAGGTCTCATCAGTTCCAATTTTATTAATCATTACCTCACTAAACTGCAATCTAAGATTGAAGTCATCTTGATTTCATTCTTGCGACCACTGGATTTTGTAGGGTTTAATTGAATTCTTATTATATGTAGGACACGCAAGATTGAAGATTGACCTACACCATGTAGGTATTAGTGCAGCTCTGCGTGAGGATGTATGTGGATTAGAGTATTAACATATCGGAAAAAACGGGAAAAAATTGGGAAAAAACAGGTTTTTTTCCAGACCATTGGAAAAATTGGAAAAAATGGAAAAATTTGAAAATATTTTTTAACTGAGACAAGTGTACTTAAACTAAGAGACTTTAATTGTAAGTGTCAAAACCGAAACTTCAAAGGAAGAAAGCACATTATTTAACCAAATTGCTCAGTGGTATATTTTTATCTGAGTCTGAATCTTCAGACCAAGCATCTGATTCAGACTCGATCTCCGCTTCACCATCCTGAACGGATAACACAAACAACATGATTTTTGTCAGTCTCTTTTAAAAGTGGATCTGGTCTAGTATCGTAAATACATATCTGTTTTTCGTTTATAACCAAAGGCCCCCGCACAAACCTTATGGAAAATAGGTCCCAGTGGATTTCGTTCATACTTTGGGAAAATACTCTTTGAAGCATCCTGATAAAAAGTTCTCATGGGCACAACTCAATCGTATGAAGGATTTTCAAGATATAGAGGCCCAAACTCGGAAAATTACAAGATTTACGGGGTATTCCAATTCCGTGAGTTACTGGTTATTTGGCAACATGTAGAAGTTTGGATCAAGGAAAAGTACTAGTAGTCTATGATTTTTTCCTGGCTATCCAATGGCGACCTTTACTTTGACCTTGACCTTCAACGGACGTCATCTTCTAGAGTTTCTAGTGTTTTCGGCATTCAATTGATATAAACAGATTACTCATGGGTTTTTGGGATCGCTAAACACGAATATGCCATCAGAATTGCCCTCCGGATGACGTGGTGGCCAGGGCCTCTGCAAGGGACGTCATCTGCTAGAGTTTCGATGGTTTTCGGCATTTAATTGATGCAAATGAATTACTGGAGGGTTTTTTGAGGTCGCTATACACGAATATGCCACCAGAACAACTGACTCTCGAAGCACCTGATTTCCAAGGTCAATGAAAGGGACTCCTGGAGTTTCGAGGGTCTTTGGTACTACATTCATGCAAACGGATTAGTTATAGGTTTTTGGGGTTGCTGAACACGAATACGTGATCAGGAGGATTTTTAATAATTGTAAATAAATTAATTGATTGGCCACCTAAAAGAATATTCGCGTGTTAAATATAAAATCAATATACAGTCTGGTTGACAAATTGTAAGCTGTATTTCAATTTTTTTCTACTTAGAGCTCTCACAATTCACTTAATTTCAGAATTCAAATTCAAAATTTCAACAGAAAAATCGTTTTGCCGAAAATTCAAAGTATACTACTGAATTTATTTTTTTATCCTCTTTTCAACTGAATAATCCATTTTAAAAAAATTTAATGTACAGGGTATTGTTTTTGGATTGGTACATTTTTCCAATATTTTTTAATCCGGACCTGGATTTTTTACAATTGTAAATAAATTAGTTTATTGTACACCTTAAATGATATTTGCGTGCCAAATATAAAATAAATATACAGTGTGGTTAAAAAGTTATGAACCAATTAAGAAAATGGAAAAATAGATAAAACACCCAGTATCTTTGTTATTAATGGAGTAAGACCCATTAAGTATGGTATTTTTGAGACCGCCTAAGTGTCCTCTTTCTACAGTTAACGTATGTTACTTTTCCAATGAAACACCCTATATACCTACTTAAAGACAAAATGCACTTCTGATAATATAGATCTATCGAATTCTACTAAATTTATCGATTTTGATACGGGATGCAGAATTTGTTTATTATATTGTAACAAATGTCAATTTTTCCGTATTTTTCCTGATTTTTTTTTCGGGAAAAACAGGTTTTTTTCCTGCACCCAATTTTTCCGGAAATTTTAATCTCTAATGTGGATCAAGCTATTGTTAGTTTTTTGAAATATGTAATGTCAAAATCATAGCATTCCATATTGACTGAATTACCTCAAAACTATCCACTGATCCAAAATTATTGTCATCATAGTGGGCTCTGAAGAAGAGAGACATCTGCCACATGTCATACAGCGCATGTCTATCATTAATTCAGATATACTTGTCACTTTACGCCAAGTTTGACTTTTCAAGTTTTAGTAAACAAAATTATTATTAAAAATGGTTTTCACGGATGAACAAAAACGATCTATGCTCGAGACGTATTCCAAAATGGCCAAAGAATTAACAGAGAATGGGTTTATTCCAACCTAGATGCTTTTGAAGATTTTGTTGAAGAATTTCTCAATATTGCGGTTCATTATGACTTCTTTTGCAGAACTATTAGTCGCGTTGTAGATGTTTATAGGCCTAAAGTGCAAACTGAAGAAAACATCGAACTGATCGGAACAGTTATTGTAAATCAAACACATACTTACATCAATTCGGCATTTACGTCAACAGGTAGATCTTTCTCATGGAACTTGCCAGCGTATTCTTAAGCAAGATTTTCATTATCATCCGTATCGTTTAAGGCCTTCCATGAAATTGCCCCAAAGGCTAGTAGCTTTCTGTAATTGGTACCTATCTACACCGGTTAATAGGGAAAAAAATCATCGATTTCACGTAAAAATGTTAAACAGGGTTTTGAAGATGTGGAGCGCAGATAACCCCCATTATTTTATTGAAACCCCTTTATATGCACAGAAACTTAGGAGTTAGGACTCATATTTTTCGAAAGGATTCTAAATGCTGAAATATACCGTCAAGAAATTTTAACTCCATTTTTAAATCAATTGATGAACGATGCATTTAGAAGGATATTTTCAGCAAGACGGGCTCAAATTTATACAACGCTGCAAAATTTTAATTATATTATGGAGTTTTTCAACAATAGGGTCAAGAATAAATACGCCTATTATATTCCACCCTCGATCCTATGATTTTACTCTCTACTATTTCTTTCTGTGGCCACATTTAAAAAATTCGGTTTTTGAAACTCGCTCGCTATATGGCAGAGAAGTTTTACTTATTTAAGACCTTTGTGACTAGATACAATACCAAGTGCTACATTTGGTTTAACTCGTATTGAAGTGAGGATTCTAATAATAATAGAGTACATACCGTGTTTTATTTAAAAACCCAAAGTGACTAATGATTTCAGAAAAATGGTAAATCTGGAAACATTGCAATCATCATATTTGAAATCTTCATATTGCAGAATAGGCATATCCAGGTATTTGTACAATTCGGACCATCCATTTAAGAGATAATCAGGCGTTTCCACACTTCTGGTGTGATGAACTCGGTATAATGCCGCTCACAGGAGCACTTGGTGCAATTGACTCGTCCTCACCAGATATTATTTATGTTTGGGAACAACTATTAATTTCAATAAAAATAATACTGATTAACATGTTTATTGTTTTAGAACTTCCGTCTAAGTTTGATATAATGACATTACTTCACGTAAGTTAATTAAACAGTCCGTTTGTCGGATGCACAGCCATATCCTCACACATTTACACTCGGCATATTATTACAACGGCATACTTTGTATTCAGTTTGCCATTGTGGTTTTAATAGGGAATTTTAATAAACTTAAGTGGTCTTGACTTAACTACTTTATTAGCAGCATTAACTTTTGTTTGTTTCTTTTGTGTCACCGTCGGACGAGTTGACCACATGAAAGATCGGTGTGTTTTGAGTTACCGAGAGAAAAAAACAATGCCAATGTTGCACACGAGAAGGAATTGTTTGAATGTAACATTGTTTATTTTGCTAGGCTAGGACAACGAGCAAGAGGAAGAGGAAGACCCAGACTTAGGTAATGATTTAGACTTAATGTTGGACATTTAAATGTCCAAGACAACTTAGAGAATGATTTAAAATCTATTGGAATTAGAGCATGGAGAAGAGTTGCCACTGCCAGCGACAGGGCCGAATGGAGGATTGTTCTGAAGACGGATTTGGCTCATAAAGAGCTGTAACGCCACAGATAATGATAACATGAAATCCACAAGGAAAAGAAAATGTTTTCCTGTAGTTGGCTGTATACCATCAATCACAAAATTGGAAAAAAATCCTTTGTAAAAGGTATAAAATTTTATTAAAATCCCTTAGAAGGGCTACATCACAACAAAACGTTTTCGATTTTTATAAAAAATCATCATCATTGTTCGACAAACTGGATGCTAGCTGAGCCACAAAAGAAAAATATCTGGGTAAAAACCCTTTACATATCTTATAGATGCCTTAAAAGTGCATACTTCAATAAAAAGCCCTGTGATGGTCACATGGCAACCAGGATAATGCCCTAAGGTAATGTATACAGATTTCCCAACACGTGGGATCCAAATTGAGTTGATTACATTTCAATGAGTTGCCATTAAGTAAACATTTTTCCTCTCCTAATTTTACAGCTGTTTTAATATCCACTTTTATATTCATGGTCTTCTCAATCAGGTTTTCCATCACCTCTTTTAAAATGTCTGAGTCCTGTGTATCTATCTTAACACCGGTTATAACCACGTTGTCTTTTTTGCTTTCTTTCTCTAAATATTCAACTCTACTGGTTAAATTTCGTACATCTCTTTTTGCTTGCTCATTCTCTTTTTTAATTTCTTCGTTTTCTTTCATAATTTTTTTACTTTCTTCCCTCAATGCTCTAATTTCTTCTGCATAAATCCCTTGTTCCCTTTTAATATCCTTCACATCGGATTTAAATCTTCCAACAATTTCATCACCCTGTCTATTTTTCTGTCAGCTCCCGTCTTTTCTGGTGACCGCTCTACTCTGCGGCTTCTTTTAAATGGGTCACTTTCATCGTCCTCTCCTTCCTCTCTCCTTCTTTTGCCTTCATCCGTTAGTTCATCCGACGACATTTCAGTAACTTTTCACACGCCCCCGGTACACAAAACTTTTAACACGATAGCGTAAAAAGAGCTCGTCGCTTCCTCCGCGTGCAACTCGTTCTCCTATCCACCGTATTAAAAGCAGTTCCTACCGTATTAGTTTTTGCACGTTCTTATCACCTTTTAATGGGTTTTCGAATATTGTTAATGATTGTAAACACTAAAACTAAACAATATGAACTTTGCAATTTCTTTTTGTTCTAAAACAATTAGGCGATTGCCACAATTCCGTAATCACTTTACGCCAACTATTCCGCTCTTCGGTAAAAAGTTCCCGTATTAAATACTGGAAACAGCCCGTATATCCTGGGTAAATATCTCGGAGTACCAAATACGTCCGTTCTTTAAGAATTCTGCCACTGAACCTTAGGGCAGTATCCTGGTTGCCATGTGACCATGACAGGGCTTTTTATTGAAGTATGCACTTTTAAGGCATCTATATGATATGTAAAGGGTTTTTACCCATATATTTTTCTTTCGTGGCTCAGCTAGCATCCAGTTTATCGAACACTGATGATGATTTTTTATAAAAATCGAAAACGTTTTGTTGTGATGTAGCCTTTCTAAGGGATTTTAATAAAATTTTATACCTTTTACAAAGGATTTTTTTCCAATTTTTAATGATAACATGGTTTAATTGTGGCCAGGTTTAATTTTCTATGATAAATATTATGTTTATTTGGGATTAAGCCACAATTAATTGTAATGATTATTTTTTAATGATTTTAACTTCCAATCGTGTAGTAAGATTTTTCATCACGTGTTTAATTCTGTCCAATCAGATTATTAGATACTACAGAGGTAATTTTCTACTGTACATTATTACAGTGGGAATAATTTTAAGTAGATTGTTTCTGTTTAATTGCAACCAGTTTCCTAGTTTTGACAACTTTCACATTTCAGAAAATATCCATAACTTTTAGTTCTGTATGTATATATTTTAATATTTAAATATTTTATTAAAAATGTTGATACATTTTTAATGTTTAATATTTTATTAATATCTTCGTCTAAATATTTGCTTAACTGTGCTGTTCACTTTGACAAGTTGAAAAATGTGTGTCACATTAATTGGGATCAATATCACTGAACGTTTTTATACAATGACTTGGATTTTATATGTGAGCATTAAAAAATAATCTGTCGAATATCACACGATAGTAAGAATAAATATAAGAAAATAATGCTCCAATTTTCTTTCTTAAACTTGTTTCCAGTCGGCAATTGTCACTCGAGCCCTCCGGGCTCTCGTGTCTATTGCCAGGAAACAAGTTTTCGAAAAATTGTCGCATTATTGTCAATTTATTCTCACTCTCTTCTGATATTAATGTTGACAATTACATTTTTCACATTGTTTCCCAATAGGAAGACGATCAGTGGGAAGACCACGAAAACGATGGAACGACAACTTACTAGAGGCACATTGAAAAAAACAGACAGAGTCATGTCTATACAAAAAGAAGAAGAAGAAGAAGAGAAGAATTACATTTTTAACTGCTATCTGACGTGTCGATTTCCACTCCGTACATGGTTTTCAAAACTTGGTGAGATAACCGAAAGTTGTTAGGGTTATGTTTTTCAAATTCTATATCACGGGCCCAAATGTATCCAAACCATTGGAATATAAATTAACACCAACAATTAAACTTCGTCGTTTCATTGCCCAATGTAAATGGGTTGTTATGATCCATAATTTATTATTATAATATTATTCAGCATACCAGTATTTGGTTAAGGGCGTAGGCGCAAAATTACGCACCAATGTGTTTTAAATGCATTCATTTTTTCGAATCCTGAGAACACTAGTAAGTATTTTTGAAAAATTTAAACGCAGAATGAAAAATTACATTATTACCCAGGGCCGAAAGTCCCTTAGAATAAGCAAAAAGTTTGTTTTGAATGAGATATTTGAAGACAGAAAATTCTCTATTCGCCGTGTGCAAGTACTTGGAGGGGATACGAGAAACGATCCTACGCGAATAGAAGAGAAATCTTGCAACTTTCTTAAATAATTCATTGTCAATTGAAATTGTCAAATTGACGTATATTTCATATCTACTGTCAATGAAGAAGAAAAATTATATGTTGCTCCACAAAAGTAAATTTAATTAATTGTATTTTGCTGGTAGTAGTGCATTTTAATAATTAATTTTATTTACTACATACAATTGTTTACATTTTAATAACATAACCTTAATATTACTTTTTCTTCTTATAATTTTTTTGGGCTATGCCTTGACAATTGTCCAGCAACCAGGACTAATATAATTGGCCAATATAATTAAAAGTGCGAAAAAAGTTGCCGAGCTATGAAACCAGGTGTCGCTTTTCCGAACTTACACGGTCCCAATAGGTCGGAATGCCAAATCCATGGAAACTATCTGTTGCCTGAGCTTTTTACAAATTTATAAAGATACAGCCCGATAAATAGCAGACATTGGAGGATCTACAATATACATCCATCACCTGCGGCTTATGTAGATAAGATTTCAACAGAATTTTGCATCCTTAGTACTCAAATAATATGAGTAAAATGAAATATTATAGAATGAAATATAATAAAATGAGATATTTGAAATTAAAAATCACACTAAATTTTCTCTTTTTTCACCCCTGTAACTTATTAAAATAAACATTATACACTTGAGAGCAAAATAATCTACTCACTTGCTGAATTGTACACGTTAGAAGTCTGGAATTTCCTAAACCTGTTGTCCGATTTGAATGATTTTTTTAGTATGTTACAGCCTTATTATTTAAGAAAATTGATGTAATATTATTGTTGCTATACAGGTAAAGGTCATTTTATACCGGGTGTAACAATCATACTGTGTTTTTTTCTTAAAGTTCGGAACACCCTGTGGAATATTCTACCCCATAGAAAATATATCAATTAAAATTCAATTGTAGCCTTAGGCTTTATTAACATTTGCTTTTTTGATTCATTTGCTAATGTTGGATAATAAAAAAGTTAGGTACGTTAACAACTAGCGATGTTTTTCAACAATAAATCTTCATTTTCTGCTTAGTTTAATAAACAAGCCTAAAGTAGGCTATGAGAAATTAACAATTTAATGGATGTCAAATGGTTGGCAGTCAAAAAGTGTGGTTTGTTGTGAATATGAGTAGATTTATTATTTAAATTATCAATTAAGTCCGTAGTTTTTTTTGTTATTTAGTGGAAATGGAACGCGCTAAAAGGAATTTGACCTGCGATGAGTGTGTTCAAGTAGTGATCTTACATAGCGAAGGACTTAGCTACCATGCTATCGGCTCCTTATATTGGTAACAATTTTTTGCTAATACACGATAATGCAAGACCACGTTCACGAACTGTAACCGAATATTTACAACAGGTAAATCTTCGGACATTGCATTGGCCATCGCATAGTCCAGATCTTAACCTGATCGAAAATTTGTGAGACATAATTGGCAGAAGACTACGACAGCGTTTGCCACCTCCTAGAACCTTACAAGAGGTAGAAACAGTAGCTCTCGAAATTTGGAATGATATTGATCAAGACCAAAAAATAGCATACCTCATTTGTAATATAAAAGTACATATCTCTTTTATTATCGAACATAAGCGAATGAATAAAAAAACAAGATGTTAAGAAAGCAGAAGGCTACAATTGAGTTCTAATTTAAATATTTTATATATGCTAGAATAATACACAGGGTGTTCCGAACTTTAAGAAAAAAACACCGTATGATTGTTACAGCCGGTATAAAATGACCTTTACCTGTCTAGCAGCAATAATATTACATCGATTTTCTTAAATAATAAAGGCTATAACATACTAAAAAATCACTCAAAGTGGACAACAGGCTTAGGGCATTCGAGACTTCTATCGTGTACAATTCAGCAAGTGAGTTGATTATTTTGCTCTCAGAAGTTTTCAGGAGCTTTCGGCCCTCGGCAATAATGCAATCTTTCATTCTGCGTTTAAATTTTTCAAAAATACTTATTAGTTTTCTCAGTATTCGAAAAAAAAATGAATGCATTTAAAAGACAATGGCGCGAAATTTTGCGCCTACGCCCTTGAGATTTTTATTCTTTATTGGGTTAATTATTGTAGAAACACCTTTGTAGTGTATTTACTGCTATCTACTACTACTGCTTTTGCAATTTGTGTACTTTTTTTGGATTTCAGGCAGAATAATACTTAATGCAGTAAACAGGTATTTTCCGTCTTCTTTATTTGAGTTTAATAAGTTTTTTTTCCACTACGAAACTGGATACAGTTAGCTAGGTATGAATACGCCATATTTTATCAAATTATGTAGAATATTCCCGGATGTGGAAAATTTTCCGTTTTTACCGGAAGAAAATCGTTCAAAGTATTTAATTATTTAATTTTTAACCAGAAGCAGATTAAAAGTCAAATAATTATGTAATTACACAGATGACTACTGCGTATATTTTCAGTTCAATACTAACTGCTGACCGATCGATGGAACAGAAAGTGAAATGTTGAATGCATGATAATATAATCGATTAAAAATTAATAGCAAAATTAAAGTAAAAAGTACACGGGCAGCGGATGGAACGAAGTTTTAAGGTATAGTTCATATCAAAATATTTGAGAAAACTTGAATCTTAAGCTTATTACAAAGTTAGTTGTATTTGAATGGTGTGGTCGCATTATTGTCAACTACTGACAAAAAATGCGGCCGACTCACTCTGCGATTGGTATCTAACTAACTGATTGACTAACTGAGCAGCATAAGAAATCGCCTTCTTTAGACTTTTACAACGAAGGGGAAAATCAATCAATTTTTTGTGCGTGTCAATTTAAATTCTAGAGTAAATAAAACCTCTTACGCCAATCTGGTACCATAAAGAGGTTTGGATAGCATACTTAATGATAATGGAGCTCGGAATCCAAGATCCGGCAGGGGAGGACAATCAGATTTAGACGACAGGGCCTCTCAGGTCGTCATCAACGTAAATCCCTGTCAAACAAATAAGAATAACTCTATAGCATTGAAAATTGGAACATGGATCGTAAGAAGTTTATACCAATCAGGCAAACTTTATAACGCTGTGTCGGAAATGTGCAGAGTGAAGATTAACATACTGGGCCTTAGCGATATACAATGGCCTGAATCAGGAAAATGGAAAAAACACCAGAAATGGAACACTG
This sequence comes from Diabrotica virgifera virgifera, assembly GCF_917563875.1. NCBI lineage: Eukaryota > Metazoa > Arthropoda > Insecta > Coleoptera > Chrysomelidae > Diabrotica > Diabrotica virgifera. Next base: position 197,478,570 of record NC_065447.1, on the reverse strand, counting down.
TATCATTCCGGAAACAACGACTCCAATCACAAACAGGGAGTTGGAATTATAGTTGATAAAAATTCTCGGAAAGCTGTTTGTAACTTTGTTCACTACTCAGAGCGAGTATTAATGCTGTCTCTCAACTCTCATTTAAATCGTAAAATAAATATAATCCAAGTATATGTACGTACTGCAGACAAGGATGAAGACACCATAGAGGCCTTCTATGAACAAATGACACTTAGCTTCCATTCGTCGTGGTAGTCAGACGTGCGTAGGAAAGAAGCTTGTTTTTTAAAACCGGTGTCTATAAATTAGATATTTAAATAAATATTTTGTGAACTTTAAAAGTAAATTAATTACACCAAATAAAAAAGCGAAATCGGAATAAAAACATTAAAAAGTTATGAGTGCAGTGAGCGGGGGCGACCCCCCCGATAAAAATGTTTTAGAAACCCAAATGGATACAGAACATGCAACATCTTCAAAGGAGGAGCTATTAGGATTTCAAAATCTTGTTCCAGTTACACAGATAAGTACCACAAAACTTGTTAATAATAAACCCATTATCGATAATGACTTTGCTAATGTACACACTTCAATAACAAATAACATAAACAAAGAAGTAGGAACAAAAAGGGAGGAATTTCTTTACCGACAAAACGACCTAGGACCTTTTTACGCGTATTTAGAAAATAATTCACCCGATTTTAAAGGCAGATTAAACGCGTTAAGGATAGGTGACATTATTATCACAAATTTTAAAGAAATTGATGAAAAATTTGTAAGCATTGACGCAGTAGGAAGAAATAAAATACGTATAAAATTTAAAGATTATAAATCGGCTAACTATATCATATCTAAAAAAAATGAAGCAATATTTATAAAAAATAATCTAGACATATAATATACATTCCTAAGTTTCTTTTAGTTAGACAGGGCGTAATAAAAGATATTTCCACAGAATTTTCAGTAGAGTATGTTAAAAACAGAATAAAAATGTACGATTTACACTGTAAATTTGAAGTTCTTCAAGTTACAAGATTAAATCGAAGGCAAGTAGATGGAAACGGTACTCAATACATTCCAACAAAAACATGCGTAGTTAGTTTTAAGTCACAAGTGCTACCAAAATATATAACAATCAACAAGGTACTAAAGGAAGTCGAACCATACAAACAAAAGGTGCTATTATGCTTTAATTGTCTTCGATTTGGACATACAGGTGGGCAGTGTAAGAGCAAGGCTAGGTACGATAAATGTCAAGAATCCCACAACTCAAAAGAATGTAAAAAGACCGATCTCACTCCAAAATGTTTTAACTGTTCGGGGGATCATTTTACTACAAATTTAAGCGCGTGTCAAGAATTTCAGCGTCAAAAACTTATTAAAGACGCTATGTCTTCCAATAATATTAGTTATCAAGACGCAAACAAACAGTTCCCCAGAAACTCCTATGCAAAAGTAACATCCATAAATACGGAACAAACTACAAACCTCTCCTGCCTTAAAACTTTCCCTCCATTAAATCCCAATAATTATACACCCACCCAATTCCCATCAAATGCAATTAACAAAATGTCAACTAATAATATATTCTACAATAATAATTCAAATAGTACAAATTCTCAAACATTCAAAAGACAGAGACCAAATAGTCCAGATCCAACATTAATTTTACATAATGAAATTATATCTTCCCCTAGATCTCAATTACCTACGGGAGGAATATTAGACAGCATTAACTATAAGGGAAATATTAATAATAATCCAGTTGCATCTCCTTCAGACTTGAGCATGATAAATTCAATATTAGAATTAGTTATAGAAATTGTCACAAAAGTTTTAGTAACAAAAAGTATAAATATAAATAAGGAAGAACTCGAAAACTTAGTCAAATTAACTATAAATGGAAACACGTCATCACATTCTCAGACCTCAACCATGCAATAAATATTCTTCAATGGAACTGCCGTTCGGCAGTTTCTAATAAAAATAACTTAGAATATCTACTAGATAGGGGCAACTACTCCGTTGCACTTCTATCGGAAACATGGTTTAAAGCAGAAAAATACTATAATTTTAAAGGCTTCAACAATATTCGCTGTGACCGGGACGACGGGTACGGCGGCTCTGCCATTTTATTAAAATCAGACTTAATATACCAAGAAATCTCAATTCCAACTACAATCAACTTTGAGCATACTTGTATCTCGGTAAATTTTCCATATATACATAAAAAAATTTACTTCGTTTCAGTATACCTTAAACCGAGAACTAGAATATCATTACAACAGTGGATTAACTTTTTGGAACAAATTCCAAAACCATTCATAATTGGGGGCGACTTTAACGCACATAGTTTGGCATGGAACGATGGATATGACGATATCTATGGCAAGATTCTTTTGGAAGCTATCGAACAATGCAACCTAGTAATTATAAACGACGGATCACCTACATTAGCAAACAATAAGAAGTCAGCTGTAGACTTGACCCTCTGTACACAGGATCTGACACAACTAATTACGTGGTGTACTTTAGAAGAACCTTATGGCTCTAATCACTTACCAATACACATACAATTTGGAAGGAATATCCCACCTGCGCAAATTAAACAGACAAAACATAATATATGGAGACTCAAGGCTGCTAATTGGGATGTATACACCGCTACCCTTGAAGCAACAGAACCAAAATCATCACTAATGGGCATTATTGACAATATTAACAAAGCTGCCGACAAAGCAATTCCGTTACGAAAATCAAACGCACAAAATAGAAATCACTGCTCAAAGGACTGGTGGAACGAAACCTGTAACATAGCTGCTAAAGCAAGAAAACAAGCTTTCTTAACCTACACACAGGCTCCAAATCTTAATAATCTAACAGAATATAAAAGACTTGATGCAGTAGCTGAAAAAACTTTTAAAGAAACTAAGAAAAAGAGTTGGATAAATTACTGCCAAAATCTAAATCAAAATACACCAATTAAAGAAGTGTGGAACAAAGTAAACCGATATAAAAACCGAAAACAAGCGAATAAACCCCTAATGGACCCCAAAGAAGACTAGATAAGCGAATTCCACACAAAAATCTCACCTCCATGGGTCGAAAACAGCATTACTCAACAAATAGCTACTGTAAATAGGAACACTTCTTTCCTACAATCGTTATTTCAATTATGGGAACTCGATCATTGCATTAAATCAACAAATAATAAATCTCCCGGGGCGGATAACATTTCATACATTATGTTGCATAAAATGCCCTTAGACCATAAGAAAGCCCTGTTGGAATTGTTCAATTCGATTTGGATAAATAGGATTCCTTTTCCACCGATGTGGAAAGAATACATCATAGTACCTATCAAAAAACCTGGAAAACAGAATGGAAATGCAGATTCATATAGACCCATAGCTTTATCATCTGTATATTTAAAACCATGGAAAGAATGATAAAGAACAGGCTTGAATATTGGCTAGAAAATGAAAAAATATTACCTGACTCACAATATGCTTTTAGAAAGGGAAGATCTTCCTTGGAACCCCTAACGATACTAGTAAATGACATCTATCTAGGATTCACACACAAATACAGCACTTTGGCCACATTTTTGGATATAACTTCAGCATATGATAATGTTCAAATAAATATACTAGAAGAGAAGCTCATCAATATTGGTCTACCAACCTCCTTTGCCAACTTCATAAAATCAGCTTACTCTAATCGATCAGTTTCCTTAAAGATAAATCAAGAAATTTCGGAATCAAGAATATGAAGATCTGGATTACCACAAGGTAGTATCCTGAGCCCAATCCTCTACAGCCTGTACACAATGGATATAGAAAATGTTATATCACAAAAGTCTAAAATTATTCAATACGCTGATGATGTTGTTATTTACACCAGTAGCAAATCAGAGGACAAATGTATAGAAAATATCAACACTGAATTTATAAAAATCCAAAAATACCTAGACAACATGGGACTTTCCATATCCGAGTCCAAAACCAATACAGTGGAACCCCGATAAGTCGGCCCCCGATAACCCGGAAGTCCGGCTAACCCGGACCGATTTTCATCAGACAAAAATTTAACAAATAAACAATTTAACAATTTTATCAAATAAAAATGTATGTAGGCAAAATAATATTTGAGAGATAATGTGTATCTGTGTAATTTGAACTACATATACAATAGTAAAAATGATTCATGCACACGGCGGCAGGCAGAGCGACCGTCTCGGCTTATCGGAAAGAACAGGCACCTGTCTGTATTCCTTTTCCTTTATTTATGTAAAACTGTCTTAGCATTGTTTAAAATAGACGTGACTATTTAAAAATTCTTTTTTAAAACAATGGTCTTAATCTGTTCTTAAATAACAACATTGTTCCTTGTGACCGTATTGTGTGTAGTATTACAGTCGTATTAATCACTTCCGTTCTGTAATCGTGCTTCAGATTGTGTTTGCGTGATTTTTGTCTACGTAATGGTAACAAAACGTAAAAATGTTGTAGTGACAATGGAAAAGAAACTAGAAACATTAGGTAGGATTGATAAAGGCGAATCTTTAAAATAAATTTATTGCAGCATCATAATATGATATTATGATACCATATTATGGTGTCGGTACATCTCTACAGTATGACTGAGTTTTTTACCAAGAAATGAACAAAACTACACTCTATACAACTATACGTAATTTAGATGTGTACTGTGCATATGTGTTTCATGTTTTTGTAATTATAATGGAGGTTATTTATTAATTTTTACCATATTCTCCGGCTAACCCGGATTTTCGATAACCCGGATCGGCCGCGGTCCCGATTAATCCGAGTTATCGAGGTTCCACTATATGTATTTTCTCTAGAAACAGAAACAACTATCAAAGACAATTAACAATAGGAAAATATAAACTCTGTATTAGTAACTCTGTAAAATATCTTGGTCTGCATCTAGATAGAAAACTATTATGGAAAGACTGTATCCACCAAATTATCAAAAAAACAAGTAATTCTATAAATATCCTAAGAGCGTTTTGTAGAGCAAAGTGGGGAGCAGACCCAAATACGGCTTTACTATTCTACAAAACAATGGTACGATCAATAATGGATTATGGAAGTCAACTCTATGGAACAGCAGCAGATACACATCTAAATAAAATCGAGATACAACAAAATAAATGCTTAAGAGTTTGCCTGGGATATCTTAAGTCAACGCCCATAAACATTATACAAGCTGAAGCCGTGGAACCTCCTCTTAAACTAAGAAGACAACTATTGAGCAGAAAATTCATGATAAAAACCATTTCAAAAAAAACTTCTTACCTCAATAGTGTACAGTCACTAACAGTTCAAGTTTTGACCCATAGATACTGGCACTTCAAGAAAACCCCCCTCATAGTAGAAACTTTCTCAGAAATAGCTGACACTACAGATATACTCTATTCCAACCAACTCCCTCCAGTTCTAATTTACTCACCTGAACAAATTTTTTCACGTGAAATTAGAACCTACTATTTTGAAAGTGAAGAAGTAGCAAGTATCAATCAAACAAAGTTCAACGAAACAAAAAACAAATACTGGCCAAACTATGATTCTATATTCACTGATGGATCAAAGTCAAAAGAATATACCAGTTGTGCCTTTTACCATTTTGAGGAAAATACTGACAAAAAATTTATTTTACCAAAGGAAGCTTCCATATACACTGCAGAACTAACAGCAATAGTGCAAGCTATGAAATACGTACTCGGCTCTAACCACGACAAATTTATAATATGTACGGACAGCAAAAGTGCAGTAGATAAACTTAAAAATGTTAAAATAAATAGATCAGTTAATCATATTGAAGCAAAAATCCTGTATTTACATAATGAGATACACATCAAGAATAAAGTCGTCCTATATCTATGGGTAAAGGGACACGCAGGCATAACAGGTAATGAAAAGGTGGATGCCTTAGCAAAAACAGCTCCAACATCAGGAGAAGAACTAAATCTTAAACTAACCCCGTCCGATTTATTCTTAAATCAAAGGAACAAAATAAATGAGATCAATGGGTACATTGGTACATGTTTTACTTGAATGTCCAATAAATATTGTAAACATTAATAATCTATATAAAAACTTAATTCACTACAAGATAAACCTTCCAATAGACCTAAATTGTATTATTTTTTCAGGAAATAATAATATACTTTATGTACTTCATCAACACATCATAAACTGTAAACTAAAATTGTAAAATTACTAACCAATTTTGTAAGCAATTCTGCAAAACAAGCTAAATGTAAAGCATTAAAGGAAAAAAAAAGGTGAATACAAAAAAAAATAAAAAAATAAACCAATTAAAAAAAACAAAAAAAAACAAAAAAAAACAAAAAAAAACAAAAAAAAAACAAAAAAAAAAAAGAAAACAAAAAAAACATTCACACAAAGAGGGCTAAAACCTCCGCGGCGTTGAACCGGGTTGATGCTCTAGCGCGGAAGGAAAAAAAAATTAAACACCTTACACTTTACTAATGCTACATATTACTAACAAAACAAATGAATACATCATGCTCAAGTTTGATACTATGAAACAATTTACACAAACTATTTATACAATCTAACATAGTCTGGCTAATTGGTTCTCACCAAAGCCATAAATTCCACAGAAAAAAAAATGAACAAATTGGCAATGTCTTAAAGCTAACTAAAAGACATGACAAAAATATTATAATGGGCGATTTGGACGCTAAAGTCGGTCAAGGAGAAATGGAGAATTGCGTGGGGCGCTATGGACTCGGGGAAAGAAATGAACGTGGAGATAGGCTTGTTGATTTCTGTATCAATGAGGAACTCATAATTGCAAATACCTTGTTCAAACTTCCTAAATGTAAACTATATACATGGAAGTCACCAGCTGACAATAACAACAAAATAGTCAGAAATCAAATAGATTATATTATCGTCAACAGAAGATATAGAAATTCTATAATATCATCTAAAACTTATCAAGGAGATAAAATAAACGAGAACTTAAGGAAAGGCAAAGAAAATAGTGCGGAAACTCTGACTATTGACCAAAAATGGGGAAAAATTCAACATGCCTTAGTGTCAGTTTGAAAAGAAACCCTCAAACCACTTGGAGCAAAAACAAAACCTTGGATGACAATAGAAATTCTTGAACTTATTGAAGAACGAAGAAAACATAAAACAAAAGACCCGAATAAATACAAAGAAATTCAGAGAAATATCAGAAAGAAAATTCGAGAGGCAAAAGAGAGGTGGCTCTCCGATAGATCCAAAGAAATAGAAGACCTGGATAAAAAGTATGACAGCTTTAATTTACACAAAAAAATCAAAGAAATGACAGGTTCTAGAAAAAGCTCAAGAACGAATATCCTTAAAAATGATAAAGGGGATATTATTACTGATGTGAAGGAGAGATTGTGTCACTGGACCAATTACATTCAACAACTATTTAATGATGAAAGAGGAACTGTCATTAGAAATCACAGAGGATACCGGACCACCAATATTAAGAGAAGAAGTCATCTATGTCATTAAAAACATGAAAGAGAAATCACGCTACTGGACCAGATAATGTGCCCATCGAATTATTAAAACTTATTGATGAAGATGGTATTGATGTAATGGTTGAACTCTTTAATCTAATATATCAGACCGCCACAATCCCCAGACAATGGCTGCAATCGACCTTTTTAACAATTCCCAAAAAGTCAAGTGCAACAACATGCTCGGATCACAGAACAATATCTTTAATGAGTCACACACTTAAAAACATTTTTGAAAATAATACACAGCAGAACTGTTAAAACTCTCGAATATGAAATCAGTGACACACAATTTGGCTTTAGAAATGGTATGAGCACACGAGATGCTTTGTTCGGTTTGAATGTGCTGGCCCAGAGATGTATGGACATGAATCAGGATATGTACTTATGTCTTGTAGACTTTGAAAAGGCATTTGATAAAGTTCAACATAAAAAGCTTGTAGATATATTAAAAAGCAAAAATATTGACAGCCGTGATATGAAAATTATATCTAATATATATTGGAATCAAACTGCCAAGGTAAGAGTTGACAACCATGACACCCAAGATATCAAAATACAGAGAGGAGTCCGTCAGGGTTGCGTGCTGTCTCCACTATTTTTCAATGTCTACAGTGAATCGATATTTCAAGAAGCGCTCTCAGATTCAATAAAAGGTATATCTATCAATGGAGAAGTTTTGAACAACTTACGTTTTGCAGACGATACAGTAATAATAACGGATAACAACAATGATTTACAGAACGTAATACCAACGCCTGAATGAACACTGTCATGAGTACGGACTGAAGATGAATTTAAAGAAAACTAAATGTATGATCATGACTAAATCAGCACACGCATACATCCAATTAACTATTGAAGATACTGTAATTGAGAGTGTGGATAATTACAAATACTTAGGAACATGGATAGCATCAAATGTAGACCAAACCAAAGAAATTAAGACACGTATTGAAATAGCACGTGCATCATTCATTAAACTCAAAAAGTTTTTTTGTTGTCGGGATATAAGGTTAGAACTACGCCTAAGGATGCTTCGATGATACGTGTTCTCTACTCTTCTTTATGGATTGGAAGCGTGAACATTGAAACAAGTCCATTTGAATAAGTTGGCCGCCTTTGAATTTTGGTGATACAGGAGAATCCTACGAATATCATGGATTCAAAGAATGTCAAACGTGTAACTAGAAGGATAGGAAATCAACCGGAAATAATACTAACTATTAAAAGACGAAAACTTGAGTACTTGGGACATGTGATGAGAGGGCAAAAATACTCATTATTACAACTTATTATGCAAGGCAAAATCCGAGGAAAGCGAAGGGTGGGAAGACGAAGAACATCCTGGCTTAAAAACTTACGGGAATGGTTCGAATGCAGTAGTGTAGAGCTATTTAGAGCGGCAGTCAGCAGGGTCCGCATTGCCATGATGATTTCCAACCTTCGATGGAAGATGGAACTTAAAGAAGAAGAAAGCAATCGAGAGATTACATTGGTAGTTGTGCTAAATGCGGCCGACTCACTCTGCGATTGGTATTTAACTAACTGATTGACTAACTGAGCAGCATAAGAAATCGGCTTCTTTAGACTTTTACAACGAGGGGGAAAATCAATCAATTTATTGTGCGTGTCTAATTTCAATTCTAGAGTAAATAAAACGTTTTAGGGCGATCTGGTACCACAAAGAGCTTTTAGAGGTTTGGAGAGCATAAATGCAATAATACCGAACTAAGATTTAATTTCCAATCCTGAGCAATATTAAAGCTACATATGGTAAAAATAAGAAGTAAATTAGGGATCGAGATTATAAATTTGTTTTCAGAGCGTAAAGATTTCCAAGTCAAAAAGGTTTGCGACAGTCAACGCAAATACGGAGAACTCCAATGGATTACTAATTTAATGACTTTTCTCATATTCGAGTTAATTTGAAGCTGCAAGGGGCAGATGTCCGAACACGTGTATAACGTAGTAGAAGATGCGATAAATTATATTAAGATCGTCGAAGTAGAAAATATATTATCTATGTATATGTCGTGTCACAAGGTTGTGACAATATTGTTTGTAATGGCTTAAAAACACATTTAGTGTAGGTAGATGTAAAAAAAAGACTTTGATCTGTTCCTACGGATGTTTCGCCACTGGTAGAAACCAAATTACAACTCAGTGGTCGATTATTAAATTTCTGTTGAGTCTATAATCAAACGCCGCCAAGAGGTCGTTGAATAAATAAGGCAAATAATGTTTAATAACCGTGCGATATTATAAACTTTTATTTCCTTCTATATGTTAATATTTTGCTTACATAGTAGTTAAAGTTATCACAATTTCTATCTACATTATTCTAAAGTGGGTTAATGTAATGATGTCTCCATAAATTAGTGCTGCGTTAAAGTCTACTTTAATCATAAATTTATTCATTCGTCGACGGTCGTTGACACGCTTGCGATTCTTATTAAAATCGCAAACAATTGGGGAAATTGAGGAAATGGGTCACATGTGTATCTTTGTTATTGCTATACCAGATGAGATTCTCTAGAACTCTAGAGTTGAGTATATTATATTTAGAAACAACTCTCGCATTGTTTTGGTAAATTTATTAATAGTCCAAGTAATGAAGCTTAAAATACGTCAAAACCTCGCAATTTTTACAGAATGGATCGATTTGCTTGAAAATTTGAGAATAAGTAGTGGATAGTCCAAGGATCAAAATCTATATGATGCTGAAAGGCGCTTTTACCATGGGGGTTGTTTGTTGCCACCCCATCTCGGGGGTGAAAATTTTTTAGTATATTTTGACAGCAAAAGTTGGTAAAAAAATTCATTCTAAGCAAAAAACGTTCTATACATTTTTTTGATAAAATTAATATTTTTCGATTTATTCGCTATCGAAAGTGTCACTTTTATATCGAAAAAATCAATGTTTTTAATCAGTTTTCTGCTAATAACTCAAAAAGTTTTCGTTTTATCAAAACAACTTTACTTAACAAAAATGTAGCTTTTGAAAAATCAAACAAAACCGTTTTTTTATATTTTCTTTAAGACCAATAGTAATCGGGCTATACTTTATTATATGCTAGCGCTTCTTCGTCAAATGCTAAGTACTGTAGTTTCAAGGTCAAAATATGGGAAAACTATACAGGGTGTCCAGAAACTCTACCGACAAACGAAGACAGGAGATTCCTCAGATAATTTTAAGACAATTTAACCCAATTCACCTAGTCCGAAAATGCTTCTTAAGGAAGCTAGAGCTCTTTGAAGATGGCGTCATGAAATTAATTTTTCTTAAATACCTCCAGAACGCTTCTATTTAGAAAAACGAAAATTGGTATGCATATTACCTTTTCAGAGATGAATCGATTCCATCCATTGCAAATTTCTAGTACCGGTCATAGGCGTCCGTTTTGGGTAGAGCAACGGGTATTTTATCGCATAACTTTTTTGTCCTTAACTTTTATGCATTTTTGACACCGGATTATTAAATTGTGAGGTATTCCAGTACTAAAAGGTACTCTTGCTTTAAGTCGGTAGGACACACCGTTTTCTAGGAAAATCGATTTGAAAGTTTTTCGTTCTTGGAATTTGAAAAAAAAATTGAAAGAACTTTTCAACAAAAAACGAAGTATTTTACCAACATAAAGTAAGAGTAACTTTTAGTACTCGAATACCTCATAATTTAATAATCTAATGTCAAAAATGCTCAAAAATTCAAGACAAAAAGTTATGCTATAAAATAACTGTTGACCTACCCAAAACGGACGCCTATGACCAGTACACAAAATTCGCAATTAATGAAATCGATTTATCTCTGGAATATAAATAAATGTACCAGTTTTCGTCTTTCTAAACAGTTTTTTTTAATTATTTTTTTTTTATTCAAAAAGCGAAAAATTTTCAAATCGATTTTTCTAGAAAACGGTGTGTCCTACCGATTTAAAACGAGAGTACCTTTTAGTACTAGAATACTTTACAATTTCATAATCCAGTGTCAGAAATGCATAAAAGTTAAAGCTAAAAAAGTTACGCGATAAAATAACTGTTGCCCTACCCAAAACGGACGCCTATGACTGGTACTAGAAATTGACACTAGATGGAATCGATTTATCTCTGGAAGGTAAATACGTGTACCAATTTTTGTTTTTCTAACTAGAAGCGTTCTGGAAGTATTTAAGAAAAACTAATTACAAGACGCCATCTTCAAAGAGCTCTAGCTCCCTTAGGAAGCATTTTCGGACTAAGTGAATTAGGTTAAATTATCTTAAAATTATCTGAAGAATCTCCTGTCTTCGTTTGTCGGTAGAGTTTCTGGACACCCTGTATATTTTTCGAGGATAACTTATTTAAGCTAATTTAAAGTATTTAAAAGTATCTATCTCCCGAAATAAAAAAAGTCTCTAGCTTAAAAATTAAGTGACTTATAATGAAAGGAATGTCAGTCCTTATTTTTTTCTGCGAAAAAGTGATCGGAATCAACCCCCTAATCACTACCCTAATTAAAATTATTCATTAATTTTATTCGGTCTTCTTTATTTGTGCATTATTAATAGGTTATAAAAGGTTGACCGGCTTAGAATGATTAGTTTTTAAAAAAATGGATTTAAAAACGAATAACGAATTTTTGTAGTTTGGTAAACAATGCCCTTTTCTTCAGAATAAAAAGATTAACATCAGAGGTATGAAAAAATGTTTTAATATAAAATTGTAGCTTATTTAATTCCCAAGAACATGGTTTGCAAATATTTTTTCTGCAACTAAAATTGAGTGAGGTATTGACAATTAAAACTTGTAATAACATGCAAAAACCACCTTTACCAACCCTTTCAAAGTCACCTCTTTTTGCGACTGAGGATTTTAAAAGGATTTAGTATTAATATCCCTATAGATATCGTAAAAACCTTCAAAATGATTTATTATCAAACTTTTTAAGATAAAAAATAATAAAGTTACGGTTAAAAAATCAATATATTTTTTTGGAAAAAAAAAGGAGAAATCCAATTGGAAGCATGATTATATAAGTTAGCGGTGTTTTTAGTCATTGCCTTTATTAAGTCTTCTTTATTTATGTATTAATAATAGAATCTAGAAGTTTGGCCGGCTTAGAATGATCAGTTTTTAAAAAACTAAAGTTAAAATCGAATAACGAATTTTTGTAGTTTGGTAAAAAATGCCATTTTTTTCAGAATAGAAAGATTAGCATCAGAGATACGAAAAAATGTTTAAATATGAAGTTGTAGGTTATTTAATTTCCAAGAACATGGTTTAAACAAATTTTTTCTACGGCAAAAATTGAGTGAATCGAAAATGAGTATATCGAAAAACATTGATTTTTTAGATAGATATAAAACTAACATTTTCGATAGCGAATAAATCGAAAACTACTAATTTTATCAAAAAAATGTATATAACAATTTTTGCTTGGAATAAGTGTTTTTATCAAATTTTGTGGTGAAAATATAATAAAAAATTTCCGCCCCGAGATGGGGTGGCAACCACCCCCATTGTAAAAGCGCCTATCATCATCATATAGATTTTGATCCTTGGACTATCCACTACATACTCTCAAATTTTCAAGCAAATCGATCCATCCTGTAAAAATTGTGAGGTGAAAAGCTTCAGTTCCTGGACTATAAGGGAATGATAAAATTAGAATCACAAATTCTTAGTTTTCTTCTGAAACAGATCCAAAATGGAAAAGACAAACGTAAGACAGTGAATCACTTTGTTAAAAATAATTAAGGGAGTAGGCGCAAAATTTCGGCTCCAATGCTTTTTAAATGCATTCTTTTTTTTTCGAATCCTGAGAAAAGAAATGTATTTTTGAAAAATTTAAACGCAGAATGAAAGAGATTATATTATTACCGAGGGCCGAAAGTTCCTGAAAACTTCTATAATGTTTCTTAAGAACTTACAGGGGTGAAAAAAAAGAGAAAATTTAGTGATTTTTAATTTCAAATATCTCAATCAAAACAAACTTGTTTTTATTTTAAGGGACTTTCGGCCCTCGGTAATGATGTAACTTTTCATTCTACGTTTAAATTTTTCAAAAATATTTATTCGTTTTCTCAGGATTCGAAAAACATGCATGCATTTAAAAAAACATCGGAGCTGAAATTTTGCGCCTACGCCCTTAAGAATGAAGCCGAAATATTGTACAGATATGAACGAAGCTGCTATAATTTATCTTGCCAAAGACAATAATCTAGTTTTCCTGATTTTGAAGAATGCTTATCGGCTTGGGTTAAACAATGTCATGATAAAAAAATTAGTGTAAGTGTGATATTGAACACCAGATAATAGAAAAACCGAAGGAACACAATATGCTGCCCTATTTCGTAGATTACACAAAGGCTTTCGATTCAGTAAAATGGGATCCCCCTCTGGAGTATATAAAATATACAATAAATGGAGAATTTCCAAGTCTAGACATATTTGTATACTTGGACCCTCCTGATAACCAACAATGGCGACTGCTCCTCAGAAATCTATCGGGGACTATGGAACTATTAGTAGAAGGAGGAAGACCAAGATGAAGATCTTCAACACGATGGACAAACCAAATGAAGACTCTGATGGGAAAATGAAGGCGGCATGAACTTGTGTTCAAAAGAAAAATTGAATTTCAGGAAATTCTAAAACGGTTATGAACCCAAGTAGATCTTTAATACTAACGGAGCTGGATTTAATCACAAATGTCCAACTGACAAAAGGTTTAAATTTCATGAAAGAAACCTCAGAAAATTACGATTTGCTAGCAACAAATATAACTGAAAAGCTTAAACTTTTGTTTACAGGTAAGGCTAAAATCCCATTATTTTTCTCTGTCGTTAGATAATAAATATGATGAAAACAATAAGTGCAGTATGGGTTAAATTTTTGTCAGCCAATATAACATGAATTTCCGTGTGAAGAATCGCCAGCTTGTCGTAAGAGTCGACTTGAAGCAACTATCCGTGATCCTACCCCAAAAGTCCCATCGCAATCATATACACAAAAATTTCTTCCCAATCCTCATTCCTTTTATTCCCAAGTGTGCATGGAAGATTCAGTACGAGAGAGGAAGGCGGTACTTGGAGAAAGATTGGTAGGTCTAGAGTCTAGAGTATAGGGGACCAACACAACAAATCGACGTGATTGTCGTCAAAATGGGCCAACGTAATTCCAATGACCAAAATGACCAATTTAAACATTTAAAAGATACAGAAAGGTCAATAAATTATATAAAAAAATAGCAACTACTTACCAACTACTCCTACTAGGTACTAATAAAATTGACTTACCTGTAAAAAAAATAAATTTATAAACAGTGAATACCGAAAATATGAAAGTAATATGTGATATATTTTTTCAATTTTATGTACATTTAAAACGAATATATAATATTATAATTTAGTTAACTAGTTTTGATGAAAAATAAGCCACAATTTGACTAAAAAAAATTATTTTATTATTAACGTTTCGACGTCCAAATCAGATGCCGTTTGGCTTCATTTGGTTTCATTTAGTATAATTAGAGCCGCTTCTTTGATTTTTCTCTTTTTACTATCTGTTTCTTTCAGGACTATATTTGAATCTCTCCACTGAACTCTACGTTCATTATCCCATGCGTGTTCAATCAAATTCTCTATTTTTAATATTAGACTGATGTTCACTTATTATTCTAACGTTTAATGGTCTTGATGTTTCACCTAAATAAAATTGTTTGCATTCACAAGGTATTTCATAAATACAATTCCTTGTTCTTTCTTGTTCATTGTTAGGTTTAGTTTTAGATAGAATAGATCTCAATGTGTTTGTTGTTTTGAATGTTGTTGACATGTTGAATTTATTTCCTATTGTTTTCAGTTTCTCGGGTAGTCCTTTTATATATATGGTATTGATATTTTCCTCGTATTATTTCTTGTGAATGTTGTAGGATCCCGTTCTAAGTTGTTCTGTTCCATTCGATCTAATTTTGACAATTCCTTATTTATAAACGATACAGGATAATCATTTTTTAATAAAACAGATGTTAACAATTGTTTTTCTTCTAAAAATGAATTTTCGTTAGAACAAGTAATTTTGGCTCTATCATATAAGGATTTAATGATTCCCTTTTTAACGTTGATGTGATTTGATTTGTAATTAAGATATCTGTTGGTGTGTGTTGGTTTTCTGTAGGTACACTTGAGTCTCATATCCAGTATCCTTCTTTGAGACTAAAACATCGAGGCAAGGCAGGGTGTTATTATATTCCTTTTTCCATTGTAAATTTTATTGTCTCTTCTTGATCGTTTATAATATTTAGGAATGTATCCAACAATTCTGATCTATGAGGCCATATTGAAAACACATCATCTGCATATCTCCACCATACTATGGGTTTTAAATTTTGTTTAGAAATGATATTAGTTTCGAAATCCTCCATAAATATATTAACCAATAATGGAGATAAAGAAGAGCCCATTGCTAGACCAAAATTTTGTTTATAGAATTCATTATTTAGTTGAAAATAGGTATCATTAGTACATAATTATAAAGTCAGAATTTGGTATTAGTTTTGAAAGTTAACTAAATTTAAGACCAAATACTTACGATGTTAGATAGATACTTATTTATTTATCATAATAGATAATACACAAAACAAAAACATGCACTCCACACCTGTACAAATTACATAAGAATTGCCAAGGCAAGGAGCGCTGTATAATTATCATAAAGTATTACAAAAACTAAAAACATGAGACTAAACAAATAAAGAAATAAGCATTGTCAAATTAAATTAATCAGAAACATTCAATATACAAATAAAAAAAAAAGAGAAAATAAAATAAAAATAAAAACACTGGAAGTACAAAAAAGATTGCCAATTGGTTTCTAGGTCTTAGTTTTAATATAATGGACTAATAATCTCTTAAAGATAGTTGCATTATGGCTATTTTTAATGTGATAAGGTATATTATTGAACTGTACAATTCCTTTATGAAACAAGCTTTTCATTGAACTGGACTTGTTGGTTGTTCTAACATAAAAATTTATTGAATTTGCAGCTCTAGTGCTATGCTCATGAACATTTGCTATCGGGACCAACTGACTGTTCAAATGGTTTACCATCTTAAATAAGGATGTCATAGATTGGACATACATAAAATGTTCAACTTTTAACCAATTTAAAGTTTTCAGCATATCTTGAATTCGAGTATATCGATTGCATCTCAATATTACTATGTTGGGATAGTATAACGAGGTTTTTTCCTGGTTTTCCCTCGTGATTTACTACGGAATCTCTAACGCGAGAATTTTACTGTCACCGTTGCATTTGGTTGTCTTTTTAAAGACAGATCACATGCTATGATTTATTTGTGGCGGATATTCTTGAGTTGGGGTTGATTTTATGTAATCGAATGAACGTTCTTTCAGTAAAGTCGTCCCAGGAACGCAACTAATAAATATTGGCAATATCATTTTAAAGTCTTCTACTTTAAAATGTATAATATAATACGTCTGAATTGCCGATATATATAAATGAGTCAGATTAAATAAATTATTAGAACAACGTATGGAAGAAGACAGATTACCCAAGCAAGTGCTACGATGGGCACCAAAAGGACGGCGGAAGAGAGGAAGACCTAGGAAAAGCTGGATAGAAGGAATCCATAGGGAAATCGGAGAAAGAGGCTTGAACGAAGACATGTGCTACGATCGAGAGCAATGGCGATTGGGAATCGGAAGACGTCGTAAAACGTTATGAACCGATTATATATATATATATATATATATATATATATAACAATTTTTCTAAGCAACAACATTTTTGTTCAATTTAGTAGTATTTTGTATTTTGACAACGACACCCGATTTGGCCGTCGAAACGTTAATAAAATAATTTTTTTCTATGTAATTGTGGCTTATTTCTTATCTAAATAGTTAATTATAGAAATGCCACAAGGAAATAGCTTCAGAACAACATCTGTAGTTATACTAGATCCGAGATAAAGCTGTCTACAATATGATATTCCTGCAACTGGTTACTCAGACGGATAGTGTTGAATCTGTCTGTCAGCATTATTTTCGTCCTGTATTTTTTAATCTTAACCCATTCGCTGCCAATCACGCGCCAGCGCGATATGGTTACTTCAGTCAGGTGCCGTCCAACAGAATGGCCCCTAGCAGAGTTCCATCCTCGTCGATAGGCAGCGAATGGGTTAAGATCAACATTAACGCTTCTTAACTCAACTCTTCGCAGGAAATCTACCATTTCTTGTTCATTTGTTGCTATAAGTGTACTGAGTGTCATAAGCAAATCTTAAATTGGTGATTTTTTTACCAGCCACCGTTACTCCACCTACCCATCCTTCTAAAGCAGGGGTGGGCAAACTTTTTTTAATAAGGGCCACAATATGTTTTTGGTCTATTACTGAGGGCCGCAATATTTGTTACCTTAACATGTTCGAATTTTTAACTCATTACTACATAATTTTGTTTAAAGGGGGGGGGGGAGGATATGGTTTTAATGTTCGAAACATGTTAATGTTAACATTTCAAGCACATTTTTCTGAATTTTATTTGAAACGATGGTAGAAATATTTGATTTTTAAATTAAATATTGTAAATATATTCGGTACAATTCAAAGAATATTCAGAAAAATTTCAAGACCAAGTATTGAAAAATAGGTTAACGTTGGCAAATTTTTACATACTCATACAAAAAGGGGTGCAAAACAAACTTATTTATTATTGTTAAAGAACAAATATCTCGACAGCATTACCTCACGAAATGTCTAAAAAAATCTATAAAAAATTTCAGGTGGATCTATCAAGTAGCTTTTGAGTTGCAATGTCCACCGCCTGAAAAAGCAGTTTTGAGAAAAACGCGTTTAAAGTTTTAACAACTTTTATTTTCAATTTCTTTTTTGTTTGTCAAATCGTAAAGTGATGAACACCTAAATATGTTTTTGAATCGTTTTGTATGTTTTTATTTTTATAACGATTTCCGAAGTGGAAATCGAAACGTCAAATAAATTTATTTTCAAACTTAAATTTTGGTTTATTTTCTGGTTGAATGTAGACTGGTACCAAATCAATTTGAACTGAAAAATGATTTCTTAGAAATGGCAATGAAAAATATATCTTCAAAATCTTTGAAACAATTTTCAAATTCCGTCAGAAAATTACAAAGTTTTTCTTCATAAATTTTAAACTTATTTTATGGTACATTATTTAATGATTTTAATAAGGGAAATAATTGAACGAATTCTTTCTTTTTTGTATGATCAATGAATAGTTTGAGTTTCATTTTAAAAGTTTCATTTTGCCTTCAAAGCATATAAATTTAGCAAATTTATTGCAGTTTTTCATTTCTAAAAACAAAGCAATTTCCTCGCCTAATTCACAGAAGAGCCTTTCTAAACTTAACTATCGAATATAATTGTGGTATAAGACATCAGTATGTTCTGTTTCTTTAACTCTTCCAAAGATGCTATGAATGCACGATGATTTATTCCTCTTAAACGAATACAACCAAAAATATTAGCTATAATTGAAATAACGATGTCTACTTGCAAAACATTTTTGCACAATACCTGCTGATGGATTATGCAGTGACAAAATAATAAACCATGTTCTGGAGATTGTTCATGAACGTAATCTTTAAGTTTACAATATTTGCTCCTCTTTTTGGTGCTCCATTTACACTTACTATACTCCGTCTACCGAACAGACTTAGTGATGTAACGAATGTCATTTTTTGAACATTCGCGAATACGAATGCGAATGCGAATATCTGCTACCGACATTCGCGAATGCGGATGCGAATGCGAATATTCAGTTTTTTTTAATTTGTTTCTATTTTTGTAATGTTTACTTTTATAATGAAAAGTTAATTGATATTTAGTGTAAATCAATCTGAATCTTAAGCTTTATTACATAATACCAAATAATAAAAAAAAGTGGAGGCTGATAATGTGATTATACAAGGTTAAGTTCTATCTATCTATTGCCCTTCATTTGTCCAAAGTTGAACGTATGCCTCCCCCTTATTTTTCCACTCTTCTCGGTTCAGTGCTAATGCTGTCGATCTGGTCCCTGCGTATCTTTTTAGGTCATCCGACCATCTCGTCTGTGGTCTGCCCCTTCCTCTTTTGTAGTCCCAAGATCTCCAGTGAGTTATCGCTTCATTCCAGTGACTTATCCCTCATCCGTCTCTTTGTCTGCTATTGTGCCCTGCATTATTCCATTTGACAGTAGCTGCATGTTTGAGGTTAAGTTACCTTTTCTTAATAAAAAAGATGAGAAGTGAATAGATTTTGATTTTATTAACCTAATATTATCTTAAAATAATTTTTTTTTTCTGGTTTTCATATTCGCAAAACATTCGCACAAATTTTGCGAATGCGGATGCGAATGCGAATATGCAAAAACATGCGAATATTCGCGAATGCGAATGCGAATACGAATATTCGTTACATCACTAGAACAGACAAAGCAATCACTTGAATAAATTACAATATTTCTTCAAAATGCCTTAACTCACGCCCTTGTACACAATACCAATAACAAGGTATTCGGTATTGATGTTATAAAAAAAAGCTGATGGTTATGTTGGTGGTTACGAGTTAGTTTAAAAATTTCCAAACAGTTTCTGACTACTTCAAAAATAACGTTTCCATTTGTTGAAATTGCATGGATTTCATTGAGAGAGCCGACAAAACAGTGCCGGAAACCCAAATAATTGCCCGCGTTATTTTGAAAATTTGCGCAAAAATCAGTCGTTGCTAAAGTGTTAATAGCTGTATTATCTATATTTAATTATTAACATTAGCAATAATTAAAAAACATCTTTAAATGAAAATAATTCACTTTTTTCGCGAGCCGCAAAAAAATGTCTAAAGGGCCGCATGCGGCCCGCGGGCCGCACTTTGCCCACCCCTGTTCTAAAGCCATCCTCATGGCATGACATGTTCACCATAAATATTGAATAATAAATCGACGTAACTATGTTCATTGCAAGTTTATATTGTTTGCAGTTTGCAATCAAAATTTTCACGGTCGCATACAAAGCACAATGATCGCAAGGGTATTAAAAGTATTAACCTAATCAGTTATTCGTCGTTGATATGGTAACGCAACGCAATATTTTTTTATTCACGGAACCGATCTAAGGCCGATGTCAGATTATGCGTTTTAACCGGATGCGTTTCCGCCGCATCCGGTGAAAACGCATAGTGTGACAGATCGGTCCGGTTGCGTTGGAAACGGATGCGTTTTGAGTCATCGGTACGCGCTTACAAACTGCACCAGACTAAACGCATAGTATGACAGGTCGGTCCGGTTGCGTTGGAAACGGATGCGTTTTCACCGCATCCGGTCAAAACGCATAAGGTCGATGCCACATTATGCGTTTTGACCGGATGCGGTGAAAACGCATCCGTTTCCAACGCAACCGGACCGACCTGTCACACTATGCGTTTAGTCCGGTGCAGTTTGTAAGCGCGTACCGATGACTCAAAACGCATCCGTTTCCAACGCAACCGGACCGATCTGTCACACTATGCGTTTTCACCGGATGCGGCGGAAACGCATCCGGTCAAAACGCATAATGTGGCATCGGCCTAATGTGGCATCGGCCTAAGCTGAGATACCAATCACTTATAAAGTAAATATGTATGAATAACCTCGTACATACAGATAAGTATGTACTTATCTTTTTTAAAATAAAAGCAGGTATTTATATTTTTTAAAATTCCGATTAGATTTATAAGAATGAAAGATTATACCTATTATTACCGAGGGCCGAAAGTCCCTTCAAAAAGTTTCTTTTGAATGAGATATTTGAAATTAAAATCGCTCTAAATTTTTTCTTTCTTTTTCAGCCCTGTAATTAAATCGACGATCCACCGTAATGTATAAACATTACGCAAAAATATGCCAAAATACGATCAACATCAGTTCCTTGAGCGATTTACATAATATTACAAATATTTCAATGTAGGCATAAAATATCACCACATAGAAAAAACTGAGACAACAACAAACTCAAACAAAAAATACAATCCAGTTCGTGTATAATTATAAGTATATTCAAAAAAGCTTGATGACTTATTGATATAGTTGTGGTAACATATTTTGTAGAACGCTTTCAAGCCTACCGGATGCCTGTGGTGCGTTTTATTTGGGAAGCAGTACTTTATACCCTGTTCCACGAATATACGACTGTTTTGGATTATCTCGACAACGAATATATTACTGTGCCAAATATGAAGAATGAAAGTAAATTGCAAATTACATTGTTGCTTATTGGAATAATTATTATTAGAGCGATTTACTTTCTTACTTCCTATGTTGCACACTAAAATATTCGTTGTCGCGATAATCCAAAACAGTCGTATATTCGTGGAATGGCAAATAGTAGAGTGTAGACTGTAGAGTGTAGAGTGTTGTTTGCTGAAATTTAATTACTTTAAACAGCGATGAAGCAGTTCGTTAGTAAAGTATTAGTTACTGTAATTTAAATAAAATAAAATAAGAAATAAGATATTTTTAATTACATATTGAATTACCAAAACAACTAGCAGCCGCACTATATTTTAGAGCAGAACTATCAAAACCGTCAAAGTTGACCGTTCTATTATATTTTTTACCGCAACTAGGTATAGCTATAATTGATAAGTACAGCTGGCATGATGCTGATTGGGATCACGTATTTGAATGTTTATTAATACTGAACGCTGTTTTTTGGTAATATTTTTTATAAAACAAAAAATGTGTAAATTACTTTAACTATAAAACCTGAAATTATGTTGAATTGTCTATTTCATCCTGAACTAAATTTAAACCACTTATTAAGGTCAAAACTCTATTCCTTATTGATGCTTCAACTCCAACAGCTTCTGAAATTACATCCACTTCAGTCCCCAGCTACTGCAACATCCTTCACAAATGAGATTTATTAAAAGAAGTGCTCTCAATTGACAAAGGAAGAGCTGGCAGAATAAAAGGTGATATCACACTGAGATTTCTGTAAGGTAGTGGTGACCAGTAGCGTACCAAAAGGGAACATACCTACAGTATGATACAAAAGTATGGAATAAATTTAATATTTCAGAAACAGACGATTTTTAAGTTATACTTCTTTAGGCGTGATTAGTTGCTAAATCTTTACAGTTATGTATAAATATATCTGTGCAAAAAAAAGGTGTGTAAAGAAATATTAGTGTTTTTAGTAAATATATTTATTATAATTTCTGTGTCTTTGGATTAGTCTTCCTCGGGAGTAAGATAAGTATTATTAAAACATTTATATTTATTATACTTCACTTCGTCTGTTTGTTACCGTGAATTGTCATTATGTCCGAGACTATAAAAACAGAGAGCTCGTAGCGTTATTGGTATAGCATTCGGCTAGAGATCGAGAGGTCTTGGGTTCAAATCCGGACCACTTCTATTCTTTTTTTATTTTTGGAAAGTGGTAAGCATTAAAATTAGTTTAATATTTAAATAAAATTAAAATAAACTATTTAAAGTGCATTTATTTCGTTGAAATCATATAATAGAACTTCTTACGTGCGTACAAAGTACACACACATTCTTTTTTTTTAATCTATGTTTATCAAGCAAACTGTCATTATTTTTTATATAGAATTACCCCTTCAAGTTGTGACACTGATTTAGAAACACCCTGTATAAAAATTTCAAAAACGTTAAAAAATTTTAATTTCGCGTCAAAAAAATTCGTATTGTAGACAATAAAAAAAGTCTACAAATTAAAAGAAAAAAAGAAGTTTCTCCGATGATTAGAATCGAAGATATCGTCAAAAAACGAAATAATACGTTTCGATTTTTTTTTGAGGTTATGTTCAGGTCTAGGTGTCCAAAAAATTTTTTTGATCTTATTTGGGATGTAGTTGAAGGAAAATAAGGCAGAGAATGATTCTAGAATCAGAATCAAAACGAGTAAAGAAAATACCGACAAATGATTTTTCGTTATTTTGACCATGATGCCCCACTGAACTATAAACATCTGACAAAAAATCATCAATATAATTTGACATCAATAAATACCTAATATATTTTTTTTTCGGCATTTTGTTCGACCCAGTTTCTTTTTTAAACAAGGTTTAATAATAATTTCAACAGCAAAAAAAATTGAACTTCGCGTAAAAAATTTTGGAAAAAATAATATGATGTAGGCAATAAAAAATTCTAGTTTCTATAAGTTTCTACAATGATTAGAAACGAAGATATCGTCAAAAACGAAAAAACACGTTTTAATTTTTTGGTGATATGGGTGGGGCTAGCTAAAAATTTTTTTGTCGACTTTTTGATGTAGAACAGCATGGTATTGTTATTTTTGGAATATCGCAGGGGGCATTTTTCATTATCTTAACCAATGAAAACGACTGGTGGGACAGACAGGCTTGGATACATTGTACCCAAAGGCGTATTACGTTATAAAAGGGATTATATTGTTTACAACAATGTTTAGCAAATATAGTGTAAATACCACTATAAAAGAAAATATGAGTACAGTAATCTTGTGAATGATTACTATTTACTCTAAGCGACCCATACCTACAAATATAAGTAAGTATAGTTCAGAGAAATAAGGAAAAAAAATATCCTGTTGGTGACACAACCCCCTCCAGGCCGAATCCAAATTTTTTGAGTAGTACGGACATCTATAATAATAACCTATATGTTTCCTGCAGCCGATTTTGATAATATACATAGTTATTAACAGATGAAGATCAAAAAACGGTAAATTTTCGCTTTTTTCGTCTATTACCAAAAAGTTAAGCATTTTAAACAAATTTGAGAGTAAGAAACTCATAAATCGTATAAAAAACTTCAATATGGCGTTCGCTGAATATGTCTATCCTTATTGGTTGCTTAGAAAATTGCAAAATAAATCATAAATTTTGAGTTTTTATCAATATTCATAACTTATGTAAAAATTAACTTAGAACCTCCTTATTACACGGAATGCTGAGACCTCTGGCGCTTAAATCATACCCTAAATTTTAAAGCAATCGGTCAAATAGTTTAAAAGTTATTTAATTTGTTTATCCCGAATTATTTTTTTTTGCAACACTATAAGTCAGAAAAGTAATACTTTGGATATTTTATGAAAGAAGAAGATTTAGGTACACTATTAATTTAATTTAAAAAAATGACAAAAAATAATACTAAATATTGCAAAATTATTTTGCAAGAAGATGTGAATTAAAAAAGGGGGGGGCTAACTTCGTCTCTAATTGTCCTAGGGCAATTGTTTTTTTTTCTAAATGTGTATAAAAATTCAGTCTTTCTAAATATGAAAAAATAATTTTTCTACGGGTAACGGTTAAAAAGTTATTCTAATTGTTTATAAGTAAGCACAAAAACGACTTGTTTTTGCAAAATAATTTTACACTGTTTAAAATTACTTTTTCATTTTTTTTTAACTAAGTTATTAGTATAAATGTTCTTCCTTCATAAACTGTCCGAAGTATTACTGTAATCTCATAATTCTCTGACTTATAGTGTTGCAAAAAAAATGAATTTGGGATAAACAAATTAAATAACTTTTAAACTATTTGACCAATTGCTTTGAAATTTAAGAAATAATTTAAGCCCAAGAAGTCTCAGCAGTCCGTGTAATAAGAAGTTTCTAACTTAATTTTTACATAAGTTATGAACATTTATAAAATCTCAAAATTTATGACTCATTTTGCAATTTTCTAAGCAACAAATAAGGAACGAAATAATTCAGCGAACGCCATATTGAAATTTTTTATATGATTTATGAGTTTCTTATTCTCAAATTTGTTTAGAATGCTTCACTTTTTAGTAATAGACAAAAAAAGCGAAAATTTACCGTTTTTTGATCTTCATTTGTTTATAACTATGTATATCATCAAAATCGGCTGCAGGAAACATATAGGTTATTAATATAGATATCCATACTACTCAAAAAATTTGGTTTCGGCCTGGAGGGGGATGTGTCACGAGAAAAATATTATTTCTCTGGACTAGTAGTGTTATATTGCATTTTAAACTAAATAAACACGTATTGATTTGGATTTTTGTATTCAGGTCTGAAACACCTATATTTGTAATGCCAGTTCTCATATTCACAATTAATTTATATATCTGATGATTTTTATATCTTATCTTGTTTTGTTGTGTAATTACTTATCAGTGTGGTGTATCTAAATATCTCATAGATAAACCGTAATGCAAGCACATTTCCAAGAATTATAAATATAGAAAACTTCGCAGTTCGCAAAAATAAGTGAATAAACTGCTGCTGTGAATCAATGTATACTTTTCTCACTATTTTTTTTATATTTGTCGAATTTTATTTTTTAACGAAAAACCTCAATACCGTTACTTGGAGAAACTGATAAGCTAATAAAATCTTTTTGAATTTTTTGTTTTACATTGTTCCGTGCGTGTTCGGAAACGATTAACTTAAATTAAAATAAGTGTAAAAACAACAACTTGTCAATAATATATTTGTGTCACACACCACCACACTCGCAAAGAATATCAAACCCTCTTTCGAGCAATATTCACGCTATTTTACCGACACAAATAAATATATTATTGACAAGTTGTTGTTTTTACACTTATTTTAATTTAAGCTAATTGATTCCGTTAACCACCAACGGAACAACATTATCTAATGACGAGTTCTGATGTTCAATACACTAAAACTGGAAAAAACACTTTCACCACAACACTTCAACTAGCTCTGGAACACATAATCAGAAGTGAAAGAATCGACAAACCGACTACAGTATTTCATCGAGAAGGGCCAAACTTACTATTTGCTTTCGCAGATGATATCTATCGATTTAATAGGAAATACCCGATTAAGGATGAAGGAGACTTTCGTAAGGTTCGAGAGGGAAGCAGGCTCCTAATCAACGAAAATAAGACGAAATATGTATATGTACATATATGAGCCGCAATAACCAAAGCAGAGACAGAATCGGTCAGAACATCACCATCGATGACTTTAACTTTGAGCGCGTTAGAGAATTTAAGTATCTTGGAACAACAATAACTGAAGACAATAACGGATCACAAGAAATAAACAATCGGATACAGGCCGGCAACAGATGTCTTTATGTCCTTAAAACCTTATAAAATCGAAACAACTAACAAGACGTACGAAGATGTGTATAAAACAATCATACGGCCCGTTGTGATGTATGAAAGCGAAAGTGGACGATAACAAAGGCAAACGAAGAGAGACTACGTGTTTGGGAAAGAAAAATTCTAAGGAGGATCTTTGGGCCTGTGATGGATGAAGCATCAGCAATGGCGCACCCAGGGGGGTTTTGGGGGTTAAAAACCCTCCCAGAGCATATAAAAAAATATAAAGAATAGTAGGAAAATATAACTTGTCTTTCAGAAACAATACAAAAAAATTTCGGTGCCCAAGCGAAGCTAGGACAAATAATCCCCGGACAAATAATAATCCCGCACAAAAAATCTCCACAAATTATCCCTGGACAAAAAATCCCAGACAAAAATTCCCCGGGCAAATAATCCCTAGACAAAAAATCTCGGACAAATAATCCCCACAAATTTTTTGGACAAAATATCCCCACAAAAACATCCCGGACAAAAAATCCCCAAGAAGTATTTACTGCCGAATAGTTCTCTAAAAATTTTCCCGTGAATGCAATCGACTAAAATGTTTTTCAGCCTCAGTGCGTGAGAACTATAGCAATGGCCATGAAACCGCTATTCGGTACGAAAATAATGTTTAGCAATTAAGATTAAGCATGAATTGTAATTTCGATTACCAAATTTCGAATTTCAATTCTATGCCGAAAACTTCAAATTTTACATGACAAACGAGTGTGAGTTTTTTCGAAAATCGTGGAAGATATGGGGAATGAGCTTAGTCTATGGGAATCATGTTGTAATTATTCGCTTAAATCTGTTACTCATTCTGCTTTGAATAACTATGTTCAAGACAATGCCTATTCGTAATGATAACTGCTGGTCCTGAAAACGATAATCTTGTTTGTAATGCAAAAAAACCTGTTCCTTTTTGTAAATTTAACGTCAAAAATATTTAGTCATTATCATCATTAATGACGTTATAACTCTTCAAGTGTCTTTGCGAGTGGTTTACTATTGCCTTCCATGTTTGTCGGTCCTGTTTCACTATTTCCCATTGTCTCACTCCCATTTTCTCCAGATCTTCTCTGACTGCATCTTTCCACCTTTTTCTAGGCCGTCCTACAGACTTTCTCCCATCTGGCCTCTCCCCGAGCAGCTATGTCTGGTTTGATTTTTGGATACATTTTTCGCATGGCATATTCTAAGGCCAGCTTAAACAACAATGGGGACAACGGGTCTCCCTGTCTCAGTCCAGAATTTACCCAGAAAGCATTTGATAATTCCCCACTTCTTCTAACTTGTGCAAAGAAGTTACTTACACACATCTGCGTTACCGCCGTTAGTTTCTTGGGTACGCCCAGCTCGACCATTGTATTGTAACCATAGTGTAGGATGATTAATTGAATCATAAGCCTGTTTGAAATCTATAAAGATCTGATGCTCGTCTTGATTATACTCCCAATACTTTCAAGGATTTGTCTAATAGTAAATATTTGATCAACAATCGATCTTCCGGGCCTGAAATCACACTGGTATCCAGCAACTATTTCTTCGGCGTATGGTAGTAATCTTTTTAGTAATACATAACGAAAAATATTTAATCATCAGTTTCAATTCACTGCTAGCAACATTTCAGAAACCTGCTTCAAAACCTTTCAAAAGTTATGTCAAAAACCTGTGTTCTGCGTTTTAATAACAAAACTAAACGTTCTTAATAGCGCAAAATTTTTTCATGAATGCACACAGATATTTAATAGGCAATGTTTTGAACTTTGTTATTCAAGGCAGAGCGAGCAAAAGATTTAAGCGAATAATTACAACATGATTCCCACTCAGTTTTTATGGTCTAAGATTCCCACAGCCTTAGCTCAGCTCATTCCCCATATCTTCCACGATTTTCGAAAAAACTCACACTCGTTTGTCATGTAAAAGTTGAAGTTTTCGGCATGTAATTGGAATTCGAAATTTGGTAATCGAAATTACAATAATTCATGCTTAATCTTAAACTAATCATTACTGTCGTGCCGAAAAGCGGTTTCATGGCCATTGCTATAACTCTTCTGCACTGAGGCTGAAAAACATTTGAGTCGATTGCGATCACGTGAAAACTTTTAGATAACTATTCGGTAGCAAACATTTCATGGGGATTTTTTGTGCAGATATTTTGTCGAAAAAAATTTGTGGGGATTATTTGTCCAGGATTTTTTGTGGGGATTTTTTGCCCGGGGATTATTTGTTCGGGGATTTTTTGTCTGGAGATTTTTTGTCCAGGGATAATTTGTAGGGATCTTTTGTCAGGGATTATTTGTCCGAACCCCGCCCAAGCCAACCCCCCCTAGAGCAAAATTCTGAGTGCGCCACCGAGCATCAGGACAATATAGGATAAGAACTAACAAAGAGCTCGAAGAACATTACCGAGACGCCATCATAAAAGAAATAAAGTCCAGTAGACTCCAATGGACAGGACACCTCAGAAGACATTCTGACCAAAGAAGTGGTATGGGAGGAAGTCCCAACTGGAAGAAGACCACGCAGACGCCCTCGACTCCGGTGGCGAGATAATATAACAGGAGACCTGACAGTTATCGGCGTGGAAAATTGGACAGAGGTTGCTCAAGACCGAGAACAGTGGCGAGTGGAGGCATGTTGTCAAGTCGGCTAAACCCCACGAAGGGTTGTAACGCCACGGAGAGTACGGAGAGAGAGAGAGAGAGTTCTGATCTCCACCGCAAAATCCATTTTTTTAGGTGTCGAATTACGCCATGTAAGAATTTTAATTTGCCGTTGGCTTATTTTTCAATATTTTCCAATGAATTTTTTTGAAGTTATACTTCTTTACGATCGAGGGTGAAATTTTATAATTCCCTCGCGCATGCGTAGACAGACAGTATGTAGTTCGTTGCTAATCTTTCAAATTATGTATGTATCAGCGCAAATAAGTCATTAAAAGAATATATTAGTGTTTTTAGTAAATGTATTATTTATAATAATTTTTGTGTCTTTGGATTTGTCTTCCTCGGGCGTAAGATAATAAAATATCTATTTTTAAACGCTTTTATTTAGTTCAATAGTTTGCGTCAAATCTTTAGACGTTAATGTGACTGCCTTTTCTTCAATGCATATGATTGAAAATTTGCAAACATATGCATTCGCGGGAACAATACACGAATAGTCAATAAAAAATTATTTACGTTTATTAATTGTTTAAATAAAAATAAACGATTTTAATGGAAAACGCTTAAATTCTCTTGTTTTTTACAATGTAAAAACTTGAAACTTTTCAGATTTTATAGCTAATGATATGAACAATATACAGGGTGTAACGAAAATACAGGTCATAAATTTAATCACATATTCTGGGACCAAAAATAGTTTGATTGAACCTAACTTACCTTAGTACAAATGTGCATATAAAAAAAGTAGAGACCGACCGATTAATCGGCTTCGGCATCGGCTTCGGCCACCTTCGGCCAATATTCAAACCTTCGGCCAAAATTCGGCTTCGGCCAAAACGAAGCCGAAGATTTCGCCGAAGGTGGAATAATAAAATGCTCTGTGACACAGAACCAAATAATGTATAAATGTTTGACTTTTTTATCTCATAATTTCATATTTTTGTTTATCACTCATCAGTTAATAAAAATATAATGCACATTATTTAAATTATTAACATTTAATATATTTTTAGTCACCTTCGGCTTCGGCTTCGGCTTCGGCCGAAGGTATCCTACAGGCCGAACTTCGGCATCGGCTTCGGCTTCGGCCAAAAAAATCACATTCGGTCGGTCTCTAAAAAAAAGTTACAACCTTTTGAAGTTACAAAATGAAAATCGATTTTTTCCAATATATCGAAAACTATTAAAGATTTTTTGACATTCTTATGACAGTAGCACCTTAAGAAAAAAATATAGTGAAATTTGGACACCCTATAAAAATTTTATGGGGGTTTAGTTCCTTTAAACCTCCCCAAACTTTTGTGTACGTTCTAATTAAATTATTATTGTAGTACCATTACTTAAACACAATATTTTTAAAACTTTTTTGGCTCTTAGTACTTTTTCGAAAAGTCAGTTTTTATCGAGTAATTTTGAATATTTGTCAAATCCACCACATATTTGTATATGGTTAAGTACGATTATGGAGACTTAGTAATAATATGAAAATTTATTTATGATTTACCTTTTTAGGTATATTTTGAACCGTATTAAAAAAGAAGCCATATCTCGATAAAAGGTGCCTTCTCGAAAAAAATACAAAGAGGAAAAAAGTTTTAAAAACACAGTGTTTAACTAATGGTACCGCAGCAATATTTTAATTGGAACGTACACAAACATTTGGGGGGTTTAAAAGAACAAAACCCCCATAAAATTGTTATGTTAACATATTAAAAAATAAGCCTCAACTCGATAAAACTGCCTTATCGAAAAAATACTAAGAGGAAAAATTTTTTTAAGAACATTAAATTTAACTAATGGTACCACAATTATAATTTAATTGAGACGTACACAAAAGTTTGGGGGGGTTTAAGGGAACAAAACCCCCCATAAAATTTTTATGAGGTGCCCAAATTTCACTATGATTTTTCTTTAAGATGCTTCTGCCATAAGAATGCCACATATCCATTTTCAATAAAAAAATCTCTAATAGTTTTCGATATATTCGAAAAAATCGATTTTCATTTTGTAACTTCAAAGGGCTATAACTTTTTTTGTGTGCATATTTGTACTAAGGTAAGTTAGGTTCGTTCGAACTATTTTTGGTCCCAGAATATGTGATTTAATTTATGACCTGTATTTTTGTTACACCCTGTATAATTTCACTTTTTACGTTAATTGTTTACGTTATGCTTCATTAATAAACAATAAAGTTTCAAATTTTTTGCCGATTCCGACTACTTTTCATGTTTGTACATCATATGTTTTATACATATTTTAATAAACATGACGATATATTTTAATGTTTGAAAAGTGTAAGATTAAAAAGTAAAAAATAAAAAAATATGAAAAAAAAATTTTTTTAAGAAACGCTTTTCTTTAGTTACGAGTGACTAAAATTGAAAATATAAAAAAATCAACTAAAAAGCAAAAAATAAAAAAAAAATTGAAAAAATCTAACAGATTCGTTAAAGAAAAGCGTGGGGCGAAAACCGTTTATTCGATGAACACGCGCCACGCTTTTCTTTGGCGGATGTGTTAGATTTTTTTAATTTTTTTTTATTTTTTTGCTTTTTAGTTGATTTTTTTATATTTTTAATTTTAGTCACTCGTAACTAAAGAAAAGCGTTTCTTAAAAATTTTTTTTTCATAATTTTTTTTATACTTCACTTTGATCTATTTGTCACCGTGATGTGTAATTATATCCGACACGTCAATAGCACGGGGCTTGATAGCTCGGTTGGTATAGCATTGGACCAGAGATCGAGAGATCGCGGGTTCAAATCCCGGACGATTCATATTCATTTTTTTTATTTTTGGTTAATTTTTGGTAATAATTGTTAATTTTTGGTATTGTAACTGTTAAGTATATTTATTTCGTTGAAATTATATAATAGAAGTATAACTTCTTACGTGCGTACAAAGTACACACACATTCTTTTTTTTTAATATTCTTTGAATTACACTGTATATGTTTATGTAATTTAAAATAAAATAATTCCACCACAGTTTCAAAAAAATTCACAAAAATGTCATTGAAATGTTGATTCCGAACCATAGCCCCCCTTCCCCTTGATAATAATGTATCTCCACGGCGCTTCTTGTGACATTACAACACAATGTTTCCAAACATATGTATTCCTTTTTTATTCTTCGTTTTAAATTATAGTAGGTAGTATATCAAAGAAATATTACGTTATACTGTGATATTCATAAACAATTTGTCGATTGTCGTGAATGTATTGTTAATAACAATGCAGGTCCTTACCCTTGGAATGTTTCTAAATATACTGATATAGAGAAGTATCAATGAAATTTTAAAAATAACCCGCGATCGCTATACATCAATAACATTCTCTAAATTTAGCCATATTTCCTTGGATATAAATTTTAAAACACGCTTTTGAAAAATGTTTACGATTATATGAAGTCATACTCTATTTTGGTCTGGAGCCTTTTGAACGTTCCAATTTTTTGTTTACATCAATCGAGACACATCAGATGTTATGCTTCGAAAATCAAAATAATCAAAATCAATGTAAAATTTCCTTCCGGTAATTTTTAAAATTTGTTTTTAGCCCGATTCAAAAATAATTGATGATGTACATTCTGAGACATGTCCATCATCTATTCAATGTGTTTAATTTAAAGGCCCGTTTTCACGGTACACTTTGGATGATCATCCCGGATGAATCATCCAAAGTGATTACGATGATGAAAGTAATTATCGTTTACACGGATCACCAAGACTGAACTAGTCTGTTCACTTACAAATGGCGCCGACTGAAGTTGTACTTGCTGGAATTGGCATAATAAGTGAATATCTTCTAAATGAACTTAGACATGTATTTGAAAAACAGATTAGAAAAAAACGACGTGGTGGGTAAGGCCGTGGATAATTCGACGCTACAAAATGGGGGCGTCAACATGTTTGTTAAAGGAATGGTCTACAAAAGATCACGCCATGTTAAAAAACCATCTAAGAACAAAACACAATGTACAAACACAACAACTACGCACTTAAATGCGACAATAAACAACCACGTGGACCTGTTGCCGCCGTTCACTAATCACTGCCGATGAATCACAGCAATAAATGCATGTTTACATGGTTCACTTTGGATGATTCATCCGCGATGCATCCCCTAAAGTGAACAAAAGTAGAACTCGGTTCAACTTCGTTCAATATTCATTTTGGATGATCATTTTCGATGATTAATAGTTTACACGATTCATTTATTTTTCACTTTGGATGATTCATCCAGGATGATCAACCAAAGTGTACCGTGAAAACGGGCCTTTACACTCAGTAGGGTGCAATAAGCCTAAGGAGTCGCTTTTTATATATTTTTTTTATGATAACACATTTTTATTTTCGAACAAAACTGATATTCATTGAACATTTTAAAAGTTGTTAAATACATACTACGGTCCATAAAACTTCTATATTTTTATTAGCCAATTTTATTATTGGCCAATTATATCTTCATTTTATATTATTACTCTATATTTTCCAGGGTCGGCCCACACTTCCTCTACCCGACGGCAATTGTCTGATGCTATTTTGACTGAATGAACGTCAAGAAGACAAAATTTATTATTACTTATATCGAAAACTCAAATAAATAACGAGAATCTATTCATAAACGGAACCAATATCGAACGAGTACTATCTCTGACATATTACTCATGGAGAGAGATGTAACTTGAAAATCCACGAGGAAAAAGCCTGTAGTTGGCTGTATGTATACCATATATTACAAAAAACGACTAAAATCCTGTATAAAAGGTATATTTGTTAAAATTCACTAAAAAGGGCTACATCACAGAACTAGTTTTCGATCGGATGACCGAGCATCATCAGTGCTGATCTAAAATGTGTATAACCTAATAAGATAGATCAAATTGCACCTTCTTTTGCCTAGTAGGAAAATTTATAGTTTTTAAACTTTCGTAAAAAATTATATGCCTAGTCTTAAAATAGTCGGTTGTTTCTTTTTTTGCAGGATTGATTAGCCGTTAAAGCATTAATAATTTATTCCTTAAACCTTCCGACTAGTATTTTGTTTTTTATATAGGTACGTGAGTAGTATGCCATACTAATTAATATTTGCTGCGTTTTATTGAGTAACTCAAATTGAAATTCCTAATCTGGTTTTCATGGCCACTCAGATTCCACGTTAAAATAAAATACAACTATTATAACTGCCACAATGCTACGACTGGTGGTGCTGATCAATTCGAGGAATATTAATCTTAGAATTATTGTTGAATAATTAATTAATGTGTCATAATCATAAATATGTGCATACATAAGCGCTTAGGTTCTATTTATATTTGTGTGCAGTGAAATAATAACATTGTATTGTTTTCCGACAAGTCAAGTGATATTTATATACTTACATCCAAGGTGTTTTTATGTTTTCGGTTATAAACTAAAACATCACCTTGTATATTTAAAAGCGGAATTAAGATCCTTATTATAAAAAAGATCATTTAAAATAATGATTACATAAATGGGAATGTGTTATTATTTATTAGGTATTTTTCTATAGATTCAAAGGACCCCGCAACACTCCTTATGGAAAAGTGGTCCCGGTCAAATTTAACGAAAGTTTGGTCAATGATACTTCTCGATGTGTAGATTAAAAAAGTCCTTGGGACCTGGGTCTGAATAACTACTATTTTCGAGCTACAGCTTTCTGAAGTTATTGGATTCGAGTGCTCGGTTTACATTAAGTGCACTAATTCACGGTCAAGTGAACGAAAATA
This sequence comes from Diabrotica virgifera virgifera, assembly GCF_917563875.1. Classification (NCBI taxonomy): domain Eukaryota; kingdom Metazoa; phylum Arthropoda; class Insecta; order Coleoptera; family Chrysomelidae; genus Diabrotica; species Diabrotica virgifera. Next base: position 197,443,503 of record NC_065447.1, on the reverse strand, counting down.
TTTATTATTGGAAGAAGAAAGACTTATTCTCTTCATGCATACTTGCGTGTTGTATAGGAATTGGTGGTCAAAAATAGATGCATCGTATTTTAGCCTTCAGAAAACCTCAGAAAACTAAAGAAGTGCGATATAAAATGTGCTACTAGAGCAATATAGGAATTATCATGTTTTCATGAATGCTTCACAGTTATGCAATACCAGAAAAGCTGCAGTTCCGCCTTATCTTTAGAATATTACTGAACACTGGCGGATCTAGGGGGAACGGGGTAATTTCACCCGTAACATGCTCAAGAATTAAAGAAATATGGTTCTTAATTTAACGAGAATGAACGAGATGGAGCCATCAAAACACATTTATAACCAAAGACCGGATGGTGTGAGGAAAAGACGTAGGCCCAGAGTACGATTTAAGGACTAGGTGGAAGACGAGTTACGGGTGTTAAAGAGTACGAAATTAGAAAACCAAGGCGAAGGATAGGAAGAAATGGAAGCTGATTCTTGAACAGGCCGAGGTCCACCAGGGGTTCTAGAGCCAGTGATGATGAACTTTCTAATACAAAATATTGTACAATGGAAGGTGCTACACCTAAAGATGCTCAACAATTATTACAGAGGTTATTAATTCCCAATGTTTTACAAGCTAGAGTTGAGACTGATGATCTGATTAGAAGAAATGGTTAATGGAGAAGGCTTAATAATCATAATTTTGCCAACTTTCCTGTTTTCGACTTAGAATACCTAACATACCTAAAAGACTTTATGATTGAGATATATCAAATTAAACTGGCACCGTCTTACATACAAGATAAAATAATTAGAGACATTGACGAAGAGACATCGTTTGGTAAAGGTAAAAAGAGTTGAATACTTCTATCCTAATCTGTTCCAAACAAGACTATGCTGTTGCAAGGAGATTTGGAAATACCAACTTCGTTTAAATATTTTCTGACAATGCGAGTGGCATGAGAGAATGAATTGTCATGCATCAGTACAATTTGTCAGAGGTAACCAGGATGATCCTAAGGGGGCGGGGGGCGGGGGTTACATCTACTTGAAGGTCTCTCAAAGTACATCCAAAAGGGGGGTGGTTATAACCCCCAAAACCACCCCGTGGTTACGCCTATGCTTGTGATAGAATATGGAACATGGAACAACATAATGTTTCATCATCTCATTTATGTGTGATATGTATAATAACGCTTAGTAGGTACGTCCGCAACTGTAGACTTAGCCAGATCTAATTCTTCAACAATTTCTCGTATTTTTTACCCTGACAATATATTTTAATTATCAATTGACGAAATTTAGTATGTGTCGCACTTCTTCTGGTCATTTTTGAATAATTAATTTATCAGAGCCTTTCACTAGAGATTTGTTCCAATTTAACTGCCAAGAAACTTCCAACTTATGATGAGTTAAAGTTCAAAATTATTTATTTTATCCACCGTAAGTAGATAGTTCCGAACATTTAGTAGCAACGATATTATGCAATATTTTCGATTATTTCCCCGCCAATACTGCAATTCAAAGTTTTTAGAAACCAAGCCAATATTTTCTTATTAATGATAGACTTTAACGTATTGGTGACCTTGTTCTTTATTCAATAAGCAAGGTTGTGAAGATGAACGTTTTTCATAAATTTTCGTTTGTCCGAACATTTAGGGCGCTCGCAAATACAGCCACTTGTGGTCGCTACTGACTGCAAGTAGCGAGAACTGGCCGAAGCTAGGACAAATAATCCCCGGACAAAAAATCCCCACAAATTATCCCTGGACAAAAAATTCCCTGACAAATAATCTCTGGACAAAAAATCCCCACAAATTTTTTTGGATAAAATATCCCCACAAAAAATCCCGGACAAAATATCCCCAAAAATATTTGCTGCCGAATAGTTCTCTAAAAGTTTTTCCGTGAATGCAATCGACGCAAATGTTTCAGTCTCAGTGCATGAGAGTTATAAATAGCAATCGCCATGAAATCTCTTTTCGGCACGAAAATAATGAATAGCAATTAAGATTAAACATAAATTTTAATTTCGATTACCAAATTTCAAATTCCAATTCTATCTCGAAAACTTCAAATTTTACAAGACAAAAGAGTGTAGTTTTTTTCAAAAATCGTGGAAGATATGGGGAATGAGCTAAGGCTGTGGGAATCATATTGTATTATTCGCTTAAATATTTTGCTCACTCTGCTTTGAATAACTATGTTCCAAACATTGCGTATTCCTGATGATAACTGCTGGTATTGAAAACGATAATCTTGATTGTAATGCAAAAAGACCTGTTACTTTTTGTAAATTTAACGTCAAAAATATTTAGTCATCAACATCATCAATGTCGTTATAACTCTTCGAGAGTCTTTGCCGCGTTTACTATTGCCTTCCATGTTTGTCGGTCCTGTGCCACTATTTCCCATGGTTCACTCCCATTTTCTCCAGTTCTTCTCTCACTGCATATTTCCACCTTTTTCCAGGCCATCCTACAGACCTTCTCCTATCTAGCCTCTCCCCGAGCAGCTATGTTTGGTTTGATTTTTGGATAAATTTTTCGTATGACATATTCTAAAAAACAGCGTTTGATATTTTTCCCCTATTTTAGCTTGTGCAAAATTATATTAGTTTCTTGGGTACGCCCAGCTTGGCCATTTTGGTCAATCTAGGCGTACGTAAAAATTGTATTCCATATAGTGTTGGACGATTAATTTAATCATAAGCCTGTTTGGAATCTATAGAGATCTGATTCACGTTTTGATTATACTCCCAATCCTTTCAAAAATTTGTCTAATAGTAAATATTTGATCCACAATCGATCTTCCAGGTCTGAAATCACACTGGTAGTCACCAACTCTTTGTGCGGCGTATGGTAGTAATATTTTTAGTAATACCGAAAAATATTTAGTCATCAGTTTCAATTAATAGCAAACAACATTTCAAAAACCTATTTCAAAACCTTTCAAAAGCTATGTCAAAAACCTGTGTTCTGCGTTTTCATAGCAAAGCTAAACATTCGTAATAGGACAAAAGCTTTGAATGGATGCATACAGAAAATAGGCCATGTTTTGAACATGTTATTCAAAGCAGAGTGAGCAAAAGATTTAAGCAAATAATTACAACATGATTCCCACAGCCTTAGCTCATTCCCCATATCTTCCACGATTTTTGAAAAAAACTCACATTTTTTTGTCATGTAAAATTTGAAGTTTTCGGCATGGAATTGGAATTCGAAATTTGGTAAAATTTCGGAAAAACTTTTAGAGAATTATTCGGCAGCAAATATTTCTTGGGGATTTTTTGTCCGGGATGTTTTGTGGGGATATTTTGTCCAAAAAAATTTGTGGGGATTATTTGCCCGGGATTTTTTGTGGGGATTTTTTGTCCGGGGATTATTTGTGCGGGGATTATTTGTCCGGGGATTTTTTGTCCAGGGATAATTTGTCCGGACCCCAACCGGTCACCGCCATAGCTTGTCGCTCGAAGACTACCGGGAACGCGGTGTGTGCGCGGAATCCATTTAAAATACATACAAAAGTCAGTCAGCAGCGTGAAGCAGCCACCGGTGGCGACCACAAGTGGCTGTATTTGCGATCGCCCTTAGGGCATGTATGTATTGTATGTATTTTAAATGGACTCGGCGCACAAACTGCGTTCCCGGTAGTCTTCGAGCGACAAGCTATGGCAGTGGCCTGTTCTCGCTACTTGAAATCGGTGGCGACCAGAAGTGGCTGTGTTTGCGAGCGCCCTTAGTTGTTAGGGTGGTAGTACATACCTTCATTCGAAAATGTTGTTAAAGTCACAGTGAGACTATCGTATCCGTAGCGGTGTGGCCAATTTTTAGACTATGTGGACACTTTTTATATGTTAGACTATGTACTTTCGAGCCTGTATATTTTTGTTACATCCTTGTGCATTCTCAGAGGTTCCTAAGGCTTTATTGATTAATATTGAAATGGATCATTTGAAATTTTACAATTCGTTATTATCGAATAAATATTGAAATATAAATAGAATTACGATTTCTATTGTAGATAATATAATTAACTAAATATCAGCCGTCTTCATCAACATTAATAAACTATAAATTAACAATTTAACAGCTATATCTTAATTTTTACGATCGATCTTATCATCGAGAAGTCTGTGTTTAAACCGCTTGTTCTGTGATCTGACTCACTGGTAATCTGTTTATAAAAAAACGACTGACAATATGAGGTCTGATGCTTCAAGAACATGGCTGTTACATCTAATTAATTCGTCAAGGTATTTTTAAACTTCCGCTGAAGCAAGAACGGTATACAGAAACGCCTTCGTTTTGTAAAGGAACATTTTTATTATTCTTCAATGGTAACAAATGGCGGATGGAGTATGAAATGTATATCGTTATCTGAATAATGGTAAATGATAGAAACCATCCGTCTTTTTTGCGATTGTTCGATTGTACGCTACGGAGATGGAACTTATTGGCAATTTTAAACAGGTAGCTATTGGTTATAAAAAAATTTTCCTTAGGGTTTTTATGCTTGATGATTTATTTCAGAGTTGAAATAAAGCAGCATAATGTTTTAATGAAACACTTTAGCAATGAAAATGATTACCAAAGAGAAATATTTAAACCAGGGTATTTAGCACTAAAAATACCGGAATTAATCGTTTTTCGGATACAGCAACTAGAGACTTCCAACTTTTTCCATTGTGTTCAGGATGATATCAGAAAAAATCTACTAAAGAAAAATTGGTGGAAATGCATAATTGCATATTAAAGTGCATAAAATGCATGCAAAAGTGCATAAACATGTCAAAATAAGCATATTAAGGCCTGATTTTGTTATTCGGGGGTTTTTGGGGTCACTGAACATGACTACGCCATCAAAACCGACCTACGGAGTACCTGGTGCCCAGGATCACTGCTAAGACATGTAATCTGGAGGTTTGAGGGCCATCAGCAATAAATTGATACAAACAGATTACTTTGCGGTTTTTTGAGTCGCTTAACACGAATTCGCCATCAGAACCGACCCTCCGGAGCACGTGGTGCCCAGTGTCACAGTTAAGACACGCCGTCTTCTGGAGTTTCGAGAGCTTTTGGCATTAAATTGATGCAAATAGATTACGCGGGCAGTTTTTGTGGTTGTTGAAAACGAATACGCCATCAGAACTGACACCCGGAGCACCTGGTGTCTAGGGTCATCTTCTGGAGTTGCGATTGATTTCGGCACTAAATTGATGCAACCAGATTACACGAGCGGTTTTTGGGGTTACTGAACACAAATATGCCATCGGAACAGAAACCCCGGAGCACCTGGTGCCCACTGTCACTGCTAAAACACCTTATCTTCTGGAGTTTCGAAGGGTTTAGGCCTTGAATGCACGCAAATATATTACTAGACGGCTTTTTGGGTCGCTGAATACGAATACCCCATCAGAACCGTCCCCCGAACCACTTGATGCCCAAGGTCCCTGCTAATGCATGTTATTTTCTGGAGTTTGGAGGGTTTTTGGGCAACAGGTGCACCGGGGGGTCGGTTCTGATGGCGTATTCTTGTTAAGCGACCCCAAAAACCCCCCGAGTAAGTTGTTTGCATCAATTTAGTGCCGAACACCCTCGGAGCGCACACACAGGGATCGGGCGGTCGTGGTTAGATTCAAAGATCCGCATCCTGATGAAAATGCGAGGAGTTTGGACGACTAGTGCTTGAGGATTCTGTTCTGTGGAAATGAAGAGGGCCTGTTTCTCGCATTTTTAGAGACATCAGACAGGTATATAGATAGGGTATTCTTTTTTAATTTTTGGTTAGAGTGCCGGCATAACTTTTTTTAAACTAGAATCATTGAATGCTTTTCTTTCTTAAATTAAAGTGCATAAATTTTTTCTTTAATACTTATCTTTAATTAATCTAAATTCCCAATCAAGATACAGTAGAAATAAACAAACCAAGACACATTAACTGTTACAAGGAGCACTCCTGAATCATAATTTACAATATATCTACATTGTAAATCCCAAATAATGATTTACAAAGTTTATACATTGTAGTAAATCATGATTCAGGAGTGCTCCTTGTATCAGTTAAAGTGTCTTGGTTTGTTTACTTCTACTACATCTTGAATTTGAATTTAGTATAGGTTACATACAGTCGGAAAAATGAAAGAATACCCATGAACGATCACACCAATCATTTATTTTGTATTTGCTTAAATAACAAACGTTTGTTATAGAAAAAGACAGCAAATACAAAACAAGTGATTGATGTGATCGTTCATGGGCATTCTTTCATTTTTCCGACTGTACTTATATTATTTTTTTTGTAAATAGATGTATTTTATTTGTAAATTATTAGATTTCCCTTTGATTTTACATTTATTTTCCTCCGAATTTTTATTCTTCTTCTTAAAGTTCCATCTCCTAGAGGAAGTTGGATATCATAATGGCTATGGTCACTTTGTTGGCTGCTGCTCTGAACAGTTGTAATGAACTACATCTAAACCATTCTCTAAGGTTTCTCAGCCAGGAGATGCGTCTTCTTCCTTGGATGCTTCCTTGCATAATAACTCTAGCAGCTCATATTTCTCTCCTCTGGTAATGTGACCCAAATATTCTAGTTTTCTTGTTTTTATACTGTTCATAATTTCTAACTCCTTATTTAAACGTCGTAGCACTTCAACATTGGTAATCCTTTTTATTGCGAATTGGGAATTTTTATTGCTTTTTAATAAAACATTTTTTCTGCAAGAGTTTTCTTGCATTTCATTATTGTGCGCAAATCCTTCAGGAACTTTCAGGTTGCATTCGGTGTACCGTATATTATAATACATCTATATGCACAGGTAGACCGCATTCTCGTGTAGGTTCTATACTATAGCGGAGAAATGTCTGTAGTGCATAAACAAGTTAGTTAAACAATTTTTTCCACCTACCTCTACCGAAAGTATACTTTTCCTGACCTGATTGTAGGGAGCAAAATCGTACTTTTCCTCCCTAGGGAGGAAAAGTAAAAGTGACGTGATGGTATGTCATTGATGAAATAACTTATTGAAGCCCTATTACAATATTCTATTATCTATTACGTAAATATCTATACATTTTAACGTTTATTTATATAGCACCCTGTATTTTGCAGAATGGTAAAAACAGTGCCTCCCTAGGGAGGAAAAGTACTTTTTCTCCCTAGGAAGGAAAAGTAAAAGTGACGTCATGGTATGTCATTGATGAAATAACTTATTGAAGTCCTATTACAATATTCTATTATCTATTACGTAAGTATCTATACATTTTAACGTTTATTTATATAGCACCCTGTATTTTGCAGAATGGTAAAAACAGTAAATTGTTATTCTGATTTAACAATGTTTACATTAATGATTTGACTTATATTTGACAGTTGACAGTTATTTATACAGTACCTACTTGTTAGTTTTAGTGCTCTAATAAATTTTGTCAGTTACATCCATAAATAAATTATTTAAAAATGAAAAAATACTTGATATTTTAATACCCGCTTTATATCAACAATAAATTGAACAAGAAATTGACAAAGTTATTCAAGGCCAAATTGGACGTGTACAAAATGTATGGTTTGTGGTACAAAACACAATTTGACATCCAATTTTACCAACAGATCACCTAAAGTGTTCTGTAACTTTAATGTGAATCAAAAGAAAATGAAGGAATTTGATGAAATAGAACAATTAGATATGTTTTATTTTGTCAAATTTCTTTATTTTCTTTTTATTCACGGCAAAATTGGATGTAGAATTGTGTTTTGTATAAGTCAAATTTGACCTTGAAGAATTTCTTGTTCAATTTATTGTTGATGTAAAACGGGTATGAGGAAGGTGGAAAAATCATATTATGTATAACATGGGAGTAAAGTGCCCTTTCCTCCCTTGTTATACAAATAGCTATTTCCACCTATAACCCGGTCTATATAGACATTTCAAATAACAAAAATTGCCGGAGAGCCAAATTTTGGTGTAGAGCTAGGGTATACCATAACAAATAAAGTTTAAAAAGTCCCCATCGATCCCATGTGTGCGTCAAAAGTTATTCGGTGTCAAAGGTCAAAATTTGAGATTTTTTGGATTTTTTTCGAAAACGGTAAGTTTTATCAAAAAAAAACCTTAAACCAAAGTTGTAGATCTTAAAATTCTCTACAAAAATAGTCCTTACTATTTTTTTCCTAAGAGTTGCCATTCCTGAGATATCGCGATTCAAAGAGTCACATTATACATGATATGCACACGTTTCCACACCACCTGTGAGGTATTGTACTCGGCGCGTTTTTTTTACCGTGGTTTCCCCTGTAGGCCTACTCCACTAACTGTTTTGACAATTTTAGGATAATTTAAGGAAACAATACCGGTCAAGTTCTAGATATTACCTTATTATTGATATTGATTATTGATATTGCTATTGATTATTAGGTTAACTATTGTTTTGATTTCTTTAGATATTTTAATCAGATTCATATTCTTGAAAGTCTACTTCAACAGTCAAGTCTTCTTCGATTTCATCTTCTTCCTCTTCCTCTTGCTGGATGTTCAAAAATTGTTCAAATGTGACTGGGTCATTGGTCTCTTCATTAAAATCACAGGAGTCTTCCTCTGTTGTACTAAACTGGACATTTGAGCAAGACTGACCTTGGCAGTTGGTACACACTAGAGAACACAGCAACCCGACTTTTTTACATCCACATTTGGCACTACAACCTTTTTTGCAACTGCAAAAAATAGTGTTAAGGAGTTTTTCTGGAGCAGGTGGGAGTAAGGTTTTAATCGGTTCCAGAGTATTATCTATTAATTTCCAACCCCAGTCTTCTGGATTCAGTTCATTGCCTAGCCATGTTTGAACTTGATAATATACTCGATACAAATGTTGAAAAGCAGATGCTGATGTTGGAGGAAGACATGATAGTTGTACTTGTTTCTTGTTTCGCGTATTTTTTACAAAAGTTAAGTATCGGTATTTATCAAGACAAATAATTTTTTTTGGAGCTCCATAAACCGCAAGAAGAAAGCGAATTCCTTCCGTAATTATTGTTTGCGGTGTAGAATCAAGTTCTGTAAAAACTTTACAGCAGTCAGTCAAATCTTTTTTTTTTTTTCGAATAATTTAAGTACTGACGTTTTGCCCCTTCTGTACATTGCGGACGTAGTGTCGCAGCCGGTTATCGCATGTAAAAATAAAATGTACTTTTGGCATTTGGGATAAGCCGATAAACTATTCGAAGAATATATCTCTGTTCGCTGTTGAGCCCTTCCAGGTTTCAGAAAATAAATAACTTTATCTACTGGAGTCCTTGCAGTAATCAGTACCAACAAATCAACATCTTCACCAACTACAATTGTTGTATTTGTTGCCTTAAATTTTTCAATTGCTATCTCAATTATAAGGACATCTGCGTCATTTTTAGCTTGTTTCACTTCAATATTCGCAGCTGTTAATTTGTCAGTTAACATGGAAATGAAACGAGATTTATTATTAATGTTGGCGAAAAATTGTTGTTGATTCGCTGGAACTGTTATATTTTCATCAAAGATAATCTCGGAACCCGATGATGTTTTTTGTAGTTCGACGACGTTGTTCTGCAGCTTTAATATTCTTTGTCGAGTCATTGTAGCCGTCAAATACCACTGTCACTGTAAGCCCGTAATGTCTGCGTAGATACTGAACATATTTATCAAAAATAACGCTAAAGGTGTCTTCTCGATCCCACACAACGTGATGTAGTAGGTACCCTCCATCAATAATGTAAGTAGCGTTTCTACGATCAACCTCAGTATTGACTGATTCAAAGCAATCATAAATTGCTGACTTTGTTGTTTTACGCATTCCAGCTGCATCGAAAAGTGATAAGGGGTAAGGAGCTAATTCATACTCAAAAAATTTTTCAATCTCATCCTCAAAAGCTTCAGTGATACTCATGCGTTGAAATAATAATACAAGATCTATAGCTACTTCCTCTTCGTGAACTTTCACGGTGCTACTCGCAGCTAAAAGAGGGAGTACTTTTTCAGAGCGTTTTAATTTTATATTATTAAATGTTTCACCTGTCATTTTAGCCATTAAAGCAATCCCAACTTCATGAGCTTTATGGCAATTAATCTTATCATCACCAACAACTCCAGAAGCAATAGATATGATTTTATTAATTTTAGGAAAAGGATCATGTGATGAAAACCAGTCTAGAAGTTTTTTAATATCTTTAGCATCTTTTATGAGCCGCGAGTCACTTGCATCTACATGCTGATCTGTTGTGTCCATTCGAACATTAGCAAGAACTTGCAACCCCTCACACACAGTATTCATTGCATGCATTCCGTAAACCCATTTACTTATCACACTTTCTTTCGTACTTCTTCCTCGAGAAATGCCCCCATGTGTTTTAATAGATTTCATCATCGATTGTTCAATAATCATATCTGTTGAAGATCCACAACAAAGTTTATCAGAACGTCGAACAGTAAAAAATCCTTCTGTAAACATTTGATAAATACTAGGATCCATTACCTCGTTCAATCGAAGCATGTCTTGTAAGTACAAGTGCGCAGACTTAGCATAAGGTAAATGTCCAGATGCATGGAAATAAGGCAGCATTTCTTTAACTCAGTTCAAATGTGCTTGCCAATCTCCCATACGTTCTGCTCTTATAAACTCCTTTGCGATGGATACCATCCGAAAGTATTGTACCCATAATTGTGCGGTTGGCCCTCGTTTCTAATATTCAATTAATTTGTTATTAAACTGATCAAGTAATTTTCCACATATTTTATCATCTTCGATGTCATAGTATGAAAGAATGTTATTTAAAATATTTTCAACGGTAATAATAAGATTTGCATCCATTTCATCATCAATAGTGAGTTCTTTTAATATTCTTAATGCTAAAGTGAGTTGGAAGTATTGTATGAGATCGAACTGCTCTCGCGTAAGCATGGTCATTAAGCATTTTCTCTAAAGATTTCAGTGCATAAATTTCAGCATAAAGAAACAGATAATATTATGAACCAGACCTACGGACAATACTGTAGCCATTGCCTATAATAGACAATCTGTTCTTTTTTAAACAATCGTATAGCCAAATGTTTTTCAAGGCCACGTGGATAGAGGAAATTCAGTTTGAGACTGATTACCTTTTGAAGAAATATTTTCAGAATAGTATAATATACTATATAAAAGAGACACAAATAGGCATTTATACTTGTCTTAAGGGCCACATATGTATATACGTGGCTTATATGTGCATATAATGTATAAAGTAACTTTTATAATGGCGATATCTCAGGAATGGTAACTCTTAGGAAAAAATTGTAAGGACAATTTTTGTAGAGAATGTTAAGACCTACAACTTTGATTTGAGGTTTTTTTTGATAAAACTTATCGTTTTCGAAAAAAATCCAAAAAATCTCAAATTTTGACCTTTGACCCCGAATAACTTTTGACGCACACATGGGATCGATGGGGACTTTTTAAACTTTATTTGCTATGGTATACCCTAGCTCTCCACCAAAATTTGGCTCTCCGGCAATTTTTGTTATTTGTCAAGCATTTTGATGTCTAAGTTGACCGGATTACTACCTCTATGAAAAGTATACATTTCCTGGCCTCACTGTAGGGAGCAAAGTCTTACTTTTCCTCCCTAGGGAGTAAAAGTAAAAGTGACGTCATGATATTTCATTGATGAAATATAACTTATTAACGCCTTGTACAATATCTATTTTCTATTACGTAAGTATCTATAAATTTTAACGTTTATTTATAAAACACCCTGTATTTTGCAGAATGCTAAAAAACAGTAAATTGTTATTTTGATTTAACAATGTTTACATTAATAATTTGACTTATTTGACAGTTGACAGTTATACTGTACCCTGTACCTACTTGTTAGTTTTAGTTCTCTAATACATTTTGTTAGTTGTTACATAAATACATGATTTAAAAATGAAAAAATCACTTGTTAATTGAGGGAGGTGGAAAAACCATATGTATAAATGATTACTAGTCAGTAAACTTCATTCTCGGGAGGAAAAATACCACTTTCCTCCCTTGTTATACAAATAGCTATTTCATGTTCAATTACAACTTCAAGAATGATATTTATATTCATGCCAATACATACATTAAACAACGTCTTATGAGCAAGTAGGTCCCCTAAAATTAAAACGGATTCTTAATTTCATAACTGTAGTTTTGTCACTGCATACTAAATGAATCATAGACTTTTCGGACTAAGAACAAGAACATAACAAGAATATTAAAATTGGCATTGCGTCATGTATCAAATCGTAAATGCTTCTCCTTAACTAGGATATGCAACCAAGATGGACAATAGTACATACCTAGAAATTGTATACGGAGTTAAAGAGACATTTTAGTCATCAATAACTCTTTGTATGAGCACGAAAGAGCAATAAAGTTTACAAGAACTGGTTTAAATATTTTTTTGTATAGTCACGAAGTAAGACATTCCTTATAACGTGATTAAGGTATTATGTTGAAGATAAAGGTATTCAAGCATAGATATTTCAATATTTCGATAACTCCTTAAGCGGGCCATTCATGATCTGATTTGTAGTACCTCTAGTGGTACGACCAGAGAGAGAGAGTGACACTACTTTGTGGTCCCTCTAGTCGTACTACCAGACCATTCACGCCCCAACATTTTATCTTTCTAGCCGCCAACAAAGGTCTTACCTTTCAGCCACCTGTTTTCACGTTGGTGTACACTAAAAAATGTATCGAGTAAAGTCTATGCAAAATATAATTCGGAGGATTTGTGTTTTTAAAAATTGGGTACAAGAGTTGAGGTTTCATAATTAAGCATGCCATAAGTTTCGTTTCTCTAGCATTTGTCTAGGGATGATATGAAGTAATTAATTTTTACGACTCTTGTAATTTTTACGACTTTTTAAGATGGAGGGTAGTTATATTCTATTTTAGTAAACTAAACTGGAGCTGGGATTTGCATTTAAAAATGAACAAAAGTCGTTTTTTTCCTCCTAAAATATTTCATTGTTAAGCTCCAAATCAGGCAAATCTTGAAATTTGCCGTGATTTATACTTCGCCTCATTGTCCTCTGACATCTTTATAAACACATCGCCAAATAAATAATTTAACGATGGTAAAGTATAAGCCTGGCTACAGATAAATGAGAAATTTAAAGAGATATACCAATTGGTGTACAAGTGGTACCTATACCAGAGGGTCGTGTAAAATTTTCCATCCTATAAGGGTATACCGAACAAAATATCCATGTGCTTAGATCAAATGACATCTGTTTTAATAGTTCCTCTTTAATATTTTGCCTTGTTACAGAATAGTATTCAGAAAAACGCAAAAATAAGTACTGTAAAATATAATTTCATTAGGTACAATTATAAATAATATATTATATTTAAATAATTATAACTGTTAGGTCTATTTAATCAAAATAATGCTTTTATCTTTAATCACAATAATGTTTTTATTTACGCTGCTGCTAAAAGTTGCCGATATAAGCTCCTTTTTATACCTATCAATGACTCCTCTTACTCGATTGTCGGGTTCTTGTCACAGCTCTGCTGTGCTAAAGGTTTTTACATTTCCACGAAATTCTGAACGACCGATAACAAGACTGATAACGCAACAATTGGCAAATGTTGGAGTAATGACAATGTAAAGTGCAAAGTTAATGTACCAGCTTCCAGGGGCAAACGAATATGCATTTTGATTTTACATTGTGGAGGGGAAGATGGTTGGGTAACCGATGGCTTACTATTAAATGCAAAAGACATTAAAGACAGCTGTTTGGACTATCATCAAGATATTACGGGTGAACTTTTCGAATCGTGGGTTAAAAATAACTTATTACCAGATTTAGCAGACAACAGTGTTATTGTTTTAGATAATGCATCATATCATTCTAGACAACTTAAAAAAATTCCAAATAAATACTCTAGAAAGGATGAATTGCAAGATTTTTTATTATCACAAGATTTATATTTTGAAGATTGGTACACTAAAGACCAATTAGTAGAGGTACTTAATACAAAATTATTTGTAAAGGAATATATTATTGATGATGCAGCAAGTAAAAATGGACATACAACATACATCCCGCTAATTTTTTTTACTATTTTAGATATTTCTTTAGTATTAACACAGTTGTGCAAAGATTTACTCAAACTTCTTTTTTGTACTTATACCGGGTGGAGGAAAAGAAATGTTTTTCTCATGTTAAGTTTGAAACACCCTGTAGGGAAGACGAGGTATAATAATGAGTATGCATCGGAATCGTATTATAGTCTTATGTTTTGTGAACATTTTGTTTTTTGAATGTGCCTGATATCTTTAAAAACAAAGAAAATAGACGGTTTTGTAGTTTAACATGTGTTTTAACCGAAACAAAAGTTTGAGACACCCTTTATGGAGGAAAAGGTAAAATGGTGGTTATGCGTCGATACTATGTTGTAGTCTCATCTTTTGTGAACCATTTATTTTTTTAATTTCTCTGATATCTTTAATAACAAAGAAACTAGACGGTTTTACTTTTTAATATGTGTTTTAACTGACGACTGCGATATGTGAGGAGGTCATGTCTTATCATACCACTAAGACGAAAATATTTCCTATATATAGTGCTAAAGAAAAAGAGTGTTCAAAGAAAAAGAATATGTGTAATGTACCTCTCGATATTTAAAGAGCCTCCAGGTAGACACCGAATCCGTATTACTTTCAAGGAAATTCCACCCCAAAACATCATATAGCCTCCATTAAACAATCTCGTCTCTCTTATGTTGTGCTGGGCATACCGCTTACCTGATCGACAATCGTTTACGTTATGTGCCTTTCTGTTTTTAAAGTTTTGTTAACTGTTATTTTTTACTGTTAATTTAGTTTTGTTTCAGTTAAAATACATGTTAAGGAGTAAAACCAGCTATTTTCTATTTTATTTTCTTTATCTTTAGAAAGCTAAAGATATCAGGGAGATTCAAAAAACAAAATGTTCACAAAACATAAGACTACAAACATAAGAAAAACATTACTTTTCTTCCACCCGGTATAAGTACAAAAAAGAAGTTTAATTAAATATTTGCACAACTGTGTAAATACTAAAGAAATATCTAAGATAATAAAAACAAAAATTAGCGAAATCCGTTAATCCGTTCACGAAAAAATCAACGATGAAAATGAGCATACATTTTCTATATCCTTAACTTATGACTCTCAGTGTAGTGGAAATTTTTAATCCAACATCCAACATCGGCATTCACGCTCGAACTTTCTTTGTAATACCGCTAGTAGTACCACTAGTGGTACTACTAGTAGTACTACAACCCATTCACGGTCTGATTTTAGATCCAACGTATCACTATCTCTCTCTTGTCGTACCACTAGAGGTACTACAAATCAGATCGTGAATGGCCCGCATTAGAAATGATAGACATTAACACGTAGTAAGAAATAAGTATTCGAAATCTGTCTTGCGGAGTATGTTTTAATTTTTAATGAGGAAATAGTTCGTAGTAGTAGGCAAGGCAATGAAGTAGTAAAAAGCCCTAAACCTACTAATTTTTTACAGTTGGATATATATCTCAATGAAACTTGTTTTATTCGATTCGTTAGAGCCTTAGACATTTTGTGAACCAAAGTTATGATGACGAAATGAAAATTGCATTAATGAACAAAGAAAATGCATTTCGAACTGATGAAAAATGATAAATTTGTAATTCGGAAAGAATTGACGGAAATGAGTAATTTTATAATAAAAAATAAAAATTTAATATTTATTTACTGTGTAACCAACAGCACAATATTTGTGGTCAGCGACCCCATTAAACAACACTAAAGCCAGCCACCCACGATACTGCGGCATCGTTTAATTTTGTCGAATTCGACTAATTAACAAAAATTTTGATCGTGTGTGACCGTGCATCCAACAAAATCGTTACAATTTGATTACAGAGAGACTGGCCTGAATGCTGCAGTACTGCAGAAATGATATCATCGACGATTTTGTCGAAGGACACCGCAGTACCATGAGTGGCGGGATTTAGTTTCTTAATGAATAGTCCTGTTGCCAGGGGGGTACAACGGCCTCCTTAATTCAGATGGACTTACCCAAATTTTTTTTATGTATTTAGACCCGTAGAACACGAATTTTTTGGGTAACAGTTGATCCGGATGTCACTAAGACTGTTACAAACAAAAAACTTGAGGAATTACATAACAGCGACTTTTCGCAAAACAAAACATTTTTTTGTATTTTTTGGGTGATTCTCAGCAAAAAATGATCTTGCAAGTTTTTTCGTAGGATGCATAATTTTCGAGATAACCGCGGTTGAACTTTCAAAAACTCGAAAAATTGCAATTTTTGAACCCGAATAACTTTTGATTAAAAAATAAAATAGCAATTCTACTTACTGCATTTGAAAGTTCAAGTCAAATTCTATCGGTTTTGATTATTTGCATTGCTAAAAATTAAGTTTTTATTTGTTAAACAAAGCCATAAACACATAGTGTTTCCCGTGCCCAATGCATGCGTTTTAATGTACGTAATCGACGTAGAACTTGTCTGTATGCGCGCCTACTCGTTCGATTTCAAATGAGAAATGCATTGAAAACATCATTAAATCACTATGTGTTTACAGCTTTGTTTAACAATAAAAAAATTAATTTTTAGCGATGAAAATAATCAAAACCGATAGAATTTCACTTGAACTTTCAAATGCGGTAAGCAGAATTGCTATTTTATTTTTCAATCAAAAGTTATTCGGCTTCAAAAATTGCAATTTTTCGATTTTGTGAAAGTTCAACCGCGTTTATGTCGAAAACTATGCATCCCACGAAAAAACTTGTAAAAACATTGTTTGCTTAGAATGGCCCAAAAAATACAAAAAAATGTTTTGTTTTGCGAAAAATCGCTGTTATGTGATTTCTCAAGTTCTTTGTTTATAACAATCTTATCGACATCCGGATCGACTGTTACCCAAAAAATTCGTGTTCTACGGGTCAAAATACGTAAAAAAACTTGGGTAAGTCCATCTGAATTAAGGAGGCCGTTGTACCCCCACTGGTGACAGGACTAGAACTATCGTCACAATCTTAAGTTTACCTTTACACATTGCAATCCAAAGCAATCAGAAACCAGATCCCGCATCGTATTCCAGAATTCCTCAAAAGCTTCAAATATACTTAACATCGTATTGTACTACCGGCAACACCACGGCAAAGGACATTGGAACAGGATGCCCAAAAGGCATCCGAATGAAATGTTCTGAAATCACTGTTTTAAATGACATACAAGATTCACCAACCGAACTACACGGAATTTATTCACAATTTTCTATCTAAAAATAGGGCAGCAAAGGATCGCACTCGCTTTCCAGAGTTACTGAAAGCATTCAAATATACGTAACATCGTATATTTATTCCCGAAAGTACCACTGCAATGTGCACTGGGACAGTATGTCCAAAGGTACCCGAATAAAAAGTTTTTAAATCACTGTTTTAAATGACATACAAGATTCACCAACCGAACTACACGGAATTTATTCACAATTTTTTATCTAAAAATAGAGCAGCAAAGGATCGCACTCGCTTTCCAGAGTTACTGAAAGCATTAAAATATGCGTAATATCGTATATTTATTATTCCCGGCAGTACCACTGCAAAGCGCACTGGGACAGTATGTCCAAAAGTACCCGAAAGAAATGTGAAATCATTGTTTTTAACGACATACAAGATTCACCAACCGAACTGCACGGAATTTATTATTCACAATTTTCTATCTAAAAATAGGCCAGGACAGCATCATACCACCGACGTTTCAAATTGTGCAAGGTACACATAAAAAATATTGATGGAAAGATAAATCACTAAACAGAACGTGCATTATCTGCTGTTTTATCAAGAAAAATTCTTTGAATCGTCTGTCATACGCTTGCTACAGTAGATTATTTGATTTGTAAGCAGTGACATATCGATACAATGTTTGGAATTAGCATTATCTAAAAATAATGACAAAGTGACTTTTATAATGTCCAGAAGCTATTTTCTTTTGGCATCTTAATACAATTTACTATTTTTATATGGAATTAACCGCAATTTTAGTTTAACATGTTTATTTTGAGGATGATGTAAGAAGTCGAAATCGAAATTTTAAACTAAAATTGTGGTTTATTCTCAATAAAAATAGTAAAAATATTTTAATTAATTAATTGCATTAGGGATAACAGACTATAAACATACGGTCTTAAAATTAATGCCAAGAAAACAAAAACAATAGTAATGAAGAGAACGAATATCCTAAACAACATATGTACTTATTTTTAAAGCATGGTAGATTGATAGAACAAGTTGAAATTTTGAGATGTAGAATCTACAACTAAGAGATTGGACATTCTTAATGACGCCCTGTGTACCTACATAGGCGCCCATACCCATGGGAAGGGAGGCCGTACCCCTAGCTTTTCGGTTGCTTTAAACTATATATCGGCAGTTTCGAACAAGAATGACAATTTTGTCAATTCCTATTTTTTGCGTAATTAACTTCTAAAATACTGTGTACAGATGATGCAAAAGTGACAGAACTGTAACTATGTGCTGAGCCACTACAGGGTAGTTGCGTCGTTATTGAAATACGCACCATTTTAGACCTTGTTTCAGATGAATAATGACGCAACTGTAAGTAGGGTTGAAAATGGAGGGGATTAAATTAAAATAATGAAATTCGGACCAATTAAGCCAAAATAAAAGCCATCGCTGTAAGAGAATAAACGGCATATTATTAATTTTTTTTATTACTCCAATTTATTTAAGGTACTAACTAGTACACTTTAGAAGACCAAAAAAATTCATTTGTTTCAAGAATTTTTTTCTCAGAACCTATAATAAAAATGAACATAAAACTTTTTACATATTAATATCTAACTCTTAGAGAGTACAAAAAATATATATCTTTATTCATTTATTCACGTGCACTAATATTGTAGAGGGCGCAAAAGTCGAGGCCTCAAAAAATGATGGCGGACAGTTAATCGCGGGATTGGGATATCTGAAACAAAAAAATCGTACTGCATTTGAAAAAGGAAGGTTTCTTACGTGACAATTTACCACAATTTGACCAAAAAATAAAAAATAAATATTTTTTAACAACGAAAAACGGGTGATTTTTTCACATAATTTTTTAGGACATCGCACACATCTTATGGAAAATATAATGTCACTCAAATTCAATAAAATTTATACGAATAGATTCGTTTTAAATTAACGGTCAAATCTTATCATTGCGCCAACTCTTAATTATGATTAATTGCGGCGCAAATTGCAATTAAAGTTTATCGAAATCACATTTTTGGAGTCAGTAAAAATGTCAGTTACAATCACTATTGCTCTGGGTGCTATTCAAAAGAGCTTAAATCCCGCTGGGCCTAAGCGGATTAGTGAAACTAATCCGCTGATTTATGGAGTACCGACAATTTGGGTATTTTAAAATATTTTTTCTCTCTCTAACTTATGTACGTACCCATTTGATTTCAGATTTATTTATATCAATTTCTGCTCTTATTATTGAAAATATAGAGTTGGCGCAATGATAAGATTTGACCGTTAATTTAAAACGAATCTATTCGTATAAATTTTATTAAATTTGAGTGACATTATATTTTCCATAAGATGTGTGCGATGTCCTTTCCGTAAAATCTTATATATTTTTCGGAATATTTCACTAACGGTGGTAAATTGTCACGTAAGAGACCTTCCTGTTTCAAATGCCGTACGATTTTTTTGTTTCAGAGATCCCAATCCTGAGATTAACTGTCCGCCATCGGAACTACTTTTTTTCGAGGCTTCGACTTTGGCGCCCTCTACAATATTAGTGTACGTACATAAAGGAAAAAAGATATTTTTTTTTGTATTCTGTAAGAGTTAGATATTGATATGTAAAAAGCTTTATGTTCATTTTTAATAAGAGTTCTGAGAAAAAAAATCTTGAAAAAATGCTTATTTTTGGTCTTCCAAAGTGTACTAAGTAGTACCTTAACAATCTGTTCCGTTAGGAACAACCAGTTAAAGTTATGACTTTCTTAGGCTATGACATGTACAGTAGGAAAAATGAAAGAATACCCATGAACGAACATATAAAACACGCTGTATTTTCCTGTCACCGTGTCACACAAAAAATTGGCCAGCGGAAGTACATGTAATAATTATTGTTACATGTACTTGCACTGGACAATTTTCTTTGTGACACGGTGACATATGTTCGTTCATGGGTATTCTTTCATTTTTCCGACTGTAGGTAAGAATTCCAATGAAAACTTTTCTTTCTAAATTATCAACAAATTTAAACATAGTACTACCAGTAAAATAAAGTAACACTTAAAATAGTTGTAAAATAGTAAATATTTAAAAATCGCTTTTTTGTACAGAAAAATTTTAAGATTAAGAATGACGCAACTGTAGACAGGGTTGAAAATGGGTGGATTAAATTAAGATAATGAAATTCAGACCAATAGGGATGAAAATAAAAGTCATCATTGTAAGGATAAACGACATGCCGATGCTCATGGACGATTACTGATTCCCTATTTTAAATATTTAAAAATCGTTCTTTGCTCTTCTGAGAAATTTGGCTTTTTGCACGTACGTCATTCTTGTGCCGGACCGGCGATATTGTCATCCAAAATATAAAAATTGTAATGTGCAAAATCTTCACGTCTACCCCCCCCCCCTTCTAAAAACACGTCTGCCCTTTTATATGGGCGCCCATGACCCTGGGGGATTGTCATCCCCATACAAGGATTGTCATCCCCATACAAGGATTGTCAAAAAAGAACTCCCATGGAACGTTGGAACGGCAGGCAGAGTAAAATAGAAAAATGTATCAGAAAAAGATAAAAATGTAATAGACCCATTCAACCAACACGTGAAATAGCCAAAGGACCCCGCAGAAACCTTATGGGAAATGGCTCTATGTCAAATGCTCTTAAACTTTGGGTTCTGGTAGTCTTTGATGTGTAGAACAAAAGACTCAATAGCTCCAAACAATCATGGTTTTAAGATATAAGCCTCTGAAGTTATAGGTACAGTGAGGACGTTTGAGTTGGAATAAACGGGCGACTCTGGAGATAAATTACAAATCAGGTCGATTTCTGTTTTTAAATTATAATTTTTTGGCATGTATATCATACTAGTGACGTCATCCATCTGTGCGTGATGACGCAATCGATGATTTTTTTAAATAAAAATAGGGGTCGTGTGATAGCTCATTTGAACGGTTATTAAATTCTTTATTCAATAATATAAACATTAACAATATTATTTATACTGGGTGAACAAAAAATTTTTTTTAAATCAGTTAATTGAGACAAAAAGAGGAATGTATATAATTTGTTTAATTCGAAATACATTTTACTGTTGTCCGAAAACAGGAAAAAATGTTTATTTGATAAATAAATATTGTTTTTCGCTTAAATTCAATATTAAAGCTGCCACCCACCTGCCTATTAGCAGTTTGAAGATTTAATTTAAGCAAAAAGCAATGTTTATTTTTCAAATTAACATTTTTTCTGTTTTCTGAGAGCAGTAAAATGTATTTCGAATTAAATAAATTATATACATTCTTCTTTTTGACTCAATTAATTTAATTAAAAAAAATTTTGGGACCCTGTATGAATATTTATGTTAATGTTTATATTAGTGAATAGAATATTAAATAGCCTTTCAAATAAACTATCACACGACCCCTTTCGCTTAAATTAAATGTTCAAACTGCTAAGAGGCAGGTGGGTGGCAGTTTTAATATTGAATTTAAGCGAAAAACAATATTTATTTATCAAATAAACATTTTTTCGTGTATGTATAAACATGTATTTCGAATTAAATAAATTATATACATTCTTCTTTTTGTCTCAATTAATTTAATTCAAAAAACATTTTTGGGCACCCTGTATAAATAATATTGTTAATGTTTATATTATTGAATAGAGAATTTAATAACCTTTCAAATGAGCTATCACACGACTCCTATTCTTATTTTAAAAAAATCATCGATTGCGTCATCACGCCCAGATGGATGACGTCACTAGTATGATATACATGCCAAAAAATTATAATTTAAAAATAGAAATCGACCTGATTTGTAATTTATCTCCAGAGTCGATCATTCTCGACGAAATGAATTTATTCCAACTCTAACGTCCTCACTGTACCTATAACTTCAGAGGCTTATATCTTAAAACCATGATTTTTTGGAGCTATGCGCCCATTCCATCCCAATCAAGGACTACCAGAACCCACAGTTTCAAAGCATTTCCCATAAGGTTTCTGCGGGGTCCTTTCTCTCGAAATTTGTGATTTATGACCCTTAAGCTAATACCAAACCGTAATTTATTGCCTCTTTACACTATTTTTATTGTCCTGAAAACCGTGGATCATTTTTCGATGAAGTGACCATAAACTGACACAGTTCAAAGAGATTTAACATACAAGTGCAAAAAAGTCCCCCTTTTCAATTGAGCTAGGGAGCTGATACGATCAGTGCCGGGGTAATTTTACTATGTAATGGTCTAACTACGTTGTGTTAAGATTTTTATCATTTTATGAATTAACCAAATTAATAAGCCCGATGCCACTACCGCCCAAACTGGTAGTGTATGGTCCTTACTCTGGGTCCGACCGATTTTATCAAAAAATAAATATTTATTAAGTGCACAGTAATAAGGGATACTAACTGTGTGCTCTTTTCTTTGCACTATTTTATATTTTCTATCTCTCTTTGCCGACGTTTAAATTTGAAAACCGCTTCAACACGTTCGTCAATGGGTCGTTGGAAAGAGACTTTATACAACTATTCCAGAGAAATAAGGTTTTTCTCGTGACACATCCCCCTCCAGGCCGAAACCAAATTTTTTGAGTAGTATGGACATCTATATTAAGAGGAAACAGTAGCGATCAACAGGTAGTCAAAACGCGTTCCAAGATTGCGGCTGTAATTTTGAATATTTTTTCGAGATATTTTGCACACGTATTCGTAATATAATAAAGAATGGCGGTACAGAGTCCAATTTGAAAAATTTATTAATATGTGGAAATTACTCTGTAATTAAATACAATATTAAAAAAACGAGCCTGTACCGCTATTAAGAAGAACAAAAAAATACACTTTCTTCAAATAAACTTTTTTATCCGATGCCTAGATTTTGTGTCATTTTGGAACTACTAAAATTTTTAATTTAATTAGTAGTTCCAAAATGACACAAAATCTAGGCATCGGATAAAAAAGTTTATTTGAAGAAAGTGTATTTTTTTGTTCTTCTTAATGGCGGTACAGGCTCGTTTTTTTAATATTGTATTTAATTACAGAGTAATTTCCACATATAAATATATTTTTTAAATTGGGCTCTGTACCGCCATTCTTTATTATATTACGAATAAGTGTGCCAAGTATCTCAAAAAAATATTCAAAACTACAGCCGCAATCTTGGAACGCGTTTTGGCTACCTGTTGATCGCTACTGTACCACCTTAATAACCTATATGTTTCGTGCAGCCGATTTTGATGATCATATACATAGTTATAAACAAATAAAGATCAAAAAACGGAAAATTTTCGCTTTTTTCGTCTATTACTAAAAAGTGAAGCATTCTAAACAAATTTGAGAATAAGAAACTCATAAATCATAGAAAAAACTTCAATATGGCGTTCAGTGAATATGTCTATCCTTATTTGTTGCTTAGAAAATTGCAAAATAAGTCATACATTTTGAGATTTTATAAATGTTCATAACTTATCTAAAAATTAAGTTAGAACCTTCTTATTACACGGAATGCTGAGATTTCTTGTGCTTAAATTATATCTTAAATTTAAAACCAATTGGTCAAATAGTTTAAAAGTTATTTATTTTGTTTATCCCAAATTCATTTTTTTTGCAACACTTTTTGAGGTTACAGTAATACTTCTGACATTTTATGAAAGAAGAACATTTATACTAGTAACTTAATTATAAAAAAATGACAAACAGTAATTTTAAACAGTGTAAAATAATTTTGCAAAAACATGTCGATTTTTTGCCTACTTATAAACAATTAGAATAACTTTTTAACCGTTAGCCGAAGAAAAATTATTTTTTCATATTTAGAAAAACTGAATTTTTATACACATTTAGAAAGAAAAACAATTGTCCTAGGACAATTAGAGGCGAAGTTAGCCCCCCTCCTTTTTAATTCACATGTTCTTGCAAAATAATTTTGCAATATTAAGAATTATTATTGTCATTTTTTTTAATTAAATTAATATTGTAAATCTTCTTCTTTCATAAACTATCCAAAGTATTACTGTAACTTTATCATTTTCTGACTTATAATGTTGCAAAAAAAATTAATTTGGGATAAACAAATTAAATAACTTTTAAACTATTTGACCGATTGATTTGGAAGGACATCGCACACATCTTATGGAAAATATGTCACTCAAATTCAATAAAATTTATATGAATATATTCGTTTCAATTTAACGATCAATTCTTATCATTGCGCCAACTCTTAATTTTCAATAATAAGAGCAGAAATTGATATAAATCAATCTGAAATCAAATGGGTAGGTACATAAGTTAGAGAGAGAAAAAATATTTTAAAATACCCAAATTATAGTTAGTTCATAAATCTTCTCGAGCTCTTAAGCATCTTATTATAATAGTTTCACTAATCCGCTTAGGCCCAGCGGGGTTTAAGCTGTTTTGAATAGCACCCAGAGCAATAGTGATTATAACTGACACGTTTATAGACTCCAAAAATGTGATTTCGATAAACTTTAATTGCAATTTGCGCCGTAATTAATCATAATTAAGAGTTGGCGCAATGATAATAATTGACAGTTAATTTAAAACGAATCTATTCGTATAAATTTTATTGAATTTGAGTGACATTATATTTTCTATAAGATGTGTGCGATGTCCTTTAGGGTATGATTTAAGCACCAGAAGCCTCAGCATTCCGTGTAATAAGAAGGTTCTAACTTAATTTTTACATAAGTTATGAATATTTATAAAAACTCAAAATTTATGATTTATTTTGCAATTTTCTAAGCAACCAATAAGGACAGACATATTCAGCGAACGCCATATTGAAGTTTTTTATACGATTTATGAGTTTCTTACTCTCAAATTTGTTTATAATGCATAACTTTTTGGTAATAGACGAAAAAAGCGAAAAATTACCGTTTTTTGATCTTCATTTGTTTATAACTATGTATATCATCAAAATCGGGTGCAGGAAACATATAAATTATTATTATAGATGGCCATACTACTCAAACAATTTGGTTTCGGCCTGGAGGGGGTTGTGTCACCAATATGATATTTTTTTCCTTATTTTTCTGAACTACACTACTTTTATCGAGTTTGGTAATGTTTATAAATATTTTTCCGGCTAGCTTCTCATTGTCAATGAATAATTTTCGGAAGCTCAGAATCTACAAAAATGTTTTCCCTTGAGCAAGGCCCATGTCAAACAAATTCGACAACACCCACAAAATGCAGATATATTTCAGTATGAAGTATGATGCTTACTTTTACCGACCAACATTTATTTTAAAACGTAGTATGGCATGCGAAAGGCAAGGTTCCGCCGTGGCTTTTTGCTTTCTATTTTTATCCATTGAAAAATTTCATTATTAAATGTATGTACATACTATCGGGTGTTCATTCACCCGTCTTTCATGCAGATAACTTACAATACAGACATTGCACGAAGGTAATTCGCTAGCTAGTATTACATCGATAATAATTATGGTTTACTGTATCTCCACTAGTTTGTTGGTAATAGCTATTGTATAAATGCGTAAGACCGTTTTAAGACAAGACAAGACAAGGTTAGAGATAAATGGTTGGTGATTAATAAAACAAAGGTGTATGGTTTACTAATTGGTATATAGAAAACAACTGTTTAAATTTTGATCAAATTTTATTAACAGCTTCATAACAGTTGAAGTTATTGAGTCATCTATTAAAGTCCGAATCGCGACTCCGGTCTTTTATTAATAAAAATTGAAGAAAAAAATTTTCTGTGTAAAAGGTATATTTATTTGAAAACCCCAATAAAGGGTCAAATAAATATACCTTTTACTCAGAAGATTTTTTCTTCAATTTTTGTAATTAATGGTATACAGCCAGCCAAAGGAAATGTTTTCCTTATGGATCTTTTATTAATATTTTATCTATGTTCGGTTTGGGACTCCGGTATTCCTTCTTCTTCTTTAGGTGTCGTCTCTAAAGCAGATTGGCGATTCTGCAAATTCATCCCTATCCTATGTATTTATTATTAGAGTTTGGAGTCTAGTCCTGTCCAATCCTTGATGTGACGAAGCTACGTCATTTAGCGTCTGCAAGGACCACGCTTGCCTTCTATTTTTTCTTCCATTGGTAGTTGAAAGAAGTTATATCTCTCGTCTATTAATACACACAACCAAACTTATATGGAATTTTATTTTTTATTTAGCGTATGGCTTAAGTATATCACAGAATATATTTAGATTTATGCATTATACAATGCATCACAAACAGATGTCCAATTTTTTTTTTTTTATATTCGATTGACCCTTCGGTTGCCATTACAAAGTCTATAGGGTCGCCTGTGTATGCTCTGCGTGGGCAGTCCTGAACAATGTGACTGATCGTCTGTCTTGCAGCGCCGCAGTCACAAGAAGGCAAGGGGAGTTTACCCCATCTGTGGAGGGAGTCGGCGCATCTTCCACAGTTTGTTCGAATTCGATTAAGGGCTGCCCAAATCTTACGGGGACGTTCAAATTCGCCAGGATTCCCTATGATGTCCGGTAGACTATGGTAATGCGGATCTGTCCTACTTTCCCAATCTTCTCTCCATCGGGTATTTAAGTCAAAGTTGGATTGCTGCAGCGCTTGAGCAGATTGTAGAGGGGGTAACCTGGATCGGAGACGGTTTCCAAGAATATCGGGGAT
This sequence comes from Diabrotica virgifera virgifera, assembly GCF_917563875.1. NCBI lineage: Eukaryota > Metazoa > Arthropoda > Insecta > Coleoptera > Chrysomelidae > Diabrotica > Diabrotica virgifera. The sequence continues at coordinate 197,416,553 of NC_065447.1, read as the reverse complement.
GTCGTTGTGGACTAGAAGCTGGCGACTGTCCATTATTTTGTTATATTCTTTAACCAATGCATGTTCGCGGCGTAGGTTGGGTGGTGCTATATTACTAAGGGTAGGTAGCCACATTGTAGGGGTGGGCTTAATTGTGCCTGTTATCATACGCATAGTACGGTTTAGTTGGGTGTCGACCAGGTGGGTACGCCTGCTATTTAGCCACACTGGAGCACAGTATTCTGCCACCGGATATATCAGGCCAAGAGCAGAGGATCTTAATGTTGATGCTGTGGACCCCCATGTAGTGCCGCAGAGTTTCTGTATTATATTGTTGCGTGTTTTCAATTTTGCTGCTGTTTTCGTCAGGTGTTCTCTGAATGTGAGCGTTCTGTCTAGAGTAACCCCAAGGTATTTCGGGTATTTATTGTGTTTTAACAGCTTGTTATTAAAATACACTCGCAATTCTCTGTTTGCCAACTTGTTGTTTAGATGAAAAGCTGATACTTCAGTTTTTGTAGTACTTGGCTGTAGTCTCCATTTCTTAAGGTATTCGCTGAGGATGGATAAGTCATTCGTGAGAGTGATTTCTGTAGTTTCTAAAGATTGGTGGCTTGTTGCAAGGGTCCAGTCGTCAGCATATCCAAACTTCCGAGATTCGGTTTCAGGCATGTCAGCAATATAGAGGCTGAAAAGTAAAGGGGCAAGGACAGAACCCTGTGGAAGACCATTGTTAAGTTTCATCTGTCTATTCGTCTCCTTTCCCATTATAACCTGGAAGGCTCTGTTGGTCAGCATGTTGTCAATGAGGTTAATTATCTTTCTGCAGGGGATAATGCGGGCCAGTTTATATATTAATCCCTGTCTCCAAACAGTATCATATGCTGCTGTAGATCTATAAATACTGTTGCTGTCTTTTGTTTCTTTTGAAAACTAGCTTCTATAAAAGTTGTTAATGACAGCACTTGGTCCGTACAGCTTCGATGAGGGCGGAAGCCAGCTTGTTCAATGGGGACATTTTCTAGTATCCTGTGACTAATTCTGTTGAGGAGAAGCTTTTCTAATAGTTTATATACCATGCTGAGTAGAGCTATGGGGCGGTAGTTTTCTGGCTTATCGTTTGATTTGCCCGATTTCGGAATTGCAATTATCTTTGTTCGCTTAAGTGAGAAAGGAATGTTACCTGACTGAAGTATATCATTAAAGAACATTGCAAGCCACTGTTTCGTGTATGCACCACTGTGTATCAAGAACTCTGGATGGATACCATCAAAGGCAGGTGCTTTACCTGATTTCATTTCTTTCAGCGCATGTGTGATTTCAGAAATAAGTATTCTTGCTGAATATTCGGAGTTCGTTCTGTTCATTTGTTTTAATGCCCTTAAGTCTCTTTTCACGTTGGTAGTATGTGTTCGATCTCGTGGAGCTCTGGATAGAGATACTATATGGGAGGCAACCTTGTTAGGAGACATTTTAGACTCTCTGGATTCTAGCTAGTTAGCTCCTCCAATTTTCCGCAACAAGGACCATGCCTGCCGGCTTGATTTTTGAAGTCAAGGTTTTCGACAGTCTTTATCCATTTTTGGCGTCTAGCTGTATCGATGTTGTGTAAAAGCTCATCGGCTATTTCTCGGTCACCACTTTCGAGAAACTTCGTGTATAAGTCTTCACATGTTTCAGTCCATCCAGGCACATATTCTTTGCGATACCCCCTAGCGATGGTTTTCTTGGCAGTGCTTATTACTGCGCCCACAAACCTCTCATAATGTTTGCTGGCTGGAGGGACCCAGCTCAAGGTCCGGTCTAGTTGTTCAGAGAACTTCTTCCAGTTTGCTTTTTTAAGATTCCACCTGGGTCGAGGATATGATCTAATTATTGGAATTGATATTCCGATGGTGATAAGCACCGGACGATGTTGAGTATGTGGGAAGTCTGCAAGGACACTTCTCGCAGTTGTTAGTGGTCTGTCATTGGTATCTTTTGAGACAAAACATAGGTCTGGGTTATATTCTTTTCTCCATGCAGCTGATTTAAATGTTCCTCTGTCTTTGGCATCAAAAACTAGATATGTGTTTTGCTCTTCGGACCATTCTACTAGTGCCTCCCCATTTTCATCATTCGTGGTGTACACATTTCGTGGTGGCTGTTGAAGTCGCCGATGTATATAGTAGGATGTGGATGAGTCTTTAGCACTTCTGGATTCCATGTAGTGGCTGGAGGTTTGTATATGTTAACTACGGTAATATCTCCAATCTTGGTGACTACTTCATGTATATTATTTTCATTGGAAGCAGAAAGTAGGAAACCATTTTCTATATTGCAGCGAATGTAGGTTGCGACGCCGTAATGTTTATCATAGGTGGCTCCCAGTAAATCGTAGCCAGGTATCTTTCCCCTTAAATCAAGCTGGACTTTGTCTTCAGTATGGGTCTCTTGTATGGCAACCAGGTCAATGTCGTTATCGTGTAGGATTTTTTGCAACACTTGGCATTTTGCCTGGCTTATGCCCTCGATGTTAAGGTGACAGACTCGGATACACGGTCCGAGATCTCTAGTCAGTTGGTTCTGAGAAGAACCTTTATTTGTTCCCATCGTATGTTTACGTATAGATAAGATTTCTGTTTGTGATCTGTGATGTTGGCAGGATATTGTTTTTTGTTTTTCGTTCGTCTGCCGCCAAATTTTTGCTAGTTCATTTAGCGTTACCCAGGGTGCACCACATGGAGGCGAACTAGCATTACACCCCTATATGGAACTATATGGAATCATCTGATATTTCTCATTATCTCGTGCGAATTAAAAAAAACGAACACACGAAGTCAAACAATATTTATTTTAAAGCAATGTAATAACAAATACATAACAATTAAATTAAACAATAAAGTATTTATCAAACAAATTGAAACTATTTGTTTTAAAGTCAATAGCATAAAAAATTTCAATGTAAAACGAATAATGTTTAAATTATTTTTATTTATTTCTTTTGCTTTTTTTTTGGTGGTCAGTGTTATCACCTCTAGTCCTTATGCAAGCTTTAGTTTGCGTGGGCACGCTCCTAATAAAATTATCAACATTTTGTTGTGGTAGGTTGCTCCATCCTTCAAAAGCAGCTTGTACTAGCCGTGCGGTGTTTTGTGGATTATCCCGGCGAGCTCTGATTTTTATTTTAAGAATATCCCACAAATACTCTGTAGGGTTAAGCTCGGGTGAGCAAGCAGGCCACTAGGAACAAGGGATATTATTCTGCTTGAATGATGTCTCTTGTCAGTCTAATGGTATGTGGAGGTCCATTATCATGCAAGAAAATTAAATTTTCTCCTGTTGCGCCTCTCCAGAGCCTAACTACAGGTTATTAATATACCTGTGAGCGGTTAGAGTTAATTGAATGAAAATTAAAGGAGTTTTTTACGGATCACAATTCCTCTCCAGAACAATACACTTCCCCTTGTATATTTGTGAACAGATCTGACAGTTTTCGTTCTTGCTTGTCTTGCTTGACCTCTAAGTACACGATTTCGTGGGTCATCTGATTTTACACAAATCCTGACTTTTTCTGAAAGTAGCACATTTTGTCAATTCTCAATGTTCCAGGTTTGGTGGTGAAGACACCAATTTAGGCGATCAATCTTGTGCTGCCTGGATAACTCGGGAACCCATAACTGTCTCCTGATGTATACTTCTTGGCACGAACTCTTCTTTTTATCGTTTCAACTGAAACAGTTACACCTGTAGCTTCCAAAAGCTGCCTTTGGAGCTGCAGGTGAGAAATGGATGGGTGTCTTCCAGCTGATTGGACAATTACCTAAACGATTGTGGCGAGCCGTTATTACTTTTTGGCGACTTTCCTTTGCTTTATTTTTGAGCTTTCCTAGTTCCTGTTACCTAGCATAGGTTTTGGACAGAACGCCTAGCTCTGCAGCTATATCCCTCTGAGAACATTACTTGCTCCACAAGACCATAATCTTTCCCCGTTGTAAATTCTATAACCCCACATGAGGCATATTTTCGTTTTTGGACGCAAAAGTTAGTTTATTTATTTTCGTTCAATTTGCAACCCAAATAACCTATACCGTAACGAGCTGTACCATCTGATTGTCTTATCGATTTGTTTATTTTCAATAAAAACTTTTATTCTTCGCTACAATAACAAGTTTTTTCAAAAGAAATAAATAATTCTTTGAAACGCATGGTGACTCCATATTATAAGTTTGTTTGTGTGTATATGAGTACATATATCCAAGATAAGATGTTTCCCTTTTTTATTAATTTTTACAAATGCAAGACCTCTATTCATACGTCTTAAAACTTCTTCATTTCTAAAATGGTCATTCCACGGAATTTTGAGAATGCGACGAAATATCCACATCTTAAAGTTTTCCACTTTGATTTCAGAATCCCACAAACGATTATATTTCTAATTAAATATTCCTCGTTCGGTAAATGTTGCCTCATCGGTAAAAAGAATTGTAGTGATCATTTTTAGTGATTGTTCTGACAGTATAAGCGCAAAAACAGAAGAACCACTCTGTAACGCTACTCTCTGGATCCACAAAGTGGCTTAAACAGGCGATTTTGTAGCCCAAATGATTTTGTAATAGACGCCACAGTGGCGAGGATCAGACAGATCAGATCAGCGACAGTGGCCAGCCACTGTCGCCGATCCTCAGCACTGTGGCGTCTTTTAAAAAATCATTGGGGCTACAAAATCGCCTGTTTAAGCCACTTTGTCTGCTCTTAAATTCGAAATTATAACACTATCCGCTACTTACGCAAAAATCCCAAAATTTAAAGCCAAATCGAATTTGCTTCCCATGTATAATTTGCTTCAATGAGTTATGGTCATATTACTTAGTTGTTAAAATATTAGTTGCTGCGGAATTATTTCTCCTAAATATGATAAAATATAAAACTTTTTATGCAAATCCCAATAAACAAATATGTAAAATTAAAAAAAAAACAACGACTAAATACTGAAATACTTCACATTTTGATAACGCTACGCACTAGTTGCCTATTTACAAATCAGTTAAAAGACTTAAAATAACGATTCAACAATTTATATGTGCGAGATTTATTATTAGACCGGTGCTCGTGTATGGGTGTGAGACGTGGAC